>NC_054470.1:166905633-168174383 GCF_017639515.1 Carcharodon carcharias
GAGGTCTTATGACGCAGTGGATAGTGTTTTGACCACAGCCGGTGTTAAATCCAGTAATATTACACAAGGCAAATTGCTGTAGCTTCAATAAAGGTGTACCACATGACCTTTACCCTCTTCCACTCTGCTATGGAATCCACTTCAGAATAAAACGGCTTGCTGCAGCCCAAGACTTTTCAACAGCTCAAACAGCTCCAGCCATCTCCAGCTTAACATCCATATAGTCATTTCTCCTGCTCAATAACTAAAAACCAGCTATCCACAGTAACTCTAATAGACTTTTTCTCCCTTTCATCTCAATCCCATTGTTCTCACACCCCTTTGAAACTCAAACCCTTCCAAATATAAGATCTTTCATTTTTCTATCTTGTCTTTGCTTTTGGGTCAATAAAAATATAATATCGCCTCTACTATTTACGTATGGACTCCTGCAAAATACAAACGTTTTCCTTGCAACCACAGATTCCCTTTTGAAATTCAAACAACCTCTCAACTTATCTGAAAATGCAAACGTTAGATTTAATCTATTTACTTGTGCCTCAACTTAACACCTTTATTCTTTTCATGTTTCTAAAACCCCAGACAACCTGACTCATATCTGCCCAGCTTAATTAAATCACACACACACACACACACACACACACACACACACGCACACACACCTAGCCTTCTTTACAGAATAACACAATATTCCCCAAAACATTTTTTAAAAACATCCATTCTCACGGTAGCATCCCTGGGCAGAACTTTATGTCCCACAGATGGGCACGTGCCCAAACCGATCAGGTGTAAAATCACATGAGTTGACGTTGGGTGAATGTCCTGTTGTAATTGCGCACCTGCGCGATATTTCACTTGGTGGGCACGTGCAAAAGTTGGATGCATGCCCGCTGACAATTAAGAGGGCAATTAAGCCCATTAATGGCACAATTGTCTCCGATTTTTCATGGCCCGTCCAACCTTACAGTTAGCAAATGGGCCAATCAGCCAGGCAGCCTTTACATTTTTCATCAAACCTCATCCAAGGGCGGGATGAAATTTCCGTTAGGAAATAAAAATAAAAATAAATATCTGTGGACAGCGTGTTTATGAGGTATATTTTCAGGTGCTTGATTGTGATGCATAGGCATTTTTTTTTGCAGCTTTTTAAACCTTGATTTTGTCATTTGCAGGTCTGCAGTTCCCTGAGGCAGATTTCTCGCAGCGCTCACCTGAGCCCAGGTGACATCATTGCCCCCCCCTCTTCCACCCCCACCCCAGCAGCGCTGAGCTTTTCAGTGCGCATTTCACACAGGCTGGCTACTAATTAGCCAGCCAGCATGAAATTGTGGTCAGGGGCCAATCTTGGTTGGGGTTCCATTTCCTGGCTGCTTCAGGGCCCTCCAATCATGTGCCCCTGCCAAGGGTAAAATGCAGGCCCCTGTCTCTAAACCAGAAGCTCTGGGTTCAAGTCCCACTCCAGGATTTGATGGCCATGGAATGTCAGTTCATAACATGGCCAAACAAGTTGGTTATCAACATGTAAACCCTTCTGATATGGTAAGGATATGAGACAGCAGGCAGTAAGAGCAGGAGAGTCTCCTGGTCGGCCAGAACCTGCAGGAGGCAATGGCAAATCATGACAGTACCTTGTCAAGCATAACCATGGACCAACACATGGAAGTTCATGGTTGCCAATGCCCTCTTAGGGCACAGTACCTGAAAAGAGAGAGGGATGCTTAGTAATTGTCTCTTGCAATTCATTGCTGCAAGAGGGTAGGGTAGATGCCTCTTGTGGGGGAACTCAGATTTGTGAGTGTGGCGTTATCATGCCTCTCAATGGAAACCAATCAAGTGCATGGTTTACAAAGACCTGAAATGGAGAACACCAAGGAGAAAAGTACTAGGGAACATAGCCCCTGGTTCTCTGACAATTCAAATTTAAAATTTTCATCCTTATTTTGAAGATCTCTCCATGGTCTTGCCTGTCCTATGTCTGCAACCTCCTCCAGCCTTACAGCCCTCTCAAACTCTATGTATTTGACTCCAGCTTTGCATTTTCCCTTGCCATTGAAAGCTATACCTTTGGGTTTTGAGGGTGGATATTCTGGAATTCCTCTTCCCAATCTCCCTGTTTGTTCACCTCTCACTTAGAGGTCCTTCTTAAAATCTTCCTCATTGATTAAGTGTTTGCTCTAATATTCCCACTGTTCTCCTTCAGCCTCGGTTAAGTATATTGGGATCTTGTTTTTCTATGTTAAAGATATTGTAGAAATGGAAATTGTATTACACCAATAAAACACGTAACATTGTTAGTGAGTGAATGGTAATCAGTTAAACCAGCATTTCCCTTTGCATTAGTATCCATGATTAACAAGCGACAAATGGTAACACATGTCATTGTGTTAGGTTTATGACATTTACAAATGCTTTCAGTTTCTGTCTGAATGTTATAATATAAATAGTCGTTTGGTTGTACAGAACTTGAGTATTGCTGAAAAAAAGGAGATATTTTTGCAAAGCTTTTTGTCTTGCACACATCAGGACAATTCGCAAGAAAAACAACTATAAAAGGAACAACAATTTACACTGTATGAGAAGAGAGTGTTGTTGGTTGTTAAGTAGACTCCAATTGGTAGAGACATTGCCATGGGGAATGTACCAGTTCTTGGTGACTGACAGTTAACTGCCATGCTTTGAACCAGGCAGCTTCTCTCTTATTAGTCAATGCATTGCCCTGAGGAATGAACCAGTGAAAGGCTGTCACATGTTTTGTTAGTTGAAACAAGTACAATGTGTGTACATGTTCCTTCTGTCTTTAAAGAATGTGTATTAATATATGTAGCTTACGGTACTCGCAAATGCACCATACTGTGAGTCCAACTGAATCTTAAACTGGTTGTCAGTGTAATTCTTAGTACACTGAAGATTACTTAGCAACTGTTGTCCAACTGGGGAATCACATCAAATGTGTTTTGAATTTTGCAAGCACAGGCTGATTGGACACGGTCTGTATCTTGCCCATTGCAAACAGCGGAAGGGACATGCTGTTTGATGTGATCCACCAGCCTTTGGGACATACAGCCTACATACCTGGTATCACACTGGCATTGAAGTTCATATACCACATTACTCATTTGTGTGATAGGCAGAATGTCTTTCTGGCTTGACAGCAGCATCCTGTTAGTGGCAAATACCACTTGTGTTGTTACAGCATAGCAGCAGCATGAAACAGCTCGCTTCACCTGTTGCTCAGATATTTGAAATACCTTGCCCTTTCAGGGTAATCTGAGGCAGACTGGGTACTTTACAGGGCTGAAAGTGACAGCGTTAGGCCTGTTCATGCAATTGCGTGATATACAGCGTGAAATGATCTGATCAGAGTAGCCATTATTCCTCAGGATTCCTTTGATGCGCCCTACTTCAGCATCAAGCTTGCACAGTGAGTAAATGGCTCAGGCCCTATTTACTAGTTTCCCTTGGTTGGTGAGTCTAGAACCAGGGGACAGAATAAGGGGCAGGCCATTTAAGACTGAGATGAAGAGGAATTTCTTCACTCAGAGGGTGGTGAATCTAATGAATTTCCTACCCTAGAGGGCTTGGAAGCTCAATCACTAAGCATGTTCAAGGCAGAAATCAATAGATTTCTGGATACTAATGACATCAAGGGATATCGGGATAATGGAGAAAAATGTTGTAGAGGTAGCTGATCAGCCATGATCTGTTTGAATGGCGGAGCAGGCCAAATGGCCTACTCCTACTCCTATGTTCCTCTGTTCCTAAAATTCATCATTGCTAACATTTCCTGAGTAATGGGAAGGAGAGCTGATTATTGCATGTTTTGCATTGGTTCGCAACTGCCTTCAAAATGTAATGATACTGTGACATACTATAATATATTCTCAAGCAATTTAATCAATGTTTTTCTCATTTAGTCTTCGTTGAGTATAATATGCTACCAGCTGTAGACAGCCACCTAGAAGTGAGCTGTCATACTTAATTAAGTCACAGATGTTAATTTCCACATGATTCCCAACCCGCGAATTCTGTATTAGCATTACATTTCAACTGGACCTTAATCAGTACAAATAATTAATGTTTCTGAACTGTAAATGATATACAGGACATTCAACTGCCACTATTGCTCTCTTTCTTTCTTAAATTAATTATTTTTTATGCAGACATGTTTGAAATGACCCACCAATATACCATATTTAACATGCAGGAAGTAAGTTCTGAAAAATATTTTTATAACATCCACCATGTATCTCTTTAGCATTTGATAGTGAAACCTGATTCATGCCATGTGTTTGCTGAAATATGAACCGCCATGACATTGCATTCCTTGTCCTTTTGATACAAATATATAGCCTTTCTCCTCAGCCATTTAGATAAGTACAATAGATGGATGCCAACCTAGTCATTATATTGAAACATCTGTCACCTAAAATACTGTGCAGATCCCGGCAACATCACTAAGTGCACAGTGTTTGTCAGCGTGCTACTTCAGTACATTTGTTGCTTCACAATCAATTTATTAGATAGTTCATCTAAGGACAATTGCTGATTTAAATACGCAAACCCCATCTGGATTAATAGTTCATCTTCTGTTTAACAGTTATATGAGATAGAAAGGATTTACTGGAGGCAGTCGGAATATGCTGATGGCTTTGTGTGGGAAACATTTTTTTCTTTCGTAAAGGAAAGCTATTATTCTTGTAGATAAAGCAGCCTGACCCTGGATGAACTGAAGAGCAATTTGACTAAAAGATGAACACTGTAAAATAACACCAGCAATATATGGCAGCGTTGGCAATATGGACTAGCAGAATTAAATGAGATTAATAGGTTTGAATTAAGTAAGATTAATAGGAGACAACTGTTGGCCTACACCAGCCTGCACTTAGTTATGAAGTATTTATGGTTTCAAGCACTAATATGCACATGAATACTGTCTGACCTTCTTTAGGTAAAACACTAGTGCGTAGTTTGAGTTCTCTTTATTGCAAGCAACTCAAACATAATGTAACTGGTAAAATGATATGCTGATAGGGATAGATGAAAAGGGGTGGAAGGAGGTTCATATGGAGTGTTAGCATTGACAGGCACCAATGGGGCAATGGTCTGTCTCTATGCTGTAAATTCTAAGTAAATGCTTCATCATGATACAAATAAACTGTTTAAACATTTACTATGCTATAAAGCTGTCTAGTTATATGTGGGAGATATTTTAGAATGAACATGATACCAAAACTAGCAGGCAATATTTTCGATTATATTCAACATCTCTAACATTAAGGGATTGACCCTCACCCCACCCCACACACACTCCATACCCCATCCACTCCAACCTATGCCCCTCCACCTTCCCCATGGACCCTCACGTCCTCTATGCCAACCTATGCCCCTCCACTCATCTCTAATGGTCCCTCCACTCATCTCTAATGGTCCCTCATACTCCTCATACTAACCTATGCCGGTTGAATTTGCATTAAATAAAAATCGGCTATACATAAATAATAAATAATCAGACTAGTTAATTTAGAATGATGGAACAAGTCCAGGAATCAATTAGCTTAACGACAGTGATAGGAAAGATGATGAATATTTACTTAATGATGTAATAGAAAAACATCTGGAAACCAAAATTATAATAAACTGTAGTCTGCACAGATTTCAAACGGGAAAGTCACGTTTGACCAACTTCATGATCAGAATTTTCCCTCCATCGGGGGGGGGGATGAAGTTTATGGGTGGGTGCGTATGGACGCGCTACCGATTGGCGCCCCCGATTGGAGGCGCGGTGCCATTTTACGTGGGCAGGGAAGCGCTATGCACTTCCTGTGTGGGTGAGGGGGAATGCCTAAAATCGAGAATGGGTGCACTCATCTCCCTGAGGCTAAGTGCTGCCTCAGGGAGATCGCCTCTACTTTCAAAAACATTAAAAATAGAAAAAAATGTTCCCGGACATGTCCCCTCATGTGACAATGTCACATGAGTTGGGACATGTTTATAATTTCCAAAAAAACTTTATTAAAATTTTTAAAACCCTACATGACACCTCATCCCACCTGTGGATGAGGTTTCATTTTTCTTCTACTTCCCGCCAGGGCTCCTGGCCTGCCCGCCAGCCTTAAGGTTGGACGGGTAGGTCCACTAATTACTTTAATTGATCTGTCAATGGCCTCAATTGACCATTGACATGTCGACGGGTGCACAGCTGTGTTCCCGCCTTCCTGAAAATTTAAGTGGGGTGCGGTGACATCGGGAGTTCCCCCCGACGTCACCGTGTGTCATTTTGCGTATCGGTGAGTGGGCACCTCCCACACTCACCGACAGCAAAATCCTGTCCCATTAATTTGTTAAATAAGTAAAAAAAAAAGACGAGGGTAAATCATTAGGCTTCGCCCATCAGACCCCCTCACCCTCCTACACATTCCCCATCTGCTTTTGGAATTTTCAGAAGACCTTTGGGAAGGTAGTAGATTCATGATTAAGATCAGAATTTAGAAGATTAAGGAGTAACTTTATCATACTCCTCGAGATATTAAGAGGAACAGATGGGATAGATAGAGATACAGGGTTGGATTTTCATCTTACAGGTGGGTAACAGGAGTCGGGAAATTTCCCAGCTCCACTGCGCCTGCCAGGGGAGAAAGTACCAGCAAACATGGGATTTTTATTCCAGGAGTTGGGAATGAGAGCTAACTGGAATTGGCCCTGCCAACCCAGGAAACAGTTCAAAGGAGGCCACAGGGGCTGCTGATGCTGAGGCAGGCTGGTTAAAAGCCAACATTGCTGGTTTAGGACTTTGTCCCATTTGATTTATTTAATATTAGGCCCTCAAACCATCACTCATCACACAGCCTTGCCCCACCCCTCACACACTCCATGCCCCATCCACTCCAACCTATGCCCCTCCACCCACCCCATGGTCCTTCATGCCCTTTATGTCAACCTATGCCCCTCCACTCATCTCCAATGGTCCCTCATACTCCT
The DNA here is from genome assembly GCF_017639515.1 of Carcharodon carcharias. Lineage (NCBI taxonomy): Eukaryota > Metazoa > Chordata > Chondrichthyes > Lamniformes > Lamnidae > Carcharodon > Carcharodon carcharias. The sequence goes on from NC_054470.1 coordinate 166,912,612, forward strand.
CATACCAACCTATGCTGGTTGACCCGCACCCAATGGCCCCTCATAACCTTTATGCCAACCTTTTGCACTTTCGTGCACATTTTCACATTGTGCACATTCTGTGCAGAATCAATTAATCCTAAAAGTAACAGTGTCATGTATGGAAAAGGTTTAAAAGCAACCTTTCATTCATAACTTTCTGTAAAACAAACTGCTTTTACTAAATCCCTATAATAGTTCCAATCATTCAGACCCTTGAAGTATCAATAGTAGAAATTACAAGCACTTGACATCTTTTTATCTTGTTTAAGTAAAAATTGTGCAATTGACAAAATAGATCTAAAGCAAGCAAGCAATGTTTTTCTTTGGGTGCAGCTGTCCCAATAGACTAATGAATGTCTGGGATCTCTGGGATCTCAGCCAAGTCTCATTATATAAATATATTTAAAAATGAAATTAAAAAGCTGGAAAAAGCTCAGCAGGTCTGACAACATCTGTGGAGAGAGAAAGAGAGTTAACATTTCGAATCCATTTGAATCAGATTTCCAGCATCTGCAGTATTTTGCTTTTATCTATTAAAAAAAGATTTTTATAAGAACAAAAATATTTTTTCCTTGGGTGCAGCTGTTTCAACAGATTAATGGATCTCTTGGCTCTCAGCCAAGTCTCATTATGCATTGTTGGCTGAGAGGCCAGACACCTATTAGTCTGTTGAAACAGTTTCACCCAAGGGAAAACATGCTTGATTGACAGGTTTTTTTCTTAGATCTGTTTTGTCAATTGCACAATCTTTATTTGCATAAAATAAAAGAAATGTCAAGTGCTTGTGGTTTAGTACTATTGATAATTTAATGTTTGAATGATTGACACTTTTGTAGGGCTGAAGTAAAAGCAGCTATTTTTAAGAAAGTTATGAATGAATGACTTTTTAAAAAGATTTTCCACACATGAATTTGTTACTGTAGGGTTCATTAGTCCTGAACATGGTGTATACTTTGTGAATGAGCATAAACGTGCCATAGGTTGGCATGGAGAGTATGAGGGCCATTGGGGGTGTAAGGAGGGACATAGGTTGGCATGGGGCAGCATGCGGTAAGTCCTTTTGAACTTACCTTTCAAAAGTTTCCCTCATCTAGATTATGGTTCATAACAACTCTGAAGGGCCGTGAACCATTGGCCCTTGAAAAGCTGGCCCAGCTCTAAGAAAATTACTTGAGGCTAGGAGACGCCTATCCCTGTAATGGAGCCAGTGAGGTTGGGAGTGCAGGGTGCTGGCTCGCGACCTGTGCCAGCCTGCATTCTTATCCCGCACTGACAAAAATTAGGGGAGCCAGGAATCCTGGAATGGTGTCTCACCCATCATTTTTAAATCTTCATGGAGTCTCCCCAACTCCATGAAAATTCAGCCCAACTGGTCAGGAAATCTAGGACTGGTGGGGAGGTGGGGGGGGCGGGGGGGGGGTGCATAGTCTCAAAATTAGAACCAGATCTTTTAGGAGTGAAATTAGATAACACTTGTACACACAAAGGATGGTTGAAGTTTAGAACTCTCTTTTGCAAAAGGCAGTTTGCTGCTCAATCAACTGTTAATTTAAAGTCCGAGATGGATGGATTTTTGTTACCCAAAGATTTTAAGGGATATGGGACAAAGATGGCAACGCAGAGTTCGGTCACAGATCTGCCATGATCCTATTGAATGACAAAGTGGGCTCGAGGGATTTTTCTATGCTCCAGAGCATGTGGAATCAGGGACAGCTAGCAGAATGAATAGAAAGCTGGTGAGTGGTTATGAGTAACTAATCAGACTAGCAAAGTATGGGAAATGGTGTTCCAGAGGGATTGGTGCTCGGATCGTCGTCGTTCAAAATTTACATTAATGATTTCGGCTTGGAAATCAGAATTGCTGTTTCAAAATTTGCAACTGACACCAAATTGGGAAGGATATTTAACATTGAAGAGGACTGTAACTAATTGCAAGAAGACATTATTAAACTTGCAGAATGAGTCCATAATTGACAAATGAACTTTAATGTGGAATAATATGAGGTATTAGATTTGGAAATAAAATTCAGGAAATCACGTACTACTTAGAAAATAAGAATCTAAAGGGTCGAGGAGCAAAGGGATCTAGAAGTACAAATACACAAATCATTAAAAGTTGTGGCACAGGCTAAAAAGGCCTTAACAAAAACAGGGTTTTTGTCTTGCACTCATCAGGACAATTTGCAAGAATAACAACTATAAAGGGAACAACAATTTATACTTTATGAGAAGAGAGTGTTGCTGGTTGTTAAGTAGACTCTGATTGGTAGAGGCATTGCAGGGTTTATTTCTAGAGAGCTGGAATTGAGAAGTAGAGAAGTTATGCTTCTAACCTTGCTTGGACCACACTTCAAGTACAGTGTGGATTTCTTATTACCATATTATTAAAAGCATATGGAGGCATTGGAGAAAGTGCAAAAATGATTCACAACGATGATATTAGGCCTGAGTATGAAAAGGTTTGAGGGGGTGAGAAAATGTTTCCCCTTGTGGGAAGTCCAAAACTAAAGGGCATTAATTTAAGATAGTGACTGAAAAATCCAATAAAGAATATAAGGATAAACTTCTTTACCCAAAGAGTGGTAAGAATGTAGCATGCACTACTGTTGGGGTAAATGTAATAGAAGCATTTAAGGGGAATTAGATAAACATTCTATCCGAGCTACACTGCAGGAAGGAGTAAAATTGGCTCCTGGCAAGTTCTTTCATATTTTGAAGGTAGATCATAATACTAGTTGTATTTTTCTACACCATAACACGGCGTGGTTCAAAACAACTGACAAAGAACTGTTGTTGATTGGTAAACAGTTGAGTTGTAACGTGGTTAAATACAATAATAGTCCTATATTTAAAGAGAAGTGAATATTCACGGTGTTCCAAATAAATCATGTAGCCATTGTGTGGGAGATAATCTGTCATTCAATTTGATAGCATAGTGAAGGATCAAGGGATAATGGCTGTAATCGGAGACCATTTCCAGTTGTTTGCAGTGTCACAGGCAATTGCAAGGGATAGATAAATTGCAAATGTTTTTAACTGCACAATCCTAATGTCCTTGTGAAATGGTTTTGCTTCACACCAGTGCTAAGAAGTTGCAGTGTCAGCTAAGAGATTGGGCCTAACCAGATTCTAGGGCAACGTGTAATCAGATTCTTTTCCCTCGTGAAGCCACTGGCACTAATTGTACCAGTTGTATAAAAGCAGCCTCTGAATATGTCAAATAACTTGAGAAAATAATTAAAAGAGTACTAAATGAAACTGTCAATGTAACTAGTTCTTTAAGCAATTGCATCAGTTGTTGCCTGATTTAAAAAGTGTTAATAGTTTTTTCTTATGGTCAATGTTCTGTGAAAATTTATGAAGCAGACCACAGTACCATAATCTTCCAAAACTGCACTGCAGAAAGGAGCAACCATAGCTCCCTATATGTACTGAAATATTAAAAATGCCATAGCACAAGTTAGGTTTCTCTACAACACAATGCTACATGGCTTAGAACATCTTAACATATAAATCCTGCTGGCTAATAAGTTGTTGAACCTTTGAAAAAGGCAACAAATATTTTTAAACAAGACATTGAACAATAATTGAAACATATATTGTCCTTCTATCACGTTCTGGGAAAAAATCCCTGGCTGTTCCCAATGGAAGACATTGAAAATTGTTGTACAAGACTTGCTGAATACCACAATCCAACACACAATCATACTACAAGAAATAACAGACTAGTTCAAAATAAGAACATGGGTCAGGCTTATTCTGTCTCTGACTTTTGAGGATAACCTGTAATATTTTGCTAACCAATTTGATATCAATTGTGCCAATTACAACTTAGCTAGTAACACTCTGAGTCAGAAGATTGTGAGTTCAAGACTCGCTCTAGAGACTTTAGCCAGGATTTACCATGCCTACTGGTGTTGGGCGTGTTCGGTGGTGTGAGCGGGCAATATGGCAAGACGGCCAAAAATTGGTTTCACGACATTCTGAAACAAGCTTGTGATCATCCACTCTGCCCGCCAATAGCAAGCCACATTCTCCACCATCAAGCATTGGGAATCTCATTGTAATACATCAGCATATTATTGAGACCAGCCCACCAGACTCATCACCTCCTCCATTGAAGAGCTGGAAATAAGCAGCCTGGAAGACTCATCAGACAGCTTACCCACATCCTCCACCAGCACAGAGACACACACTTCGGTGGAATCTAGATCTAGAGCAGGCTCGGGTTCACAATCTGGTGGTCACCACATGGATACATGTCCGTAGCAACAGGAGGCAGGTTCAGCAGAGCTCCCTGGCACTTGGATAACTGCTGAGCAAGAGGCATTTATGAGATCTGTGTCAGATGACAAAACTCTGGTTTTGGCCTTCCAACTCATCCTAGAGAGTCAGCAGAGGGTGTGGGAACATCACGCAGAGCTGTTGGAAGCGTTCGACAGAGTGGCATGCGAATCAGAGGAGTATGCCTACCTGTTCTATGATGAAGTGATGCCCACTTGACCACCTATGGAGGTCTCCATGGGAAGGATGGCAGACGCCAGGGCGGCCCTGGTCCAGCAGAATATGGAGATGCACACAGACCTGCACTCCATTGTGGTAGCCCTGGGTGAGTTCCTGCAGTGATAATGCAAGAGGGAAACGGAGGCCCCTTGATGTCCCTCCAGGTGCTCCTTCCCCTCAAGGAGTCAGGCTGGGGCCCTTGGGCACCTGAAGGGAGGAGGAGCGACAGCTGGACACCCCCCTGGGTCACCCACTCAGGAATCTCAGAGGCTGCCCTCTCCCTCCGAGTCCCCTTTGTCTGTGAGCCCCTCAAACTTGAACCCTGTCACCACAGCTGGCCAACAAGTGATTCTGGAGGGAGAAGTGTGTGTGTGGCAGGGCCTTCTGGAGCCTCGCGCAAGCACTCTCCCACATATGTGGATCCTTCCCGTATCACACTCACCTCACTATCCTGAGCATTTTCAATGCTGCCTGCTGGGGTTCGCTTTCGGTTGTCCATCTGAACTGACCTGCATCTCCGCCCATTCACTGATCACACTCCCATGCAGCACCTGATCTCACCCACCACAGCTGTCAATTCACTTTCGATTTGGACAGCGTGGTCTGCATTCAGTTTTTCATTCTCTCCCCCATCATTTTCCCGCCCCCAGTCACCCACTCCCCCATCACAGTTGACCCCCCTGGCATGACCTTCCACTCCCCCTCTGTGACCTACCAGCCACAGCCCTTATCCTTTGTGGATGTCCAGGGCCTGCATCTTCGGGTTGGCGTGCGGGGTCAGGTCCTCCTCGCTGACGTGTAAAATGACGTGAGGTGTCATCGGGCGTGCATCCTGACATCACCACGCATCATTCAGAGCTTCAGTTCAGCGGGCGTGCAGCAGAGTCAGCTGCGCGCCCGCCAAACTGTCAAAGGCCTACTAAGGCCATTTAAAAACTAATTGAAGTTATCAACTGAGCTGCCCGTCCAACCTTAAGGTTGGCAGGCAGGCAAAGAGCCCAGGCGGCCTTTGCATTTATCATGAAACCACATACACATGTGGGATGAGGTTTCATGAAGGATTTATAAATGAAATAATTTTTTTTTATTGAAGTTCATTGACATGTCCCAACTCATGCGACACTGTCACATGAGGGGACATGGATTAATTTTTTTTTTCTCTTTATTACAATTTTTGCAAATCAAACTAATCTCCCTGAGGCAGCTCTATGCCTCAAGGAGATTCACAGGCCCTGACTCAGCCTACTTCCCCTGCCTGCATGAGTGCTCGGCGCTTCTGGCTGCCCATCACACTGGGTGGGTCTTAGTTGGCCCGCCCATGCAAAATGGCGGCATGCAGCTGATCACAGGCAGCGATCGGCTGCGCAACCACCCGTGCCCGCTCCCGCCCAACCCCCTCCCCCCCCTTACACCTTCTACCGCTCCTTACACCACGTCCCCAGTTGCCATCTTCTCCCCTGTTATCCCTTCCTTCTCGCGTACTCCCTCCCCACTTCCCAACCTCCCCCTGGCACCTTCATTCTCCCCGTCCCAACCTCACCCCATCCTGACACCTCTTCCTCTCCCACCCTCGGTACATCTTCCTCTCCCAAACACAGCTTGACCTTCCTCTCCACCACCTCAACCATTTTCTGTTGTGAGCAGAATGTCAACGGTGACTTTCCACCTTCCGTGAGCTGCTTCGCAGCAGAGCCTTGTCCATTAGAATCCACCCAGCATGCCATAGACGTTCCTCCAGTGTGCCGTTGCTGTCGGGGTCCAGCATCTTCTGCTCTTCAGACCACGATGTGAGCAAGGCCCTGGCAGAAAGTCGCGACTTCTACATGTCACACTTGTTAAGACGTGTTCTGCACCAGCATACAATCACACCGACGTGGGCAGGTGATCCAGCGAGGGAGTGATGATTCTGGCAGGCTGGCCTTATAAATAATATGCAGATGTATTACAGTGAGGTTCCTAACATCCAATGGCGGGGATCGTGGCCTACGTGAAACCGATTTCTGGCCTTCCTGCCATATTGTCCGCTCAGAGCGCCGAGCATGCCCGACACCAGCGGGCACGGAAAAGTCCACCCCCTGTATTAAAAAAAAACCTTTAATTGCCCCTCTCGATTTTTTTTGCCAATTACTATAAATCTGTATCTTTTCTTTTAACCTTCCTGCTGGTGAAAACAGTTTCTCTTATGTATTTCATCAAAACCCTTCACTATGTCACTTCTATTAAATCTCTGCTTTAGCTTTGTGTTCTATGAGAACAATCCCCCCTTCTCTCGTTTCTCCATCAAACTGATAGTCTGAGTAAATCTGGTAAATCTCCTCTGCACCCTCCCTAAGGCTTTGCCAGCCATTCTAAAGTGGGGTACACAGAACTGAACATAATACTTTATTTGAAGCCCAATTAATGTTTTATAAAAGTTTATCATGACTTTTGTACTCAATGGCCTGGAAAGGGAAAAAACAGGTAAACCTGGAAATGATTGGTACTGGTCCGAACTGAATTTCCATTTTAAGGTATACAAGTCCAATTTGGACCAGTACCAGTCACCTCCCAAGTTTTACTGGTTTTTCCTTCCAACTGTGTTTATTTAGTAGCGTTTCTTGATTCTTATATAATAAAATGAATTAGTTTTAACCGGGGAATCTTTTGGCTCCATTCCCTCAGTAAATAACTGGGAGTTCAAACAAAGAAGTGGGTCTCCACTGCCACTGGAATAACAAGGGTTAAGTTGTTTATTGTTACACGTGCAGCCAATGGAAGTGGCGGCAGGGAGAGGAACGTTTACACATTTGCCATCTGCTGCAGTCTTCTTTTTCCGAACGGGGGTAACAGGTTTGCAGAGGTGGCTGGACACTCTGACCTTCGTACCCAAAGAGAAAAGAATGAACACAGTATGAAGTCAGTCAAGAAGGAAGAATAGACAAGTAGGAAAATAAAGAAAAACAGGAAATAATCCCATTTCGTTAAACCTGCAACCGTATCATTGGAAGTTAAGTGGAGCTATTTGTTTCACAAAATTCAGACTGCTCACGCTTTAGCTGGCCCGCACAGGGAAGAAAATTTGCATCTGATCACTGCGAAAGGGCATTTCTAGTGAGTATAGAAAACTTGGCATTGTGGTGCAATTTCAATGGCACCAAGGACATGGCCTGAATCTAGATAGCAGAGTAAACCATAGGATATCACAGCCAGTTCAGGTCGCCCTGTTTCAAACTTAATACTCTGTGACAACCATAGTGTAAATGTATTGAAAGCCATCACCCACTCTGCAGAGGGAGGGATTTTATTGGGGTTTTTTAAAAAAAAGGATGGCCAGAGCTGATGCTTGTCACTCCGATACAAGTGAGCCAACAATACTTTTCATGAGATAATGACATATTTTGGCATGACTCATAAACAGTAGCTGGAAGATAAACAAAAAAAATATTGAACTCAGAAAAAGAGAGTGCCCTCTTTAACTCCATGGAAAAGCTTAGTTGAAAAGCAGCTATTTGCCTGTTTTTCCTGATCTGGAGTTTGTCAGAGTCTCTGCCACTGTGGCTAAGTAACCTGGGTCATACCACCCATGTAGTTGATTGGAAACACTGCCTCTATTGGGCTGATTACCAGATCGGTACAACCCAGTAAGGAGTGCTGCCCACCTGGAGCACTAATAGGGAAATTGGGGCACTCCACTTCCTGATTTTCCATCCATTCATTCAAATGGGGCTGCTGGCTTGCAATTGCCTGACCTGTGCTCCCATTGAGCATTAATCCTTGCTAGAAGCAGTCAATGTGGCCAAGATATAAATTGTCACTATAAAATAAGAACTTTTAAATGTTTAATTTGCTCACTTTGACCCATGTAATACAAGGTGACAGTGATGTGCAAGTCAACTCAGTTACATTGCAGTGCTAAAGAGTTCAGGAATGAAGGGTACGGGTCTAAAGGAAGTGCAGAAGCAGAGGGTCCTAGTGTATATGTGCATAAATTGTTGAAGGTGGCAGGACAGGTTAAGAGAGCAGTTAACAAAGCATACAGTATTTTAGATTTTATTAATAGGCGCATAAGCAAGAAAGTTATATACACTGGTTCGGCCTCAACTGGAGTATTGTATCCAGTTCTAGGTGCTACACTTTAGGAAAGATATGAAGGCATTAGAGAGAGTGCAGAAAAGATTAATGAGAGAGGGTCCAGGGTTGAAGAACTTCTGTTACATAGGTAGGTTGGAGAAGCTGGAACTGTTTTCCTGGGAGATGAAAAGTTTGACAGGAAGTTTGATAGAGGTACATTCAAAATCATGAGGGATCTGGAGCAGATATTCCCATTGGTGAAAGGATTGAGAATGAGAGGGCACAGATTTAAGGTAATTGGAGAAAGAGCGATGGCAACATGAGGAAAAACTTTTCATGCAGCGAGTGGTTAGGGTCTGGAATGCACTGCCTGAGAGACTGGTAGAGGCAGGTTCAAATGAGGCATTCAAGAGGGAATTGGATTATTATTACCTGAAAAGGAAGAATGTACAGGACTATGGGGAGAAGGTGGAGCAGTTGCATTGGGCAAAATGCTCCTATGGAGAGACTGAATGACCTCCTTCTGTGCTGTAACAATTCAGTGATTCTGTGAATATTTTCTCTATGCTGCTGTCAGTTCACCAGGGATTGAAATGAGAAAAAGGAAACATTGGTAATGAACGTTACTGTACCAAATAGAATAAAGCTTTGGATAGGAGCTGAAAAATAATGTCTTCAGTGTAAATGCTAACAACAAATCAGAGGCAGGAATCTTTGTATTGATATTATTTTCTTCTTGAATTCATTAATAAGATTAAAAAAGATTAATAGTTCTGAAACAAGAAAGTCAAAGGTGAAGAAGCCATAAAGTTGTTCTCTCTCATAACCAGGCTGCTATTGACTAATTGAAGCAGATTTCTACTGAGCATAATTGGATCATTAATTTAGTCACCTAAATAGTTCATACCGGCAATGTGACTGGCTAGGTACTTGATAAATGAGTTGCTTGGGACTTGTTTTTGGTATCATCTTTAACAGAACAGTAGTGCAATTTATGATCAATCTGCTTGAGATATTCAAAAATTGCACCACGATAAGTCTGATACAACAACATCTTCGTCCATTTTTAAAGCAGGAAACAATAGATTTTTCATGAGCTGCAGTTAGTTCCTTGCTCATTGAAAGAGGGAGAAAATAAACTTTGAGGGTAAATGTGCAAGTAATATAAAAATGGACAGTAAGAGCTTCTTTAAGTATATAAAAAGGAAGAGGGAGGCCAAAGTGAACATAGGCCCCCTAGGGAATAAGGCTAGGGAAATAATAATGGGGAACCAGGAAATGGCAGAGGAGTTGAATAAATACTTTGAACAAAGAACAAAGAAAAGTACAGCACAGGAACAGGCCCTTCAGCCCTCCAAGACTGCGCCGATCACATTGCCCGTCAACTAAAACATTTTGCACTTCCGGGGTCCGTATCCCTCTATTCCCATCCTGGGAAAAAGCTTCTGACTATCTACTCTGTCCATGCCACTCATAATTTTGTAAACTTCTATCAAGTTGCCCCTCAATCTCTGTCGCTCGAGTGAGAACAATCCGAGTTTCTCCAACCTCTCCTCATAGCTAATAACCTCCAGACCAGGCAGCATCCTGGTAAACCTCCTCTGCACCCTCTCCAATGCCTCCATATCCTTCTGGTGATGTGGTGACCAGAATTGCACGCAATATTCCAAGTGTAGCCTAACCAAGGTTCTATACAGCTGCAGCATGACTTCCCAGCTTTTATACTCAATACCCCTGCCAATGAAGGCAAGCATGCCATATGCCTTCCTGACTACCTTATCCACCTGCGTTGCCACTTTCAGTGACCTGTGGACCTGTACGTCCAGATCCCTCTGCCCATCGATGCACTTAAGGGTTCTGCCATTTACTGTATAATTCCTGCCTGTATTAAACCTTCCAAAATGCATTACCTCACGTTTGTCCAGATTAAACTCCATCTGCCATTTTTCCACCCAAGTCTCCAACCGATCTATATCCCATTGTATCCTTTGACAATCCTCTTCACTACCTGCAACTCTTCTAACCTTAGTGTCGTCTGCAAACTTACTAATTAGCCCAGTTACATTTTCCTCTAAATCATTTATATATGCTACAAACAGCAAAGGTCCCAGCACTGATCCCCACGGAACTCCACTAGTCACAGCTCTCCATTCAGAAAAGCACCCTTCCACTGTTACCCTCTGTCTTCTATGACCAAGCCAATTTTGTATCCATCTTGCCAGCTCACCTCTGATCCCGTGCGACTTTACGTTCTGTACCAGTCTGTCATGAGGGACCTTGTCAAAGGCCTTACTGAAATCCATGTATATAACATCCACTGCCCTTCCATCATTGATCATCTCTGTCACTTCCTCGAAAAACTCGATCAAGTTAGTGAGACATGACCTCCCCTTCACAAAACCATGCTGCCTCCCGCTAATACGCCCATTTGCTTCCAAATGGTAGTAAGTCCTGTCACGAAGAATCTTCTCCAATAATTTCCCTACCACTGATGTAAGGTTCACGGACTGTAATTTCCTGGATTATCCCTGCTACCCTTCTTAAGCAATGGAACAACATTGGCCATTCTCCAGTCTTTGCATCAGTCTTCACGGTAGAAGGCACTAAAGACATACCAAAAATACTAAATAATCATGGGGCAAAAGTAGGGGAGGAAATAAATACAATAACTTTCACTGAAGAAAAAGTACTAGGGAAACTAATGGGGCTAAAGGCCGATAAGTCACCTGGACCTGATGGGTTGCATCCTAGCAAATAGCTGCATGGGGTAGTGGATGCATTGGTAGCAATCTTCCAAGAATCCTTAGAGTCTGGAAAAGTCCCAGAAGATTGGAACAAAAACAAAAATAGCTGGAAAAACTCAGCAGGTCTGACAGCATCTGTGGAGAGGAAGGCAGCTAACGTTTCGAGTCCGAATGACTCTTCATCAGAACTAAAGAAAAATAGAAATGAGGTGAAATATAAGCTGTTTGAGGGGGGTGGGACAGGTAGAGCTGGATAGGGGGCCAGTGATAGGTGGAGGCAAAGAAGAGATTGCCAAAGATGTCATAGACAAAAGGACAAAGGGGTGTTGACAGTGGTGACCCTCACGGGGGTGGATCCCTTCCCACTACCCCACCCCCAGTAGGGCCATCTGTCACTTGCTCATCCTGCTTTCTACCCTTAATGTCACCATTAGTACATCCTTTAGCTAATATCACCACTGTCAACACCCCTTTGTCCTTTTGTCTATGACATCTTTGGCAATCTCTTCTTTGCCTCCACCCATCACTGGCCCTCTATCCAGCTCTACCTGTCCCACCCCCCTCAAACAGCTTACATTTCACCTCATTTCTATTTTTCTTTAGTTCTGATGAAGAGTCATTCGGACTCGAAACGTTAACTGTGTTCCTCTCTGCAGATGCTGTCAGACCTGCTGAGTTTTTCAAGCTATTTTTTTGTTTCAGATTTCCAGCATCTGCTGTATTTTGATTTTATCCCAGAGGATTGGAAACTGCTATGTCCCCAGGAAACTCTGGGTCAATGTCTCTATTTAAGTGGAAAAGTATGATTGAGTTACATTAAATACAGCTCCTAGATAAGTGATATTTGGCCTCCAGGCACTTTTCTCTCTAAAAAGCTGCTCTCAGGTTATTGTTTTTTCAGCAATGCTAAGTGGGCCATAAACTTTAATTACTGGACTCAAACTTCCCATTTGAAAATTGACACTTTTTATGCTACAAATTTATGTGAAATATAGATCAGAAGCTCTTCTTAAATGTCTGCATGTTGATTTTTCCTTGCACTTTGCAAAATCACATTGTCCCTGTGTCTGTGTGCACAAAATGATGTACAGTATTGATTTTGGGTGCATGAAACAAGGCAAGGTAGGATTCCAGCTAAATATCAGTTGAATGTTCAATGCATCTTTTTTAAATTTACTGTATATTGGGTATTCACTGCAAATATGAACCTAGTGTTTACTTTCCTAACAACAAAAGACAACTCCAAGGAATCCAGTGATGTATTTGCAAAAAAATATATATTTTTGCTGCAATAAAGCCACATAAATAACTTGCTGGTAAGGCAACAATTACTGAAAAATACAGAAATCTGATTACTTTGGCCACCCTAGCGGTAATAAATAATATTCTGTGATTAAAGTGAATTCTAACACTTCATGCAGAAATGCTACAAAATGAAATCTGAAAATTTGAAAAAGCTGGTCTGCCACTTTCAATCCATATTTGTGTTTAACTGGTGAACCCCAGAAATTTTACATATTCTTTTGCATATTGATACTAATTCTGTTGTCAGTGCCAAGGTTCTGAGAAAAAGCTGTGTGCAATTAATTGGAACTGCTTTTCCTGAGCAATTGGCACAAATTCACCTTCTGTTTAAAAGAAAGCACCCTATCAATTTCATGGAGAACAATAATGCACCACTGATGTATTCCTTCTAAAGGTACATAAGACCATAAGGCCATAAGACGTAGGAGTGGGAGTAGGCCATTCAGCCCATCAAGTCTGCTCTGCCATTCAATGAGATCAGGGCTGGGGTCTAATAATCCTCAACTCCATTTTCCTGTCTTTTCCCCATAACCCTTGATTCCCTTACTGATTAAAAAAAGCTTTGAATATACTTAATGACCCAGCCTCTACAGCTCTCTGCGGTGAAGAATTCCACAGGTTGACTACCCTCTGAGAGAAGAAATTCCCCCTCATCTCTGTTTTAAATGGGCGCCCCCTTGCTCTGAGATTATGCCCTCTGGTCCTAGACTCTCCCACAAGGGGAAACAACCTCTCAGTATCTACCCTGTCAATTCCCTAAGGATCTTATATGTTTCAATAAGGTCACCTCTCATTCTTCTAAACCCCAATGAATATAGGCCCAACCTACTCAACTTCTCCTTATAAGAAAATCCCTCCATTTCCAGGATCAATCCAGTGAACATTCTCTGGACTGTCTCCAATGCCAGTATATCTTTCATTAGATAAGAAAACCAAAACTGTTCACAGCATTCTAGGTGTGGTCTAACTAGTGCCTTGTATAGTTTTAGCAAGACTTCCCTATTTTTATACTCCATTCCCTTTGAAATAAAGGCCAACATTCCATTTGCCTTCTCTATTACCTGTTGAACTTGTATGTTAACGTTTTGGGATTCATGCACAAGGACTCCCAAATCCCCCTGTGCTGTAGCTTTCTGCAGTCTCTCTCCATTTAAATAATATTCAGCTCCTCTATTCTTCCTGCCAAAATGCATAACCTCACATTTTCCCACATTATATTCCATCTGCCAAGCTTTTGCCCACTCACTTAATCTGTCTATATCCCTCTGCAGACTCTTTGTGTCAGCCTCACCACTTGCCTTCCCACCTATTTTTGTGTCATCCACAAACTTGGTGATAGTACATTCACTTCCCTCATCTAAGTTATTAATATATATTGTAAATAATTGTGGCCCCAGCACTGATCCCCGTGGCACTCCACTAGTTACAAGCTGCCATCCTGAAAATGCCCTCCTTATCCCAACTCTCTGTCTTCTATTAATTAGACAATCCTCTATCCATGCTAATATAATACCCCCAAACACCATGGACTCTTATCTTATTAAGTAGCCTTACGTGCATTACCTTATTGAACACCTTTTGGAAATCCAAATATATTACATCTACTGGTTCCCTTTTATATATCCTGCTTGTTAACCTCTCAAAGAGCCCTAATATATTTGTCAGGCATGATTTCCCCTTCATGAAGCCATGCTGACTTTCTAAATGCTCTGCTATTGCATCTTTTATAATAGACTCTAACATCTTCCCGATGACGGATATTAAGCTAACTGACTGATAGTTGCCTGTTTTTGTCTCCCTCCCTTTTGGAATCAGGGCATTACATTAGCAGTTTTGCAATCTTCTTTGACTTTTCCAGAATCTAAGGATTCTTGGAAGATTGTTATGTTGTACTAGAATAGACTATTCACCCTGCTAGTACCCTTCCTATATTTACAGTCAGAGGCACACCTACTTGCTAATGAACCCAAAGAACTGGTATGTTCTGTTTGGGTGGAAGCATGTATCAGAGTATCATTACTTTTGTTTAACTTCAAGCTACCTAGGGTTCATCCTATAATTTATCAGGTGGTTTGGCTCTGGGCCAGTGTAGGGAGATAGAGAGCTCTGCTATCCACCTCCATAACATCACTTTATTTTGCCCCTGCCTCAACTCATCGGCTGCTGAAACCCTCATCCATGCCTTTGTTATCTCTGGGCTCGACTACCCCAACACTTTCCTGGTTGGTCTCCCACATTCTACCCTCCGTAAACTTGAGGACACCCAAAACTCTGCTGTCTGTGTCTTAACTCGCAGCAAGCTCCATTTCCCTGTCACCCCTATGCTCATTTACGTACATTGAGCTCCTGATCAAGCAACATCTTGATTTTAAAATGATCATCCTTGTTCACAAACCCTCTATGGCTCACTCCTCCCTATCTATGTAACCTCCTCCAACCCACAACCCTCCAAGATATCTGGGCTCCTCTAATTCCGGCCTCTTGTGCATTTCCAATTATAATTGCTCCACCGTTGGTGGCAGTTGCCTAGGTCCCACGCTCTGGAATACCCTACCTACACCCATTTGCCTCTCTACCTCAATTTACTCCTTCATGACACTCCTTAATCTTACCTCCTTATCCAAGCTTTTGGTCATCTGTAAAAAATCTCCTTTTTTTGGTTCAGCGTCTAAGAGTGGAGTGCTATGGAATGACAAGTACTGTTGCCCTCCTTGCTGCTACCTCATTCTGCATCATTTCAAGTTCAGTAGCCATCAAACGAGGGTTGGTGTTTTAACATCGTGGAGGCTAGTTTTTGAGAGGGGTGATGGGAGAGGGTCTCCATTTCATTAGACCGTAATTTCAGCAGCAGTGATGAAAAATCTTCGTTTTTCCAAATCGTTTTTTATTCTTTCATGAATTTGTGAGCATCACTGGCGAGGCCAGCATTTGTACTCATCCCTTGAGAAGGTGAGTGAGCCATCTCTTGAACCGTTGCTGTCCATGTGGTGTAAGTGCACCCAAAGTGCTGTTAGGAAGCCAATGCTTCTAAAGTTCTTCCACTGACATAACAGTGGATAAGCAAAAGAATCCTTTATATGAGTGAATACAAGCTTTTTGCCATACAGGTTGGCCCATCACTGGCAAGCTCCCAGAGTCATGCCCAGTATGGGTCAAAAGATAAACTTATGAAATCAGGTAGAGTCAGCATGCTAGCAGTCAGGCAAATGCTGACCCTACTATAGTAACAGCAACTTTCATTTATATCGTGTCTTTAACGTAGAATCCCTCCCAATGACCCCACCCCAGGCAGAATGGATGCCAAGACAAAGAAGGAGATAATAAAAGCTTGAGCAAAGAGGTAGGTGTAAGAAAGTTCTGAAAGTAGGAAGACAGGCAAATAAATTTAAGGAGGGAATTCCAAAGTGAAGGAACAGAGCTGAAAGCATAGCTGCCAATAATAGAGCAAAAGGATAAATTCATTAAATCTTGATTGGAGGCCCAACATAGAGTCATAGGCCAGGATTTTCCCATCGGCGATTTGGGGGCGGGGTCCGCTCGCCGACGGGAAAATGACGCGGGATATCATTGGGAGGAACCTCCGATGTCATCCAGGTCCCTTTAAATTTTCAGGAAGGCGGGCGGTCAGCGAAATCAGCTGACCGCCCACCGACCTGTCAATGGCCAATTAAGGCCATTGACAGGGTAATTAAGATTGTTAAAGACCTGCCCATCCAACCTTAAGGCTGGTGGGCAGGCCAGGAGCCCCAGCGGGCTTCTGATAATACATGAAACCTCATCCACTGGCAGGATCAGGTTTCATGTCCGTTTTTTAAAAGTTTCATGAAGTTTATGTGCTTCTTATTAACATGTCCCATCTCATGTGACATTGTCACATGGGGGGGGGGAACATGTTAATAATTTTAATATTTTTCTATTTTTGGAGTTTTTTTTACCTGTCAGTAATTTCCCTGAGACAGCACTTGGTCTCAGGGAGCAATGCGCTCTTTTGCACGCATGCTCGAAAGAGCACACTTTGACAGCTGGGGATTGCCATCCCCCCCCACCCCCGGCTTAAGAAGCACATAGCGCTTCCCGTCGGGCAGGCCGCTGGGCAGGCCTTAATTGACCCGCCCACTCAAAATGGTGGCGGGTCCCGCTTCGGCAGCCGAGTTCAGCTGCCTGCCCACTGCCGAGCCGGTGGGGCCCGCCCGCCCACCAAGGGCAAAATTCTGCCCATAGAGTCCTAATGGCACAGAAGAAGGCTATTCAGCCCATCAAGGTCATGCTGGCTTTCTGTGGAGCAATCCCGTCAGTCCCATTCCCCTGCTCCATTCCTTTAGCCCAACAAATACATTTTTCTCAAGTGACCATCCGAAGCCCTTTTGAAATCATTGATTGTCTCTGCTTCCACCACCCTTGTCGACAATGAGTTCCAGGTCATCACCAGCCACTGCATAAAAAAAAGTTCTTCCCCTATCACCCTGCATCTCTTGCCCAAAAGCTTAAATCTGTTTTCCCTAGCTCTTGGATATCTCAATTATTGTTTATTCGGGCAGAGAAGAATCCTTGGGCCAGAATTTTCTGCCTCTGTTTGCGACAGGAGTCATGGCGGACAGAAACAGAAAATATCGGGAGATCATAAAAATCAGTTTCCTGTTGTTGTAAAACCAGTTTGCGATCATCTGCTCCACCTGTCAATGACTGCCTGCATTTCCCACCGTTGCATGGCGGGAACCTAATTACAATACTTTAGCATCTCATTATAAGCCCTGCTCACTGGAATCATCCCCCCATGCTGGACCATGAGCTCAAGATTCATACCGACATATTTCACAACCGTACATAAGTGATGTGCACCTGTTAATCTACACTTTGCTCCAGACTTTGAAGGTTCGTTTAGCTACCTTGCTTTGGGCATCACTCATAATCATCAGCACCAGGCTTCACAGGCAGCAACACATCACTTTTAAGGGGGCTCGCGGGCTGGTCTCAATCTAGCAGAACAGAGGTAAGGCAGAGGTGGCTTTTCAATGGTTACAGGTCTAGAGCTATTTTGGGGAAGCGCGGTATCTCAGGGTGTGTGTGGGGGCACATGGTGATCTGTGCAAGTGGCCTCAAGATTGTGAGGGCCAAGGAGGCAGTCTCCAAAGGAGATGAGGCTAGATGGAGATTTGAGGGTATGTGTAAGAGAGTGAGTGGTAATGTCCCTTGAGCTGGAAGTGAATGAGATGCCAGTGAAAGTGTGATGGGCTTGTGAGTGTGTGGGTTTAGAGTGATGAGATGGTTGCCTTACCCTGGCGGCACAGATGAGATCATTCACCCTCTTTCTGCACTGGATGGCTGACCTCTTCTATGCAGTGTTGGCATTGACCACCACTACCACCCCCTCCCAAGCCAGAGTGGTGAGATTGCTGGACCTCCTGCAGCTAGATCAGGGAGGGGGCGGGGGTGGAGGACATCACGGTGGGCCTGCATAAGGCATTCCAGGGATGGGTCACTGAACTTGTCTGGGCTTTTGGGGCCATGTCTTCACTTAAGAAGTCCTAGGCTGCAAGCATTGAGAGATCTGTGCATGGCTGCAGTTCAGATATGGCAACTGGAGTGAGGAAAGGATGAGATCATGGTGTGGCGGGCGATTCAGAGGTCGCCTGCCAGCGGTACAGCGTTTTTCCTGTGCCTGCATAATTAATGAGGCAGGAAGTGGACAATATAGTGCAAAAATCTGCCCTTGTGGCCAGCAGAGAAACTGTCTTTTTTCACGCACACCACCGCACTTAATGCAGTTCAGGGAAAATTCTGCCTTCGAAGTGAATTTGTCCCTTGTTATTACCTTACAATGTTGTGTGTTACCTTTAATTTATTTTATTAAAGTTCAGTTCTGTAGAAGGATAGTTTGTGCCACTTTGTTGCACAAAAGCCAGACAATTAAGATGGCCCCTCATGCAACTCAGGAAATTATTACATTTTTACAATTATTATACTTTCTGATAGATTTAGGGCTGTTGTGAAAGAAATGGCACTGTCCTAATATGCATCATAATGGGTAGGAAATATTTTGCACAACATCTTAATAGGAGGAACAATGACCCTTTAAACCAATTGTATTATTCTACAACTTACCGGTAAGCAGATACGGACTGGAATATTAAATGCGATCAAAGCAAGAGAAATTGCGAAGGTCAATATTGAATTAAGATGGGTCACATTTGAAAGATTAAGAGGTGGAATCAGGGTTGCACGTTTAATTTTAGCACACATACCAGTTTGTTACTGCATCTTGAAGTAGATCTGGTGTCCTTTAAAGGCTATTAACATCATTAATAAGATTGGAAAGTCAATGATGCCACAGAGTGTGAAATGCCATAAATGCTGTAGCATAACTTAGTGATGAGACACTTTTGGCTCAGACGTGTAAACAAGTAATCATTCCATAACAGGGAAAAAACCATAAACAAGATTATGTCTTGTAGTAGGGTTTAGCACCTACCGAGCAATAGCCATTAACAGCTACTGACTGCTAAAGTCAGACACTTCAGCAGACATTCTCAATTTCATTAGTCCCCTTGGGTTGGATTTCAAAAGTAGAAAATAAATTTCTCCACTGCTGACATGTCATTGCTTCTACAAAAAAGAACACTGCAAACCAATTGTACTGAACATTTTGCCACAAGTGTGAAAAGATGGGGCATGTAGGGATGGCGCTAAATTAGAGGGCCCCTGAAATCCGGCGCAGGGAACATGATTAACCTGGGGCCGTTCAAAGTAATGGGGGCAGGGTGCCAACTTTGCCTTGCCTGCTCATTTGAATTATTGCTGCGTGCAGTCAGCACCAACCATGCTGGTCATTGGCTGCCCGCATCAGCAGGGGGCTCAAAATCGCAACTTGCTAGCACCAGCTCAAACTAGCCTACACTGCATAAAACTATCTTGCACTTCATTTTGGCTGGTGCCAATGCTGTTAGGTGTGCATGAATCTGACCTGAGAAACAGTGAAGAATGCAAAACCATGGGAAAGAACAGGTTCCAATGTTTTCAGCAAAGGAGGCCTTGGTGGAAGAGGTGGAAAGTAGATGTTCTGCATCTGCAGGAATGCAGAAGGACAGGAGACCACTGCACTGCCACCCCCATCCATGAAATGACCTCTTGTGTGTTTTCAAAGTCAGTGAATGCATCTTCAAATGCCACATCTTAACCAGCATGGCCTCAACCACTGCTCAATTCACCACACCCCCATCACCCACCTATCAACAATCTCTATCAATCAGGCCTTATATCTGCCATTCATAGTGCCACCATATCCCTCACACTCAGCGCTGCTGCAAGCCTCATATCTACAACTCACAGCCTTGCACACCATCAGCTATTCAACCATGACAGCCATCAGCCTAACA
The DNA here is from genome assembly GCF_017639515.1 of Carcharodon carcharias. Lineage (NCBI taxonomy): Eukaryota > Metazoa > Chordata > Chondrichthyes > Lamniformes > Lamnidae > Carcharodon > Carcharodon carcharias. The sequence continues at coordinate 166,932,608 of NC_054470.1, forward strand.
GATTGCACTACACTCATCGACACTCTCTTGTAGTACTGGTGCAGAACTGGAGGCAGCAAGGACTAACCGGAATGGGACAAGCAAGTTCTAACCCCTGTGGAAGAGATGAAGTTGGCCATCTTTAGGGCACCAATTGCTGAGGCCTTGGGTAATGGTGGGGTTGAAACCATTGAGGATGATTGCATCATAATCCTCTTCCTCACATCCCACTTTCTCTCATCTTCTAATTTACAGGCTGCAGGTACTGTAAGCATGCACCTCTTACTTTCCCTCTCACCCTCTCCTCACCACAGCCTTCTCCTTATGCCATTTTTCTTTCAGATAACCAAGAGGTGCAACTTTACCAGGCAGTGGAGGTACACGAAGAAGAGAGTCAATTGACTTCATAGTTGCAGCCACCAGCTCAGACTGGCACTCTGTACATCTTAGAGGATAAGTAAGAGGTGAGACACGAATAGGCTGCAGGCAAGGCAGGGGGCAAGGATGTCACATGTGTTCCCCCCCCCCACCAAAAGGTGAGGTTGCACATGGCTTCTGCTGCAGAAGCCTTAGATAAGCACATTGATGAGTCAGCCAACAGAAGAAGGCTGATGGGTGTGAACAAAAAAATGTTTGATGAGTTGGGCAGCCTGTCAAAAAACCTGTGGTCAATATCAAGGAGCATGGGGGAGTCCAGAACAAACTTTGCAGGGGTTTTGTGCAGGCCATGGAGGCCATTTTGAACTCCACTCAGGCACTAGCTCAACCCAACCATGACACAGTATCTGATGGCCAATGTCCCAGCTTCCATTGCAGCAGAATCAGGAGCTGCCCAAATGTCTAAGTGCTGTAGTGGAAGATCAGACTCCTGCCAAGGAGGTTAAACTTGCTGCCATGTAAGGTCATATTGTTGCCATCATGGTTGCAGATTACAAAACTCCAGCCTGGAAAGTGATCTTCTGGCTACAATTAGATAAATAGGAATGGAATCAGGTGCGAGCAGTCCCACTCAGCTAGATGACAGCAGAGAGTGATGGAGGAGCATGGTGTGACTGACCATGTCAAATGCTGCTGACAGGTCAAGAAGGACAAGGAGGGACAATTTGCTTTTGTCACAGTTACATAACAAATCGCTTGTGACTTTGATATGAGCTGTTGTTTCGGTCTTGTGGCGAGGGGGTGGGGGGTGGTGGTTGTCAAGGGGTGGTGGTGGGGAACCTTGACTGAAGTGATTTAAACATGGAGTTCAGAGAAAGATGGGCACAGATTTGGGAGGAGTAAAACATTCAAAGATCTTGGAGTGGAAAAAGAGGCTGGAGATAGCATGGTAGTTTGAAAGGACTCAGACGTCAAGGGTTGTTTTTTGAGGAGTGATGACAGCAGATTTAAAGGAGAAGGGAATAACACGTAAAGAGAGAGAATCATTACCAATGTCAACTAACATGGGGGCCAGGCAGGAGGTTTGATGGTCAGCAATTTAGTAGCAATTGGGTCATTGGAGCTGGAGGTGAGTCTCATGGACAAGATGAGCTCAGAGAAAGCATCAGGAGAAATAAGAGGGAAACTAGAGAGAGAGAGAGTGAGTGAGAGAGAGAGAGAGAGATGCAAGTTTAGGGCTAGAGTAGGGCTGGTAGGGTTCAGAGGAAGTTTGGCCCAGTGTACTACTGGAAGGGAGGGTAGTGGCAGAGGCAGCTTATCAATTGATCTGGAATTTGGTGACAAAGGAGTTGCACTTATTGTTGGAAGTGAGGTAGTGGAGACAGGAGAGGATGGTTTGCAGAAGAGAAAAGAAGCCAGGGATTATCTTTCCATCCCAGGATGATTCTGGAATAGGGAGCAGTTTAAGAGGATGAAAGCAGGAGCTCAGCCAAATCAGGCAGTGAATGACCAGTTGTCCGCCAGATCCTTTCAAATCTGCATCCCTTGGACTTAAGCCATGTACAGGGCTGTACAAGGGGAATGGTCAGGGTTAGAGAGGGTAATGTCAATAATGTAATGTCAGTAATGTCAATAACCGGGGACCATGACAAAGATGGAGGTGAGAGTGTATGCTGCTACCACTGTGCCTCAGTGTCATTTGCAAGTCCAGGGAGGTTAATGCAGCATTGGCTGATGAATATAATGGCCTGGATTTTGTGATAGAAATAATGGGTAAGGTTGTCATGTGTATCAATGGCATAGGTAGGACTAAGAAAGAGTTCCTGCTGAGGGAGTATGAGCATCTAGGGTCTAAATTAAAAAACAGAACCACAAAAGTTCTGGATTACTATCTGAACCACAAGCAAATTGGAATAGGGTAAATAAGGTCAAAGAGTTGAACACATGGCTCAAAAATTGACGTGGAAGAAATGGGTTTTGATTCATTGGCCAGTGGTAATAGTTCGGGGGAAAGATGGACATACACTGTTAGGTCAGTCTTCACCAACAGGAACAGTTTGCCCAGATCTCCTCTATCTACATGCACTCAACTCACCAGAGAAAGTTAAAGTTTGTCCCTTCCAATATAAGTAAACATTTAACAACATAGCAAGTCTTAATTACTGGCAAAAAAGGCTTTGACATTGAAAATTAATCTTTACAAGTTTGGATTATCATTTCTCCAGATCAGAGTTATTTTTTGAGTTTTACGCAGCAATCTTCAATGGTAAAGAGGCAAAGAGCTAATCAAGTTGGGGTCTTAATTTGAAACACTGGCTTAGACTGTGTTCAGTGCAAGATGCCTTCCGCACAAAGGAGTTGAAGCCAGGACTAGGAACTGCCACCAGAAGGCTTGTTAAAGAGCTGATTGTCATTCACAGTGCCTGCTGGTGCTCATTAGAGAGGCTGCATGGCATTTAGGTGGCTAACACTTCAATGTACACTCTATTCTAACAGCGAACAGATGTTTGGCGGTGAACATGGCATTGTTGCCATTTTCAAGCACTATTTAAAGGGGTACTCCTGACTTTGTGATCATTTCTGCTTGTGCTGTGAACAGGACCTCTGAAGCAGATTGGTAATTTTTCTGGAACACTTGGTCAAGACTTCCCCAACACTCTAGCAGTATATATTCCAGAAATTCTCTGAGGGGTCTTTTATCTAAAAGAAAAGTGAGTGCTGTATGACTTATCCATATTGGACACCTCATTGCAGTCAATAGAAGAAAGGGAGTGCATGGTTATAGGTATCTTTCTAGGGGTTCTCTTTGGTCTGGATAAGGAAAAGGAGCAGGACAAGGATAGACAGTGCAGTATCAGGATAGTGAGCTGACAACTTTCTCCCCTCCTCCTTTTCCTCTAGATCTCCTCCAGTACCACACCCTAGAGCCTATGCACCATCTCCCTAGTTCCTGAGCCATCCTGCAATGTGCTGCTGGGTGCCAGCCAGGTTAATCCGCACCTGCAGTGGAAGTGGGTGTGAGGAGCTGACATTTTTTGCTCCACAAAAATTGCATTTAATGAGCGCTTGAATGCTAAACCTATCAGCACCTAGTCAGCACCTCCAGGGAAGTTCAAATTATGGTAGTCAGCAATCAGGACCTAAATTGTGAAGTGAATCTGAATAGGCTGGTCTTAATAACAGTGCATCCATTTAGTACCTATTACCTACCTTTAGCCAAAATTATCCCATTAAAAATATTGAAAAAATTGAAATGCAATGAAATTTTACTTTTCTTTCTGTCTCTTTTGTCTCTCTCTAATTGATTCTCTAATTGCAGTAAGTTGCAAAGCAAAACCCCATAGAAGTCTGTGGGCAAATGTAAATGTCATGATCGGCTGGTGCTGTTCATTATCCATTGACTGCAAAATCCAAGCCAGTAATATTTTTGAAAAGAAAGACACATTATTCTGAAAAATAATGGTTGCAATCTTCATTTCCGCTATTATGTGTGCACCAGAAATCTCATACTTTGGCAGTTCGCTGATGAATAAGCATAAAAGTTTTAATTTAAAATTCTAGAATTATTTATGAAAGAAACTTATATTGGTTTAAATGTCAAATGGGCAGTCAAATGAGGATTTGGTGAAAACTGTATTACAGAACCAATTGTTCATTTAGTCAGTGCCCTGTCCCTTCCAAATGCATTCATGCTTTCTCTCTCTTGTTCTTTTCATTGCAATATTGTGCTTTTTTTATCCCTTCAAAGGATTTTGACATCGAGGGTGAGGCCAACACTTATTACCCATCTCTAATTGCCCAATACAACTATGACCTTTGCACTTCTTCACTTTCTTTTTGCTATCAGAATTTTCTCCAAAATTACAGGGGGAAGATCGAAGTCATCCTTTACACCTAATGCCAACAATTTTGTACAATTTAACCTCATTCTCTTTTCTGGCCGTTCACCCAGACTCAGCCAGACTGCTTGTAATCTCAATATTCTGTTCAGCTCAGAGCTAAATCCCATGTCCTATTCATCAGCAAGACCACTTCCATCACCTATACAACATTGCTTTTCTCCAATCGTACTGTGTAACCACCTGCTATTGAAGTCCTTCTCCACCTTCTAGGCCTAGTTTCTCCAAATGTCTTCTTCTAAACCTTTCGTTTCTGCCATCCATAAATTCTAACTCATTTGAAATTTCAATGGTATTATCTTGTCATTTGTTAGCACTGTATATCCATCTCACTGGCTGACTGGCTTCCCATCCCACAATGAATAGCCTTTAAAATCCTCAACTTCATCCATCAATTCCTCCATGGTCTCACTATCCTCACATCTCCAGCCTTAGGTTTCTTCCTATTCCCTCCATTTCTCTACCTTTCTCCTTCTTTCACTTTGGAGCCATCAGTTTCAGCTATCTTGGCCCTACTGTCAGGGATACCTTCCCAAATCCTCTCCAAAATTAGATCTAGTTCTGCATTTGGACAACATTTGCTGAACAACCCTGAGTATTCTAAGAATTATACTGACAACTAATTTGCGATTATCAGTTGGTCTCGCAATGTGGCTCACTTACTCTTGCTAGAAGATACATATATTAATATGCAAGGCCCTGTCCTTTACAGGCAGAAAGAGCATGTACACACATTGCATCTTTCTCATCTAAACAAAATAGGCTCGAGCCATTCATTCACCAGGGCAGTGCCTTGACCAGAGTCAACCTGCCTGGTTTGAATTCAAACAAAGCTTGGCAGTTAACTGTCAGTCATCAGTTAACTGGTGCATTCTCCATGGTGATGCCTCTATCAATCAGAGTCCACTTGCTAACCATTCAGTGCTCTCTTCTCATGCAGTATAAATTGTTGTTCCCTTTACACTTGGTATTTATGCAAATTGTCCTGATGTGTACAAGACAATAAGCTTTGACATTTATCTTTTTTCAGCAATACTCCTGTTCTGTACTACCAAATGACTATTAAAATCCTTCTCAAAGTCTGACATTTCATATGCTCCACTCGCTCAGGTAATGTTTAGGAGAAACACAAGATTAAGAGCTTCCATTTCACATAATGGCTTGAAAGAGAAGCGCAGGGGATGAAAATATAGTAACATACATGATAGTAGATTTCATTAAAAATTTGGCTGCATGCCAACATTGTTCTTGGCAAGGTCTGAAATAGATGTGATGAAAAAGAGGACTTTAAATTGATGAGCATGGAGCGAGGTCTGTGGATGATTTTTTTTGTGCATCAGGATGAGGTATGAACGGATCATTCATGCAGTGGTGAGATATAGTAAAAAGATGGTCTAGCTTCAGAATGGCACCAATGGGGCAGGTGATGACGTTAGTGATATTGTCACTGGATTAGCAATCCAGAGACTCAGCGTAATGTCCGGGGGACCCGGGTTCGAATTCTGCCATGGCCAATGGTGCAGTTTGAATTCAATATTTTTTTAAAATCTGGAATTAAAAGTGTAATGATGGCATGAAACCATTGCCAGTTGTTGTAAAAACCCATCTGGTTCACTAATGTCCTTTAGAGAAGGAAATCTGCTGCCCTTACCAGGTCTGGCCTACATGTGACTCCAGACCCACAGCAATATGGTTGACTCTTATATGCCCTCTGACAAGGGCAATTAGGGATGGGCAATAAAGGTTGGCCTGGTCAGTGATGCCCACATTCCATGAATGAATAAAAAAAAGTCATGCAGCTGGCATTGCCCATTTCATTGTTTCCAGGCTGGTGCTGATGTCCTTGTTTATCCTTCAGTATCTCCATTAGGAGGCCTTATGATAACGTGAGATTGTACAATATGCACAGCCAGTATGAGGTTCTTGCAGATGCCTCAGATCACTGAGGGGCTCCCATGCTTTTCTTTATGAAGACTCAGGTGGGTCAATTACCTTGTTGTAGCTTACTCTGCTAGGGTATAGGGAAAGCACGCATTGCTTCACAGTTCAAATATTCCTGGTTGGAAATCACCTCCAGTCATTTCTTCTTTTTCCTCTTCTCTTGTCCTCCTGCTGCATGGTTACTCCTGTGTTAGTGCGAGAGTTGAACTTCATGCAGCACATTGATTTTCGAAGACCTCAGCAAGGTTATGGTGCAGCAGCCCAAACAGATCTCTGCCAATTGTGCTTTCCACAAGATTTTGGATGGAATTCTTTGCATTCTCATTCTTCATCTGTTTGTGGGTTTGTTTCTCAGTGGGGACATTAGTCCCACTGGGTTTCACCTTTTCCCCAGGAGCCATGCACTGAGGTCAGGGGGCCCAGAAGAAAAGGGCACAGGAGCCCAATTGATAGTCAAAGTGTTAGAAATTTGAAGGAGCTAGCCAATTAGTCCCACTCCCCTGTCCTTTCCCCATTCCCTGCAAATTTCTCCTTTTCAACTATTTGTCCAATTACCTTTGAAAGGTACCATGGAATCTGTTTGCTCCACCTATTCAGGCAATGCTTTCTAGATCATCATAACTCACTATGCTAAAAAATTTTCCTCCAGGATTTTTTGCCTATTATCTTACATATTTGTCCTCTGGTTACTGACACCAATTGCCAATGAATGTAGGAACATAGAAGCAGGAGTAGGCCATTCAGCACATTGAGTCTACTCCGCTATTCAATATGATCATGGCTGATCATCCATTTCAATGCCTTTTACCCATAGTAAACCCATATCCCTTTATGTCATTGGTATTTAGAAACCTGTCTACTTTCAACATACTCAGTGACTGAACTTCCACAGCCCTCTGGGGTAGAGAATTCCAAAGATTCACAACACTGAGTAAAAAATATTCTCCTAAATGACTTTCCCCTTATTTTGAAATTGCGTCCCTTGGTTCTAGACTCCCCAACCAGGGGATACATTTTGCCTGCATCTACGTTGTATATCCCCTTAAATATTTTGTAGGTTTCAATGAGAACACCTCTCATTCTTTGAAACTCTAGGGAATACAGGCCCACTTTCCCCAATCTCTCTTCATAGACAGTCCTGCCATCCTGGGAATGTCTCGTGAACCTTTATTGCACTCCCTCTATGGCAAGGGGACCAAAACTGCACACAGCACTCCAAGTGCAGTCTAATCAAGGTTCTATACAAATGAAGCAAGACTTCGCTACTCCTGTACTCAAATCCTCTTGAGATAAAGGCAAACATACCATTTGCCTTCCTAATTGCTTGCTGCACCTGCATGTTAGCTTTCAGTGACTTATTGACGAGGACACCCAGGTCCCTTTGTACATCTACACTTTCTAATCTTTCACCTTTTAAGAAATACTCTGTGCATCTGTTCCACCTACAAAAGTGGATAACCTCACATTTTTTCACATTATACTCCATCTGCCATGTTCTTTTCCACTCACTAAGTCTATCCAAATCCTCTTGAAGCTGCCTTGCATCTTCCTCACAACACACATTCTCATCTGACTTTGTGTCATCTGCAAACTTGGAAATATCACATTCGGTACCGGCATCCAAATCATTGATATATATTGTGAACAGCTAGGGCCCCGAGTACTGATCCCTGCGGTACCCCAAGAGTCACAGTCTGCCAAAATGAGAATGACCTGTTTTCTGTCTGTTACCCAGTCCTTAATCCATGCCAATATATTACCTCCTATCCCATGTGCTTTAATTTTGCTAATCAACTTCCTGTGTGGGACTTAATCAAAAGCCTTCTGAAAATCTAAATATACTACGTCCACCAACTCCCCTTTATCAATTCTGTTAGTAATATCCTCAAAGAACTCCAGCAGATTCGTCGAATGTGATTTCCCATTCTTAAACTCATGCTGACTATGCCCAATCAGATCATTATTTATCCAAGTGTCCATTTATCACATCCTTTAGAATAGATTCTAACATTTTTTCCTACTATTGATGTAAGGCAAAGAGATCTGTAGTTCTTGGCTTTCTCTCTCCCTCTCTTTCTTAAATAGTGTAGAACCACGTGCTACCTTCCAATCTGCAAGAACCATTCCAGAATCTCCGTAGCTACCTCTTTCAACACTCTGGGATGTAGGTCATCAGGCCCTGGGGATTTATCAACCTTCAGTCCCATTAATTTCTCCAATGCAACCTTTGTACTCATATAAATTTCCTCCCTAGTCCCTTGGATTTCGAATGCTGGGAGATTTTTTATATCTTCCTCTCTGAGGACAGACACAAAGTAATCATTTAACTTCTTTGCCATTTCTCTATACCCCATTATAAATTCTCCTGATTCTGCCTGTAAAGGACCCACATTTGTCTTAACCAAATGTTTCCTTTTAACATAGCTATAGAAGCTTTTACAGCCTGTTTTTAGGTGTTTTGCTAGTTTACATTCATATTCTATTCTCTCTTTCTTTATGAGTTTCTTAGTCCTCCTTTGCTGTATTCTACAATCCTCCCAATCCTCAGGTTTACTATTATTTCTGGCAACTTTATATGCCCTTTCTTTTAATCTTACACAATCTTAAACTTCCTTTGTTTGCCACGGTTGTCTTTTCTTTTTGAGTTTTTGTGCTTTGAAAGAATGCATAATTGCTGTAAACTATGTAATAATTCTTTAAAGACTGCCCATTCCATATGGGTCACACCTTTTAATGTATTTTCTCCAATTCACCTCAACCAATTTGCTCCTAATACCTTCATAATTTCCTTTGTTAAAATTTAAGACCTTGGCTTCAGATTAAACTACCTTACTTTCAAATATAATGTAAAATTCTATCAAATTACGGTCACTCATCCCTAAAGGCTCTTTTACAACAATATTACTAATTAGCCCTTTTTAGTTACATAAGACTAGATCTAAAATAACCTGTCCTCTAGTCGGTTCCTCAACACACTACTCTAGAAAACCATCTCTAAAACACTCCAGAAACTCACCTCCCACAGCATTAGTACTCATTAGGTTTACCCAGTCTATTTACAGATTGAAGTCACCCATATTACTGTAATACCCATGCTACATTCTTCTCTAATCTCTTGATTAATACCATGCCCCATACTACCACTACTGTTTTGTGGCCTATAATAACCATTGTTTACTGCCCCTTGCTGTTTCTTAGCTCTGCCCAAACAGATTCCACATTTTCTTCTCCCAATCTGAGATCCTACCTTACTAATGTACTGAACCCTTATTATCAGCGCAACACCACCTCCTTTTCCTTTTTGTCTGTCCTTCCTAAATGTCAGTTATCCTTGAATATTCAGTTCCTATCTTGGCCACCCTGAAGCCACATTTCAGTAATGGCAATTAGATCATGTCCATTTACCTCTCTTTGTGCTTTTAATTCATCTTCCTTGTTGTGAATGCCTTTAACTTAGTCTTTTTGAATTATTCCGCATCCTAGGTTCAGTTGATGTTTGCCTCTGTTTTGCTTGCCTTCTAATTTCACTTGCCACTTTTCTACTTCCCGTTACCAGCTTTATTTACTTCCCCACAATTTGAAGTACACTCAGGTTCCCACGCCCCAGACAAGCAAATTCAAACCCTTCCCAAAAACATTAGCAAATCTCCCTGAGGGGATATTAGTCCCGGTCCTGTTAAGGTGTAACCCATCCAGCTTGTGCAGGTCCCATCTTCCCCAGAATGGTCCCAATGCATCAGAAACCTGATGCCCTCCCTCTGACACCAATTCTCCAGCTACATGTTCAATCTGTCAATCCTCCTTTTCCTATTCTCACTAGCGTGTGGCACTGGGAGTAATACTGAGATCACTGCTCTTGAGGTCCTGCTTTTTCATTTCCTTCCTAACTCCCTAAAACCCACTCAATGACCTCATCCCTCTTCCTACCCATGTCACTGGTACCAATGTGGACCACGACCTCCGGCTGTTCACCCTCCCCCAGAAGGTACCCTGCAGCCGTTCCATGACATTCTTGATCTGGCACCAGGGAAGCAACACAACATCTTGGAGTCAAGTTTACTGCTGCAGAAATGCCTGTCTGATCCCCTGACTGTGGAATTCCCTATCACTATTGCTCCCTAACTCTTCTTCCTCCCCTCCTGTGCAGCTGAGCCACCCATGGTGCCATAGGCTTGTTTCTGGCTGCGCTCCCCTGAGGAAACGCCGCCCTAACCAGTATCCAAAATGGAAAACCTGTTAGCAAGCAAGATAGACTCAGGGGACTCCTGCACTACCTGCCTGGACCTCTTAGGCTGCCTCTTGGTCACCCATTCCCTTTCTGCCTGCATGCCCTTAACCTGCAGTGTGACCACCTCCCTAAATATGTTATACACGTAGTTCTCTGCCTCATGGATGCACAACGGTGACTCCAGTTGCCGCTCGAGTTCCAAAACCCAGAGCTCAATCTTCTGCAGCCGGTGACACTTCCTGCAGATGTGTTCGCCTGGAACACATGGTGTGTCCAGGACTTCACACATACCGTACCTTTAAAAACTATTTATTACAATTAGGATAAGTAGAATAACTTACCAGTTACTTACCAATCAGCTTCTTCCCCTGTAGCAAAGTAAGAGCCAGATACAGGAACTGAAGAAAGGTAGAAAAAGAAAGGAGCACCTCCTTCCCCTCTTCATCAAACTCCCTCACTCACTCACCAAATTCCAACTTAAGTATTCTAAGGCAGCTCAAAGCAGCACTCCAGTGCAGACCTTATCTACTCTATCAAAACCACTCTTACTTACCGTGGCACATGTGACAGTGAAGACTCCACTGTATCGTTCGTACATGTGACTAAGCAGCATTTTGAAGATTATATAAAGCATGACTAATCAGTTTAAAGGCAGAGACTGGATAATGAGTCATCAGGCTGAAATCACTATGAAACTCAATAGGCAATCAAACAATCACATTTGTTTCTTTTAGCCCTGCAGCATAAGCTGTTCTTCCTTTCCAAAAACTTATGAATAAAGTCTCCACTGCTATATCAAGCCTCAAATAGGTTTACAATTCTTTTAAAAAAGCAATAGATCTCATTTCTTCTATATAGTGGTATACATTTATTGATATACTGAAAAATATATGCAGCATTTAATGTTTCAGTGAAGGGCAGTGTGATAAATATTGCTTTTAATTTGGTGATTAATGTGTGCCACATTCTAGGTGCCTTCTCAGCATCTAATTTGAGCAAATGGCTGATTGCTTATTTGCGCTTTTTGGCAGTGTAGACTGATGATTCTTATGATTTCCAGCTTTAAAGGAATCAGTCTGGCCAGCAAAGGTCACAGGATTGTGCATACTGTGTTTCCTTTCTTTATTGAGGAACAGATGGAGGATGCATCCTGCTGTGACCAGGTGTTGGTAAAATTCACCAACATTTAAATTACCTATTCAATTGATTGTTCCACTGCCTGTGTCATTATATAGCATTGCAGACATTTTGAGACAAATTTATCAAATGCAATTTGCCATATATTGACATTTTGCATCTGCCCATCTTTGATTACATCTCCCTATGTTTTGATAACCATTTGGGACCACATTAACATGGCCAAAAAATGTGAAATCAAAATAGTCTCAATATTTCAGTTCCATCACTGAAGCTAATCAATCACACAATAAATTTCATGTATTGTTTTCAATCCTGGACAGTAATACTGTGTGGACATTACACCAAAAGCCATGTTATAGCAAGGACTGTATTAGAAACTGATATTTTATATGAGTCGTCCATGTTGGATTGAACAATGGAAATAATAGGAAAGACGTCTGGAAACTACAACCAAAAATGCTGGTTGTACACAACAGGCCAATTTGCAGATGAAAGACAATTAATATTTCAGCCAAAACTCATCATTAGAACTGGAACGGTAAGAAGGAAAATTTCTCTCTTATCAAAACTGAGAAAGTAGATTTGTAAAAATCTCATTCACATATTGGTACAAAGCTCTCAAGTTGTCTTCTGCCTGTTTCAAAAGAAAGCTTATTTTATTCTGAGCATTCCTCTAACTTTATTTTCTAACAATAATAATAGTAATTTGCAGGCAGTGAGCGAGAACAGATTTTAAAAGCAACTATTGCCTCAGTGCTGAAACTGTGCATCTCCCTCTCCCTTTGCCATCTATAGCTTCAGTCATTGAAGCTCCAGCTCTAAACCATTCTGACTCTCTCGGTATCCTTTATGAACCTCTATAAAACCTGCCTTTAATCATCCCTTATAATATTTCCTTTCTTTTTGTCCCTTTTGACTTTTTTGATTCATGGTCTGTGCTGAGTAGCTCACCTCAATGGGGCAGCAGTGGTAATGCTGCTTTGGGTCCTGAGCTAAGAAAAGTGGAATTGGCCAAGTTCATGTCACTTGATTGCTATCATGTGACCCTAGGGAAGTAAGTGGGTATATTGCGGGGACAGGATGCCCGTAATACCCTCTGCCTTCATGGTCAAAAAACCACTTTGATTTATGAATGTTGGCCGTTTGGACCAGGTACCCTTCAAGCTGTATCCAAGCAGGAAGCTGTGCTATCAGGAAGTGTAGGGGGTTGGGGATGATACAGGGAGAGTGTGGTGAAGATTAGAGTGGCGCTTCTTTAACTACAGATTAATTGCAATTTGGAATTTGCTGCCATGTGGAATAATTGAAGTGAATAGCATAGAAGTATTTGAGGGGAAAGAACTTGAGGGTAAAAGAATAGAAGGATTGGCTGATCGGGTTAGATAAAATAGGGTAGGAGGAGGCTCATGTGAAGCATAAACACTAGGATGGACCAGTTGGGCCAAATGTCCTCTTTCAGTGCTGTTAATTCTACATACTAACTTGGCTCTGGGAAGCAACCTGGGACTATTTATATGTTATGGGTTTAATATAAACATAAGTTGTTAATATACTCCCTATGCATATAAACAATCATTCAGAATACTCTGGGCTGGGCTGCTGTTTTATAGGATGCTTAACCAATGCTGCAACTTATCCATTATCAGATTAACAGATGTAAGTACTTTACAGAAAGAGCTTTAATAATCTGTGGTTGGTTTAATGCTGGAACGCTTCACAGTGAGTGATGATGAGGATGTAGCCATATTTCTTGAAATATGTCTGAGGTTTATCAGAAACAATTTACCATTGATGTAGTTCCTCTATTTGTAATGGTGGCAACCAGATAAACCCAATCAACAGCCCTTATAAACCAGATTGAGAGACTAACATCATTATTTAAGTAGATTTTATGCAACAGCCTATTGCTCTGCAAAGTTGAAGTAGTTCTAAAGAGTTCAGCAGGACAATTTTAGATCCTTTTAAGACAGAATATAACCCGCTGATGTAGCTATGTGCATGCCTTTGATTGTTGGACACTTACAAGTCCTGTTATCACAAATTAGGATCACAACATAGAATCCCAAGTTAGGAATTAACTTTCTCATGAGGGTGGTCCCGTTTAATATTAATGAATGGACATGAATGAATGAGCATATTACAACAAGCATGTGTCATGGGATTGAAGTCTCAGAGGGCTGAGAAGGTCGAAGGCAACTTGTAGTATAATACAAGCAACCTGGGACAATATACCTCTACTTTTAGATTAGTTGGAAAATACAGGGAAAATTAGTTTAATCTCAAACATGTTTGGTCATATTCCTTATGTATGGTTCTTTTTTTTCCAAATGGGTTATTGTTCCTTCTCAAGTATTGTAATAATTGTTGAACAAAGTGGGGTAGGTTTTGTCATACTGCCTGGGTGCTCAGCATGCTCTAGGCAGAGTGAACTAAAGAGTTGCATTGTCCGAAGTCCTTGATTTTTGCTTCCATTAATTTACATAAAGGTATGCAATTGTTCCTGCTCAATTCTCCTCACTGCACTTGTCCCAAGTCATGCTTAGCTCCCAGCATCAAAAGCAAATATCTATGGTGGTCACTAAAAAATGGTAGGTTATGCAGTATGGCAGAAAATAAATGCAAGGCCGTTACTATAGGGGGAACTTTACCTTCTTCCACCCAGTGGAAACAGGGCCAAATGAGAGTTCAAATCAAATTACTTCATTTGCTGCTCCATTATGGCACACCACAAGTTTAACCTTGTTGTCCTTGCTGGCAATTAGGATGCCCACCCGACACAATCTCATTAATAAATGTTAATCTGAGTCCTGTTTCATACCTAGGACCCAAATGGTTTCTTAATGGGGTAGTGAGCCTGCTGCCTTCGCCCATTCATCAAAATCTGTCAGGGAAGAAGTATTGGCTTTTAGATGTAGGTTTTAAGGTTTATTTTGACTGAAGAGGAATTGGGATGTTCCTCTGGGCTCCACAAGGCAAGTTTGAGTCTCTGCTGCCCCGGGGTTCCCCTTCCCTTCCCATCCAGAAGATCCTGCTGCACTGAGATGTAGCTAAGGGCCGGAAGCTGCCTTCAGGCCTTGCAGCCTTCATTGGGTGGTCATTTTGGGTGGGCAGCTGGCCAATATAATGGAAAGGAGGCAGCCTTCGTTATTGGATGGCCCTCTTACAGAGTCTCCTGTGGGTGCGATCGCAAGTCCGGTTTGAGAACGTGTCCAATATTCTCGCTTGTGTAGGTCTGCAATCGCCAAATACTAACTTCTAAGTGTGAGCTACGTTGTTGTGGAGAGATAGTCAGTGAAAGCCAAGCAGGGGGGGAAATCAGAGAGGTGGTCATCTCTGGGCTGTCACATTGCAGTCTTATCCAGGACGGCATTGAATTTCGGAATGTGCACCGTTCACTAACCTTGATGAAGCGGACACACCCGAAATGTCATAGTAGGAGCCTCTGGCCTTAATATTAAGTTAGAGGTGTGGAGAGAGCTGGGCTGACTTTTAGCAGTTATGAAATATGGTGAATGTGGAGGTCCTGACAACTTTAATGGCAGAACCTCATGTGAACTTTTATCTCTGTTGCTGCCCATCTGTTGGCTATCTGTTTGGTGGGAAGGCCTGTGGTAGAAGGCTACAGCTGGGGAGGGAGAGGAGGGAGGGATTGCAAAGGGAGGGGAGAGAATATTGGAAAGGGAAAGCGGAGATGCTGGAAGAGAGTATATAACAGTTCGGTATCAGATCGGGATGGGGTGTTGAGACTGTGTGGAGACAGGCAGATTGCAACAGTTTAGCTTGAGGAACAGAGTGGTGGCTGACCTACAAGCCTTGTTGTCAGGCATTGAGTGCCTGTTTGAGGAATCCAGCATGGAGGTTGGGGGGGGTGGGGGGGAGGTTTCATTGAGAGGCCCTCCTTGGGCTTTGTTCTGACATCCCTCCCCCCACCCACCCCCACTGATCCAGAGCCTCTGGTAGGTGCATTGCCAGCAGCTACCACCGCCACCCCCCTGGTTGTGTTGCCTACAATGGAGAGCTGCCGGCCTCTGGTTGGCTGGCAGCCCTTTGGGGGGGTGGTGGTGGTGGTGGTGGTGGTGGTGGTGGTGGTGATTTCTGCCCCCAGTGTTCTTGATCCCTGCCACTGGCAAGGCACTTAATACGGCCAGCCTTCCCCAAAGGAGGCGATGCAGTTCTCTTGCCGGCTCTCCAACTGCAGGGCGAGACCGCAGTTGCCCCAATGAATTTCAGCCTAAGTATTGAAATGGACATAAAAAGTCCTGTCTGTATTATTAGATTTAGAAATGTATCCAGGAAATTTTGTGGGCTGTGGTGACCTAGATGGTTCATTGACCTAATGCTGCTTGAAATAATTACTATATTACAAAATTACCTATTCATATTTTATACATATGCAAGTAACTTATAAACATGACATTTACAGATCTACAATCTCCACGTCATTGTCTAGCTCTTGGATGATTGCTTATTGAATTCTGTGTGTAACCATCTGGTTTTTGTTTGCTACAACCTGCATTCTATTTTCTAATTGCGTTTTAGCAAATTTTACACTGCTTTCCCCTCCCCCTTCCCCCTCTCATCTCTGGAAATAAACCACATCTTAGATGGTTAAGAAACAATTTACCAATAAAGCACATTGCCACACAACTGGACTGGAAGAGGTTCAAGTGCGTCACTGCAGAATGAGCTCCATTGTGTTCTGCTCTGTCACACATGAGATTTTTGAGCCAATTAATAGGGTAAGTAGCTGAGATGTTTTCCTGTTGCCTTCCTTAGTTTTTATTCAGGAAATCTTCTCTAGGCTTCAATCAAAGCTACTCACCAGGTGCTGAACTTGTATCAGAGATTGAGACATTATCACTGAGCCAGCAGTCATTCCAAACAGATGCGGAAGACACATGGGGTGTCAACCAAGTATGTAGACACAATATTCCAGCCACAGATCACCACAGGGGTTCTCTTGGAGTCGGCCTTGAATCCATTGTCTTCTGACTCAAAAGTATAAGTGCTCCCAGAAAACGGAATGCTCATTCCTAAGACTGCAGCTGAATGCTCTGGGGCAGCATGTGCCCTGCACAAAAAAAAACAGAAAATGCTGGAAAAACTCAGCAGGTCTGGCAGCATCCGTGGGGATAGAAACAGAGTTAATGTTTCGAGTCTCTATGGCTCTTCTTCAGAACTAAAGAGAAGTGGAAAAAGTGATGGATTTTATACTGTTTAGGAGGGGGTAGAGCAGGTGGAGGAAAATAGGTCAGGGTTAGGTGGGAGCTCAGGAGAGAATGGCAAAGATGTCATGGACAGAGGGCAAAGGGAGTGCTAATGGTAGTGTTAAAGACTAAAGAAAGTGCTGACAGTGGCATAAAGGTAAAATAGTGAAATGTGTTAATAGCACTGCTCTGTGAAAGCACAACATAGATACAAGTGACAAATGGCCTTGGGGGTTGGGTGGGGGGTGGGTGAGGGTTGGGGAAAAAAATTAAAAAATGAATATATAAATAAAAATAAAATAAATAAAAATTTAAAAATAGGATTAAAAAAGGTGGGGGGAGAGAATTCATGGTTTGAAGTTATTGAACCCCATGTGGATTCCAACCTGGGGTTCTGAACAATTAGATTGCTGCTTCAGGAGAGCATTTGTATGTATTATGCATAATCTGGATTTCATTTAGTTTCCATAGCTTTTTCTAATATTTAATAATACAATTTTGCAGAAAATAACATGTGGATCTTATTTTAAAAGCTGCAAATGATTATTCATACTCCAATGGGAAGCAGATCTAACTGGCATATTACATTACAATCATAACATCTTGTCATAAAAACATTGATGTAAAGGTGCCACAAAATGCAAAGAAAACAAGATTAAGAAAACAGGTGCATGTGGCTGTAAAGGACTGTTTCAAAGACAGAAACAGATACTTAACAATCAAGCATTAAATGGCAGGAAATGTATTATTCAATAGAACTGAAAACTGAATTTATTCCACAGAGAATCCATGAAGTTTGAAATGTGCCAAACAGGGATTCAGTCATAGAAAGAGACAGTACAAAGCACACCAAAGTTGGTGCTGTCTGAGAACTCCTTCATCAGCTTTTCAGTTAACTTGTTTCAATTTCCCCTCTCCCTTCAATAGGAGAAAATGTTTCATTAAGGAGGATGTCTTTTGTTGAAAACATCTCGTAGTCAAGAGCCATATACAAATAATGGTAAACAACTTCAGAGCAGAACTCTGCCCTCCATTTTGATTTTTTCAATTGCCCCCCTCCCCCCACACCAAACCCCCCCACCACCCACCGGCCATAGCACACACCCACCCCCCCCCCACCCCCCTCCCCAACCTGTCAAGTGCCAGCCTGCATCTTGTTCTCATGTTTTTGGTTTCAGGCAGCGCTGCCCCTTTTTCTGCTATTAACACATTCTACTGTTTTGCTTTCAGATAGTGCTGACCTTTATTCTGCCATTAACACCTGCTTTAGTTTTTAATATTATCATTATCACTCCCTTTGTCTTATGTTCCTGCCCTCCAATCTATCCCTGATATTCGATTTTGCTCCACCTGCTCCTCCCCCTTTTTTCAAAAGCATAAAACCCATCATATTTCTACCTCACTCCAGTCGCAAAGAAGAGTCAAATTGGACTAGAAATGTTAACTCTATTTCTCTTTCTACAGATGCTGCCAGGCCTGTTGAGTTTTTTTTCCAGCATTTTCTGTTTTTATTTTATATTGCAAAAATGATTGTCTGTTGATTGAGTGGTAGTCTTGTGCTGAGGATGAATTATAAACATGGGACAGGTAGAATGGATTCAAAGTCAAGATGGTAGACACTTGCAATTCACTTCAGAGTTTCTGTCCAATTCACATGGCATTAACAAATATAGAGCAACCAGTTTAGTCTCACCAATAATAATGACTTGGATTTTGCAGTCAGTGACAAAGGGATGATGCTGTCCGCTGACCTGAAAGACAGCTGTCCACAAAGATTTAGAAGGTGCCATGGCATCTATTTCCCCTATTACATTGTCAAATTCATTCTGATGCCCTCCATAAGGAATCTCTGATGTCTGTGAACATTGAGGATATCAAGCAGGCTTAGCAACCAATCTGATTGAAGTATTCTCATAGCCAGCATACCAGGAAGTAAAATACACTGATTATAATTAGCTTTTTGATCATTTTACAGAGAGTGAAATAAAGATTGGGACATACATTTGAGATTAATGTAGGACAATGAAATTTGATAAGCAAACTTAAAAAAAAAGTAATTTTTATTATTTTAAAAATCTACGGAATTTTTATCATGGAAAGGAGGGACTGCTACTCCAGTCTTCAAAAATGACCAGTTCAGGGCCAGCAAGGCTGCTCAGTAGTACTTATAACTTAGCATGCCATTAAAAACTCTGTTACATCTCATCAGCAAGGCTTAACATTTTCATCCTTTTTACAATGAGAATAGTGCATAAAGAATTAACATTCCTGTCAAATTGCTGATCCTGTGTTGATTGCATTTGGGATGAGTTTGACAGAGCAGTAGAGGAGCATGATATCACTGACAGCAACTTTCGGATTTCCACATTTAGTTGCGCATGCGCTGATGCATGAAGTTGCTGTCAGATTTGCACACTAATAATGGCGAACATTGACAGTTATGCTGATAGTACAACTGCAAATTCTGGGCCATGCTGCTTTTGTATTTCTCAAGCACTTAAATATGTGCACAACTGGTAGGATTGGGTAATGCTTTGTCTAGCTATCTGTAGAGTGTGTAAAGCTCAATTTGAAACCTTGACAAAGATTTCATGAAGCCTGTTGCACTGACTGGGATATAGAGGACGGTATACAAATGGTTGTGCCACTCATCGCTCCAGTTATGAGAAGCTCCACCTTCTGAGGGCTCAAACCCATGATTGGCAGATGCTCACTGATGAACTAGTGACAACCTACCATGGCGTGGAGAGGAAGGAATGTTAGCATGGCTTCTTTGATGCTCAATTAATTGCAAAATGACATTTCCAACAATGGAATTTTGAAATTAAGTCAACTTTTGTTGACTTATCCAGGCTGATCTTCAATATTCTACCATAGCATTGAAAACTTTGCACATTTAATATATATAAAAATCCATCATCACATTGAATAATCTACATACCAATCTGCTTAGAAAAACATGCAGATAAAAGTTGTGTTTGCTCCATGTAGAGTGCAAACTCTCTCCACCTAAGAACATAAAATCATAAGAAATAGGAGCAGGAATGGGCCGTTTGGACCCGTGAGCCTTCCCCGGCATTCAGTATGATCATGGCTGATAAGATCTCGGCCTCAGCTCTACTTTCCTGCCTGTCACCCATAACTCTTAACTGCCTTGCAGATCAAAAGTCTGTCCAACTCAGCCTTGAATATGTGTAATAGGCTCCACTGCTGTCTGAGTTACAGAATTCCAAAGACTAATGATCCTCTGACAGAAAAAAATTCCACCTCATTTCCATCTTAAATGGCAGACCCCTTATTTTAACCTGTGCCACCTAGTTCTAGGTTCTCTTAGGAGGGGAAACATCCTTTCAGCATCTACCCCTGTTAAACCTCCTCAGAATCTTATATGTTTCAATAAGATCACTGCTCATTTTTTAAAGTTCTAATGAGTAAATGTCCAATCTGCTCAAGCTCTCCTGATAAGTCAACCCCTTCATCCCAGGAATCAGCCGAGTGAACATTCTCTGAACTGCTTCCAATGCATGTATATCTCTCCTTAAATAAGGACACAAAAACCGTATGCTGTAAACTAGGTGCTGCCTCATCATTGTGCTCCAGATTTATAGCAAGGCTTCCTTACTTTTATATTCCATCCCTCTTTCAATAAAGACCAACATTGCATTTGCTTTCCTAATTATCTCTTGACCTGTTTGTTAGCTTTCTTTGATCTGTATATGAAGATACTCAAGTCCCTCAGCACTGCAGCATTCTGTAGTTTCACTATTCTGCTTTTCTATTCTTCCTACCAAAGTGGACAAGAACACATTTTCCCACATTATACTCCTCTGTCACTTCCTTAGTCATCAGGGACGCCTCTCTGTTCAACATCATCTCCCTCTGCCTTCAATTCCTCCTCCTCCTATGACTGCACCAGTCACTGGACCCAAGTGTCCTCTGAGCTCATGATGACCCATCATTTGCATTCCTGATGTGTTAACCAGCATTGGTTAAGTGGCATTTGTCACCTGGGTGATTCACTGGTGCACAACTACCTGTGAGATGGTGCAGAGGTCCACACTGACAAAGACACAGATGGCTTTGACCATCTGCCTGGAGAGTCGTAATCTTTTTGGCCACTGGTTTGCAGTCATTTAAAAGTCTCTTCTACTCCGCCTGTAGATGCTGTCCTTACAGTAGTGTCTCTTGCTCCTTCATGCCCTTGTCCCTCTCCTCTAGCCTCCAGATGCCCAATGCTCTGACCCTCCTGCCCAGGCTGGTGCTTCTCATCTCCAGTGGCCTTGTTTTCTGAGGATCCAGCACCCATTTCCAGCTGCACACTTCCCGGTAGGTAGAATCCAAACAGCTGTGCCCACTGCTCCAATACCATGTGATGCCAGGAGGGTGACAACCACTCGCCACCTCCCCCCCCCCCCACAACACCCCCCACCGAACTGACAAAATTCTTAACGTTTGCTCATGTCTTGACCTATGATGGACTGCTGCAACTTTAGCTTCAAAGGTGTAAGCCCTTTAAACTTTGAAAAGCATTTTCACCTACCTTTTAAAACTCTTCCTGCCTCCATGACTTGCCGGGCATGGTGCTCGTCTCCATGCAGCAGGTCTGACACAGCTGCTAAACACTGGCACCCCCCTAACACCCGAGAAAATTTGAAAAGTTGTGGGCGATGGGCTTTTATAAGACCACAGCAAGTTTAATTGGCCTCATTATAAGTGCAGGCCATTTCTGAGGCCTGCACTGTCACCTGCCCTCAAAAAAATTGGGGAGGGCAAAAATGGAGGCAGGACTTCAGGCTGCGTGACATTGGAACTATTTATTTACCTGCACCACTCTGTTCTGGCTCTATTAGGTATGGGTATATCTGGCCCTTTCTGTCCTTATCTTATCTTTGTACCTATCTTTGTACTGTCAACAAATTTGGCTACAATACACTCTGTCCCTTGGTTAAAGTCATTCATATAGATCATAAGTAGTTGAGGCCCCACTGATCCCTGTCACACCTCACTAGTTACAGTTTGCCAACTTGAAAATGATCCATTTATCCTGATTCTGTGTTTCCTGTTAGTTTACCAATCCTTTATCCATGCTAACATAATATTCCCAATACCATGATCTCTTATCTTTTGTGTGGTACCTTATTGAATACCTTTTGAAAATCCAAACGCTGGTTCCTCTTTATCCAACCTTCATGTTACATCCTCAAAGAATTCTAATAAATCCATAAAACACATTTTCCCTTTCACAAAACTATGATGACACTGCCTGATTGCATTAAGATTTTCTGCTCCTCCCTCCTTAACAATAGATTTCAGCATTTTCCTAATGACAGATGTTAGGCTAATTGGCCTATAGGTTCTTGCTTTCTGTCTGCCTCCTTTCTTCAATAGAGGCATTACGTTTGTAGTTTTCCAATCTACTGAAACCTTTCCAAAATTTAGGGAATTTTTGAGACTGACAATCAATGCATCCATTATTTCCGAAGCCACTTCCCTTAAGACCTTAGGATACAGGTCATCAGGTCCAGGGAACTTGTTAGCCTTTGGTCCCATTCATTTTCCTAACATTTTTTCTCTAAGTGATAGTGATTGTTTTAAGTTTCTCCCTCCCTTTTGCCTCCTCACTTTCTATTAGTCTTAGTCTACTGATTTTTGTGTCTTCTAATGAGAAGGTAGATACAAAATACTTGTTCAAAAATCTGTCCAATTTCCTTGCTTCTCATTAATAATTCCCCAGTCTCATTCTCTAAAGGACCAATGTTTACTTCAGCTGGTCACTTCCTTTTTATATATTTGTAGAAGCAATTAAGGTTTGTTTTCATATTTCTTACCAGTTTATTCTCATATTCTATTTTCTCCCTCATTATTTTAGTCATCCTTTGCTGGTTTCTAAAAGTTTCCCAATCTTTTGGCCTACCACTAATCTTCTCAGAATCGTGCATTTTTTCTTTCAACTTGACACTATCCTTAACTTCCTTAGTGTAACTTTCTCCTATAGCCGTTTTTTCTCAATGGAAGGTACCTTTGTTGATAGTTATGAAATACCTCTTTAAATGTCTGCCACTGCTCCTCTACCACCTTACCTTTTAATCTATTTTCCCAGTCGAATTTAGCTACCTCTGTTTCATACACTTGTATTGCCTTTATTCAAGTTTCAACTGGGCAGGATTTTCGGGTCATTGGGTGGGTGCCGCGGGTGGACCCGTGAGTGTCTGGAAAACAGCCCGTCACCTGCGATCGGCCCCCAACCCTGAAAGGTGCGCTGAGTAGCTCACAGCTGCCGGGGTGGGAGCAGGAGGAGTGCGAGCGCAAAAGTCTGCGTATGTGCGGGGGAACACGCAGTGAAAACTCCCTGAAGGCAGGGTGCTGCCTCAGGGGGCTAAAGAATTTTAAACCAATGAATAAGGTTTTTAAAAATCTGGAAAAGTTGTATATGAGGCAGACTCACTTATCTTAACTTGTATATTTGAAAAAGTCTGCCCAAAAATTTTTATTTATTTTTATTTAATTACGGAAAATCATCTGTCCATGGATGAGGCTTCCTTAAAAATCCAAAGGCCACCTGGCTGATTTGCCCGCCTGCCAACCATAACGTTGGATGGGCAGTGAAAAATAGCACTTAATCAATACTTTAATGGCCTTAATAGGCCTCTTAATTGTTGGCGGGTGTGTTACTGACTTTTGCGCGCGCCCGCCGACCGAAATATCGCGCAAATGCACGGTGAAGTCGGGATGCTCGCCAGATGTCATTGCACGCTATTTCACCCTCGGCCGTGTCGGGCGCATGCTCAGGCTTGTTGGGCGCATGTCCGCATGCTGAGCAGAAAATCCTGCCCACTGGTTTCAGACCCACATTTCTCACCCTCATATTGAATGTGAAATGCCACCATGTTATGATCACTCCTTTTCTATGAGATGACTAATTAATCCTGTGTCATTACATATTAACAGATTTAAAATAGCCTGTTCACTGGCTGTTTCCAGAACATATTGTTCTAAGAAACTGTCTCGAATACAATCTATAAACTCATCCTCAAGGCTATCTTAGCCAATTTATTCCATCCAAACTATATGGAGTTTAAAGTTGCCTATGATTATTGCAGAACCTTTCCTACAAGACCCCACTATTCTTGATTTATACTATCTTACAGTGTAGCTGCTGTTGGCAGGCCTACAAACTACTCTCACAAAGTACTTCTTTCCCTTGCTATTTCTTATCTCCACCCAAACTGAGTCCCAAACATCTTGATTTTCAGAAACTAGGTCATTTCTCACGATGGTACTGATCTCATCCTTTAACAGAACTTTAACAGAGCTACCCCATCTCCTTATCCTTTCTTTCTATTCTTCCAAAATGTCAACTCCCAATCTTGGTCACTTTGTAATAATGGGCGAGATCTTCCAGTCCCATCTGCAGCCAGGATTTTCTGCTCTCACCAAAATCCAAACACTTTTGGCTGCTACTCCAAATGTTCCCGCCCGCGATGGTTGCCACTACGGCTGGGACCGGCTAACCCCAGCCAACATCTCTGTAATGGTTATCATATCATACCAGTTGATTTCTGCCTTTAATTCTGTCCTTTTACCATTTCCCCCTACTATGACCTTACTTGCTGGTGCACTCTTATGTTTGTATGCTCTGTCCCTTTCTATCACACTCTGGTTATTGTCACTTGTATGACTATCCTGCACTATGTCCTCGTTCGTTCTTGCTAACTTTCTAAATCTCCATGCACATAAACCCTCCCCCCATAAGGATGCACCTACTTCCTAAATCCAGAGAGTTTAATCTGCAGATTAGTAACAGTAAAGGATTAGGTAATTCTGAGAATGCAGAGGGATACTGCTGAAGCATATTTGGCAAAAAAAAAGATACAGCTTATTAGTGTAAAGAACTGGTAGGCTTCCTTCTTTCATGGGATTTGAGCATCACTAGCAAAACCAGAATTTGTTGCCTATTCATATTTGTTCTTGAGAAGGTGGCATTGAGCCACCTTCTTGAACTGCAGCAGTCTGTCTGCCATAGGTGCAGATATAATGCTGTTACAAAGGAAGTTCTGGGATCTTGACCCAGTGACAGTGAAGTAAAGATGATATAATTTCAGATCAGGGTAGTGTGAGGCTTGATGGGGAATTTGCAGGTGGTGGTATTCCCTGCTGTCCTGATCCTTCTCATTGGAAGAAGTCATGGGTTTGGAAGGTACTATCGAAGGAGGCTTGACAAACTGCTGTAGTGCATCTTGGAGATGGTTATACACTGCTGCTATTGTGCATTGGTGGTGGAGGGAGTGAATACTTAAGGTGGTGGGTGAGGTGCCAATCAAGTGGGCTGGGTTGTCCTGCATGGTGTCATATAAGGGCCTGGCACATATAGGGTGAATGTGGGACGGCGTACAGTAACACCCAGACAGTGATATAAGACTACACATGACCCACATCCAGGAGTCAGTCTAGTATTGGACAGAGCTGTGTGTATAGGCAAGCTTGAACGCTTTAATGTATCTATGTACATAGTTCTTACAGTTACATACAGAATACATATAGTGAACCTACTTAAGACTACAAAGACTTCATTAAAACCTACCAAACAATAACCATAACCATAACCCCCAGGATGTTAATAGTGGGGGATTCAGCGATGGTAATGCCATTGAACGTTAAGGGGAAGCGTTTAGAAATTCTCATGTTGGTGATGATCATTGCCTGACACTTGTGTGACATGAATGTTACTTGCCACATATCAAACCAAGCCTGAATATTGTCCAGGTCTTGCTGCAAATGGACACAGACTGCTTCAATTTCTTAAGTGTCGTAAATAGTGCTGAACATTGTGCAATCATCCCCACTTTTGACCTTATGATGGAGGGAAGGTCATTGAGGAAACAAATAAAGATGTTGGGTCTAGAACACTACCCCAAGAAACTCATGCAGCAATGTCCAGGAGCTGAGATGATTGGCCTCCAGCAACCACAAAAATCTTCCGTTGTGCTAGGTATGACCCCAGCCAATGGAGAGTTTTCTCCTAATTTCCATTGACTTCTGTTTTGCTACGGCTCCTTGATGCCACATTAGGTCATTTTAAAAAAGTATTCTTTGACAAGGTCAGTATTTGTTGCATTTCACAGTATCACAGTTTCTTTACAGTGCAGAAAGAGGCCATTCACCCCATCAAGTCTGCACCGGCTTTCTGAAAGAGCATTCCACCTAGTCCCACTTCCTTGCCTTATCCCCGTAACTCGCACATCCTCTCTTTTCATGTAGGAATCCAATTCCCTTTTGAATACCTCAATTGAACCTGCCTCCACCACCCTTTCAGGAAGTTTGTTCCAGACTCCAACTACCCTCTGAGTGAAAATATTTTTCCTCACATCACAGTTACTCCTTTTGCCACTTATTTTGAATCTATGCCCTCTAGGTCTTGATGTTCTCTTGAGAGGGAACAGTGTCTCACTATTTACCCTGTCCATACCCCTCAGGATTTTGAATACCTCTATCAAGTCTCCTCTCGGCCTTCTTTTCTCCAAGGAAAACAGTCCAAACCTCTCCGATCTATTCTCATAGCTACAGTTCTTTATCCTTGGAATCATTCTTGTGAATCTCCTCTGTACTCCCAATGCCTTTGCATCCTTCCTCAAGTATAGCACCCAGAATTGAATACAGTACTCCAGATGAGGCCTAACTAGTGTCTTATTCAATTACAATATGGCCTCCTTTCTCTTGTACTCAATGCCCCTATTAATAAAGCCTAAGATGCTTTATTAACTGCTCTCTCAACATGCCTTGCCATTTTTAATGATCTATGTACATACACACCGAGGTCCTTCTGTTCCTACACCTACTTTAGAGGCTCTCCCTTTATTTTATACTGTCTCACCATATTTTTCCTGTCAAAATGAATCACCTCACACTTCTCTGCATTGAACTTCATCTGCCACTTATCTGCTCAATCCATCAACATACCTATGTCCTTTTAAAGTTCAAGACTATCCCATCACAACTGACAACATTTTAAATCTTCATATCATCTGCAAATTTTGAAATCATGCCCTGCACACCACAGTCTAGGTCATTAATATACATCAGGAAGAGCAAGGGTCCCAACACTGACCCCTGGGGAACTCCACTACAAACCATCCTCCAATCTGAAAAACAACCATTTATCACTACTGTCTGTTCCCTGTCACTCAGACAATTTCTTATCCAAGTCCCTGCTTTCCCTTTTATTCTATGACCTAGAAATTTGCTCACAAATCTGTTGTGTGGCACTGAATCGAATGCCTTTTGAAAATCCATATATGCCACATCAACAGTGTTTCCTTTATCAACCTTCTCTGTTACCTCCTCAAAAAACTCCAGCAAGTTAGGTAAATATGATTTCCCCTTGATGAATCCATGCTGGCTTTCCTTAAATATCCTGCACTTGTCTAAGTGATTATTGATTTTATCCTATACCATAGTTTCCAGAAGTTTCCCTACCACTGAGGTCAAACTGACTAGCCTGTAGTTGCCAGCTTTATCCTTGCACCCTTTTGAACAAGGATGTAACATTTGCAGTTCTCCAGTCCCATGGCACCTCCCCTGTGTCTAAGGAAGGCTGGAAGATTATCACTAGTGCATCTGCAATTTCCACTCTCGCTTCCCTCAGTACTCTTTGACACATCTCATCTGGTCATGGTACCTTATCTATTTTAAGTCTAGATAGCTTTTCCAACACCTCCTTTCTCTAGATTGTAAGTTCTTCTAGTGTACTAATTTCTTGAGCTGAGTAGCTTACTTGACCATATCTGAGGGCAATTAAGAGTAAACTGCATTATTGTGGATCTGGAGTCACATGTAGGCCAGAGCTGGAAAGGACAACAGATTTCCTTCTCTAAAGGGCATTGGTGAACCAGATAATATTTTTTTAAATACTCAATGTTATTTACAAAGCCAACATTACTGAGACTAGCTTTCAATTCTAGATTTATTAATTGAACTTAAATTCCACCAGCTGCAATGCTGGGACTTGAACCCACATCTCCAGAGCATTAAACTGTGTCTCTGGATTAGTTATCCAGTGGCATTACCACTATAGAACCATAGAAAGAGGCCATTCAGCCCATGATGTCTGCGCCAGCCACAAAGAGATAAAAGGAACTGGCTGCTCATTTTAATCCCATTTTCCTGCACCTAGGCCTTGCAGGTTACAGCACTTCAGATGAAGATCCAGGTACCTTTTAAATGTGTTGAGCATTTCAGCCTCAACTACCAACTAAGGCAGTGAACTCCGAATCCCACCACCCCTGGGTGAAAATGCTTTTCTTCATGTCCCCTCTAATCCTTCTAATCCTTAAATCTATGCCCCCTGGTAATTGACCCCTCAGCTAGGGGAAACAAGTCTTTACTGTCTACCCTATCTAGGCTTCTCATAATTTTGTGCACCTCAATTAGGTCACCCCTCAGCCTCCTCTGTTCTAAGGAAAACAGCCCTAGCCTATCCAATCTCTCCTCATAGCTGCAATTTTCAAGCCCTGGCAACATTCTTGTAAATCACTACACCACCGTCTCCCTTAATATTGCCTTGATATTGAGGGCAGTTACTCTCACCTCATCTCTGGAGCTTAGCTGTTTTGTCCAAGATTGGCCAAGGCTGTAATGAAGTAAGGAGTCAAGTTCCCCTGATAGAACCTGAACTGAGCATCGGTGAGCAGGTTACTGCTGTGTAAGACAAAAACAAAAATACCTGGAAAAACTCAGCAGGTCTGGTAGGACTGTTGAAGGGTCATTCGGACTCAAAACGTTAACTGTGCTCCTCTCCACAGATGCTGCCTGACCTGCTGAGTTTTTCCAGGTATTTTTGTTATTGTTTTGGATTTCCAGCCTCCACAGTTTTTTTGCTTTTATCATACTGCTGTATAAGTGTTGCTTGATAGCACGGTCAACAACACCTTCCATCACTTGGCTGATGACCGAGAGTAGATTGATGAGACGGTAATTGGCCGAATTGGACGTATCCTGCTTTTGTGGACAGGGAATACCTGGGCCATTATTCACTTTATCGGGTAATTGCCCATGCTGTGCTGGTAGAGCTTGGCCAGGACTGCAGCTATTCAGATCATAAATTTAGACCTTTCGAATGCAGATTATAGCTATATATTCCCATATAATGCTGAATCCAACACTTTAACATGGCATGCCAACCAGGAGTATTGTTTACAAAGCTTCATTCATACTGCTACAAAATTAATAGTTATAATCTTAATTTTATTTATATAGCCAATGCTTTCACAGTAAAAATGACTCACAGTCAGTATTTTTCTTATTTGAGCATGTGATCTGTCCGCAGGAGGCAGGTTGGGTCAGGTCTGGCCAATAATCAGAATCACGTTAATAAGGAGGATGCAGCTACATCCCCACATTGTCCATCATCTGCCACTGTGTTTTGTCAATGCTCCTTTCAAATTTTTGACATCTTGCCTGTCCATGGCATTCAGGCCAGTGAATTAGTTATGCAAATAGCTGGATAAGCTTCCTTTGTTAGTCTGAGCAGAGCATTTCTCCCAGATTCTTTGCAAATTGGCCTTTAAGACCTCATTGATTCTTAACCACAAAATAAATCCTTTGACTTATTTGTTTTAATGCATTACAGTGCGGAAGAAAAACTCCAAGCAACAGTTAAAAATGGAAGAATGGTCCTTCACCACTTCCTGGTTTTGCTTCTTGATTTACTCACTCATTTCTCTGTTAAGCTTAGCCTAGGGAAATAAAAGAAAAATACAGTCCATCCAACCAAAGGAAGCTCCTTCTGAAAGATGTCTGACATACTAAAGCTGAATTCAGGTTCTTAGCAGGCACCAAGTTTTGCATGTGTGATTTGTCAACTTCTATATTGGTGCATGGGTATCTCTTTGCATTTTCACTGGTGGCTTGTTGGGGTAATTGCTTCCCCCATCCCCCCAACCACCGCCACCTGCCCCCATACCCACCATGACCCCCATCATAGGAGTATGAGCGTGTAGGTTGCAGTCGCTCTGTGAAAGGCAAGATACTTTTCCCCTGCTCTCATTATCAGAAGAATACTTACCAGAGTTGGTAAGGTGGGGGTGAGTTACTCTCCAAATTCTGCAGTTCCTGCGAGCCACAGTCTAATAGCCAGTACAACTAAGAAGGCAGTGCATGCCTCAGAGGACATTGTACGTGTTGCTTGTAGCAAGGATGGTTACAGGCTGCACTCACACATGACCTCTCCACCCAATGTCATACCTCACACCCTCCGAATAAAAATGATTTTTAGGAAGAAACACTTTAAAAAACAAAGAGTGAGAAAGGAAAATTGTGAAAAGATAGTGCATGTCAAACAATATTAATGTTTCAACTGCACTGCGAACTAAAAGCTCAGTACACATTTTGGGTAAACACTTGAGGATGAAAGATGCAGGACTATGGGCAGAGAATAGAACACTGGGAATATTTTTGGATTGTTCTTAGCAAAGAACTGGCACAGAGAGCATGGGATGAGTGGCCTCCTTTTGTGCTGTTTTACTTCGGTGAGTCTGGAAAGAAATAAAAACAAATAGATTGAATTAATGCAGAATATTTATTGTACCTCTTTGCTCCGGTTCCGTTAGCTATGATTAAAAAGTGCAAAGTTACCTTCTGAATGCAAGGCCAACGGGCATGGAATTTTGGGCAGAACAAATGTTTTCTATCATCTCTTGCATATTCTGCTGTGTTTCTCCACACTGACTCACATTACATCGTCCAGCTTTTAGATATTTGATGTCGTTGTCTTATATATTTGCAAGCATTGAATGATATTGGTGTGCAGTATACTGATGGATTTATTTCTGCCACAGACAGCATGCAAACAGTTTTAGATTAAAACACCCCATTTCTAGTTAGACCCTACGGATAGAATGAAGGTAAGGAACTCACTCTTAAGGGCAAAAAATCCAGCAGAAGTGTAGCAGTAGTCACAGAATCACAGAATTGTTATGGAGCAGAAGGAGGCCATTTGGCCCATTGTGTCTGCACTGGCTCTCCGAATGAGCAACTTACCTAGTACCATTCCTCGGCCTTCTCCCCGTAACCCTGCACATTTTTCCTTTTCAGTTAATAGTTTAACATTTTTCTTTAGCATTTTTCTACCATATGGACTGGGAATAGGAGGCAGTGGTTTTGTGAAGGGAAGCAATGAACATTGAAGAGGATGGAGTCTCAATATTGAGCCAACCTGGTTTTATTTTTCGCTTACATGCTTTGTGAAATTTTGACAGTCGCACCCATGAGAAACAGCATGGTAAATGTCAGTAATTTCTGGCGTGGTGTGGCTGCTAATCATGGCTGTTATCAACAGTTCAAGCGGAAGCTGGTTGAAGTATGTTGCAGCATTATAACATTGTAACATAAACGAGGGGTTCAGATGCACAATAAGAGAGCACAACCTTAATGTCCAGAAAATGATCCTATTTTGTGTCTTGGGTTTGGGTTTACTGCTCAGAGTGAGTCTACATCTTCACAGGAAGAGGAAATGAGAGAAGAACTATTATTGTTGCCATATAGGGAAGGCAATGGTGTAGTGGTAGTGTTGCTGGACTAGTAATCCAGAGACCCCAGGGTAATCCTCTGAGGACTCAGTTCAAATCCCCCAACACAGCAAATGGAATTTGAATTAAGTAAAAACCTGGATTGTTGTAAAAGCCCATCTGGTTCACTAATTCCCTTTAGGAAATGAAATCTGTCATCCTTACCTGGTCTGGCCTACATGTGACTCCAGGCCCAGAGCAATGTGGTTGACTCTTAAATGCCCTAGCAAGCCACTCAGCTGCAACAAACTGCTACAAAGTCACAAAAGACCTTAGGCACTGGAAATGACAAAGGCAATCATAGTCCTGTTGAGCTGTGAGTCCTCCTTACCCACTAACATCTGGGGACTAGTGCTGAGATTGGGAAAGCTGTCTCACAGACTAGCAACAACTTGACAATCATACCTTACAGAAAATGTCTCAGACAACACCATCACCATACCTGGGTATGTCCTGTCCCACTAGCAGAGATAGCAGCACAGCAGTATACACTTGGGAGGGAGTTCCCTGGGAGTCATCAACATTGACTCCTGGCCCCATGAAGGCTCATGGCATCAGGTCAAACATGGGCAAGGAAACTTGATTACCATGCACTGCCCTCCCTCAGCTGATGAATCAGTGCTCTGCCCATGTTGGAGCCACTTGTAGGAAACACTGAGGGTGGCAAGGGTGCAGAATGTACTCTGTACAATGAATGTGGCTCTGTAGCCCCACTGCTGGTCAAATCCTAAATGACATAGCTGCTAGACTGGGTCTGTAGCAGGTGGGAACAAGAAGGGAAAACATACTTGACTTTTTCCTCTCCAACCTGCCTGCTGCACGACAGTATCAGTCGGAGAGACCACGGCACAGCTGTTGCGGAGATGAAGTCCCGCCTTCACATTGAGGATACCCTCCATGTCGTATGGCACTACCACTGTGCTAAATGGGATAGATTTGGAACAGATCTAGCAACTTAAGGCTGGGCAACCATGAGGCGCTGTGGGCCATCAGCAGCAGCAGAATTGTATTCGAACATAATCTGTAACCTCATGGCCCGGCATATCCCCCACTCTACCATTACCATCAAGCCAGGAGATCAACCATGGTTCAATGAAGAGTGCAAGGGAGCATGCCAGGAGAACCAGGTATGCCTAAAAATGAGGTGTCAACCTGGTGAAGCTATAACAAGGACTACTCGTGTGCCAAAAAGCATAAGCAGTAAGTGATAGACAGATAGAAGCAAAATATTGTGGATGCTGGAAATCTGAAACAATAAACAAAAATTGTTGGAAAAACTCAAGCAGGTCTGACAGCATCTGTGGAGAGAAAGACAGAGTTAACGTTTCGAGTCTGTATGACTCTTCATCAAAACTAAAGAGGGGATCAAAAAGGGGTGAGGATGGAGGAGAGAGTTCATGATCTGAAGTTGTTGAACTCAATATTAAGTCCAGAAGGCTGTAATGATCCCCTTTTTTCAAATATATATTTTAAAATTTTTATATATAAATTTTTTTTCTATTTCTATTATTTAAAAAAAATTATTTCCATTCATTGTTTTATCCCCACCTTTTAGTCTATTTCGATCTTTTTTCCCCACACCGTCCCCTCCCTCCACCCCCACTAGGGCCACCTGTCACTTACTCATTCTGCTTTTTACTCTTAATGTCACCATTAGCACCTCCTTTGCCAATATCACCACCATCAACACCCCGTCAACATTTTGTTTATGACATCTTTTGCAATCTCTCCTTTGCCTTCACCTATCACCGGCCTTCTATTCAGCTTCACCTGTCCCACCCCCCTTAAACAGTATATATTTCACCACATTTTTACTTCTCTTTAGTTCTGAAGTGATAGACAGGGCTAAGTGATCCCACAATCAGCGGATCAGATCTAAGCTCTGCAGTTCTGCCACATCCAGTCATGAATGGTGGTGGACAATTAAACAACTCACTGGAGGAGGCTCCACAAATAACCCCAACCTCAACGATGGAGGGGCCCAGCGTATCAGTGCAAAAGATAAGACTGAATCATTTGGAACAATCTTCAGCCGGAAGTGCCAAGTGGATGATCCACCTCGGCCTCCTCCGGTCGCTCCCCAGCATCACAGATGCCAGTCTTCAGCCAATTTGATTTACTCCATCTGATATCAAGAAAGGCACTGGATACTAAAAAGGCTATGGGCCCTGACAATATTCCGGCAATAGTACTGAAGACTTGTGCTCCAGAACTTGCTGTGCCCCTAGCCAAGCTGTTCCAGTACAGCTACAACATTGGCATCTGCCTGGCTATGTGGAAAATTGCCCAGGTCCTGTACACAAAAAGCAGGACAAATCCAAACCTGCCAATTACCACCTCATCAGTCTGCTCACAATCATCAGTAAAGTAAAGGTCATCAACAGTGCTACCAAGTGGCACTTACTTAGCAATAACCTGCTCACTAATAGCCAGTTTGGGTTCCACCAGGATCACTCAGCTCCTGACCTCATTACAGCCTTGGTTCAAACATGGGCCAAATAGCTGAATTCCCGAGGTGAGGTGAGGGTGACTGCCCTTGACATCCAGACAGCATTTGACCAAGTGTGGCATCAAGGAGCCCTAGCAAAACTGGAGTCAATGGGAGTCAATTTGTGACTCCTCAGATACTGAAACAGTCCATTCCAAAAGGAGCAAGATCTGGATAATATCCAGGCTTGGGCTGACAAGTGGCAAGTAACATTCGCAACACACAAGTGTCAGGCAATGACCATCTCCAACAAGAGAGAATCCAACCATCGCCCCTTGATGTTCAATGGCATTACTATTACTGAATCCCCCACTATCAACATCCTTAGGGTTGCCATTGACCAGAAACTGAACTGGGCTAGCCATATAAATACTGTGGCTACATGAGCAAGTCAGAGGCTAGGAATCTTGCAACAAGTAACTCACCTCCTGACTCCCCAAGCCTGTTCATCATCTACAAGGCACAAGTCAGGAGCGTGATGGAATACTCCCCATTTGCCTGGATGAGTGCAGCTCCCACAATACTCAAGAAGCTTGACACCGTCCAGGACAAAGCAGCCCACTTGTTTGGCACCACATCCACAAACATTCACTCCCTCTACCACCAACGCACAGTAGCAACAGTGTGTACCATCTACAAGATGCACTGCAGGAATTCATCAAGGCTCCTTCAACAGCACCTTCCAAACCTACGACCTCTACCATCTGGAAGGATAAGAGCAGCAGATAGATGGGATCGCCACCGTCTGGAATTTCCCCTCCAAGCCACTCACCATACTGACTTGGAAATATATTGCCGTTCCTTTACTATCGCTGGGTCAAAATCCTGGAACTCCCTCCCTAACAGCACTGTGGGTGTACCTACACGACATAGACTGCAGCTGTTCAAGAAGGCAGTTCACCACCACCTTCACAAGAGCAACCAGGGATGGGCAATAAATGCTGGCCTAGCCAGCGAAGCCCACATCCCGTGAATGAATAAAAAAAACCAAGACATGGAAGAGAGGATGAAACAGGGAAAGGAAAAGAAAGACTTGCAGTTATATAGCACCTTTCAGAACAGTCAATGAGGCAATTCTGAAGTGTAGTCATTTGAATGTAGGAAACACAGCAACCAGTTTGCACGAAGCAAACTCCCACAAACAGCAGGATGACAATGATCAGATAATCTATTTTTGTGATGTTGATTGAGGGATAAACATTAGTCAGGACACTGGAGGTAAATCCCCTGTTTGCCTTTAAAATAGTACTCGCCTTCAGAATAGTAATCTTGAGAGAGCAGGTGGGGCCTCAGTTTAACATTTCATCCGAAAGACAGGACCTCTAACAATTGAGAGCATGCCCTCAATTCTGCATTGGAGTGGTAGCCTCGGCTTCTGTGTTCAAGTCTCTGGAGTGGCTCGTGAGCTCACAATCTTCTAACTCAGAGTGTTACCAACTAAGTCATAACTGGCACAATGATATCAAATTGGCTAGCAAAAAATTATAGGCCATCCTCAAAAGTCAGAGAGAGAGAAATAAGTCTGACTCGTATTCTTATTTTGAACTAGTCTGTTATTTCTTGACGAATGATTGTGTGTTGGATTGTGGTATTCAGCAAGTCTTGTACAACAATTTTCAATGTCTTCCATTGGGAACAGCCAGCCAGGGTTTTTTTTCCAGAACTTGATAGAAGGACAATATATCCGCTAGAAATTAGATTGGGAATCTCAATACGCCAGTGCAAGTATACCCTTACAGTCTCCACAGAATCTTATCTAGGGCAGAGCATTTCCCATCTCAAACACAGTCAGCCACAACAGAGGATGTGGCTGAGGGACAAGGACTCCCTAACTGGGATCTTCCTTGCCGCTGACCTGAGACTCTGCTGGCAGACAGAATACCCAATGAAAGCAAATGCACCAGCCCATTGAACAGCAAACGTAACAACCGAATTGGATGGCATTTGATTGTAATCTGGACAACCCTCAAAGATTAAAGAGTAATGGAAATTTTTTGTAGCCCCTTTATAAAAGAGGCTGATGGAAACACAAAGGCCTCTGATTCCCTGCTGGAGCAAAAAGCCAATCTTACATTTTGTGGCCTTGTCACATTGATTGGCACCCAAGATGCATCTCTAGTAGCACAACAGCCTGTGCAGCTCATTAGAATTAGGGAACCTTGCCTAGTCCATGCCTTCAATGGCCAGGTTTTGGCACATCCTGCTGGGCACCTCATCCCATCACATCTCATATTGGGACATCGATTGTTGGGACCATTATTTTTATCCACTACACATGAACAGGGAAAGTGATTTGTTTTGCTAAATGCTTTGACTTCATTCAGATACTGGCTTTTTATTGTCTCTGAGAATTTTCACGTAAAATTGCAGTACTTTGATCGAAAATGTATGCAATAAATTTGTCACTCACAATAAGTCACTTGTGCTACACCTAGGTCCATGATAGACTATGGGTGTTTTACATTACACAAATTGCATCATGTAACTTCCATCATTAGATTGGAGACCATTTGTTTCATTTCATAGACGCACATTTTTTATTTCACAAGCACTTGAGTATAGCACACATATTGGTGAGATACAGTGATGTGAAACATCTGCTTAAGATTTCACATAGTATTAAGCAGTGTGGGCTTCCTTTCTGGAGGACCACACAACAGGATCTCCTTCATAAGCGTAGCAGCACACTCCAACAGAGGAAGAGAAGCTGATTTAAGAGGGATGTACAGGACTGTTGTTGGCACCCTTTCCCAAATACCACAACTATCTCTTTGACCAGATCGAACAGCCCATGGGTGTCCATGTTCAGTTAAAGCCCCCCTCCCATCAATCCACCCACTTCTCCCTCTCCATACCACCACCAACAATTAATCCTAATTCTGAAGCATATAACACAGATTTACAATAATATGCCATTATTCCAGCAGACTTCTTAGGAAGAAGAATCTGGTGTTAAACACCAACAGGCATTTGGCTGTGGGGGTGCTTTTTTTTATTCATTCCCAGGATGTGGGCTTCACTGGCTGGGCCAACATTAATTGCCCTTGAGAAGGCAGTGAAGAGCTGCCTTCATCAAACCACTGCAGTCCCTGTGGTATAGGTCATTTTTTTCAGACTTTGATACAACTGAGTGGCTTGTTAGGCCATTTAAGTGTCTGGAGTCACATGTAGGCCAGATCAGGTCAGGGCAGCAGATTTCCTTCCCTAAAGAACATTAGTGAACCAGGTGGGTTTTCACGACAATGGTTTCTTGGTCATCATTTGACTTTTAATTCCAGGTTTTTATTGAATTCAAATTCCACTATCTGCCACAGCAGGATTTGAACCCAGGTCCCCCAGGTCTCTGGATTAATAGTCCAGTGACAATACTGCTATGCCATTATCTTCCTGACGGCAGGTAATCAGTCAGCACCGGGGAAGGTCAAGGATGGCTTTCCCACCCAGAGGTCAATTAAGGCCAATAGATGGCTACTTTTGATTTCATAATGGTTTAGCATAAGTCCTCCATCTTTGTATTCAGTTCCTCTATTAATCAAGTCAAGGAACCCAAATGCTTTTTTTCCAGCCTTCTCAACTTGTCCAGCTACCATCAAAAATTTGTACTCATACACCTCCAGGTTTCACTGTTCCTTCAACCTTTTAAGAATTATATTCTTTATTTTATATTGCCTCTTCTCATTCTTCCTATCAAAATTCTCTCCATTAAATTTCATCTGCCACATGCCTTCACATTTCCCCAATCTGGCTGGGTCCTCCTGAAGCCTGTTAGCATCCTCCTCAATGTTTCCTACATTTCTAAGTTTTGTGTCATCTGCAAACTTTGAAATTATGCCCTTGGATACCCAGGTCCAAGTCATTAAACTCAAGACTGGGCACCCATGAGGCGCTGTGGGCCATTAGCAGCAGCAGAATTGTACACAACCACAATCTGTAACCTCGTGGCCCGGCATATCCCCCACTCTACCATTACCACCAAGCCAGGGGACCAACCCTGGTTCAATGAAGAGTGCAGGAGGGCATGCCAGGAGCAGCACCTGGCATAGCTAAATATGAGGTGTCAACTTGGTGAAGCTATAACACAGGACTACTTGCATGCCAAACAACATAAGCAGTAAGCAATAGACATAGCTAAGCAATTCCACAGCCAATGGATCAGATCTAAGTTCTGCAGTCCTGCCACATCCAGCCATGAATGGTGGTGGACAATTAAACAACTCACTGGAGGAGGAGGCTCCACAAATGTCCCCATCCTCAATGATTGGGGAGCTCAGTACATCAGTGCAAAAGATAAGGCTGAAGCATTTGCATCAATCTTCAGCCGAGAGTGCCAAGTGGATGATCCACCTTGGCTTCCTCCGTAGGTCTCCAGCATCACAGATACCAGTCTTCAGCCAATTCGATTCACTCCACGTGACATCAAGAAAGGCACTGGATACTGCAAAGGCTATGGGCCCTGACAACATTACGGCAATAGTACTGAAGACTTGTGCTCCATGACATGCTATGCCCCGAGCCAAGCTGTTCCAGTACAGCTACAACCACTGGGACATACTTGGCAATGTAAAAAATTGCCCAGGTATATCCTGTACACCAAAAGCAGGACAAATCCAACCTGGCCAATTATCGCCCCATTAGTCGACTCTCGATCATCAGTAAAGTGATGGAAGGAGTCATCAACAGTGCCACCAAGCTGCACTTGCTCAGCAGTAACCTGCTCACTGATGCACAGTTTGAGCTCCATTAGGGCCACTCGGATCCTGAACTCGCTAGAGGTTTGGTTCAAGCATGGACAAACTGAATTCCAGTGGTGAGGTGAGAGTGATGGCAAGGCAGCGTTTGACTGATTGTGGCATCAAGGACCCCCAGCAAAAATGGAGTCAATGGGAATCAGGGGGGAAAATCTCCACTGGTTGGAGTCATACTTGGCACAAAAGAAGATGGTTGTGGTTGTTGGAGGTCAGCCATCTCAGCTCAGCTCATCACTGCAGGAGTTCCTCAGGATGGTGTCCTAGGCTCAACCATCTTCAGCTGCTTCATCAATGACCTTCTTTCCATCATAAAGTCAGAAGTGGGGATGTTCGCTGATGTTTGCACAATGTTCAGCACCATTCACAACTTCTCAGATACTGAAGCAGCCCATGTCCAAATGCAGCAAGATCTGGACAATATCCAGGCTTGGGCTGACAAGTGGCAAGTAACATTTGCGCCACACAAGTGTCAGCCAATGACCATCTCCAACAAGAGAGAATCTAACCATCACCCCTTGCTGTTCAATGACATTACCATCGCTGAATCCCCCACTATCAACATCCTGTGTGTTACCATTGACCAGAAACTGAACTGGACTAGCCACGTAAATACTGTGGCTACAAGAGCAGGTCAGAGGCTAGGTATCTTGTGGTGAGTAACTCACCTCCTGACTCCTTAAAGCCTATGCACCATCTACAAGACACAAGTCAAGAGTGTAATGGATAGTGGCAGCAGTGCACAAGATGCACTACAGGAACTCACAAATGTTCCTTAGACAGCACCTTCCAAACCCATGACCATTACCATCTAGAAGGATAAGAGCAGCTGACACTTGGGAACACCACCACTGGAAGTTCCCCTCCAAGTCACTCACCATCCTGACTTGGAAATATATCGCCATTCCTTCACTGTTGCTGGATCAAAATCCTGGAAATGGGGGTACCTACACCACCTGGACTACAGCAGTTCAGGAAGGCAGCTCACCACCACCTTCTCAAGGGTAATTAGGGTTGGGTAATAAATGCTGGCCTAGCCTACAACCACCACATCCCAGAAAAGAATAAAAAATAAATAAACATATCTAGGTCTAAAACAGCAGATGTCCCATTGGGGACACTGCATTAAATATCCCCCAGTCTGAAAAACAGCCATACGTAGCTACTCTCTGCTTTCTTTTGTAGCCAGTCATAAACTTTCATTTTACTTCAAGACATGTATAAAGGGGCCAAGTTAGATACAGGCAACTATATCAGTCTATTTTCAGTCTTTTGTAGAATAATGGAATTAATTATCTGGTATGAAGTTGAAGATTCTGACTTCAGAGATACATGGGCCAGCCATTCCAGTTAATGCAGAAGATTGTGCCTGGCGGGAAAACCTGCCTTTGACCCCAGTGAATATTTTGAGTACAGGGGAGCTTCCTGATTAGTATATGAATGTAGAGCACCCGTACTAGTCAGGGCACATCTAGAGTCCCCACCATTTAAGGGAAGTCAGCAGGCCTGGTGTAGGTGTACAGGTCGAGTAGGAGATTAAAGGACTCCTGCTTCGGAATCAACACCAAGGTGCCCCTGGAAGTGTCCTGGAAGGGGGCTGCTTTCAAAAAAAAAATCTTTATTGAACCTATACTTCCTCAACCTGCTATGTTTCATTTATGTTGTTTCAATTCCCTATCTATGGTCACTGTAAGATGTTCTTGGGTCAGACAATAATTTGAGCATTTTTTACCTCATTTGCAAAAGCCACAATTAGAAACATTGGGAAAGGAAAGTAATCCTGACTAGCTGGGGCTATAATAGGGTTAATGTTCTTAACTTGTAAAATGCACGTCAGTCTCGGATTCACACTGTGGGCTCTGGCTTAAATTTGCCATTTTGAGGCCCAGAACTGCACACTGCCCATACAATCAGCTCTAACCAAACTGCAGAGGAACACTCCATTCGCATCAGTGTGTAATTGCTGTTTCCCACACCAGCTATCCTGGTGGGTTTTGAGTTAAAGTGGTAATTAATGTCTTAGAATAAGCAGGCTGATGCCCTGGGCTGGTTTCACTAGGAATCAAATTGTGAGCATCCAAACTTATTTCAGTTCTGACCCTTAATGTCATCAGGAAAAGATTTTCAGCACATCAGTTAGATTCCAGCTCAAGACCCTGAGGTGATGAGATGGTTTCCAACAAGGTTTCATGATGCTTTAAAATTCATAGCCCCATTGTATGTTCTACTCTCAGTGACTTACATATTCCCAAATATGTCCAAATGCCATTTAAAATGAAAGCATTTCATTATTTACAAGCTCAGTAAAGATGCTTTTCAATGAAATAGCATTATTCAAAAAAGCGTAATTTGAATTTCTAAGAGTTTTGAGTCATTTTCAGTTTTGTTACACTGCAAGGATGTTTCTGCAAAATGTCAAATTGTGGTTCAGATAATGATTCCACGGCACAGTGCTGTAATACTGCCGATTAAACAAACACGGCAGGTCATTTTTAAATCCATCATGAAGAAAGGCTTAAGCTTTCGGGTCCCTTTTATTATTTGCCTTTAATTTATCAGAAAATATTGAAGTCTCAGAGTGATGTAATTGCAATGGCAATGCTGTATGCTGCTTGACATATCCAATGAGTTTACCAAAGACTCTTCAAAAAACCCCCTCTGTGGGGTTGGTGACGGCACATCAGCACAGAGATTACTAACCACTTTTGAAGATCAAAGGTCTAAATAGTGATAGCACAGATTTTTTTGAAAGACTGTTGTGGCAACATTTTACGCATATTACGTGTGACTGAGCAACATCCAGTGATCCCATCTTGAGCACTGTGCTGAAGAATGTAACAGATAAACAACAAGTGGTCCAATCCTCAGTTATCACTATAACAGGGGCACTTAGTCAGAACATCATTGCTTAGTTCTGATGTCTATATTATTTTTGTTTATCCAAGAATAATTCCGTCAACATCCATTAATGGCAGGCTGCTGAGATTTTCCAGATTTGAAAGCCATGAACTTAATTTTTGGGCAGGAGATGAGTGTGGGGTTGGTGCAGCAAAAGGCTCGGGCTATTTCAACTCCAGCCTCAGTACAATATCCTTGGACTGAAACTGACCCAAAATCTTGTGGGAACAACAAGGAGGCTGGTGAGCTGATCCATTGTGCCTGGTTGCAAAAACCTGGCAGTTAAAATTAAAGCCGGCAAGAATTCAGCACCAATTTAACCCCCTCTACCCATTGCACATCTCATCTTCGTCAGATTTTTTTTCATTCATAGGATGTGGCATCACTGTCTAGGCCAGCATTTATTATCCATCCCTAATTGCCCTTGTTCAGAGGGCATTTAAGAGCTAACCACAATACTGTGGGTGTGGAGTCACATGTTGGCCAGACCAGGTAAGGACAGCAGATTTCCTTCCCTAAAGGATATGAGTGAACCAGATGGGTTTTTACAACAATCAATTCATGGTCATCATTAGACTTTCAATTCCAGATTTTTATTGAATTCAAATTCCACCATCTGCTGTGGTGGGATTCAAACCGTGGTCCCTAGAGCATTACCCTGGATTACTAGTCCAGCAACAATACCATTACACCATCGCCTTCCCCGATGTAACCCTGAACAGTTATAAATCATTCATTAAAAATAAATACCCACTCTTGATATCCATGAGGAATCTCACTGCTCAGTTTAATACTGTGGCACGAAGATCAGAATGGAACTGGCCTGTTAGCTGTCTTACTTAAAAATTCAATATGTTCAGAAATAATTCGGGAATAGGATCCATGGTTATGACATTATAATCTACAAAAATGTAGCTCACTCTTGGCAATCACATCAAATTGGTAAAAGGCATTGGCTTCAGGGAAAGAAAAGGTGCCACAAGTTAATCTGTAAACTTGCTGTGCTGTGGCCAGCATTGTCTACATATGTTTGGTACAGTTTTTCCTCTTTGTGTGAATGAAACCTGGAGTGGAAACCTGAAAGAATAAAATGGTGAGTGTAGAGACCTGAGAGTATAAAGCAAAAAGAGTGAAGACCCGAGAGTATAAACCACTTTCAAATGTGATTCAATAAATTCAGAGTTTTCACCCTAAATTGCATTACTCAGCAAGCTTAGCAAATAAGAGTGGTAGCTAAAAAGGCCATTGCTATCCTCAATGATAAATCCACTCCCTTTACTGCCCTTCGTCCATACTGATAGTCTGCCAGTGGTACTCAGATTGTACGGTGGGATGTTTCCCTTGTGAAGGGAGAGGTTGTTGGAAGGGCATTTCTAATGCACGTGTACACAACTTGAAAGTACTTATTTACCTCAGTGCTATGGTTCACATTACGTATGGTCTACATAGAAGAGATATGTCAACAGGAGCAAAAACATTCGAAAGGTGCTTAACAACCACGATTTTCACGATTAGCCTTTCTAGGACAGGAAGACAGCAACCAAGCACTGCATTTAAGAGGGGACACTTTCTGAGGGAAAACGCAAGGTCAGTGCCCTCCCCCAGTCAGATAAACACACACACATACACACATTGCTTCAGGTGGATGACGACGAGGAGACTGAGGCAGGAATGTTTTGAACGACAGCTATGTGGAGATAGTCCGATGATACTGCATTAGCAACAGCAAGAAATGGATGAAGTCACAGAAAATGAAATGGGAAAGGGATTAGGAGATATGTTGGGTGCTGTTCTGCCTGGCTGAATCCACATTAATCAAATTGGTCAAGGCACTGGCTTGATATCGAATAAATTGTTACAGTCTTCATTCTTAGTGTCAATGTATCCAGCTGTAAAGTCTTATCATTGAAACTGTCGGACTCTGGAATACAGCTGTCCTGCAAGCACACTTTAATCCTAGCATGACACTTTAGACAGAATGTCCCCACCCCCCACTTGGTTATACATTATCTAGTCTTTGGGACATTGGCAACCGAATGCACAATACGAGTATTCTTTTAAATAACAAATGTTAATAATCCAGTACGATGAGCAGCAGCACAAATTCCAGGCAGCGGCATAGCCGCTAAATAATTCAGACCCTCTCCACAGAACAGAAATTGAGCTGAAGTTCCTAATTATCTTTAGGCTGTTTTAA
This sequence comes from Carcharodon carcharias, assembly GCF_017639515.1. NCBI lineage: Eukaryota > Metazoa > Chordata > Chondrichthyes > Lamniformes > Lamnidae > Carcharodon > Carcharodon carcharias. The sequence continues at coordinate 166,976,269 of NC_054470.1, forward strand.
AGCATTTACTCAAAAAAAAATAAGCAAAAAGAAAAAATTCTGCACAAAAGGAAGTTGTGACAAAAATGTGGGACTAACCTGTAGCTGCTGTTGTTTAATGTTTTATATTTCAGACCTAAAATAATAAAATCATTTGATCCTTTAATTATGCCTAAAAGATTAAGGAAAGCCGAAAGAGAATTCAAGCTTATCACATTTCAGAGTGGGAACAGCTCAGAGAAGGCAACATTCTTGTGGTAACTGTGTTCTGCGCCACAGAACAAATATCACAGATTAATTCTCTATTTACATTTTTTCTACTTCGATAAATCACGAAATTAGCGGAAATAATTGACCCTAAGCAAATTGGCGAGAACATCCCTGGTGCGGTCTCTGATAAACAGCCCTAGCCTTATGAGCTCAGCCACACAACGCCAGTTTGGGCTGCAAAACATCCATTGTTGACCTATTTTCACAAGACACAAAGAAGACACCCTTGGGAGCAATTAATGTTCACTGTGGCGCTTCTCATCTCCAGGTAATCAGATAAATTAAAAGGGATATTACTAAAATGGCCTCAAATCGTAAATCTGGTTTACTTCTTTTCTATCGTCAGCTTTGAGAAAAGGAAACCGATTCAGCTGCGTGGCTCATTCCCTGAAGGGAGTGAATAGAGAAAACGAACAGGAGAAATGTGTCTCAGCTTCCTGCAATTAGTAAGGATGAACAATTTGGATTTCAGCTCCAGACTCACCTTGACAACTTGAACAGCCTTAGTTCCAAGTTTCAAAGAAAGCCCAACAAGAAAAGTTAGGGTGTAGATCATAGGGGCAACGAATCACAGCACCGTGGGAGGCCATTTGGCCCATCATGTCTGTGCTAGCTCTTGGAAAGAGCTATCCAATTAGTCCCACTCCCCCACTCTTTCCCTGTAGCCCTGCAAATGTTTGTTTCAAGTGTCATTTTTTAAAGTTATTATTGAATCTGTTTCCACCAGCCTTTCAGGCAATGCTTTCCAAACCATAACAATTCACTTAGTTAAAAAAATCTCACCCCTGATTGTTTTTGTCAATTATTTTAAAGATATAATCTCTTGTTACTCATCCTCCTATTGGAAACTCTTTCTTCTAACCTACTCGATCAAAACCCTTCATTTGAACACCTCTTTTAGATCTCCCCTAAGTCTTCATTGTTCTATGTAGACCAATCCCAGCTTCCCTCATCTCCCCTGATAACTGAAACACTTATCCCTGGGACCGTGCTAGTAAATCTCCTCAGAACCCTCTCCAAGGCCTTAGCATTGTTGCAGGCTGTATCAAGCTTCAGGTTTTCAGAAAAATCCATTCTAGATTCAAGTCGGCTTAATCCTTTTGAGAATCCTTACAGGTAAATGTATGTACACACACATACACACACACACACGCACACACATAAATATAACATATACTCACACATATAACTGGGGGCAAAGAGGGTTCATACAGTGGAGTTAATTTCCAACCTTAAAGCCCTATTCTCCCTATTTTTCATATCAATAGACGTGCTTCATTGTAGCTTCATGGAATTTAAACACAGTCTGCACCGCCCCTGCAACCACCCCCACCCCCATATCCACCCCACATTAGCTCTATGTGGCTCAGATAGAAAATGGAAACAATAAGGTGCACCATCCTCTCTACACACTTCCAGTTGTTCATGACATCAACTTTCAAAAGATTGGTGTGAATCCTAAGAGGTGTCATGCATGGGAGGAAGGAACGACTCTTTAAAATTGTCCATCTCTATCTGTGAGCTGTTCCTTCTCTCTAAAGGTTTAGGCCAACCTGAATCTGTGATGGATTTTTCTGAATACCTTGAATCTGAAGCACAGGTTGAAGTCTAGCGCTCTTGCTGGTGATGAGCTTGGAAGCGGAAAGCGCATTTATTTAGGTGGGGTGGTGGTGTACCTGAATCCCACCACCTTCCTGCCTCTACCAGAATTAAGTTCTGGGCAGGAAGGCCTATGGCCGACCTTCCTGCCCTGTCACCAACTCGGGCCCTTAAAAGTGGCTAATTAATGACCCCTTAGGCCTATATCCCATCACTGCTGGCATTAACCCAGCTGCAAGCTGGCCTGTCGCTATGAGGTGTGCATGACAGATGCACCTATGTGGACTGCTTATTTCCTTGGGGGGCTGGGGGTGGAGGGTCGCTCAATTGAAGGCACTCAGTGCCTGATCGAAGGATTGGACATCAAGAAGTGGGGGGGCCTCTGAGAGCCGCCTCCTGCCCTTGCTTCTGAGCCCTCAGACCCTCTTCCCATGACCCTAACCCCAAGACCCTACGTTACATAACTCTGGCCTGGGTCCTCTGTGATCTTGTGACTTGGGTGTGGGAGGTGGGAGGAGGTGGAGGTTGGCCTTCCAGCAGCAGTCATGGCCTCCTCAGCTGTTGAACACAAGAGCTGCAGGCCTCTGATTGGCCGACAGCTCTCACTAGGCACCACTTCTGCCCCTAGGGTCTTGATTCCAGGGGAAGGCTCACTGGTGGCTTTGCTGCTGCCTGATTAGCATGTGGCTCAGTGAGCTCTCCCAAAAAGAGGCATCTCAGGCCTCGCGCCAGCTCTGACACTGGCAGGCGATACCCCCAATGCCACAACAAGACCCTGCCCACACTTTTAATAATTTCAACAAGTTTAGACTCAAACAACCCTAGTGGCGCTGCTTGGACTGAAGACCTGTGGGCCCTCTGATTGGCTGGCAGCTCATGGAAAGTGAGCCTCGTCCAGAAGCCACAACCTCAGGTGGCAAAACAGAGCCGTGGCTTCCAGGGCTGGCAGAGGCAGGCTTACTCCCAACTTTCCAGCAGGTGGATAAGACCACTGCATCCACTTTACATCCTGGCCATTGTTACAAACCCAATTATGAAATACCTGTTGTGTACAAAATTTAATGTCAATGTGAAAGACAAATTTAAATGTATTCGTATTTCAGATAAATATGGTAGTCAAATGCCAACCTCTGCCGACCTGTTGAATTGATTGAGCCCTGGTTGGGCCTAATTCTGTTTCCTTCAAGTTCTAATTAATGGCACAGTGTTACAAGTGTTAAATTAATTATAGCACAAGATGCTGATGAAATTTAGGAATGTGCTGTTCAATAATCATTTAGTACATCTGAGTACTCCAGAGTTTGGCACAAGTGAATCTGTCTATGACAACTTTTGTTCTGCTGTTTTTAAAATTAAATAAGAGACTTTTTTTATTCAGTTAGACATCTTCTCCTGAAAACAGCTTATATGGCAGTTCGGGAAATTTTCATCTGCCTAATATCCCATTCGTGCTGAAAAATATGTTCCGGGTAGACAATTCTTCTTCAAAAAATCTTCCTCCAACTTGATTTTTGGCCAGCGTTCCTGACAGAAGAAGGTGGGAGCCTAAGTGAAATATTTAAATTGCTTATACTGCGCAGGTTTTTGCTTTCAACTGGGAAAAGATTGCTCTGTGAGTTCTGCCCGGTGGAACTAAGCGTTGAACATCCTAAGCAGCAATTCTCACAGCGAGCGTGCAGGGCACTCCGAAGAACTGAAGGGACAGAAGACTGGAGGTTGGAAAATGTTATAAGTCTGTCCAATAAAGAGCAGGCGGATAAAGCGGCAAACTGCCTAACATTGATGGTGGCGAAACCTCTGGAGGCAATAATTCAAGACAAAACTCATTGTATTAATTGTCACTTGATTTTTTATAGGCAAACCCCGTCAAATTAATCTTCGATGACATAACAGAGAGGGTTGTTGAAGGTTGTGCAGTTGATGTTGTGTATATGGATTTTCAAAAGGGTTTGATAAAGTCCCACATAACAGATTTGTGCCCATTGAAGCCCATGGGATCGAAAGTGCAGCGGTAGCATGAATTCAAAATTGGCTGAGAGACAGAAAGCAAGCAGTGAACAAATGCTCTTCAGACTGGAAGGAAGTATACCCCTATGATTGGTTTTAGATGGTTATTTCTGATATATATTAATGCCCTGGGCAATGGGATCATAATTTCAAAACCTGCTGTTACAACCTGGATGGAAGGAGTGCATGAATTATCAAACCCCACTACTCCGCAGGCCATACCATTAACTTAAATGTTTAATTTCTCACCAAAATGGCCAGTTGTGTACCTGTACCTCTAGTACCCAGAGGAGGAGACACCATTGATCCTCGTATAGCCTCTGAGAATCTCTGACTCCTGTCTGGCTGAGGGGCAGCTCACTTGAGCTCTGTGATCAGGGTCATATGATAAAGATGAGGCAGGGGCGCTAAGGAGGCCCTCACAACTGCTAGATTTCTGGAGGATGATGACCGCATGCGGTGAGGAGACACCATTGATCCTCGTATAGCCTCTGAGAATCTCTGACTCCTGTCTGGCTGAGGGGCAGCTCACTTGAGCTCTGTGATCAGGGTCATATGATAAAGAAGCAACCATGAAACCTTTAAAAACATCTGATCCCTTGTCCACTTTCAGCACCTGAGCCCTTCAGGAGCACAGTGTCACTGGTCACAGATGCTGAAGAGATGGGGGCCAGCCCCACCTTAAAGGTGCTGAGAGCACACAGAGAGAATGATGGAACTCTGTGACACCTGTCTACAACATTCTGGCAGCAATGACAAGCACCATCGAGGCACAGGTATCACTAATATGTCCAGGTTGTGTGAGGCTGGACCATCACTTTGGTCTGAAGGCTGCACAAGGCACAGGGAAGAGACCCTGGACTGAGACATCTGCCTTTATCTTTTGCAGAACGGTTTCACATCTGAGTGACACAAACACTGCCCATCAGAATAAGAAGCCATAGGCAGCGAGACAACCTTGGGAGTTTATTTATGATAGTGAATAGTATGTACAAGTGATTAACACCCATGCCCAGGCTGCACAACTATAACTTCTCAATTTTCCTAACCCTGCCGCTATGTCTTGGTGCTCCCCGGACATCCACAACAGAGGTGGAGACAGCCTGGTACATCCTGTCTGTGATGACATTGGTGGGCATCCTCTGGATGGCTGAGAGCTGGAGGACCCCAGCCTGCTTTTGGGGTCCTGCTGTGTGGCAGTGGCACCCTCCTCGGCCTATGGAGCTGGAGCTGCTGTGGTCACAGGAAGAGGGGATTCTGATGGTCCGGACACTCCCGCAGTCACCTGGGTGGATGGCCCTGGGTGTGCACCTGCTGATCCTCCTCCCTGTGGGGGCTCAAGCACACTAGGCTGCCTCCTTGAGGAGAAGGGGTAGCTGGAGTGAGATCAGTCTGCCCCAGACCACTCTTGTGTACACACTGTTGGAGACCAACTGTGGTGTCGGCGATGGAGTTCAGCCTGCACAGCAGTGCAGGAGCGACATCCTGGGCCAAGGCCTCCATGGTGACAGCCATCCTACCAGTGTTGACTTCAGTGCATTGGTACACTGGCGCTATCACCTGAGCCTGAAAAGGGACGGACTCCTCCATCGTGCCTTGCAATCTGAGGAGTGCAGCGGACATCCCTTCCTGCTGTCCCTGAGCTTGTCTTTGCAGCTCCAGCAACTGTGACACGACCGAGACCAGAGGCTCATCATCTGACTTGGACTCAGCAAATTTCTGAGGCCTCCAGCAGTCCTTCAAGTGCCGGACACCTGGGAAGTCCCTGCTGCCACCTGCTGTAGATCAGAAAATGCAATGTGCTCATCAGGTTGTGATCCTGAGCCTACTCTAAAGCTAGGTCCCTCCAAGGTGTATGTCTCTGCGCTGTTGGGGGTGTGGGTGAGCGCTGTGATGGGTCTTCATGAAGGGTTTCAGCAGATTCCTCTTTTGAACTTTCCTTGGGTCTTGACTGGAGGCCCTGGGTCATGGATTCTCTTGGCTGTGTCCCAGAGATGCCTGTGGAAGCAAGGAGAGATAATTAGTGCATGGCAGTGGCCTGTGAAACAGGACACATCACTCACAGCATGGTTATCTGACGGATGTTGCAGTGCTGGATCCTCACTTGGTAGAGCACCACCGACCTCACTGTCAGCACAGGAACAGACCAGATCCTTACTGGCCAGCTGGATGGCTCTGTTTTCAAAGTCTGTTTGGAACTTGATTTCAGGCCTTCCTCCACCGATCTGTGACCTCTCCTATTTGTTATGTACCAGCTTGTCCTGCATGAAGACAGATGGAGAGAGTATAAGCAGGATGTCTGCCAGGGCAGATGATAAGTGTGCCCGGCATGTGCGGGTGGTGAGTGATCCCGTGGACAGGATGAGGACAATGAAGGTGTGTGTGAAAGAGTGAATGGTGATGTCACTTGAACTGGCAGTGAGTGAGGGGCCTGTGGATGTCTGATGGGTTTGTGAGTGTGTGAGTTGAGAGTGATGGGAAGAGTGACTTACTCTGGTGGAACGGAGGAGATCATTCATCTTCTTGCAGCACTGGGTTGCTGTCCTCTTTTGCAGGGCATTGTCGCTGACCACTGCTGCTACCACCTCCCAAGCTGGATTAGTGATGTTGCCGCCCATCCTGCGATCAGATCGGGGGTCTCCACTGCGTCCAAAAGGCACTTGATGGATACATCATTGAACCTGGAGGTTGCAGTCCTGTTGCCTTTTGGGGCCATGTCTTCCGTGCAGCAGTAATGGGCAGAAAGCATTGAGAGGTGTGTGTGTAGCTGCACTTTAAATATGGTACTCGGTGTGAATAAACAGTGAGGTGATGGCATGATGGGCAAATGAGAGCCTGCCCACCATATTTCCTGAGAATACATAATTAATGCGCGGGTTTGGGATGATATGGCTTGAGAAGCCGCCATTGCGTCCGGCGGGTAAAACAACATTGTTTTACCCACCCACTACCGCACTTGGTGAGTATCTGGGTTGATTCCACCCATAGAGTCTCACTGCAGAAATCGGCTTTGGAGGATGGGCATTATAGAGTAAAGAATTAAGTCTGCAAGGTCTCGACGCCGTCAACCTGGACCTCTCTCATGTGCAGTTGGGCAACTGGTACCGGTAGATGCCTGGAAGTTCCCACCAGCTGTCCAACTTTCAGGTCCAAATGCAGACCAGTTACACACAGATGATGGTTCTCTGACTATATGTTGATAGCCAAACACAATTTCAGGCATGGTAGAGAGAGGGAGCCTTCTTTCCTCAGCTTGTTCCCCAACAAGACTGCTTTCCAAAACAAGCAGGTCCACAACTTAAGCTTTTTTTCTCTTTCCTATATGATTGCCTTTTTTGTGTCCCTGCTTCATTAATTAAAAAGCTTTGCAATTCAGCACAAACAAACAGCTCCTTCTCAAGTGCCATGTAGGTCAGGTGATCTCTTGGAAGAGGCCTGTTTGTTTACAGTTCCAATGTGAACTTATGGCCTTTTTAAAACAAACCAGGAAAGCATCCACATGTCCAGATCATGCCAAATCCACCCATTTTTTAAAAGATAATAAAAACAGAAAATAGTGGAACAACTCAGCAGGTCTGACAGCATCTATGGAGAGAGAAGCAGAGTTAACGTTTCGAGTCTGTATGACCCTCCTGAAGACAGACGTGAAACGTTAACTCTGTTTCTCTCTCCACAGATGCTGTCAGACCCGTTGAGTTTTTCCAGTATTTTCTGTTTTTATTTCAGATTTCCAGCATCAGCATTAGTTTGCTTTTATGTTTGTAAAAGAAAACTTCAGCCTTGAGAGATATGGTTCTAACACTGCAAATGGCACACTGTTTGGAAATGTAGTACACCATAACAGACTTCAGGGGGAAATAGAAATGGGAAGACACAAGGTGGATGAAATTTAATTCAGATAATTGCAAAGTGATGCATTTTGATAAGAAAAACGAAGAGAGGTTGAATAAATTAAATGGGGAAACTTTAAAGGACACGTAAGAACAGAGAGTCTTGGGTGCACACCTACACAAAACATAGAAGATGGTAGGACACGTCAATAATGGAGTTAAGAAAACATGAGATTCTTGTGTTACAAACGTGTAGTTCTAATAGTAATAATTGTTTGGTAGTCCAGACCTTGAGTATTGCTGAAGAAAGAGACTTTTTTTGTCAAAGCTTTTCATTATGCACTCATCAGGACAATTTGCAGCTCTTTCTGAACTTGTTGTGAATTGTGCTGATGAGTGCAAGACAAAAAGCCTCAGCAAAAAAGTCTCTTTTTTCAGCAATACTCAAGTTTTAATGTTATAGATTTTCATTAAAAAAAGCTAAACTTCCTTTTAAATGGATACAAGAAGCCTTAAAGATGGCTGCCAAAAGTCACCTGACCTTTTTCAACTGCGACGTGGTCAAGCTCTAGAAAGCTCCAATGGATTGCAGGTAGACATATCCAGGCATGCAAACACATTTGAAATTCAATTCGCATTTCCACATGGGTAAACAGAAATTCATTGTGGTTTCCCTGGAGGTGTAAATAGCTCTTTCTTATCTCCTCAAATCTGGGAGAATGGAAACCGTTCAAGTTAATGGATGAGACATTTAAAAGGTTAATTACCTTGGCTAAAAAGGAGCTGGAATTTCAGGAAAAGAGTAAGAGCAAGAAGCTCAGAAAAAGAGGGGAAGAGGAGAATGTAATTTCCAGCTACAGAAATTGGAACTGGAGCTGCAAGAGATTAAGATGAAAAACAGCTTGAAACTGCAGAGGGGAATCTCAATCTTCCGAATGACAGCCCAAATCCCCACACTCCCAAACAGGCCTCAAAGCCCTAAAAGTCTCTAAATTTGTTCCCAAATTCAAACAGGGAGATGTAGAATCCTTCTTTACTGTGCTCGCTATCTTTAGCCTTTTTATCATTAAAACCTTCAAGGAAGATGCCAGACAAATCTAAAGCTAAATCAGTTGTTGCTTCTTCATCTGGGCGCATTTCCTGTTCACTTCGCAGACTTAAACCTTTAGAATTATGTCTTTGAATGAGCATGTTCGCAATGGCCTTTCTGTGCCAGTAACTCAGGAGGAATAGCAGGAAATTACATTCTCCTCTTCCCCTCTTTTTCTGAGCTTCTTGCTCTTACTCTTTTCCTGAAATTCCAGCTCCTTTTTAGCCAAGGTAATTAACCTTTTAAATGTCTTTAAGTGAATTTCTACCAATGGTACCTCGACACCTTCTGCAGTTGGTCATTTAACTATCACTCTGGAACATGTCCTGCTTCTCTGTGGGAAGTCCTCAATTCTCCCTGCCTGCAGTGTCGGCAAACAACCAGTATCCCGGAGAATGTTAACTCGGTATCAGGTTGGTGACGATGGGTATAATCTTAAACTTGCCCATGCATGGGGTTGACCTTCTGCTAGAGAATGACCTCGCAGGCTGGAAGGTGTTACCCCACAAAACTCAAAAACAGTCCAGAGAGGCTGAGCAAACTGAACAATTGCAGCAGCAGGAATCTGTATAGCAGACAGCTGAAAGTTTCAGAAGCCCATGAAGGTTGAAATGGCTCAGCCTAAGTCCACAGAATGAGGGAAATCAGGAAAATCCCCAAACAGGCCAAGACACAGTGAGAGAGATGCTCTGCTTAGTTGAATAACCTGTGGGGTGTCACCTGATAGTTAAAAGGACTGAAGCCAAGCCCAGTGAGTGGAAAGAGGCAGAAAAGAGACCTACAGAATTCCCAAATCAAAAAGCACCACATCTCAGAGGTCTCAGAGTGATCCTAAAGGATTAATGGCAGCTAGCACTGAATTGGATAGCCCTGTTTGTGCTGAAGCAGCACAAAGATTAGCCACACCCATCAATGTGGAATTGCAGAATGCACAAAAAGTACGAGTCCCTGAACCATGGTGTCAATGAACTAATTTGTGAGTTAAAGGATATAGATTGAAGGTGTTAGAGCAAAAAGCAAAAACTCAAAATGCAGAAGCTGTGGATCTAGCTTGAAAAGATTAAATTAAATCCAATCTGATTGGAATGAGGAAAAACTGAGAGATTTTAAACTGTTCAAAGAACACACCAGACAAGAACATATCAAAGATGAAAGCAAAGTGCTGCAGAGGCTGGAAATCTGAAACAAAAACAGAAAATGCTGGGAAAACCCAGCAAGTCTGGCAGCACCTGTGGAGAGAGAAACAGAGTTAACATTTTGGGTCTGTATGACTCCTCTTCAAACATTCTTGCTAGAACATTAAAAACATCTGAATGACATTCTTGTATCAGCAAAAAGAGACTTTGATCCAAGAAGAGATGAGTTACTGGCACAGAAAGGCCATTGCGAACATACTCATTCAAAGACATAATTCAAAAGGTTTAAGTCTGCGAAGTGAACAGGAAATGCGCCCAGATGAAGAAGCAACAACTGATTTAGCTTTAGATTTGTCTGGCATCTTCTTTGAAGGTTTTAATGATAAAAAGGCTAAAGATAGCGAGCACAAAGAAGCTCCAAAGTTAAAATCGATGCAAACTGTGGTAAAAACTTGGAAAATAGAGAAGGAAGAGAATTCCAGATAAAACCTCACTGGAAAATGTAAGAGGGAAGCTGTATTGCATCAGCCATTTGTATGCGTGTAAAAAAAGTGCATTTCTTTATCTCATGTTTCCTCAATGTAATTCTGGAAGAAATGAAAACATATATATTTATTTTTTTCTGATAAGGGGAAAGGTATGTCATGAAAGTGTAGTTGTAATAGTATAGATTTTTGTTAAAAAAAAAGAGCTCTTAAGTGACACAAGAAGCCTTAAAAATGGCAGCCAAAAGTCACCTGACCTTTTTGAACTACAATGTGGTCAGGTTCTAGAAGAAGTAGGTTACAGATAGACATATCCAGACATGTGAAGGCATTTGAAATTCAATTCGCATTTCCACAAGGGTAAACAGAAACTGATTATAGGTTCCCTGGAGGTGTGAATAGCTCTTTCTTATCTCCTCAAACCTGGGAGAATGGAAACCACCCAAGTTAATGGCTGAGAGATTTAAAAGATTAATTACGTCGGCTAAAAAGACAATGGGCAGAATTGTCCCAGATTTGCACTGTGTGATAGTGGGTGGGAATAACCCACCGGCTGCAAAGCCGGCTTTTTGCGCTGTATCGTCCCATTCCCACCTCATTAATTATGCAGCCAGAGGAAACACGCCATCTTGCTTGTGGGTGGCCTCTGATTTGCCTGCCACCCCTTTACCTCGCTGTTTCCTCACATAGGGCGCCATATTTAAACTGCGGCTGTGCGCACACTTGTCAATGTTTGCAGCCTAGGAGGGCACTGGTGAAGACCTGGCCTCAAAAGCCAAGAAGGGTGCAGCCCCCTCATTCAGTGAAGCATCCCTGGGATGCCTTCTGGACACCATAGAGGCCCACGACAATGTCCTCTACCACCACTCTGGCAGCAGGAGGCTCATCAGTCTCACTACTCCGGTTTGGGAGACAGTGGCAAAGGTGGTCAGCTGCACACAAGAGGTTGGCCATCCAGTGCATAAAACACAAGAGGTTGGCCTTCCAGTGCATAAAACGGATGAATAATCTCATCCATACTGCCAGGGTAAGGCAATGATCTCATCACTCAAAACTCATCCATTCACAAGGCCATTGCACATTCACTGGCATCTCACTCACTGACAGCTCAAGGGATATCACCACTCACTCACTCATTCACACACACCCTCAAATCATCATCTGGTCTTGTCTCCTCTGGAGACTGCCTCTTCAGCCCTCACCATCTTGAGGCCACTTGCACAGATCAATATGTGCCCCCCACACACACCCTGGGATACCCTCCTTCCTCAGCACAGCCCTTGCCCTGCAACCTTTTCCCTTGCCTGAAGCCATTTCTCCCCCTTCCCCAAAGAAGCCATAGCCCTGCAGCCTTTGAAAAGCCACCCCCGCCTTACGGCTGGTCTGGTAGGTAGAGACCTGCCCATAAAAATGATGTGGTGCTGCCTGCGAAGTCTGGCGCTAATGACCATGAGTGCTGGCCAAAACAAATCTCAAAGTCCCCAGCGCAGTGTGGCTTGCCAGGTGCACATTGCTTATGTACAGTTGTGAAACACATTGGCATGATCCCAGATGATCCAATGCGGGTGGATGATTCTGGTGAGCAGGGCTTATAAGTGGATGCAAATATATTAAAATGATGTTCCTGACAAGCGGCAGTGGGAAATGCAACCCATCATTGACAGGCGGAGAGGACGATCGCAAATTGGTCTCATGACAGTGTAAAACTGACTTTTATACTTATCGGCATATTGTGTGCTCATGCCTGCCATGACACTCAATGCCAATGGTGGGTGGAAACTTCCGGCCAATAGAGGGGACCAGGACAAACCCAATACCTAATATGGAAGCATGATCTGACAGTTTGGGATAGCAGCCATTCTAAGTTTTGGAACTGTATGAAGTCTGGCTGAGAACAGTTATTTTGTGTACAGAACCACAGGAAGAACTGTGAGAAACATATCAGAGAGGGTCCTTGGCCAAGGAAGGACAAAGAGGAAGGAATTAATAAATCAACTGCCATTCTGCTGAAAGAGTCCAGGCAATCTGCAAGTGCTGTAACTGCAGAATTAGTGAGAAATAGGAAACCTTCTCTCTCTTCCAAAAATCTGCTGACCTGCTGAGCCCAACTGAAAAGTCAAACCTCAGAACAGTCGACTGCAGAAGCCATTGCGGCTGCTAAACCGAACCTCAAGTTTCAACCCCCTTTACTTCGGAAAGAAGGAATTCAAGCAACGGGTCTGCAATGATATCTCACAGAGGTTGATTTCAAATCTCATCTTTAAATATCTTATTGCTTTAACTGCATTTTAATTTTTGTATCTGTATTTTAGTTAATAATTTTATCACTTTTATGATAAGTAACTTCCAGCGGTAGTTTTGTAATAAACTTGCCTGTATCTTGTATAAGACTAAAGCTTGTCTACTGGGTTATTTTTAAGTGGAACTACACATAACTTAAAGGGGGGCTATAGACAGACACACACAAATTCTTAGCTCACGGACCACTTTAAGGAAACACCTTTAATGCTGTCAAAACATTTCCCTTATAGAGTCATGGAGTACAAAAACAAGGCCCAGGATTCTCATGCCCACTGGCATCAGGCGGGTTCAAAGGCGTGAGCGGACACTATGGCGAAAAGGCCAAAAGTCGGTTTCACGATGGCATGGAACCAGTTTGCAATCATCTACTCCACTTGCCAATGGTGGGCTGTGTTCCCCACCATCAGACATTGGGAACCTCATTTTAATACACCAGTATATCATTATAAGGCCAGCCTGCTGGAAGCATTCCCCCATGCACTTGGCGGACTGCACGCCACACAGGACTTCAAGATTTATTTTCCTACCTTGCTCCGGTCTGCTCACGCAGTCATCAGCACCAGGTTTCACAGGCTGCACCGCATCACTTTTGGGGAGGGGGGGTCACAGGTAGATCTGTACCTACCAGATCAGCCATATGAGGGTGGATTTTCAGCAGCTGCAGGGTTAGGGCATGCTTGGGGAAGGGGTGAATTGGCCTAAAGCAAGAGAAGAGGCTGCAGGATGAGGGCTGTACTGGGGAAGGGAGATAACCCAGGGTGTGTGTAGGGGCTTATGTTGATCTGTGCAAGTGGCTTCAAGATGGTCAGGGCTGAGGAGGCAGTCTCCAGAGGAGATGAGGCCAGATGGACATGTGAGGGTATGTGTGCGAGAATAGGTGGTGATGTCCCTTGAGCTGGCAGTGAATGAGATGCCAGTGATGGGCTTGAGTATGTGAGTTAAGAGTAATGAGATGGTTGCCATACCCTGGCTGCATGGATGAGATCATTCATCCTCTATCTGCATTAGATGGCCAAACTCTTCTGTGCAGCATTGTCACTGATCACCACTGCTATCACTTCCCAAGCCAGAGTGGTAATGTTGCTGCCCCTCCTGTGACCAGAGCGGGGGTAGAGGACACCACAGCAGGCCTTCATGGCATTCAAATGGTGCTTGAGGGCCGCAATCTTCTTGCCTTTTGGGGCCATGAGTTCTTTGCTGCAGTCCTGGTCTCGATGCACTGAGTTGTACTTTAAATGTGTACTTTAAATGGCATGATGAAGCGGCGAGGTAACAGCGTGGCAGGCAAATCAGAGCCCGTCCACCATGGAAACAGCATCTATCCCGGGAATACATAACTAATGCCGCCGGTTTGGGAGATGCGGTGTGAAAATTTGCCAACATCGCTTTACTTGCCTGCTACTGCACTTTGTGCAAATCTGAGACGAATCCACCCAAGGAGGCTATGGTAAATCACTGGGTTGACCTCAGCTAGAATATTGTACGGAATTTAATCCAGGTGATGGGAGCCTGTTAGCTGGAGAGCTGGCAAGAACCTGCGTTACCTCCTCTGGATAAGGCCCACCGTATTAAGCGCAAATCAGGCACTAAGTGGCGAGTGGCAGGCTTTCTCCGGGATCAAGGACCTGGGAGTGGAAATCCTGCCCTTCTGTAGCTGCAGTCTGGCAAGTTTCCGTTACAGGCAGCACCACTGGGAGAGGTGGAGCTGTCTGCAATGCACGCACCTGAGGCCCAGGATCAGAGGGGGACCCAGGCCACAGGTGAGTGAGGGCAGCTTGGGGCACAGGGTCATGGAGAGGGGCAGGGGGTCTAGAAGAAAGGGCAGGATGGTAGTTCTCAGTGGACCCCCCCCCCCTTCCTGACGCTGGGTCCCTCGGTCAGGTTTTGCTTGTCAGGTTTCCCACATGGTGACGCCCCCCTGAATACCAGCAGTGGTGGGATGAGGCTCTTAAGGGCCTCACTTGGCATCATAGTGGGAAGCCTGTCCACAAGCCCTCCCATCCTGCACTTGATTGAGGCAGAGGTGGGAAGGTGGCAGGATCCCCACCACACACCCTTTAGCCCAACTAAAAACCCCCCGCAACTCCAAATTCACTCAGGGGAGGGAAATAAATTCCGCCCATTGTGTCCACATTTTAGGAAGAATCCTAAGGCCTTGGAGAGGGTACAGAAGAGATTTACAGAATGGTTCCTGGACTGAGGCAATTCAATTATATGAAGGGACTAAAGAAGCTGGAATTATTCTCATTAGAGCAAAGAAGGCTAAGGGGTGATTTAATGTAGGTGAAGTTAGGAGGAGTTTTGATAAGGGCAATATGAAAACTGTTTTCACTGGCAAGAGGGTTGGTAACCAGATGACACGGATTTAAGATAATTGGAAAATAGTCCAGGGGGGTGATGGGAAGACATTTTTTTACTGAGCAAGTTGTTATGACCTGGAATGCGCTGCTCGATCGTTTAATGGAAGCAGATTCAATAGTAACTTGCAAAAGAAATTGGAAATATTCTTGAAGAGGAAATGTTGCAAGGCTATGTGGAAAAACCAGGAAGAGTGACTGGTTGGATAGCTCTTTCAAAGGGCCAGCACAAAAATGATGGGTCAAATGGCCTGGGTCTGCTCTGTATCATTTTATGATTCTATACAGAAGTGAGAAAAGTAAGAAGCATATCAAAACAGAGAGAAGCACAAAGACATACCAAGGATAGATACAGTGAACACAGAGACAGTGGGGTAGGATGTAACTTTGTGTGATAGTGTAAACGTGGTGTAGGCAAGACAACAGCCAGTTTCAAACCTCTCACAATCTTTCTGTGCTGTATTAATCAATGATTCGATGATAGCCACGGTACTGATTTTTGTTGGGTTAAGAGGAATACAAATACTCTTATCCCAGCCCCACAAAGATCGTCTCCCTCACTGGGAATCTTACTCTACCCCCATTCACACCTCCAAGTTGCCCCCTGAGGTTGCTTTCCCCTATCCAGCGATAATATGCAGCTTGGCTTTTCAACCCGCTCACAACCCCCTCACCACCCACAACCCCACCTGGGAAGGGTGAACTGCCTGTCAGGGCTCAGTGAGTGCAGTGGCTAATCAATCACATTTATACAGCGAAGCCTAACCATGAAACTAGGGTAGGTTACTCACAAGTGTCAATATCAACAAACAGTGCCATCGTTCCACCACCTGATATGCATGTTACCTGAAAATCAGACCCAGTGTGTTTCTAAGAGCAAGAAGAGAATGGAACTGGCTATTTAGCTGTGAGAGCCATCACAATTCAGCTGGACCATTCATTCGCTTGTGACCTACACATGTTCATTTTCAGTAGGGTGTCACAGAGTAGCAATCCTGATTAAGAACCCTGGCCATAGAATCATAGAAGTTTGCTGCCGATTTGCCTGTGCTGGTTGTGTGCTGGAGCAGTCTAAAGCTGATCTCACTGCCTTCTCTGCGTAATCCTGTACCTGCCTCTCTGCTTCACGTGTTTTTCTTACTTTTCCTTTAATGGATGCAATAATCTCTGCGGCTAAGGATCCCATGCACCAGCTTCCCTCTTAACTCTGTGAGAATAAATTCACAACCTCTCATCACTGAATCCCCAGAGGCAATAAGCTTTCCTTACGGAAACACTACATAGTTTAAAAAAAATCCTGATTGAATCTCCTCTTAGTCTTCTCCAGTTTAAGCAATCTGCTTTCTATTCTTGGGATACTGGAGGCATTTGACTTCAGCTTGTGCAAACATTACCATTGCAGAGACTGGGATTAAATCCTGCACTGTAATACGTGTGCCAGACAGTTACATTCACCCACTGAAGCTTTGGTTCAGCTCTCATTCTGATTTATTGATAAATGTCTGTACATAAAAATTAAAATAATGTCGAAGGCCTGTTATATTTAAAATGGTGCAAATATAAAAGAGGAATAACGATCTGTGTTGAAACACATAAAACACACAAATGTGATCTGTAGTTTAATTTCATTATTGCTTTAGCTAATCTATTTATTTAAATATAGGATAGCATAAACATATTCTGAAACAACACAACAATATGTCATTATACTGTGGTTGTAAACCCACGGTAATTATAATATTACAAACTTACATCGCATAATTGTGATAAAACAATTATGGAGAATGGCACCTGTCTATCCGAGAGATACCATTCCCTTTTCACAATTTCCACCCCATTATGACTTTGGGTCAAAAAGTAACTTTTAATTCGTTAAGTTATAAAACCTGCTGCTGCTTAAAGGGGGTAATGACAACACTAAAAGAAGCAGACAAGCTGAGTAACAAGGAGGAGAGCTAGACCATAGAAATGAGTGGCAATTTTTAGGGAGCTGGAATTATGTGTCCTTGTGAGCGAGGTATGGAGCAGGAGGAATGGTCACTTCTGGTTTGGGAACCAGATCTCCACCATAGAGAAACTGTTCGCATTGGCGGAAGGATCAAGAACCAGATAGCACAGATTTAAAGTAATTGGTAAAAGAAGCAAAAGCAACATGAGAAAAAAACTGGTCTGGAGTGCACTGCCTGAGAATGTGGTGGAGGCAGGTTCAATCGAGGCATTCAAGAAGGAATTAGATGATTATTTGAAAAGAGACAATGTGCAGGGTTATGGGGAGAAGGTAGGATAATGACAGGTGAAATGCTCACTCAGAGTGCCAGTGCAGACACGATGGGTGAAATGGCCTCCTTCTGCACTGCAATAATTCTGTGTTTCTGTGATGAATATGGTCTACTCTTTGTCTCTCTCTCCCCACTTCCCGACAAAAGTGAATGCCACCTGCTTTAAACCCCCAGAACTCCTTTGAAGTTCAACAACTTCACCAGAGCAGCGAAGATAAATTAGCTGCTTTCTTTGTGTGAGCCAGTCTTTCGTTCATTACTGTCAGTGACAGAGGAGTCAGGTCAAAGTGAGATCTGACAATGGGGAACAAACACACCTCAGATGTCAATGCTTGGGTCCTGACTCAGCAGGCACAGACCTCTAGGCTCAGCTTTCAAAGGAATGCTGGACGAGCACTACAATACATGGAAGCCAGATTGACCGTGAACCTGAGGCAACAGGGTGTGGTTATGGTAAAGTTGAATGTTATTCTTAGTGCCAATATTTAAAAAGAAAAAAAAGAAAGACTTTCATTTATATGGCACCTTTCATAACCACAGGACCCTTGAAAGTGCTATATAGACAATTAAGTACATTTACGTGTTATAATGTAGAGAATGCAGCAGCCAATTTGGACACTATAAGCTTCTACAAACACAATGTGATAATGAATAGATAATTTGTTACTGTGATGTTGTTTGAGGGATAAATATTGGCTGGGACAATGGGGAATAACTCTCCTGATGGATAACTAAGAGTTTCAGGACCCAGAAGCTTTGACATAAATGTTAACTCAATCCCAAGAAGCTCATGATACTAATTGTGGCCAAGCACTCAGGCCCTCAAGTATCACCCAGGCACAGCACCAAGATGGGTTTAAGAAAAACACCAGGGTACATCAGAGATAGACTTGATAGTAGTAGGAAGCAATCGCTGTAAGCATATATCTGCACAGCAAAACTATTTTTTAATATGAAGTTTAGTGTACTTCTGTTCGTTTTATAGTTCTATGTTTGAGAAGAAATTTGGAGGTTAGTTAGCAATGGAATGCACAGTTCCTTCTGCACCTTCTTTACTGAACTGTTCCTTCTGTGTTCAGACCACTTTTGAGACATCACTGATGGTCTGTGGTTTCATTGCAGGTTACTTCCTTGTTGGTTTTCTTCCACTTTGGCATAGCCTTACTGTCCGTGCCTATCTTATTTACTTCTCCTGCTGCTATTGATATGCCTCATTTTAAGCACATTATAGGGCTGCACATGGCGAAGTCCATGGCAATGATGGAGGGTGGGAAGGAAATAGATTTCCCTGAAAAGCAACTTGAAGAATCGTTTTTTAGTTGCAAAAGTTAAGAAAAGTTCCTAATTGTCTTGGCCATGCTCATGTTTCAGATAAAATTTAGGAACATTCAAAGCTTGTCAACTCACAAGAATTAGGGGCAGGAGAAGGCCATTTGGCCCCTTGAGCCTTCTCCGCCACTCAATAAGATCTTGGCTGATCTGATTGTGGCCTCAACTGTCCGTCCCCATATCCTTTGACTCCCTTGTCGATTGAAAATATATCTAACTAGGCTGTGAATATTTTCAATGACTCAATCTCAACTGCTCTCTAAGGAAGAGAATTCCAGAAAATGACCCTCTCAGAGAAAAAAAAAATGGCCTTATCTCAGTCTTCAATGGGAGACTCCCTAATTTTTAAATGGTGTCCCCTGATTCTAGACTCCCACACAAGAGGAAACATCCTCTCAGCACCCACCTCATCAAGTCTCTTCAGGGATCTTATATGCTTCCATCAGATCATCGTTCATTCTTCTAAACTCCAATGCGTATTGATCCTACCCGCTCAACCTTTCCAAGATAACCCCTTCAACCCAGGAATCATTCAAGTGAACCTTCTCTAAACTGCTTCTAATGCAATTATATCCCTCCTTAAGTAAGGAGACCAAAACCAGGGGCAGGAGTTTCAGGTGGTCGGGTGGGCATGGTGGGCGGGCTCGGGAGCAGCTGGGAGACCGTCTGCCACCTGCGATTGGCTCTCGACTGCGATTTCATGTTGGCTGGCCCATTAACCGCCAACCAGCGTGAAAGGCACACTGAAAGGCTCTGTACTGCTGCGGTGGTGGTGGGGGGGGGGTGGGGGGAGGAGCGCGAGCACAAAAGCTTGCGCATGTGCAGGGGAGCGCACACTGAAAGCTCCCTGAAGGCAGGGAGCTGAACAATTTTAACATCAAAAATAAAGATGTTCAAAATCTGAAAAAATTGTCCTGACATGGGACTCTGTCACAATAACATCAACAGAATAAAAATTCTGCCCAATAATTTATATTTATTTTTTTATTTAATTGTGGAAATCTCATCCCACCCATGGATGAGGTTTGCTAAAAAAAATCAAAAGGCTTCCTGGCCTATTTGCCCACCTGCCAACCATAAGGTTAGACGGGCAGTAAAAAATAGGATTAAATTAATTGTTTAAGGGCCTTAATAGGCCTCTGAATTGACAGCGGGTGGACTGCCGACCCTCATGTGCAAAATATCAGGCAAGTGTGAATTGATGTCGGGACGCTCACCTGTGGGAGGTAAAATCATGCCCTAGATGCGCTCTCACCAATACCCTATACAGCTATAGCATAACTTCCCCACTTCTATACTCAATTCCCCTTGCAATAAAAGCCAACATTCCATTTGTATTCCTAATCACTCACTGCAGCTGCATACCAACCTTTTGTGATTCATGGACCAAGATACCTGGATCCCTCTGTATGATAGAATTCTGCAGTTTCCCTCCATTCAATATTATACTGCTTTTCAATCCCTGCTGCCAAAGTGGGCAAGTTCAAATTTTCCCACATTATACACCATCTGCATTATACACCATTTTTTCCCCACTCACTTGATGAGTCAACAGAGGGATTTAAATAGGTTATATCCTCTTGACAACATGCTTACCTACCTATCTTTGTGTCATCAGAAAATTTAGGGACCATATGTTCAGTCCCATCATCTAAATCATTGATGTAGATTGTAAGTAGTTGAGGCCTCTGCATTGATCCCTGTGGCACTCCACTAGTAACATCTTGCCAACCTGAAAATGAGACATTTATGCCTACTCTCTGCTTCCTGTTAGCTAACCAATCCTCTATTCATGCTAATATCTTATCCGCTACACTACGAGCTCTTATTTTGTGAAGTAACCTTTGATGTGGCACCTTATCAAATGCCATTTGGAAATCTAAGTGCACCACATCTACAGGTTTTACTTTATTAACATTGCTTGTTACTTCCCCAAGTAATTCTAATAAATTGGTCAAACACAATTTCCCTTTCACAAAACTATGTTGACTCCACCTGATTGCAATACAATGCTCTAAATGTCCTACTAATGCCTTCTTAATAATGGACTCTAGCAATTTCCTTATGATAGCCATTAGGTTAACTGGCAAATAGCTTCCTGCCTTCTGTCTCCAGCCTTTCTTGAATAGAGGTGTTACATTAGTGATTTTCCAAACCCACTGGGACCTTTCCAGAACCATTTGGAAATATTGGACATTGATTGGAAATTGATCCACAATTTTGGAAGATTACAACCAATGCTACTATCTCTTCAAACTCTCACTGCTGCCTCTAGGTAACCCTCTATCTCTGGTAATTAACTTGTGACTTCCACAGCTTCTGGAGTCTGGGAAAAAGTAGAAAAAGGAGAATTTCTTTCCTCCTTTGCCCTGAATTTCCATGTGTACTGAATTCCCAACTATTCATTCAAGCAGTCTCCTCTCCATGCCATTTGAAAATCTGTCTGCTTATATAGAGCCTCTGATGACTCACTAGCTAACTCAGTTTTCTGTCACAGTAATTAACACATATTGAACAAACTACTTTCAGCTGCTTAACAGATAACTACTATAGCCAGGCAGCTCCCTGTTTAACTACGCTATTTAACTCACTTGAGGTTTGAAATTTCCATGTCAGGACCTGACTTGGAAGCTAAATTTAAACTTGAGAACTTACCACATCAACCCAATTCCCTACTACACACTCAGTCTCACTCTGGCATAGTCTCCTCTCAGTGCATCCCATTTCTCAACCTGGTTCGCCAAATTATACAACTTATTCCCCTTTTCTACAAGCATATCTCAATTTAAGTGCAATTCTGGTGTAAATTTTGCAATGTTTGTGACAGAGAATTGAATCTTCAATCCTGAAATTTCAGTATTTTCCTTACCTTTCATTATCCCTGTACCATGGGTTTGACCCGAACTTGATCTAGTACCCTAATAGTACAAAAAGCATCAAGGCCACTGCTTAGCCATACTAATTAGCCCCTGATCCATAGATGTCTGCTCCATACTGCTTTAGAAATGGCAGATTTGGACTACAGGTCAAAATTCATGCAGTTGTTTACACCCTCAAGCCAATTACTAGAGGGGATTCTGACTTTCAGTAATGGCATCAGGGTCAGAGCAATTTATTTCAGGATTGATGGAGTTGGTTAAGCCGAGAAAGTTAATTATTACAAGAGGTCCAGGTCACCAGAAGATTAAATCTCACAGGAAGCTCACTTCCTCCTTTGCAATGCCAATACCAGAAGGATCTCCTTCCTCAACTTCCTCAAGGAAGCGAGAAACAAGAATGTTCCCAGACTTGCAGGGCATTGACTGGATACAACGGGAAATTGCAAACATACAATATCAGGATTAGAGTTTAAGAACCCAGGCAACTTCAAAATTATTCTAGAACACAAGTGCTCAAGACTTTGCAGTTTTATTGATCAAACTAAAATTGCTTCCCCAACCACATCAATCAAAAAAAACCTAGATAAATGTTTTCCATTCAAGACAGCTTAAATAATTTTATTTTCTTCAACACCCACAGAAGCTAAGAAATGCAAGGGACTGCACAATCTCAACCCCAGTATATCAAACATAGGCCATGGCAGGTTAGACTACACCGAGGAGAATAGTAAGAAATCAGCTAATCCATTTGCAATTCTCTGTTTAACCGGTCAAAAATTACATCCAACCTAAAGGAACTATTCATAAGGTCTTTGAACTGTAGTAAACAACCTCTTATTGAAGGCAAAATACTGTGACTGCTGGAAATCTGAGATAAAAACAGAAAATCCTGGAAATACGCGGCAGGTTAGACAGCACCTGTGGAGAGAGAAACAGAGTAAATGCTTCAGGTCTACAAACCTTCTGTTTTTAGTACACTATTCGTTGTTTTTTTTTAAATCAGGCCACATTGGACTATATTTTTTTAACAAAAACATTAAGCAATTGAAAAAAAAGAGTTTTCAGTTTTTCTGTACAGTCAGGACTTTAAATGAGATTTTTTTTTAATTGATCAAAAACAGGCCAATACAAAGGCACCATTCAAAAATAAACACTTGCCATTCCTATTGATCAACCATGCATTAATGTTTCCCTCAATATTTATTCAACCCAAAGTGCTATTTTGGCATGTTATTACTTTCTTAATGAAGCAGTTAAATATTGCAAACATTTCCTCATATTTCAGTATTTACGAAATTTTTAAGAGTTGAATGTTAAATCCAGACAAGCCAATAAGAACTATTTTGCAGAAGTTGTAAGCACCGGGCCCTTAACATTCCATTCTATTCACACACTTGCGTTACAAACCAATCTTCAACTACATGTACCATTGTACGTATCTCTCCATGATCGTTCTGTTTTGAATGTCTCTGTCTCAGTCCACTGCTCAATTTTAATCCTTTTGACCCCCACATAGTTCTCCAGTCAAGGAACAAGTCTAGTTTTCTATTTGTAATAAAATAGATTTTATTTTCCACATGATAGAGTCAGACAGCCCCAAGTGGCAGACTTGACATTCCTTCAATAACTGGCCCTTCTATTGTTCCTGAAGTATTTCAACTGTGTCCTTCCTAGGGCATAGAATTCATAGGGGTCAAATTCCAAACCCAACTGGGGAGCTTGTGACCCGGGCAGGGAAGCTGATTTCTGTAGATGTCGAGCCTCAGCTCATCTTTCTCAAAAGCTTTCCCTGCAAAAATTGTACCTCCCTCAGGGCATTAAAATTATCAGTAACCACTGCTTGTTCCCTATGGCACTGTGTACCAAAACCAATTGAACGTGCATTGGTATACGGCTTAAACAAAAACAGAATTACCTGGAAAAACTCAGCAGGTCTGGCAGCATCGGCGGAGAAGAAAAGAGTTGACGTTTCGAGTCCTCATGACCCTTCGACAGAACTTGCGTTCGAGTCCAAGAAAGAGTTGAAATATAAGCTGGTTTAAAGTGTGTGTGTGGGGGGCGGAGAGATAGAGAGACAAAGAGGTGGGGGGGGGGGAGGGGGGGTGTGGTTGTAGGGACAAACAAGCAGTGATAGAAGCAGATCATCAAAAGATGTCAACGACAATAGTACAATAGAACACATAGGTGTTAAAATTAAAGTTGGTGATATTATCTAAACGAATGTGCTAATTAAGAATGGATGGTAGGGCACTCAAGGTATAGCTCTAGTGGGTTTTTTTTTATATAATGGAAATAGGTGGGAAAAGGAAAATCTTTATAATTTATTGGAAAAAAAAAGGGAAGGGGGAAACAGAAAGCGGGTGGGGATGGGGGAGGGAGCTTTGAAACTGACGCCTCTAGAGTAATTCAGAGACTGATCTTGAGCTATACTGCTGGCTGTGCATCATTCTCTGCTCAGGCAAAACACACCCTTGGGTACAGATTTTACATTCGTGCACAGGCTTTCAAATGTTGCTTACATATTCAATGCAATCAAATGGCTCTTTACTAAATATAAAATAATATAGTATTGGCTATCCGTCACTAGTGAGGATGATTGTCCATGAGTCTGGAGATGGATGATGATGCCAATTTGGGATCTGCAGACCTTACGGCATGCAGGACATTTGTTGTCATGTGGGATGTCAGATTGTGTAGTATCAGTTGGGGTCATGGCCGCTCTTGCTTTCCCTCTTCATTTTGTTGGCGTTGGGTCTCAAAATGCTGGGATCCCTCCCACAGACTCTGCTGCCATCTGGTTCAATCCAAGGAGTTGATGTCAATGTTGCATTTCTTCATGTTATCTTTGTTATCCTCGAAGTGCTTCTTGAGTCCTCCTCCAGTGCTCTGCCATGACTAAGCTGGGAGAAGAAGTCCTGCTTTTGGAGCCTGGTATCTGGAATCTGAACTATATGACGAACCCAATGAAGCAGATGATGGGTGATCTTGGCTTCAATGCCTGGGGTGCCTGCTTGTGAGAGCTCACTGATGTTGGTGCATCTGTCCTCCCACTTAATATGTAAGATCATCCGCAGGAGCACTGATGGTATGACTCCAGTGCTTTGAGGCACCCCCTATTTGTTGCTGATATTTCAGCACCGCACAATAAGAAAGGGATCATGACCAATAGTTAAAATCTAAATGCAAACAGTTTTCTAGAAGTCAGGTTAGATGACATTAAATTGAATCCAGGCTGAATTCACTGAAGTGTAGCTGCAAATTCTGTGTTAATCTGCATGAGTTGAATCCATGCAAAGTATGTAATATAAACGGACAAGAAAACATTCATCAGTCAATCTGCATCTTCAAGGTGAGCTTTCCTCCTGTAGGTTTTTTTTTGGTAACAGAGCCCTAAAAAAAACTTTCAGCTGGAGCAGGATTTTCCTTCATTTAACTGAGGTGATCTTATTGAATGGCGGAGCAGCCAAGAGAGGACATATTACCATCCCTGCTCCTATTTCTTACCTTTTTCTGTTCTGGGTGTATCTTTTTGAGACTCTATTGGAAACACAAGCCTAAGGCAATCTCTACCACACTTTTGCCAGAATGGTAGAAAATATTTGCTATCAGTTTTGATGGCATCAAATCTAAAACTGAACACAATGAGAAACAACTGAGATATGTAAAGATCTTAAGCAGATCTCATGTGCTGTTATTCTCATTTTGTTTTAATAGCACTGAGAGGACACTGAGAAACAGCATACAGTAATAACTGTTTATTCAACATGAAATCTTTAAAAGTGAATGCGCTTTCAATTACAAACTGTAAGCGTGGCAGCATCAGCCCAGGCAGAAGACAGTTATGATGTTGGCAGAGAAGAACAGTCTGTATTTTTAACTTACCCTTAAAGTGTGGTATCAGGACAAACTGATAAGGGTTGGGCTATGGGGAAAAAGTTGGGAATTGAGCTAATTTTGGCCCCACAATGGGTCGAATGACCTTCTTCTGTGCTGTGTGATTCCATGTGTTAATGATTTTAGGATAGAAGGAGTAGATGTTAGGGAACACCATCCCTCTCAACTTGTTTCACTGCAGACCACAATGTGTAATATGTGAGCAGACAGTTTAACACATTTATCAGAATGAGCAGAACCCAATGTCATTGCATAGCACTTACAAAATAAAGCTTCTGTGTTATCTTTCTTGATCACGAGTACAAATATAAATGAAAAATAATTTTATTTGTGTATTTATTAATTCTTGGGATGTGGACCATCCCATTTATTGCCTATCTCTCTTACCTGGAAACATGTGTGAATTGCTAGACAACTTCTTAGGGTAGTTAAGAATCAACTGCATTGGTGTGAGCCTTGGATTACATATAGGCCAAATCGAGTAAAGAATGGTAGGTTTTATTCCCTAAAGGACATTTGTGAATTAATTGGGTTTTTATGACAGATTGACAGCTTTGTGGTCACTTTTACTGATGCCCAATTCTTATTTCTAGACATTTAAACCCAAATCAAATTCTCAAACTGACATGGTGTGATTTGAAGTCATGTTCTCTGGATTATTAACCTATGTCACTGAATAAATAGCTCAGTAAAATAACCACAATGCTATTGTATTCAGTAACATAATGATACAGAATGAAAAGATTATGCTTCTTTTTAAGATTTATTTTTAAACTGATGATGAGAATTTTGCTTCCTTTCAATTTTCTCACATCCTCACCTGAAGATGTTAACTTATTCTTGGTATGTTACTATGGTTATATTTCCTTGTATATAGTGGTTGTTGGACTCTATGGCTCAGTGTTGCACAAGGAAGGGCATTTATCACAATACCCTATTGGTAACTCTTTAACTTAACTAGCCTTGGAGTTAGATAGAAAATTAACAGAACTATTGGGGGTATTCTGTTAAGTTCTGGGTAGCTCACTTTGGGAAGAATGTGAAAGCATTAGAGAGGGTAGAAATTAATTATGAGAATAGTTCCAGGCATGAAGGACTTCAGTTGCAGAGATAGATTAGAGAAGCTGGGGACTGTTCTCCTTAGAGAAAAGAAGGTTGGGAAGAAATTTGATAGAGGCATTCAAAAGCGCGAAGGGTCTGAACCAAGTAGATAGGAAGAGATTGTTCCCATTGGCAGAAGGACCAGAGGACAATGACTTAAAGTGAATGGTAAAAGAAACAAAGGTAACATGAGGAAAATCTTTTATACGCTGTGAGTGGTTAGGATCTGGAAGTAGGGTGGAGGCAGATTCAGTCAGGACTTTCAGAGGGGAATTTGATAATTATCTGAAGGGGGAAAAGTGCAGGGCTATGGGGAAAAAGCAGTATAGTAGGACTAGGTGACTTGCTCTTGCAGAGAGCTGGCATGAACACAATGGGTTGAATGACCTCCTTCTATGCTGTAACCATTCTGTGATCCTTCATTTCTCTTTGATGGTTAAATAGATGATGTGGAATCTATGATATTGTAGAGTGTATTTTATACATTGAGTGGCTTTTTATTGTTCTCCTTTTCCTATGCTTTCATTAATTCCATTGCAGCAGTTGGAACATTTTACATCTGGCTAAATTGGAAGTACTGTCTTTTAGTTGTTTCTTGATACAAATAATTGGATACTTGTCAGTCAGATAAAATAATTTGCTAAAGTAGTACATTATATTTTCATGAAGTTGTACCTTGATCCAAACAGCTGCATTGTTATATTGTTTAGGATTTTAGATCATTTGGATGCTTTTAATGCTTGAAATTTAGATTTCTTTTATGGAGGCATCAGTAATTAAACATTACCACACAATTCTACTTTAGTAAAGCAAGATGTAAACAAAATGGGGGAAGTCATGTGCAGTACTACAATAACAATCCATTGGCATTCCAGTGGAAATTCTGCAAGACGCAGGCGTATGCAACTATTGTCTGAATACTAACTCTTAACTGAACCCATGGTGGTCGGAAGAAGTCTTTGTTCAGAGAAGGATTCTTTACCTCTAAATGAGCAATCTACCTTGTTAGCTACTTGCTGACTAGGGTGTGGTTAAAGAGTCTTGTAGTGGTAATATAAAGGTTAGAGAGTAAAATTATATTTCAAACATATTGCTGAAAAAATTATAACTGATTGGGTGAAATGTTTATTATAATTATCTATATTAAAAACTCCCCATAAATATTTTGACAGATTCATAATTTTCCTACAACATAAAGAAATAAAGTGTATTTGTAAAATAAAAATAGCCACAATATTTTACTTTTGCTCAGCGATAATATCTGCATTATAATCTATTAATAAATTGTACTGCAACATCCCCAGTAATAGCGATAGTATTTGATGGGTTTCTACACAAGCAGTATGCATTGCATCAGTAGTAAAGTACTCCAGGGATGGTTTATGCTATATAATTGTCAAATGTAAAGTTTGCTGATGCAGTGAATTATATAGCCAAGTTTAAGCTGCGAATAAAACTGCATTTAGATTTTTTTTAAAGGCACATTGGATCTGCTATTCTATTCTTCCCATTGACCTGCACATGATCTGCCATGCCTGCAGCACAAATCTCTCTGTTGCTTGTTGCCATGGTTACAAAAAGCTAATGGTAAACCAATGGGCTTTCTGCAGCATTGCTGAAAAGGACCAGCCATTTTGGTTATGGGAACACACTGGAATAATGCTCTGCTTTATCCAGCAATAAAACCAGCTATTGAGGAGAAAGTCCTGCATTCCAGATGATTCTTGTGTCTCAAAATGCCACCTCACTAATGCTTGACTATCAGGCTGTTAATTGTTGCTTCTGAACTAAATTGAAAAAAAATCTGGAGTGCAAAGGGACAGATCTACACGCATCTGCTATCAGGGAAACACAGGCAGCGTTTTGTGTGGTAAAAGAGCGTTTTGCTGTAATGTTACCTTAACAGTGTAACTGTTGTCTGCAAATGCTGAGCAAGTAGAAGGGTGTAGCCCCGCTCTGACACTGTTTATGTACATTTTCTGCTGCTTTATTTGGACAGACTCCACTGAAGAAGCAGGTGTGTGATTTATCTGGGCTTCAGATAGGCTGCAGCCACTCTGGTTTTATATGCTGCTTCCAGCCAGGCTGCTGCATTTGGGACATCTGCTGTGAAGAGACTTGAGTTAAACCTGGTCAGTCGGGCTGCTCAGCTGGTCTCTCTCGTTTAAGGTAAGCTGAAATTATGTGTATTTCCCCTTTAATGACAGGGAAAGGAAATTGAGCGCACTAATGCAGTTTCAGTGGCTGTTGGAGTGTGCGAGTGTTTCTACCCGAGAAACAATTCACCTCTAATACCACAAAGCTGCCAGTCTTTATACTTCAATACTTGCCATTAAACTGGGGTCATTGTGTTCACTGTAATTGTAGTTTAAAAGCCCCGCTTCCCAATTTCGCGGGGGCTCCCACATCGATAGTTGTAAAAATCATACCACACCGCTGTTCAAGGACAGCAGTTTGTGATGTTCACATTGTACAAACGTATACACGGTACTCGCATGCTGGTCAAACAGTTGGAGCTACCAGCCATCAGAATGTACAGTGACAACGTTCCCCAGAGAAAGACAAACCCTCATTAAAAATTAAAAACTGTACAATTTAAAAAAAAAACTACACTGACGTCTTTGACAAACTCGGACTGGTCTTTGTTTTCTTTTTATGGTGGTTATAAATTGCAAACGCTGCAGAATTTGTGTTCCGGCGTCTGATGGATTATTTAAACATGAACCTATGATCAGTGTGAGATTAAATTGTATTATGGCACCGTGTCCATTCTGTCCAGCCGTGTAAAGAGCTGGGAAAAGGCTTTGTTGGCCAGTTTTAAAGATCTGCTCAAACTCAAATTATGTTTATTTCTCACTGCAGGCATCATTAACTGGTAAAGCTGTTTTTAATATTTAATCTCAGGCCACCGGAAAATAATCACTTCCTCAGCTAATTCCTTCCTATTAAAATCATTCTGGTTAACTTGAGTGGTCTTGAAGCGTGCAATAAATTTCATGGTGACAAAGGAAAATTGTCATGAAATGTAGCATGCATCTTACTTGTTCTGTAACTGTAGGTGTGGCAAGTTGTGTTTTGCAAATGTCCTCAAGATATATTTGTTTTCTTGCTCTCTGGAGTGGAAAAACAAAAGAAATGCATTCTGGAATGCAAGAGTAAAGATCATTCAGTAGACTTTTTTGACACCCCTTTTGACTGAGTATAAAACTATATCTGTGCTGGCTCAATCAGGTTTTCTTCTAAAGGAAATGTGTGCAATTTATATATTATCATCAGTGCAGTATAATTACTGAGAATTTTGCTGTATACATTCTGTGCGCTCATACACCATATCCTTACCCTGTGGTGGTTTTGTTTTGCAAATGCTGCTTTTGCCATCAATGTTAAATAAGATTTTTGTGGCAATTTCAATCATATTTTCAGGAATCTCCTTGTTTAGGGAGGGTAGTGAACCCCTAGGTCTGCTAACTTGTGGACGTAAAATATATATTCCCCATAAATTATGAAGATAGCCAGACACTGGTACTTTCTGAAAAAAACTTAACTTTCATTGCTGACAAATCTTTCAATGGTTATAGCTTCCACATTAATAGAGAATTTTTTGTCTGCAAAAGATGCTTTATGCATTGTCACAAAATACAGTCTTTATGCAGAGGATTTGCTTCTGTTCTTGAATTTTTGCTGTGGTTATATCAGTTATAATTGATGCATTATCATGCTCTAACTTCAAATTTTTGAAAATAGTTTAGACTGAAATAACAATTTGAAAAATCTATCAAGATTGTTTCTTTATAGATCAATCAAGGATTATGCTGTCTTGTGGCTCTAATAATACCTTTCTCCTTTTTGGTAAATTGTAGCCTATTATAACGAGACCCTTCTGTCACCCAGATAAGTTAGGTTAGGTAAAAACCAAAAAAGATCTTTCTGCCAAAAGATTCATGACTGTATTTATCACAATTTCTGTTTCTGTCTAGAAGGAGGTCATTTTTAATGACCTAGACAATGAATCTTTTATCTCGCTACAAGAATGATATTTTAATCATCCAAAACTGACTAGGGATTCCTGGAAATCTATTAGCTGCATGCTGCAAAACCTATCTAAAATTAGCCTCTTCTCTCCCCTGTCTCACATTATTACCACCCTAATACTCCCCAAGAGTATTCCTTTCAATTGGGGGGTGGGGAGATCTCTGCTGGTTTGCTATTTGTAGTGAAATTCCAACATGTTCTTTATACAAATATTTGCAATTTCACTAGGGACAAGATAAAATTTCCTGACTGCAGCATCCTCCCCAATGACAGGAGGTTATCTACCTAATGGATCAGCCAAAGGGAAAAAAATAGCCTTCCGATCTTTTAACAAGCTGCATTTTTTTTTTACTCCTAATCACCATAATCATTGAGTTCTCTGCCTAAAGGCAGGTCTGACCCACAGCGCGACGACCTCCCCCACAGGCAGGGCATAGAGGCAGGTTCTAAATCCACCCCAGCCGGAATGAATATTCACCCTGCACTGTTGGCACCCATCTGAACCACACTGGCCATCCAGCCACCTGAGCCAACTGGCCCCCGAAGTAGCCTTAGTTGCTATGGCAACATAGGCTTTCACATGCATGCTGTAGCCTGCTGCTATAGGTAGTGATGGTAGAGGCTCCAATTTCTTTCCATCACATGGCTGATCAGGGATCTCTCTCACTCTTACTGCCTGCCATTGGCGTGTGTTGGAAGGCTTTGTAAGTTGATATCTGTTTGGCTGCATTATGAAGGTAGCTTCCTTGGCCATCAAGTCCTGGATGGGGTTTGAACCCGGAGCTCCTACTTTACCTAGCACTCATCCTCTTCTAGCTGTGTCAAGGTGTGTCACTTTCTGTCTTTCTATCTCCACTGTGTGTGTGTTCAAGCTCCATGCTTGAATTTCAGCGCATAATGTTTCAGGAAGCATTGGAGGTATTGTTTCTTGGAAGAAACGATATCCAACTGAACCCCTATTCTGGTGGTTCAGGGAATTCTTAAAGATCCCATGACATTTTCATTGAAGACTATAGATTTCTTCCAGTGTGCTGGCACATGTTTCTTCTCAAAACCAATATCACCAATAAACAGGCTCTCAGTTATTTATCCCAATTACTCTTTAGTGGGACTTTACTGTGTGTAGAAGCTTACATAACAGCAGTGACTGCACTACACGAATACTAATTGGTTGTGAAAGGTTTGAGGGCATCCTAAAAACATGATCAGGCTCTCTACAAATGCAAGCTTATTGTGAAGAAAGTCTAGACGGTGAGTGAGACACATGCATGAGTTCTTGAAGATTCTGGGAGAATCAAGAAAACATTATTTATTAAGCAGCTACCATTACAAATAAAATGGACATAATGACTAGAAGTACAATAACTATCATTGAGAAAGTTGACAACTGCACTTGTGATTTCATTACGTTCAGATCTCTCAGTTAAAAGGGCCCAGCTTTAATGTACCTGAATCTAAATTTCAGAATCAAAATGGGGCATTTGCTGACCTTTATGTCTGTGCTGTTAAGCTGTTGTTAGGGCAATGGAGACATTCATATGGGCTGCTGCATGTTTAGACTGTGTCAGGGGCTTCAAAGTAGATGTCTTTTTTTTAAAACCAGCCCAGTCCCAGTCACAAGTCTTCTGTACTGGTTAATAAGTTATCAGGTACACTCAATGAGTCAATAGAAAAATCAAACACTGCACTAGCGCCACCCCATTGCTAATATACCAGTAATCCACTTTCCATATTCCCTTCCTATGATTATACAGTTAAGAGCAAAAATTGTAGAAGGGACCATTTAACTTTGATATCAAGATCAAGAGCTCCCTTCAGAGCTGAAAAAGAGATTTTCTGAAATTGCCTTTGGCTTAGGAAGGAGCTCTTGGTCAACCAGTGAAGCGACTACGTGCAGTTTTAACTGCTGTTGGTGCAACTCGGTGCGTGGGAACCTCCTGATTATGATAATGATCATGTCCCTGAAACACAAAATGAGGGGTTGTGTTTTCCTCAGGACGGATGGAGATTCCGCACTGCCCCAAGTGGACTGGGATTTTGGGGTCAAGTTGTTTATGTCCATGATAGTGGGCCAAAAACATTGATCGTTTTTCTTTACTTTGTGCATCAGAATACTGCATTACTGAATGTGTGCCCATTTTAAAAAAATATTGAACTTTGGTCAAGGATACAACAAAGCTAAAAAGTTAAAATTATAACTGTACATATCTTTTCTAAGACAAAGTCAACAGTTACTATTAATTATTTCTAACCTGCTGTAACATTATTGTCCACTAATGTTGGTTATAGTTTTAAAGAGGTAAATACAAATCAAAAAATGTTATTTGAACCTGTGTTTTAAAAATTAATAAATTGCAGAGAGTACATGGTATGTCATTCAAAATATACATTTTTAAAAATGCTATCGTTTTAGATACAACAACTTCTGAAGGGCAGTTCCTGAAGAAATAAAGGTAAACTTGGTTTGACTGCAATGGAGGGTTACATGGTGACCAAATAATAAAATGAACCCCAAAAGTTTTGACTTTTAAAGTCCAAGTGGCTTTAAGGCAAGTCATCTTTTTATAGGGATCAATTTTAACCCATCCACCCAAAGGGATAAGACAGAAGGACTTTTAAAGTTGATTGACTGGACGTGCTATCATGTTCCAGTGCTAACCTCTCTGGCAACTTTAATATTCACTTTGTTGAGGTGATTGAAGTGCCTGCCAGAGGCATGCAAATTGGGTCCTGATTGCTGTAATTGGGATCTTCGGTGCCACCAGTAAAAAAACACACCAAAGACTTGCCCAGTGGCCAACTTGCTGAGTAAAACCTGATGGGATTGGCTTCAGGCGCTGTCTGACACATTAGGAGCTCTGTTCAGATTAAGGGGATCTGTGCGTTGTTATGATTTTCACTCCGCGTGATTTTCATCTTCAAGTTTTGCTTGTTCTATCTCTTTTGCCTTAATCCTTAGAAGGAAGATGGTGGCGCAGTGATAATGTCACTGGAGTAATAATCCAGAAGCTCAGGCTAATCCCCTGGGGACATGAGTTCAAATTGGTTGGTGAAATTTAAATTCAGTTAATAAAATCTGGAATTGAAATTTAGTCTCAGTAATGGCGACCATGAAACTATCTTCAATTGTCACAAAAATCCTAATGTCCTATAGGGAAGGAAATCTGCCATCCTTACCAGTGAGTCCAGATCCATAGCAATGTGGTTGACTCTTAACTGTCCTCTGAAATGGCTGAGCAAGCTACTCGGTTCAAGGGCAGTTAGGGACAGGAAACAAATGCTGGCTTTGCCAGTGATGCCCACATCAGATGCCATTTTCAATTCATTTGTTTGGAGCAACAGCCTCAGTCATCAGGATGAGCAGTAAGGTAGACGTGTGAGAAGACAGCAGCTTTGGGGTGCTGCTCCTTGGCATTCCCCAGCTCAGAGTCTATTGGCCAAGTGCCGGAAGCCAATCCCATAAGACTTTCCTGGATGGAACTGAGCTTGGCATCAGGAGGCTGTGCTACATCAGGCAGGCTGGAGTGCATAAGCAGAATCCCAATGATCTATCTAGCAGGGCCAGGAAACACATTTACTTCCCATTAACACCAAGGTGGAGAAATTTGTCCGTGTAGCAGTGCTTCTAGAACTACTGTGTCCCTGAGGAATTGCTCAACTGATGCTAGAAGAAGCACGACAGGAATGAATTCCTTCCCCAATACTCAACTTGAGAGAGTGCTGTAGTGGCTGGCTTCTGTTATGCTAAAGACATTATAGCCTGCACTTGCTTAGCCATCAAGACACCAGTAGATAGCCAGAAGCTTTTGTTCACAGGAAGGGCTATCACTCGGGGTGTTGATCACAGGAGGATCATACAAATCTGCGCCAGTTTTAAAGGCTGTTGTCAAAACTGCTTCTTCCTGGAGGACTTGTTGAGGTGACAATGGCTGTCAACAGCTGGGTGCTCACACCGCTGGAGGCCCAACTCAGATTATAGCACTTCAACTGTTGCTGGGCCCATTTCTCACCCTCTTACCCAACATGGAGTCAGAAATCCTAACTGGCTTTCTGACTGCATGATGGATAAGAGGGTGGCAAGCGAGCAGACTTGCTGCCATCCAGAGAGCTGGCAACAGGAGCTGACCCCACTGCCACTCTTGTGGGACTGCAGTTCATCATTCCCACTGATCCATGGGAGAGCAGCCTGCAGGAGATGAGTAACTTCTTGAAGGGTGGTGATGCAGTGTGAGAGGACACCACTCAAGCTGAAAGCAGACTCCTTTGTATTTTCAGCCTTGGTATTGAAACCGCATGGTGTAACTGCTTATATAATGCAAGTAATTTTCTTTTCATAGCTGAAGTCCATATCTCTACCCCTCTCAGCAAAGCTGGTAGAGTGTCTTGCCCTTTAAGCAAGTCGTCCCTTAGGCTGGCCTTGCCACCATGTCCTGTTCACTTCTGGCTGCATTGCCATGTGCAAACCCCTGTAATTCACTCAGTAACCCACCCAGGGTGCCAAGGTTGGTGCTGGTCCATGAAAGGGATGCTGCACGTGCCAGTGCTCGGCTCACCTACTCCTCTGAAGTCGTCTTCGTGAGGCTTTTTACTGCTGAGAAAGAGAGAAGGGACATAGGGGTTCAGTGCAGAGGGTTGTTGGAGAATCTGTACTAGTAGTCACCCAAACTGAGATCAGCTAAGTAAGCATGGGACTGAGAAACTGAGAAAACTGGGGCCTCCTTTGTATAAATAGCTCAGCTACTCATTGATTCAATGAGGTGCAGTGTCAGTGGGAGCCCTGGTTATTATTTGGAAACTATTTAAAAACAGTAAGAGAAAAGGACAATGTTGTTCATTCCATTTATAACTTGTAGAATCGTGGAGCAGTTAAGTCGAATTCTGGTTTATTTTATTCTTTGTATAAACACTCTATGCTGCTGGAGCAACAGCCAACTGGGACCTTTGGACAGACACACAGGTATGGGTCTTGGCCAGATGATCAGTGAATTCCTGGTGTGGGGCCTTGGTAAACACAGTCTCTTTCCACAGATCCAGGGTCAGGTAACTGTAGGTCTTAGCAATGGCATCAAAAGTAGCTTTAGCAAAGCTGCCCAGTGTGGCTGTGCAGCCTCTGGCTGAGGTGTAGCAATCGTCAATACCAGCCATCTGAAGCAGTTTCTTGGGTACAGGGCCTGAGACAATACCAGTACCTTGGGGCGCAGGGATAAGATGTACCAAGACTGAACTGCAACGGCCAGTCACCTTGCATGGTATGGTGTGTGGCTTTCCAATTTTGTTACCTCAGTAACCACTCCTTACAGGGATGATTGACAGCTTTGCCAGAATAACAGCTCCACGAATGGCAGTGGCCAATTCCTTGGAACACTTGACACCCAATCCAACATACCCGTTGTAGCCACCAATAGCAACAAAAGCCTTGAACCTTGTGCATTGACCAGCACGGGTTTACTTCTATACAGGCATGATCCTGAGAACTCCGTTCTTCAAGGTCGATCCCATGAAGAAGTCAATGATTTCAGACTCCTTGATAGGAAGGGGGAAGAGGTAGATTTCCTCCAGAGTTTTGATCTTTATATCCTTTACCAAACGCCCAAGCATAGTTACTTGGCACCCACTTCTTATCTTCAGCCTTTCCACCATGAGCACCACGGCCTCTGCCACATCTCCTACCGTGGCCTCGACCCCACCCACAGCCACCAGAGCCAAAGCCCCTGCGGAAACCTCCCCCACCAGTGGCGTTGTCCACCATTTGGTGATAATTTTCAGTCTAGGGTTGTTTTGAAGTGGCTATTGATTAGTTCAAAGCAGTTGTACAGCAATTGTAACTTTCTGTGAAGAATGCATGTATCACTGAGTGTTATCAACCAATCAATTGATCGCTCTTCGTTTATGCAAAGTTGCAAAGTTAGTGAAAACCAGGTTCAAAAGGCTGCCAATTGGTGTGGCTATGCCATTAGCCAAAAACCTCTGACAATTAGCTAAATACAGTCACAGTAATAAAGGTTCATTATTGCTTTAATGGAACATAGGGACAGGAGGAGGTCATTTCGCTCCTTGAGCTTGCTCTGACATTCAATGAGATTTGATCTGTAACCTAACTCCATACTCCTGCCTTTGCACCATATCCCTTTACCTTTGGTTAACTCAAATTATCAATTGACCTAGCATCAACTGCCATTCGCAGATGGAAGTTCCAAACTTCTATCATCCTTTGTGTATAGTTACTATTTCCTAACTTCACTGTTGGAAAACCTAGCTCTAATTTTTAGGCCATGTCCCTTGATCTTCAGTGAAGGTCAATAGCTAGAAAGAGAGAAACTGTTTCCTCTTGTCGGGAAGTCCAGATGAAAAAGGTATAAACCTTAAATGTTGAACCATACCGCTCAGGGGTGGCATTACGAAGCACTTCTTTGCACAAAGGGTAGTGGAAATCTGAAACTATTTTACCCAACCCCCCCCCCCCCTCCAAAAGTTGTTGAGGGTAAGTTAATTGAAAATTTCAAAATTGAGATTTTTGTTGGCCAAAGGTATTAAGGGTTATGGAATCAAGGCAGGTATGTAGGGAGAACCTACAAATCAGTCATATTTTAACTCAACAGCAGAACATAGTTGCAAGGCTAAATGGTCTATTCCTAATCCTAAAAGCCAGGAGCGGCCTTCCTCTAAAACCTCTGCTACAAAGATTTCCATGTTGGAT
This sequence comes from Carcharodon carcharias, assembly GCF_017639515.1. Lineage (NCBI taxonomy): Eukaryota > Metazoa > Chordata > Chondrichthyes > Lamniformes > Lamnidae > Carcharodon > Carcharodon carcharias. Next base: position 167,013,534 of record NC_054470.1, read on the forward strand.
ACTAGAGTGTGTTTATACTGAGACACGCTGTACCTAGTTACTGCAGTGCAAACCTTTTTCCTCTATAATTTTCATTTTAGTTTACTGTCAGTTTTCATTTTGTGATATTTTAGCATCCACCATCATTAAGACGGTAATGCCAGATTCCTGTCACTAATGGCATTGTTGTCAATATATGAATTGGCTTTAGAGGCCACTTACTGGATCACAATGTCCTTTTAAAGCACTGTTAGCTAACAACTGATTTCAAACAAACATTCCTCATTATATGAGAGGACAGCCTAATGCCTGTTGGCTTCTTTCCGCTGGAATGACCACTGTGCTTGTTGGTGATGGTTCCTTGTTTTTGTATTTATCCCAGAAACACATTGTGATTGTATTCTGCTGGCAGCAGTAGTGGAATATCTGCTGAGCGTTACAAGGCTAGCTTGTGCAGCCCAGCAGCAGCATAACCCTATAATTTTGGTTCTGGCATCTATTGACTTCTATAACCCCTAATGCAGCTTTACAATCCATTTATGTATGCTTTTTAAAAATACTAGTTTGCTGTCATTTTCAGCTTCATTCACTTCCCCTGTTGTCACTTTATGTCTAACTGCACTTGTTCACCTTGTGAATACCTTTTGACTCCTTTTCAGCCTATATTCCTATATATAAGCAGAAGAAGGGATATTCAAACTTAGCCCTGTGAGTGCAGACCTTTTAAGTAACTTGGTTGAATCTGTCAATCACAGATTTTAAATAAGAAGTGATGTAATGTCGGAATGGTTATGGTGACAGCTTAGCAACTTTAAAAATGCACGTGTGACATCTTTTTGGCTTCTGGCACAGTCAATGATACAAATTTGTTGTCTCACCTCCCCCTATTCATTCAGGGTCATGAGACTTCATCGTTGGAGCATTACAATATTACACAGAAAAAGCTCAACCAGCACATGGTTTGTACTTGGTAGTTAAACGGTAGATATAATTCCAGGTGCTCACCCTGTTTTCCATTTGCTTTCATCCCCATATCCCTGAAACTCATGGTCCTTCAACCACATAGCTAACCTAGGGGTGGATTTAAACACAAAATGGTTTGCCACTTGGGGGAGGTGGCGGTGTAGTGGTAATGTTGCTGGACCAGTAATCCAGAGACCCAGACTAATGCACCCGCCAAAACCCACCAAGGTAGCTGGAGTTAAAAGCTCGCCTAATGGCAACCACAAAACCATTGTCAATTGTCATTAAAAAAAACCATTTGATTCATTGCTGTCTTTACCTGGTCTGGCCTACATGTGACTCCAGACCCTCAGCAATGTGGTGACCCTTAAGTATCCTATGAAGTGGCCTCGCAAGCCAGTCAATTTTATCAATTGGTTGCCTGCCTCATCGAGTTGATTTTTTTTGTCTGTTAGAGAGGGTGGAAGTCATTTAAATGTTGCTGATTCACTTGCTGTCCAGAATGGGTGGGTGCAGATCTGATGGCCTCTCATCTTCCAGGAAAGTGGTAGGGAAGGGAGTAAGAGTTGGGGGCAAGAGAGGCCCTGGCTTTCCTTGTGAGGTCTAGAGGAACAGTCCTGCTTCCCCTGTCACGACAAAAAGAAATTTTAGGTTTGAATGGTCTGTTTTTGCTTTCAGAGCGGCTGCAGACCCACTTTCCCTGAGCAGAAAAGCTGCTGGCTTCCCTGTTCAGGCCCCAGTCCAAATCATCTGGGTCCAATTGATGTAATAGGCTCCTGATTTGCATATATTTAAGTTTCCTGCTACTTTAGTTGAGCACTTAATCTGACTGCAAAACCTGCAATTAACATGGCAAGCAGTTAAAAATGATTGGGGTGTGAGAGGTAAGTGACCTGTTTACTTTTTCAACTGCTCACCCACCTGGATTCTGCTTTGTGGGTAGGATTAAGATGCACAACCTGGTCTTAAAAGTTAAGATGGTTTTAGCTTCAGTCACAAAAGGCAGAATTTTACACTCTTTCCCGCACCCCCCTCCCCTCCCCCCAAGGCCCCAGGGTGTGTTGGCAGGCCATCAGGGGGCTGTAAAATGGTCACTTAAGGGCCTCTTCCCACCCATGGCACAATTTGTCCTGCAGCAGGTGGAGTGTGGCGCTCAGTTTGAAGCCGGACAAGTTCTATTCTGTGGGCTATTGGTAGGAAGTAGGGGGTACCTCCTTTCAGGCCTCCCTGGGCCCATTGGCGACCTCCTTATCCCCCAGCCCTCCCCAACAACTTGCCACTACTTGACTCCAGTGAAAATCTCCACTGGAGCCTGCTGCAGCCCCAGCAGTGGCTGACAGCTCTTGGATGCAGGATGGCCTCCCAGAAGGGGAGTATTAATCAGCTGCATGGCAGCCTGCCAGAGAGGGCAGGTTCACCAGCTCACCGTTGACTTTTTCACTGGGGGGTGTGCGGGCAGGAACCCTGATGATAGGTAGAATTCTATCCAAACTCTGCTACTGTGTTCCACACTCTTCCACCCCTTTCCACAGTCTCCCATCTCTTTCTAAAATGTTCATTGTGCTTTCTATCCTAAATCTCCTGCATTTCTTATGTCCTGTCATTCCAGACTCTGAAACTACTTAAAACAGTTTGCCTGTAGCAACTTTGTCCCATTCCTTAAGCTTAAACACCTCTCTCTCATCTGTACATATTATTACTGAATGGAGAGTCATTTTGTTTGATGGTTGCTTATGGGAAAGGAACAGTGAAGCAAATTTTTTTTTTTATTTTGAATTCTGAGTGTCACAACAATTTGAAAAAGAATCTAACAAGATCACTGCTGAAGTAGCCAATGTTCATTAGTGGCCTTGTTTTAAAAATCCTATTTGTAAAAGCTGCCTGTAAATGAGATCTGCTGCTCCTGGTGTTATCTTGAACTCATCCATGCCCCCTGCTGAGGCTGCACCTGTTCTGTGCTCATGACTGACAGTTTTACAAATGCTGCCTGTTTGGAGACCTGGCGCGCACAGGATATTTCTCTAATTTGCCCCCACTGACAGGAAGCCAAAATTCACACATTGATCAGGGGGCTAGAGAGGACCCAGTGAAAAGTTAGTGTTGCCAAGAGCCAGTGAAAGGAGGCAATCTGTGTTGTTGTGGGTGCTAGCTCATAGAACAGTCATAGATTTTTGTAAATTTTAAAATTGGACTTTGTAACATTTTTAGAGGGAGGTGGTGGTGTAGTTATAATGTCACTAGGCTCATAACCCAGAGGCCCAGGCTAATGCTCTGGGGACATGGGTTCAAATCCCACCACAGCAGCTGGTGGGATTCGATTAATAAATCTAGGATATAAAACTAGGCTCACTGATGGTGACCATGGCAACTATCATAGGTTATTATAAAAACCCATCTGGTTCGTTTAATCCCTGTCGGGAAGGAAAATTGCCATCCTTACCAGGTTGACTGTTAATGGGCCTCTGAAATGACCTAGCAAGCCACTCTGTTCAATAGCAGTTGAAGATGGGCAATATTTTGTGTGGTTGGGGTCTAGACAGAGGTTTTCAGGGCTGCCTATTCTCTCAAAGCATGCTGCATGATTTTGTTTGTTTCTTAAATAAAGAGCAATAGTCATAAGGAAAGTACTTAGACATCTGGATTTCTACACGAGGTTGGAGCTGCTCCTCCTTTAAGGTCTCGCTCTCTTCTCAGTCATGTGGTCTGACATCTTATTACATCAGCATCATGTATGATTCTGATGTTAACCCTTTACACTACGTCTCCCCCAAGTCTTTATCCCGATCATATTTACATCACTTACATCACGACACCTCCCCTACCCGCACCCCCCCAAACCCAAAATTTCAGACATCACAGGGTTAGTCTTTTAAGGTGCTTTCATCAATCTCCCTGACCTTGTCCTGATCTCCTTTTTTGATGTAGAGGATATTCTGTACTCTCCCTTCAGTTAGTGTGAGTGTTATTCTCCTGAGTGTCTCTAAAGCTTGTAGGTCCTGGCTCTTTAGGATCTGGGTAGTAAGCCCAAGTTTCTATTAGATTTCTTTCCAAGGATATTAAGGTGCTGCAGTTTCTCCTTTACGGCCTATCTCAATCCTGTACGATCTTGGTTGTGGAATTTTTTCAATGATTGTGTCTTCTCTTGGTCTTGGACCCATACCCTCTCTCCCCAGGCTTCAGCACTGGTAACTCGTATGCTCCGGGCCTGGTTGCTTCTGGGTTCTTCCTCACATTGTTTTACCCTCCTGTGGTCATTCATGGTGATATTGGGTTTGAGTTTTTGTTCTAGTAACATAGAAAATAGGAGCAGGAGTGGGTCAATAGGCCCTTTGAGCCTGCTCTGCCATTCAATGTGATCATAGCTGATCCTGTATCTCAACACCATGCTTCCTCTCTCACCCCATACCCCTTGACACTTTTAGTGTCTAGAAATCTATTTCCTTCTTAAATATAAAAATACCTGGAAAAACTCAGCAGATCTGACGGCATCTATGGAGAGGAACACAGTTAACGTTTCGAGTCCGTATGACTCTTCAACAGAACTAAGGAAAAATAGAAAAGAGGTGAAATAGACGCTGGTTTAAAGGTGGGGGGAGGTGGTGGGACAAGTAGAGCTGGATAGTGGGCCAGTGATAGGTGTTGATAGCATCGTTCCCTCCGGGACACCCTGGTCCACTCCTCCATCACCCCGTACACCTCAACACCCTCCCATGGCACCTTGCCATGCAACCACATAAGGTGCAACACCTGCCCCTTTACTTCCCCTCTCCTCACTGTCCAAGGGCCCAAACACTCCTTTCAAGTGAAGCAGCATTTCACTTGCACTTCCCTCAATTTAGTCTACCGCATTCGCTGCTCCCAATGTGGTTTCCTCTACACTGGGGAGACCAAACGCAGACTGGGTGACTGCTTTGCAGAACACCTTCAGTCTGTCCGCATGCATGACCCAGACCTCCCTGTCGCTTGCCATTTCAACACTCCACCCTGCTCTCATGCCCATATGTCCGTCCTTGGCCTGCTTCAATGTTCCAGTGAAGCTCAACGCAAACTGGAGGAACAGCACCTCATTTTCTGACTAGGCACTTTACAGCCTTCTGGACTGACCACTTTTCAAATAATTTATATAGATTTTTGTTTTCCCACCTATTTCCATTATTTTTAAATGTATTTCCATCCATTGTTTTATCTTTGCCTTTTAGCCTATTTCGATCCCTTCCCCCACCCCCACTAGGGCTATCTGTACCTTCATTATCACATTCCTTAGATAATATCACCAGCTTCAATACCTCTTTGTCCTTTTGTCTGTGACATCTTTTGGTTATCTCCACCCATCACTGGCCCTCTATCCAGCTTTACCCCACCCCCCCCTTTAAACCAGCTTATATTTCACCTCTTTTCTATTTTTCCTTAGTTCTATTGAAGAGTCATACAGACTCGAAACATGAACTGTGTTCCTCTCTGCAGATGCTGTCAGACCTGCTGAGTTTTTCCAGGTATTTTTATTTTTGTTTTGGATTTCCAGCATCTGCAGTTTTTTGCTTTTATCCTTAAATATATTCAGTGACTTGGCCTCCACGGCCTTCTGCGGTGGAGGACTCCACAGGTTCATTACCCTCTGTGAAGAAGTTTCTCCTCATCTGAGTCCTAAATGGCCGACCCAGTATCCTGAGACTGTGATCCCTTGTTCTAGACCCCCCCAGCCAGAGGAAACATCATCCCTACATCCAGTCTGTCCATCCCTGTCAGAATTTTATATGTTTCAATGAGTTCCCCTCTCATTCTTCTAAACTGCAGTGAATTCAGGCCTAGTTGTCCCAATTTCTCCTTATTTGAGAAGGATTTCCCAGAAATCAGTGAACCTTCGCTGCACTCCCTCTAGGGCAAGCATATCCCTCCTTGGGTAAGGAGACCAAACCTGCACATAATACTCCAGGCATGGTCTCACCAAGGCCCTGTACAGCTGCAGTAAGACTTCATTGCTCCTTGTCTAAAAACCATCTCATATACACTCCAGGAATTCATCCACCACAGTGTTATTCCTAATTTGGTTTGCCCAGTCTAAAAAGCAGATTAAAGTTACGCCCATGATAACTGTAGGACTCTTGTTACGTGTATCTCTAATTTCCTGTTTAATGTCATCCCCTACCTTACCACTACTGTTTGGAGGCCAAGCCCCAGTAATATTTTCTGCCTCTTATTGCTTCCTAGCTCCACCCAGATTGATTCTACATCAAAATTTTCTGAGCCAATATCCTTGCTCACTATTGCACTGATTTCATCCTTAACTAATGACGCCAGCCCACCTTCTTTTCCTTTTTGCCTGTCCTTCCTAAATATTGAATACCCTTAGATATTGAGTTCCCAGTCTTGGTCATCCTGCGGCCATGTCTCTAAGCGCTATCATATCGTACCTGTTTGCATCTATTTGTGCTGTGAATTCATCTATGTTATTGCGAGTGCTCCATGCATTCAGATACAGTGCCTTTATACTTATCTTTTTAACATTTTTACACCTATGTTTTTATACTGTGGCGCTATTTGCTGCATGTTCTTTTTTCCTCTGCCTTCCACTTTTGCTGTCTACTTTCCTGTCTTTCATTTCTATCTTTGTTTCCATCTTTGCCTGCTCAGGTTCCCATCCCCTGCCAATCTCGTTTAAACGCTCCCCCACAGTACTAGCGAATACCCCTATGAGAATATTGGTCCTGGGGTACAACTCATCCAGATTGTTCAGATCCCATCTTCCCCAGAATCGGTCCCAAAGCCTCAGGAATCTAAATCCCTCACTTCTACACCATCTCTCCAGCCACACATTCATCTGGTCAATTCTTCTATTCCTGATCTAGCTAGCACATAGCACTGGGCGTAATCCTGAGATTGCTCCCTTGGTCCTGCTTTTTAATTTATTTTCTAGCTCCCTATATTCTGCTTGCAGGACATCATCCCCCATTTTACGCATGCTGTTGGTACTGAAATGGACCACGACCTCTGGCTGTTCACACTCCCCTTTCAGAATGTCCTGCAGCCGCTCAGTGACATCCTTGACCCTGGCACCACGGAGGCAACACACCATCCTGGTGTCAAGTCTGTTGCCGTAGAAACATCTATTTATTCCATTACGCTAGAGTCCCCTATCACTATTGCTCTCCCACTCTTTCCTAACCCCTACTGTTCAGCTGAGCCACTTATGGTGCCACAGACTTGGCTCTTGCTGAATTCCCTTAAGAAACCATCTGCCCCAACAGCATCTAAAATGTAATATCTGTTGGAGAGGGAGATGGACCCAGGGGACTCTTGCACTGCCTGCCTAGTGCTTTTACTCTGCCTGGTGGTCACCCATGTATAAGTCTGTCATCCATATGGCATATTACTCCTTCCATGTCTTCTAGAGTGTGAGGCATCTGAAGCAGAAGCTATTCCAAAGGGAAATCTATTGAAGCAATAACGACTGACTGGTGTTATGAATGTGGTCAGCAAACTGGACTCTTTGTCCAGAGGCAACTGCCAAAATCCAACGTTCACATCCAATTTGGTAAATTAAGTACTCTTGGACAATTTTGCAAGGCTCTCATCAACTGAAGCCATCAGCTGGATCTCAAGTTCCATTGTTTTACTTAGTGGAGTTAAATCCGCACAGATTCTTATAGAACCATTTGGCTTTGAGAGCATAACCATTCCTGAACACCATTTTTTTGGCATGGTGATTGATGAGATAATGCCCAAGAGTGGGCGATGAACTTTCCTCAGTGGTAAAGAGGCAAATTGGTGGGTGATGTGGTACTCGGCCTTTAGTTTTCCTGGGCCTGTAAACCATTTTGGAACATTTTGGAATTTCATCAGCAACTTCGTCCACTTTATAGATTAATTTCAGTTTTAGGTATGCCTTTTTGCTTAATAGAGGGCATTCTTGATTTTGAATGACAGAGAAGTTCGAGGATTTCTCAATCTTTATGTTTCAACTTTGCCATGAGTTGGCTTTTCATTTTAAAGTTGTCCCACCAGGACCTGGTAATTTATAGATGAGGGTTGCAGTGTAATCTGTTTGAGCCATTTGACTTCATCTGATAGAGATGAAGAAACCCCTGCCCGTGTCTAGTTTAAACTATGGTGTGTTCATCCACTTTGAGTTTAACACTCGATTACTTGTTTATAGTATCATTCATCTCCCTGAGGAAGTATAGTTCCTTTTCTTGTCGTTTTCCACTTCATGTATCTGCCTCTGTTTTAAAGTTTTTCCCTAAAGACTGTCAGCATTTGAGTGATAAAACCAGTTTTGAAGTGGCCTATTTTTCCACAGTTCTACCTCCCCTGCTGGATATTCTTCTCACTTATGTGGTTTGTTCGCCACGCTGAAGACGTTTCAAAATGGTGGTTGGCAGGATTAAGTTTTGGTGTGCTTTCTCTTTTGTGGCCTACAAACTGAATAGTCTCACTCGATCTCCTCCACGGGACCGCCTTCCCTGTGAACCAATGCCCAACTGTGTTTCCCAATTTCCATTTGCCTCACAATCTGCACTGCTTTTATTAAGTGTTAATTCCTCTCTTGTCTGTAAGAGATCTGATAATATTTCACCTTGGACAGTGATTACATTTCTATCACGAATCAGCTCATCCTATAATTGCAGTTCCCTGCCAGCCTATAGAGATTGTTCATGAACAAATCCATGTTTTCTCTTATTTCGCCCTCTCAATTATTAAATTCCAATGAATGCTGAAATACGAGTTGAAGGCTTGCAGGGCTTCTTCATGAAGTTGAAGTCTCTTCAAATCCCTACCTTACGATCACATAGTCAGCGATAGATCCTACTGCATAAAGTAATGTAGTGCCCCGATATTTTTTGTGTAATCCTGAATTAGTTCTGTACCTTGCAAACCTTTCTTCTCCAGTTGTCCTGGGTCTTTTGCGAGCTTTCTGTACTCTGGAATGGTTCTGGGAGTGATAGTGTGGATTCCATGCTCCTGTTGAGCCTTGGGATTGTTCCTGCTTCTGTGATGCTGCTGGCTGCTTCAAGCAGCTTCACTATTGCCCACTCTCCGCGTCAGTGTCCGTTTGCATCTGCTGCTCCCATGATGTTCTGACATCTTGGTGAGTCTTAATTTTTTTCTTTTGTACTGACTTCAAGGATCTCTTTTCTTGCCAGCCCTATATCTTTTTAAGGTCAACGAGATCTTTTACACGCTGCCACCATGTTTCTTCATGTGGTTTTGATGGGGGATTTTGGGATTGCCTCTTCTACCAATGTATGCTGTAGTTTCTTAAAACTCTTTATTTACAGCAAGTATTTACATAGTTGGACCTCTACATGAGGTTGGAGCTTCTCCTTCTTCCAGATCTCTCATACTTCTCAGTCATGTGATCTGACATCCTTATTACATCAGCATCATGTCTGTTTCTGGTGTTAAGCCTTTACTCTGCAGGCGACAAATGCTGGCCTTGCCAGTAAAGTCCACATCCCATCAAAGAATATTAAAGAACTCACTTAAATTACCATTAAAGTAACAGTAAGCAGGAGTACTAGTGATGGAAGTGCAGGCATTTGGTGGGCATTACAATTATTAAAACGTAGAAACTCAGAAAATCATGGAGATCAATGGTTATATAAGTTCATCCTCTACACCTACTGCTGAGTTTTATTTGACAAAGCTGCTTTGAATGTTTCTGTAGGTTTTATCTGAATTCCTATTACAATTCCAACTGGGCACTGCTGGTATGATTTTTATTCGCTTTAGACCTTCATCGGATGTTATTTGCATAATGTCAGTTCTGCCCTTGTAGTAAGAAATCAACCGAATCTTATACCTCCATATAGGCCTGTTGGCCAATTAAATTAGAACTATTGTTCATAATTCTCTAATAATTTTCATTTTTTATTTTTGTGCTTGTGCTGCAGATTGCAATGTCTCTGCAGATGTTCATGTTATTGTCTCCTGCTCTTGTGGAACTACTTTTGTTCCACTGTATTTTGGTGTTGCAGTATAGGAAGGGTGAGGGTGTACCAGAGGCGTACCTATTTTATTGTCACCACCTTCTCCGTGATCACTTGCCTTTTTCTTTTTAGGTAGTACAATTTGAACTGTTGTTTGCTTTTTTTTGTGTGTATTTGGCCACGTGTAAGGACTGTCACATCTCTGTGTGACCTGAACATCCACTGTTTTATCACTCTGCATTTGGTATTTCTTTGTGAAAAAGGGCCAGCTTTGCATTAACATATAATAGGCATATTGATGAGGAGAAAAATATTGCACAGGTCAAATCTCAAGAAGCAGCATGTGGAAGCTTACAGTTTTGATGCTATTACTAGGTGAATGTTTCACATATGTCCTCTGTTGTTCCAAACAAACTTTTACTACCATCAGTTGCAACATGATAAACATGACGTCTATAAAGTGGTGTGTGTGATAAGTGGTGTCCATTCTATAAATAAGTCACAAGCCATATAATCTATTTTCACTCTAAATATTTAGTAGGGCAGTTGGATGACAGCAATACAAGATACACAAAATAAAATCCATTTTACCCAAATACTGCAGCAATAATCATTAGATGGATTTATGTCAGGGACAGGATTAGCAATATAATGAATGTTCTATGTATATAGACAGTATGATGTGTGGTGGTGCTGGAGTGGTAATCCAGGCTCTGGGGACGTGGGTAGCTGGTGGAATTTAAATTCAAATAATAAATTGATTAAAAATAAATTAAGAATTTTGTTTTTGAAAAACTCGTCTCAGTAATGGGTGACCATCAAAACTACCCTGGGTTATTTTAAAAAAAAAAAACCCGACTGGTTCACTAATGTCCTTTAGGGAAGGAAATCTGTCTTTACCTGGTCCGGCTTACATGTGACTCCAGGCCCACAGCAATGTGGTTGATTCTTAACTGCCCTCTGAAATGGCCATCAAGCCACTCCATTCAAGAACGGTTAAGGATGGGCAACAAATGCTGGCCTTCCCAGCAGCGCCAATATCCTATGAAAGAATTAAAATGGTTATGAAGATCACTAACAGGAAGTAAGGTGGCGATTTCTTTTTTATTCATTGATAAATGTGAGTGTTGCTGGCAAGGCCAGCATATGTGGTTCATCCTTAATTGTCCTTGACAAGGTGGTGGTTAGCATCTGCAGTTCCTACGCCTTAGGGACAAACTCGCTGCTGTTGGAGAGGAAGCTCCAGAATTTTGAGTCGGCAGCGATGATAGTCAGGATGATATGTGTGTGTTTGTGTAAGTATTTAAAAGTCTACTTCATGAAAACGGTAGAACTGTGTGAGCCTGGAAGTAAGATTTAGTGCTAGAACGTGAACCGATGCCATGGGCTAAAAAGGAATAGCTATAAAGCTAATAACTACATATAGTAGTGCAATCTGTTATTTACTTGGGAGATTGCATATTTATCTTGTGTGGTAGCTTGGGATGTTGCTTTTATTCTTTCAGTTTTCTCTCCCTTGCCTGATGGTGGTGGCTGAACTGGTTATTGCCCCTGTTCTTATTCTTTGTCACTGTTGCCTAGTCTCACACAATGTGCTATTCAACTGCAGAAATCATCATAGCCAAGCCCAGTGCTGGTCACACATGATGTATGAAAGCAAAAATATATACATGCTTCCCAGCAGGGGAGATTAGATAGCAATTGGCATTGAAACTGTAGACAATTTTAATCTTCCCCTTCTAGTTCATTGAGCCTAATTGTGGGACCCCCACCATGCACACATCAGCGTCAAACCAACAGCTTTTCTGCGCTTTGTGCTACTCCACACTATACATTTACCCCCAGAGCCATCAAATTTTGCACCATTTTAATTTTCAAACATCAATCCCTAAAACATCTGAGAATTATTATTCACGCAGGCAGAAATGTACAGAATTAAATCTGTACAAGAACATTATGCACTGGGAAAGAAAAGCTCTTGACAGGCTGAAAATGAGTTTCAGAAATAATTCATTTCTTAAGATCTCGTGAATTATACATTGGATTTCTGGGGCTGAAAACCTAAAAAATCAAAACACTGCTTTCATGTGATCAGTGAAAGCTGCTTGACAACAATTCTTAAAGTTAACTCTTCACTCTGGTACGAGTAGTAGAATTAAACATAGGAGTACGTCAAAGCGTTTTCAAATTCAGCTGCACTCAATTCATTTCCCTTGTAACAGAAGTAGAAGTTTACACTGAAAACAGCTCACTGACTTTGAGAAATACTCTATTTGCTTCATGCTGTGCCAAGCTTGCTAAAAATCTCGACCTGAGGAATGAAATTTCTTGGGGCTTAGTGACTGAAACAGGAACATGGAGGATATTCGGCAAGATTCTGACTTGCCTTGAAACTGGTAGAATCTCTGCCCCCTCCTTTTGAGGTTGAAAGTCATCAGGTGAGCAGTGCCATGGTGGACATTCCCAAGCCAAGAATTCCCATGTCGCTGGATCACTTGGAACTCAGTGTACATCTGAAGGCCAATTCACTGACCGTAAGATGTAGGAGCAAAAATAGGCCATTCAGCCCATCAAGTCTGCTCTGCCATTCAATAAGATCATGGCTGATTTGATAATCCTCAATTCCACTTTCCTGCCTTCTCTCCCTTACTGATTAAAAATCTGTCTATCTCAGCCTTGAATATAGTTAATGACCCAACCTCTAAAGCCCTCTGTGGTAAAGAATTCCACAGATTCACTACCCTCTGAGAGAGGAAATTCCTCCTCAACTCTGTCTTAAACTGCCCTTACTCTGAGATTGTGCTCTCTGGTCCTAGACTCTCCCACATAGGGAAACAACCTCAGCATCTACCCTGTCAAGCTCCTTAAGAATCTTATGTTTCAATAAGGTCACTTCTCATTCTTCTAAACTCCAATGAGTACAGGCCCAACCTACTCAACCTCTCCTCATTAGGTTAATCCCAGATTTGGAGGGATTTCCTTGTGAACCTTCTCTGCACTGCCTCCAATGCCAGTATACCTTTCCTTAGATAAGGGGACCAAAACTGTTCACAGTATTCTAGGTATGGTCTAACGAGTGCCATGTATAGTTTTAGCAAGACTTCCCTATTTTTACACTCCATTCCCTTTGAAATAAAGGCCAATATTCCATTTGCCTTCTCTCTTACCTGCTGAACTTGTATGTTAGCTTCTTGGGATTCATGCATGAGGACCCCCAAATCCCTCTGTGCTGCAGCTTTCTGCGGTCTTTCTCCATTGAAATAATATTCAGCTCCTCTATTCTTCCTGCCAAAGTGCATAACCTCACATTTTCCCACATTTATATTCTGTCTGCCAAGATTTTTCCCACTCATTTAACCTATCTATATCCCTCTGTAGACTCTTTGTTATCCTCACCACTTGTCTTCCCACCTATTTTTGTGTCATCCACAAACTTGGTGATAGTACATTCACTTCCCTCATCTAGGTCATTAATATATATATTGTAAATAATTGAGGCCCTAGCACTGACCCCTGTGGCACTCCACTAGTTACAGGTTGCCATCCTGAAAATGCCTCCCTTATCCCAACTCTGTCTTCTATTAGTTGGCCAGTCCTCTATCCATGCTAATATACTACCCCCAATACCATGGGCTCTTTTCTTCTAGTAGCCTTCTGTGAGGTGCCTTATCGAACATCTTTTGGAAATCCAAATATACATCATCCACTGGTTCCCCTTTATCTATGCTGCTTGTTACCTCCTCAAAGAATTCAAATAAGTTTGTCAAGCATGATTTCCCCTTCCTAGAGAGTCCGGAAACAGGAGATTGGGCCCATCATGTCTGTGCCAGCCATCAAGCTCCTATCTATTCTAATCCCATTTTCCAGCACTTGGCCCATAGCCCTGTATTCTATGGCGTTTCAAGTGCTCATCTAAATACTTCTTAAATGTTGTGAGGGTCCCTGCCTCTGCCATCCCCTGAGGCAGTGTGTTCCAGATTCCAACCACCCTCTGGATGAAAAGGATTTTCCCCAAATCCCCTCTAAACCTCCTGCACCTTTACCTTAAATCTATGCTCCCTGGTTATTGATACCTCTGCTAAGGGGAAAAGTTTCTTCCTATTTACCCTATCTATGCCCCTCATAATTTTGTATACCTCCTATCAGATCCTTCCTCAGCCTTCTCTGCTTGATGATATTGAGTATTTCTAATTTCTCTGCTATACATCCTTTATAATAGACTCTAGCATTTTCTCAATGACAGATGATAAGCTAACTGGCCTATAGTTATCTGTTTTTTGTCTCCCTCACTTTTTGAATAAGGGTGACAGTTTTCCAATCCTCTGGGACTTTCCCAGAATCTGAGGATTCTTGGAAGATTCCTACCTGTGCATCCACTATCTCTGTAGCTACTTCCTTTAACATCCTAGGATGCAACCCATCAGATCCAGGGAACTTATTGTCCTTTAGCCCCATTAGATTCCCTAGTACTTTTTCTCTAGTGATAGTTATTGTATTTATTTCCTCACCACCCCCCCCCACCCCTTTGCCCCATGATTAATAGCATTCTAAAAATACTAAATAGTATCTTCTACCATGAAGACTGATGCAGAATATTTGTTCAACTCCTCTGCCATTTTCTGGTTCCCCATTATTAATTCTCCAGCCTCATTCTAAGGGGCCTTTATTGATTTTGGCCTCTCTTTTTATTTAAAAACTGTCTATTTTTATATTACTTGGTGATTTACTCTCAAACTTACTTTCTCCCTCTTTATTTTTTCGTCATTTTTTTGTTGGTTTTTAAAACTTCACAATCTTCTGGCTTACCACTAATCTTTGCCACATTGTATGTTTTTTCTTTCAACTTGATTCTATCCTTAATTTCCTTGGTTAACCATGGTTGGTTTATCCCCTTCCTAGAATCCTTCCTTCTCACTGAGATATAGCTTTGAGTCATGAACTATTTTCTTAAATGTCAGCCATTGTTGTTCATCAACCATCTTTTCTGCTCAACTCCTTTTCCAGTCCTCTCCAGTCAACTCTGCCCTCATCCCTTTGTAATTACCCTTAATTAAGTTTAGCACAGTTGTTTCCATCCCAAGTTTCCCACGCTCACACTGAATGCTAAATTCAACCATGTTATGGTCGCTGTTTCCTAGGGGATCTTTTACTCTGAGATCATCCATTAAACCTGTCTCATTCCAGATGACCAAAATAGCCTGATCGCTGGTTGACTGCAGAACATATTGTTCTAAGAAACAGTCCTGAATACATTATCTGAATTCTTGCTTGTGGCTACCTCTGCCAATTTGATTTTCCTAATCTACATGAAGATTAAAGTCACCCATGATTTAATGTACTGCCTTTTTTACATGACCTCATTATTTATTCTCTGTCCTACAATATGGCTACTGTTAGGGGGCCGACAGACTATTCCCACCAGTGTTGTCTTCCCTTTGTTATTTCTTACCTCCACCCATAGAATCTACATCTTCCGATCCAAGATCATTTCTTGCTATTATACTTTATTCCATCTCATACTAACAAAGCTACCCCACCGCCCTTTCCTTCCTGCATGTCCTTTTGAAAAGTCACGTACCCCTGAATATTTATTTAGTTCCTAGCTTTGATCTTCTTGTAACCATGTCTCCATAACGGCTATAAGATCATACCCATTCACCTCTACTTGTGCCATTAATTCATTCGTTTTGTTACAAATACTACATGAATTTAAGTAAAGAGCCATTAATTTTGCCTACATACCATTTTTTACCCTTTTGACCCCTTTGCTGCTTTTTTGTAATGTTTGTACACTCTATCCCTTCCTGTCACACTCTCTGGGTATCGTTAGCTAAACAGCTGCCCTGCAATGCTGCCATATCCTTTTGCTTTGTAAGTCCATGTATCCCCTCTGCAGAGCCCACCATGGCCCCCCCACCCACCACTCTATTTGGTTTGAAACCCTCTCTACAGCCCTAGTTATTTGATTTGCCAGGACCCTGGTTCCAGCATGGTTCAAGTTTATTTTTTTACTCATTCACGATATGTGGGCTTCGCTGGCAGGGCCAGCATTTATTGCCCATCCCTCTTTGCCCTTGAGAAGGTGATGGTGATCTGCTTTCTTGAACTGCTGCAGTCCACGTGATGTAGGTGCACCCACAGTGCTATTAGGGAGATAGTTCCAGGATGCGAAGTAATTGCGATATATTTCCAAATCAGCATGGTGAGTGACTTGGAGGGGAACTTACAGGTGGTGGTGTTCCCATGTGTCTGTTGCCCTTGTCCTTCTGAATGGTAGTGGTCACGGGTTTGGAAGGTGCTGTCTAAGGAGCCTTGGAGAATTCCTACAGTGTATCTTGTAGATGATACACACTGCTACTGTGCATCGGTGGTGGAGGTAGTGAATGTTTGTGGATGTGGTGCCAATCAAGCGGACTGCTTTGTCCTCAAGTGAAGTCAGTCCCACCAGAACAGCTCCCTTCTACCCCAGTACTGGTGCTCGTGCCCCATGAACTGAAACCCATTCCTCCCACACTAACTTTTGAGCCATGCATTTAACTCCTTGATTTTACTTACACTATGCCAATTGGCCCGTGACTCAGATAATAATCCCCAGATCATTATGTCGGAGGTTCTGCTTTTTAATTTAGCTCCTAACTGTTCAAATTCTTTAGCAGAACCTTCTTTCTAGTCCTATCAATGTTGTTGTTACCAAAGTGGAGGATGACAACTGGATCCCCCCACCCACTCCAAGTTCCTATCCAGACCTGAGTGAGCTGAAGCTTATTGGCTTCCATGTGGGCCATTGTGGATCCACTCCATGGAAGAACAGAGGTTATACTGCCTCAGGCTGGGCAACTGTGGGCCTCACAGGTTGCAAAGGATGGACTTGGGGTAGGGACCAAGTGTAATCCCCTTTCCCAGAGGTGGGTGGATTTTTTTTTGCATGCAGTAGGCAGGTGGAGTTCAGAGATGTGCCCACAGTGACACTCATGGTAGCTTATCAAATGAGCTTCCCCTTCAGTGACTCTTTAAACCCACCAGGGTCAACACTGGAGGGCATTGTCTGTCCCAGTATCATCATGTGCCTTAATGAATTTTGACTGCTTGTTCCTTTAGGAATAGTGTCAATATTTTTAGATCAATAGCTGGAAGATGTAGCTCAATATGAATGTGTCTAAGATTATTCTGGGAGCAAAGAACCAAAAAAAAAACGTATTTAATGAAATGTTAATATACGTTGTCACACATTGCCCTAATAACTCCATTTCCCCTTGCTTTTTTGTCAACTCACGTTTGAACTTAAGTTCACAGAAGGTAAATTTTGTGACATCTGTCAGTCTTCCATTGATTCCATGTTTAGTTTTGGTGTAAGACTGTTGGTCAGAGGTTTTGTGTAGCATTTCCTTTTTGTAGTAATATATAGAAGATCTGATCCAGTGAACAGACCTGGCATGGGCCCTGATGGACCAAATAGCCTCTGTCGATGCTGTACTCACTTTGCCATAAATGAGACTCGAGGGCTGGAGGCATCAAGCCCAATTCACCAGCCCATATACAACCAGAAAAAGCTGGAAGTATCCAGCAGGTCAGATAGCACCTGAGGAGAGCTAATCAGAGTTGACGTTTCAGGTCTTCATCAGAATTAGGAAAAGCTAAAGATGTAAGAGGTTTTAAGCTACTACTGAGGCAGGGAAGGTGTGGAGCAAAGAAAAAAGGGAAGGCCTGTGATAGGGTGGTAAGAAGGAGAGTTTAAATAGCAAAAAGGATGATGGTACAAAGCAAAAGAGGGAGCACAGCAAATTCAGAAGCTGAGGAATGAGAGATTCAGTCATGTACAGGATTTTATAAATATGGACTATTTTTGCGGTTTCACGGAGTCTTATTTATCTTGCATTTCAATTACTCCTACTCTTCTCACCTTGTACCGTCATCCATTTTGCCACTTTAATATGTTTCTCGCCACAGATGCTGACTGCCTTGCTGAGTGTCTCCTGCATTTTCTGTTTTTACTTCAGATTTCCAGCATCTGCATTATTTTGCTTTTGAATTTGTGCCTGCCCCTTGGAGTGTCATTGTAAAGGAAACTGTCTACACGATGTTTGTTCCAGGGCTTTCTCTGACCAGCAGTTTTAGGCATAAAACAAAGGAACAAACAAGAGCTGAGAGATGCTTGTAAATGTACAAGTCATAAAATCACAGAAATTTTATGGTGCAGAAGCAGGCCATTTGGCCAACTGCACTGTGCTGGTCAAAAGAGAGCTACCCAGTCTAATTCTGCTTTCCAGCTCTTAGTCTGCAGCTCTGGCATATCCAAGTACTTTTTAAGCGTGGTGATGGTTCACTGAAAGGAAAGTAAGTTGTGAAGATCACATAAGGAGACTACAAAAGGATACAGATAGGTTAGGTGAGTGGGCAAAGATCAGGCAAATGGAGTATAGTATGGGAAAATGTGAGATTGTCCACTTTGGCAGGACGAATAAATAGGCATGTCATTTAAATGGTGGGAGCTTGTGGAGCCTGAGATGCAGAGAGATCTGGGTGTCAGTGCATGAATAGCAAAAGGTTAGTATGCAGGTACAGCAAGCCATGAGCAAAGCTAATAGAATGTTATAGTTTATTGCAAGGGGAATTGAATACAAAAGTAGGGAGGTTATGCTTCACTTATACAGGGCATTGGTGAGATCACATCTGGAGTACTGTGTACAGTCTTGGTCTCCTTTTTTAAGAAAAAATGCAAATACATTAGAAGCAGTTCCGAGAAGGTTTATTGATTAATACCTGGAATGGGCAGATAGTCTTACGAGGCAAGCTGGACAGGCTAGGCCCATTATCCACTGGAATTTAGAGGAAGAGGTGGCTAGATTGAAACCTATAAGATCCTGAGGGGACTTGACAGGGTGGATGTGGAAAGAATGTTTCATCTTGTGGGAGACCTGGGAACTTGGAGTTGCTGGTTCAAAATTAGGGGCTGCCCGTTTAAGAGAGAGATGAGGCAATTTTTTTTTCTCAGAGGGTTGTAAGTCTTTGGAACTCTCTTCCTCAAAAGGCGGCGGAAGCAGAGTCTTTGAATATTTTTAAGGCAGAGCTAGATAGATTCTTGATTTAACAAGGGGGTGAAAGGCTATCGGGTATAGGCAGGAATGTGAAGTTGAGGATAAAGTCAGATCAGCCATGATCTTATTGAATGGCGAGCAGGCTGGAAGGGCCTAATCTGTATGTTCTATACAACCCCCCACCACTGACGCTCTAGAAGAACAGATTTTTCTCCTCACTTCCCTGTAAGCATACTACCAATTATTTTAAATCTGAGCCCCCCAGTTATTGAATTGTCTGTAAAGGGAAATAGGTCCTTCCTTTCTATTCTATCTAGGCCCTTCATAATTTTATGCTTTGTACTTCATATTTTGTAATGGGTGACATTCCACATATATACTTTACACTTGCCCTTTTTAATCCCTTCCCTCTACTTGCACCCCTGCCCAAAAAATACCACCAATTTTTGGCAAACACTTGAAGGTGAAAGAATTCCTGATGTCAAGTAATGGGAATGTAGGAAGAAATAGGACTACATGTGACCTTTGAGATTCATCTTTCACTCTATTTCACATAGCCCTCAGTCTGTCTCTCTGCAAAATATCTAACTGGTCTCTTGAATTTGCTGGCGCTGCCTCTCGTCCACTTCTTCACTGGGTGATTTTAGTTCCATATGTTCACTGTCTTCTGCATAAAGTAGTGCAGTGGGTTTCAGTAAGATTTGCCTCATTGTGTCATCTATTTGCAAACAACAAAGATTTGGCAGATCTAATTTCACACAAACAGTGCTCCTTTGATATTGATCACCATCATGTGCTTGGTTTAGGCTGAGTAGGACATTGAGAATTGAGCCCCAGTTTTTTCAGTTTGGATTTGACTAAAATTATAGTTTGTACATTTTAATGCAGTTTATTTTGGAGTCGTGTTTTTTTTGTGGTTGAACTGCAGTTCCACACATTTCTAAAATAACACTTGGCTTGGGAAGATGTTAAGCAAGACGGTGATTCCATTTCAAACATTCTACACGTGACAGTTGTTTTACATTTAATACATGCACATGCAGACTAACCCAACGTACTTTTTAAAAATTCATTTACAGAATGTGGGCATCACTGGCTAGGCCAGCACTTATTGCCCATCCCTAATTGGCCTTGAGAAGGGGGTGGTGAACTTCCTTCTTGAATGGCTCCAGTCTATGTGGTGTAGGTGCACCCACAGTGCTGTTAGGGAAGGAGTTACAGGATTTTGACCCAGTGACAGTGAAGGAACAGTGATATATTTCCAAGTTGGGTTGGTGAGTGGCTTGGAAGGGAATTTCCAGGTGGTGCGATAGTGACCACAACATGATACAGTTTAAGATTGTTATGGACAAAGAAATCGACAAGTTGCAAAAAAATGTTTTGGATTGGGGGAAGAGTGGATTTTAGTAAAATAAGGCAGCATCTGGCCAAGGTAGACTAGGAACAGTTACTTGGGAAAAACCTACAGAGGAACAGTGGGTGGTATTCAAAAAGGAAATGGGGAGGGGACAGACTCAACATGTTCCCTCTTGGGTGATAGGAAGGAGTAACAAGCCCAGAGAACCATGGATGACCAGAGATATTCAGGTTACGATGGGAAGGAAAAGAGAGGCTTTTAGCAGGTACAAGGGAAGCAAGCTTAAGAAAGCAATTAGGAGAGCAAAGAGGGGATATGAGAAAGTTCTGGCTGATAAAAGTAGGGAAAATCCCAAGATATTCTATAAGTATATCAATGGGAAGAGGATAACCAGGGAAAGAGTAGGGCCCATAAGGGACCAAGGGGGCAATTTATAGGTGGAGCCAGAGGACATCGCTAGATTGTTGAATGAAATCTTCATGTCCATCTTCACCTGAGAGAATGAGGATGAAGGTATCAAACTCTGGGAAAGAGACTGTGAAGTCCTTAAGCAAATTGATATAGGGAGTGATAAGGTATTGGAGGTGTTGGCAGGCTTAAAAGTGGACAAATCTCCAGGTCCGGATGATTTGTGTCCCAGACTGAGGGAGGCAAAGGAGGAGATGGAAGGGGCTCTGATCCGAATTTTTAATTCCTCTCTGGCCACGGGGGAGGTGCCAGAGGACTGGAGAACAGCTAATGTGGTTCCACTATTTAAGAAGGGTTGTAGAGATAAGCTAGGGAACTACAGGCCAGTGAGTCTCACGTCAGTGGTAGGGAAACTATTGGAGAAAGTTTTGAAGGAGAGTATCTATCTCCACTTGGAGAGGCAAGGTTTGATCAGGGATAGTCAGCATGGCTTTGTCAGAGGGAGGTCATGCCTAACAAATTTGATTGAATTTTTTGAGGAGGTGACCAGGTGTGTAGATGAAGGTAGTGTAGAAGATGTGGTTTATCTGGATTTCAGCAAAGCCTTTGACAAGGTCTCACATGGGAGACTTATAAAGAAGGCAAATGCACATGGGATACAGGTTAATTTGAAAAGGTGGATTCAAAATTGCCTTAGTTGCAGGAGGCAAGAGGGTGATGACAGAAGGATGCTTTAGTGACTGGAAGTGTCTAGTGGCGTACCACAGGGATCTGTGTTTGGTCCCCTATTATTTGTCATTTATGTAAACAACATAGATGACTATGTGGGAGGTAGGATTGTAAGTTTATGGATGACTCAAAGATTGGCCGGGTGTTTAACAGTGAGGTTGAGTGTCTTGGGCTACAGGAAGATATAGACGGGATCCTCAAATGGGCAGATAAGTGGCAGACGGAATTTAATCCTGAAAAGTATGAGGTGATACAGTTTGGAAGGAGTAATTTGACAAGGAAGTATTCAATCAAGGGCATGACATTAGGAAGTTCTGAGGAAGAAAGGGACCTTGGTGTGTGTGTCCGTAGATCTCTGAAGGCAGAGGGACACGTTAGTGGGGTGGTGAAAAAGGCATATGGGACACTTGCCTTTATCAATTGAGGCATAGATTACAAAAGTAGGGAGGTCATGTTGGAGTTGTATAGAACCTTGGTGAGGCCACAGCTGGAGTACTGTGTGCAGTTCTGGTCGCCACATTATAGGGAGGATGTGATTGCATTGGAGGGGGTGCAAAGGAGATTCACCAGGATGTTGCCCGGGATGAAACATTTAAGTTTTGAAGAGGTTGGATAGACTTGGGTTGTTTTCGTTGGAGCAGAGAAGACAGGGGGCGACCTGATCGAGGTGTACAAGATTGAGGGGCATGGACAGGGTGGATGGGGAGCAGCTGTTCCTCTTAGTTGAAGGGTCAGTCACAAGGGGGCATAAGTTCAAGATGAAGGGCAGGAGGTTTAGGGGTGGATGTGAGGAAAAACTTTTTTACCCAGAGGGTGGTGACGGTCTGGAATGCACTGCCTGGGAGGGTGGTGGAGGCAGGTTGCCTCACATCCTTTAAAAAGTACCTGGATGAGCACTTGGCACATCATAACATTCAAGGCTATGGGCCAAGTGGTAGTAAATTTTGTGAAGGGGAGGTCGTGTCTCACTAACTTGATTGAGTTTTTCGAGGATGTGACAAAGATGATCGATGATGGAAGGGCAGTGGATGTTATCTACATGGGTTTCAGTAAGGCCTTTGACAAGGTCCCTCATGGGCAGACTGGTACAGAAGGTAAAGTCACACGGATCAGAGGTGAGCTGGCAAGATGGATACAGAATTGGCTTGGTCATAGAAGACAGAGGGTAGCAGTGGAAGGGTGCTTTTCTGAATGGAGAGCTGTGACTACTGGTGTTCCACAGGGATCAGCGCTGGGACCTTTGCTGTTTGTAGTATATGTAAATGATTTGGAGGAAAATGTAGCTGGGCTAATTAGTAAGTTTGCAGATGACACTAAGGTTGGAGGAGTTGCAGATAGTGAAGAGGATTGTCAAAGGATACAACGGGATATAAATTGGTTGGAGACTTGGGCGGAGAAATGGCAGATGTAGTTTAATCTGGACAAATGCAAGGTAATGCATTTTGCACGGTCTAATAAAGGTAGGAATTATACAGTAAATGGCAGAACCCTTAAGTGCATCGATGAGCATACGGATCTGAGTGTACAGGTCCACAAGTCACTGAAAGTGGCAACGCAGGTGGATAAGGTAATCAGGAAGGCATATGGCATGCTTGCCTTCATCAGCAGGGGTATTGAGTATAAAAGCTGGGAAGTCATGCTGCAGCTGTATAGAACCTTGGTTAGGCCACACTTGGAATATTGCGTGCAATTCTGGTCGCCACATTACCAGAAGGATATGGAGGCATTGGAGAGGGTGCAGAGGAGGTTTACCAGGATGCTGCCTGGTCTGGAGGTTATTAGCTATGAGGAAAGGTTGGAGAAGCTCAGATTGTTCTCACTAGAGTGATGGAGATTGAGGGGCGACTTGATAGAAGTTTACAAAATTATGAGTGGCATGGACAGAGTAGATAGTCAGAAGCTTTTTCCCAGGGTGGATGAGTCAATTACTAGAGGACATACATTTAAGGTGAGAGGAGAAAACTATAGAGGAGATGTGAGGGGCAAGTTTTTTACACAGAGGGTAGTGAGTGTCAGGAATTCGCTGCCAGAGGAGGTGGTGGAAGCAGGTACGAAAGTGGTGTTTAAGAGACAGCTTGACAAATACATGAATAGGATGGAAATAGAGGGATACAGACCCCGAAAATGCAAAATGTTTTAGTTGACAGGCAATATGATTGGTGCAGGCTTGGAGGGCCGAAGGGCCTGTTCCTGTACTTTTCTTTGTTCTTTGTTTGTTCTAAATGGCATTAGGTAGGTAGGTCAGGTGTTTCTCATGTGTCGGTGCAGACTCGATGGGCTGAAGGGCCTCCTTTGCACTTTGATTCTTTGATGGTGGTATTCCCATATATCTGCTGCCCTTGTCCTTCTACATGGTAGCGATCATGAGTTTGGAAGGTGCTGCCTAAGGAGTCTTGGTGAGTTCCTGCAGTGCTTCTTGTAGATGGTACACACTGCTGCCACTGTCTATCAGTGGTCGAGGGAGTGAATGTGCTTTGTCCTGGATGGTGTCAAGCTTCTTGAATGTTGTTGGAGCTGCAACCTCATGCAAGAAGTGGAGAGTATTCCATCACACTCCTGACTGGTGCCTTGTAAATGGTGAACAGGCTTTGTGGAGTCAGGAGGTGAGTTACTTGCCACAGGATTCCTAGCCTCTGACCTGCCCTTGTAGCCACAGTATTTGTATGGCTAGTCCAGTTCAGTTTTTGGTCAATGGTAATCCCGAGAATGTTGATAGTGGGGGATTCAGCGATGGTAATGGCATTGAATATCAAGGGGCAATGGATGGGTTTTCTCTTGTTGGAGAAGGTCATTGCCTGGCATTTGTGTGGCACAAATATTACTTGCTACTTGTTCGCCTAAGTCTGGATATTGTCCAGGCCATGCTGCATTTGGACATGGACTGCTTCAGTATCTTAGGAGTCACAAATGGTGCTGAACATCGTGCAATCATCAGCAAACATCCCCACTTCTGACCTTAGGATGGAAGGAAGGTCATTGATGAAGCAGCTGAAGATGGTTGGACCTAGGACACTATGCTGAGGAACTCCTTCAGTGATGTCCTGGAACTGAGATGATTGACCTCCAACAACCACAACCATCTTCCTTTTTGTGCTAGGTATGACTCCAACCGGCAAAGAGTCTTCCACCTGATTCCCATTGACTCCAGTTCTGTTTGGGCTCCTTGATGCCACACTCGGTCAAATGCTGCCTTGATGTCAAGGGCAGTCACTCTCACCTCGCCTCCTAGAGTTCTGAATATCAATCTATTGTAACATTGTCAACTAGTCAAACGTTGTCATGCAGCACCCCCCCACCCCCCCCAATACCCCACCAACCCCATTTAGTTGCATCCAGAGGTCCTAAAAGTAATGATATGAGAGCACAAATAGCCGGCAACCTTAAGGCAAAGTACTTGATGTACAGCCACCAGCCTCATTTTAGCCACAAGGTTCTATTTCAATGGTCCTAATTGGAAATCACACTCTTCTGTCGGTTGGGTCTAGTCCATGATGACCTAATTAGTCTCTGTCAGAGGCTCCTGTTTTTAGTGTAACCAAAGCAGATCCTTTGGGTTAATGATGTGCGAGAGATGGATAATATATTTCCAGAGACTACCACAAGCCATGCTCCTCCATCAAGGAGCCATGCTCCTCCTCATGTTTCAGGCCATGTACATACACCTTACTGATCAACCGAACTATGTTTGTGTACTCACCCGTTAATCATTCTACTTTCCACCATTGTCCATTTGCCACATTCCTGTTTATGCTTAAATCACGCTTAGGAAAATGCCTGACAAAATACTATGAGTTGCATAATCTTCTGCCACGTCACCTCAACTGATATGTTTATACCCCTGGGTTTGCTTTACTTTCGAAGTTACCGTGAATATTGTTTTGCCATGCATAACTCAGACGGCTATTTTGAGCCCTCATTCGCGATATCACCGGGAGTGATTTAATTTGCTCAGATATCTAGGTATATCTGTAGTGTGGCCAGGGAAAAAACTTCTTTATTTCAATGATCACATGCCCTGGTGTGATCTTCCTTGACTTTGGGGAAAATAGCAAAAAGCACTGGCTTAAGATTTCACTACCAAACACCTCTTATTAGATGGGGGAAAAAGAGTGAGTAAATAGTAGCAGGAACAACAGCTTGCTTTTAGATAGTGTCATTAACAAACAAAACCATCCCAAAGCACTTCATAGGGTGTTATCAGACAAAAGCAAAAAACTGCGGATGCTGGAAATCCAAAACAAAAATAAAAATACCTGGAAAAACTCAGCAGGTCTGGCAGTATCTGCGGAGAGGAACACAGTTAACGTTTCGAGTCCGTATGACTTCAACAGAGATTTCTGTTGAAGAGTCATACGGACACAAAACGTTAACTATGTCCCCCTCCGCAGATGCTGCCAGACCTGCTGAGTTTTTCCAGGTATTTTTATTTTTGTTTTGTTATCAGCCAAAGTTTGAAACTGCACCATGTAAATAAAAATTAGCATAAGCAAGAATTAGATCGGAAGCTTGGTCAAAAGGTAAGCTTTGAGCAATGACTAAAAAGAATGGAGAGGCAGAGAGGTCCAAAGTGGGAATTGCAGAGTACAGGGCCTTGGCATCTGAAGGCACAACCACCAGTACTAGAGTGAATGAAGTTGGGGATGCATAAGAACAGAACATAGATTATTAAAGTAGTGATTTTAAGTTTTCTTAATTCCAAGTAATAGGAAATAACCTGTGATTTGTTGAGCAGTGACAAAATATTTTCCAAGGGCAGTTAGGGATGGGCAATAAATGCTGGCCCAGCCAACGAAGCCCCATGAAATGAAGAACAAAAAAAAATGACCTCCTTTTTGTCACTGCTCATAGTTTATGGTCTGACTATCTCTCCCTGAGTTCTTCAGACAGATTCTCTAATTTGTGCCAAAATTGGTGAAGTCTTTCCAGACTGAAACAAATAATGATCTGCTGCATTTTTGTTACAAATTCTAATAGGAAGTTTTTAGTTTGAACAACATGGTTGGAAAGCATGGCATTTTTCCACCCAGCAAGCAGCTGAAGGATGTGGGAGTGTGAGGTGGGGAGGGGGGGGCTATCCGATGCAACTTTCAGTGCCTAACCCATCAGTGTAAAGATATTGTTAATCCTGAGGCCCCCTTCCTCTGCCACTCACTGCTTGTGGGAGATAGTTATTCGTATGGAAACTACAATTTGCCTTGAACATAGAGGGATTTGGGAGAGTTTTTGAATCATAACACTGAAACTCATTTGCACCATGATGAGCCCTCTTTGTCATATGGTACATGCCACTGTTGCCATGAGTAAAAGCTCAATCGTGAAATACTGATTATTGCTTACAGTCACGGTTGTTAATCCCAAGAGCTAAGTGTTGTAAGATATTGTGTGTAGTTTGGTAGGCTTATGAAGAGGTTCTCAATCTTGTATAGTTTAACAGTAAGTGTTTATTAACTGCTTGTAACTATATACAATATGAGGTCTAAGTTGGAACTGTCTCCATGCTTGCCTGTACACATGCCTCTGTCCAGTACAAGACTAACCTCTAGACTCTGTTCATGTGTTCCTTTACATCACACTGTGTGGGCAGTACCACTACCCAGTCTCCCATTAACCCTTTTTTACGCCAGACCCCAATGCTATATTAAGCCATTTAGGATGGAAATCAGTAAGCACTTTTATCACACGTGAGGAGTGGAAATCTGGAACTCAAGTCTGGATTTTATGACTCCCTGCCGGGCATGTTTTTGGCGGGGGACACGTAAGATATAAGGGGTGGCAAGCCCACCACTTTCCCACCCACCCCTGAGCTGTCCCCCATAAAATCGGCAGCACACCTGCCATTTTTAAATGAGTAATTAAGGGTCAGTTGAGTTTGTTACCAAGCCAGTTGACGCAGATAATAGACTGCCCATAACCCAATTGGCGTGGGCAAGTGGAGGGAGTGGGTTTAAAAAAAGCAATTGCTTTAAAGGCAGGAAGGAAGAGGGGGTGGGGGTATGTCCTTTTGGGGATTGCCCTGTGCACATTAGGGTTCCCCCACTGCCCCCCAGGATGATACTCCACCCCTTTTGTTCTTCCCCACTTGACCTTAAAAACTCACTCCTCCCAGGCTCCCCAATCCTTCCCTGTCCACAGCCCCAGACTTGCCCCTCTCTGATAGCCATATCCTCTTCATCCGTGGGCCTGCTTACAGTCCCAGCAGCGCCCACTACTCCATTTTGGTGCTACTTTAATTGCTAGTGTTGCTGGTCAATCTGATTGGCCAGCAATTCTCGAGGGCAAGACCTCCTTCCACTGAGGGGCGGAAGTCCCACTGTCACCTCGTTCATGCTGGCCGCAGTGTGTTATTACTGTGGGGTGGCCTTGTTTAACACCTCTGAGCTGGCATCTGACGTTTCTTTGTTTGTGGAGGAGGGATTGGTGGGTGAGCAGTATGCCCTCTTGCCCCCACCCCTGTAAAATTCAGGCATTGTGTGACCTGGATAGATTATTCTTAATTAATGTGGGATTTGGAACCGAGATGGGTAAATGGAGTTTGTTACGCTCAGGTGAGGAGGGGCAGAATGGCGTTCTCCTTTCCACCACCCCCCCCCTCCACTCCTCTTTGGACTGCAACAGGCTTTTTTAAAAATAAGGATGTGCTTGCCAATTCAGTGAGTGTTTAACTGTTTAAGTGCCGTGAACATAAAAGGCACACGCAGACAAGTTTTCTTTAAGAAGAGGATGGTATTTGTTGTGCTTTACCTGGTTGAAGTCAAAATAATAAAAATGCTCCAACTTTCATGTCGACACGTGCTGGAAGTTCACATGCGCACACCAATAAGAGGGGGAGGATAAATTACATTGGCTTCTTAGAGTCCAATAAAAGTTAAAGGTATACGGGCCTTGTGGATTGATTGACTGGGATGGTTTCAGGCTGAGCTCTGTGGTCCCCCTGAATCCAATGTTAAAATAATTTAAATACACATATGGACAATTTAATTTACCTTTTCTTCTGGAGATAGCTGCTGGGTTCATTTTTTTAAAAAAATCTCTGCCTGCGTGCATGAGTAGCCAAACAACAGATAGGGCTCAAATTTACAACTTGGATGGGGAGAGAGAGAGAGAGACTCCACACGGGTCTAGCTGCTCTGGCATCTTTTCTGCTCCTTTCTGTGGCTTGGAGGAAAGTTTTTAAAAACATTTAAAGAGGGTTAGCTGGCTTGTCACATGACCTTGTCTTGCGCACTGACCAGTGACCCAAATATGGTTATGGCTAATGGATTCTAGGCTTGATTAGATTATGCCTTGGTGAATTCCTCTCTCAGCCAAATTCTTTAGTCTGAAGTGGTTACGTCTAATGCTTGTTCCCACCCATTTGAGTCTGACTGAGCTGCGAATGGCTCAGGAGATGTGGCTCATTCACATTCTTCTCATCTTTGATGGGTTCCTGCAGACAAGTTGGCTCCACTTAATGGCTTTGGAATTTGTCATGTACAGTGATGCAAATATTCAGCCATCTTGGAAGCTGTGGTGTTAAATCACTGGAATGTCACTTCGATCTTTTAAAAATTCAATCATTGGTTTTCAGCCAGTAAATACGTAGTCATTTTCAGTATAAAGCATGGTTTTGCAACAGAATTGAGTAGTATTCAGGCATGATCTAAAGAAATGGTAGAACATACTTGAGGGCGTGAATGGCTTCCTCTCATTCCTGTGTTCCTAGCCAATAGTTAATGAGCCAAAGTTTTTAAGCAGGCAGCATTAGACTGTCAAAGAGGCAGACTGTTCCTATTGAGAGCCCACGTGGTGAAAGTTTTGTACAATTGGAACATGATAAACATAGGCTGCAGAGTTCTCTTCAGCAGCTGATAAATGTAACATTGACTCAAATAATTATCTCTGACTGGTCAGGATTGTTGAATTAAGTTTGTGCTCTTCCTAGTTGAACAGTCTGTTTTGAATTACATATGTTATTTATCAGCATTATTAAAAGGTGATTAATTCATATAGTACCAGGGGGAAGGGGCAAGCGGTAGACCTCATTGCTGATCAAAGCAGATTATGCAATGAGTCACTCAAACACTGCATTTTCATGAATCCATTAGAACACATTCTGATTCAATCATTTGTAACTTAATGCATCGTTCCTGCAAGCAAACACTTAAAACTTTGCAATTAAAGCATCAAAATGATTTGGTTGACTTGCAGTACTTTAAAGCTAGTTTTTAACTACAACAGATTTTGCAGTGTTTTATCAGTACTAATTTAAACATATAATGGATTGAAATCTTCCAATGGTGTAATCACGAGCTGCATGCTCATTAAGTTCATCCTTGAGCTGTGCAATTAAAGTTGGCATTTATTGTGATGATAGGATGGTGCTGGGCTCCCTGCTTGATCTGAGAGATGAAGATAATGCCATAATGGCATTGGGCAGTTCCAAAACTGACTCAGTGACAATAACAGAATGGCAATTATATGTCCAAGTCAGGACAGTGTTCTACTTAGAAAAGACAAGGGCACCAGGTGCATGGGAACACCAGCACCTCCAACTTTGCTTCTATTCTAAGTAATGGAAGTTACTCGAGCTTGCTACCAAAGAAACCCTGGTGAGTTACTACAATGTACTTTAAAGTCATGGTGTGCTTGTTGCGGTGGAGATAGTGGTAGGCTGGTTTAAGTGTTGAGCAAGCATGTAGCTTCACCCTGGATGGAGTCAAGCTGTTTCTACATCGTTACAGCAGCACCCATCCAGGAGGGAATTCCAGCAAATTCCTGACTTGTGCCTTATAGATGGTGGAAAGGCCTTGAGGAGTAAGGAGGTGAGAACTGGTCACTGAAGAATCTCTAGTAGCCATGACATTAAGTGGTGCTCCAGTTTAATTTCCTGTCAATGGAGATCTTCAAAATGTGGATGGAGGGAGATTTGGTGATGTTGCCATTGAACATCATGGTTATTATGGTCATTGTCTGGCACTTGTGTCATGTAAATGTTACTTGCTAGATGTTGTTCAGGCCTTGCTGGATTTGAGCATGGACTGCTTCATTGTGTGAGGAATTATGAATTGTGCTGTGCAATTATCAATGAACATCTCCACTTTGGACCTTCTTGTAGGACAGGTCATTGAAGCAACTGAAAGTAGTAGGGACTTGGATACTCTCCTTTAGAGGAACTCATGCACCGATGTCTGGGGGTGCTGAGATGATTACGTCTGACAACTACATACAGCTTTTTTTGCCAAGTATGACTCCGTTCACTTCAGTTTTCCAAGGGCTCTTTGGTGTCATACTCTGGCCCATGCTGCCTTGACATTGAGGGAAATTACTCCTGCCTCCCTTTTGGAATTCAGTTCTTGTTTGAATCAAGGTTATAATAATCTCTGGTAACGAGTATTCATGGTATAATCCTTGCTTTCAAATCTCGCCACTAGCCAAACCCCCCCACCCCTCCCCAACACCCCCCTGTGCTGTCTCTGATCTCTTCCAGCCCCACAACCCTCTGAAATATTTGCACTCCTCTAATTCTGGCCTTTTAGTGCATTCCTGATTTTTTTTTCAATTGTTCCACTATTGTCAATGGTGCCTTCAATTCCCTCAGCTCTAAACTTTGGAATACCGTTGCTAAATCTCTCCACCTTTTGACCTCTTTCTTCCTTTAAGGCCCACAATTGAAGCCTACCTCTTAGGCCAGGTATCAAAAGGTTAGTCAAATACCTTCCTTTGTGACTTGGTGTCAAATTTTGTTTAATAGAGCTCCTGTGAAGTTAAATGTGCTATATAAGTTATTGTCCTTGCTTGTATAAGTATATACACACATATCTGTACTGTGTAGTGTGCATGGCATAAAAATTAGTATTATAAATAGGCTTGAAATCCATATTTTGTAAAAAAAAAAAAAATAATTTTCCATTTTCTCCTTTTTAAGACTCATTAGCAACTAATGGCTTTGTCTGTGCAGTGGAAAATTAACAACGTTAAAGGAAAAATAAAGACTGAGCAATGACTTGCTTGTTTCAGCTAAGGATATTGTACTGAAAACAAACAAACCTTTTCAGATTTTTGTTTGTAACTTTTAGAGGGAGAAATCAGGATCTATTGAACAGAGTTTGAGCACATTTGTGAGAATTGAACAATTTATTAGGCTTTGGTAGGAAATTTATTTTGTTCACGTGTCTTGGTCTGCGCAGCCCTGATTGACAATAGCGGTTTTCAGTCTTGATAAGTAGGGTAGATTGTTCAGCTGAGGGATTTGGCAGAGTTGTGTTTGTATTGAAAGGAGCGCTAGCACGCTTGTAAAGATTGTCCGGTTAATGGCTACATTTATCCACGGTAATTAATGATTACGCATGGTTAGTATTTTTGCCTTTGTACAGTTGTCGTGTGAAATTTGGAACTTTTCAGTAAACTGTGCTAAATATTGCTGGGTCAGAATTTGTAATGTCAAAAGCTTTAAGCTGCAACCATTAAAAATAGTTTCAATGGAATTGAAAAATTGTATGCAATCCTAAATTAGCTGCTGCCATAAATCTGAGTGGAGCCTGTGCTGTTAACAAGTCATCTGACAGCTGGCATCTAAAGAATTCACTGGTGCTACTTATGAAAAATCCACAACAGAAAGTGTTTTTTGTGAAGAAAGGTATGATGGGTTGAGATATATACACACACACTCCATCGTGGGTGCTTGCTCTTGAAGCAGCAAACTGAAGTGGTACATTTAGGTTAATCTTGGCCCATTGAGAACTGCCAGGTTAAAGGATCATGCTGCAACATCCTCACAGCACTGCCGCCAATCTTCATGTGCTCCTGAAAATAGCTCTGAGTTCTAAGACAAGGGCAACAGCTGTACTTGTTCTGCTGGATTCTGCTTAGAAACTTTGCAATGTTGGTCAAATCTAAGCTCAGAGACCACAACTCCAAAAGAATGAAAGGAGGGCAAAAAATTGTTTGAAAACTCAAATCAAAGTTGAATACACTGGTAATCACTCTTTATTTGAGTAATATAGATGCTAATGGTTTGTGGGATTGTGTCTTGGATTAGCAATTAAATTCTGTTTAACAGTGCACGTGCCCCAGAGTATTTACAGCATTTCTCCGTCTTTACACCTACTTGGTTCGGTTATTTAACCAGCTTGTCCTTCGTCCATTTATTTCTGTAATTTGTGGAGTTAGAATACAACTATTCCTCATAGACTATATGGGTAATTTCAAAACTTGAAGGTTGTTATGGATAAAATAATACAAGTGAATGTATACATTTGTGTCCACATTTACGAAGATAGCTATGACTGTATTTGTAAATTGAAAGTTAAGTGCATTTGTTTAGATCCGTTGTATGTTTATAATTGGATCATAAAGTGTATTTGCAAGGATCCATGCATCAATCAGTAGAATGGTTATCAGATTTTTCATCAGTGGCCATTTCTGATTTCAGTGATACCTTTTTTTATTTTGTATGGTAGGACAAGTGCTTGGCTTCCAACTAGAAAGTTGTGTATCAGCGCTGTAGATCTGCTCAACTTGAGCTTGCTCCGCTTGGTTAGGCCTGGTCAACAAGTGAACGAATGGAGTACAGTTCAGCTTGCTCCTGAATCAAAAAGTTGTTGGTTGAATTCCTGCTGCAAACTTAAGCACATTACCCAGGCTGACACTTCAGTGCAGAACTGCGAGTGCATGAAATGTTGAGGTGAAGTGCCATGTGCTTGTTTAGGTGGGTGTATGGGATTCCATATTTGTCTTCTGATGTCCATGCCAGCATTCCTTCACAGGTTCATTGCAGGGATTGCCTGCAAAACAAGTGTTTACACTGAAAATGTGATTCATTGGTGGTAAAGTACTTTTGAATCGTCCTAAGGTTGTGATAAGATGCTATATAATGTACACAATTCTTTTCATTAACTGACTGAACTTGTACAGGGCATTAAAACTTGTACAGGGCATTAATGGTACTGTTGACTCTTCCATCCATCAATTCTACCCATTGTCATGTTTTTGAGGAAGTGTCAATGTTAACCTTTGCACTTGATTAGAATAGGGCATATGATAGGTTATAATGTGGGGAAGGCCTCCCTGCCATTCTTGTTGCCAGTTTAACTGGCGCATTTTGGCAACATCCACATCCCCCAGACTGTGATTGCATCCGGGCATTTACCAACATACTTAACTTTACTGTTGGGGACCATTCCATTGGGCCTTCTGCTCCCTGAAATTCTGCCCTTGCCACCAGACAAAATACAGATTCCCACCTGGATTGGATGGAAGAGTCACCTCGGCGATGGAAATGAGCCAGAGGAGTTCAAATGGCCCTGGCCTCAATTCAGCGCAACAAGTTGAGCTTTGCATCACCCCAGGTTACGATCTCAGCTTCTTCCTGACCCTGGCATATTTTTCCTTATTTTTACTTTCATACTTGAGGAAAAGGAAATAGCGCAACAGTCCCTTGGTGGTACAAAGCTTGATTATTGCCGAAAAGAGTGACATGTTGTTGAAGCTTTTCATCTTGCACTCATCAGCATAAATGCAAGAATGCCAAATTCCAAATGATCACGAAATTTATACTCCATGAGAAAAGGGTGCTGATTGGTTGGCAAGTTGATTCCGGCTGAAGGGTTGCCATGGAGAAAGAAAAGCCTCACTTCAAACATAAATCAGAAATATACTTACCACCTCAGTATATAATCAATATGGGAAGAGTTGACTACAGAGAAGAAGCTAAAAGGGACTACAATAGAATAAAATGTTTGTCATCTCAAGAGTATTGTAGAAATCATGCACAATACCCAGGAACAAAATCCTTTCTGTCGAGTATAGAGGTTGAGTTGTGAATAGGGCATTTTACAGTGTTGTTATATCTTAGTGGAAAAGGTCTTTTAAAAAAAAGGTAGACACAGCCTTTTACTATTTTCACCTAAATCGTACTGAAAGAAAGAAGTCCCAAAGGAGTTGTGGAATTCAGGACTGGTCTCAAATGTTGCTCTGTGTTCTTGCAGAACAAACAGTAATGGTATGTACAGCTCTGGCCAAGGTAACAGTGTGTCTTTGTCATTGCTCTGAATGTAGTGTTAGATTTTGGTCGACAAAAAAAATAAACTCAGGAACCTTTGTTTACATAATTAGTTTCTGAGAACCTAGTGAAAAATCTGGTGTTTTTTTCCCAGAGTCAGGAGGCTTAAGTGGAAAGTTTTTCACTAAAAGTGTATTGTCAGGGTAGAAGGAGGTGATATTGTGCAAGAAGTACAAGATGTATTTCTAAGCAAGGTTGAAGTCATCAGGTATATTTTTTTACATTCATCACTCAGGCAGCAGCTATGGAGACAAAGAGATAGAGTTAATGATTTAGGTTACCGACCTGAGTATTTCCATCATTTTCTCTTTTTATTTCAGATTTTCAGCATCTGCAGTATTTTATTTTTTGCAGAAGTTGTTGCAAATTTACTGTAGCCATTAATTTCCACTTCACATCCACACTAAAGTTGTGTAAGTCAGGGTTCGATTCTGACTCAGCTCATATACAGGATGAGGCGCCCCAGAGAGCAGGGTTACCCACGGCCTGGATTGGGAGCGTATAAAACATTCCTGCAATGTCAAGTGCTCAGGAGTTGTCTGGGTCAGGAAAAATCAAGACTAGGCCAGCATTTATTGCCTATCCCTAATTGCCCTTGTTCAGAGGGCATTTTAAGAGCCAACCACATTGCTGTTGGGTCTGGAGTCACTTGTAGGCCAGACCAGGTAAGAACAGCAGATTTCCTTCCCTAAAGGACATTAGGTGCTTTGTAATTGGATATTTTCTTGCAGAAAAGCTTAAAAAATCTGGTTACAAGTCTGACTGCACAGCCAGCCTTAACCCAATAATCAGCAGCAGCCAGATATTAGTTATGAAGCAAAAGCATGCTTGGTGCTCGCTTGCAATGAGTTTCAATCGTGCGGCCTTTTAATAGTTTTACCAAAAAAAAATTCTCTTTGCCCTTTTCATTGGTGCTTTCCCGTTTTCTCTCTTCTTTCTGTTTTTTTAATCTTCTTTCATCCCCTACAGCTACAGTTTACTGCTGTTCTCTATTGCTGCTTTAGGGTTTCCATCCTGGTAGTGCCCTGCACTACTCAGTTGCAAGTCTTGATTTCTCCTGGCCCAGACAACTCCTGAGCACTTGACATTGCAGGAATGTTTTATACGCTCCCGATCCAGGCCGTGGGTAACCCTGCTCTCTGGGGCGCCTCATCCTGTATCCGTGCTGAGTCAGAATCGAACCCTGACTTACACAACTTTCGTGTTGCTGTGAAGTGGAAATTAATGGCTATAGTAAATTTGCAGCAACTTCTGCAAAAACAAAATACTGCAGATGCTGAAAATCTGAAATAAAGAGAGAAAATGATGGAAATACTCAGGTTGTTGACCTAAAACATTAACTCTGTTTTTTTCTCTCCACAGCTGCTGCCTGAGCAGCTGAGTATTTCCAACATTTTCTGTTTTCATGCCCGATCATCTACTTATTTTTCTCCTTTTTTTGAGTTAATTTTCTCGATCTTTTATTTTTTCCATCCTACCCGCTGCCTTTTCCCAGGCTTTTTTAAACTAATGGAGACCTGCAAAGGTGTGGTCGGATGCCAAATTAGCATTTTTTTTTATTGTAGCAGTATTTATTTAAATACAGGATTCCTAGTTATTCTTTCACCAAAGATTTCATCAGAATCAAAATTTCTCGCTCTGGCAAAATCTACATAAAGCTGTTCGTGTGTAAGAACAGGCCTAGCAATACAAATACAAATTTCGTCATGAACCTGGCCTTGTAACTTGTTTGCAGTCATAGAATATGAAAATATAATTGGGAACTTTTTTTTTCCTCCCGAGTTGAAAAGGCTGGTTTACACTTGATGCACCTAATTAATATTAGAAAAATAAATGCCCTATTTCCTTGAAATCTGCCGGTTATAATTTCTTCATCGATCATCTAATAAAATAGTTTCCTAACTACCAGTCTTGTTCCATGATAAGTCATTGTTCAAGATTCAAGTTTCACAGCAACATTTATAACTGCTCCTTTCTTGAGTCTCGGTGTATGCAGTGACTTGCCCATCAGAGTGAGGCTGTGTAAAATCTTCTGGAGGGTAACAACTATTTTCTTCATCTTTCTTTACAAAATCAATGCTGACATATTCTTTTAGTTTACTTGACCAGTTTTTCTAAACTTTTTCCATTCAAATCTAGTGAATCTTCATTTTTAGCACAAAAAAACTTCTCAATAGTTTGTATATAATTGTCCCTGCCATTTTGCCACACTTATCCAATTCCAATATCTCACCCAACCCACCCATGTCAACCTCTCGCTCTCATGCCATCCCCATTCCATTCTTTCCATCTCTTCCATGCCATCTCTATTCTGCTCTTGCCATACCCATCAATCCCTTCCCATCCCCTTCCTTTGGGAAACACTCTTTCAAGCTAGGGTGACTTTGTTGTTGGGCATCCCTAGCTTCCACTGTTTCTCTTCTCCACCAACTCTTCCACCCCACCCTGCTGCCACCACCACCATCAACCATTGAAGCCGCATGTGCTCCAGTCCTCTGCGCACCCCACCTGCCTCTGGGCGCCAGACACTCCCTACCAAATCAACACACCTACAGCCACATAACTTAAACTGACCAAGCAACAGTCCGGGCACATTAAAAGCTACAGTATTCCTATTATAGATTGAGTTGTCAGTGCTACCACGTTTTGACTTCTGGGTCAGAATGTTGTAGGTTCAAGTCCCACTTCAAAAGTACCATTAAGAAGTTAAAACTGAGGCCTCATCTGTGTTCTCAGATGGAGATAAATGATCCCATGATATTATTCAAAGTAGAGCAGTGTAGTTCTCCCAATATCATGACAACTATTTACCCCTCTGCTGACTCTACTAAGACTGGTCTTATTGCTGTTTTTGGGACCTTGCCATGTGCAAATTGGCTGTCAATTTCCTTAGGTTACCACAGGAGCTTTTTATTCTTTCACAGAATGTGGGCATTGCTGGTTAGGCCAACATTTGTTGCCCATCTCTAATTGCCCTTGAGCTTAATTGTCTGTGAAGGGCTTTGGGACATCCTGATGTCATAAAAGTTGTTGCTGAAATGCTTGCTTTCTCTGCTCAAGTTATGCATCTTAATTTAATTTAAATATTTCATGTTTTAAGTGTTTAAGGTTTCAAACCAAAGGATGTGCTGACATCATTTCACAGAACAAAGGATTTATGGTTATGCTAATCCTAACACGTGGAGCGGGCCTTGTGGTGGAACGTGGCAGTTGGTTGCTCTGTGGTCTAGATGGAGGGACTGGTCCACCATAAGGATCTGATCTA
Source organism: Carcharodon carcharias (assembly GCF_017639515.1). Classification (NCBI taxonomy): domain Eukaryota; kingdom Metazoa; phylum Chordata; class Chondrichthyes; order Lamniformes; family Lamnidae; genus Carcharodon; species Carcharodon carcharias. The sequence continues at coordinate 167,051,236 of NC_054470.1, forward strand.
CGGGCAGAGAACAAAGCGGCTTTCTGCTGACCTTCCAGTGAAGGGGGCAGTAGCAGCTCTGAGGAAATTCTCAGCCCTGCATTTTTTCAGGGTGGTGTTAGCACAGTCGCACTCATTTGCCAATCCCAAGTTGCTCTAAGAAAGTGGTAGGGGGCTTTCGATTAAGTGTTTTAAAACTGGCCTTGGTCCAGATTTGAGCGGGCTGAGAATCCTATCTAGGCCAGGCCAAGCTTGCTTGTTTCAATTCCCTCAGGAAACATATTAGCACACCAGTTGGACTTTTACAACAATCCCATGAGTTAATTGGTTTGTTTACCTGTTTAATTTAACTAGCCTTTGGGCGTTGCTAGTTCTGCAGAAAAGTGCAATAGTTGCTGCCCTTGCCACAGGGGCCGACAATTACTTTTTTGTCTTTTTATTAAGGCACTGAAGATGTTGTCAGCTTTAAGAAGCTTTCAGGAAAGCTCCCAGAAGTTTCTGTAGCTTTGTTGAGCAACAGCAATATAGCAGAGAAATAGTGAAATTTAAATAAGTTCAGGAAAAACAACAATTTACCTTTTCAGAGCAAGGATCCAGGAGATGAGGCCTTCCTTTTAGAGCTGATGGTATGTGGGCGCTTACCATGCGGAGCAGTGTTCAGGCACTCCACTCAGAATATGGGATCTCCCCTTGGAATCTGACCTTCAATGCACAAGTGGGTGATTCAGCCCAACTAGCACATGAATCCAATGTTGACTAGGATAATAAACACAGGTATAACATTTAGAAACAAAGCAGTCTAGTGTTTGACAGCAGCTGGATGCTTTTGGCAAATGTTAGCCTGACAGACTGCTTCACAATATATCTATAATAAATGTATTTGCTAGTATTCCATGCATGTTACAGTGAAAAATGAAAGCATGTCCTTGGCTAGTGATCTCTGCAATGAATGTTAAATACTTTATATGGCAGCAGGATAGAAAATGAGGGTAAAGGGGATTTAAATAAAAATGAGAAATAGATATTGGCTAATCTGGGGACTGGTGCAGCCAGTACTTGTACACAGTGCATTTCTATAATATCTAATCTATACAATATACATTATAATCTTTATTTGGCACATACCAGCATTCCTTACATAGATAATAGCATTGCATCAAGTGCTGGTGGTGATATGGATAGTGAGGTGACTCTCAAGTGGAGGAGTGCCTACAGTCCTCGTGCTTTCCACATTTATACCAAGGAGTATGGTGTAGATGGACGGATTAGTGAGCTGTATGAATTTGTTTCGGCTCTTTTGAAGTAGCATGGATAGCACTACATACTGAAGAGGGGTGTGATCTGTTTGGTTCATTAAATCTGAACATAATGAAGATTCATATCATCCATGTGGCGTTGCCCACAGACAGTCCGGAGGCATTGGTCAGAGAGTAGAGCAATTAAGGGTCCAGGGATAGAGGGCTAGGAACCCACTATCTTGGTACTTCATACCATTTGAAAATAGCTATGAGCAGCTGTTCTAAAGATACAGCGGATATGTGCCTGATGCAAAATGTTTCTATATGTGTTAAAGAGGCACAATTTTCATGAACTTTTTGTCCTTTGTGTTTGAATACACATTGTCACAGCCTGAATTATAAGAGTTGTGCTGTAAGGGCTTATTCAGCTGAGGTTGAGAGGCATGCACAGTAGTATCTATGTAAATAGTTAAGTGTCACCAATATGTACAAAGTATAGCCCAGATCCAGACTGAGCTAATTCCATGCTGACTTCTACACAGGTCTTTGCATACTCCAACACTGATTCAGTCCTTTGTCATGTCCCTTTACATCACACTGGCGGTACTGTTCTCCAGTCCCGCATTAACCCTTGCTATGCTGAAAACCCTTATACTACAAGTTGTCAGGGCCCATAGCCTTTGCGCTATCCAGTGCCTTCAGACGTTTCTTGATATGACGTGGAGTGAGTCGAATTGGCTGAAGACTGGCATCTGTGATGCTGGGGACCTCCAGAGGAGGCTGAGTTGGATCATCCACTTGCAAAGATCTTCAGCCAGAAGTGCCAAATGCTCCAGCCTTCCCTTTTGCACAGATGTATTGGGCTCCCTCATCATTGAGGATGTAAATATTTGTGGAACCTCCTCCTCCAGTGAGTTGTTTAATTGTCCAGCATTGTTCACGACTGGATGTGGCAGGACTGCAGAGCTTAGATCTGATCTGTTGGTTGTGGGATCACTTAGCTCTGTCCATCATTTGCTACTTATGCTGTTTGGCATGCAAGTAATCCTGTGTTGTGGCTTCAGCTCATTTTTAGGAATGCCTGGTGCTGCACCTGGCATGCCCTCCTGCATTCTTCATTGAACCAGGGTTGATCCCCTGGTTTAATGTTAATGGTAGAGTCGGGGAATATGCCAGGCCATGAGGTTACAGATTGTGTTTGAGTATAATTCTGCTGCTGCTGATGGCCTATAGCACCTCATGGATAAACAGTCTTGAGTTGCTCGATCTGTTTGAAATCTACCCCATTTAGCACGGTGGTACTGCCACACAAAACGGTGAAGGATATCTCCAATGTGAAGATGGGACTTCGTCTCCACAAGGACTGTGCGGTGGTCACTCCTGTCGATACTGTCATAGACAGATGAATGTGTAGCAGGCAGTTTGGTGAGGATGAGGTCAAGTATATTTTTAATAATATATGTGCTGAAGAGTCATACGGACTCAAAACGTTAACTCTGTTTTTCACTCCACAGATGCTGCCACACCTGCTGAGTTTTTCTTCCCCAGCATTTTTGTTTCTATTTCAGAGTTCCGACATTCAAAGTACTTTGCTTTTATCAAATATGTTTTTCCCTTTTGTTCGTTCCCTCACCATCTGCCGCAGACCCAGTCTAGCAGCTATGTCCTTTAAGACTTGGCCAGCTCAGTCTGTGGTGGTACTAACGTGCCACTCTTGGTGATGGACATTGAAGTCCCCCCACCCAGAATACATTCTGTGCCCTTGCCACCCTGAGTGCTTCCTCCAAATGGTGTTCAACATGGAGGAGTACTGATTCATCAGCCGAGGTGGGAACATTATATGGTAATCAGCAGGAGCTATCCTTGTCCATGTTCAACCTAATGCCATTAGACTTATGGAGTCCAGAGTCAATGTTGAGGACTCCCAAAGCAACTCGCTGCCGACTATATACCCCTGTGCTGCCACCTCTGCTGGGCCTGTCCTGCCGGTGAGACAGGACAGACCCAGGGATGGTGATGGTGGTGTCTGGGACATTATCTGTCAGGTATGATTCCGTGAGATGACTATGTCAGGCTTTTTCCCTGACTAGTCTGTGAGACAGCTCCAATTTTGGCACTAGCCCTCTAGTAAGGAGGACTTTGCAGGATCGACAGGGCTGAGTTTGCCGTTGGTCGATGCTGATTGGCCTGTTCCTTTTAGACGTTTTAGTGGTTTGACGTGACTGAGTGGCTTGCTAGGCCATTTCAGAGGGCAATTAAGAATAAACCACCTTGCTGTGGGTCTGGAGTCACGTGTTGGCCAGACCAGGTAAGGATGCCAAATTTTCTTCCTTGAAGGGCATTAGTGAACCAATCTGCCAATTGACAATGGTGTCATGGCCATCATTAGAATTTTAATTCCATTTTTTTTTTATTTAATTCAAATTTCACCACCTGCTGAGGTGGGATTCCAACCAGGGTCCCCAGAGCATTACCCTGGGTCTCTGGATTACTAGTCTGGTGATGATGCCACTATGCCATCGCCTTCTCTTAAGATGCTTATTGGGAAGCTGAGAGTAAACTGGGTGCAATACTTTTCAGTTACACTGGAGTTGTAAGACAAAAAGGCAAAAGTTCAGGGTCAGGCAAAGCAAATTTGCAACAGATGTCAAGCAGTATTTCTTTACATAGAATGTGATGAACAACTGGGCTGAGGTTAGAAAAGATGTTTGTTCGTAGCTGGGACACAGTTATTTAAGAAATATCTAGATACATGGGATTGGTATTCTGGAAGGATGAGGTCAAAGGGCCTACTTTATCTTGTGGTCATGCCCTGTTAAGACATATTTTTTGAGAAATTGGGCGAGTATTTGTGTTGTGCGTGCAAATTTGTGGGGCAAATCACCCTGGATGTCATGTTAATGCCCTCAGCAACACTTGTGCAGTGAACGTCAATTGGAAGTACGTCGAGAAGGCAGATCATGACGTTCGTCAGCATGCACTGCTGATTTGACATCAGTGGGACCATTTTTGAGCTTGATGCTCCAGCTAATACCCTCTCTTAACCTTGCGTAGCAGAAACGACCCCACACCAGTGGTATTTACAGGGCTCATCAACTTCTTGCACATTGGTTGATTTCTTCTGGTTGGTGCTACAAGGCTACAAATCTTTGGTTCTTTCTATGGTTGTTTCAACAGTGGTCTACAGGAAATGGTGCAGCAGGTGCTGGAGGAGTTTTGGCTGACTTGTTTCTCCACAAACCAGTTGCCCCCAGACATAGTGAATTAGTAGGCATTCCCCTTCGGTTGTGGCAAGACGTGAAGCATGAACAGAGGCCTTGCAGAGCAAGAGAGGGTGGTGGAGGAGGAATGAGAAAAGGACTCTCTTCGGAAGGCCAATCTGCCCTGGGTGTTTAGGGAGCAATCCTCCTAAGTGAACCTTAGCGAAGAACAATGGGGTGGATTCTTGGCTCCCGCTGAGGCTGGGATTAGAGGCAGGGTGTGGCTGAAAGTTAGTCCCACCAATTGGCGTGCCAGTCCACTGGCTCCATTCCACCTCCGAATCTTTTTGTGGAGGTGGGATAAGGAGCATTAGGGATGCGTGCCCATTTGAGAGCTAAATTGAGGCATTTTCCAGGCAGCCTCTCGTTTCCTGTGTAGACTTGGGCCAGTTTATGTGCCTGGAGGCAGGCAACCATTAGCTGGCCAAGAGGGACAAGCACTCCTGGGAAGCCTAGAGTCCCTCCCTGCCTACTTGGGCACAGGAGTAACCACAAGTTACCCTGTAGAGGACAACCACCACCCTCCTCCTGCCAGAATTGTGGTGACCTGGCTGCTGAATCTATTTTTTAAAGATATTTTAAAAAATGAGAGGGTGTCTCCATTTTGAAGTCCCCTTTCTCTTGCTTGCCTTCCAATACAGCCTGCTGTTCCTCTGGAAGGCCTTTGATTGGCCCTGTCTCCATGCCAATACAGAGGCCACCCCTGTGAAAATCCCCAGTGAGCAATTTGTTTTGCTCCAGAGGCAGGGTTTGCGAGCCTCTGTTTCCTATTCCTTGAGGGAAAACCCTATCCAATATGTCGGAGTTCTGTACTTTTAGAATCGTCCTTGCTGAAATCTGCAACCTCCGAGCAAGTCAAGAACTACATTATCAAGTGACTGTGATGAACTTTTATGCGCCTGGATCTTTCCTGTCCGGAGCTTGTGATATTTGCAACCTCTTGCCGTTTGCATAATGGAGATGAATGGGTCTGAGTTATTCTCAAAGATCTGAAGACCCTTCACTCTTGCTAGAGACAAGCAGGCAGGAGTGAGCATGTGACTTCACAAGCATCACAACCATCCTCATGGTGCAGGTTGCTATTGACTGCCTGCACATTGCTTTGTGGCTGCCATATGTCAACTCTGTCCTACACCGAAACGGAAAAGGATTTCACTTCTTCAGTGTTCAGCAGGTAGTGAATCATACAGGCTCAATACCCTAGCAGCAGTCACAATGCCTTTGCTCTGTGGCAGTTCGCTGTGCCTTCTGTACTTGAACCACCGCAGCAAAAGCTGGTTAGTGAGGGCTATCTGCTGACCACATGGCCGATGCTCCCAGGCTGCAACGTGTGCACAAGTGCCCGGCAAACATGCAATGGAAGCAATGCTGCCACACGAAACATGATCAAGTAGAACCACTGGCAATGCTGAAGCAATGGTCTGGCTGCTCAGATCGCTTTGGAAGAACCCTGCGCTACACAGCAGAGTGAGTGTCAAAGCTCATTGTGGTCTTCTATATGCTGTACAACCTCGTCATCATGAGGGGGCAACCTTTGAGCAGCTGAGGAGGAGGAGGGGGAGCAGAAATGGGCGAGGCAGCCAGGACAGTCCTGTTTTGCCTGTGAAGAACTCATTTGAATGTAACACCAGCTTCAGAGACTCCAATTTCCTATTCACCAACAGTGCTACACCTACCCCACAGCCCCCCATCACTGGGATTTTCACAGCATTCAATTGGTCACAATGAAAAAAAACAAAAACCGCCACAAAATAAATATTCCAAACCACATTTACAAATAAAATTGTCCATATTGCATGCAAAAGTCAACTCTTCGCCCTTTTCTATTCCCTTCGTGCAGTGTTCCCATGTGCCGTTGCCTGTCCTCGTGCTCCTGTGCAGTGCTACCCCAGTGGCTGCAGCATGGCTGGTAGAAGGCTGCTAACTTTCATTGGGGGAGACTGCAGATGGGCTTGTAGGGCATCCTTGTGCAACTTTGGGTCTAGAAGACCTGCCTTTGGACTAATTCCCATCTCAACATGGTTGGCAACAGCCTGGGCCAGCTGGCCGACAGGCAAAACTATGACACTCCCCAAAGCTGGTGCGTCAGCAATACAAGTAATCTGTTGGAGGACAGATTGCTGGGCAGTTGTCTCACTCTCCAAGCTCCTTTTGCACACTCTGATCCGTAGCTATTATGGAAGTAGCCTGAGCTTCCACTGCAGTGCTGAGACATTTTGGGTGGAAGCTGGTTGTGCCGCACTGGAATCTGAGTCACTGGCTGTCAGCTGCTGCATCATGGTTGGGTCCACAAGTGCGCACATGGAGTGGACAACCACTTTCATGTGGAAAAGGTTGGCTCCAAGCTCTGTGCAAAGCACGGTGTCATAAAAACTTAAGAAATAGAAGCAGGGGTCGACCATTCAGCCCCTTAATCCTGCTCTGCCATTCGATAAGGTCATGGCTGACTATTAGGCCTTAGCTCCGCCTTAATTTCCTTCCTGCATCCACCCCCCCCCCCCCATAACCCTTGACTTCCATGTAGATCAAAAATCTGTACATGTGAACTTTAAATATATTCCATGACCCAGTCTCCTGCTGTCTAGGGGAGAGAATTCCAAAGATATTAATGACTCCCTGAGAGAAGAAATACCTCCTTATTTCTGTCTTAAATGGGAGGCCCCTTATTTTGAAACTATCCCCTCTACTCGAGATTCCTCCAATGCTGGATTATCAAGGATTTCATTCTTCTCGGTGTCTTTTTTCTCCTCTTATCCTCAGTCCCAGGGGACTATCTGACTTTTTTCCACTCTGGGGTTGTGGATCCTGAGGTGAATAAAGAGACCAAGGTTGGGTCTGCACACTCTGCCACAGGTGGGGCAGGTAGTGTTTGATGAGACGTGCGGGTGGGATGCTCAGATTTTGGTGCGCTCCTTCTGCTGTTTGCGCTTGGCCTCCACCTGGGCCTGTCGGAGACTTTCAAAATGGTTGGCACCTTCGCGGATGCTGCTTCTCTTCCAGTTTGGGTGGTTTCGAGCAAGAGATTCCCACACATTAGGTAGATCCCTGAAAAAAAATGCCTACCAGTCAAGCCCCTTCAGAATCTTATGTTTCAGTAAGATCACCTCTCATTCTTCTAAACTCCAAAGAGTATAGGCTCAGTCTGCTCAACCTTTCCTCATAATCCCAGGGATCAACTAAATTGGTGTTGGCCTCCTCCATACTCGCTGACACTGGCCACAGGCTTTCTTGATGCACAAAACATTTTGTTGCCAATACCCATCAGCTGCCATCCATACACTGCCCTGTTGAAGTGCTCATCTGAGGTCTCTGCAGCATAACCAATGTGTGTGACCTTGTCCTCTGATGAGCAGGCACCTGCACTACCCTCTCCGCCTAACCTGGCTGCAGCCCATTCATGCCCAGTGTCTCATCACGTGCAGACCCCACCTCTAACCTATCCTTTATGCTTTGTGCAGTGCCCGTATCTAAGCTGGTGGCTGCAAGCCTGAAATCACGTGTCAGTGCTGTGTCCCCAACTGTGTTCTCCACTGCCTGGCCAGGCTGCACTCCTGGGTGGTGAAGGGTGCGGGTGGGAGGTGGGGAGTAAGAAGTGCCTCCTTGTACCATCTGCAGCTTGTGAATCGGAAGAGTGTATGGGATGAGGGGCAAATGGGATGTGAAGGGAAATCGCTGTGAGGACACATGAGAGTAAAAGGGACAGTTACAACATGAATATGAAATTAGCTGAGTGAAAGGAAACAGAGTATGAATGTTGTTTTTCGGACTGGAGCAGCATTGGGACCCGTGCTTCTGTTGATTATATATTAATGATCTAGAATTTGGAGTATGGGACGCAATTTCAAAATTTGCAAATGATGCAAAACTTGAAAATATTGTGAACTCTGAAGAGAGAAAGTCAAATTTCAAAAGGACATAGACTTGTCAGTGGAATGGGTGGACAGGTAACAGGTGAAATTTAATAGAGAAGTGTGAAGTGATTCATTTTGATGATAAGAACACGGAAAGGCAATACAAAATAAAGGGTACAACTCTAAAGGGGGTGCAGGATCAGAAGGACCTGTGGAGATGGGCACAAACAATTGAAGGTGACAGGACAGGTTGACAGAGCAGTTAATGAAGCATTTGCCATCCTGGCCTTTAAAAATGGGCACATGGAGTACAAGAGAAAGGAGTTGAGATGAGCCTGGTTTGGCCTAAATTGGAGTATTACATCCCTATCTGGGCACCAAACTTTTGGAAAAATGTGAAGGCATTAGAGGATGTAGAAAAGATTGGTTTGAGAATGGTTCCAGGGATGAAGAATTTCAATTATGTTGATAATTTCAGTCCCTCCCCTCCATGGTCTCAGCAATGGGTGCCCCAATAATGGCTAACACAGTCTCTCCCATGGAGATTTGGTCATGTAGCTGTGCTTGTCCACCTCAGATTAGCTCCTGCTGCCTCCAGTTATGCACCACTTTGTCCTGCAAGAGAGGAGTGTGTCAGGGAGTGTTGTGTAATCTGTTTGGCTCATATGCTTGTCATGGATGAATAGCTGAAATTGTGTGAGCTGTGCGATGTGGGTGTGAGGTTTGCAACAGTGTTAATTGTGTGAGGGTGATATGAAGTGTATGAACCGCAGGTATGATTCCTGATGAATGGAGATTGTTGGTAGATGAGGGATATGGAGGTTAGTGGTGCAGTTGAAAGAAAGAGACTTTTATCTGGGTAGCACATTCCATGACCACAGGACATCCCAGAGTGTACAGCCAGTTAAGTACTTTGGGAAGTGTAGTCACTGTTGTGATGTAGGAAAAACAGCAGTTTGTGCAGAGCAAGATCCCACAAACACCTGAATGGCCTGCAGTGGAAAGCAGCCATCTATCCTACTTTTCACTTCCTTCACCAGTACTCTGAAACCTTGGAGCCTGCTCTCTCCCATGTTGTCATTCTTCTGCTTCTCTGGTTAGTTCTTGTATATTTTCCAGTCACAGTGCACCTCTACTTTAAGTAGGGTTGCCAGATCTGGCTGGACATAGCCTGGGAGACGTTGGCGGAAGTGATGGAAAGCCAATGGTGTGGTGCAAGTGGGTTCTAAAGTCATGGTGAATGAACAGAGATTTGTGGGGTGGTGGTGGAAGGGATACTGGGAACATCATCAAGAAAATCTCAGCCATAACTGAGCTGCTTCACACCCTCTGGCACAGCTGCATCCAGCCACTACTCTAGCCTTTTACCTCCGCTACTGGTACTTCAGGTATTCCGCTTGACAAGTCATGTCACCGTCACCATTCCCTCACCCAAATCCTGGATGCACTGTCCTCTGGGAGTTGTTCCCTGCTGTCTTCCCATTTCCCTGCTCTCTGCTGTTCATGGATAGAGACTACATTTCCCAGCCAGTGTGTGGGACGGCTCCTTCCTGGTTTGAGGGGTGATGATGCTTGTGGACTAAACTGACCCAACTCACGCAATGGCTTCAATGAAATGTTGTTTTAACATCTCTTGGAAGGATTTCTTTGGCCACTGGGAGTTTGGTGCCCATTCCAGGAGACTCCTGGCCATTCTGTGAGGGTTGGCAACCCTACGTTTCAGAGGTGCGGGCTAGTTTTAAGTAGTGTTGGGAAGTTATGATTTTGGGCCCTAAGCCTATGCTGTTGATGGGAGCCAACTGCACACAACAAAACTAACTCAAATGAACAGGCAGCACAAAGTTGCCATGCCGCCTGCATATGCCAAGGGTAAAGGCAAGGACAAGGGCAGCAGATGCATATTCCTCTTCAAGTTATACACTATTCTAATTTGGAACTATGTTGCTGTTCCTTCATTCTTGCTGGGTCAAAATCCTGGAACTCCCTCCCTATCTAACAACACTTCAGCAAACAGACTGTAGTCGTTCAAGATGGCAGCCCACTACCTTCTCAAGGGCGATTGAGGATGGGCATTAACTTCTGGCCCAGCGAGCAACAGCCACATCCCATGAAAGAATAAAAAGTGCACAGAACAGAGTGATGGTAAATCAAGTAGTGTGATCTCCTGGCCTGTTGTCTGAGACTATTCAATTCACTCTCCCATTTTATCACTTTCATGTAACATCACAGTAAAAATTACATATGGATCCTCTATCTCTTCTCTCCCCAGACTAAAAATAAACAGTCTGCAAAGTATTCTTTTTCTGAAAACATTATGCCTTGAGACATCTGCATCTGCCAAATTGAGTGATGTTTCATAACTCAATAACACATTTGTAAGATACAACACAAAAATTACATCTGATAGCAAAAATTTCTAGAGAAAATAAATGACATTACCTTTTTTCATTTGTTCATGGGATGTGGGTGTTGCTAGCTTGGCCTCACTGCTTCACTCTCTGAATTCTGTTCAAGAAAACATAAAATTTAAGAAAACATAACTAAGTACCCTGTATAACTATATGTAAGCAGGACTTATCATTTGAGACAAAAACAGAATTACCTGGAAAAACTCAGCAGGTCTGGCAGCATCGGCGGAGAAGAAAAGAGTTGACGTTTCGAGTCCTCATGACCCTTCGACAGAACTTGAGGTGGTCACTAAATAGAAATTAATATAAATCATTGAACGCAATCAAAATGTCATGGCAAAAACGATAAATGTATGAAATGCCATTAAGAATTAAGAAAATATAATTTTATATTTCATTTCTTTCTGGAAACAGTTCTGCAGCCTAACATTGAGTAGAAAATTTGAAAAGGAAACCGTTCGTGATGACAAATAAATGAGAACTGTGATGTCTTGTTTTGCTTAAATAATGGGACCAAGAACAGAGAACTGGCAAACTTTTTTGATGGTTTTGAATTAATAGAATGCCATTTGTTGTCTGCACGGTGCATTTTAAATATGAGCAATACCTGCTACTTCAAGCCCTCAGTGGCACCTGTAAAGCTATTATTTTTGGATGACATGTACAAGATTTTTGAGATGCAGAGCCAAGTTGGAAGCTTCTGAGGTAAAATGGAACCTGTGTTTATCTTAAGATGTGATGAAGGTAGCATTTTGTGATGTTTCCCCCCCCCCCCCCCACCCCTCTCAGTTTACAGTCTCTGTTGTATTTGTGCATGTCCTTTACAGAGAGGATCAGTCATGTTTCACCCTAGAGTGAACCACCCGGATGAAGTTTATGTGGCCTGAACAAATAATAGCACTTTTTGGCTGAATACCTGAATCACATGAAGTCCTCTTTTTTTTTTTCTAATATAACCAGTGCTCTGAGCAGGGATGGTTGAACATGACCTTTCAGGAAAAGCTTGTCTGTGAGCGCTCTTGTATTTTTAGCGCATTGCGCTGCTGGTAATCTCTTGGTGCTGTTGCATGATCCTGACACTTGCAGCTATTAAGTCTTGGCTTATTTACCTTGGTGAAGGTAGTGGAGCAAGCATGGAAGATTGCTAAGTGTATTGTGCAAGAACATTGTGGAGCCCATGCCAATCACTGGATCATCAAGAACTTATTTTGAAGTTGTCTGTTGGCACCTAAGTACAGACTTAACAATGTATAATTCAGTTACTGATCATGTTTCTGTGGAGGTGAGCACACATTATTGGAGTTTAATTCAACACTTAACGAGAACTTTTTAAGTCCTCCTTGAACACCATATGCCTGATCCACTGGCCCTGGATACAAGCTTCCTGCAAATCTTTAAAGAAGATTTCAAGGGGATTAATCTCCCAAATGAAGAGGGTAAAAGCTGGTGGTTGGATGCATGGAGCACTGGGGCTAGAATTAGCTGTAACCCACTGGCTGGTGAAAGCTTCATTGTTCAGCAGGGCGAGTGGGGTTGTCAATTTATGACTCTCAAGCATTTAGGGTGAATGGTGTTTATTACAGATATGTCTCTGCTGTTTTCTCTGGGCAAGTTATATTCCGTTTACTGAAACTCCGTTTAAAAAATGTGGACATATTGAGTTTTTGAGTTTTCATCTACCCTGAAAGTCCCAGCTGTGGAAATGTTCTGCAATATTGACATGCATAAGTCATTTTATCATTGGACCTGTCTACACCAAATATGTTAGGGCTCTTAAAATGCTGCCTTGCCAAATCTAGAAAAAGAAATGGCAAGGGAAAAAATGGTAAATAAAAGTGTTGTTTAGCTACAACCTAGAGGCAAGAAGTGAAGCCAAATACACATGGATGTGTTTATATTGTATACGGCCCACAGGCAGCAAATCAATCTTGCCCTTGCATTTGGATTGGTGACTTTTCCAAACACGTGCTCACTTCATTTTTGTAGTTGTTTATCAAGTACTGAAACGAGAGTAAAACGTCCTTGTGAGCTAAGTGGAAAGGGATGGGTGGAGGAAGAACAGCTGGAGGGAGAGGGTATCTGTGTGAACTGCAGTTTGATTTGAATGAGTATTGTGACTCTGGGAGCGGCTCTGAACTAAGTCGAGATTTAAAAGTGAGGCATTTTGCGAGCAGTCCATATGGATTTCCATGTTTGGCTGGCTTATTAATTTTAGACAAACCAGGATGTTGCATATCCTTTCTGAATTTTTAAGGCTGAAGCTGTTTCACTTGTGAAATAAAGCCATGTCTAAACTAGGCATTAAAAAAATGTAGTATTCTCCAAGAGGGTGCAAGCTTCATCCCCCTGATTATCTGAGAAATAAATCACAGCAGTGCATGATACAGAGCAGCATTTAGAAGGAGTGTGTGCAGTTCTAGAGTAACTGCACTGAACACTCAAACGACCATTTCATCACAGTACTTTCATTCAGCACTCTTTGACCCAGCTATTCCATATACCTACTTCAACCCCAGCACAGGAACTTCACTGGGAATTGATGTGTGTAAATGGGGCTTCCACCATACTTCTGATAAAGTTACACTGGGTTGAGCAGAAGAAGCTCCGATGAAATTCCTGGCTCTTTCAAATGTTAAACAGGTAAAAATGTTATGGTATTTCCTGACCCACATTTTGGTCTCCGTTATCTGTATTCAAAGCTTTAGCTTTAGATCAAAACTGAAATCGTAGTGTTTAGAGTCCACATAACCTGGCCTTGTGTGTTTATTATAGGTTCAACTGAGGAGTTGGGCTCACACAAGTAACTGCAGCTGCTCTTGCCCTTATGCACAGTTTCACTGGAGGTGCGAGCTTCTGCTTCATGGTTTCTGCACAGCTGGCTGCCACCCAAGTGTAAAATAGTTAGGATTCTCTGAGGCTGATGACCAGGAATATACATTTTTTTACCAGCTTTTTCTGACCTGCCTGTCTTGGTAAATCCTGGTAAGTTTACTTTCCAGCTGTGCAGAACAGCAGGCACCAGCATGGGTCTTGCACAATATGAAAGCAGCTCATATCAACTGGAGTTCATTCCATAATGTTATTATGCAGTGACATCCCTGCAGTAGGAGGGTCTGAGATGCAATGTAACAAGCGTTACCAAATTAAGGGGAATTGGTTTAAATAAAGAATGCCTTGCTTCTAAGTAGCACCTTTCAGGTCACAAGTGTCTTGCAGACGATGAAATGCTTTTGAACTGTAGTCACTGTCATGTTTTTATAATGATATAAAGGCACCAATTACTCCAGGGATGCTGTAAACACGTTGTAGGTTCATTTATTAAGATTAGACAGATGAGAACATATATACACCAAGACAGAATTTGACTGACTGGCATCAGGGAACCCTAGCAAAACTGGTATCAATGGGAATCGGGGGTGAAAGCTTTCCACTGGTTGGAGTAATACATAGCACAAAGGATGATGGTTGTGGTTGTTTGAGGTCAGTCATCTCAGCTCCAGGACATTGCTGCGGAGTTCCTCAGGGTAGTGTCCTAGGTCCAACCATCTTCAGCTGCTTCATCAATGACCTTCCTTCCATCATAAGGTCAGAAGTGGGGATGTTTGCTGATGATTGCACAATGTTCACCATTCGCAATCCCTCAAGATACTGAAGCAGTCCATGTCCAAATGCAGCAAGACCTGGACGATATTCAGGCTGACTTGTGCCATGCAAGTGCCAGGCAATGACCATCTCCAACAAGAGAGAATCCAATCATTGCTCCTTGATATTCAATGGCTTCACCAATGCTGAAAACCCACAATCAACATCCTGGGGGTTATCATTGACCAGAAACTGAACTGCACTAGCCATCTAAATACTGTGGCAATAAGAACAGGTCAGAGGCTAGGAATTCTGTGGCGAGTAACTCAGCTCCTGACTCCACAAAGCCTGTCCATCATCTACAAGGCACAAGCCAGAAGTGATGGAATGCTCTCCACTTGCAGCTCCAACAACACTGAAGAATTTTGACACCATCCATGAAAAAGCAGCCCACTTGATTGGCACCCCATGCGCAAACATTCACTCCCTCCACCACCGACACACAGTAGCAGCAGTGTGTACCACCTACTAGCGCAACTGCAGGAATTCACCAAGGCTCCTTTGACAGCACCTTCCAAACCCACAGCCAGTACTACTTAGAAGGACAAGGGCAGCAGGCACATGGAAACACCACCACCTGGAAGTTCCCCCTCCAAGCCACACACCATCCTGACTTGGAAATATATCGTCATTCCTTCACTGCCACTGGAACACCCTCCCTAATAGCACTGTGGGTGTACCTACACCACATGGACTGCAGTGGTCCAAGAAGGCAGCTCAACACCATCTTCTCAAGGGCAGTTAGGGATGGGCAATAAATGCTGGCCTAGTCAGTAACACCCACACCCAAGAATATAAAAAAACACATGGATAGAAAGCTTGAAGACATCAGCAGCAGAGCTGTGTGTTCTGTGCTCTACTCAGGGCCAAAGGGAAACTGAGACTGGATAACATGGCACACTTCTCTTCTAGCGATGTTATGCTGCTATCCCTTAAAGGCATATTACCATATTAAAGGCCCCCAGTGTAATGTTGGAAAGATGGCTGTTAATTTGCATACAGCAAACACTCTCAAAGAGCAATGTGATGATAACCAGTTAATCTGTGTTAGTGATATTGAATGAAGAATAAATATTGGCCAGGATATTAGGGAGAACTCCCCTACAAGCAGGCAGGGTCTCAATTTAACTTCTTATCTGATAGGTATCTCATCTCTGACAGTGCAACACTAGAGAGGCAGGGTGTTGCCTGCCAGCTGGAGAGTTGGTGAAAGACCCACGCTGCCTCCTCCAGGGAAAGCCCACCGTTTACGAGCCAATCAGGCAGAGTAGGTCACTATAGAGGATAAAACCATAAGATGTAGGAGCAGAGGTAGCATTCGGCCCATTGAGTCTGCTCTGCCATTCAATGAGATCGTGGCTGATCTGATAATCCTCAACTCCACTTTCCTGCCTTGTCCCAATAACCCTTGATCCCCTTACTGATTAAAAATCTGTCAATCTCAGCCTTGAATATACTTACCAACCCAGTCTCTACAGCCCTCTGCAGATAAAGAATTCCACAGATTCACTACCCTGGCAAGTGTTTCACAGGATCAGGACCCTAGGGGTTGGAAGTCCCACCCACTAAGAATTGCTAGCCAATTAGAAAGCAGTAACTTTTTTTCTTTTGATCTACAGCACCACTGGGGAGGCAGTGGTAGTGTGGGAAATACACCCAACAGAGACCTGGTATGTTGGAGCGACTGAGGCCAGAGGTAAGTGACAGCCAGAGGGTTTTGTTGGGGTGGTGAGGGGTTTCTAGAGGGATTGGCAGCAAGGGCAAGGGACTGGATGGCACTTACCCCTTTTTGATACTGGATGCCTCAGTCAGGCACTTAGCCTTTGAACAAGGGTCCCCCCCCTCTAAAACCACAAGCAATCCACCTCGGATCTGCATGTCATGGTCACCACATGGTGACAGGCCCGCCTATCGCTGGATTAACACCAGCAGTGGTGGGAAGAAGCCCTCAATTGTGAATTAATTGCCCTCTTGAGAGCCTTAATTGGCATCCACATGCCTTCCTGCCATGGACCTAATTGGGGTGGAGGACTGGAAGGTGGCGGGTTCCCCGCTCTCACCACCATTCTGTCCAATCAAATGCCCAGTCTGCCTCCAATCTTTCCATGGGCCGAGCATAAAACACTGCCGTGGACTATTTCGGTAAGATCAGGCCCCTGGAATGAAAATTGAACCCATGACCCCTGACTCGGACAAGAGTGCCACAGCTAAACTTGGCAGCATCACCACAAAATTGGTAGTTTAACAGATTTAAGAGATCAAATGCAAATTGAAATCCAGTCTTTTTTTAAAAATTCATTCATGGGATGTGGGCATCTCTGGCTAGGCCAGGATTTATTGCCCATCCCTAATTGCCCTTGGGGTGGTGGTGAGCTGTTTCTTGACCTGCTGCAGTCCATGTGGTGTAGGTACACCCACAGTGCTGTGAGGGAGGGAGTTCCAGGATTTTGACCTAACAACAGTGAAGGAATGGCGACATATTTCCAAGTCAGGATGAGCAGTAGCCTGGAGGGGAACTTCCAGGTTGTGTTGTTCCCATGTGTCTGCTGCCCTTGTTTGTCCAGATGGTAACGGGTGTGGGTTTAGAGAATGCTGTCTAAGGCATCTTAATGAGTTCCTGCAGTGCATCTTGTACACGGTACACACTGCTGCTACTGTGCGTCAGTGGTGGAGGGAGTGAATGTTTGTCGATGGGGTGCCAATCAAGCAAGCTGCTTTTTCCTGGATGGTGTCAAGCTTCATGTGTGTTGTTGAAGCTGCACTCATCCAGGCAAGTGGAGAGCATTCCATCACACTCCTGACTTGTACCTTGTAGATGGTGGACAGGCTTTGGGGAGTCAAGACGTGAGTTACTCACCACAGGATTACTAGCCTCTGACCTACTCTTTTAGACACAGTATTTACATGGCTAGTCCAGTTCAGTTACTGGTCAGTGGTAACCCCAGGATATTGATAGTGGAGGACTCAGTGATGGTAATGCCATTGAACATCAAGGGGCAGTGGTTAGATTCTCTTGTTGGAGATGGTCATTGCTTGGCACTTGTGTGGCACAAATGTTACTTGGCACTTGTCAAACCAAGCCTGGATATTGTCCAGGTCTCGCTGCATTTGGACATAGACTACTTCGGTATCTGAGGAGTTGTGAATGGGGCTGAACATTGTACAACCATTAGCAAACATCCCCTCCTTCTGACCATATGATGGAAGAAAGGTCATTGATGAAGCATCTGAAGATGCTTGGGCCGAGGACACTATCCTGAGGAACTCCTGCAGTGATGTCCTGGATGTGATGTGTCATGCTATAAATGCAACAATATCCCCAACTTATTTCAAATGGCATAGTCTACACTTGACATGGTCAGAAGTGACATTGAAAATAGGCTTTCCTGCAATACCAGATTTAATCTGAAGAGGAATTACTTGAGAATTTAAATAATCGAACATCTGTGTGATGAGTTTATTCTATGTACCAGCTGATCTTCCTGTGACATTGCTCATTAAATATTTTAAAAGCATATTTACTATTTGTTTTGTATCTTACTATATATTTATTTCCTGCATTTCATAGCTTACCCTTCTATGCTTCATGCATCACTATTAAATCTATAGTAACTTGAAACAAAATGTTAAATTCCCTTTTCCACCCCACTCCCCATCTCCATTCATACTCTATTCATGATCTGGTGACACTTTTATGAGGAATTTCTTTTTAGTCATTCTGCTAAATGGCTTTGTTCTTATGTACAACCCTTCCTTCTTACCATAGACCAATGACAGTTGGTCATTCGGGTAGAGATTTTGTGCCCCTCAAATGTGCCTTTGTCCTTTTGAATTTTACCTTGCAATCTGTCACATCCAACCTGGATCAGAAGCATGCTGGGTACAGTATTGGCTTGGGTGGCTTTTACTTGTCCAGGGCCACCTGCCTGAATTATGCATTAGGCTCCTTAAAGTTGGGTTGCTGTGCAGGTTGTGGGACTCCCTGTGTGAAATTTAAATGCAAATGGAAGAGCTTGCAACAAGATTATTTAATCCTCCAAAACGCACCCAAGTATTCAAGCATGTATGGTGAATTTAGCATATTTGCCAGCCGATCATCTTCCTGTAGATTGTCCACAGAATTTTAAAATTATATTTACTACTGGTTTTGTATTTTCTGATTATATATGGTTATTTTCTGCTATTCAACAGAAGTGTGAATTGTGGGACTGTACCATGTTTTAACTGGCCTAACCAGTGGCCCTTAAAGGGATTTCTGGGGGCTGCTCGGAAGATGTTTGAATACATTTTGCATTTTTATTATTGTGGTTCCAGGCGAAGCAGACCTCCTGCTTCTGGGGCTGCAGAAAAAAAATTTTAAGGCCAATAGCAGCACGTTCGAGGCTCCTTCTAGGATCGCCATCTAAACTGTCTGCTTCAGTGCCTCTCCTGAGTGACATTTTGGGTAATGTACAACTCAATTATCCTTTTGGCTGAAAATGTCTACCTGATACCCTTCCTCTCCTAACTTCCTAATATTTGGGTTTTATCTCTGATCAGCTTTTGTCAACTCCTTGTATCTTAACTTCAACATGACTTGGAGTTGTCTTCAAGAAAACCAGTCCAACTTCTTTAACCTTTCCTCATAATTCTGTGCATCAGGAGTTTAAGTTATCTTTTGTTTTTTTCCTCTGCATTCTCTCGAGCAATAATATTCTTCTGTAGATTTGGTGACTACAACTGTGCACAATCTCAGACGGGTTCTGCCCAACACATTGTACAGTAACAATCTAGCCTCTACCGATTTATGCACCATTCCTCTGCTAATAAAACTCAATATTTGCCTTATTTTACTTTAAATATTTTACGCGCTGATGATTTCACATGAACCTTGCCTTTCCTGACTTTTATATGCTGGACCATTGCTTTATTGCACACAGAAGGTTCAGGTAGGAATGTGAGAGGGAGTCTAGGGTCAACTGTGTGGCCCAGCTAAGATTAACCATGTTTTATTGTGTATTTAGTTTCTGTGTTAGTATATTTACTGTTGATTTATTTTTAGTGTCACTCTTGGGCCAACAGTAGCATTCTTGCCTGAGTCATAAGATCACGGCCTAGAAATATCAATGTCCTGTTGGGGGGGGGGGGGTTGCCATTGACCAGAAACTGAACTGGACTAGCCATGTAAATACTGTCTACAAGAGCAGGTGAGAAGCTAGGAATCCTGCAGTGAGTAACTCAACTCCTGACTCCCAAAGCCTGTCCGCCATCCACAAGGTACAAGTCAGGAGTACCCGCCTGGATGAGTGCAGCTCCAACAACACTCAAAACTTGCCCATCCAGGGCAAAGCAGCCTGGTTGATTGGCTCCACATCCACAAACATGCATTGGCGGTGAATGGGATGAAAGTGGCAGCAGTGTGTACCATCTACGAGGTGCACTGCAGAAATTCACTAAGGCTCCTTAGGCAGCACCTTCCAAACCCACGACTACTACCATCCAGAAGGACAACGGCAGCAGGTAGATGGGAATGCCTGGAAGCTCCCCTCTGAGTCACTCACCACTCTGACTTGGAAATATATCGCCTTTCCTCCACTGTTGCAGGTCAAAATCTTGGAAGTGCCTTCGTAATTGTACTGTGGGTATACCTACACTACATGGACTGCAGCGGTTCACAAAGGTAGCTCATCACCACCTTCTCAAGGGCAATTAGGGATGGGCAGTAAATTCTGGCCCAGGTAGCAACACCCACATTCCATGTAAATATTTTTTTAAAAATCAGACCATGCCAGAATGGCAATATACAATCGCATCTTTGCTAATATGAGACTTAGACAAATTGCAAATGAGTATGTTGCTATGGTCTTGCCCCTCTTGGTCATAGAGGTCATGCAGTTAGGCGGTCCTATTGAAGTAAGCTTAGCTTAGTGAGAAGCTGCAGCACATCCTTTAGATAATATATGTTGCACCAGTGTGCTGGGGATGGAGGAAATGGATACTGATTTCAGTGGCTGGCACATCAAGTGGGCTACTCTGTTCTGTTGCATTGAGATTCCTGAGTGTCCATCCAGGCTGGTGATGCATATTTAATCACACTCCTTGTACCCAGCTTCTACTGTGCTCTTGTAGCCACCGTGTTGATATTGCTAGTCCTGTTAAGCTCCTTGTTAACCCCCAAGACATTTGATGGTGCATGAACTGACTCCATGTTGGTGTGCCATTAAATGTCAAGGGAAGATGGCTGAGCTTTCACATACTCGAGAGTGCCACGTAATGACCATCTGGTTTGAGTGTTATCTGTCACTCATCGGCTTGAATGAACCTAATTATTAACTCAATGCTGATGTTGGCTGCTTGTTCTCAGAAAAATTATGTATGGTCCTGAACACTGTTGAATAATCCATTTGAGGGTCTTCCCACTGACCCACATTGGCCTCAGTTTTGCTAGACCGCATGCTTAACATAGTCTGTTAAATCCTGTCTTGATGTTGAGGGCAGGTGCTCTCACTTTCCTATAGGTATTCAGCTCTCTTATCTGAACCTGAATAGATCATTGGCAAAAGGTCATTGGTGAGCTGAGGGTAATGGTGAGGCTGTGGGGGCAGTGATTTGTCAGGTTATATTTTTCCTCCTTCTATTGCTGGGACATTTTCCATATTGTCAGGCAAATGCTAGTGTCCTAGCTGCAGTGCAGTAGCTTGGCTAAGGGACTCACACTCGTTCTGCTGTGTAGGTTTTTACAGCATTTAATGCACAATCTAACTAATTGGAAAAGGGCACTTAGCCATGTTATCAGTCTCAAAGCTGGAAAGACCATAAGACCATGAGACATAGGAGCAGAAATTAGGCCATTCGGCCCATCGAGTCTGTTCCGCCATTCAATCATAGCCGATAAGTTTCTCAACCCCATTCTCCTGCCTTCTCCCCGTAACCTTTGATCCCCTTACCAATCAAGAACCTGTCTATCTCGGTCTTAAATACACTCAATGACCTGGCCTCCACAGTCTTCTGTGGCAATGAATTCCATAGATTCACCACTCTCTGGCTAAAGAAGTTTCTCCTCATCTCTGTTCTAAAAGGTCTTCCCTTTACTCTGAGGCTGTGCCCTCGGGTCCTAGTCTCTCCTACTGATGGAAACATCTTCCCCATGTCCACTCTATCCAGGCCTTTCAGTATCCTGTAAGTTTCAATCAGATCCCTCCTCATCCATCTAAACTCCATCGAGTATAACCCAGAGTCCTCAAACATTCCTCATATGTTAAGCCTTTCATTCCTGGGATCGTTCTCGTGAACCTCCTCTGGACCCCCTCCAGGGCCAGAAAGTGAACTCAATGATTTATAAGAAGGATTTTGTACTTTTTAATAGTGTTGAGTTCAATGCATTCCTGATCAGTGTCCCATATTCTATCTTCTGTAAACTTAAGGTCACCCAAAACTCTGCTGCCTGTGCCTTAACTAGCAGAGTCCCCATCCCCATCCCTGTGTTCACTGACCTACATCGGTTCCCGGTCAAGCAAAGTCTTGACTTTAAAATTCTCTTCCTTATTTTCAAAACCTGTTGAGGCCTTTTGCCCTCCCTATCTCTGTAATCTCTTTCAGCCCAATAACCCTCTGAGATACCTGCGTGTCTCTAACTTTGGCCTCTTGTGTGCATTCCCAATTATAACTGCTTTACCATTGATGGCCGGGCCTTCAGTTGCTGAGGCCCCAAGCTCTGGAATTCCCCCCCCTACACCTCTTCGCCTTTTTACCTTGCATTCCTCCTTGAAGCCCATTCCTTAAAACCTACCTCTTTGGCCAAGCTTTTGGTCACCTGACCTAATATCTGCTTTGTCTCTGTGTCATACTTTGTTTTATAATTACTCCTGTGATGCACCTTGGGTTGTTCTATTTATTAAAGGCACTTTAGAAATATAAGTTGTTGGTGGTGAAACAGTGGTTGGTTAAATAGAAGACGTTGCATGAGTTCTGGGCATAATTTGAACAATGATAGGAACTGACTACATGCGCATCATGAGCAAAGGTGTGTGTGTGTGTGTGTGTGTGTGTGTAAGAGAAAGAGCTTGGGGAGGCAGGACCAGTGGAAGTGTAACATTTTAAATTTTTATATTAAAGGATCAAGTATTAATGCGGAAAGTTACTTGAGGCATCTTAGTAGCTTTCATAATTAGTATTGAGGATTGTTTCAGCAGCATTGACTGTGAGCTAAGAAACTTTGTTTAAAAAAAATACAATAATTGCTAGCTCAGGAGGCTGGAATTTCACCAGAGCTGCAAGCAGTCTGAAGGTTAATATAGTAGCCAAAATGCATTAAAAATAAATGATACTGTGAAAAATTGAAGGAAAGCTATATTAATTTAGTGGCTCTTTTTTTAAAGTTCTTGCATCAGTTGATCTCTATTGCTATCCATTGGATTATTCAGAGGTTTGCAGTCAGTCATTTTGAGCCTTAGGCACCATTGTTCTAAATTGTCCGACGGAGATATTGAATTGTGGCATGACCTTCTGTTAAGATGGGACACTTTAAGAATCTTAATGTTAATGTTGCTTTAATCAAAAGAGAAAGTCCTAGACACATAGGAGATGTGAAAATTGACGAGACAGGTTTGTCTTTTGAATGGTCTTTTGTCAGAACTCTGTTCTGTGTAGTTCCAGCACTTTGAGAAATTATTTTAGAATTCCAATATTTACAATTGCTCTTTATCTTTTGCTTGTTGATATTCTTTCTTTTGACAGTGCTTTAAAATAAATTTCTATATTATATATTATGCACTCTACAGATATATAAAATTTAATGTTTGGGCATGTTACTGAATTTAATCTGGGACAAACATGAATTTTGTTTCTACGTATCTAATGTAGAGCAATATTATCTTCCATTCATTACTATTTTATTGATAAGCTCCTATTAAAGTGCTTAAATACGAAATGCTGTTTACTGCATGCCAGTGCTGAACTCTGTTTGCAAATATGTGCTTCCGTCTCTAACCTTGCAGCATGAGAAAAAAGCACTGCTATAAATTCATTACCTTCAATTAGGCTCAAATGTTTCTCAGCTTGTAGCTGACTGGAATGCAGGCTCATGTGAGGGGGATTGTTTTATGGTAACGCACTGGTACTCCAAATGTGGAGCACACATGCACGGTTGGTTAAACCTGTACATCGATTTCATTCCTGTGGAATGTCTTTTGCTCCTTCAGTGATTCACTGGTTCTACTTTCTTCCATTATACCCGTGTGCTGAATAGAATTCACTTAGTCAACGCAGTAGTCAGGTAAACAAGCTGAAATATACTTTCATACTGTACTAAACCTTAGAAACATGCTGATAATACAGATATTTAATTAAAAGCATGGTTTGTTCAGATTGTCATTAATTCTACAATGTAAAAGGGGAATCATGTGACAGCAAGCTAGGAGAGTTTTACTGGTTTATTTTACCCCCATTGGCATCTTATTGTATCTATAACAAAGATAATGTGTGTGTAACTCTATTATTTGACTTATTATACTCATATATACTTTATCCCTACCTAAAGTGTTTTTTTAAATAGTATTATATAAGCTCCCGTTTGCAATTTTTCCTCTGTTCCCTCATCAATTTGTGACTGATCAACTAAAGATTTATTATAAATGCAAATTGGAGTGAAACAGAGCCTGCAGAGAGTACAAATGTTTTCATTGTATTTTCTGTTCACAAATGAACGAGGATAAGCCAAATAGAGATTTATTTCCTGGTAATGAAATGATAAGGAACTATAAATTCAAGTGCACGGATGTGTAGGCATTAAGAAATACAAGCTTTCCAACTTTGTACCAAAACATGAAGAGCATTCCATCAAATATGCATTGAACTTTACTCCTATACATGGTGAAATCCTTGCTGTTAATTAACAATGTTGAGGATATGCATCTACATTAGCTTTCTTTACAAGTATTAATATGCAGAACAGATGTAAAATCATTTCTTTTACGAAGAAAACAAGACTAATTTTAAAGATAAGGCCCTTGTCACACCCTCCTAAACAACCATCTATGTGCTAGGTATTCCCAGGCTGGGCTTGAAAGACATGTTTACATTGGTGGAAGGATCGAGAACCTGAGGACACTGATTTAAGGTGATTGACAAAAGAGGCAACGTGACTTGAGGAAAAACTTTTTTTTATGCAGCCAGTGATTAGGATCTGAAATATATACTGCCTAAGAGTGTGGTGGATGCAGATTCAATCATGGCTTTCAAAAGAGAACTGGATCATTATCTGAAAAGGGAAACAAATTTCAAGGCTATGGGGAAAAGGCAGGGGAATGGTGTTAGATGAGTTGCTTGCAGAGAGTTGGCACAGGCATGATGGGCTGAATGGCCTCCTTCTATGCTGTAACCATACTTTGTGCTGCATTTTGTGACACTCATTCGTTCTTTACCTTGAAAGGAATGGCATTCATTGTTTACCTTCAAACTGGCAAAGTTTTAGTGGACTTTTGAGCACAGACTTCCTCTGTTCCGATGTCATTTTGAATTTGGTAACTTCCACAGGGGATTTGTGGCATCTGTGAACTAGGCAAGCAACAACGAGGCTATCAACCAATCAGATTGAAGAGCTCTTACAGGCAGCAGAGCAGGGAATATAAATCACACTTAAATCATTGTACAAAAAGTAAAATAAGGATTGGGACATGCACATGTGATTAAACGAGAAATTTACATATAAAGCAAACTATAAAATTGTCGAATATCTTGTTGAAATAATCTGCCATTTTAAAATTTTGGTCTGAGGGAATGAAACTCCACACTTTTTTTAAAAAAAAAAGCTTTCCAAGGCAGGAGATTTTGTTTATCAATAGTGATGAATTACTATTCCATTAACAACCTGATTGTATGCCTGATTGAACAAGACTTAATTTTATCGCCAGTCTTTATGGTGAGGATATTGGGTAATTAGCTGAAGTTAATGACAAATCACTGATTCTACAAAGACTGTGATGGCGCACACGGTGGAGGAGCAGGCTATCTTTGACAGTATCATTGGATTTCTGCTTTTAGCAACGCATGCGCAGTTGCCAGAAGTTACCATTATTTTTACCAGTAAAAATGCCAAGTGCTGATGACCTCACCATTGTTACCACCACAAATTTGAGGCCATGGTATTTTGTAACCCAGTTCAGGTCCATTATATCCCTAATGTATTTGTAGCCCCCATTTTAGTTCCTTAGGTTTCCATTTATTGCTTCTGAAATAAAAATGATTCAGATCACAGGCTAGAATTAAAAGGGCCTATCAGCCCATTGAATTTCTTCCTCCATACCATCTACCTTATTGGAAGGCAGCCACATCATGATTGGTTCCAGCTTGGGTTTTATATTTGAATATTTTAAAATGTGGGCAATATTGTACTTCGGAATGCTCTTCTAATCAAAAGAGTTATTATGTGCTTCATTTGAAGGAACACACATACAGTTAGAATCCTGGGGCTGGATTTTAATTGAGTGGGCCAACTCTGGCCACTTTCAAAAATGGCAGGCGGGACCCTGATGCAGAAGACCTGCCACCATTTCCAGCAAATCTCATTTGTCATCAGAGGAAGCGGGTGGGTATGGAATCTCCCCAAGCGGGTGATTTGAAATTTACTGCTGAGTTCAGACAAGCCCTGTTTTCACTGTTCAAGAGCTTTAACCCACAGTGTAGGAGTCACAAATTAATGGAATAGACATAAACAGACCTTATTTGCCCTTTCGAGAGTGTTTAAGTATGGTAATGTGAAGTTTTAAACATGAAAAAAACAAGCTGGAGCTTTTATACGATACGAACGAGGAGCAGGAGTAGGTCATTCAGCCCCTCGAGTCTGCACAACCATTTAATAAGATCATGGCTGATCTGATAGTAACCTGAAAATCTGCATCCCACCTACTGCCAATAACCTAGACTGCTTTGATTGGTAGGCCATCTAGTGTAGATTAGAAAAAAAACCCATTACCAGTTGTTCCTGCAATTTCAATAGAATTCTTTGTTGACATTTCCTAAGGACTTAGTCAAGCACTCATAATGATTCCACTGTAATGAGTTTCAAAAGCTACCAAAGTACTTATGTTAGCAAAGGGATGCTGAGTTCACATTTTGGTTGACGGTTTAAAAAAGCTATTAAAGGATTAGCTGTCTTTGTGATTACAGAATAAAAGCTTGTTTTTATAATAGAATGAACAGCTGAGGATATTTTTAAATAATTGAAAGGGATTTCTTTGGTGTCAAAGGTGTATAATTGAGAACTCTATTAGATTGTTATAAATTTGTTTTTTCTCCACATGGCTCCTGAGGTCTGCCCATAGTGGATCTGGGTGACTGACTGTGGAGGTGACATGGGGGTATGATGTAGTATAGAGGGGATATGGTGAATGGGTGAGGGTGCAAGTGATGAAGGTTAGAGGGCTCAACAGCTTCTAAAACAAATGGAACAAACTCCCAGAGAACCAAGCTAGGCCTTCTAACCACCTGCCCCTGTGGTCACCTACGATCTACTTCCAGGGTTGGCATGACCGGCACTATCTCGCCTCTGTCTCCCTGGAGCGAAAATTGGATGTAACATGGTTCCTTAAACAAAGGCAGGTCTGCTAAGTTGGGAACATTCCGCACTCGATCTCCCCACCTTAGTAGCAACATTCTGTCCCTAATCTTTACTGCTCTCTCATTGTTTATGAAAATGCATAAGTGTAGTTTGGGCATAATAGCATGTAGCAGGGATTTAGGAGCATGTTACCCATTAGAGTTCGGTAAGAGATTACAAAGACAGAACAGTACAAACAGCAATTATTAGATTCCTGAAGTTGGGTGGGGTGGGGTTCTTTTTCCTCCTAAATCCAAAGGATGAGTGTGTGGAGTCTTTCTGATAACTTACTCATTCATGGGATGTGGGCGTTGCCAGCTAGACCAGCATTTCTTGCCTGTCCCCAATTGCCCTTAAGAAGGTGGTGGTGAACTGCCACCTTGAACCACTGCAGTCCACGTGTTGTAGGAACACCCAGAGTGCTGTTAGGAAGGGTGATCCAGTGATGTGAGCAAAAGACCTCAGCTAGGATACTACTGGGGCCACAAGCTTTGTTGTTTTTTATTCATTTGATTGCTTGTTGCAGACCTCCCATTGATGGTAGTTCACCCATGGCTTCTACCACAGGGCATTGAGGGATAGACTATCAGCTGCCATTTTGAATTCATGGTTGATGAGTTGTTGAAAATGTTCTTTCCAGCATTGATGGATGACATTGCCATCCTTGAGAAATGTCATCTTAAAAATGTTTCTGTATGAGTATTGTTTGAAGTTGTAGTTTTATTGTATCACTTGACCACTGTTGCTAACAGTAGGATTCTAATTTTGAATAAAGAAAATGGATAGCAGTGCAAAAATGTAGGAAGCAAGATGCACTGGTTGTGACCAGCAGAAGAAGGGAATCTATTACTGCTAATCTTAGTCCGAGAGTGCTAGGTAGAAAACCACTGGAGATAAAAACTGTCAACACCATAACTACAAAAGCAAAATACCATGCTAGAAAGCTGAAATAAAACACTCACTAGGTCAGAAAGCACTTGCAAATGGAGTAACAGTGTTAATGCTTTAGTTCGATGACCTTTCATGAAGCCATATGGAAAAACAGATGTCTGGCCATCTGTTCAACATTGATACAGTTACCAGATGGCCTCATTATGAATAATTGACTGAACTCCAAGACTAATACATTCAGCCCTGTAGGCAGTTTTTACACAGCTGCAAAGGGGAATGCTATCTTTGTTTGACATTTAAAATGAGGTTGTAATAGGTTTTCTTTCTTTTGAAGTGGTTTTTCAATGGCTTTTTGTTTATTTGGACAAGATTTAGAGATGTCAGGAGGAATAAAGCTTTTTTTCATTGATGCTACAAATGGTTTGATTTACAACCTCAGAGTAAGAGAGCAGTTTTTTTTTTCCCAAGGAGCTTTTTAAACCCTATTTGTTTATTTTGATAGTTTCAGCAGCAGTTCAACTGACTGGCCAGATTGGCTCATTGGTTCTGTATGCTGTGGATACTGGAAGAGTGGGTATTGCAAATGCTTGGGGGGGTAATGGAAGTGGTCTGGAAGGGGTATGCTGCAAGAAGGGTATATGAGGGAGCATGGAGGGGGATATGAGGGGGCATTGGGGTTGGGTTTTGAAGGGGTGGGGGTGAGACCTCGAGGGCCTAACAACCATATACATGACTGGAACAATGTCCCAGTGAATCGAGGTGGGCCTTCTAACCAGCCCACCGCTCCACTTGCATGTCTCTGTTGCCACCTCTGGCCTGCTTCTGGGCGCAGCATCCCTGACCGCATCCCTACCCTGAGTCCCGGAGACCAAAATCTCATGGGAGTTCCCTGGCTTTTAAAAGCCGGGAATGTGACATCAGGAAATAACCCAACTTATGGTTCCTGACTCTAAGAGGAAAATCCAGCTCAAAACCTTGGCTTTGGCACAGATGTCCTCAGTATTGCAGGTGAAGAGAGGAGGAGTGGACAAAAAACATTAGTTCAATGTTTGACTGATAGTGGTTTTATCCCTAATTGTTTACTATCTTTCATGAAGGAATGATTCTGTTTGAGATGAAAAGCTGTGAGCTACCCCAGTCAAGTGCTAATCCATGAATAACTGTTTCATTAATAATTCAAAAACACTTTGGTCACACACTGTAACATTCTAATAAACTGTACTACAAAATATCTAGCAGCAATGGCCACTATTCACCACTGAAACCTGAGGTAGAGGACAATTTACACAGATGGTGTATCACATTACTTCCAAAGTTCCTATGGCACAACCCTATTCTCAAATTTGTCAATATTGAGTGACAGATAAAAATCTCGCTTTTGAGGGGCCAAGGGCACGGAAAGCATGGAAATAGTTGGATTGAAAATATCACACTCTTTCTTTCAGTGGGGAGGCTGGGGTCAAAGTACTTTGTTAGGCAACACAGCTTGCACTACATTTGACCTGTGCCGCACCTGACCTATGAATGTTTTTGTGGTGTGGTCACTAAATACCTCATGGAAAAATGTTCCAGTCCCAAAGCCTGCAGTCCTTCCATAATAAGAACTATCTCTCCTTTATAACATGTCTCCAAAAAAAAAATCATAGCATGCCTTAATGTTTGCAAGAATTCTTTAGGAAATTGCTCACCAGAATAATACAACCATATGCAATGTATGTTCTTAAATGTCACACTTTGGAAAAATAGAACTTTTTTGTTTAAATTTTCCCCTTTGGGTGGTTATTTGGAGAACAGTATGTATAAGACTGTCATTATTGCAGTTGCGTCACATTGGCCTGAAATGTTCTCACTCCTTGAAGAGCTTTTGGCAGACCTCTCAGGTGTGTGAAGCTAATAACCTAGAAACAAAAAGCAATGCACCATAGTTCTATTTTGACTGTGGTGAGTTGTTTTAATTCACAATTACAAAGACTAGAGTTGCTTTAGATGTGGTTGATCATTAACTAGCTAGCATTAACAATAACAGAGGTGAGTTGTGTTCGAATGAAAACGCCTGTCGGATTTGTTCCAATTCCAACAGCGTTGCCTAGAAACTACTTGCTCGGTAGCAAAAGGACTTTAGTTGGCTTTCGGTACCTGTAAATTCACTTGTGAATTAAATAGAGATGAGCTTAATAGCTTGAAAATCATTATACTTCCATCTGATAGAATGTATCTGGACCACAGCAGGAATTACGTAGGTTTTCAATCGTTACAGGACCCATGGAATGGTCATGAAAGCTTCTGAGAGCAGGTATGTACAAGACTATAGTGACCATCCCTTTCACATAGAAAATTAGTATTGCCACAGATTTGTTAAATCCTGACAATTCCAGTTGCCAGCTAACTGATTAAGCCAGAAGAAACACTGCAATAAATTAGTTTTGTATTTGTACTTTGGATATGCTAAGTAATACAATGAACTGGGAACAAGTGATTGACCTTGTTGCAGGGCACTAGACTGTGTCCTTTCCTTCATGAATATAACTTGTATGTTTGTTCAACACTTAGAATTTTTATTTTCATGAAGATTGATCAACTCTTATTCTAATTAATGAAACCATCTGATTCCTGCTATTTTTTTTTTAATGGAGGGTTACAGTGTATAAGAACAGTTTTTCATGCATCTCTTCTGTCCCCTGAAGCAAATTCTCTCTCAAGCTAAGGTGACATATCAGATTTCCCTTGGTTCAGAAGATGTTCAATTGCAGGGAATAAATCCAGGGACTTGTTTCTGCTATCATCTGAAACCCTTAATTAGATAAAATTCCTTTTTGTGTTGTGGTGAATGCGCAAGATCAATGTTCATGTAAGTTTTAAAAATGAACTCCCTCCAGATTTCTTAGAAATATGTGTATAATTTGACGTTATTCTGGCTGGCATTATATTTAAAAGGCCGATGAAGTTGCACTTTTTAAGAGAAATATTTTGGGCACCTACTAGTGGAGAAGACATTGCAGTTAATCCTTGACAAAGAGTTATTGTCATTGTGTGCATTGGTTGCTTGGTGCTGTCACCATACATCTATTGTTAATAGCTTCTTTATTGCAAGGTTAAACTCTTGTAATTTGTACTTGATTATAAAAGGAGTTACATTTCTTTTGTGCCATTCACCTTGTCCCATTGTAATTCATTACTTCACTGACTCCTACACTTGGTAACAAATCATGAGAGGAAAATAGATTCAAATACAATTCAGAATGGTAATACTGTAATCAGTTTGAAGTACCTCCATGAACCAGTTTTCAAAATCACATTAGCTAGACTAGCCTTTAAATGTTTACACAGTACTTTTATTACAACCAAGTGTTTGCTAATATTAGACTACGGTCAAATTTGCTTTTGTTTGACACAAACCTTTGCTGAAACTCCACCTTTCATTCACTGAAATGCAAAATGTAGCTGTTACCAACAGTGAGAAGACTAAATTGTCAACAACACAATAACAGATCATCCATAATATGGGTGCCCCTATCATCATTCAGTATTCTCTGCTATCAGTACCTGTGCATAGAGGAGAGCAAGTTTGAAAAAAAAATCTTTAATTTTTGTTGACATGATTCATGGGACTAAATTCTGAAATGCATCTGCATTCTTTTTCCTCATTGTAATGATTATCTTGGTTTTGACCTTAAACTGCTTTAAACTTTTTGGATCTAATTCAATAATTTTGCTTTGGTAAGTATGTAGTTGGATCGCTGACGAGGCGACTTTAAACAATGACATTGGTGATAAAAACTTCAACCAGTTCTCACAGTTTGATCTCTGATAAAAAGCAAGAATCCCTAAATTCCCATTAATCACCATAAAAATATTTTAGAATTGGGTGTGCAAAAAGATGGAAAGGAAACAAATAATCTTTATCACATTTTGCAAACATTGCTAGGAAGCTTTCTACAGTTGAGCCCTTTGAGGAATGTGTCATGTTTTTCAGTGTCACGTTGTAAAGTGTTGCCTAATAGATTGAGGCTCAGTAGTTCAGCATTGCTCCAGTTCATGCACAATGTACAGTAAATGCTGTCGTCATTGGACCATTTATGCAAACCTGTGGCTGACAGATAAAAGTTGTATGAGATAAGTGTACCAGTTAAAAGGCCAGATCAAACAGCCATTTACCTGTACCAATGCTGAGGTTAAAGAAACCTGTCTCTTTTGGTTCACTCCTCTTCATGCATGAATACTTCATTGATCCTTACTTCTTATGGGATTGATCTAGCTATTGATTCATTAGATGCTGTCAGCACATGCCATAAATAGAAGCATCATTGTTCGAAAGTAAAGTTGCCACTCTCCACTCTGAGCAGCTTGGAAGCAGTGTTAAGCTTCTGCTATTAACGTATTTATGATGAATCAAATGGAAATCATGCAGTTGACGATATGCAAGCCTGATGTCAAAACCAATGAATGGTGTTTGTTGCCTGGAGCACTCGTGCTATCTGTGCACTAACCAAGGGAGATCTCAGATTCTTTAGTAGAGTGAAACATGTATTACATATGCTGTAGACCAGCCTGGCTCTGAATGCTAGTGCAATACCAGTCAGCTGTTATGTCGCCTCAAGTCTGGTGCCTTGTAACACAATATTATAATCTGCCTTTCATTACAAGCATAATTTATGAAATCACATTTCGTGTAACTTGGTAGTTCAGCCTATGGGACAAAGATTTATGAGGATTCTAGAAGTAGGGCTTTATTTACAAGGTACATTTTAACAGGTCAATAGCACAGAGTTTTTTAAAAAACAAAATAAATGCTAGCAAGACAGCTCCACATTTTAATTTTTCTTAATCAGTAGCACACAAACTGGTGACACTTGGAATCCACGGCAAGGGAATTTTAACTGAAGATTTTTCAACAAGTACTTATGTCTGTAGAGATGAATTCATTGAAATGTTCATTTATCTAAAAAGAAAACAGTGGGCTGGATTTTATACCCCCTGCCCACACCCTCGGCAGATGTGTTTTCATCAGGAGGAGGGACATGGGTGGTTAGTCTACCAGCTTCTTACTGCACCCCACCCACCCACCGGGTTGATCCCAATAATACACCAAGTGGCGCAGGTGCTGAACTTGGTAGTCCACCCATCATTTTTAAATAAACAATTAAAGGTCTATTAGGCTTGTTAGCAAGCCTATTGACCAAGGTAATACACTGTCTATGACATAATACAGTTGGCATGGGCAGGCAGGCAGGGTTGGGCAGGCCATTTTTTTTTTGTGTGGAGGAGAAAAAAGGAGGGAAGGAAAGGGGGCACTTGATTCAGGAGGTGCCCTGGCACCCCTCTCCCCAAGATGACACCCCCTCCCTGCCTGTCCTCAAACTCACCCCACCTTCCCCTCCCTGGGCTCTCCATTCTCTCCATGATCTCAAAGCCCAAGACTTAACTTTCTGTGGCAGCCATAGTTCTCTTTTGTACTCCTCACTGCTGGGACTGAGCGCTCTGGCGATGCTGGGATTGCTAGAGATGCCTGCTAATCGGATTGGCCCAGCAACTCTTAAGGGTGGGGCTCACTCCACTGAAGGGCAGAAGTCCCGCTCTCAACCAATTTAACCTGCCCCATCATATTGGACTCAAAACATTCACTCTTTTCCCCTCCACAGATGCTGCCAGACTATCTGGGTTTTCCCAGCACTTTCTGTTTTTATTTCAGACCTCCAGCATCTGCAGTATTTTTGCAATGTGATAATAAGCAGATAATCTATTTTTGTGATGTGGATTTGAGGGATAAATATTGGCCAGGCCATGGGGGTTAACTTCCATTCTCTTTGTCAAAATAATGCCAAGGGACCTTTTAAGTCCACCTTAAGAGAGCAGAAAAGACCTCGATTTAATGTCAATAAAAGATGGTGCTTCCAACAGTGCAGCACTACCTCAGTACAGCACCAGAGTGTCAGCCTAGATTTTTGTGCTCAAATCACTGGATTGCCATTTAAACCCTTGTAGCTCTTACACAACCCCCTTGTAACTCAGGTGAGCGTGATACCAACTGAGCTACAGCCAACGACCTAAAGGCAATGAAGAGAGAAAGATGCCTAGATGTGGCTTTGTTTGCGCAGTTTGCTGTACCATTGGACAAATGACAGGCCTTCCCACACAGGTGGGGACAAAAAAAATAAGTGGATAAAGTTGCCTCTAGCTCCTTCCCTGTGACTCCTCCTGGTCTCGATCGCAAACAGCATTTGCAGAATCCAAGGAGCCGGAGGCTGCCTGGCCACCCTTACAGCCAAGGAAATTTGCATGATATGATCGAGCTTAAAGGAATTGCAAATAGGAAAAATAAATAGATAATATTGTACGCAGGGAGGATAGTCATATAATGAAGGGTGCACTACATGTGTTTAGTGGCTGGAAATTTCGTTGGAGCTACTCCTGTTCGTAGATAATACAGAGAATTGTACATGGCCAAATGATTTATTTTGCTTCCCTGCATGTTTAAGTAGAATAAAACTCATGGGCATGGCCTGCTTGTGTTCTGTTTGTACCACAAAAAAATTTTCATTTGAAGGGTGCCCAAGTGGGAAACCCATCAGGCTCATCAAGAGCCACTAGAGGCCAATTAAAAGGATTTCTAGTTTGCCATCAGGTTCTTGTAGGAGGCGGGGGCCGGTTTAGCTACCTGGAGGTGGCCTTCTGGAATCAGACCAGGGGACCAGCACAGCAGGTAAGCTTCGAAGCCATTCCTGCCAGCTTGGGTGTAGCAGCAGCCAGAGGTTGCCCTGTAGAGGAGCTCCCTTCCCCCCACAGTGATGGCCTGGCTACAAACGCCAGTTTTTAAGTCTGTCTTTTAAAATGTTGGAGTGAGGGTGCCTTCATTTTGAAGCACCATCTCCCTCGCTTACCTGCCATGACATCCTGCTGCTGCCTTTGACAGCTCACCCATTCCCTTTAACGGACTGTGAGCCTGCCCCCTGGACTGCAGCGTTTCAAGAAGGCAGCTCACCACCGCCTTCTTGAGGGTAACTAGGGATGGGCAATACATGCTAGCCCAGACAGTGAAGCCCATATCCCTTGAATGAATAAAAAAAATGACTTTTAATTGGGAAAATCACAATGAGTGACTGTGTTTTCCACATGATGCTGGCTTCTGACTCACATTTGAGCCTCACTGCAAGGTTCACAAGCCAACAGGCAAAATCCTGCCCCTGACCTCCAGACAGAGCAAAATCTAACTAATCAATATGTGTTTTGCGGCTACTGTACTTTCAAATGCTAACATGCCTTTGAAACCTACAAGAAAAGTGAGTGCATAATACAACTTCCACCCTTTGTATGGAAAGGTAATAATGGAGGGATATGTCTTGTCTTTTTGCAACCATCTTGCTTTAATTGCCCAGTTGATTATTTTATTCCCTAGTTTGTTGCTAGAGTGCATACATTAAAATTAAGCAGCCTTGTCATAAAAATGCTTTTGACTTGATTAGGTTTTGGATGTTGACTCAAATAGAGATCCTGTTTGGAAGAGACTTCTCTCATTGCTGGTATTATATTATGGTGCCATTTATGTGCCTTGTTGATTTCCACAGACACAAAAGACTTCAGCCAGAGGACCAATTGACCATTGCCAATTTTAAACTATGTTGATCTTGTATCTATTAAAAACCTAATGCAGATATATGCCCGATTTTATCATTGTCACCCACTTCCCAGGGAAAACTTGCTCATTGGTGTCTCTGCTGTGCCATTTATGGATCCTGTCCATTGTCTGATTTGGGTGAATTGTCCTCAATAACGTTGGTTAAAGCACTTAATGGGATAGGTAAAGCCTCTACGGACAGCGCCAGTAAGCCAAAAGAGTCCTTGCAACAGATTTGATTTACAAAATAGTTAGCCTGAGCATACTTCTTCTACATTCCTTGTGATTCATGCACTAGGACACCTAGATCCCACTGAACCTCAGAGCTCTGCGACCTCTCACCATTTAGATAATATTCATTTTATTATTCTTGCTAAAATGGACAATTTCACATTTGCCCACATTATTCTCCATTTGCCAGGTCTTTGCCCACTCACTTAACCTATCTGTCATTTGTAGCCTCCTTACATCCTCTTCACAATTTACTTTCCTACCTATCTTTGTGTCACCAGCAAATTTAGCAACCATACCTTCAGTCCCTTCATCCAAGTCACTTAACTTGTAAAAAGTTGAGGCCCCAGCACTGATTCCTGTGGCACACCACTCATTACATCCTGCCAACCAGAAAAAGACCTATTTATGGCTACCTCCTTTTACAATTAGCTAGCCAATCTTCTATCCATGCCAATGTTACCGCCTACACCATGAGCTTTTATTTTCCGCAAAAACCTTTTAATGTGGCACCTTCACCTTATCAAACGCCTTATGAAATCTAAGTACAGTAGATCCACTGGTTCTCCTTTATCCACAGCACATGTGACACCTTCAAAGAACTCCAATAAATTGTTTAAACATGATTTCCCTTTCACAAAATCATGATCACTCTGCCAGATTGTCTTGAGTTTTTCTAAGTGTCCTGCGAGAACATCTTAAATAATAGCTTCCAACATTTTTCCTATGAAAGATGTTAGGCTAACGGGCCTATAGTTTCCTGCTTTTTGTCTCTCTCCCTTTTTGAATAAAGGAATTACATTTGCTATTTTCCAATCTAGTGGAACCTTCCTCGAATTCAGGGCATTTTGGAAAATTAAAACTAGTGCATCTACTATCTCACTAGCCACTTCTTTCAAGGTCCTAGGATGAAGTCCATCAGGACTGGAGGATTTGAGTCCATTGCTCCAACAATTTGCTCAATACCATTTCCCTACTAATGATAATTTTCTTGAGTTCCACTCTTCCCTCCATTCCCTGATTTACAGCTATTTTTGGGATGTTACTTGCATTCTCTACATTGAAAACTGATGCAAAATACCTGTTCAATTCATCTGACATTCCCTTACTTTACATTATTAATTTCTCTGACTCACTTTCTATAAGCCCAGCGCTCACTTTGTTAACTCTTTTCTTATTTAAATATCTATGAAAATTCCACTTTCCATCTTTATATTTCCAGCTAGTTTTCTCTCATACTCTAATTTTTCCCTCCTCCTTAATCATCTTGTCATTCTTTCCTGTTTCTTATATTCTGTCCAATCTTCTGAACTGCCACCCATCTTTGCACAATTCTATGCTTTCTCTTTAAGTTTGGCAGAATGTTTAACTTGTTTAGTTACCACGGATGGCGGGTTATCACCTTGCAAAATTTGCTGATGGCACAAAGATAGGTAGGAAAGTAAGTTGTGAAGAGAATGTAAGGAAGCTGCAAAGTGACATAGATTAAGTGAGTGGGCAAACATAGAACCACAGAACACTACAGCACAGAAAACAGGCCATTCGGCCCTTCTAGTCTGTGCCAAAATATTATTCCGCTAGTCCCATTGACCTGCGCCTAGTCCATAACCCTCCAGATCTCTCCCACCCATGTATCTATCCAATTTATTCCTAAAACTTAAGAGTGAGCCAGCATTTACCACGTCAGTTGGTAGATTGTTCCACACACTCACCACTGAGTGAAGAAGTTCCCCCTAGTGTTCCCCCTAAACCTTTCCCCTTTCACCCTAAAGCCATGTCCTCCCATGTTTATCTCTCCTAATCTAAGTGGAAAGAGCCTACTCGCATTTACTCTGTCTATACCCCTCATAATTTTGTAAACTTCTCTCATATCTCCCCTCATTCTTCTAAGATCCAAGGAATAAAGGCCTAACCTGTTTAATCTTTCCCTGTAACTCAACTCCTGAAGACCCAGCAACATCCTAGTAAATCTTCTCTGCACTCTTTCAATTTTACTGATTTACTGATATCCTTCCTGTAGTTAGGCGACCAGAACTGCACACAATACTCCAAAGTTGGCCTCACCAATGTCTTACACAACCTCACCATAACATCCCAACTCCTATACTCAATACTTTGATTTATGAAGGCCAGTATGCCAAAAGCTTTCTTTACAACCCTGTCTACCTGTGACGCCACTTTCAGGGAATTATGTATCTGAACTCCCAGATCCTTTTGTTCCTCAGTGCCCTACCATTTACTGTCTATGTCCTACCTTGGTTTGTCCTTCCAAAATGCAACACCTCACACTTTTCTGCATTAAATTCCATCTGCCATTTTCTGGCCCATTTTTCCAGTTGGTCCAGATCCCTCTGCAAGCTTTGAAAGCCTTCCTCACTGTCCACAACACCTCCAAACTTAATGTCATCAGCAAACTTGCTGATCCAATTTACCACATTTTCATCCAGATCATGGATATAGACAACAAACAATGGTCCCAGTACAGATCCCTGAGGCACACCACTAGTCACAGGCCTCCAGGCTGAGAAGCAATCATCCACTACCACTCTGTCTTCTCCCACATAGCCAATTTCGAATCCAGCTTACAACCTCTCCATGGATACCAAGTGTCTGAACCTTCTGAACTAACCTCCCATGTGGAGCCTTGTCAAAGGCCTTACTAAAGTCCATGTAGACATCATCCACAGCCTTTCCTTCATCTACTTTCTTGGTAACCTCCTTGAAAAACTCTACAAGGTTTGTTAAACACGACCTATCACGCACAGAGCCATGTTGACTATCGTTAATCAGCCCTTGGCTGTCCAAATACTTGTATATCCGATCTCTCAGAACACCTTCCAATAATTTACCTACTACTGACGTCAGGCTCACTGGCCTGTAATTACCTGGTTTACTTTTGGAGCCTTTTTTAAACAACAGAACAACATGAGCTACCCTCCAATCCTCCGCACCTCACCCGTGGCTGAGGACATTTTAAATATTTCTGCCAGGGCCCCTGCAATTTCTACACTAGTCTCCCTCAAGGTCCGAGGAAATATCATGTCAGGCCCGGGGGATTTATCTACTGTTATTTGCTGTAAGGCAGCAAGCACCACCTCCTCTTTAATCTCTATATGTTCCATGACACTATTGCTTGTTTCCCTTCCTTCCTTATACACTCTGCCAGTTTCCTGAGTAAATACTGATGCAAAGAAACTGTTTAAGATCTCCCCCATCTCATGAGGCTCCACATATAGACGACCACTCTGATCTTCAAGGGGACCAATTGTGTCCCTTACTATCCTTTTACTCTTAATATACTTGTAGAAACCCTTCGGGTTTACTTTCACATTATCTGCCAACCTCATGTTGTCTTTTTGCCTTCCTGATTTCCTTTTTTTAGTATTTTTTTACATTTTCTATACTCTACAAGCATATTTGCTCCTTGTTGCCTATACCTGCTATACACCTCTCTCTTCTTCTTAACCAGATCGCCAAAATCCCTTGAAAACCAAGGTTCCCTATGCCTGTTAACTTTGCCTTTAATCCTGACAGGAACATGCAAACTCTGCACTCTCAAAATTTCGCCTTTGAATGTCTTCCACTTACTGAACACATCCTTGCTAGAAAACAACTTATCCCAATCCACTCTTCCCAGATCCTTTCTCATTTCAACAGAATTGGCCTTTCTCCAATTTAGAATCTCAACTCGAGGACCAGACCTATCCTTACCCATAATTAACTTAAAACTAATGACATTGTGGTCACTGGACCCAAAAATGTTCTCCTCCACATACTTCTGTCATCTGACCTGTCTGGTTCCCTAATAGGAGATCAAGTATTGCATCCTCTTTTGTTGGTACCTCCTATATATTGATTTAGAAAACCTTCCTGAACACATTTGACAAACTCCAAGCCATCCAGCCCTTGTACAGTATGGGAGTCCCAGTCAATATGTGGAAAGTTAAAATCTCCGACTATCACAACCTCCTGTTTTTTACATTGGTCTGCTATCTCTCTACAGATTTGCTCTTCCAATTCTCTCTGACCATTGGACGATCT
Source organism: Carcharodon carcharias (assembly GCF_017639515.1). Lineage (NCBI taxonomy): Eukaryota > Metazoa > Chordata > Chondrichthyes > Lamniformes > Lamnidae > Carcharodon > Carcharodon carcharias. Next base: position 167,090,963 of record NC_054470.1, read on the forward strand.
ATAATACAATCCTATTAGTGTGGTCACACCTTTCCCATTCCTCAGCTCCACCCATATGGCCTCTGTAGACGAGCCCTCTGGGCTGTCCTGCTTATACACAGCTGTAATATTTTCCCTGACTAGTAATGCCACACCTCCCCCTTTCATCCCTCCCCCTCTATCACGTCTGAAACAACGGAACCCTGGAACATTGAGCTGCCAGTCCTGCCCCTACTGCAACCAAGTCTCACTAATAGCAATAATGTCGTAATCCCATGTGCCAATCCACACCCTAAGCTCATCTGCCTTTCTGACAATACTCCTTGCATTGAAATAGATGCACCTGAGAACATTTCTATCACGTACAAACCTTTGATTTCTGTCTATACATGCATTCCTCGCTTGACCTTTATCCTCCTCCGCCTCACTATCTGCTCTAACACTCTGGTTCCCCTCCCCCTGCAAATCTAGTTTAAACGCCCCGGAGCAAACTTACCCACAAGGGTGTTCGTTCTCCTCCAGTTCAGGTGCAAACCATCCCATTGGAACAGGTCCCACCTTCCCTGGAACAGAGCCCAATTGTCCAGAAACATGAAGCCCTCCCTCCTGCACTCAATTCCTTAGCCACATATTTAGCTGCATTATCCTCCTATTTCTAGCCTCACTAGCACGTGGCACGGGTAGCACTCCTGAGATCGTAACCCTGGAGGTCCTGTCCTTCAACTTTGCACCTAACTCCCTAAACTCTCTTTGCAGGTCCTCCTCCTCCTTCCTATCCACCTCATTGGTCCCTACATGGATCACGACATCTGGCTGCTCCCCCTCCCTCCTGAGAATACTGAGAACTCTTTCCGAGATATCGCGGACCCTGGCACCAGGGAGGCAACAGACCCTCCAGGATTCTCGATTTCCCCAACAGAACCTCCTATCTGTGCCCCTAACTATCGAATCCCCTATCACTACTGCTCTCCTCTTTTCCCTCCTTCCTTTCTGAGCTGAGGGTCCAGCCTCGGTGCCAGAGACTGGACCACTACAACTTGTTCCTGGTAGGTTGTCCCCACCAACCGTATCCAAAACGGTATACTTATTGTTGATGGGAATGGCCACAGGGGTGCTCTGCTCTTTCTGTCTATTCCCCTTCCCTCTCCTGGCATTCACCCAGCTACCTGCCTCCTGACTTTTAGGGGTGACTGTCTCCCTGAAACTCCTGTCTATTACTGCCTCTGCCTCCCGAAATGATCCGAAGTTCATCCAGCTCCAGCTCCAGTTTCCTATCTCGGCTTCTCAGGAACTGCAGCTGGATGTACCTTTTGCAGCTGTAATCATCAGGGACAATCGTGCTGTCCATGACTTCCTACATGCTGCATTTGGAGCACTGAACTGCTCTAACTGCTGCTTCCATTAGCTATTCCTAATTTAATTGAAGGAACTTACCTTGCCTTACCCCACTGGGAGCAAGCTTGTCCTCAGCCTCTGCTCGCCGAAGCCTCTCGAGCAAAAGCTTCAAAGCTCCACTCCTTCACTGGGCCACTCACACACTGGCCGCTCCTCTTCAGCTTCCCCTCCTTTTATTTTCAATCTCTGCGCTCTTTTTCAACTGCCTTCTCTTCAAGCTCCGTGCTCTTTTTCAACTGACCTCCCTTCAAGCTCTGCGCTCTTTTTCAAAATGTGGCAAATGGAGTGTAATGTGTATTCTATAGTCATCAGGGACAATTGTGCTGTCCGTGACTTCCCACGTGCTGCATTTGGAGCACTCGACTGCTCTAACTGCTGCCTCCATTACCTACTCCTAATTTAATGTCTATTCTGTGTATTCTGAAATATCCATTTAAAAGTCTGCCATTGCTTTTCTATGGACCTATCCCTTAATCTCATTTGTCAGTTCACTCTAGCTAAATCTGCTTTCATGTCCTCAATTGCCCTTATTTAAGTTTAAACTACTAGCCTTGGACCCATTCTTCTCTCCCTCAAACTGAATGAAAATTAAATAATATTTATGATCACTGCTACCTTGGGGTGCCTTCACTATGAGGTTATCAATTCCATCTCGTTGCAAAGTACCAGCTCTAGTACAGCCAGCTCTCTGGTTGGCTCCAGAACATGCTGTTCCTAGAAATGCAGAATTATTACGTTGCAGAAGGTGTCTGCACCAGCTCTCCAAATGAGCATTATGATTCGACCATTCTCCTGCCTTTTCTGCACAACCCTGCACATGTTTCTATTTAAATAATCATCTAATGCCTTGATTGAACCTGCCTCCTCCACACTTCCAGGCTGTGCACTCCCAACCCACACTCGCTGCATGAAAAAGATTTTTCTCGCATCGCATTTGCTTCTTTCGCAAATCACTTTAGATCTGTGCCCGCTCGTTCTCAATCCTTTTACGAGCAGGAACAGTTTTTCCCTATTTACTCTGTCCAGCCCCATCTTGATTTTGAACACCTCTACCAAATCTCCTCTTAGCCTTCTCTCTGAGGAGAACAGTCCCATCTTCTTCAATCTATCTTCATAACTGAAGTTTCTCATCCTTGGAACCATTTTGTAAGCCTCTTCTGCACTCTTCCCTAGTGTGCTCATATCCTTGCTAAAATGTGGCACCCAGAACTGTACCCACTACTCCAGCTGAGGTCTAACTGGTGTCCTATACATGTTCAGCATAATCTCCTTGGTCTTGTACTCTCTGCCCCTATTAATAAAGCCTAGGATACTGTATGCTTTATTAACTGCTCTCTCCACCCTGTTCTGCCACCTTTTTAATGACTTATGCACATGCATACCCAGGTCTCTCTGCTCCTGCACCCCCTTAAGAATTGTACCCCTTATTTTATATTGACTGTCCATGTTCTTCCTAGCAAAATGAATCACCTCACACTTCTCTGCATTGAACTTCATCTGCCACCTATCTGCCCACTCCATCAACTTTTCTATGTCCTTTTGAAGTTCTATACTGTCCTTCACACAGTTTACAACACTTCCAAGTTTTGCATTATCCGCAAACTTTGAAATTATTCCCTGCATACCAAGATATAGATCATTAATGTATATCAGGAAAAACAAGGGTCCCAATACCGACCCCTGGTGAACTCCATGGCAAACCTCCCTTCCTCCAGCCCGAAAAATATCCATTAACCAATATTTGCTGTTTCCTATTACTCAGTCAATCTTGTGTCCTCGTTGCTACTGTCCCTTTATTCCATGGGCTATAACTGTTCTCACAAGTTTGTAGTGTGGCACTGTATCACATACCTTTTTGAAGTCTATGTACACCACATCAACAGCATTACCCTCATCAATCCTCTTTGTTGCCTCTTCAAAACAACTCCAAGTTAATTAAATCTGATTTTTCCCTTAAGAAATCCATGATGGCTCTTAATCAACCCATATTTTTCCACGTGACTATTAATTCTATCCCGGATAATTGTTTCTAGAAGCTTCCCATCACCTCAGGCAATTGTATAATTGTTGGCTTACCCTTACAGCCATTTTTGAACAAGGGCATAATGTTTGCAATTCTCCAGTCCTCTGGCACCTCCCCTGAGTTTAGGAAGACTAAAAGATTATGACCAGTGTCCCTGCAATTTCCTTGCTCACTTTGTTCAATATCCTTGTATGTATCGCATCTGGTCCCATTGCCTTGTCAACTTTAAGTTTCGACAGTTTATCCAATACCACCACCATATCAATTTGAACCCTTCTGGTGTCAGAGTCTCCTCCTCTGTCACAATGGCCTGGATAGCAACTGCCTCCTTGGTAAATACAGCTACGAAGTATTCATTTAACACCTCAGCTGTGCCCCTGCCCCCATGTGTAAATCCCCTTTTTGGTCCCTAATCGGCCCTGCTCCTTTTACCACTTTTTTTTTTACTATTTATGTGCAGAGAGAAGACTTTGGGATTCCCCTTTATGTTGGCTGCCAGTCTTTTCTCATAATCCCTCTTTGCTTCTCTTATTTGCTTTTTCACCTCTCCTCTCAACCTTCTGTATTTTCAATTGTATTTTCTATCTGACACCAGTCATATGTGTGCTTTTTCTCCTTTATCTTAATTTCTATCTCCTTTTTCACCCAGGGAACTCTGGATTTGTTTGCTCTACCTTTCCCTTTTGAGGGAATATACCTTGACTGTGCCTGAACCATTTCTTCTTTGAAGGTAGCCCATTGTTCAGCCGTAGTTTTTCCCACCAACCTTTGAGCCCAGTCTATCTGGCCCAGCTCCGTTCTTGTCCCATTGAAGTTGGCTCTCTCCAATTAATTATTCTTATTCTGGATTGCACATTGTCCTTTCCTACCATCATCCTAAACCTTATAATACAATGATCACTGTCTCCTAAATGTTCCCTCACTAACACTTGATCTACTGGGCCCACCTCATTTCCAAGAAACAAGTCCAACAGTGCATCCTTTCTTGTTGGTCTGGACACATACTGCAGTACAAAATTCTCCTGAACATACACTGGGAACTCTGCCCTTTACACCACCACTATCCCAGTTTATATTTGGGTAATTAAATTCCCCATTGTAACTACTCTATAATGCTTGCATCCCTCTGTAATTCCCTGCAGGTTTGTTCCTCTACATCCTTCTCACTATTTGGCGGTCTGTAGACTACACTGGCAATGTAATTTTTGTTTCTTAGCTCTAGCCAAATTGTTTCTAACCTTGAACCCTTTGGGACATCCTCTTTCTCCAGCACGGCAATGTTCTCCTTAACCAATACAGCCACCCCTCCTCCTTTTCTTCCTGCCCTATCTTTTCTGAACACCTTGTACCCAGGAATATTTAACACCCAGTACTGCCCTTCCTTGAGCCAGGTCTCTATTATCACCACATCATAATTCTGCATGGCAATCTGCGCCTGTAACTCTTTATTTACTATATTCAGTGCATTCACATAGATACAGTATAAACCTGATTAAGACTTCGTTACTTTCTCCCTTACTCGGACTCAGCCTATTAACTTGCTATTCTCTATTCTACTGCTATCTATCCCTCCCAGTATTTTGTGTACCCTGGTATTACTCTTTAATATTCTCTCCTGCCGTGTTACTATCCTGAAAACATTCAATGAACTTCTCATCTAGGCTACCTTTGCCCATCTGATTTTTCCAGTCTATATGTTGATCACTTTAGCAATGCTCTGCTCATCTGTTGAACCACTTTCCAAATCTGACATTGGTGGGCTGAATGACCACCATCTGTGTGTAGGATGCTACAGTAGTCTCTGAAATAGTATGATATTCTCCTGGTCTCCTGAACACAGGAGATGAGTGGAATGGCAAGGCAAATGGTCTAAATGTTTGGTTCACATCAAGAAACCGGCAGAATCCCTGTGAAATTTTAGAGTTGTCATCTTCAATAGTTTAATTCAAATTGTTTTCTGTTCGTCATTATTGGATACATGAAGGAAAAAGTCAAATTTGATATTTCATCCTTGAGATCAACACTGAGTATTTGTGTGTTCCTGGGCTATAGAATAATGAAATAAAACACCAGTCTCAATGCTTCAGTATATAATGCCTTATATTTAATCTGAACATGTCTAAGATAACACCTCTGAGACTGACTGTGACCTACTTGTAATTGCTGGTGCAAGTTGACGATCTTAATGCGATCATGCTAATACATTTACCTACGCAAACTAGCTTTTTATTTTATTGGAAATAAAGAACTTAAAGTGTCATAGCCAGAGCAGCAATACATTTTGCTTAATAAATATAAGAAGCCATTTTCCACGGTAATTTAAGAAATTCCAGGAGATTCCTGAGACTGCATTTTCATTATACTGAGCAATTGTCAGCTATTCAAGATGTGTTTTTTTTTGTTCACTCATGGGATGTGGGCTTCGCTGGCTAGAGGGCATTTAAGACATGGAGTCACATGTAGGCCAGATGGCAGATTTCCTTCCCTAAAGGACATTAGTGAACCAGATGGGTTTTTACAACAATCGTTATAAATCATTAAATTTTTATTGAATTCAAATTCTACCATCTGCCATGGTGGGATTTGAACCCAGGCCCCCAGAGCATTACCCTGCGTCTCTGGATTACTAGCCCAGCAACAATACCATTACGCCATCACCTCCCATGTCTATAATATTGACTGTGTTGAGCTGCTCGGTAAAGAGCTGGTTAACTGGTATAAGTAATGTGCATAACACTAAGTAAGACTAACACATGCTCAACTGCAAGCAGCCATGATTGAATTAACTTTATTTATGTCTTTAAAAGAGGGCAGCAGAGAGGGCAATATAACAAAATGATCTTACACAGTACTACATTCTCTACCTAATTTAAAAAACAACTTGTGCCATTTTACATTTTAATATACAAGTGACTAAGTTCCCAGTGTATAATATGACTAAACCAACATCAAGAATATTGGAAAATTTAATAGGTTGTACCGTATGCTTGCTTTCACTGTAATGATAACCAAAGCATATATGATCGATACTGCTAGTGACTTCCATGTTTAAAAAAAAATCTTTAACACCAATACATACTTAACAAAAATATCATCATTCAACAAGAAATAATGAATGGAACAACTTATTTCTTCTTCTTTCCTACATACTTTCAATTAACCCACCTGGCCTTTTTCTCTTTCTAAAATAAAAACCGAAAATGCTGGTAAAACTCAGCAGGTCTGGGAGTATCTGAGCTCTGAAGAAGAGTCAAACGGACTCAAAATATTAACTCTGTTTCTCTCTCCACAGCTGCTGTCAGACCTGCTGAATTTTAACAGCATTTCCTGTATTTATTTCAGATTTCCAGCATCCTCGGTATTTTGCTTTTCTTCGTTCTCTTTCTGTTGGGGTATCTCTTTCCATTTTTATTAGCTTAACTCTGCTCTCTCAACATCTCCATCTTTGTCAAACCTGAACTTTGACTACCAGCTCTGCTTAATTGTTAGGACTGTGACATACATTGAATTGCCTCAATCAAAGATCCCAAATCACTTTGGAATTTGGGTTAGAGAATGTTTCTTGTGCTCTCCCTTTGTCAGATTTCCTCTTTCAAGCAAAGGATCCATCTACTTGACACTTGGGAGTATCTCTCAAACCATCTTTACAACATGCTTCTCCATATCACCACAATAGTTTTTCACCATGATCTTTTGACCAGCACTGAATTCTAAGTTTTGTGCCCAGTGTACCATGACTCCTCTTAGAACATAAGACGTAAGAGCAGAAGTAGGCCATTTGGCCCCTTGAGTCTGCTCCACCATTCAGTGCGATCACGGTTGATTTGATAATTCTCAACCTGGTGAACCTTCTCTGAACTGCCTCCAATGCTTGTATATCTTTCCTTAGATAAGAGGACCAAAACTGTTCACAGTATTCTAGGTGTGGTCTAACTAGTGCCTTGTATAGTTTTAGCAAGACTTCCCTATTTTGATACACCATTCCCTTTGAAATAAAAGCCAATATTCTATTTGCCTTTCCTATTACCTGTTGAACTTGTATGTTAGCTTTTTGTGGTTCATGCACAAGGACTCCCAAATCTCTCTGTAATGTAGCCTTCTGCAGTCTTTCTCCATTTAAATAATATTCAGCTCTTCTATTCTTCCTGCCAAAGTTCATCACCTCACATTTTCCCACATTATATTCCATTTGTCAAGTTTTTGCCCACTCACTCAACCTGTTTATATCCCTCTGTAGACTGTCATTGTCTCCACTTGTCTTTCCACCTATTTTTGTGTCATCCACAAACTTGGCAATAGTACATTCACTTCCCTCATCCAAGTCATTAATATATATTGTAAGTAACTGTGGCCCCAGCACCGATCCTTGTGGCACCCTACTAGTTACATGTTGCCATCCTGAAAATGCCCCCCTTATCCCAACTCTCTATCTTCTATTAGTTAATCCTGTATCCATGCTAATATCCTACCCCCAAAACCATGAGCTCTTATCTTATTAAGTAGCCTTATGTGCGGTACCTCAATGAACATCTTTTGGAAATCCAAATATATTACAACTACTGGTTCCTTTTTATCTATTCTGCTTGTTACCTCCTCAAAGAATTCTAATAAATTTGTCAGGCAAGATTTCCCCTTCAAGAAGCTGTGCTGACTCTGCTTGATTATATTATGCATTTCCAAATGCTCTTCTATTTCTTTATTATTGACTCTAACATTTTCCCAATGACGGATATTAAGCTAACTGGCCTATAGTTAGCTGTTTTTTGTCTCCCTCCCTTTTTGAATAAGGCTGTTACATTGGCAGTTTTCAAATCCTCTGGGACTTTTCCAGAATCTTCACTTTGCCTTGCTTTCTTCTTGTCAGGTTTAAAAAAACTAAACCTTGTCTTAGGAGCATGTTTAAACATTATGGGCAGGATCTTTAGGTCAGTGAACAGGGGGCGGGGCCCACTCGCCGACATGTAAAATGATGTGGGATGACGTTGGGCAGAACTCCTGATGTCACTCCGCATCATTTCCGTTTTCAGGAAGGCGGGGGCGCAGCCGAATCAGCTGTGCGCCCGCCAACCTGTCAATGGCCTATTGAGGCCATTTAAAAAGTCATTAACATAATTAAGGGACCTGCCCATCCAATCTTACGGTTGATGGGAAGGCTGGGTGCCCTGGTGGGCTTAAGAAAAAGCATGAAACCTCATCCATGGGCGGGATGAGGTTTCATGAGGGTTTTAAGATATTTAATAAAGGTTTGAGATAAAGTGATGGACATGTCCCCTCATGTGACAGTGTCACATGAGTTGGGACATGTCACAGGAATTTGTCTTAAAAGTTTTAATTCCAAGCTGATCTCCCTGAGGCAGCACTTAGCCTCAGGGAGATCAGTGCAAAAGAGCGCACTCCTGGCTGAGGGAAACCTTCCCCCCGCACAGGGAGCGCATAGTGCTTCCTGGCGGACATCATGCTGGGGCGAGCCTTAATTGGCCTGCCTACGTAAAATGGCGGCACGCCTGCTCCTGCACTCTTTTTCTTCCCTCTACCCCCACAAACGGGGGGAAAAATTTTCCCTAGCTTGTTGGTGAGCAACCATAGTTGTAGACTATGGGATTATGCCAAGGGAACAGAAAATTGTCTAGCCTGCGTCATAAACATAGAAATTACTGCCTAGCTTGTCACCTAGCAGATAATTCTGCAAAGACCTCTTCATATTCTGTACACCTCTTTCTGCAGCACCATTTGATGCTGGGTATATGGTGGTATTACTTCAGTATTTGAATCTCTTCTGATGTAAACTGTGGACCATTGTCTGAGACCAACACCTCTAGCACCCAACCTCAATAGTTTTGGCACTTGTGATGTTGGACATAAACTCAACATTTATCCACTTTCCATATCTATTGATCAAAATAGCGCATTCTTTCCTTTCCACTTCAAAGAAAACAACAAGTAGTCCTTCCCAAGATTTTCTTGTGTTTGACCATGGAATGAAAGGAACCTTGGCTGGATCATTTCTCATTGAGACACATTTCACAACTTTCCATTAACTCTTCAATATCTCTATCTACCTTTTGAATACCAAAACTATCTTCTTGTCAATGCTTCCATAAGGACTATCCGTGTCTGATCTTGATGGAGTTCCTCTAACAATCTCACTCTAAATCTTGGTGGAATAATGACTCTTAAACTGCAGAGGAGAAGGCCCTGATCTACTTGGTTCATTTCGACGCAATTTCTCATCACACTCTCTTTTCAGGCCAGCCATTCATGACATAATTGAACACTTTACTGAACACAACATCCTTGCAAATTTGTTCACTAATTTCTCTGATAGCCACTGGCATGTCATTTGTGCATGTAAAGTAATTCACAGGTAACTCAGTGACTAGCAATGAATCAGTATTCACAGGAAATCTCAAAAGAATGTCTCTGCTTTAGCATGATCTGCTGACTTGTGATATTAAATAACATACTGATGGCTAATTTTTTCACTTTGTCCTCCTTGCTGAAAGAACACTTTTCACTCTCTTAGCACTTGCTCAATGTCAGACATACTCTGACTGATCCCTACCTTAAATAATTTGGTCCAGTTTAACTGCATTTTCATAAGCCAATTTCTTTCCATCAGGGATGCTTTGTTCCCTCCTCCTCCTAAGACCAATGGTAAGTAATAGGATGTATCATCATATTCCATCCTAACACTACCTTGACTTAGAACTGGAATACTGTTATAGTCAGTTTCACACCAGTTTTGCATGAGGGAATGTGGCTTAGGGACTTCTTGTACTCTGAGATAATGGACACGGCTGCAGCTGTGAAATCACCAATTTTCATTTTTACTATGAGCTCTGAAATTATACCTTCAGCCCTTTTACTCTCATCTTCTACGTGCTGTTTTTCTTGCTCCCTGACCCGAGTACAGCCCTTGACCTTTCTGATTGATAGCTCCAACTTTTGTTTCCACATCTATCAAATTGTGCATTCAAAGGTTTCCAGACTCCTGACCTAGCTTTAGATCTACCACGATCCTGACCTTGTTGATTGGCTGTGACTTGGAGCTTTACCGTGACCTGGAGCATTACGATTTCCTCTATTCCTGCATGCCTTCTGGATAAAATCAACTTTCCCACAGACATAGCACTTTGACTGGAAATGGGGGTATTTAAATGGCTGGTGGCTACCATGGCAGTGCTAGCAATCTACAATTCTGACACTGGGATTGTGAACTCCGCTGCCTTGACCTGGATCTTGCTGAAATCCTGGAGAGCCACCCTGCTCTCTCAGAAAAAGAACACCCTTGAAATTTGCAACCACCTCCTTCTGCCACTTCTATGGCTGTGGCCTCATCACAGGCCTCCTTCAAAGTCAGCTTACTGCCTTTATTCAAAAGCTTGGCCTGGATTTTATTGCTCTTTAGGCATCCTACAAACATGTCGCAAAGGTTGATTTCTAAGTTCACGCCATACTCACAGTGATAGGGTTTCTTTAACTTGAGACTATAATCTGCAACAGTCTCACCTTGGCAACTGCTTCCTTTCAAAGAATGCAAATCTCAGTGCAATCCCATTCTTAGTCGTGCCATGAGTCCAGAATCTCATTAATTTCACAGTAGTCCATAGTACTGGGATCTTGTGGACAACATTGTCAGACACTGCTTCAAAAGCATCTGGCCCCATCATGGTAAGGAAAACGTTTACTTTATCCTCACATCCTCATCTCCTATTTAATTCACTTTCAGCCATATGTGTAACCTTCGTTCATAATTACACCAGTCCTCTTTTATTCGGGTTGAATTCCCCTTTGGTGCCATTTTTTCCCCATTACTTAGCATACTGACTGACTTGTTTACCTGAACACAATGTGCAGATGGAGCAATCTTTCAAATTACTCAAAGTCCACTTTGAGTCCCAAAAATGTGTCTCAATGTTCTTCACTTCATCACCATCATTGCACTGAGACTAGCATACGCTCAATTACAGCCAGCCATCGTTGATGAACTGATTTTCATCTCTCCAACAGAGAGGGCAATATAACAAAATGCTCAGATCTTGCAGAATTCTACAAATAACCCAGGTTGGAATTTTCCGGTCCCATTGATGTTGGGCATCATGGCTGCCGGGCATGGTGAGGGTGGGGAGGAGACACACAAGAAAGCCAAAAGTTGGTTTCATGCCGGCATAAAAACACAGCAGGACCGTCTGATAGTGTCCACCATGGCGGAGTGCCAATTCTGCTGGAGGCTGGCATAAACGCAATTTGCTAATGGGATGCAACGTAAAGCCTGACCAGAATCATCCCCACCAAGCCAGATTTACTTTTATACTGGTGGGAAAACACATTGGACTAGAACGCGTCTGGACCAAGTGTGATTCACCGTTAGGGCCTTGTTCACATTGTGGAAACCCAAGGAACAGAAGGTGCTGGAGCCATACAGCTAGTGGGCCCTGCAGGAACACGTGCATTGCATGCTGGGAGGACCATCGTACACATGGCTCAGCCATGAAGCAGCTCACGGAAGGTGGGAGGTCTCCGCTGATGTTCCGAAGTAGACCCGAGACATCACGGTTTTAGCCGTGGGCTGCTACAGATGAAGGGTGGGGGGGTAGGAAAGTCCAGCTGTAAGTTGGGGAGGAACATGTACAGGAGTGGGGAAGGATGGAGGTGGGAGAGGAAGGTCTAGGTTTGACTGGGAGAAGATGTACCAGGGGTGGGTGAGGTTGGAGAGGGTCGAAGGTGTCAGGGAGGGTTGAAGTTGGGATGGGGAAAACAAAGTTGTGAGGGTGGAAAGGTTGTGGGGGGTGGGGAGGGGAGGGAGTACTGGGGAGAATACAGAAGTGGGGAGGTAGGTGTAAGAGAAGGACTTTTAGAGGGGGAAGGAGTCCAGGAGGAGGAAGAAGTCCAGGAGAGGAAAGGAGGGAGTAAGGGGAGATGTTCAGGTGAATGTGCAAGGTAGGGGTGTGTGGAGTCAATGACTGCTTCCTGGGGATTAAACTGAGGGTGGGCATGGTAAGAGGGAATGGTGAGTATGAGAGGGGGCAGAGGGAGCCGGGAAGGCGCGGGCACATTGGTAGCAGTAGAAGGAGTGGCGAGGGTGCTAGGTGGGGACTCAGGCAGATAGGGACCATTGGGGGTGGGAAGTAGGATGTCGGTGAGGTCAACGTGGATGTTGTTGGGATTCTTGGGAAGGCAGGGTCCATGCATGTTCACCTGGATATCCTGGAAAGAAAAGGGTTTGGGTTGGTTGGTTTCATTTGGGAGGGGGAAGGTGATGCCAGGGGGTTAAACAGTGATGGGTGACTGGGGGAGGGGAAAGGATGGGGGAATTTAGCAAAAATCTGACTGAGCATTGTTGTCAAAATCATAAGTGAATGGAGCCTTGTGTTGGATGGGCATAGATGCTGCATGGGAGTGGAATTAGGTGTGGGTGGAGATGCAGGACAGCTCAGATTGACAAGTGCAAGAGGGCCCCCAGCAGGCAGCATTGTAAGTGCTCAGGACAGAAAATGAGTTTAATGGATGAAAGCTCCACGTTCTTGGGAGAGCTCACACGAAGCTCCGAGAGGCCTTGCCACATACTCCCACCTCTCCCTCCAGAATCACTTGTCCCGCTGTGAGCAGCTGAACTGCTTGTGGTGGGGGGGATGTAGTGGGAAGACTCGCGAAGCCTGTGAATGAAGTTGAAAGACAACATTGCACGTTATTCAGTGAAAGCGAAGATATTTTCAGATTATAAAATGGCAAAATGTGTTCACCTGTGCAACCACTTGTGTTCAGAATTTCTTAACTTTTCTAGGCCTATCACTTCTAGGTGCTGTCCTGACATCCGCAGCAGGGGTGGAGACAGCCTGCACAATGGTTGGCCCTGTTGCCTATCATGACTTTGGCGTGCATCCTCTGGAGAGCAAGGCCTTGAGTGCCCCAGCTTGTTTTGGCTGCTCTCCTGTGGACCAGCTGCTCCCTCTGTGGTTGGGGGCATCCCAGGCAAAGAGGACTCGGGAGCGGACAGCCTCTGAGATTCCTGAGTGGATGACCCACTGATGTCCAGCTACTGCCCCTCCTCCCTTCGGATGCCCCAGAGCCTTGGCCTGACTCCTTGAGGGGAAGGAGCACCTGGAGGGCCATTGAGATACCCCATTTCCCCCTCGCGTTGCCACTGCAGGAATTCCCTCATGGCTACCATGATGGAGTACAGGTCTCTGTGCATCTCTGCGTTCTGCTGGACCAGGGTCTCCATGGCGTCCACCATCCTTCCCATGGAGACCTCAATATGTGCACATGTGGGCACCACTTCAGAGAGCAAGGGGGCACACTCTGTTGAGGAATTCCAGCAGCCCTGTGAACTGTTCCGCTGCCTTCTGCTGCCTCTCCACGATGAGTTGGAAGGCCAAATCCAGAGGCTCGTCATCTGACTCGGACCTCACAGATGCCTCTTCCCCCAGCAGTCCTCCAAGTGCCAGGGAGCTCAGCTGAACCTGCCTCCTGCTGCAGACGCATGCCCGCGCAGTGACCTCCAGATTGTGAACCCGAGCCTGCTCTAGATTTAGGTCCACCGAGGTGTGTATCTCTGCGCTGGTGGAGGGTGTGAGTAAACGCTGTGATGGGTCTTCCAGGCTGCTTATTTCCGGCTTTTCAATGGAGGGATGCGTCCTCTTGGCTGGAGGTGAGGACATAGATGGAGCCGAGGGACTGGCTGGCTGAGGGTGGCGGTCACTTGGCAGAGTTTCTTGTGAACCAAAGTAGAGATAATTATTGCATGGCAGCAGAGACAAAAGCAGGAGAGAGAGCACTCAGTTGCATTGAGAGAGGGATGATGTGGTGCAGGATCCTCACTTGGGTATTGGCCGTCGACCTCATCATCACCATAGGCACGGCCCACGTCGTCACCAGTCACACTCCTCAGTGAGTGAGGGGCCTAACGTGCCACTCCGCCCCCCTGTCTGGGACCTCTCCCTGTTGTTCTGAGCCAGCTTCTCCTACATGAAAACAGATGGAGAGTGTGATGAGGACACATGGCACTGTGTGGAATGTTTGTGTGGTAAGTGAAACCATGGATGGGATTAAGACGTGACCTCCAGAGGATATGGGCCTGAATGCAATGTGAGAGTGAGAGAGAGTTAATGGTGTTATCCGTTGAGGTGTGAGATCCCTATGGATCTTGTGATGGGTTTGAGAGTGTGTGAGTTGAGAGTGATGAGGTGTTTGACTTACCCTGGTGGAATGGATGAGAGCATTGATTCTCCTCCTGCACTGGGTGGCTGACCTCCTCTGTGCTCCCATGTCACTGACCGCCACCGCCTCCAAGGCCAGGTTGGTGACTCTGGTGGACCTCCTGCAGCCAGAGCCAGGGGGCAGAGGACATCACAGCAGCTTTCCATTGCATCCTGCAGGTGCCCCAGAGAGGGGTCACAAAATTTGGGAGCTGCTGTCGTCTTTGCTTTCTGGGCCTTCTAGTCCTGGTCTGTAGACATGAAATAGGCTGCACTCTGGTGCTGTTTAAATATGGCACCCGGAGTGAAGAAGCACTGAGGTCATGGCGGGGCGGGCAAATCTGAGCCCCTGCACCCCCCCCACCCCCCCCCATCAGTGATCCAGTGTGTTTCCTGTGAATGCATTATTAATGAGGCAGGATGTGCCAGGAATGGGGCGATATGATGCGAAAGCCCGCTATTGTGGCCGGTGGGTAAAACGCCCTTTTTCCTGCCCGCTACCAGACTTTGTGCAAATCTGGGATGATTCTGCCCCAGTAACTTTTCTGGGAAATGACTGAAGAAT
Source organism: Carcharodon carcharias (assembly GCF_017639515.1). NCBI lineage: Eukaryota > Metazoa > Chordata > Chondrichthyes > Lamniformes > Lamnidae > Carcharodon > Carcharodon carcharias. The sequence goes on from NC_054470.1 coordinate 167,106,123, forward strand.
AATCCCAGTTTACAAATCGGGCTTTGTAATGCACAAGCCTCCACAGTTCATTTTGTTCCTAGGTGATTATAATCTGCTATCAATTCACTATTTCCCATGAAGATTGATGCTACTATTACAACAACAATTTGTATTTATACAGTGCCTTGCATATACTAAAGCATCCCAAGGCACTTCACAGGAGTGTTAATGAACAATGACACAGAGCCATGTAAGGAAATATTAGGTCAGCTGACTAAAAGCTTGTTCTGAGGTTTTAAGGAGTGTCTTTAAGGAGGAAAAGAGGTGGTGAGGTTATAAGGGAATTCCAGAGCTTGTGGTCCAAGTAGGTAAAGGCATGGTTGTCAATGGTTAAGTAAAAATTGGGAATGTGCAATCGTTCAGAACTGGAGTATGAAGTTCCTGAGGGATATCATGCTGAAGGAGGTTCCGGGGATACAGGGGATTTCCAATACAAGAAGCTGAATTTTTAGACACTTAGAAGCGGGTGGACGCTCAAAATGGCGCTGCCGGCCAGAGTGCTAGTTCCTCGGCTCCAACCCATCCTGGACTAATTTCGCAGAGGTGGGATATCGGGTCGGCTACGTGCCCACCGGCAGCTTAAGGCCAATCATCAGAGGCTGACTGGGATTTTCCAGTTGGTTTCTAGTTCTGCACAGCGGGTGGGGGACAATGCAACTGCCTGGGGGCAGCCTCCCAGCAGTAGACAGGGGCAAGGTGGGGCCAGCGCTTCAGGCAGGTTTAGAAGCCTTCTCTGCCTGACTGAGTTCAGCTGCAGCTGCAGCCGCAGACCGCCGTGTGGAAGGGTAGACTCTGTTTTCTGGAGCCCTCTCTCTCACACTCACTTGCCATGGCATTCAGGTGCTGCTTTGAGAGACGAGGGGATCTCCTATTGGCCCTTCAGCTTCAGGCTTCCACACACCATGCCTAATGAGCCCATTCTCTGGCCACCAATTGGCCAATTCAGGAAAAATCACATGTTTCTTCACACAGTGCAGGGTTCTGACCACAATTTGAACCTGGCAATGGGGTCCTGAAGCCTGCGGGGAACTTGAATCTTGTCCAAGGATGCACATTATAAATTGAATGGTCCGACTGCACTTTGTGTATTTCGCTTTTTCCTTGACTGACTCTTTATATTACCCCTTTGTGACCTTGAGCTCTGATACAATGCTTTACACATAACAGCCCCATTAACAAACTGTCAGAAACCAAAGTCCAGTGGAGACTTAGAAAAGGAAATACGAGGGGCAAATAGAATGTTTGAGAATAGATTAGCAATAAACATAAAAGGGAACCCAAAGGTATTTTATTATTCTATAAATAATGGAAAGGTGGTCAAAGAACGGGTGGAGCTCATTTCAGTCCACAAAGTGGATATTTGTGTGGAGGTAGAGGGCATGGCTGAGGTATTATATGAGTACTTTGTATCTGTCTTCCTGGATGTAGGAGGACGTAGTGATGATATTGGATAGGAAAAAGTACTTAAATGGTTAACAATGGAAAAGTCACCCAGATTGGATGGGATGCATCCTAGCTTGCTGAGGGAAGTAAGGTTGGAAATTGAGAAGGCTCTGGCCACAATCTTACAATTCTCCTTAGATATGGGAGTGGTGCCAGAGGAGTAGAGGATTGAAAATGGAGGCCATGATCAGCAGGAGGTGGGGAGAGGGATCATGATAAGTGGGTGTTGGTGTAGAGAGAGAGAATAAATGAGGTCATAATTGGCAGAGGTGGGCCTGAAAGCTTCTATAAGAGACTGGGTGGAGAGCACTCCAGCTGCTCCTGACCCACAAGAAGTGCTGGAAAAGGCACACTCCTTGAGGAGCTGGCTGTTCCCAGCTCCCTTTACCTTCTGGGTTTCCAACCCCTGGTAAGATTGTAAAGTAACAGCGATTTTTAAATTGGGCTCCCAGTTACATAAGCTAAATATGTTAATTAAATGATCCACTTTTTCATGGTGGGACATGTGGACACCCTGATACCCATCATCATAATGAAGACAGTGGGTGTTTTTGCAGTTTGTTAGGAACACATTCCCTCTTTCAACATCTTTAACTCCATACACCTCCAACCCCCTCTCATCTGTCTCAGGAGAAACCATGGAACCAGGTGTGATGAAAGTCAAGTAGACTGCCAGCTTGGACTATCAAAAGAAGCTAAGTGCTTGACATGCTAATGAGTAAACATGGATGCTGGCTTAGCATGTAAGATGTGAAGGGAATTTGCATTTTTAGATAAATGAAGAGATTTGGATTTCAAAGGGATCTTAGTCTGTTTACAACTAGCCAGATAAGCAAGGCCAAGGAATGTTAATGTTTTCTCAAATGTTACTGGCAATAGTGGCAACATGAAAGTTTTTATATTATGAGGAAGATACAGTTTTAAAGATATGTGGAACAATAGAACTTACATATTAAAGCGAGAAATAATATATGAAGGAGAATGAAAGGCTATGTGTTGGAAGGCCATGTAAGATCTTACAGGAGTGTGTGAAATAGCCCTAATGAAGCCTCCAGCATTTGTGCATGTGTCAGCTATATAACAAAACTGAAGTTGAGAAAAAGCCATTTGGAATTTCAAGTGGGTATGGTATTAATTTGCTGATTCTATTTTAAATCTAACAGCTATTTTGGACTGTTTCCTTAAAGGGAGTATAACTGGGGGCCAGGTTAATTAGAGATTTTAGGAGTTATTATAGTGGTAAGTAATTGTAGTCTTATATATGTGCTTGAAATCTTTTATATTTTGTTAATAAATAATTTAATTTAATTTTTAAAACCTCTAAAGGTCCTGTTGAATTTATTACTTTTGAATTCAGTGCACACATCTAGTAAAAAATACAAATTGCAAAATTGTTGTGATTGCACGACCAAGTTTCCCTCGTGGATTTGATCCACCTGACACACATCATCTGCCGTGTCATAACACAGGACCTTTGGGTCCACAGAGTTTACAACACAGAAGAAGGCACTCAGCCCTTTGGTGTTTGTGTTAGTCCATCAACTAGAGCTGTCTACTTTTGTCCTCGAACCTGCCCTCTTTCAGAATCTCATTTATAGCCTCACTTTTCAAATATTTACCAATTCTACTTTTAACTATGTTTTATCCTTTGCCGAAACAGCCACTTATTCAAAGCATTCCATCATCCAATGAATTTACGTGGAATCCCTTAACTTCCCATTGCATTCTCTAGTGATCATCCTGAGTTTATGTTGGTAACTTGAACATATGATTCAATTAAGAGGTGAACATTTCCACCCTTAAGAGAGATCAGCAGCTTTACCTCTTGGGCTTCAAATGAAATCACCTCAATGAAAGGGAGAGCTCAAAAATGAGACACATCATGTATATATCTGCCTATTAGGGGAGAGGTTAAAGACCATTATTCCAACAAGTCATATGCTTTCTGAGGTCATATTGACTAATAGCCAAGAATGACTAATTATGTATTTGCTATTTACCGGTCTTTAGTAAATAGCTGGATTTATTGGTGTAGGTAATATTTGCTGCTGCTCTAATTGTATGTCTGCTGATTACTGGGAAAATCACAGTAGTTTTCATTATAACACTAACTCTTGCCTGCTGAAATGTGAATCATCTTCAGTTTTTAGATGTGACTTTCTGCTGTACAATCATCTACCGGATGTATGAAAGTAGCATTAATATCCTATTTAATTAATAACCCTATTTAGCAAAATGCTGCTGTGCACTAGAAAAGCCAATCCTAGTTTGTACAGTCTAGACTCTTGGCATTTTAATGTGCCAATTGGCAGAATTTATTTTTGTTTTCCAATATTATTTGGAACGTGTTTCATATCTTGCTGTCTGATTTACCAGAGGAATAAAGGTTCTTCAGCTATTTTACAGCCTTTCGTAAAACCGCTTCCCCCTCTCATAAAGTTTGAGATAATGAAATAAGTTGAGTTGCTCACACACAGTGGCAGTTAAAGGTTGGTGCCTACCAATGGGTCGGGTGGGGTGGCCAGAAGGCTTGTTGGTGAGTAAGAATAGGAAGTTAATGCTGAATGGAGGTGGCCACTGGAAATCAGCAGCTGAAGTGGAGGTACAACTTGGTGAAGGTGGGATTCTTTAGTGTATGGGATAATGACCGCAAGTAAATTGAAGAAACATTCCAAAGTTGGCACATTCACCACAATGACCAATGCCAGGCTCAAAGATTGAAAGTAGCCCTCAGCTTTTACATTCAAGGGACAGTATTCCAGCAAAATGCTATATCGTTGAATTAGAGGTTGGATCTCTTTTTCACTATTATAAATATCAGGATGACATGGGGTGGGCCGGAGGAGAAGATGTAATGGTGGATCAAACTCCATGCTGGATATTTTCTTGAAACACTGGTTAATATTCACGTCCAATATCCATTGTGTTTCAGTCAGGTGAGATGGTAAAACCCAACTCCAACCTGCTATGTCGCATTTTACTGGGGGGCAGGTGACCAAGGAGGCGAGTCAGTCGGTCACCAATTTTAAGGAGGTTGCACACTTTTTTTAAAAGCAATTGTTTTTACTTACAAACATTGGCCAAGTTTCCTTGACCTCGAGAAAACCAGAATGTGAAAGGAGGTAAGACGGGCTGGCTCCATAAAGCATTGCTTCAGCTACATTTCCCCATAGTATTCGGGACCTCAGGTGAGACCAGATGGGGGGTGCTGAGCCCACACTTACTGGGTAGCAGGCTTAATGGTGCAATCTTCTGGGATGGTGGCCTCTTAACTGACTGCGTCTGCACTCTCAGACACAGCAGGTCCAATCAGAGGACTGGCAGCTCTGGAGCCTTGACTCCAGGAGAGGTGGGTGCTGTTGAGGTAGGTTCAGGACCTCAAGGGCACCCTCTGAGGCTTGTATTTAAAATTAAAACTATGAGGGGCAAAACCATTAGGCCCCTCAAAGTGGAGGGACATCCCCTCTGGGTGCTTGGGTCACATGTGTGGCCTTTTCTGCCAGTGGCACTGTCAATGGGGCAATGGAGCCTTTGGTCTCCACTGGCCTGCTGCAGGGAGTTCGCCTCCTTTGAACTGGCAGCCCCTGTGTGCAGAGTCGGGGAGGGGGAGAAAATGCAGCTGTTGGAGCAGAAAAATGCCAGTGAGGCTGCAAAATCTGGCCCAAGCGGGTCTGTAATTGGCTGTCTGCCTCTGCGGTGTGGGCAGCCAGCCTGTGTCCCCGCCTTCCCATGGAAAACTCTCTCCCTGTTGTATTCCTGCTATCAGGTGAGCCATCGCAATGCGGCTCAGCCACCGTTTTCCCCATAATCTTTCGCTACCTCCCTACCTGCTCTCTGCTTGTTTTTTTCTAATTGACAGGCAGCTAGCCTATTAATCAAAGTCGGCTGTTGGGCAGGAAAACTGTAGAAAACATTTGAAAGCTGGCATGGTGTCTGGGAAGCTCATGCTTCTGGGAACCCGATTCCTTTTCTCTCCGCTTTGAACGTACAGCGCTGTAAATATCAGGGCCACTGGCTCCAGGAACCCACATTTCACTGATTAAAGTTCGTGCTTCCCTAACTGATGGGTAGAGACCACTGTGGGTTAAAATAGACATCAGAAGAGGTTGACATTGCCAAAGCTGTAGCAAGTATGATTAGCATGGGCAGGGAAACTGAAATTACTTGTAAGGGGCACACGATCAATGAGGGGGGACTGCAGCCTGAGCCTGAATTTGGTTCAATGTGGAATTCGGTGTATAGGGGGAAAGAGGTGTTGTAGGTAAGGTTTACTGCAAGAAGTGTGACTTAGAATAGAGTGCTGGGAGTTGGTTAGTTAAGGGAGGTAGGGAAGGAAGGAAAAGAAGTGCTCTTTTGCTCCTTGCTTTCTAACTTTCTCAGCCTTCGGGAAGTGGTCGTACTCTGCTATAGGAGAAGAGCGAGTTATTTGGTGAGTATCTGGTTGTTGACTAAGGCTTATTCCATTCCTAAAGTTCAAAATAATCTAGCAACTTAAGGTTAATGAAATATATAAAAACAAAAGTAAAATATATAATTGAATAAAATAATTAAGTAGTTAATTAGAGCACATTAAGGATGTCAGGACAGATGATGTGTCACAGCCGCAGCATGTGGGAGCTCCTGGATGCCAGTAGAATCCAAGGCAAAAACATCTGCAGTAAGTGTTTGAGGTTTGAGCAGCTTTAGCTCGGGGTTTGCGTTGGAGGCTGAACTACAGACACTGCGATGCATTAGGTAGGGGACAAGTTACCTGAAGACTCATTGTACCAGGAGGCAGTCACACCCCTTAGGACAGGGTCTTCTGATTTGGTCAGTGGTCAGGAGCAGGAATGTGTGGCTGTGAGTGAGGCAGTTAAGGGGACTCTAAGAGCAGGTGCACAGGAGCCTCAGCCATTGCAATTGTCCAACAGGTTTGAGGTTTCTTCAGCTTGTGTGGGTGATAGTGGGGGCTGCAGGGTGGATGAGCTGACTGACTATGGTACTGTGGTACAGGAAGCCATTTAAGTGGGGGGAGCAAAAAGGAATGTAGTGGTAGTAGGGGATCGTATAGTCAGTCAGAGGGATTGACACCGTTCTCTGTAGCAAAGAGTGTGAATCCAGATGACTGTGTTGCCCTGTCCAGTGCCAGGGTATGGGACATCTGCTCGGGGCTGGAAAGGAACTTGCAGTTGGAGGGGGGAGGACCCAGTCGTTGTGGTCCTTGTAGATATCAGTGACAAAAGCAGGACAAAGGAGGTTCTGCAAAGTCAGTATGAGGACCTAGGCACCAAATTAAGAAGCAGGACCTCAAAGGTTATACTCTCTGGATTATTACCTAAACTACATGCAAATTGGCAGAGGACAAAACAGATTAGGGAGATGAATGTGTGGCTCAAAGACTGGTGTGGGAGAAGTGGGTTCCAGTTCATGGGGCACAGGCACTAGTGCTGGGGAAAGTGGGATCTGTGCCATTGGGACAGTCTGCACCTGTACCGTGCGAGCTGCATAAATAGGGAAGAAGAGAGGGTTTTAAACTAAATAATGGGGCAAGGGATCAAATTTGGGAAGATGTGGGAAATCAAAGAGAAGCAACAAGACGAAAGAGAAAGGTATTTTTACGGGAAATAAAAAACAGATCATGACAGAAAGGGATAGAGAGTACAAATCTAACAATAAATCAATAGGTGAAACTGGAGGTTATATAAAAAAAAAAGATATAACTGAAGGCTCCGTGTCTGAATGCACATAGCATTCGAAACAAAGATGAACTGAGAGCGCTCATAGGAATAAATAATTGATAGCCATTACAGAGGACATAGAGTGGGACCTGAATATTGAAGGATACAGGATATTTAGGAAGGACAGGAATCTAAGAAATGGTGGAGGGGTGGCTCTGTTAATGATGGTATTAGGGCATCCCACTCTTGTGCCAAGTTCAGGAAACCAGGATGTGGAAGCAGTTTGGGTAGAGATGAGAAATGGTAAAGTCACTTGTGGGAGTTGTAAACAGGCCCCCTAACAGTAGCCACATGGTAGGGTTGACCATAAAGGAAGAAATAATTGGAGCTTGTCAGAAAGGCACGGCGATAATCATGGGAGATTTTAATTTACATATCGACTGGAAAAGTCAGATGGACAAAGATAGCCTAGATGAGGAGTACATTGAATGTTTTTGGGATTGTTTCTTAGTACAACATGCTCTAGAGCCAACCAGAGAGCAGGCTATCCTAGACCTGGGCCTGAATCTTGCGTTCATCAGGTGTGCGCGATCGGTGGGCCCGGAAGCAGACACGAAATGTGGTTCTGCCTGCGATTGGCCCCTGAACGCAATTCATGCTGGTTGGCCACGTAACAGCCAACCAGCGTAAAACGCACGTTGAGAAAGGCTCAGCGCTGCTAGATGGTGTGGGAAGAGGGAGGGCGCCGAGAGAAGGGAGGTTGTGGGCTTGCACTCCCTGGAGGCTGATGGCTGCTGTGGAGCTACCTCGGGGAGCTGCAGTAATTTAAAAATGAAATCAGCTCAATAAACTGCTGTAAACTGTGACAATACTGTAAATGTAAGCACTTGGCAGCGGACTACATAGCAGGTGATCCCCTCAAATGTCGTGTTTTATTTTATTTAACCCCGGACTTTTCATCCCGCCCTGGATGTAGCTTGTAGTGAAAACGTGAAGGCTGCCTGACTGCTTGGCTTGTCCGTCAATCGTAAAAGTGGACAGGCCACATAAGATTGCTGACAATTACCTCAATAGGCTTAATTGCCTACTTAGTTGCCGGTGGGCACGCTTCTGACTCCCATGTTTGCCCATTGACTGTAACTTTGTGCGCAAGTACGGTGACGTTAGGACGCATACCTGACATTATTTTGCACAGTTTTACATGTGTTTGGTTAGGGCACACACCTGACCTTTGAACGCAAGATTCAGGCCTTGATTTGTGCAATGAGCTGGGAGTAATTAATGATCTCATCATAAAGGTGAGCCTAGGTAGCTACAGCCGTAATATGATTGAATTTTACATTCAGTTTGAGAGAGAGAGGAGTGGGTCTAATACTAAGTTTTTAAACTTAGATAAGGGCAATTATGAGGGCATGAAAGCTGAGCTGGCTAAAGTGAATTGGCAAATCAGGTTAAGGGATAGGTCAATGGAGATGCAGTGGCTAATATTTAAGGGGATATTTCAGAATGCACAGAATAGATGCATTCCAATGAATAAGAAAATGCCCAAGGGACGGACACACCACCCATGGTTAACTAGAAAGGTTAAAGATAGTATCAAACTTAAAGAAAAAGCATATAATTGTGCAAAGATAGTTGGAAAGCTAGATGATTGGACAGAATATAAGGAACAGTAAACAATGACTAAAAGACTAATAAGGAGGTAAAAATTAGAGTATGAGAGAAAGCTAGCCAGAAATATAAAAACAGATAGTAAGAGTTTTTAAAAAATATGTAAAAAGAAAAGTTAACAAAGCGAGCGTTGGTCCAATAGAAAGTGAGTCTGGAGAATTGATAATAGAAAACAAGGAGATGGCAGATGAATTGAACAGGTATTTTGCTTCAGTTTTCACTACAAAGGATACAAGTAATATCCCAGAAGTAGCTATAAACCAGGAAATGGAAGTGGGGAAGGAAGTCAAGAAAATGACAGTCACCAGAGAAGTTGGAGCTGCGGGCTGACCAGAGCCTGAGTCCTGATGGACTTCAACCTAGGGTCTTAAAAGAAGTGTCTAGTGAGATAGTTGATGCATTGATTTTAATTGTCCAAAACTCCTTTGACTCAGGGTAGGATTGGAAGATAGCATATGCAACTCCATTATTCAAAAAGGGAGGAAGACAGAAAGTTGGAAACTACAGGCCAGTTAGCTTAACATCTGTCATCGGGAAAATGTTAGAAGCTATTATTAAAGAAGTTATAGCTCAAGGTCATCAGACAGAGTCAACATGGTTTTGTGAAAGGGAAATCATGTTTAACCGACTTATTGAAGTTCTTTGAGAAAGTTGTGGATAAAAGGAAACTGGTGGATGTACTGTACTTAGATTTCCAGAAGGCATTTGATAAAGTGCCACATCAAAGGTTATTGTGGAAGATAAAAGCTCATGGTGTCGGGGTTAATATGTTGCCATGGAAAGAAGATTGGCTAGCTAACAGAAAGCAGAGCGTAGGCATAAATGAGTCTTTTTCAGCTTGGCAAGATGTAGCACGTGGTGTGTGACAGAGATCAGTGCTGGGACCTCAATTGTTTACAATTTATATAAATGACTTGGATGAAAGGATTGAAGACATGATTGCCAAATTTGTTGATGACACAGGTAGGAAAGTAAGTTGTGAAGAGTACATAGGTTAAGTGAGTGGGAAAAGATCTGGAAAATGTCAAATTGTCCATTTTGGTAGGAAGAATAAAAGAGAAGCATATTATCTGAATGGTGAGAGATTGCAGAGCTCTGAGGTTCAGGGATCAGGGTGTTCTAGTGCACGAATCATAAAAGACTCATATGCAGGTACCACAAGTAATTATGAAAGTTAATAGAATGTTATCATTTATTGTGAGGGGAATTGAATACAGAAGTAGGGAGGTTATGCTTCAGTTGTACAGGGCTCTAGTGAGGCCGCATTTGGAGTACTGTGTACAGTATTGGTCACCTTATTTAAGGAAGGATGTAAATGCGTTGGAAGCAGTTCAGAGAATGTTTACCAGACTAATAACTGGAATGAGTGGGTTGTCCCGTGAGGAAAGAGATTCGTTGGAGTTTAGAAGAGTAAGATGCAACTTGATTGAAATATATAAGATCCTGAGGGGTCTTGTCAGGGTGGATGTGGAGAGGATGTTTCCTCTTGTGGAAGAATCTAGAACTAGGGGTCACTGTTTAAAAATAAGGGGTCACCCAAATAAAACAGAGATAAGGCAAATTTTTTTCAGTTGGAGGGTCATGAGCCTTTGGAACTCTCATCTGAAAAGGTGGTTGAAGCAGAATCTTTGAATATTTTTAAAGCAGAGGTGTACAGATTCTTGGTAAGCAATAGGTTATCGGGTTAGGTGGGATGCAGATTTCAGATTATCAGATCAGCCATGATCTTATTAAATAGCGGAGCAGGCTCGAGGGGCTGAATGGCCTACTCCTGTTCATATGTAACCTTACCCATAAACTCTCAAAACCATATGCCACTATTGTAATGAGAAAAGCAAAGGAAATATAGACTTGCATTTCTTTCAAGCTTTTCGAGACCACCAGAAGTCCCAAACTGTTTTATAGCTAATTAACTACTTTTGAAATGTATTTACTGTTCTAATGTAGGAAACACGGTGTTGTATTTCTGTTTGCTAAATAGAAACTTACCAATATTGCACAGGATTACTAAGTTGAACCTAGGTTCAGTTTGTTTGAAGATGTAGTACAAGATTGCTCAGCAGACAGATTTATTATAAAGATTCAACAGCTATTGTTAACAGGAAAGTACAGCCGCCATTTCTTCAGACCACTGCTGCTAGCTAAGCTGAAAGCTCCACTGAACAATGCCTGCTGGTCACATGGTTTACACCAGGGCTACTTGCTCAGTAGCATATTCTTTCTTAAAGCGATATGACAACACATGACAGTCAATTTGCGCACAGCAAACTCCATTTAATAAATAAATATGATAATGACCAGGAAACCTGATTTAATGGTGTTGATTGAGGGATGAATGTTTGCCAGGACACCGGGAATAACCCCCCCACTCTTTTTTGATATAGTACTCTTTTATATTCAGCTGATGGAAAAATGAGCCATGGTTTAACATTTCATCTGGCACCTCCCGAGTGTGTGGTACTCCTTCAGTATTGCACTGGAATGTTGGCCTTAATTTTAGTGCTCAATCCCCAGTGGGAAGAAGTACCCCATCTTTCTAGCTCTGTAGCAACATATAGCCCAGGCTATAGGCAGTCCCTCCAATTATGTGGGAATCAATAGTCCAGAATTATAGGAACACATAGTCCAAATACAGCCTGTCGTTTGGGTTCTGTAGGAAACCATAGCCCAACTTACAGAGCGTTCTTCTAGTTTAGGTCTCTGAGTATTCTGTTTTAGCTGATTGAAAAGGTATGATCAGGTGAAACAGCAGTGGAAAAGGAATGGAGAAGAGACATAGGGTAAGGGCTTCTTCTGAAACAAGAGCTGGAAATCTGCAATAAAAGCAGAAAATTCTGGAATTAGTACTCAGGTCTGGCAGCATCTATAGACAGTGAAACAGAGTTTCATTTCAGTTCTGTGACCTTTCCTCAGAGTCTACTGAGTATTTAGAGCATTTTCTGTTTTTATTTAAGTATGCTTCTAGGCAGGCATCAAATCGACCAGCGTGCTTATCTTTAATGATTTGTACTTTTTGTTCAGGAATTTAGTGAGCGATTTGATGTCCTGTGACAAACATCAAGCTAATTTACAGGTTGTAATTTTAATGACACTTGCACCTTTTCTTTAGTGCTTAAATGGGTAGATTTATGGTCTTGTAATGGAATGCTGAATTAAGGCTGAGAATTTAACTTGACTGGTATTTTAGGTCTTCAGTGGCCACTGTCAGCTTGGCTCATTTGGTAGCAGTTTCTGACCCACATGATTGAAACCCCAATCCAGAATTTGAGCATATATTTTGAACTGGCATAGACTCTAGCACGATAAGTGCGTTCAGTTGTTGGATGTGCCATCTTTTGGATGAGATATGAAACTGTACCTCTGCCTGCCTGAAATAATTAAAAAAAAACAAAACCATGCTGGAAACACGGTGCAGGTCAAGCAGCCTCTGCAGAGATAGCAACAGAGTTAATGTTGCGGGTTGTTGACCTTTCAACAGAATTAGCAAAAGCCAGAGATGAACCAGGCTTTAAGCAATTATAGGGGCAAAAAAAGTTGAGGGGGAGATTGGCCTCCTTCTGTTCTGTAACAATTCTGTAATTCTGTCAATGGGAAGATCAGTGAAAGGGTAGAAAGTAGGGAAGATTAAATGATAAAATGGATGATGGGGAAGCCAAAAGGAGATGGTATCGACAAGTGGAGAAACAAAAGGTCATTCTAAGGGAGCTGTAAATGGTAACAGCAGAATCATTATCAGCAGTTGTTGCCAGGAGGGAGAAAATAGTCGTGGTTATGATCTGAAATGGTTGAGCTCCATGTTGAGTCCAGGAGACTGTAAAGTGCCTAATTGAAAGATGAGATGCTGTTCCTTGAACTCCAATTGAGCTTCAGTGGGACATTGTATGAGACCAGAAGGACAGAAATTAATATGACAAACTATTAGAAACTTATGGACTGAATTAAGGCCTCCCTGCTTTTCCTGTTCTTTACTGTTCAGTAGGACATTATAAAGATTTTATGGCACAGTATGTGGAGCAGAGCAGAGTTTCCCCCAACGTTTCAGCTTTCTTCCCTCCATTTTTATTTCTCTCATTGGTGTTATGGGATCTTGCCCTGTGTAGAATAGCTGTGTTTGCTTACATCATAACTCACTACTAACCAGGACTGGCTAATTGAGAGTATTTATCAAATAATAATTAGATGCCATTAAAATATATTTATTGAATAAGGTATAAGCAATAAGGTCACTCCTTCCAATATTTCTTGCTATTGACATTTAGATTTTCTTTCAGACCACAATTGGTGAACATTTCCAGAATATTTTGTAAAACCCAATCACTATTAAATTTGCTTTATAGAAAAATTTCTGCAGTTGATTGGCACATAATTACCTTGAAAATTATAGTGCATCAAAGAATGTTACATCAAAATGAAACATATAGACTATATAGTGAGGTATGTAAGAATGCAATATAGCTAAGAAAAAAATTGAAGAAAACTTTTCATTGTTGTGCTCAGCGTTGATGAATTAAGTATTTGTATGTTGGTTCAATAAAATGCTCTGCACTATACTTCCATTTTAAAAAATGTTCCTGTATCCTATACACAATTTATATCCTACAGACACCATGAACTAGATGAAAACAATTATATAAGTAGAGGTTTTATAGACGGCAATGATATATAGATCTGATATACAATATTTCACAGAAAACCTCATACATTTTTATCATTTTATCAATACAATAGAAGTTTCATTCTCAAAACACATTATTGGAACAGTATGAATTTACAAGGTGATTTTATAAAATTGCGTTTGTGGGTCTTGTTAAAGCTTCGTCTAATTTAGCATTCCCCTTCAGTTAGCAACTATGAATCATTTGATTCATCAATCTATTTATAAGAATGAAAGGCTCATAAAAGATCAGGACTTTTAAGACCAGCCTGTGCAGTTATCTCGGCCTCTTCATGTTCGCACGATCCAACCTGACATTTACTTCGAGTGCAGTAGCATTTGACTCTGACCTCATGGCTGCCTGTGGTTTATCTTATCAGGATACCCACAGAATAAATTCTACTGCTATTTAAAGTAGTTGAAGTCAGAATAATCTGCTCTGCTGCAAGCAATGAAAGGTCCTTATCTTAAAATATTACCAACAGGGGATAGCTTTTCATCTTGTTGCCTGTCGGGCAGCTCACATGCAGCCTTGAAAACTGTAAATATATGCAATAGAACTGGCAATCACTGCTCCTTAAGAAACTTAAAAATTTTGTATAAATGAGATTCTATTTTGTTTAATGACATCCTAACACTTGCACTAACATTTTCAAATGCATTAGCAGGAACATCTTTCACAGTGAGAAAACAATGAAGTCACCTCCATCATCTCAGGTACTGTCCCCCTCCTCTTTTATCTTCATCCCCCTCCTCCTCCATAAGCCCACCTTTTGACTCCCCTCTCTCCATGGAAACTGAAGCTTTATCTCCAACCTCCCATTCCTCTCAAGTTCTGGAATATGCTGTTACCTGTCAAACCTGTACTCATCTGTCGTACAACTCTTGTTTGAATCTCTCCAGCCTGATTCCCACCATTGAAAAAGTATCAAAATGTCCCTAATTGAAAGTCCTAAAAGGTGTTCTCTGTGATGATGATCCCAGTGCTCTATCTCTCCTCAACCTCCTTGACCTGCCTGCAGTCTTTGACATGGTTGACCATACCATTCTCTTCCACTAGCCTCTTCTCAGCCAACCTGCTGGGTGGGACTGCTCTCACCTGGTTTCATTCTCATCAGAGAATCATTTACAAAGGTTTCCCTTATCATTCCCACCCTCTTATATGTGGTATACCCCAGGATCTATTATCCTTGACCCCCCTCCTATTTATTAACTAGACGCTGCACCTCGGCTCCATCATCATCCAGAAAAGGCAGGTTAGATCCCACATTTAAGCTGTCGACACCCAAGCTCTATCTCTTTATTTTAAAATCCTCATCCTTGTTTTGAGAAATTCCTCAATGATCTCATCTCTCCCTATCTACGTAAACTTCTCAAACCATACACCCTCCAAGATCTCTGTGCTCTTCCAATTCTGGTCTCTTGAACATTCCTGATTTTCATTGCTCCACCAACGGCTGATGTGCTTTCAGCCATCTAGGTCCTAAATTCTGGAATTCCGGCCCTGACTCTCTTTCCTCCTTTAAGAAACTCCTTGAAATCTACCGCTTTGACCCATCCTAATATCTCCTTATGTGACAAATTTTGTTAATCTTTCCTGTGAAGCATCCAGGGCCATTTTATCGTGTTAAAGATGATCTATAAATGTAAAGGTTGTTGTCATTTCTCTTAAGCAGATATTACTGATGGATGGGTAATGAAGGATTGTCTCTTTAAGTATGACAATTACTTGGTATTTAATATATCTCTTCATAATATGTTAAAGCCACCTTTTGTGCTTTCTAGTCTGAGATGTTTAACCTGTTCATGAGGTGTTAAGTAGGAAAAAATGGTTCCATTGTCCCTCTTCTATTACTTTAGCTAACAGTTGTATTAAGCTAAGCTGTTTCCCCATGGAAATTATTTATGTTGTGAGTCGTGCTTTGTGTTTTCAGAAAAAAATAGTATTATATAAGTGGTGTTGAGAAACGGGCATAAAAAATATCTGACCTTAGCAGCTAAATCCAGAAAAATGCATTAATCAAAAATATCTTTCTACAGTAAATCATGATAGTGGCTCTGCTAATTGGGCTTGCTGAATATCAATGGATGATTAAAGCACACTGACCAGTACAATTTGCACCTTGTGGCATGACCCCCAGGCCTGAGCAAATTATATTATGCTTGTGGTAATCTGGCCTGCCTCCAATGGAGGAAAAACAGGTGTGGGTTGTAAAGTTCCCCTGAAAACCAGCATTGCCAGCCACCTAGTTGGACATCATTATGATGCTGAAAATGCTTTCCTATATCCCCTCTGAGCAAAGTTTCTCTTGAACTTACGGAACTGACTGATGTGTTCTGCTCTAATGATTTTGATACATAACAGATTCTGGATTCAGCAGGAACGTAGGGTTATTACTGTTCTGTTTGAGAAAGGCAAAAGGACAGAGCTATATTTGTATACACTTGTATATTTATTTACAGAGTTACACATGACAAGCACATACCTCCTAACAGCCACCACAGTTTCAGTTTATGCCTATTTCAAGGGGTTAAAGTGGATCACCAGTTAATGTCCATACAAGTAAATACAATTATTATACAAATAGTAATTTGGTAGAACTTGAGTATTGCTGAAAAAGGAGACATGCTGTCGAAGCTTTCGTCTTGCACTTATCAGGACAGAATTTGCAAGAATACCAATTGTAAAGGTTTACAGTTTAACAGTGAAAAGCTTCAACAGCATGCCCCTTTTATTCATTAATTATTATACAATTAATATTTTAGCACAAAGACAAGAAGGGGAAGTTAATCTGGTTTGTGTGCAAGAAAGATTGATGAGGTAAATGTTTGTTTTTCTTCCTACCCTCTTATTGTTCTGCAAACCTGAAAGCTTCACCACGTCCTGCTTTATTACATCCTTGGCTTAAATTATTTAGAGGTAAGGCTGATTTTCAGCTCAATATGTCAAATGAGATGTGGCACTGCCAAACAGTGAGATGCCACCTAAGTATGGGTGCTAATGTGTGATATCTCTGAGTAATTCTCACAGTTATGAATGAGCCCAAGTCTCCTTTCTTTCTTGCCCATTTCTCCTTTGAGTATATTTCTACAGAAAGTATTTGTTGTATTTATGGTTGCCTGTTCTTTAAGTGAAGGAAGATCTTTTGGATATTGCATTGTATTTTACAGGATCAAAATCATTTTCCATGTGTTAGCAGCTAACCATAACTACAAGAAACATTTTATGCAGTGCCTCTAATGAACAAACATATCCCAAGACACTCCACAAAGGCATAAGAATGGGCATCAAATAAAAAGCTATTAGGAAGAGTGATCAAAAATTGGTCAAAGTGGAGGGTTTTGAAAGGAGGTGGAGAGAATTAGAAAATCAAACCTACATATTTTCAGATTAGAATTAGGGAACACTATAGAACCATGCAATTTTCCATTTAAATACCTATTCTATTTAACCAAAGGTGTAACTGGATGTTTTTGCTCTCTGTATATTTGATATGGGATTTATTATCTTCTGTCTTATGTGCACTTGCCTGTTCCTTTGAGTGAACACCACTCCGTCTTTGCCTCCCCTTTTCAAATTAGAGCTCCTGTATATGAATGCTCAAAATGTTTGCATACACACTTATAACTGATGCCAGTTGTCTTTGTATCACTGCTTGCTGAACATGATTGGCGAATATTTCGTAAACCTTCCAACACTAGCTTGTACTTGAATATCCATTTGCTCGCCTGTGTTTGGTTACACATTTGATTTAAACAACATTTTGTTGCACATTTACATTACATAAAGAAGGCCAGCAATTCAACAAGTCAAATCTATGTGACCAGTCGTCTAACGTAGTGCAATATATATCAGCTTACCAAGGCTAGAGCAAAGATAGAATTACACATCTAACTACAAATGAATTACTTCATTTTTGCTTTCAAGACCTAGTCCAAGTTTGAAATGCTTCATGCCTTGTGTAAGTGCTATTTAATATTCCAGGAAAATGATGCATTGTGACACCTCGGAAAATTTGATACAGAAGGGAATGTGTTTCCTTGATTAGCTTATCTGACACTAGTGAGGGTATTTTGTCTGAGTTTTGTGGAGAAGGTAAATAGAGCTGAGTGCCATTGAAAAATGCACTGTCAGCTGGACAGGCTTTATAAAACTTCCATGGTGTTTGTTCCTGTAACTTCATAGATAGAAACTTCGTTTAGGTGACTTGGCGATCAAAAAAGGTACTTAAACTAAAAAGGACATTATTTTTCTGGTAAGTTTTTCTGCTTACATCAATTATTAGTTTAGCTTATTTCTTTGTTTGCCACTTGGGCAGGAGAAATTGTTTGCCAAGTACTAAATAAAGCCTTAGAGTTCCATTGACATTTTCCTGTAATAGTTGAGTCAAATGGACCAGAAATGCATTAAATACCTGATCGGTACTGAGTTACTGATGCCAATAGAGTCAGTGGTGGGTGACCTGCCTCAATATTTTGAGACTAGGGAAGGAAAGGTTGGTTAAAGTTCCTGTATTTGATTGTTATTCAGGAATCTTTATTGGAAGTTTGCACTGGTGAGGTCCTCTGACTGACTTCAGTAACTTCGATGGCAGATCCGCACAAACTCTGGAGAAACTGTACAAATGATCTTCTACCATCTCTCTGGATGTTACTGTGGTCACTATCCTACAAATTCAACTCCAACATTCCTTCACTATATACTAAAAGCATTTTAAACAGCCCCGTGTTGTTGAATAGCCTTTATCTGCCTTGCATGTATATAATTCTCATAATGTATTCACCTTGTGTGGTAACTTGGCTAAATTTCGAACACTCAAGCCTCTGAATCAGGAGGTAAGTATTATAACCTGTTTTTGCAGACATGAAGGAGTACTGAACTCCAATCTGCTGGTTCATGTGGACATGTAAGATCCCAGTATTTGGAAATAAAGCAGTATATCTTTTTGTGATTGAGTAACCACTGAGAAAGGCATGAGGATCAATGACTCATTCTTGTTTGTGAACAAGACTATCATACCTGCTGCATTTAGTAACTTAAGAATGTCAAGGGTACAGATAAAATGAACCTGAAACAAATGTTTGACACATCTGTAATGTAACTGGGTGCATGAACTTGAACTCTGAAAACATAAGCTGAACAAAGAGTTCAGTTTAATTATTCCCTCCAGGCGGTGGTGAATGCTTGGGGAAATAGTGGAGTCAAACAGCAACATCAAATTCAAAAGGAAGCAGAATTTTTATTTTGGCAAAAGAAATTGAGAGAGTTGAGATATAGCATGGTTTGTTTTAGAAACATGGAAAATAGGAGCAGGAGTAGGTCATTCTAGAGCCTTCTCTACCATTCAGTATGATCATGGCTGATTCTCTATCTCAGTGCTGTACTCCCGCTCTCTCCCCCCCCCCCCTTACCCCTTGAAGCCTTTAGAGTCTAGAAATCTAGCTATTTCTTTCTTAAGTATATCCAGTGACTTGGCCTCCACAGTCTTCTGTGGTAGAAAATTCCACAGGCTCACCAACCTCCTGAGTGAAGAAGTTTCTCCTTATCTCAGTCCTAAATGGCCAACCCCTTATCCTGAGACTGTGACCCCTTATTTTAGACTCCCCCAGCCAGAGGAAACATCATCCCTGCATCCAGCCTGTCAGAATTTTATACGCTTCAGTGAGAACCCCTCTCATTCTTCGAAACTCCAGTGAATACAGGGGGTTGACCCAACCTCCCCTTATATGACAATCATGCCATCCCATGAATAAGTCTGGTGAGCCTTTGCTGCATTCTCTCTATGACAGGAATATCCTTCCTTAGGCAAAAAGACCAAACTACACACACTACTCCAGGTGTGGTCTCACCAAGGTCCTGTACAGCTGCAGTAAGACATCTTTGCTCCTGTACTAAAGTCCCATCTCAATAAAGGCCAACATACCATTTACCTTCAGTGATTGGTGTACAAGGACATCCAAGTCCCTTTGTACATCAAAGTTCCTCAATCTATCAACATTTAAATAAAATTTTGCCATTCTGTTTTTCCTACCAAAATGGATAACTGCACACCTATCCACGTTATACTGTATCTGCCACATATTTGTCCACTCACTCAACCTGCCTAAATTGGCTTGAAGCCGCTTAATATCCTTCTGCACACTCACATTCCCACCAAGTTTCATGTCATCAGCAAACCTGGAAATATTACATTTAGTCCCCTCATCCAAATCATTGATATAGATTATGAATAGCTGGGGCTCAAGCACTGCTCCTGCATTACCCCACTAGTCACCGCCTGCCACTCTGAAAAAGACCATTTATTCCTACTCTGTTTCCTGTCTGCTAACCAATTCTCAATTCATGCCAGAAATTACCCCCAATCCCATGTACTTTAATTTTGCACACTAACCTCTTATGTGGGACTTTATCAAAATCCAAATGCACCACAACCGTTGGTTCTCCCTTATCTATTCTGCTAGTTATGTCCTCAAAAAACTCCAGTAGTTTTTTCAAACATGATTTCCCTTTCATAAATCCATGTTGACTTTGCCTAATCCTGTTGATATTTTCTAAGAGTCCTGTTATCATATCTTTATAATAGATTCTAACATTTTCCCTATTACTGATGTTAGGCTAACCGGTCTGTAATTCCATGTTTTCTCCCTCTTTTAAATAGTGGGGTTACGTTTGACGCCCTTCAATCTGCTGGGATTTTTCCAGAATCTGCACAATTTTGGAAGATGACAACCAACACATCCACTATTTCCATGGCCAACTCCTTCAGTACCCTGGGATGTAGATTATCAGACCCTGGGGATCTATCAACTTTCAGTCCCATTAATTTCTCCAGCACTATTTTTTTAGCAATACTAATTTCCTTCAATTCCTCCTTTTCACTCGACCTTTGGTTCCCCAGTATTTCTGGGAAGTTATTTGTGTCTTCCTCTGTGAATACAGACGATAGTTGTTTAATTGCTCTGCCGTTTCCTTGTTCTCTATTATAAATTCCCCTGTTTCTGACTGACATTTGTCTTTGTTAATCGTTTTCTTTTTACATACTTAAAAGCAGATGTAAAAGCTCATATATGTTCCTTGCAAGTTTACTCTCATACTCTATTTTCCTCTTAATCAAAATCTTGGTCCTCCTTTGCAGAATTCTAAACTGCTCCCAATCTTCAGGCTTGCTACTTTTTCTAGTAACTTTATATGACTCCTCTTTGTATCAAATACTATCCTTAATTTCTTTAGTTAACCATGATTGGGCTGCTTTTCTTGTTGTGTTTTTGTGTCAGGAAGGAATGTACAGACTTTGAGATGCACTCGTGTACAATTCCTTTGTAACCTTTGTTGCTCTTGGAAAAACAGAGATCCTGTATAAATGTAAGCAGCTGTATTTACCCAATTCCATTTAACTGCGTCAGTCAATATAACATTACCTTATTTTGTTTGAAATGTATCCCCCCCAACATACATACTCAAGTCTAGAAGAATTTTCTCATGTATAATAAATATTGTATTTCCATGCATAGAAATAGCCTGCATATCTTTACATTATTCGTACCTTTTAACATAGTTAAGCCTAGCTCATACCCCTTATCTTCCATTCTGCAAGTTTAACCAGATAACTTTTAAAAATAGTCCTCGAGTCACCTTTGTCAATCTTCTTTGAATTGCCTCCAGTGTTTCAATAACTTGTTGAGAATGGGCTGCTTGAAAGAATATTTCACAAAACCTTACCAGCATCAATTCAAGATAAAACAAACTATGTTGTCATTTAATTAAATGTCCTTGAGATGCAATCCTTGCTGATAACAGCTTCGCATTGACTGGTTTATAAGCACAACCAAATCCCTTTTTTTCCAAAGGACACCCCTTAATAAAGTGTAGAATCTATTGCCTCTACTAATAATTTTTGAATAAGTCTTGAATAATCATTTCATCGTTCATCGATTTTAAATTTGTATGGAGCCTTTTGAATGCAATCCATCATACTAATAATTGAGGGACATTTTGTCTCAGCCCATTTTATATTTCTAGATATACCCTGCTTAATATTTTGAACTAAAATGGGCCCCTTCAGTCTGCTCAGTCAATGTCCAATCCAATTATTTAACCAATTTGCCACTAATTCCTCTGAGAAGGCCTCAGTTAGAGAACTCTAATTCCAAAGGCTTTTTGAAAACTCAAGTAAATTAAATCCAGTAGATAAGCTTCATTCGGTTGATTCTATTATCTTCTCGATGAATTCCAGTTGATGAGTAAGGCATGACCTATTGATTCTTCTAAAAGCACGCTGACTGCCCCTTCTAAAGCTCTCAGCTCATTCGATGCACATTAATTCTGTAAATTATTCTTGAGTACTTCCCAACTGGTCCACAACACCTTGATTATATTATCAGTCCTCAAATCCAGCTCCTGTAATTTTGGAGATCTTGAAACTATTAACCACAACCTTACCATATTTATTCCCATGGAGATTCCCCATTGTGTCCCATTGTGCTTTGTAGACACTTCATGCTTTGCATTTTATGATCATTCATTGTCAGCTTTTTAGAGGCCAATTGCATCGTGTATCAGTGCTTTAAGGGCAAAAATAGCTTGGTTCCTCCACTCCAGCGTTATTCCTTTTGAGCAGAAGTGATTCTGCTCTTGACATACTGTATGTGTTAATTCCCAGGGGAATAGGGGTCTTCACCAGTTTGTAACAGCTGGAGTCCTCTCCAGTGACTAATACCAGGAGTCAGGTAGAAGTGGAACTGTGAGGAGAGGGAATTGTGGAGAAATACTTGGCAATGAGAAGGAACAGGAAGGAGAGAAATAAATGACAATGAGTAGAAAGGTGAAAAAAATTGTCAGCAGTGAAGGGCAGAGTAAAGGGAGCAGAAAAGGGAAGTGGTGCTTTTGGATGTAGAGGGAAATGGTGTTTTGAGGCAAGATAGAAAAAGCAGCACTAGCTTTCACCTTCTGGTTTTGATGGAGGCAGGAAACGAACCCCTTCAGAGGCTTATTTAAATATGTTAATGAGGCTGTGTACCTCGCATTTTAGCAGCCATTAATATTTATTTCCTGCAAGCTGGGTTTCCCAACTGCTCTGGAAACTTGGCAGCTAAAAGCGGGTGTGACGGGTGGGGTGGGGTGGGGGTGGGGTCAAGAAAGGCCTCATCCAGCCGATAAGTGTGTTTCCTGCACTGCTTGTGGACCAGGGGGAACAGGAGTGTTTCCCTGGTACTCCAATCAAACTTGCTTTCCTCCCTGCAATCCCTTTTCCTCCCACCCCCAGGCTCCAACGCACAATCTCTTCACCTTCCCCATCTCGATCCTGACCAAGAATCTCTCCTGCTTCAATCTGCAATCTCTTTTCTCTCTCTCTCACACACACACACACACACACACACACACACACACACACACACACACACACACACACACACACACACACACACACACACACATCCCCACCCTCCCACCCCCAAATTACAAATGTTCTTCCTCCACCCTGGATCATTCCCTCACTCTTTTTGCCTCCATACCTGTGACCTTCTACTTTAAGCGCCACACCCCTGCCCTCCTCACACCTGCCCTAGCCAATTACCCTCTCGCCCTGCCAGCCAGGAATCTGAGATTTAAAAATTCGTTTGAATCCTGCTTGAATTTGGTAGGATGTCTGCATTTCCAGGTTTCCCAACTTCTCCAAGGGAGAGGGGTAGTTGCTCATGGAAACGGCCCCAGTGCAGTGCAAAAGCTGTATAGTGAAATCGCATTCTGGTTGTAAAAGCAGTGTTGGATTGTGCTAGTTCAGAGGACAATGGCAGGTGTTGAGTGAATATTGGTGGAACCGTTGCTCAAGGCAAGAATGAGGATATGCCATTTAATGAGGACAAGAATATGGAATAACACAATTAATTGTTCTATTGCTAAGGTGGTGGTAGGTATCAGCCCATCTTGGGAGACTGTAGCCAGGGTGTGTGTCATTACTTGGTTGAACTGACAAAGTGTATATGTGCCCCTTTAAGGGACATTGCCATTGATTAGTCCCCTTTATGAGAGTTAGGGGCTTAAATTGCTTCCCTTCAAATCTTGGGCTCTTCCCAAAGTCAGAAGGAACCACCTAGCTTGCTTTATCTTTGTTGCGGATGCAGGACAATCTATTTTAGACAGGGTAACATCTGTTGTGTGCAGATTTAAAGTCTGACTCAAAGAATCTTATAGGTAAAAAATCATGAAATACAGTATTTTCGTTTTGCTTTTTCTACTTTGTAGATAACAGGAACAGAACTAAAAATATTCTTTTGACCATTATGTCTGGCAGTAATACCAACATTAGAATTTCAGCCGACTAACATAGGGTTGTCCAATAGAAATTGCGGACCAACTATGGGGGTGCCATTTTAGTTATATGCTCTACTGTTTGCAGAAAATGTGTTCCACAGAATACAGGTAAATATACTTCATGTCTGTGTATAACTAACGGGCATCTACCACCATTCAGAAACCAAAGAATTAAAGTAACCCCATCAAAAAACACACTCTCTCTCTGCTTTCTGTCCTGTGTGTTTATTGATAAAACGCTAAAGGTTGAAGTACACATAGGGCAAGTAAATATGACTATTTACATCACATACCCAACATTAGTATCTATTACTCTTTATTTACTAATAAGAAATGCTACTTACACTTCCCATTTAGTTACTTGTGGCTTATAGTTAATGTATTGGACAGCACATGTTTTAAAATGCTTCTTTATCAGACAAGGCTAAACCTCATGTAGACTCACTTGCATGGAGATCTTCACAGAACCATCACCCTCTCCACCCTCTCAGCTTGAACATACTTTGTGGTGATTAGATCCTTTAGAAGGAAAGTCTGGACAAATTTATTGATATGAGTTTCAACAATATGTCACTTTCCACTTTATGCTGTATAGTGAACGTGCTTCAAAGTAATTTATCGCATATGAAGCTCTTTGGGACATCACGAGCCATGTACCAGTATTTTCTTTCGTTGTAAAATAGGAATACAAAGAAAAGGAATAAGAGGAATTTTATCTATTTCGATCACTTCTCCAGAGGCAGTTTCTGACCAGTGACCTTAAAGGGGTGGACTAGGTTACATGGGATGTCGACAATAAAGCAGCATTTATTGCCCAAGCGTAGTTGCCCTGAGAAGGGGATGGTGAGCCTTCTCTTTGAATCGTTGCAATCCTTGTGGTAATTGTGCAACCATGATGGTGTTAGTTGAGGAATTCAAGATATTAATCCAGTGAAATTGTAGGAACAGTGATCCATGTCAAAGGCAAGATAGTAATTAACTTGGGGGGGAAATTGGCAGTGGGGATGTTTCCTGCTTAATAACTGCACTAGTATCTCTGTGGGCAGAGGTACAAAATGCAATGATATTTATGCTTTATATTTTACATATATTACAATAGGTTTGTTCACCCTTATTGCGGCTGCCAATTCAAAGCAAAGAACATTGCAACCTTAAAAATAATGTACAATTTTTTCTGGTAGATAGCAAATACAAATATAAAGCCTCTGATTCACCTGAACACTGATCAACTAATACAAAAAGGTAGTCCCAGTTTTATATTCACATCACCAGTCTGCACCCTATTGTCTTCATAAAAGCGAGACTAATATTGTTGCTATAAAACCTCAATTTAGAAAACCCTTATTTTAGTATCTTTGGACCCAAAGTCTGATTTTACTCCCAATACTCATCTTGAGTGTTGAATCTAGAGTTGAATCAACTGTTGTTACAGCCACTGGGAATTTCAGACAGGCATATGCTGAAAGCACCTATAGTATTTCCTGGTTACTCCCTCAACAAAAATCATCTATAAATGAAGCCCCAATCCAAATATACAACATTAAGCAATTAATCTCATTTTTAATGTTTAGTGAGCATAATATGCTTAATCTATTGCCAAATTCCACCTACACTGTGTAGGTCACTATAAAACTCAAAGCATTTGTATGTAAAATTTATTTATGGAGATGATTTGTTAATGGTGTGTATTAGTTTTATTTGGAGTTGCTTAAAATCGAGATTTAAAGCATAATGTCGATTGGCAAACTATCACAATTTGAGTAATCCATAAAAAACACAATTTGAATAATTTGGTAACAACACATTAGTTGTTGATGTTTAAATAAGACATGTAGACCTCATGAATGAGGCCCGGACTTTGCTGTGATAATGGCACCGAAACCGGTAGCAATTCCAGGAATCCGCACATGCACAGATTAATGTGCAAGTCCAGAAGTTGCTGTCAATGTGTACACTGTTCCTTATGGTTCGATTATAGGGATAGCCATAGACGACAATCTCCGTGGCGACCATGATTTAATGAAAACTTTTTCATTCTGTGTTGTTGGTCTTGCTGTAAAAATCCTTGAGAAAAGTTATTAACTTCCTGGTTTGTTGTGGGTGAGTGAATACTTCACTGTAATTGATTCCTTGCCTGCTTGCTGACATCACTGCTTCTGCTTGCCACAGTAAGCCTTGGTGCCAAATTTAAACTGTTGTCAGGAGAGGGGAAAACTGTGCTAGACAAATGGCTAGAACTTGGTGGGTAGTTTTCTTAGACATCAGTGTTGAGTGTCTTTGCTTTGCCAGTGACTGCAAATTCCTGGTCTAAATTTTAAATCTGGATTTTTTTCCTCCAATTTTGACTTTCTTGTATGTAATTAGACGGGCACATACATCCACAAGTGGCTAACCCTAATGGTGGGTATCTCTTTTTGATTTTGGAGGGCATCATGGTGATACCTGGCCCTGAACCTTATCCTTAAACAGCATCTACACATGGGAAAGCTCCAGGCTGGATCATCTATTATAGCGATCCAGATCGGGAGCGCTAGTAAAGTTTCCCTTCTCCAATCCAAGCTCCTGGATTGAAGCACTCTCTCTGCTATTCTGTAACTTTGGAATATTTTGGTCAGACATGGTAGCATTGGGCAGAATCTTCCGTTTTTAGTGGGTGTCTCACGCACTGCCTGAAAAGATGGTGAGACATTCGCACTGACCCTGAGGTGGAAGGCCCACCATATCTTCTGCCATCAGACACTGAAGAGGACAGCAGAGGGCATTCCTTCTGAATGAGGGCCTGGGTTACGACGCCCTGCCAATTTAGAGCTGCCGGCCAATCAGAGGCTGGCAGCCCTTGTAATTGGCGGCACCATGGAGGAGGTTGTCCTGATACAAACCCACCTCATTTTCAGGCCCTCCTGCCTCCTTTCTTGCCTTCTATGGGAGAAGAAGATTCCGTTCATTATCTTTGAGCCTACAGGGAGTCTTAGTCACCATTTGGTTAATCTGCTTTGAGGATGAGCTGCAATTACTTCCACAAACATCTAATGTGGATCATTTTGAAGAATATAAGAAGTAGGAGCAAGTTTGATCATGCACTCTTCCACCCACTCCCAGAAAGGAATGGCGATAATCATGGGTGATTTTAATCTATCTTATAGGTTGGCAAAGGTTACTACACAAAATAAAAGCACACGTTGTAGGGGGTAACGATTAGCATGGATAGCTGATTGGTTAGCCGACAGGAAACAGGGAGTAGGCATAAATAGATCATAGGAAAATGGGAACACAGGAGCAGTAGTAGGCCATTCAGCCCATCAAACATGCTCTGCCATTCAACACAGTCATGGCTGATCATCCACTTCAATGCCTTTGTCCCACACAATTCACATATCCGTTTATGTCATTTGTATTTAGAAATCTGTTGATCTCTGCTTTAAACATAATCAATGATGGAACTTCCATGGCCCTCTGGGGGAGGGAATTCCAAAGATTCACAATACACTGGGTTAAAAAAAAAAGTAGTCCTCATCTCGGTCTTAAGTGGTTTGCTCATTATTTTGAAATTGTATCCCCTAGTTCTAGATTCCCCAACCAGGGGAAGCATCTTACCTGCATCTACCCTGTCTATCCCTTTTAAGTATTTTGTAGGTTTCAATGAAATCACCTCTCATCCTTCAAAACTCTAGAGAATACAGGCCCGGGTTCCCCAATCTCTCTTCGCAAGACAGCCCTGCCATCCTGGAAGCAAAGTCTGGTGAATCTTCACTGCACTCCCTCTATGGCAATAATATCCTTCCTAAGGTAAGGGGACCAAAACTGCACACAGTACTCCAGGTGAAGTCTAACCAATATTCTTTACAATTGAAATGAGACTTCGCCGCTCCTGTATTCAAATCCTTCTGTGATAAAGGATTTTATGGAATACCATTAGCCTTCCCAATTACTTGCTGCAGCTGCATGTTTGGGTTGGTAAAAGATGTAATGAGTGGAGTGCCACAGGGATCAGTGCTAGGACCTCAATTATTTACAATCTATATTAATAACTTGGTTAGCAGCATCGAATGTATGGTTTCTAAATTTGCTGATGACACAAAGGCAGGAAAATAAGTTGTGTAGAGGGCATAAGGAGTCTGTAAAAGGATATGGATAGGTTAAGTGAGTGTGCAGAAATTTGGCAGATGGAGGACAATTTGGGAAAATGTGATCTTCTCCACTTTGGCTGGAAGAATTAAAAAACAGCATATTATTTAAATAGTGAGAGATTACAGAACTTGGGGTACAGAGGGATCTGGGTGTCCTAGTACATGAATCACAAAAAGTTTGTATGCAGGTACAGAGTGTGATTAGGAAGGAAATTGGAATGTTGTCATTTATTGCAAGGGAATGGAATGTAAAAGTAGGGATGTTGCGCTACAGTTGGTGAGACCACATCTGGAGTACTGCGTACATTTTTGCTCTCCTTATTTAAGCAAGGACATAATTGAATTAGAAGCAGTTCGGAGAAAGTTCACTCAACTGATTCCTAGAATGAGAGGGTTATTCAGCAAAGAAGGTTGGACAGATTCGGCCTATATCCACTGGACTTGAGAAGAATGGGAGGCAATCTTATTGAAACATGTAAGATTCTGAGGGGACTTGACAGGGTGGATGCTGAAAGGATGTTTTTGCTTGTGGGAGAGAGGCGAACTAGGGGATACAGTTTAAAAATAAGGGGTCTCCCATTTAAGACGGAGATGAGGAGAATTTTTTTCCCTGAGGTTCATGAGTGAGTGGAATTGTCTTCCCCAGAGATCAGTGGAGACAGGGTTATTGAACATTTTTAAGGTTGAATTAGATAGATTCTTGATTGACATGGGAGTCCAAGGGTATGGGGGCATAGGAAGGAAAGTGGAGTTGAGGCCACAGTCAGATCGGCCATGATCTTATTGAATGGTGGAGCAGGCTCAAGGGGATGAATGGTCTACTCCTGTTCCTAATTCATATGTTCATATGCTTCCCTGAGAGACCAAAAGTCTGTCTCAGCCTCATATTCAATGATGGTGCATCCACAACTCTCTGGGATAGGAAATTCCAAAGATTCAGAACCCTCTGGATGAAGAAATTTCTCCTCATCTTAGTCCCAAATGATTAGCCCCCATCCTGAAGTTGCCCTTTGTTCTATATTCCCCAGCCAGGAGAAACAACCCTTAAGAATCTACCCTGTCAAGCCCCTTCATAATATTGAATGTTTCAATGAAATCACCTCTCATTTTTCTGAACTCCAAAGATTATAGACCCAATTTATTCAGCCTCTTGTTATAGGAAAACTTTCTTATTTCAGGGACCAATCTTGTGAAGCTTTGTTGTTTGTCTTTTGTACAAGTATATCCTTCCTTACATATGGACACCAAAACTACACGTCGTATTCCAGATGCGGTCTCACCAAAGCCCTGTGCAATTGTAGCAAGACTTCCTTATTCTTGTACTCCAATCCCTTTGTAATAAAGGCCAACATGTCATTTGCTTAATTAATTGATTGTGCCTGCATGCTAGCTTCTTGTGTTCCTTGTGCAAGTATATCCAGGCTTCCCTAAAAATCAATATTTACAAGTTTTCAAGCCTTTTTAAAAAAAAATTATTCTGCTGTTCTATTCTTACAGCCAAAATCAATAACCTCACTCTTCTCCACATTATACTCCATTAACTACCTTGTTGCCCACTCACTTAATTGTTTATATCTCTTTGCAGCCTCTTTGTCCTTCTCACATGACTTCACATTGTTACATTCCCACCTAGATTGGCTTTATCAGCAAGCATGGATACGTTACTTTGTCTCCATCTGAGTCATTATTTGATTGTAAATTGTTGAGGGTCCAGCATTAATCCTTGCAGCACTCTACTATTCGCTGCCTACCAACTTAAAAATGCCCCATTTATCTGCCCTCCTACTTCCTGTCAGATAACCAATCCTCGACCACGCTAATATATCACCCCTAATTCTGAGCCCTTATCTTGTGTATTAACCTTTCGTGTGGCACCTGATCAAATACCTTTTGGAAATTCAGGTATACTGCATCAATTGGTTCCCCTGTAACTACCTGTTAGTTACATCCTCAAAAAACTCTAAATCTGTCAAACAGGGTTATCCTTTCATAAAACCATGTTGACTTGTTCTAATCATACTGTGTTTTTCTAAGTGCATTATTAATACTTCCTAAATGATAGATTCCAGTGCTTTCCCAATGATTGATATTGGGCTAACTGGTCTGTCATTCCCTGTTTTGTCTCTGCCTCCTTTCATGAAAAGCATGGTTACATTTTCTAACTTCAAATCTGCTGGGATGGTTCCAGAATCTAAAGGAATTTTGGAAGATCATAGCATCTGCTATTCTGCAGCTATCTCTTTTAGAACCCTAAGATACAGGCCATTAAGCCCGGGAGATTTGTTGGATTTTAGTCTCTTGAGTTTCTCCAGTGCTTTTCCCTTTGCTGATATTAATTACTTGAATTTTCTCACTCTTATTAATCCCGAGGTTCCCCTCTATTCCAGGCATGTAACTTGTGTCTTTTACTGTGAAGGCACAAAATGTTTGCTCATCTCTGTCGTTTCCTCAACCTCCATGATAGTTGTTCCTGTCTCTACCTCTAAGGGGCCAACATTTATTTTAGCTGCTCTCTTCCTTTTTATATACTTGTGAAAGCTCTTACAATCTGTTTTTATATTCCCAGTTAGTTTATCCCCATAATTTATTTTTCCCTTTTTTATCAACTTTTTGGTGGCCCTTGGCTGGTTTCGAAAACACTCCCAATCCTCCTCCTAATCCTCTTTGCAACATTATTAGATTAAAATGAGAGGCCTATACTGTCCTTAGTCTCACCAAGAAAGATCTATCTGTAGCTTACTCAGGCGTTTTTGTTTTGCAATGGAATCTATTTTTGTTGAATACTTTGAATTGCTTCTTTGATTGTTTCCCACTGTTTATTTACGACCATACTTTTTGGTCTATTTTTTATTCTTTCATAGTCACTGGCAAGGCCAGCATTTGTTGCCCATTCCTAAATGCCCTTGAGAAGGGCTGAGTCACCTTGAAGTGCTGCAGTTCATCTGGTGTAGTTATACACAAAGTGCTGTTAGAAAGTTGGTTCCAGGATTGTGATCCCACGACATTGAAGAAACAGTGATATTGTTCCAAGTCAGGATAGTGGGTGGCTTGCAGGGGGACTTGTAAGTGGTAGTGCTCCCAAGTATCTGCTGCCCTTGTTCTTCTAGGTAGTACAAGTTGCGGGTTTGAAAAGGGTTGTTGAAAGAGCTTGATGAGTTGCTGCATTGCATCCTGCTGATGGTACAGTCTGCTGCAACTGTATGTCGGTAGTGGAGGCAGTGAAAGGTTAAGTTTGTAGCTAGGGTGCCAACAAGTGGGAAGCTTTGTTTTGGATGGTGTCAAGCTACTTGATTGTTGTGGGAGCTGCACTCATCCAGGCAAGTGGAGAGTATTCCATCGCAATCCTGACTTTTGCCTTGTAGATGGTGGATAGACTTTAGGGAATCAGGAGGTGAGTTACATTCCACAGAATTCCCAATCTCTGATCTGCTCTTGTAACAACTGCATTTATATGGCTAGTCCAGATCAGTTCTGGTCAGTGGTAATCACCAGGATGTTGGTAGCACGGGTTCAGCAATGGTGATACCATTGAATGTCAAGGGGTGATGGTTAGATTCTCCCTTGTTGGAGATCTTCATTGCCTGGCACTTGTGTGGCATGATTGTTATTTATCAGCCCAAGCCTGAATGTTGTCCAGGTCTTGCTGCATTTGGACATGGACTGCTTCAGTATCTGAGGAGTTGCGAATGGTGCTGAACATTGTGTAATATTCAGTGAACATCCCTGCCTCTGACTTTATGATGGAAGGAAAGTCTTTGATGAAGCAGCTGAAGATGGTCTGGCTGAGGAACTCCTGGGACTGAGGTGCTTGACCTCCAACAACTTTCTTCCTTTGTGCTATGTATGACTCCAACCAGCAGAGAGTTTTCATCTGATTCCCATTGGTTTCAGTTTTTCTTGGGCTCCTTGATGCCACACTCTGTCAAATGCAACCTTGAAGCCAAAGGCAGTCACTCTCAACTATTGAGTTGAGCTCTTTTTTTCCATGTTTGGTCTGTACAGGAGTGCTGCTTTGGGCTGCATTAGAGTGCTTCAGTTGGAGTTTGGTGAGAGAGGGACTTTTAACAATTAATTTCTATCTAAAGTCTAATATTTCTTTTAATTTAGCAATGAACTAAAAGTTGCTCTTTGGGTTGGGAGAAGGTGAGTTTTAGTCCATCTTTAAAACAGGGATTATACAAGCTCTGCTTGCAGCTAGTAAATTATTTAACTGACTTAATCAGGTTTTCAGAAGTGAGCTTCAGACAGCGCAAAAGCAAGACATCTACAGTGCTGCTTTTGTCTGCACTGGAATGCTGCTTTGGGCTGCATCAGAGTGCTTCATTTGGGGTTTGGTGATAGAGGGAGTTTGCTGAAGAGGGAAGGAGGTGATTCTTTCATTTTCTACCTTTCCTCTGTAAGAAGAGTGGTGGCCTTGGCATGTAGGACCTGGTAAGTATTTATTCTGTCCGTGATATCCTCTAAGCTAGAGGAAGTAAAAGTAAAGGGAGTAACTTAAGGGTAAGTCATGGCAACGCAGCTGTGGAACATCTGCAAGGATGAGATCTTCGTGGATAGTATGTACAATGAGATGGTCACACCACAGGTAAAGAGTGCACAGGCAGAAAGGGAATGGGTGACCACCAGACAGAGTGAAAGCACTAGGCAGGTAAATGCAGGAGTTTCCTAGGTCCATCTCCCTCTCAAACAGATTTTCCGTTTTGGATACTGCTGGGGGAGATAGTTTCTCAGAGGAATGCAGCAAGAGTCAAATCCGTGGCACCATGAGTGGCTCAGCTGCACAATGGAGAGGAAAGAAAGAGTGGGAGAGCAATAGTCATAGGGGATTCTATTGAAAGGGGAGGAGATAGACGTTTCTGTGGCCACAGACGTGACTTCAACTGGTATGTTGCCTCCCTAGTGCCAGGATCAAGGATGTCACCGAGTGGCTGCAGGACATTCTGAAGGGGAAGGGAGAAAAGCCAGAGGTCATGGTCCATATTGGTACCAACAACATGGGTAAAAAATGGGATCAGGTCCTAAATGCAGAATATAGGGAGCTAGGAAATAAATTAAAAAGCAGGACTTCAAAAGGTAGTAATCTCACATCATGGCACTGGGAGTAATCCTAACATGATCAGGATTAGGAGAATAGACCAGTTGAATGCGTGGCTGAAGAGATGGTGCAGGAGGGGAGGGATTTAGATTCCTGAGGCATTGGGACCAATTCTGGGGAAGATGGGACCTGTACAAGATGAACAGGCTGCACCCTAGCGGGACCAGGACCAATATCCTTGCAGGGGTATTCACTAGTACTGTGGGTGAGGGTTTAGACTAGATTGGCAGGGGGATGGGAGACACAAGAGATGGAAACAAAGATAGGAATGAAAGACAAAAGTAGACAGCAAAAGTGTAAGGCAGAGGAAACCAGGGCTACCAGCAAATAGGGCCATAGTACAAAAAATGTGTAAAAACGTTTTTTAAAAAAAAGACAGGTCTAAACGAACTGTCTCTGAGTGCACACAGAGCATTTGCAATAAAGTAGATGAATTAACGGTGCAAATAGATGTAAGCGAGTATGATATGATTGTGATTGCCGAGACCTGGCTGCAGGGTGACCAAGGCTGGGAACTGAATATCTAAGGTTACTCAGTATTTAAGATGGACTGGCAAAAAGGAAAAGGAGGTGGAGTGGCAGATGAAATCAGTGCGATAGTGAGAGAGGATATTGGTTCAGAAAATCTAGATGTAGAATCAGCCTGGGTGGAGCTAAGAAGCACCAAGGGGCGGAAAACATTAGTGGGAGTTGTCGAAAAGCCTCCTAACAGTAGTGATAAGGTAGGGAATGGCATTAAACAGGAAATTAGAGGTGCATGTAGCAAGAGTGCTACAGTAATCATGAGTGTCTTTAATCTACATATAGACTTGGCAAACCAAATTAGCAGATGTAGCAAATGAATTCCTGGAATGTGCATGAGATGGTGTTTTTAGACCAGTATGTTGAGGAACCAACCAGGGAACAGGCCATCCTCGATTTGGTGTGGGCAATGAGAAGAGTTTAATTAATAATCTTGTTGTGCAGGGTCCTATGACCATAACATGATGTAATTCTCCATTAGGATGAAAAGTGAAGTAGTCTGATCTGAAAATCTAAACAAAGAAAAATACAGTTGTTTTTTTGGCTAAGATAGATTGGGGAATTTCATTAAAAGGCATGACAGTGGATAGACGATGGCTAATATTTAAGGAACAAACGTATGCATAGTTGTACATTCCTTTCTGGCACAAAAACACAACAGGAAAAGTGACCCAACCATGGCTAACAAAAGAAATTAAGTATAGTGTTAGATCCAAAGAGGGGTCATGAAAAGTTGTTAGATAAAGTAGCAAGCCTGAGGATTGGGAGCAGTTTAGAATTCAACAAAGGAGGACCAAGAGATTGATTAAGAGGGGAAAAATAGAGTATGAGAGTAAACTTGCAAGGAACATAAAAGCGAACTGTAAAAATTTCTGTAAGTATGTAAAAGGAAAAGATTAGTGAAGACAAATGTAGGTGTCTTACAGTCTGAAATACATTTTATAACAGAGAACAAGGAAATGGCAGAGCAATTAAACAACTACTTTAGTTCTGTCTTCATGGGAGAAGACACTAATAACTTTCCAGAAATGCTAGGGAATCAAGGGCCTAGTGAGAAGGCGGAATTGAAAGAAACTAGTATTACCAAAACAATAGTGCTGGTGAAATTAATGGGACTGAAAGCCGATAAATCCTCAGGGCCCGATAATCTACATTCCAGGGTACTGAAGGAGGTGGCCATGGAAATTATGGATGCGTTTGCTGTCATCTTCCAAAATTCTGTAGATTCTAGAACAGTCCTGGCAGGTTCTAGGGTGGCAAATGTAACCCCACTATTTAAAAAAAAAATGATGGAGGGAGAAATCACCAAATTACAGACTGGCGAGCTTAACATCAGTAGTGGGGAAAGTGCTAGAGACTATAACAAAGGAGGTGATATCAGGACACTTAGAAAATATCAATGGGATTAGACAAAGTCAACATGGATTTATGAAAGGCAAATCATTTTGACAAATCGATTGGAGTTTTTTAAGGATGTAACTAGCAGAATTAGATAAGGGAGAACCAGTGGAGGTGGTGTATTTTGGATTTTCAGAAAGCTTTTGATAACATATTACATAAGAGGTTATTGTATAAAATTAAAGCACATGGGATGGGGGTAATATGTTGGCATGGATTGAGAATTGGTTAGCAGGTAGGAAACAGAGTAGGAATAAATGGGTCTTTTTCGGAGTGGCAGGTAGTGACTAGTGGGATACCGCAGGGACCAGTGCTTGGGCCCCAGCTATTTGCAATATATTTCAATGGTTTGGATGAGGGAACCAAATGTAATATTTTCAAGTTTTCTGATGAAACAAAACTTGGTGGGAATGTGAGTGAGGAGGAGGATGTTAAGAGGTTTCAAAGCAATTTAGACAGGTTGTGAGTGGGCAAATACGTAGCAGTTGCAGTATAACATGGATAAGTGTGAAGTTATCCACTTTGGTAGATAAAAAAGAATGGCAGAGCACTATTTAAATGGTGATAAATTGAGAAATGTTGATGGACAGCCAGGTCCCTTTGTACTTGTACATTAATCACTGGAAGCAAGCATGCAGGTGCAGCAAGCGGTTAAGAAGGCAAATGGAATGTTGGCCTTCATTGCGAGAGGACTTGAGTACAGGAGCGAGGATGTCTTACTGCAGCTGTATGGGGCCTTGGTGAGACCACACCTGGAGTATTGTGTGCAGTTTTGGTCAACTTACCTAAGGAAGGATATACTTGCCATTGAGGGAGTGCAGCAAAGATCCACCACACTGATTCCTGGGAGGGAAGGATTGTCATATGAGGAGAGATCGGGTCGGCTATTCCTGTACTCACTGGAGTTTAGAAGAATGAGAGGCAATCGCATTGAAATATATAAAATTTTGACAAATGTACAGACCGGATACAGGAGTGATATTTCTTCTGGCTGGGGGGCCTAGAACAAGGGGTCACAGTCTCAGGATACGGGGTAGGCCATTTAGGATTAAGATTAGGAGAAACGTCTTCACTCAGGGTGGTGAGCCTATGGAATTCTCTACTACACAAGACTGTGGAGACCAATTCACTGAATATATTTAAGGAGGAAATAGATTTCTGAACACTAAAGGCATCAAGGGTGATGGGGAGTGAGCAGGAGTACGGCGTTGAGTTAAAGGATCAGCCATGATCATATTGAATGGTGGACCAGGCTCGTAGGGCTGAATGGCCTACTCCTGCTCCTATTTTCTACGTTTCTTTGTTTTGTCCAAGTCCATAATGAGGTCAGGAGCCTGTGGAACCTAAACTGAGCATCAGTGCGCAGGTTATGGCTTTGTTAGTTCCGCTTGATAGCACTGTCAATGGCACCTTCCATCACTTTGCCAATGACCGAGAGGAGGCTGATGGGGCAGTAAGTGGTTGTGTTAGAATTGTCCTGCTTTTTGTGGACAGGACATACCTGGGCAATTTTCTACATTGTGAGGTGGATACCAATGTTCTAGCAGTACTGGAACAGCTTGGCTAGGAGCGTGGCAAGTTACGGAGCACAAGTCTTCATAGTATTGATGGAATATTGTTAGGGCCTATAGGCTTGCAATATCCAATGTTTGCAGCCACTCCTGGCCTTAATGTAGAGTGAATCAAATTGGCTGAAGACTGGCATCTGTGATGCTGAGGACTTCGGGAGGAGGCTGAGATGGATCATCCACTCGGCACTTCTGGCTGAAAATTGTTTCAGATGCTTCAGCCATGTCTTTCGCACTGATGCGTTGGGGCTTCCCTATCATTTGTGGATGGAGATATTTGTGGAGCCTCCTCCTCCAGTTAGTTGTTTGATTGGCCTCCACCATCACAGTTGGATGTGGCAGGACTGCAGATTTATCCAAACAACGGTAGCCAGCACTCCCTTGATACCTAAGTAATTGGCTTTGTTTAAGTTTGTGATTTTTGTTTGTGATTGGGCTATGCTGCTTTCGAGCTTAAATGGATAATTCAATTGTATTACGACCATTATTTCCAATGGATCTTTTACTGTAACATTACTAATCAACCCTGCCTTATTGCATGATACTAGATCGAAAGTAGCTTTATCCCTCGTTCGTTCCACATTATTGCTCCAGGATACACTCTCAAAAGTATTCTCCAAACTCATCTTCCAGACTGCCTTTGACAATTATTACATTGCATATAAAGATTAAAGCTCTTCAACTTTACATTGCCTCTGTTACAAAATCCAATAATTTCTTGTTTAGTTATACCATTCAACAGAGTATTAACAACTCTCACTTTCCTCAGTACTAGTGCCAGTGCAACATGAATTAAAACCCATTTCCCCCACACCAATCTCTGAACCACACATTCAACTCTCTGATCTTATTTACCCTACGCCAATTTGCTCATTGCTCAGATATTAATCCAGAAATTATCATTGTGGTTCTGCTTATTCATTTAGCCCCTAACTGCTCATACTCCCTCAGCTGAACATCTTTCTTAGTCCTAAATTAAAAGCAAAATACTGTAGATGCTGTATGTATGTAATAGAAACAGAAAATGCTGGCAAAACTCAGGTCTGGCAGCATCCGTGGAGAGCGAAACAGAGTAAACATTTCAAATCCGTATTGTCATACGGACTCAAAACATTAACTCCGTTTCTTTCTCTTCAAAGATGCTGCCAGACCTGAGTTTTTCTAGCATTTTCTGTTTCTATTTCATCCTTCTTAGCCCTACCTATGTCATTGGTACCCACAAGGACCTTGACAGTTGGATCCTTTCTCTCCCACTCCAAGTTCCCAAGGAGATGTACTTACCCCTGGTACCAGGCAGGCAACAGAGTCTTGAGGATTCATGTTCTCAGCTGCAGCAAATAGTATCTATCTCCTAACTGTACTGTCCCCTACAACAACTACATTCCTTTCTACTCCCCCACAACTGCACTGTGGTCAGTTTGCTCATCCACCCTGTAGCCCTCGCTCTTGTCAACACAAGCTACAAGAACCTCAAACCTATTGGGCAGGAGCTGAGGCTCCTCCCTTGCTA
The DNA here is from genome assembly GCF_017639515.1 of Carcharodon carcharias. Taxonomy (NCBI): domain Eukaryota; kingdom Metazoa; phylum Chordata; class Chondrichthyes; order Lamniformes; family Lamnidae; genus Carcharodon; species Carcharodon carcharias. Next base: position 167,144,101 of record NC_054470.1, read on the forward strand.
CCTTGCAAGTCCAACCTGCCTCACTCATAGTCACACCCTCCTGCCTCTGACCATGGACTAAATCAGAAGTACCTGGCCTAAGGGGTGTGTGACTTCCTCCTGCAACAAAGAATCCAGGTGACTTTCCCCCTCCCTGATGCATTGCAGAGTCCGAGGCTCAGACTCTCACTCATCAACTTGGAGCCAAAGTTTCTTGAGCTGCAGGCACTTAAGGCAGATGTGTTTACCGTGGATCACACTAGTATCCACGAGGAGCCACATGCTACAGCTGCAATACCTCATCTGCCCTGAAATTTTTTGTTCTGTTTTTTTTTGACTAACTAGGTTTCAAGTTTAGAAATTTCACCCATCTGTTATCTATAGTTACATTAAGTAGTTTAGCTAATTAAGCTATAAATGTAATGTAATTCTTGTGTCCCTCTAGTACCACTTTAAACTACTAGCCCCGTTTAGAGGGATACAATCTTAAAACTCACCACCAGTTACCTGCTCACCTAATTAATGCCTTTGAACACTTCCCAGCTACTGGAGCTGAAAAAAGGTATAACACACAACATCTCCTTCCCCTTCTGCACTGAATTCTCACCTGCACCAAATTCCCAAGTTAGCGCTCATTCCTTACCGCACTTGGTGTGGTCACCAGTCGTCTACAAAAGCAAACTGTTTTTGCGACTGGACAAAGTTACAACTGCTATTGTCATCTTCCTGCCATGGTAATTAACACCTATTCAGGTAACCACTTTCAATTGATTGACAGGTAAGTAACTTGCAGTTTAAAAGTTCTAAATCAGAATCTGACTGTTAATCTAAATTATACCTTGATAAAAAGTTACACGATAGATTCCCATCAGTGCCAAGTTCCCAAGTTAGCACTTGTCCCTTGTCACACTCAGGCCTTGTTGTCTCTACTCTGCACAGTTGAAAAACCTGCCTGACTTTATATCTTTTCTGTATAACTAACATTCGACCAACATTTTATGGAATTATTAATATGACTACGATAAATAACATTCATGGTCAGTGTTGTTAGTCGTTTTGCAAAACTGCCTCCTTCATGCGGTTCAGCCACAGTCAAATGGTGTACACTATTGTCACATTTGTTTCATTGTTTCAATAGCAAAAGACTGGACCTTGAGAACAACTTCAGCTGTTGTAGATAGTGGGCTAGCGAAGCAATGTTATAGGATTGAATCTCAGTGGCAGAACTGAAATACTTGCTCGGTTAAAATATTTTAGAAAGTATATATTTATCAACAAGATAATGATTAAAAAAAAATTGCTCACAGCAGCTGACATGAAAGATTAGAAGGTGTCTCTACATCATCAAAACAAATCAATCAGCAGAGGGGAATTCAGAACATGAAGAAAGTAGAAAAGAGAGAGGATTTTACCAAAACAATTAAGAACAATAAACATCAACACTATTGTTTGGATTTGAAACCAAGGGAAAGAGGACAAAACATTTTGTTCCAGTAATGAAAGATAATCATCACAATCAATTAAAATAATTTTGCAATCCATCAAGTAATGACAAAGTAACAAATGCACACTGAGGCCTAAATTTAGGCACATTTTTAAAATAGTTTGCAAGAGACTCATTTCAGAAAAATGGCTATTGAAAAGAGTCCCAAATCAAAAGAGGTGGATTTTAGAACAGTAATGATAAACAGTCACAGTATTACTGACTTGGGAACAAGTAAGGTCTCATCTCAAGGGACTCTCAAGGTGTAATGGGAGCAATGATTTTCATACAATTAGAACTTTTAGTTTCCACTATTATATCCATAATTATTCTTATGGTAAAGCTGCCTTAGATTCTAGTCATCATTGTTCAGCCAGGTTTCCCACTGCCTCTTTCATGTGGTACTAATATTGATTTAAGTCCAAGTTAGAAAAAAATAGAGTCTAGCTCCTCTCCTTTGGCAGAGGCAAATATTTGAAGAATGCTGGCAGTCTGGAGTTTTAAAGACTAAATCTTAGTTATGTTGTCCAGTCTCTGAAAACTTCAAGATTTAAAAATCAAAAAGCTCTGTGCAGTATAGATACTCAAAAAGCCACAGTGAACATGCCTGATATTAAATTAAATGTTAGCAAAAATAGTACACTGGAGACTTCATTATTTCATGTCTTTTAAAAAAGAATCTACATAAGTTTTGAAAAGCAAAGTAGGAAGGTAACTTTAATCTTTTGCTTAATTGGAGTGTGTTTTGGAAAACAAATCTGTTGTTGCTTATGTTTCCTGCTTTATTATAATAGCTACATCCATATTATTAGTATTACATTTCCTAAATAGGTTTATCCTACAAGGCTTGTTTGTATGTTAGTGAAACATTTCGCCCACAAAATCTGGTATTGTCCGTATTATCCTTAAAAAGTCTGAAGGTCGTTCAAGGGTCATGAAAGGACTTGATGGAATGGATGAACATTGAGGAAAAACGTCAATATAAAAAGCATAGGCTGCAATATATTCCAGCTAATTATTATCCTGTTGTAATATAATCAAATGAAAGATAACACATAAAGATAGCAATGAGGTCTATTCAAATTGTCGTGTCTGTGGCTCCCTTGAACTGTGGGTGGCCTCCATCTCCTTTCTCCCTGATTGCCATTTAATGGAACATTTTAAAAGGAATGAAACAGAACAGACAGAAATACTTACTGGTGGCACTAGAAATGTAAAGTTGATGAGTGCTGACCAGAAGTGATTTGTAGAAGGTTCCACTTATTAACACTAGCTATTTGTGTCGTGACCTCCTTCTGAATTGAATCTTTCTGCTCCTAATACCACACATTCCTCTCGTAGCTTGGTGATTAATTTTCTGATAAAACAAAAGTGAGATTGTGAAAAATTCTTGCATCCAATCTACCGTTATTCTAGAAACAACTGACTGGCTGAACATTGTGGGGGTAAAAACAGAATAAATTGCCCATATTAGCAATTGTTTTTCCATTGGGACAGCTTGCCTCATCCAAAGACGAACCTCGAGTCAAAGTATTTGAACGACGTATTCTTTCTCTACACTGATGAAACGCCACTCCAAGCTACCTCCCTTCATTTCATCCCCTCCCCCCAACAGGTTTGCCTCTCATTTTCCCCTCCCCCAGTATCAATCTTTTGACCTTGCTCCCTCCCCACCCCCAAGATTACCCCTCTCACCTCATCTCCTTCCTCCGTCAACATTGCCTCTCTCCACCCAGCCCTTCTTCACTAGACCACAACCTATAGCCACCTTCCCCTTCCATTTGCTATGGATCATCCCCATGGGCCCCCAGCTGCAACCACCTGCTGCTGGTTTTCCTGCCTGGCAGTTGGCCAACTGGTCAACTTGGCCAGCTGTCAGGTGCAAAATAGAAGAAAAAATATACTGAGGTTGTGTCATTAAACCCAGCAGGGCCTTTGCCCTTTGGCATCAACATTTATCTTGGCCATTTTCTTGGCCTCCTTCTTCCCTTCTCATGAATCTTGGGACTATTTTGTACTATATCAAGTCATGCCTTTCCACAAAAGCTTCCATATAGAATGAAGAGCACTTAATGTACCTTTTTCTGATCTATTAGTGAAATATGTGGCAAATGCCTTCGAGTTGAGACGTATATTACAGTATAGCTGTTTCACAGTTTTGTGACAGAAGAAGCTTATATATCTAGTTCTATGTGGGAGATTACTTTATCGGATTTAAATGGGCATTTGTACTATCTTAGATAAAGGCTTCTCTATCACTTAATAACATGCAGTTAAGTGAAGCACTGGTTATATTTATGAGCATTCCTCTTTGGATATATTGCAGCAATTTTAGGACGTGGTATCCCAATTAAAAAGTATAAATTCCAATCTGTTCCGATAAATAAGACAGGAACCCATCTCCTTCAAGTAGGAGGGTTTGCAGAATGAATGATCTAATGGTCTGCTGTTACAAATCACTGAAGGATTCTTGCATTATTTTACATTGCCATGTTTGGCAAAGGTTTGGTCTGGACTGCACTAAAGCAGCTGTATCCTATTTATTTTTCAGGGGTAAACTGAATTTTCTGGAATAAAGCAGCTGGTCCTCTTATCGCCATGAATACAGGTATGCTCAGATCTCTTAAGGAGAAGGTTGAACATGTTGTTTGCGTTACCTATGCTTAAGATTATTATACACTCCAAAGGAATTAAAAACAGAAGTTCATTGAATTTTATTTGAAGAGCAAGTAAAGGTAAGATAATTCACACTTCTACCCGTTTCATGAGTTTTTAATATCCAATGCATAAAAGCTGCTATACTTAAAACATGAAATTATAAATTAAATACTGAGACATATATTTTGAAATGTCTGTCTAATCTAACTATTGAATAGCAGATTGCAGAAGCAATTTGCTACATTCCATTGTTTTTTTTTCACCTGAATTTCATGTTTCTAGCAAGTCTTCTGAAGAAATACAGGATCAAAACATCTGGAAAACAAGCTTCGTTGAATTTTTTTCCACAAAAAATGCTTCTATTAAGATGATGGCTATGTTCATATTTTCTATTTCTCTCGTTACATTTTTGCACAGTTTGATCTCGCCTCTCCTGAGCCTTGTTCTAGGGTATTGTTCCACATGTATTGGATACCTCACCTAATTGGCCGTTTGCTGTTTGTGAGCTTGACAGTAGCAGGCTACTCCACTGTGGCAAATATCACTACTGAATCCAGTGCTTTACTCACACAATGCCTGCATGTGCATTTCTAGCAGAGATCACAGCCTCATTAGCAGCAGGGACTTGTGTAAAGTTTCAAATAATTACAGCAGCTAAAGATAAGTTTGGTCCTATGAGTATTACATAAATACCCTACCCTGGAATATTATGTCAATTTTCTCCTCAAAGGATCAAACTCTCTTTTCCTCCTATACATCTGGTCACCATCCAGCTTTCATTCCTCTAGAACTTATTTCTAGCAATGATTTTTCTTTCCATGAACTAGGGACACCCAGGATGCTCAGAGCTAATATACTGGCTTCATTGAGAGCAGTGCTTGCTGCTGGCTGTTTTAAAAACCCTGCTTCTCAGCTGATTGAGAGACCTGCCTGGCTCCCTGATCTCCCTCATGGTGCTCAGTGCAGTGTTCCCATGCAGCAGCTCTGTAAGGAATAAAGTGAAAACTCTTGAAGTAAAAAAAAAGACCAACAAAATAAAAAGTGAAGAGAGAGTAAAAATAAATGAAAAAGTGACGGAAAAGTGACAAAATTGAGGGAAGGGGAACAATAGGGGAAAGAGGAAAGTTTTTTGTTTGCAGATCTGCCAATATTAAAATTCTTTGCTAGCGGACGGTGAGATTTTGGTGGGTCCAATTTGTCGAGGGTTGAGAACAGCTGAATCAGAAACTTTGTTGAATGTATAATGAGGAATGACATCAGATTCGAGCAAGACTTCGCATGAAGATGCGGCCAGGATATGCATGTGGATAGGCCTTTGATGCGCTGGCATTTTTGTCATTGGCTGTGCCAGTGGAGCTAGAGATCTTCATATTTAGAAGGATTTGTCTGCTCATTTGATAAATTCCCTGATCCATTGTGGAATGGTATGATTACTGTTTAAAATCCTTCATGGATTTCTTTCCCCATTGTGTTTGTGTTTAGATGGGCACCAATATTGTGCTAATAGCTGTACAGGGTTATTTTCTCTAGAATTGCTGTTAAACCTATTACTTGCAGACCATTATCAAAACAGCAGGAGTCCCAGCAGGGCAGTGACACAAAATGAAAGAGGGAGCATGCATTTCCCGTTTTGTCAAGTACAAGATTGTGATGGCTGGTCAAAAGACCCATTTATCCCAAGTCAGCTACTTAAAAGGGTTTGTTTACGAGATAGATTTGCCAATTGGATATAGTTTAATGAATCACATTTAGTTTCAAAAGATCACGTGAGCAAGCATTGAAGTATTGACTGAAAAGTAAATACAAAAGCTCACTTAACCCTGACTTTTAATATGTATTCTGTGCAACTAACACTTCAAAAATTGGTAATATAAGGAACCTTTGTTGAATATTTAATCAAATTTAATCAAATCATGTACAATTTTTAAAAATTAATTATCACTTCTCGCAGATGTGGATTTGTCCCAATCTCTTTCGATATGCAAGCTACTAAGATTATTATTGTTACCATTGACTCTTTAGTGCAGAGGCAACAGGTGGGCATGTTGGACTGTAATAAATAGCGTATCTTTTAATATTTAAATTTCATCTGGAGAGTTATTCGTAAACATTTTGAACAGGTGTTTTTCTTGCACTACTCGCATAAATTGTAATCTCTTTTTTAAGGTAGTTTCAATGACCCAGCTTCTCACTGTAATATGTGCTGTTACAAATGACTAAAACCTGTGTGGTCCTTCCTATATTGTTTCTGGTGTTAAATCTGCAATAAGGCTGCCACATAGTGGTTATATTTAAATTAATACAAGCTTTTACTAAAATCTTTCTGTCAGGGAATATTTTGAATTTTGTCCATCAACACAGCAGGAACTTCTAATGGACTTAAATTGACATCTAATGCAAATTTAAAAGAATGAAATTATGTATCTGAATGTCTACTTTATAATGGTAATTTTCCAACCCTGGTAAAGGACCCTTAGCCAGTGGCAGCACCTGTAATTCAGGTACCCAAATTGCCACAGACATGTCTCCATAGTCTGATAATGATCTATTGATTACCACGTAGACGTTCTGACACAAAAAAAATTCCTTTAGGTGGCCTGTGCAACCAGTGATTCCATATGTCTGACCTAATATCATTCTCAAACTCAGTTTTGCCTTACTCGAATAACTGTTTCCAGGACTCATGCAAGCTTCTCTTTTACAGCACAGCCCCTATTACACACATCAACCTCCAGCACCCTACCCAGGTTCTCTTTTCGCACAGACTCCATTTACACCCTAATAAAAGAAACCTAGAAATCTTTGTCTAATACAACTGCAACTTAAAAAAAATCAAGGTTACCTAGAAATGAATGATGAATCTAATGGTGCATTCACAGTACAACTAAGATTGCTCTGTAATAACACTGCAATTGTAGTGTAAGTACACCCCGAATCCAGAGTCGGGGCTTGATCTGGCACCAGACCAAAGTTCCTTGGAGGAGAGTCTCGCTCTGCTTTGCTTTGGAGTCATATTGCATCTTGATGCTTTATTTACTGGACAAATTTATTATGAGCACAAAGGTTAAATGCATCAGACTGATGCTTTAATACCTTGATATTTCACATGTTTTAATCCAACTTGTTGGAAATCTGACGTCCTTTTATATAACATGGTCAGCGGTAGCAGCAAGCTCACAATCCATCAGCCTAAAAGTGGACCGTATTTGGCATATGTCTCTCTGGTGGGTTAGTCAATAGTTAGTAAACTACTGAAATGTTAAAAGTCACTGTCATTTGCCCTTCTGATGTCCAATAGACCAATTGGAAGTGAGTATGTACCCTCATGCTTGATATTGTTGGTAACCTTGTAAGGAGATTGTTATGGATGGTGATGGGCTTCTATTCATGTTCTGCACCCCGATGGCTAAAGAAAAGAATTGAATTTGGTTACTAATTATCTTTCTATGTGTGAGAATTTTTTGTATCAAGGAAAAACTGTTTCTCTCCTGCATAATTCAGGCATAGGTAGTAATTTAGATGTTTGAATTTTTATTCTGAGCACTGCAGATTTTGGACTTTTTTGAAATGTAATCCAATGCTGAACTGTTTCAGATCTTCACAGGAATTGTTCAAAATCCCTTTTAAAGAGGGCCAGCCTTTTATAAACTGAATTGTGAAATTTTTTTTTGACTTATAGCACTGGATTTATGACTTGGGGATGACAGTCTTTTCTGACATTTACATTTAAGATTTCCCAAGGATCACATTTTTTTCAGTCCCTTAGCTGGGTTTTCTGTGGATGTTGAAGCAAGTTGTCCAAAGGGAATACTAAATTTCCTGTCTGAAGCATTGTGTGACCATGAGTAGCCCATGCGTATGTCCACAGGCGAGACCATTGCAATCTCCCGCCCAGCAGAGAGGCACCTTCAAATGCAGGGGCTACATGGGGAAATAGGACAAGTGAAACCTTGAAGCTAAGGATTATGTCAAACCTTTTACGTCTGTTGCCATCTTTCGACTAAGGCAAGATTGTAGTGCATACATAGGAATTTACCGGTTGTGAACCAACAATCCCAGAGGACTATACTTAACCCTTTTATGGTCCAGTATCTTTTCCTTCTTTGCCATAATATTACAAAGTAGCTATTCCATGTCCTTAACTACACTCACCCACCTTATCCCACTATTTATTTGCTGGATTCCTCGTGATGCAAATATTTTACAACCGCATCGCTTGTGATAATATGTAATGGATTTTTCAAGATCTTATTTTCATAGTTAATCATTTTTGAGGAATTGGTAATGCATCCAAATTGAACTAATGACTGAAAAGTTTTCATAAACTAGTGAAATGCTGTCTTGTCGTCTTTCTATTATTCCTGATAATTTCAGATGATACAGGTACAGTGTCTCAAAACCGACAACCTTGGGATTGTGTCCTTGCCAGATTTCTGATCTTGCTGCCTTTTGTGTCAGGCGGTTTGAGTTGGGCGGTCAAGGGCCGCTAAGATCACCCAGAGCACAGGAAAAGACGGGTGCACAAAGCTCGTAACTCGTTGGTACGCCACCGCGCTAATGCAGCACCTAGCCCAACAAGCTGTTGTTATTTTATTCATCTAATAAAAGTAAAAATTCATGCATGGCGGCTTTAAAAAAACATCTGGTTTTCAGACAGCCAGATTTGAGACACTGTGCCTCTAGTACTTTGGCAAAACTCTCTCGGTGACAACTTTAGTTTCCCTCATTCATCCTGAGTTCAACACAACATTGTGTAATAATGGGGCTAGAAATTGAAGGGAAACAGTTTACATTGTTTGTGACTAAGGAGTCAGGGACTGAATTTATGCATTTGAAACTTGTCAAAGAAAATTTAGCGCGTTAAAAAGGCTATTAATTGCGAGCTATCTCTTTCTTTTGGAAAAAAAATTGTTTCAAAAGAATTTAACAATTGATGTTTCAAAGAATTTGGATGTTTTCTTGATTTTTGTTTTAATGTAAATGTCAGTAACTGCAACAAAAGTGTAAGCATTCAGAATTAAAACTACATCACTTAACTAATTATTATTCACCCATAAGCAACTGAGTTTAAATTCAGCAATTTCCTTTGCCTTTGTGGTGCTCACTGCAGTCTGTCCTGACATCAGAAAAAAGGTTTACATATTATTGATAAGCTGGTGAACAATCTGATCCTGAAATTGAACTGAAAACACTCATTTCCTTCTTCTCTCCCCTTTTTGCTCGATAACATGAGCTGCAGTATTCTAGAAACTTTTAAAATATTTTTGTCCTGATGTGGAGCTGTGGTACCATAATTAATAAGCACAGTTGTTTGGTACTATAGAACTTGAATATTGCTGAAAAGAGAGACAGTTTGCCAAAGCTTTTTGTCTTGCACTCTTCAGGGCAAACGCAAGAATGCCAAATTTCAACAGGTCACAACTACTTATATTACAGGAGAAAAGCCTCTAGCAAGCACTTGTTGAACAATGCTGAGTGTGCTAATAACTACACTAACAACAAATTTAATATAATCAGGTGAGCTTGTAACATGGCTCATTTATGCTTGCTGGAGGCAATATACATTCATAACCTGTTCTTTGCAAACAAAAGGAATGTGTTCCAGCCTTGTGCTCCTTTGAATTACTCAGGAGCTTGGAGAGCCTATTGTTGCCCATTGTCTTCTCCTTGGCAGCACCTCAGCCATTCAGAGTCAACTTGCCAACCAATTAGCACCCTTTTTATGTAGTACAAATTGTTTTGATTGCTTGAAATTTGGCATTTTTGTATTTGTCCTGATGAGTGCAAGACAAAAAACTTTGGCAACATGTGTCTCTCTTCAGCTATTAAACTTTTCTCACAATGTTATTTCCAATTAACAAATTGTGCTAATTAGAATGATCTATTAGAACCAGAATGTAGAATTACAATAAAAATATTTGCAACTATTTTAAAGAAATTGTTTTCCAGAATCTTACCAAAGACTTTTGGTTTTGTACCATGTTACACCATGTTAATACTGCACTATACATGAAATGTATGAATTGTTAATTTTATCCACTATGATTAAAATGGGTTGTGAATAATTGGGCAAGTATTTGGAAACCTTCAGCTGGATATTTTACTGAAAAATAATTCTGCTATTTACAATGGCAGTTGTATGTAATTGAAATGTCTGTACTGATACTAAACAAGGACCCTATTCTTAAAAGAAAGTTGGGTTGCTGTGTTATTTTAAATTTGTGTTGAGCAAAGATTTCCACCCTGATTTGCTAAAACACTCGCTGAAATTTCTGTAATGGTGTGATATTGCAGAAAAGGAAAATTCATTTTTATGTTACAGATATGAAAATAATGCTGTTACAGACATTTGAAGTGAAAGCCATGGGAACTGCTAGATCTTTTGACATTGACTTCTATCTAAAAGTGGTAAAGATAAATATTCCAAAGAAGCAGTTGAGTTCCTTATTCTGAGGTTGGTAGCCATCAAGACCTTAGCCATGTTAACAGAATACCCCAGAGAGCAGGCAGGCACTCCATAATTTAACACAATCATGTCAACACAGGATGAACAGTTTGTGCCTGTACCAGCTCCACATGAGAGCTATATATTCTAACACCACTTTCCATGGCCCTTTAATATTTTTCTTTTCAAGCGTCCATCTAATTCCATTTTAAATATCCGGATTGAAGTAGTCACAATAGCTGTTTGTGGAAATGCGTTCTGCATTCACAAGTCTTTTTTATAAGTTTTCTAACCATCCCCTTTATGGATCTAATAAGAATCCTAAATTATACCACCCTTCCCACCGCCACCGCTTTGTCACCAATGATGCACTTTTGCAAAGAGACAGGCAAAAGTATGGGAAGAGGTCACTTGAATTAATGCATAAAAGGTGATGGACCTCACAAAGTTAACAAAGCCATCAGGAGACATTGGGCATGCAACAATTTGAGAAGCTTGGGAAGTGATTCCAAACCTGGAGAATTTGCAACAAAGCTTATATTTTTTTTAAGCAGTGCTAACATGTGCAAATGTAAGATTTGGTTGAGCTTCCGTTGATACTTTATCTGTAGGATCAAATATTGCAGCCTCTTTCCTATGGGGAGCAGCAATTATCTAAACCTGCTTATGTGACATGAGCATTTCTCTCTGAAATGGTTAAAGTGATGAATTTCACTGAAGCTGTGGTGTGATTTTTTTTTTTTGCCTATTCAGACAGATATGGACTTTCCTTCCTCTCCCACGGATTTCATTACCTGGGCTCTCTACTTATTTGGTTTTTCTAATCCTCTGTTTTCTATTTGCCCTTGCAGCAGGAACCTCAATCATTTATACCTGTGACATCTCCTCCTTTATTGCCTTCTCTGTGTCAGCTATAGAAGGACCAAATAGTCAGGATTGTAATTGGCAGCAGTGCTGTGTGACTTTCATTGTGGTTATAATAATTTAAAACTCTTGAAATTCAGTAGAGTGGTTAATTCCATTATTCAGGCCTGTACAAATTATTGAATTTTTGAAAAATCCCAGACCTATAAATATTTTGTGAATAGGGGCCTGTATCATGAACAAATCTAAAACATGTCAGTACTCCTCCTTTTGTGTCCACACCTATGTCCTTCTAAGAACACAGTAATTGCTGGATGAAAAAGACCTAGGCCCATCTATTTTTGCCTTCTACCATCCTGGTAGTTACATGATGAAACAATAATGGAGTTGACTAATCACTGTAATCAGTCTCTATCAATTAGTCTACATCCGACCCAGACATGAGACAAGGAAGCCCCCAGTGGTAGAAAGTTTTGGAAGCCATTGTTCTATAGTAACCTATCCCTCTCAAGCACGCAATACTTGACAGGCCATGTCTCAAATTACTGGAAAAATTGAGCCCCACAAAGAAAAGGCTTCAGCAAACATCACACCCTCATGATCCAATGTATAACTCCCAATGGAAACAAATAGTTATCATCATATTATGTTAGTGTTTTGCAAAATAATGCTAAGGTGGATGGAGAGGAGTTTTCCACCTCTTCTTTACCTCATTGGTCTAGGATTTTTTCTCTTGTTTTGCCTCCCACAGGAGATTATTTGGCTGCTGGTGGGTTGGAGGTGGACGTGTCTAGTCATGATGGCCCATGCATCACAACTATGTGGGATGGGCTTCATGGACCGTATCTATTTTTGTGTGGTGTGATTGCTCATGTGCTTTAGCGGAAAAAAATCTATGTTGGGTGTTGGTCCCTTAAGAACTGGGTCTCTGTCAGAGTTGATTTCTGGTAAAGCACTTGGTTTCTAGTAAATGATCATGTGACCAAGTTGCCTGGGAGATAAACAATAGAATAACAAAGGATTAAAAGGAGTTCATTATAGGGGTGAGTAGATTGTGGGCATGGCTCTGACCTCAAGTGGGGTTTTTAATTCTTAGTTTTTAGTTTTAAAACAAGTTGGCTGCAGGGCAAGGGACATTCTTTCCAGCAGTGTTCATTTGAAATTTAGTGTGCTGGCTAAAAAAGTTTAGAGCTCTTGTTAACTGAAGGATTCCTAATAGTGAGTTGGACTTCTGGGATAGCCAATCTGAGATATGAGAGAGAGAGAGTTTTAGGTGCACAACTCCAGAGTTAAAGAATATTAGAACCAGGAGAGTTCTGACCTGAGGTGGCTACTCTTAAGATGCTAGCTCGGAGAGTCTACAACATGGAATGGTTTGGAAAATTTGAATTAAAAACCTTGCTGTTAGTAAGGGGTAGGGCCCAAGAAATCTCAGCCCTTATACAATCTTTGAAACAGTACTCAGACCAAGTGGTTAATTTTCCAATTTCTGTTAACTCTCTGATTTCAGTTTTGTAGGGGTTGCATGCAGTGGGGTAATTTAAGTCAAATGAGTGTAGAAGGAAAGTTGAATTAAGAAATTCAGTTTAAAGTATAAGCATTTGTGTTCATTGTGATTTTAATATCTTTAACATACCGACTATTTAAGATAAAGTGTCGTTATTAGTATTCATGTTCTTTGATTTTTGTGCTGTTAAGCTCTTGATTTAATCCATAAACCTTCTGGCTATTTCTTTTGGTAAATACCTGGATTTTCAGATTCTTAAAAAAAATCACACAGTACTGGTCTCTACTGAGATTATAACAATGGGTGTATTAATAAACTCTCAGTTGTTATTTCTTTCATATGATATCTTGGTCACTACCTCCCTGATTCTCCCAGCTTAGTTTCCTAATCCCTCACTAGCTCATCCAGCCTCAAAATGCTACTCTATCACTAGTTATTAAGAGAGGTGTTGGTAGCTGGCTGACAGGCTTCCTACGATTCCCCTTAGCTTTCTTAAGGAAGCATTAGACTCTCAGCAGACAGCTCCCTGCAACAGTATGGCTGAGTTCAGCTGTGAACTTGCAGGCTTGGGCCTGGCCTCCCACTTGGTGATCTAGTAATTTGCTGCAATGTGCTGTCATCCCATCCAGGGGCTCAAATTCTGGATGGAGGCTTTTATATTTTTGGGAATACCATCCTCATGCACCCAAACTAGCTTCCCTTTCCCCTTCACTCATCTGTCATGCATTGCACTGCACCATGGTACTCCTAATTCTTGCTGGACTAAAAGTAATGGCATGTCTGAAATCGGGAACTGATGAAAGTGTGCTTCTCCCAGATTTGCATTGCTATTTAACTATGTTTTTAAACAAAAAAAAAAGACTGAGCAATATCACTGCATGTGAATAATGTGCTTGGTTTGATTTAGCTTAGTTGAAATATTCTACCACTGAATGTTACACCTGCTTTCTCACAATGCTCTGCCTGATATGTATCCTCTGCATCTGTGTGGTTCTGTGTTTTCAGACAGCGGTGGCTATGCTCGCAAACGTGCTGCTACATCTGTTAAATTAGCCTCTGTGAAGAGAGTGCAAAGTTCTCCCAACTTGTTGCTGGTTGCAGGTATTAACATTAACACTTACACCATAACTTAAATGCTATAGTGCTTTCTGCTTGGTTGGTATCAATATGAAATGTGTGATTATCCCTGCAACATTATCAACTTCAAGGATTAAAAATGGATTTGTTCCTGTGTTTCTTGTGCCTCCAGACTAAAAAGGTTTCAGTGTTGGTTATTTTATTTAAAACAAAATCTTCTCAAGTTGAGAGGCATCAGAACGTAAATCTCAGTTCCAAGTTTTTAAGTGAGCATCTACGTTTTTTTTCTAAATCCTGCAGGCCTGAACTGTGTTCTGGCTGGCACATGTTTGCTGTAAATGTTGTTCCAAATTGCATGGGGTCACTAATATACATGGACCAATAGCACCTGTAAATGTGTCTCATCAGAAAGTGCTCTGATGGAGACGAAGAAAGACATGCTGCTCTGACCCAGCATAGAAGGGCCTCCTCCGTCACAGAGCGACCTAACTCTACAGCTCCCAATGGAGCCATTAGGCCATCTCTGGTGGGGGAGTGACCCACTTGGTTCCCTCTTACATTTTAGGGCCTTTGGAAGGCATGTAATAGAGCCGGTGCCTCTGCTTAGCTGTCTTAGATCCTCTGTGAGGAGGTGGGCTGGGTAAAAACTTCTGGGGAAAACCTGTCATGCCCTCCGATGCACAGTCTGCGTTTGACTCTTTGGAATCTGTTTATGTAGACATGAGTTTGAACAGGTTTCAGGTTTTTCAGGCCCACAACACCACCTGCTGGGCCCCATAAATTTAGCAGTGAGCCGAAGACCTTTGCACATTGATCACAGACTGCCCCACTTCCAAGTTGGTAAGCATTGCACCAAATTTACACCAAAGTTTCTGCTACTGTGTGTTTTAATCATTTTATTTGACCACTTTTATATGCTAGTTATAAAAATATTGGAGTATAAAGGCTGGCTGATGAGACGTGTAGTCATGTGATGTAATTGTCAGGAATACACTCGACCAGGCTTGGCAACTTGGATGCGATACAGAAATGAACATGTATAAAAGGGCATTCTGTCTCTTTGCAGCTGTGCACTGTGGTTTTTAAAAAAGGGGAAATGTTTCTCCAAATCTGAAACTGGTTCAACCTGATGACCTCATCAACAGATCCAAAAGACCTGGCCTTGGACAGCAGCAATATTTAAATTAGTCAAGCGCTTCTCCCTATCAAAATCAAATTACAGTCAAAGCTTAATGGAGATTCCCAGGATAAATGTACCAGTTGAGCAGTTCGCTGTTTTGTTGTCTCAGTCAAGTTGATGTAAAAGAATGACCCTCGCTAACAAGTGCGGCTGAATTCCAAGAAAGCCACAACTGTTTGCTAATTCATTGCACACTTGGGTCAGAATTCAGAAAGCTTATAAAGAGAAAAAAAATGGTATTCTGCCTCTGCCCAATGGTGCAGCTGAAACACCAAAAACTGTTAAGGTTTATATTTTGTTTAATGTACAAGGGATTGCTAGCATAGGCTTCACTAAATATAAACAGCATGCTGAGCAATGAAAATGCGAGTACAGTAATTAGGAAAGGTTTTACGCTTGGATCAAGCTTGTAAAGTTCTGTGTTCTGCTGGATCAGGAATTCTATATAATGGTGTTTGGATCAGACATATGTTTAACTGCAGACATCTGTACTTCAGCAAGTCACGTAGAGAAACATTAAAGTCAATTCCGATTGCTAATGTCAATTGTGGGATTGACAATAGCAAAACAGTGTAACTGGGGTCAAGACTGTAGCTTACATCTGGAACATTATAAGGATTTCAATATGTAGGTGGAAATATGCCTAGCGAGGTTTCTATACTACAGTAATAACTAAAGTATGGTTTACAGGAAAGTGGCGCATGGAAATTTATCGGAGTGTTACGTGAACGCCCACACTATTTGTGTTGGTGACCGGTACTATTTGATGTTCATGGTGCATAGTTTTTACACAATGGCAAGCTATTGACTTTGGAAGGGTTGGAGCGTAGGTTTACCAGAATGATACCGGGCCTCCCAAGGTTTGAAGTGTAAGGAAAGTTTACACAAACCAGGATGTTATTCTTTGGAATTTAGAAGGTTAAAGGGTGATTTAACCAATATTTTGAAGATATTAAAAGGAACGTACTGGGTATTTTGCCGGTTGAGGAGTAAAGGATTATGGGACATAGCCAAAAGGTAGAGTCAGGCACTTCAGAAGTGAAGCTAGTAAGCTCTCTTCCACAAACAGAAGTTGGTGCTAGATGGATTTTTTTTTTTTAATCCATTCACGGGATGTGGCCACCTCTGGCAGGACCTGATAGATTTTTATTAATTAAACATAAAAACGGGACTTCGGCAAAGGCATGTCGTGAAATTAGGTCAGAGATCAGCCGTTAACTTCACTGAATGGTAGATGGACTCAAGAGGCTAATTGGCCTCCTCCCTTTTCCAATTTTCCTAATAGCAGTTCAGAGAGAGTGGCTTGTGTGCACCTTGGGAATGAAGATGTGCTCAAAGCCAATTAAGATAAATACTGCTGGCATAAATGTTTAAATCAAAATCGCACCATGTTCCAAGGCTTGCATGTTGTATGTGCATTGCTAACCCTAAAATTAAGCAGGTGTTGCTGCAAGCTCTTTGCTTGTATTGAAGGGAGCTGCCACTAAGCTGGGTCAAAACGTACAGTTTTTTTTTGTAATGATGGGCATTGGCCTGCATGATCCAGTAGTGCTGTAGCTGACTGAGGGTCAACAGCAGGAAGGCGTTGCCTGTTACGGGAACCAAGTGCGAGGAAGGATCATTGAACCCATGTAGTTGACTCCCATCTGAACCCATGTAGCTGGCTCCATACTGAGCCCATGTATGATTATTCTCTAGTGGGCTTCACCCCCACACAACCCCTTGATTTCACATTTTAGGGACCACGAACTTGCTTTCCAAATTTTGCAGAGGAAAGATAATCAGGTCTCCCGAGTTTCAGTCCTGCTCCTTTGGTATATGTTGATCCAGCTCCCAATGAACGCTGGCAATTGACTATGAATCAGTTACATTCTTTGGTTGTTCCACATGTTCACTATCAAATGGGAGATTTTCTAATCTCTAACCTTGAGGCTTACAAGGTATCACTACCCACGCCACCCTGCCCAGCTTGACAGGTCCAACTTCCCAAGAACAGCTATGTAGCAATGAATGAAGAGAAATGCCTCAAGGGGAGGATTTGAAGAGCAATGAAGACTATGTGTGATCAGTGCTCCATAAGGCATTGCTGAGGGCCATCAAAGCCGCATCAGTTTTGAGCTTTCGTCTTTTTCCAGACAAGTATTGGCAAAATCCTTCGTGTCCACATTTTGCCATTGAAAGCCTTATCAAGGAAGCCATTATTTTTTACAAGATGGATTTTCTGATTTTTCTTTTCTTTTCAGCTGCTTTCTCCCATCTGCTTGGTCAGCATCTATCCTGAATATGTCACAGAAATGACAAAGGATTGTGCCAAATAACTGCACTTCCCAGACATATTTTCCACCCCATTTACTCTCCCCATTAGCTGTAAAGCCAAGTAGTCGAACTCAATTAAGCTATATCCAACAGCGCATGCAGTTTGAGTGCTGAACTCTATTTTCTGGCAACTCTGCATGGGTAAATTCACAGAAGATATTTCACAAATCCTGGATAGGTCTCCTGCTTTGTGCTGCTTCTTGTGTTTCGAAGCTAACAGTGGTGTCACTCTTTTTAAAAAAAAAAACAATATCTCCTTCTATGTCCACCAAATCTGAAGGAGTTGACATAAGTTGAATTATCAGTTCAATGGGGATCATTTCATATATTCAAGAATATACTTCATATATTCAAGAAGGCAGCTCGCCACCACCTTCGCAAGGGCAATTGAGGATGGGCAATAAATGCTGGCCTAGTCAGTGATGCCCACATCACATGAATGAATGAATAGAAAAGAAATGAGTACTGACAGTGAGCGTTGAGCCCTGTTCTTTCACATCCAGTGCCCACAAACACACACTTTGCAGCAACAATCTTGACCAGGGTATGTGCCTTGACTCTATCGTCTCTACCCCATCCTCCAGCCCATAGCTGCTGAGATTAATCCTAACCTCCCTGCTGCTGCTCTGATTGAGACCAGCTAATTTGGGTATGATGAGGGTCAAAGTCATCCGTTACTGTTCACCTTGAAAAGGCTTATTGCTTCATTTGTGAAAACCACATAATATATATCAGTAGTGCCAAAAGTTGTTCCAGGAAATTTCTCTGGGAACACCAAGCCCATCACAGCAAGTATTGATGTTATGAGTGTATTAAGCAGCATGGGATCATAACATATATCCACAGATTCTGTTTCTACTGCAGGATGTCAGTGTACAGTAAAGTATCCAAACTATCCAGGGTTTATTTTCTGGTGAGATGTTTAATTGAGGCCTTGTGTGCCTTCTCAAGTGGATGTGAAAGGTCCCTATTGATGAAGCATTGTGAACTCTCTTGGTATCTTGACCAGTGTTTCTCTTTAAAGCTGCATCACTAAAGTCGATTATCAGGCCATGCGTCTCGTTACTGTTTGTGGAAGCTTGTCCAAAGACCTGGATTTTATTCCTTGTCTAGAATAATCTGACAGCACTCAATTCAGGTCTTCCATTTTTGATCTCCAAACCATGAGCCCTGTTGTAAAATGTGCATATATAGATATCAGGTGATCGGGCGCAACTGTAATGACCTGTGTAGTGGAAACTCACACCTGAAGGATAATCACTTGTCTAACGTTTGGGAGGACATCTGCTCTTTCGGAATTGCATCCCTAGAAAAATTGGCTTATTCAGCACTGAGCAGGTGGAGGGGAGGAAGGTTGGGGGGTGGGGGTGGGGGGGGCGGTGAGGTGAGTGAGAAAGAGGAGAACATTAGATGACAAAAATTAGGAATAAGTATAAAATAAGAAAATGGAGTGGGCATTTGTGCTGTAGTGGCTACTTGTTTAGGATGATATCTCTAGATTTCCAATTTCTTCCTGCTATGCTACCATAAACATGGTTTGGTATTAATAGCTGATCATCTCTCACCAATATCACAGAATGGGATGGATTTGAAATGTCAACCTCTTGGTATCATTTTCTCTGCTACTACAATGTGCAGCCCCTAAAATCTATTAATGTGCAAATTGGGAACAGACAGTGAGTTGGTGGGGCAGGACTTTAGTGTTTCAGTTCACAGTGCCACAGAACAGTATAATGTCCATAGCTGTCTACATGGTAAGTACCTGATCTGGCCGGGCTGGTAAGAGATTAGAGGCAAGGCAATCCGCTACAGAAACAAAGGAAAATGCAGAAGCAAGTTACTCAGTACACTTTTAAAAACCTAACTCAGAAGCAGCATCAGTGAAACCCTGGTGGCAGGTCATTTCCCTGTTCGGTCCACTGTATGAATGGTAGTTGACTTGAGACATAAATGCAAAGGTGGAAAATAATATGAAAAGAGACGTCTGAAATGTGGTTCAAATAACTATTTGGTTAATATGTGAATATTGATATATTTTCAAAAAATCTATCTTCATTTCAGCTTCAGTTTAAGGCATCATCTCCACCTACTATTAATTCCAATATTGAACTTTATATGGTTACAAACTTCCCAAATTACACCTAGGCTGTGGGCCTGAGCAGAGTAATAACTTGAATCAGGTTTTGGATTAAGAATGCCATTGGTTCAAGTGATGTCATTATGAGATGCCAATAGTAATAAACACTTTATTTGCTGATTGTTTTCATTGAGGGCCTGCAGTGACTCATAATTTCACATTGCTAACAAAATTATTTATGAACTCATACACATTTTGTAAATTATTAACTAAAACAATAACTATTTTATAGTCATCCTCAGGGAGCAATTGCTCTTGAACGATAATAAACTGTACTGTTAAAATAATTCATTGTACGCTATATAATATAGAGTAAATTTAATTTGCTTTTGAAAAACTTTACACCTCAGTACTTTTGACATCCATGTGGAATACAATGTTTAGATATGTATATATGAAGAAGTTTTTTGGGACACAATCTAGAAGTTCAGAATATTTTATAAGGAAAATAATAGTGGTCTTGACTTGTGAACTCTTTGTATTCCTTGTTAATAACTGGAGCAAGAGTGGATGGAATCTTGTGCCCTCCCCTGTGATGAGTGTGGTGGGAGATATTTAATCAGGCAGGAGGGTGGTTGTGGGATTCCGCCAGCCTTCTGCCTCTACCCCTATTAAGTCCGAGGCAGGAGGGCACATGAATGACCTTCCTGCCTCTCCACCAATCGAGGCCTTTAAACATCTTGCTGCTATCGGTATTAACCTCTCAGGGAGCAGCAGCTAGCCATATGGTGTTGCTTGCAGGCTCCTGGGGAGGGGTCTCGTTCAAAGGCACTCAGTACCTGATCGAAGAACCTGGCATTGGGAAAGTTGAGGGACCTGCTGAGGGCTACCCCTTTGCCCTTGCTGTTGTTCCACCCTTCCTGCATCCCCTCACCCTGAACCATCCGTGCAATGATCACCTGTGCCTGGATCCCTCCTTGATAGAGGCCTCAGGTGGGTTTATTTTTTTCTGTTCTTTGAATGTGGCTGTTGCTGGCTGGGCCAGCATTTTTATTGCCCATCCTTAATTGCCATTGAGAAGGTGGTGTTGAGCTGCCTCCTTGAACCACTGCAGTCCGTGTGTTGTAGATATGTCCACAGTGCTGTCAGGGAGGGAGTTCCAGGATTTTGACCCAGCAATAGTGAAGGAAGGACGATGTATTTCCAAGCCAGGGTAGTGAGTGGCTTGGAGGGGAACTTCCAGGTGGTGGTGTTCCCATCTATCTGCTGCCCTTGTCCTTGCTGAGGTCACAGGTTTGCAAGCTGCTGTCGAAGGAGTCTAGGCGACTTGCTGCAGTGCATCTTGCAGATGATGCACACTGCTCCCACTGTGCATCGATGGTGGGGGAAGGGAATGTTGAAGACTGGATGAGGTGCCAATCAAGTGGGCCGCTTTGTCCTGGATGGTGCCAAGCTTAATGAGTGTTGTTGAAACTGCACTCATCCAGGAAAGTGGAGACTATTCTATCACACCCCTGACGTGTGCCTTGTAAATGGTGGACAGGCTTTGGGGAGTCAGGAGGTGAGTTACTCACTGCAGAACTTCCAGCCTCTGACCTGCTCTTGTAGCCATAGTATTTATATGGCTAGTTTCTGGTCAATGGTAACTCCCAGAATGTTGATTGTGAGAGATTCAGTGATGGCAATGCCATTGAATGTTAAGGGGAGATGGTTAGATTCTCTCTTTCTGGAGATGGTTATTGTCCGGCAGTTGTGTGGTGCAAACATTACTTGCCATTTTTTTTTATATTCCTTCATGGGATGTGGGCTTCACTGGCTGGGCCAGCATTTATTGCCCACCCCTGGTTGCCTGTGAGAAGGTGGTGGTGAGCTGCCGCCTTGAACCGCTGCAATCCCTGTGGTGTTGGTACACCCACAGTGCTGTCAGGGAGGAAGTTCCAGGATATTGACCCAAAATCAGCCCAAGCCTAGATATTACCCAGGTCTTTCTGCAAATGGACACAGAATGTTCAGTATCTAAGGAGTCGCAAATGGTGCTGAACATTGTACAATCATCAGCCAACATCCCCACTTCTGACCTTATGATGGAGGGGAGGTCACTGATGAAGCAGCTGAAGATGTTTGGGCCTAGGACACTACCCTGAGGAACTCCTGCAGTGATGTCCTGAAACTGAGATGATTGACTTCCAACAACCATAACTATCTTCTTCCGTGTTA
The DNA here is from genome assembly GCF_017639515.1 of Carcharodon carcharias. Lineage (NCBI taxonomy): Eukaryota > Metazoa > Chordata > Chondrichthyes > Lamniformes > Lamnidae > Carcharodon > Carcharodon carcharias. The sequence goes on from NC_054470.1 coordinate 167,165,904, forward strand.
GATACGACTCCAACAAGTGGAGAGTTTTCCCCCTGATTCCTATTGACTCCAATTTTGCCAGGGCTCCATGATGCCGCATTTGGTCAAATATTGCCTTGATGTCACTCCTGCTGACGCTGTCATGGACAAATGCATCTGCGGCAGGCAGGCTGGTGAGGATGAGGTGAAGTATGTTTTTCCCTCTTGGTTCCCTCACCACCTGCTGCAGACTCAGTCTAGCAGATATGTCCATTAGGACTAGCCCAACTCAGCCAGCAGTGGTGGTACTGAGCCACTCTTGGTGATGGACATTGAAATTCCCCCACCCTGAGTACATTCTGCGTCTTTGCCCCCCTGAGTGCTTCCTCTAAGTGGTGTTCAACATGGAGGAGCACTGACTCATCAGCTGAGGAAGAGCAGTACGTGGTAATCAGCAGGAAGTTTCCTTGCCCATGTTTGACCTGATGCCCTGAGACTTCCTGGGGTCCAGAGTCGATGTTGAGAACTCCAAGGCAACTCCCTCCCAACTGTGTTCCACTCTCTCGCCACCTCTGATGGGTCAGCCCTGTCAGTGGGTCAGGACATACCTGGGGATGGTGATGGTGGTGTCTGGGACAAACAACCCACCAACCCCCCCCCCCCACCCCACCCACCATGACTATCTCCCACAATTGCTCACCTTTGCTTTGGTCCCTCCTTGATCAGACACCTCAGGTGGTGCACTACCGCAGCAGCCACTGCCTGCCTGGTGACACTACTCATTACTGAAAAGCTGCCAGCTTCTGATTGGCTGGCAGCTCTCAGCTGGTACTACTCCCAGGGCCCTTGTTTCTGGGGGAAGGTCTGCTGCTGACCTGTTAAATGCCTAATTGGCACAAGATGCAGTGGGCCTTCCCGAAAAGAGTCTCTTGCTGGCTCTCCAGCTGATACCCGATGCTCCCGTCACCTCCACAAGTATTAGGTCAGTATTCCTGTCAATAATTATAAATCATAAAAAAAACATGTTTCCAACCTCTGTAAAATGATTGTTAATATTAACACGCATATTTTATACAGCAACAAAAATGCCCTTTTCACCTGAAGGCCCGCACAAGAATTATCTAAGACCCTAATGTAAACACAAACCTTTCAAACTGCCAAAAATTTCAGTGACAACTTAGCAGCACCCTCACATCTGACTACATTTATATGGTATTTGGACACATTTGAATTAATCATTTAATTGGATTTTCCAAGTCATCTAATTCAGTTTACAGCATTTCATATGATATGGCAGTGCCACTGAAAGGGTCTTTTCATTTCATTTCATTTCATTTCAATTCCAGTCCATTTCAATTAGCTGGTATTATTTCAGTTTGAACATGGGAGAAACAAAATGACACAATGGCATGCTGATTCTGTACAGGCAGCTCTTTGTTTCTTGAAATATTACATTCTGGGCAATGCCCTGAATGATCAGACAGTAAAATCAATATAGCACATTTAATGTTAATGCATTATTTCACCCCTTGCCTGATGGTATTCATTCGTACCACGTGGTATGCTCTTTATTTTAATAGTTAGGAGATTTAAAAGAAATACCTTACAATTCTACAACATCTTTCACATTCCAAAGCATTGCATAGATTGGCCGTTACTTTTTACAGTGTAAAATACTGGTGTTCCATAAGCAAACACAGCCAGCACACGTTAGCAGAAACAAAAATCAGATGGATGACAAGTCAATCGGTTTTCTTTGAAGATCGAATATTGCCCAGGACTCTGGGAGAACTTGCTGCTCTTTTGCCAGAAGGGCAGTAAGGTTTTCACTTCCAACCCAAACAGCCAGATTGAGGGGTTATATTCCAGAAAGCCAGGTGGTGGAGGATATAACTGGAGCCAATCATTGCACACTTTTTAAATCATTAACTTACAGAGATGCACATTACAAATATGCATCTCCTCATCCAACAAACAAGGCTTCTGTCTGTTCTTATTTATGGGACTACAAGTGAAACTTCAATAAATATTCACCACCTACATACAATTGCAGTTCATATACAATTAACAAGCAGCCTTTATTTCATATCTTATTTGAAAGATGGCATGGAAGACAATGCAGCATTCCCTTGGCACTGCACTTCAATGTCAGCTTGAAATATGTGCTGGGTTCTGAACTCATTGTGACCACGATACTCTGATTTTGAGGCAGAGTGCTACTGATGAAACAGAGGTGGAAAAGACATTTGCGGCAGTATTTTATGCTTTCCCGTGTGGTGTGTTTGGAGGCAGGGTGGGCATTTAATCGGAAAGGATGGTGGTGGGTGGGGATCCTGCCACCTTCCCGCCTCTACCTCAGCTAGGTCCATAGAGGGAAGGCCCACAGGTGGCTTCCTGCCCTACTACCAGTTGAGGCCCTTAAGTGGGCAGTTCATACCCAATTAAGGACATTACCTTGCCTCCGCTACTATTAAACCAGTGACATTTGGACCTGTTGCCATGCAAGGAGCATGATGAGCAAACTGGTGTGGGGTTGCTTGTGGTCTCTGGGGTTGTGGGGAGAGGGTTTGGGGTGTGGTATCTCATTCAAAGGCACTTAATGCCTGATCGAGGGACCTGACATTGAGAAGGGAGGGAGCCACAGATAGCTGCTACCTGCCCTTCCTGCTGACCACCTGCCCCCAAACTGCCTCCTCCTGCCTTCACTTGCCGGAGTCCAGGGATCCAAAAAAGGTCTGAGCTTCGGATGGGGGTCTTTCCTGCAGCGCTGCTGACCAAAAGAGCTGCTCACCTCTGATTGGCTAGCAGCTCTTGGTAGGTGGGATTTCCGCCCCGGGTACTTGATCCCAGTGAAATTGCCTGCTTGGCACGCAGTACCGGCAGGCCTTAGCAGGAAGGGGCAACATGGGTCTTTTGGTGGCTCTCCAACTGACAGCTGGGAACCTGTTGCCCCCCCCATAAAAATCTCCCCATTGAATGAGATACCTGACACTAGTTCAAATGAAAAACCATTTTGAAAGAAAATTACAGTTAGGTAGTGCTTTTCACGATCTCAGGACATCCCAAAATCCTTCAAAGCTAATGAAGTACTTTTTGAAATGTAGTAACTGTTTTAATGAAAGAAACTTGGCAGCCAATTTGCACATGCCATGCCCACAAATAGTGATGTGTTAATAACCAAATCTGTTTGTTTTTGTGTGTGATGTTAATTGAGCCAGGATACTGGGAATAACTCCCCTGACCTCCTTTGAAATAATGTCATGGGATTTTCATAAGTCAGCCTGAGGAGGGCCATTGGAGTTTCATTTTAAAGTCTTACCTGAAAGATGGATATTTTTTACACATCGGTAATTTTTAAGCGCTGACTTCAAAGAAGTAACTTTGCCAAGTTTACATAAATAAAGTTTCGGGGACTTAATGGTTGGGGATTAAATTTATAAAAACAACGATTAACGTAAGACTGAAAATAGCATGCAAGTTTATGCTTAAGATTAAGCCCTGTCACCATTTCCATTGCAGCCCAGTGCATTGGAGAATATGGTAAATGAATATCTTTCTGCTAACATAAATGTTTTCTGTGAGTTATCTAGATTATACCTATTTGTGATGTCTGGCTGGCAGCTTTCTCATTGCGTTATTTATTCTTTTTAAGGTAATGAAGCACAGACACCCGATTCAGGTAAAGATCGTTATTTTCTCTGAAGAAAGCCGCATTTGTGAGTTCGCCGCAGGTCGTCTTGTTTACTTTTACAGAAAGGCATTGTGATGATAAGCGTCCATAGAAGATTTCCTGTCTGAGACTGCATTTCCCCTTGTGAATCTGCTGACTTACCATTTCCAGATATTTAATGTTTTTTAATTTAAAAAAAATGCTGGAAGTTTTAATCGATAAAGTTTTATAAATTAATGCTGGAACCCAAAGATACAATTGACTAGCAGCAGATCTTGTACTGCACATTTTGGAGCTTTATTTTACAGCAGAAACCAATACTGGAGTAAACAGATTGCACTCCTCACTGGAGTGTGAGATGATCAATGTGTTGTTTTTCTGTTAGCTGCTGTGCCCATCAGTCTGGTTTAAGCCATGAAGTTTCCAATGACTGGGGTGTTGCTTTTCAGTTTATACCTCTTTGATGTAATTTTTTGGATTCCAAGTGCCGGGAAGAACATTGTGCTTGTGTGATGGGTGGGATTTCCCATACCACCACCTGACACTGCACCCCCAACCCACCCCACCTATTCTCCTTTGTATTGCTAGGTGGGAATGGGATGATCCCTATTCCTTGACGCTTTATACCAGGTCCAGGTGGCAGACACATTGGCTCTCACACTGTTAACCCTGTAACCCAAAGAAGCATTTGCTGCCCTAATCTATCTGAAAGGAAGCTTTAATTGTCTCCTGCAGATGTTTGGAGATCTTACAACGTTAATGATGGCTTCAGAGGGGCACTGAATGGTGAAACGCACAGCTCATCACTGGCCGCCAAAGGTTTCCGCAGCGTCAGACCGAACCTTTCATTTCCGGAGAGGAAAACGCCTCCTCAGCAGGTGAATGGCAGCCAGCCGATTATGTGTAACAGTGCGTCTACAGTTAGAGATGTGTTTTAGAAAGAGAGGCTGTCTTATGGCTCATTAAAATATGCTGCCTGCCAGCACTCTATCCATTGTCAGGTAGTTGGAATAAAAACATGGCAATATGATTATCAGATACACACTTGGTCTTTTCCAGGCACTGCTTGAAGCTGGTAATACGTGTCATACTGACAGAAGTGCAGGCATAGTAAAAGCTCATTGTAAGCAAACATTCTAAAATGCTAATTGCCTTGTTGCGGGTTTAACCCTGATTTATTAATGAATATGCTCTACAAATATTATGTTGTCCAAGAACTTGTTGTAATTACTGTTCTGGAATTAATGTAACATGTGCTATTATGATTATAGATACTTGTTTGTCACCATGTTAGATTAACATTAGGGTTTTGCAAAGCACAGACTGAAAATCTCAGATCCTGCTGGTTACTTCTCAGGATGAGATCTTGAACTTCAAATTGCCCTGTTGTTTTAATTTAACTTCCCAGTTTTGTTTTGTTGTTTGTTCTGCATTTCAAAAGAATTAAAAGTATAGGGTTTTATCCAAATGCCACTCAATTCTGTCAGAGTTAGAGCTATGCCTTGAGGAATGAAGTCACCAGGGAGGATTTTAATAGGCAGTAAAGAGTCAGCTCCACACCTCTTTTAGTCCAAGGCTGTGGTTGGTTTGCTCAAGTGCTCACTTTAACACGATACATTGGCACTGACTGAATCTTTTAATCTTACCAGCTTGGCTATTTTTGTTTGTTCTTCCCAAATGGGGGAGGACTCTAGATGCAGTTGTCAGTCAAAAGGCACCTATTTATGTACCTGAAGAGTTCCTGATACAGATCACAATAGGTCAAATCCTTGATTTGTGCCTGCGCTGAGTTAGCTGCTCTCAGGTGTGGCGATAATTGAGGCATGTTTGGGTTGGGGAGTGAGGGAAACAGTCCGGGTGCCTGATTTGAGTAACTATTTGGTGAGTCTTGCTGAAAGTGTGGACAGGATAGGATTCAACTATGACACTGCCCCACTCTGGTTGAATATATTGCTGGAACATTTCTTCATAATACCCCAAGAATAATGGACAATTGAGTGAGGTACCCAGAGGGTTCTGGCACCCATACAGCTGTGTACTACCAAAGAACTTAGCATCTTCAGGTGAGCAGCGAAGAGATAACATTGTCAAAGGGAGCAAAATTTGGGATGGAGATTCAAGTAAGTAGCAGATACTGTTTTAGTGACTATTTATCTTGTTTCATCGTTCTATTCAAATGCCCTATTTAAGAGCAAATTGCAAAAATATCTACACACCATACTGAAAAAAATTGTATGAAAATTCCAAAGTTAAACAAATGGAAATTTCCTGACCAGACATGTTAATGAGCAGCAATATTTTTATTCATTTAACATAACCTGGTGTACAGTATTTCAGATAAGGCTGCACCCAAGAATAATGATACGCTACAGCGGCATTGCCTTGGTGCCATCACTGTGCTGTTAAAAATAATCTGTGAGGTGCTTCCACTAGATAAGCAATATGATGGCAAAGTGTATGCTATAGATCCTGTTGATGTTTTTGTCATGTATGTATGTACAGTTGGCAAGAATATTCACACAACATCACTTTGTATAAATACTTAGTGTAACTGAGATGAAGAAATGAGGGGTGCATAGCATTTTCTGCTCAAAGCCCTTTAATTTGTTGTTAGATGCAAACTGTTTAAGATAGCTTATAAATGCTTTGTGAATGTAATTAAACAGGAGATTTTTTTTTTCAGATTGCTCAGCTCCAATATCGACACTCTAAAGTCAATCTGATATATGAGCAATTTGATATATAGGCTAATGAGCCACATTAACTGTAACCCTTAAGTATTAGTTAGGATAATGCTCAAATATTTTATTTGAAATGAATTCTCCTTGCTGATGTTATCCATTTTTGTTTTTCTTTCTTTTTGTATGATTTCTGTCTTTCCTGCTGTGTGGTTATCTTTGACAGGTTCCCTCACCACCACCCAGAAAGGAAAGCTTTAATTGGTGTTCACTAACAGGCCCTGGCAGCCACCATACACCACTTAGTTCAACCCAGGATCTTACACATGGCAATTGGCCATCACTCCTAACACCTAGCCTGCAAATAACCTCCAATGTTACCCATTTGACTAACAAGGAAGAGTACACACAGAGCTCATCGCGTTTGGTTCGACACCCCAACACAATTTCCCCTTCTGCACAGCAGCCACCAACTTCCCAGAGCATAACTTGCAAAGTAGCCGATAGCACTGCTGACCCTTCACTTCAGACAAGCCATGGGCACTCCCAAGAGCGTAAAGTCACTGCCATCAAGCTAACCTTGTTGGAGGATCAGGTGGTTGCTAATTCCCACTGTGTGCAACAGCCATCCAAGCCTGACACTGATGTGAAACCCTCACTCCATTCACTTTCACTTGGAGATAGGACAGAGCCTGAGAGACACACAGCCTCTCTTTCCATTCAGATAGCTCCAGCAAGTCTGCATACAACAGAACCTGGGCTCGACACACAAGGATGCCCACCTGTATCTGCTGCAAGCAGTGGAAGAAGTCTACATGAGGACATGTTACAAGTGCTTAATGCGCCATCTTGTGCACGCACCTCAGGGCATCATCTGGTATATACTTTTTTTTATTGGCAGCAATTTTCAATGTAGTTAACATTTCATTCCCACTTGCAGAGGTCTTAGAAGTTAACAAGTTAGCTCTCAATCACGTTTAACAGTTTAAAGTACAATCAATGGCTTAAATTATCTTTTAAGTAGCATTATTATATCTGTAATTGTACATTGGCAATTCATCTTTCTTGCACTGGCAACTTTAAAGCTGCAGTTTGTCTACGCAGAATAAATTTCAGGAAGAAACCCCATTTTAGAATGGAAAAGTAGGGATTGATACAAACCCTCACTCCCTTGTCACTTATGTGGGCAAGCCTATGGGCAAATCTCTTGATTCCAAGTAATGGTTCCTACTCTGCAACATCAAAACTTTAAATTAGGGGAAAAGTGAATATCTATTATCTGAAATAGAAACAGGAAATGCTGGAAAAACTCAGCATCTGTGGAGAGAGAAACAGAGTTAACATTTCAAGTCTGTATGACTCTTCCTCAGAGCTTATATCTATTATCTGATGTTTTGTTTGCATTGATGCAGTTGGGTCACTAACCAGCATCTCCCTCACCTGATACCTGCTTGGCCACCCGTGGGGCAGGGTTGAGCAAATTACTGATACCTTACACACTGCTGCTGCTTCCAGCTCCCTCCTCTGCTGATACCTGTCCTCTTCTCCCCCAGGCGGCCAAATTATATTCCACTGCCATGACACCCACCCCCACTTCAAAATTTCATTCAGCCCGAAAGCTGAAAACCAAGAAAGCTGCTGGTAGCTGTCCATTATATAAACTGCCCAACGGAAACCCAGCTGAGATGATTAAACAGAATCTTGTGTTTGAAGTATCCTCCACAAGAGCTATTTAATTCCAACACACCTTATTACCGCAGATACTCAATGACTGGAATTGGTGTTTTACCATAAGAAGATCTAAGTCGTTAATGACATTAAGAGGGCAAGAGTGCATCTTGTCCAAAATAGAATGAGATGTGGATCAAAACACCTGTTTTGCAAGGAGAAAGAAGGTCTTGGTTTGAACTCACTCCCCTCGCCGCATATCCAAATACAGCACAACTAAAATTAAAGGCTGAAGCAGTTGCAACAATCTTCAATTAGAAGTGCCAAGTGGATGATCCAATTCAATTCACTCCATGTGATATCAAGAAACAGCTGAAGGCACTGGATAGTGCAAAGGCTATGGGCCCTGACAATATTCCGGCAATAGTACTGAAAACTTGTGCTCCAGAACTTGCGTGCCTAGCCAAGCCGTTCCAGTACAGTTACAAGACTGGAATCTGGCTATGTGGAAAATTTCCCAGGTATGTCCTGTACATAAAAAGCGGGCCAAATTCAACCTGGCCAATTACCGCCCCATTGGTCTACTCTCAATCATCGGTAAAGTGATGGAAGGGGTCAAATAATAGTACTATCAGGTGGCACTTGCTTAGCAATAACCTGCTCACTGACGCCCAGTTTGGATTCCGCCACTCCTCTCCTGACCTCATTACAGCCTTTGGTCAAACATGGAAAAAAGAGCTGAACTCCTCAGGTGAGGTGAGAGTGACTGCCCTTGACATTGAGGCAGGATTTGACTGAGTGTGGCATCAAGGAACCCCAGCAAATCTGGAGTCAATGGGAATTGGGGGGAAAACTCTCCACTGGTTGGAGTCAGCCTTAACACAAAGGAAGATGTTCGTGGTTGTTGGAGGTCGATCACCTCAGTTTCAGGACAGCACTGCAGGAGTTCCTCAGGGTAGTGTCCTCAGCCCAACTGTCGTCAGCTGTGTCATCAATGATCTTCCTTCCATTATAAGATCAGAAGTGGGGATTTTCATTGATGGCACAATGTTCAACACCATTAGTGACTCCTCAGATACTGAAGCAGCTCATGTCCAAATGTAGCAAGACCTGGACAATATCCAGGTTTGGGCCGACAAGTGGCAAGTAACATTCATGCCACACAAGTGCCAGGCAATGACCATCTCCATAAAGAATCTAACCATCACCCCTTGACATTTGCTAACATTACCATCAATGAATCCTCCACTATCAACATCCTAGGGGCTACCATTGACCAGAAACTGAACTGGACTAATGATATAAATACTGTGGCTACAAGAGCAGGTTAGAGGCTAGGAATCTTGGGGTGAGTAATTCAGTTCGACTCCCCAAAGCCTTTCCACCAAGCCTTCTACAAGGCACAGGTCAGGAGAATGATGGAACACTCTCCAGCTGCCTGGATTAATGCAGCTAATGATGAAGCTCGACACCGTCCAGGTCAAAGCAACCTGCTTGACTGGCACCCCATCCACAACATTCACTCCCTCCACCCCCGATGTACAGTGGCAGCAGTGTGTACCATCCACAAGATGCACTGCAGGAACTCACCAAGCCTCCTTAGGTAGCACCTTCCAAACTGCCATGCATACCACATGACGACAGGTCCACCTGCAACTGGGTTAATACCAGTAGCGGTGGGATGCGGTCCTCAAGTGGTCATTAATTAGGCCTCAAGAAGGAACTCAATTGGTGGTGGGATGGGAAGGTTGATCATGGGCCTTCCTGTCCAAAATATAATTCTGGCAGCAGCAGGAAGGTGGCGGGGTTCAGGTGCGCCACATCCCAGCTAAGTACAAGCCTTTCCTGCCTCTAAGCTCACCACCAGTGAGAGCAGAAGGTTCCACCCAGTGTTTCAGGTTCTTGATCAATGATCAGAATCATCATCAACCGGAAACTTAATGCCTCTTTTCATAGATGCTGCCTGACTTGTAGAGTATTTCCAGCACTTTTTTTTTTTTGTTTTGATAACCTGTTCAGTGCACACATTGCATTGTTTGCCATGATGTCCTAATTCTCTGCACAAAGTAAGTGAAAATGTGTTGCTCTGGTTCGCAATACCTTGGTAGCAGATTCCCTTTTTGCCTCCATTATTTATATGAGCCTACACTTGAATGACTTTGCCGCAGAAATCCATAAATGTAACAACAGCTGCATTAGATTATTAGTCAACCTGAGGTAAAATGGAGCAGTGGATACTCAAGTCTTTCAAAGCCACCAATATATCTTCCGTAAAAATCCCCGAGCATCTTTAATACTGGGGACATTTTTGAAAGAGGCAAGCATGTGCCACACTTTTACCTGAGTTTATTAAAGGCTTGTAGTTTATACAGTGGATGGATTAGGCCTTTTCAGGTCATATCTGTTTTAAAGGGTCAAACATTTGGCAAACCTATTTATTCTAGAAGAACAAGTTGCATTGCTTACGAGTAATCACGTAATAAAAGGATTTGTCCATTACATCCACTGATTTTCCCCCATGTCTGTGGTAGAACATTTCACTGTCATGCTTCTACAGTCTGGAGTTCTCTGCCCTGTAATATCTCTCTCTATCTTCAAAAGGTGCCTCTTTGGGTGCAACTTTGGTCACTGCTCCACAACTCTCTTCCCCTCCTTCCTTTCTTTTCTCCCATTGAAGCAACTACTGTTGCTTTCCTGATTTTAAGGCGTTGTATAAATTTTTGCCATATTGTTCTGGAACTTGCTATGATTTTTTGCCTATAAAGAGGTGGGGTGGAGAAAGAAGAAGTCTACCTTTTACCGAAATCGTCCAGGTTAGACTTGAGCTGTTTTAAAATGACATTCTGTATTTTTATTAGAAGAAGCTTGCTAGCATTGAAGATGTGATAGAGACTTTACACCTGGTTATTGCATTGGTATTGGTTGTTATAATTGATGGCGACCTGACGAACATGTTAAAAGACTGAGTTTGAAATCAATCGTAGAAAATTATTAATACAAAATTATTAATATAAGGGGAAGACAGTGGCATAGTGGGAATTGGACCAGTAATCCAGAGGCCCAGGCTAATGCTCTGGGAGTATGAGTTCAAATCCCACCACAGCAGCTGGTGGAATTTGAATTCAGTTAATAAATCTGGAATTGAAAGCTGGCCTCCACGATGGTGACCATGAAACTATATTTGCTTGTCTCGTGTCATCTGCCATCCTTACCTGTTCTGGCCTACATGTAATTCCAGGCCCACAGCAATGTGGTTGATTCTTAACTGCCCTCTAAAACAGCCTAGCAAACCACTCAATTCTAGGGTAATTAGGGATGGGCAACAAACGCTGGCCTTGCCAGCGATGCCCGCAACCCGTGAAAGAATAAAGCAAAAAAAACATAGCAACAGAAGCAATATCCCAGAGATCAGATCATGCCTGAAATCAGGCATCCAGTTGGCAGGTTCTGAGCTTCATTCTCCTGTTCGTATGGACATAGAGACCAGGTGATGTTCGTGCTGGATCCTCATTAACACGAGTCATGGGGTTATCCAACACTACCTGTGCTGCTTATTGGTTGTGCGCTTGTTTGGATGGTTGGGAAATCAGGCGCCTCAGGCAAACCTGCATGCCTTAAATGGGCGCTGCACTCTGACCTCAGACAGGAGGGAGTGCTTGTGAAAAAAGAAATGGCTACAAGACTTGAAATGTGGGCCTCCGGATTCGGCCATACCACAGTGGACAGGAGAAGGGAGATGTGAGTTTCTCTACCCCTCACTGCAGGAACTCACAACACCGTGGCCACCAGTGGGACACAGTTATGGAGGAGTTTGACACCAGGAGCTTAGCTCCAAGGATATGCTTATGATTTCAGGGGGGGAGAAAACAACACCCCCCCCCCCCCCCACCAACCACCCCCAACTTATTGTCACACCTGCAGTCATGTTACTCACAATATAGCCCTCCCCCTCTTTCCTCAAACACAGCACCATTCTTTGCTGCACCTCCACCTCATATTCAAAATTCTCTGTACTTCATACTCTCTCCACCATTGCAACCCTCACATCCCCACACCCTTGCATCTTCCACACAGAATATGAACTAAACCTCCATGACAGCCACATTCTCAAATTATCATCACACTTAACGTGTTGCGTTACCATTGCTGAATCCCCCAGTATCAAGATCCTGGGAGTTACCATTGACCAGAAACTGAACTGGACTCGCCATATAAATACTGTGGCTACAAGAGCAGGTCAGAGACGAGGAATCCTGCGACGGGTAACTCACCTCCTGACTCCCCAAAGCCTGTCCACCATCTACAAGGAACAAGTCAGGAGTGTGATGGAATCCTCCCCGCTTGCCTGGATGTGTGCAGCTCCCACAACACTCGAGAAGCTGGACACCATCCGGGACAAAGCAGCCCCCTTGATTGGCACCCCATCCACCACCTTCAACATTCACTCCCTCCACCACAGGCACACGAGTGGCAGCAGTTTGCACCATCTGCAAGATGAACTGTAGGAACACATCACACCTCCTTAGACAGCACCTTCCAAACCCATGACCACTGCCATCTAGAAAGACAAGGGCAGCAGATGCTTGGGAACAGCACCTGAAAATTCTCCTAGCCACTCACTGTGCCAACTTGGAAATATGTTGCCGTTCTGCACTGTCGCTGGGTCAAAACTCTGGAACTCCCACCCTAACAGTACTGTGGGTGTACGTACACCACATGGACTGCAGTCGTTCAAGAAGGCAGCTCACCACCATCTTCTCAAGGGCAATTAGGGATGGGCAATAAATGTTGGTGATGTTCACATCCCCGGAATGAATTTAAAAATACCTTCTGCAGAGGTCCCTGACTCAATATGGTAGTTGGTGCACTTCCGCCTGGAATGAGTGTTATCACTGCCTGTCTTGAGTACGCAGTTTATGTCTGTAAAACGACTGTAGTGCAATTGAATTTATGGATGTTAGAAAAATATAGAATACATAAAAAATATAGAAATCCACTGACCTTTCAGACCCCAGTTTGAAAAGCTGCATTGAGATGCCAAAATGGCAAACATCGTAAAATGGTTCCTTTCTGTTCTTTTACTTATTTATTGCCTTTTAGAAATCAGCAAAGGTCAGAGACTCGTGCTTTAATGATGTTTGGCTGATCTCAATGGGCCATTGAATGGGTTGAATGGAATATATTGAATGGATGGATGGGTGGATATATCGTGTTGTGTACTACCATGTCAGGCCATTGTTCTCATTTTTCAGGGTAAACAAATAATTCTCTCAATTGTTCTAAGTGTAACAATTCATCTAAATTGTCTGCAGGAGCCTTAAAGGAGCAAATAATAGTGGTAGAATTGCTAATATTGTGAGTTGATCACAAATTTAATTTACAAATACTTTTGAAAAATGCTCTGTTCCCCAGGCAGCCTATGGCACAGATGTTTGCCCCTTCAACTGATGTTCACAGACATGGGGCTTTGTGAATCAGGAATGTCCCAGAAAATTTGTAGTTAGCGATACAATTTTATAATTTAGAAACTTCCAGAGGGATTTGGGGAAATCTCATTCAGTTTAAAATTAGTAAAGCTCCAGTTTTGATATTAAATATATTAAAGATATTAAATCTCGGCTAGAGTGGAAGTGACTTCAACCTCACGGGGTCAGGGCAGGGGAAAGACTACCTCTAAGTTGATTAGTCACCCTCCACCTACTGAAGTTCAGCTTGGGGGTGCGGTTTTTTTTATTATTCACGGGATGTGGGCATCACTAGCTGGGCCAGCATCTATTGCCCCTCCCAAATTGCCTTTGTTCAGAGGGCATATAAGAGTCAATCACATTGCTGTGGGTCTGGTGTCAGAGTTGACAGCTGCAGTTGAGGACAAGATGGGATTGAGGCCTTCTTCATGACTGTGAAACGCTTAAGCTCACAATTTAAAGCAACAGTGTACGTTTATATAACACATTTAACAAAGTAAAACATCCCAAGGTGCTTACCGAAATCAATATCAATTAAAAAAAAAAGATTGAAATATTGAACAAGGGAAAGGTTATCACATCAGCACACATGCCCTTGCAGTATTTGATGAAACAGGGAAGAGGGGATTGACTGTTTCTAACCGCCAACCACCACACCCCCCCCCCCCCCCCCCCCCCCCCGCTTTATTGGGCTGAGCAGTTTTTTGATGGGACAGTTTTAGATGGAGATTTACACTGTATCCCTGGAATTTAGAAAGTTAAGGTCTGTTGCTGCCAGTTCAATGTGATACCAAATTCAACCAGAACTTTCCTCAGCTGAACTTTGCCAAACGTTAAAACTGTCCTGCGAAGCTCAGCCTATATTTTCAGCTCTGATTCTTTTTTTTTGTCCCTGGGACGTGAACAGCATCATCAAGGCCAGCATTTGTTGCCATCCCTAACTGCCCTTGCTGTGAATATTTTGCCATCAAGGACGGTGGGGAAAAGAGTTGTTTTAATTTTAAAGTCAACTTTTTCCTGAAATTTTCCAGGTTAGTCTTGGAACAATTTTAAAATGATATTCTGTATTTATATTTAAATAAGTTTGCTGGCATTAAAGTTGCAATCGAAGCTTGCCACTTCTTATGGATTGGTGATCTTAATTAAAAATAAAAGGAAAAATACTGAGGTTGAAATCAATCGTAGAAGATTATGGCTTGATGTCCATCACCTAAGGTGGGTAGCGAGAAAATTCCCGGCTTGGCCCGCCGGCCTTGGGTGAGAATGCCCGCATTGCCGGGGGCGGGTGCAGGCTGGAGATGGGCCAGCTGACCCACCTTGTCGAGGGCAACTAGGGACGAGCAATAAAAACTGGTCCAGCCAGCAAAGCCCACATCGCGTGAATGAATTAAAAAAAAAGGGCAGAGGCAGCAACAGGGGCTGTTGGGTGTCAAGACAGGCTGTTTAAGAGACCCGTCCCAGTGCTGTGCAACTTCACCCCAGTTATTATAAAAGCACAAAGGCTTGCCAGTCCTCCCCCCTCACACTCCCCATGCCACCTCATCCCCCCCACTAACCCAGTATGGCCCCCATACCACCAATGTCAAGCATGGGGCATGAGGGACTTTGGGTGGAGGGGAATAACTTAACGTAGGGGGATAAAGAGTTACAGAGGATGGGTGGAGGGCATAGGGGACATTAGGGGCCATAGGGGTGTGTGTGGAGGGACATGGCCTGGAATGGGGATATTGTTACAACCGCTCTCCGGGTGAGGTCCCCGAGTTTGTTAATTTTCCCAACGGGACCCCAATTTTGTTATGCTCCCGGGTGAGGAGGAACGCGTTGGCTCCCTTTCCTTTATTCAATCCTCTTGGTTGGTTGCAACAAGGTTAATTTGAAAAAGATCCTTTCTCCCGTGGATACCTTTTCTCAGTCCAAATGCATTTATATTTCAGAAGTAGCCAATTTAGCCAGGCTTTCTTGAGTCAAAGAAAGAGTAAGTTTTATTAGTTACTAAAAACCCGAGAAAAATAATAAAAATTCAGCGCCCATGCACACCGATCAGAAATGAGAAATTAAGAGTCCAAATAAAAATTTTAAAAGATATACGAATCAGTCTTTGGCTTGTCCATGAGGCAGAGACGGCGAAACATTGCAGCCATTAAGTTGGGTGATCCTGATAGAGCTGACTTTGGCATTTTCACAGTGGTTTGGAGATACTTGGTTCTGCAGGTTAGTGGAACAAGCTGTCCTATCTCCTTTTTGACTGTGGTTTCTTCTTTAAGTGCCCGTACTTTGAGTAACAGAGAGAGAGAGACTTTGCCTGCAATTGCAGGGGTGACCAGTTGGTTGTCTTGTGCTGTCATTCCCACAGCACACGAGCACACACTTGCACTGCTCTGCAGCTAGCTTTTTAACCCATTTTTTTCCTTGTGTGTTCTTGTAAGGGAAAAAAAAGCCTTGCTTCCAGAATCTGTTTTCTTTGATCTCTGACTATTTTACACGTTCTGAGATGTGAATCAACAGGAAATGGATTTTAGATGACTGCTGAGATGTGGTAATCAGTCTTTTATCTCTGCAACCACAGGAGATTAAAGTTCAGTTTTTTGTGTCTTTACTATCTTCCTTTCAAGTGTCTCTGCTTGAAGAAGGCCATGATACCTTTTCAGCTGCAACATTCCATGTTCTCTCAGGACAGATCTGTTAGTATAATCCAAATAGGAATTTTTCCAGCAAGTGGTCAATTTACATTATCAGCTATCTTTTGCTCAGTGTCCTTGCTCGTATTTCTTTAAAAATACATACGTCTTCCTTAAGTTCTATAAGCCCGTAAGTAATTCAAAATTGTAATCAGTTTTTCATGACATTCTGAAGGGCCAAAGGGATTGGGAGGGAGGCATAGCTTGACATAAGAAGGACCTTTTGAATTCACTGTCTAAAAGGTCCCATCATGCAGACTTAGGGTTTATGACTCCTCTGAAGGTCTGTGAACCACGACTCTTTTAAAAAAACCTGGTCAGACTCCATGAAAATTGTGGAGGAAAAGGACATGCCTACCCCCGTAACGGGGCCAGCCAGGCTGGGAGTGTGGGAGTGTTGGAAGTGGGCTTTTGAATGGAAATCCTGGAATCGGGCCCCCCCCCCCCCCCCCCCCCCCCCAAACACACACACACACACACACACACACACACACACACACACACACACACATAAAGAGCGCATCCCCCCCGCCCACCCCCCCCCCCCCCCCCCCCCCATTTTTATAGGGCTCCCAAGTCGTTCTGACTCGATAAAAATTCAGCCCTGTTAAATGTCACTTTAATTGTAGATACTGGTACAATGAATCTAACTTTGGCAAGCTATATATAACTTTTATTCACAAATCATGATATACGTTAGATGTTTTCACATTGTAAATAGCTGCACCGCTGACAGTCTGGTGTAGATCCCAAAGGATTCATTTACTGCACCAGTTTTAAAAATAAACTTTAATTGCATTGTGGAGAAAAATCTTATGTTTGCAAGGAAATCCACATATTTAATTTCTAGTCACTTGGATGAATAAGCTATCAGTTTTCTATGGTATGAATGTTATTAGATTTTATAAAACGGGAGTCTTATAAAACTCTTAGCCATGATACCTTGGAACTTTCAATCATATATTCTGCAAAAGAAAATTTTGTTCAAGTAAGATTTTATGAACCTGTACATTTGTTTTGGGTTTCACGACACCAAAGTGCCTGTTTTAACAAACAGGAAAATATGTTGGTGTATTTTTTTTTGAATGGATTTGGTGCCTGATTCCTATCTCTACTCAACTGTGTAGTTAGCATATGCCATTAAAAGCATACGAGATCCATGATTTAGAGCAACTGAATGCTGGTCAGCAACAGGCTCTTCGATACTAGTGTAATGTGATAGACCTAATTGTTCTTTTGTACATTTGAAACAGCTTAGAAATGGATTATAAAAATGTACGTGCAAATTCTGTCATAATCACCCTTAACAGCACAATAAAGGCACACAGTGAGACAATGATGTTATTTTGTTTTAATACAATCTACAATCAATGAGAATTAACTGAAGGCATTGTTTGGAAGACTGTTAGATTAATTTTCCCCAGCATTTAATAACTTGTTCTTGTGTTTACACCCATAATATTCTCCCTCCTTCAGCCTGAAAATCAGTCAGAAGAGAAAATGGCATCCAAGATTAATACATCACAGGGATGCCGGCAAATCTTACCAGACGTTGCTGCACCTCTTCTTCTGCTACCTACTAACAGGACTTTTCTCTCACCTCACTATGGTGTGGAGCGAGATCCAACTACCTTGCCAACCTTCGATGACTACATCCCTTCCCACCTTCAGAAGGCCCGTTATCCTACCCTGTCATCTTACAGTTTTCCTTCCCTGACCGCGAATCTTTTCACAAACCCGAATGAAGTTTCTTCGTTTGTTACTGACTCCACTCTGAGTGAATATTCGTCTTGCAACCTAAGTGAGTCCTCCACGGCCATTCTAGATGAGCTGCATACCTGTGGCTACGACACCACGGATCATTCTGACACTCCATCCCCAACCCTGAGTCGGATGTCCGCAATAACTGATGATACAACCACCACCACTACTGCTCCCGCTCATGTAATTACCCTTCCTGTTAACCCACCTCGCTAAACTAGGTGGCATAATTCCAGTAGGGAATAAGCATAACCAAGCCTCTCGTGTTCAAGGTGTCTGCATGTTCTGTATTGTGTTGCTCTTTGCTCATGTGATTCACCTCCTACCTGTGCCACCTGCAATCACTGGTATCTACTAACAGTTTGTCAATTAGATAATGGATGTCCTTTTTTGTTAGTCTGGTTTATTCACATAACTGTGGTGCATCTTATTGTGCTATACAACACACTTTTAAAAAAGGATCTGGAAACAAAGTGGGCCAATTAAAATGTTTACCACGGTTAGGAATTTGCCAAGGTTTTCTGAATTTATGCTGTGTAATTTTTGTTTGTTTAATTGTGATATATGCAACATACTATTTAATGAATCCCTTATATTACAGATACTAAAAACCTAATTCAAATCAAGACTGATCCGAAAGGCTTCTTAAGTCTCACTCACAATATGTGTTTTAACCATTATTTTACCTCAGGATCTTTAGAATAACCATGATCAGTTTGACTAGGGTAAATACAATCAATTTTACCAAGACCTAAACAAACTGTGAAATTACAATGAAAGTTTGCAAACATTTTTAATATGTCAAGGAATATTGGGCCCTTTGGTATCAAAATCTCTTCTTCCGAGTGCTAGAAGCACAGATAAAACTGCTGTGGAAGGTACTGATCTCCATTTTCTCAATGATTTATGATAAATTATAATTGAACTGTGCTTTCTTCTTCTGGTCTATCTTTGTTTATCAATTCTGTGATTCTGTTTCTGTCAAATATCGGAAGCCAGCAGCTTCTGGAAGGAGTCTTATAACAGGAAATCCTCACCATGTTTACCTTGCCACAAAGGAAATATTAAAGAGCTATAACTATTTCTTAATCTTTAAATACTTCTGCGCTTATTGTGCAGATAAACACACAACTATTTAAAGATTAAGAAATTCAGCAACATCCCTGAGCACAGATTGAGTTATATAGCGACCTTTCAGCTCAAGCACATTCTTCTTGAGTTTGACGTCCCTTTGAAGAAATGGCCATGTGTAGAAAGGTTCAAGCAAGAAAGGCTCAAGATAGAGGCAGATACAGATCTACTTAGTTCACTGATGGACCAACTTTCCACAGATAGTCAGACTTTCATAGAGTTTGTTTCTTTAAAAAAAAACCCCTATTTCACCACATCGTAAAATCCCCTCTGGGAATGTTAATTTTGAATTTGGGGAGGCGATGGCGTAGTGGTATTGTTGCTGGACTAGTAATCCAGAGACTCAGGGAGACCCAGGGTAATGCTCTGGGGACCCGGGTTCAAATCCTACCATGGCAGATGGTGGAATTTGAATTCAATAAAAATCTGGAATTAAAAGTCTAATGATGACCATGAAACCATTGTTGATTGCTGTAAAAATCCATCTGGTTCACTAATGTTCTTTAGGGAAGGAAATCTGCTGTCCTTTCCTGGTCTGGCCTACATGTGACTCCAGGCCCACAGCAATATGGTTGACTCTTAAATGCCCTCTGAACTCGGGGGCAACTAGGGATGGATAATATCTCAATGAATATTTTTTAAAAATCTAATACAAACCTTCAAGATTATGCGATGCCCACATCCCATGAACGAATAAAAAAATATTTTGTTAATCTCTCTGCGTTGAAACTAAATCCTTTATTGTTTTAAACCAACGTGATTTTTTTTTAAAAAAGGGAATGAAAGAAGTCAGATGATTTAATGGCACTAATGAATAATGGTGGTGGGCATCTGTAGGTGTGTGGCGTTTAATGTAGAAGAGTGAGTGTTAGGTAAATATACATTTAATGGACAAATGCACAAACACCTCATGTCAAAATCGGTGAAACTCAAGAAAATAACAAAGTTGTGTTTTACCAAATTTCGCAGGCATCTTCGCTGTTTATCCTATTCTAACCCAGATTTCTTTCTGTGGATGTGGTGACTGCATGAGGTGACAAACAACACATTTAGTTGTATTTTCATTGGAACTAATATTCCCTCATTTGGGGATAACTGTTAGCATTGTTGGAACCATAATGCAGTTGACACCAAACTAATTTGGAGAGTGGGAGGTGGGGGAAATTGTTTGACAGAAATGGCATCCCTGCCTGGAAGACTGCAGTTGTGTGTGGAAGCATTGACTGGATGGTTGGAATGCTTTGAGGTGGAGGAAAGCTCACTATATTCACATCAGCAATCTTGATAATCAGATGGCACTCTATACTCACTCTAGTGACCTGTGTGTGTTTCTGTACGTATTAATCACATCCCCACTGTTACCTTTTCTGGATAACAAAGTCTTACGTCGTCCTCTTCTGATAAAAGTAGCGCTAATTAATTGCTGGGCATTCATAATGGTCTGTTTGTTCTTGCTGCACACAGATGGCGGTGAATGGAAATTCTCGCACTGATAGTGGCAGTCCAATGAGTTATTTGCAAAGGCCCTTCTCACCATCATCAGCTTACTCTCCGGCACCTTCAGTAAATCCAAACATTGTTGCAATGCAACACAGCAGAACCATGGGTAAGCTGTTTCTGTGCAATGTTTACTTTGTGCAATTTTGTTAAAAGCTTTGAATTAATCATGTGGCACACAGCTGTCAGTTTAATCTGTAACAATGACCTATATTGTTCAGTGACATTTGCTTCACACACAAAAATGTAACTGTAGTCAGTATTCTTACACGGTTGAAAATCTCAAGGGCACTCGTGTTTGTAATTTTATTACCATAGAATTTATCTAATAAATGAGTAACAGTTTTGGTTAATGTGAAATAGTTAGACTCAAATTTACTCCCACTTTAAAGTTCTAAATAATTAAATGTCAAACGTTGGAATATTTTGTTAAATCATTACTGTATTAACTGTTTTCATGTTCTATGGGTATTTGATTTTTGGTTAATTGATGAAAAGAAAAGCATTTTAAAAAAATTATTCATTCACGGGATGTGGGCTTTGCTGGCTGGGCCAGCATTTATTACCCATCCCTTGTTGCCCTTGAGAAGGTGGTGGCGAGCTGCCTTCTTGAACCACTGCAGTACATATAGTGTAGGTATGCCCACAGTGCTGTTTGGAAGGGAGTTCCAGGATTTTGACCCAACGACAGTGAAGGAACGGTGATATATTTCCAAGTCAGGATGGTAAGTGACTTGGAGGGGAACTCCCAGGTGATGGTGTTCCCATCTATCTGTTGCCCTTGTCTTTCTAGGTGGTATTGGTCACAGGTTTGGAAGGTGCTATCTAAGGAGCATTGGTGAGTTCCTGTAGTGCATCTTGTAGATGGCATACACTGCTGCTACTTTGCGTCAGTGGTGGAGGGAGTGAATGTTTGTGCATGTGGTGTCAATCAAATGGACTGCTTTGTCCTGGAGAGTGTCCAGCTTCTTCAGTGTTGTAGGAGCTGCCCATTCATCCAGGCAAGTGAGGAGTATTCCATCACACTCCTGACTTGTGCCTTGTAGATGTTGGACAGGCGTTGGGGAGTTAGGAGCTGAGTTACTCGTTGCACGATTCCTAGCCTCTGACTTGCTTTTGTAGCCACAGTATTTATATGGCTAGTCCAGTTCAGTTTCTGGTCAATGGTAACTCTGAGGATGTTGATAGTAGGGGATTCAGTGATAGTAATTCCATTGAACATCAAGGGACGATGGTTGGATTCTGTCTTGTTGGAGATGATCATTGGCTGACACTTCTGTGGCGCAAATGTTACTTGCCACTTGTCAGCCCAAGACTGGATGTTGTCCAGGTCTTGCTGCATTTGGGCATGGACTGCTTCAGTATCTTAGGAGTCGCGAATGATGCTGGACATTGTGCACCATCAGCGAACATCCCCACTTCTGACCTTATGATGGAAGGAAGGTCATTGATAAAGCAGCTGAAGATGGTTGGGCCTAGGACACTACCCTGAGGAACTCCTGCAGTGATGTCCTGGAGCTGAGATAATTGACCTCCAACAACCACAACCATCTTCCTTTGTGCTAGGTATGACTCCAACCAGTGGAGTGTTTTCCCCCGATTCCCATTGACTCCAGTTTTGCTAGGGCTCCTTGATGCCACGCTCGGTCAAATGCTGCCTTGATGTCAAGGGCAGTCACTCTCACCTCACCTCGTGAGTTCAGCTTTGTTGTGCATGTGCGAACCAAGGCTGTAACGAGGTCAGGAGCTCAGTGGCTCTGGCGGAACCCAAACTGGGCATCAGTGAGCAGGTTATTGCAAAGCAAGTGCCGCTTGGTAGCACTGTTGATCGAGAGTAGACTGATGGGGGTGTAATTGGCTGGGTTGGATTTGTCCTGCTTTTTGTGTACAGGACATACCTGGGCAATTTTCCACATAGCCGGGTAGATGCCAGTGTTGTAGCTGTACTGGAACAGCTTGGCTAGGGGCGTGGCAAGTTCTGGAGCACAAGTCTTCAGTACTATAGCCGGAATGTTGTCAGGGGCCCATAGCCTTTGCACTATCCAGTGCCTTCAGCCATTTCCTGATATCATGTGGAGTGAATTGAATTGGCTGAAGACTGGCAAGTGTGATGCTGGGGACCTCCAGAGGAAACAAGGATGGATCATCCACTCGGCACTTCTGGCTTAAGATTTTTGCGAGTGCTTCAGCCTTATCTTTTGCACTGATGTGCTAGGCTCTTCCATCATTGAGGATGGTGATACTTGTGGAGCCATCTCCTCCAGTGAGTTATTTAATTGCCCACCACCATTCAGTACTGGCTGTGGCAGGACTGCAGAGCTTAGATCTGATCCGTTGATTGTGGGATCGCTTAGCTCTGTGTATCACTTGCTGTTTATGCTGTTTGGTACGCAAGTGGTCCTGACTTATAGCTTCACCAGGTTGACATCTCACTTTTAGGTATGCCTGGTGCTGCTCCTGGCATGCCCTCCTGCACTCTTCATTGAACCAGGGTTGATCCCCTGGCTTGATGGTAATGGTAGAGTGGGGGATATGCTGGGCCATGAGTTTACAGATTGTGTTTAAAGTACAATTCTGCTGCTGCTCCTCATGGATGCCCAGTCTTGAGTTGCTACATCTGTTCGAAACCTATCCCATTTAGCACGGTGGTAGTGCTACACAACACAATGGAGGGTATCCTCAATTTAAAGGTATGACTTAGTCTCCACGATGACTGTGTGCCGTGGTCACTCCTACCGATACTGTCATGGACAGATGCATCTGCGGCTGGCAGGTTGGTGAGGACGAGGTCAAGTATGTTTTTCCCTCTTGTTGATTCCCTCAGCACCTGCCACAGACCCAGTCTAGCAGCTATGTCATTTAGAACTGGACCAACTCAGTCAGTAGCGGCGCTGCCGAGCCACTCTTGGTGATGGATGTTGAAGTCCCCACCCAGAGAACGTTCTGAACATCACATCTGGTATCTCAGTTGGTCAACACATTTTTCAGGATTTAAAAAAAACCCTAAGTTCACAACGTTGTAAAAACTCCCCCTGAGAACAGTAATCTTGAATTTGTTACTCTCTCTCTCCAGTGGTACTGGTGAAACAAAATCCTTTACCATTTTAAATCCATGTGATTTCCTTTCTTAAAAAACAAAAGGAAATAAAAGATATGAAGAAGTCAGATGATTTAATGGCACTAATGAACGCTGCTGGTTGGGCAGCAGTAAGTTCATGTGCTTTAATGTAGAATGGGGAGCGATGGGTAAACATACATTTAATGGACACATGTACTAACATCTCATGTCAAAATGGGTGAAACCCCAGACATATACACGTTCATCATTTATTATTAGCTAAACCAGTTACCCAAGGAAATAACAAAAGCTTGTGTTTTACCAAATGTCAGGCATCCGTTTATTCTAACCGAGGCTTCTTTTTGTGGATATGGAAGCACTGACCACATGAGGTGCAAACCTGTTTAGTTTTATTCTCACTGGAACTAATATTGCGTCATTGGAGGATAACTGTAATGTCAGCATTGTCAGAACTCATAATGCAGTTGAAAATAAGCTAATTTGGAGGGTGAGGGTGGGATAGGAGTTGTGATAGGAGAAATGGTATCTCTGCCTAGAGGACAGAAAGAGTGATTAAGATTCGATGCCAGAAGACATGCCCACCAACGGTGGGGCGAAGGGAGGTGGAGTCAGAGGAGTGGAAGTTTCGGTTAAGGTTTACAGGGCGTTACAGAAGTAATGAGAGATGATGCTATGAAAGGTTTGAAAACTAGGGGTGAGAATTTTAAATTTGAGTATACTAAAATAGATCATCGAGAACAGGGGTGACTGATGAGCAGGGGTGAGCTGTGGAGCTTTGGATGAGCTGAAATTCATGGAGGGTGCCAGATGGAAGGCCAGGCTGGAGAATATGGATTTGTTTCATCATGATGACGGGAGCATGAGTGTGGGTTTCGGCAGCAGCAGGTGAGCTGAGGCTGGGCCGAGGAAGGGTGACACTTGGGGCAGGATTTTCATGTCGTCGGGCTGGCGCAGTGGGCGGGCCTGGGAGTAGCTGGGGAACAGGCCGTCACCCGCAAGCGACCCCCCCCCCCCCCCCCCATGATTTCACGCTGACTGGCCAATTAACAGGGTGCGCGGAAATGCTCAACACTTCTAGGGTGGGGACAGGAGGAGGGTGAGTGCTGAAGTCAGCGCGGGCACGGGGGAATGTGCAATGAAAGCTCCCTGAAGGCAGAGAGCTGCATCAGGAGCTGAAGAATTTTAAAAACAAAAGTAAAGAAAATGGAATACAGAAAAAAAAATGTCCCCTCATAGGACTCACTCACCTGAACATATCAATAATAAAAATTCTGTCAAAACATCTTTTTAATTAATCTCAGAGACCTCATCCTGCCCATGGATGAGGTTTCCTCAAAAATCCAAAGGCTGCCTGGGTGATTTGCCGCTAGCCAACTCTAAGGTTGGACGGGCAGTGAAAAATTGCTCTTAATTAATACATTAATGACCTTAACAAGCCTATGAATTGTCGGCGGGTGCGCTGCTGACTTTAGTGCGCGCCCACCAACCGAAATATCATGCAAGTGCGCGATGACGTTCGGATGCTCACCCAACATCATCGCATGCTATTTTACGTCCGATCGGGGGAGGGGGGTCTTGCTTTGATTCCCAGTTAACCCAGTTACAGCCCCAATGACACATCCTCTATGATTTATTCAGAGGCCATGCCCCCAGTAGCTGCTGCTCCCATGTGCAGCCTGCAGAGTTCCTTCCTGCACTGGGTTGTCTCCCTGGTGCTGCCTCCGCTGCAGGAGTCACTGCCTCCAGTGCAGGAGGGTTGGTCCTCCTTGCCCAATCGGAGGCCCCGATACTGATGTAGTGTCTTGGCCCCTATCCAACCACAGCTCGGCTTATGGCTCCCGTCTCCTCTCCTGGGACTGAGGGGGAAATTCCAGCCGGCCATGGTCTCGGCAGCTGCCACTTTACACCGCCTCTGCCTCGGCCTATCCGTGACCCTGGCATTACCCAAGCACCCACCCAGAAGGGAAAAAACAGTTTTACTGGGATTTGCAAATTTTTAAAAATCTATAAGACTGGAGCTCCGTTTTAAGGTATGCAATACTGGTTTGGACAACTTTTACAGGTATCCTTCATTTCCAAGTTTTATTGGTTTTCTGTTTTGGGCAGTGATGGAAGAGGCAACGCTGCCCACACCACAGGGGCCTGAGACCCCGGGCTTCTGCTCCACAGGAAGGTTGTTTGCCCTTCCAGAGCAGTGCAGATCCAAGTGGCACCGGCTAAGGTGGAGCTACAGCCACCTACAGACAAGCATGGTCAGTGGCAGTGGCAAGGGGCTGAGCCCTGGGGAAGGTTGTGAAATCTAGGTGTGCGGGAAAAGGACAAGAGTGAGGGAGGGGGTAAGTGAGTGGGGAGAGGATGAGTGGAGTGGTTGGGGAGGGAGAGGCCAAGTGGGTGGCTGGGTGGAGAGGAAAGGAATGAGTGAATGAGGGGTAGGGTTAGGAAGAAGGACTGTTGACTGAGTGTGGGGGAGGGGTCTTGAATAGAGGGACAGCTGAGTGAGTGAGTATGAGGGGAGGGGTTCGGGAAGAGGGTCTGCTGAGTGAGAGTATAGCCTGGTACGTGGGTTGAAAATAGCTTGGTGGGGGGAATGTTATGATCCCTGGAGAGACCTTTTACTTTTAACAAGAGATTCAAACTTCCATTTCATAGTTGAAAGAATGATACGGCAAGATTTTATGCTTTAAAATTTTTACTGTAACAAATGACTAAAAACAATAATGACTAAATACTATTTTCATTGAAGGCAACTTTAAACTACAGGGAGGGACCTTCCCTTTTTATACTTAGCACACATCACACACTCCTTGTAATTACGGCCCACATAACTAGCATTCTACAGTTGCTCCCAGCTTCCAATGGGTTCCTATATCCCTGTTTCAGAGTAGTAACTTCAAGTGACTGTCCCCAGGCACTTGCCTCAGTTTTTGGTGAATGTCTTAAAACCACCACCAGCAGTTAAGCCTGTTCCGATGATTCCTCTTTCCCAATGCCAGAACAAATTTCCCGGAATACATAGAAGGCTGCAGGATGCATCTCTTCAACAAGAGACTGCCCCCCCCCCCCCCCCCCCCCCCACCCCCACTCCCCCGACCCCCACCCCAGTAGCAGCAGGGTGTACCATCTACAAGGTGCACTACAGGAATTCACCATGGTGCCTTTGACAGTACCCTCTAAACCCATGACCAAGGCTCTTTAAACAGCACCTTCCAAACCCCACGACCCCTCCCATCTAGAAGGACAAGGGCAGCAGATACATGGAAACATTACCAACTGGAAGTTCCCCTCCAAGCCGCTCACCATCCTGACTTGGAAATATATTGCCGTTCCTTCACTGTCACTGGTCAAAATCCTGGAACTCCCTTTCTAACAGCACTGTGAATGTACCTACACCACTTGGACTGCAGCGGTTCAAGAAGGTAGCTCACCACCACCTTCTTAAGGGCAATTAGGGATGGGCAATAAATGCTGGCCCAGCCAGCGATGCCCACATCCCATAAATGAATTAAAAAAAGACATGATTTTGCCCAGAAATGATACTATGTTATGCATATTATTTAAAACTTGAAGACTATTAGAGAAATGATTTATTTTTTAATCCATATTTCAAGTATTTTTATGGAGGGGACTTTCCCCTCCATGAGGGCTAAACTCCAGGTGACCTAACTTTGAGTGCAAAATACAAAAATGTTCAACTTGTGTCACGTGGGGGAACAGATTATATTTTACCCAATCCTGATGCTTCTGACTGAAATGTGTTATTGGGTTTGTTTTAAAATCTCAAAGCTGCTGGAGTGAATGGGGCTGTAGGTTTTCTAAGTAAATGTGTTCTTCCTACAGAACTTGAGATTCAAGTTGAGAATGAATTGTACAATAGATGTACTGCAGCAGCAGCAGCAGCAACGAGGCAGACACTAAACCCATTCTTAAATTACGTGGTATGAGGAATTCTGAATTTTGAGTTGAGGAGCCTGAAGCTGACCATATCATAAAGAGGGACAACCAGCCCCGAATGCCCTAATCCACAGAGCACACTTATAACCAGTGTCAGCTCAGTCACTAAAGGATGTGCTTTGTTGATTTTTGTACTTATTTCTTACACAACTTAATATTCCTTTCCTCATAGAGAACCTGAATACTTCACAGCAAAGCAAGTCACTTGGCGCAGATGTCATGAGCATAGAACCGGTTTACAGAACGTCAGAAGAGGAGAAGAAAGTCACGGTAATTAAAGCACCGCATTATGCAGGAATTGGCCCTGTTGATGAATCTGGAATACCTATAGCCATAAGGACGGTAGGAATATCTTTCTCTTTTTCACTCTCTTAATTTTTTTTGGCTCTATCAAGTAACTTTTTTACTGCATGGCCATTACTTCCCAAATTTCTCCTGCTGTTGAATTCTGGTCACGGTTTTAAGCCAAGAAATAATGAGTGGATAAGGTTTACATTCGAGTCTCAATTTGTACATGGCCAAGAAAATTAGAAACGATTCCCTATTGGATATACTAGTGACTATCCATATTAATGACCTCTCATTCTGGTTTGTCCCACAAGTGGAAAAGTTGTTTCCACCTTCATTATCTTAAACCTGTATGGGGTCACCTCTCTGTCTCCTCTTTTTTTCCTCAAGAATCAATTCCCAGTCCATTCAGCTTTTCCTGTTAAGTACACCCTCTTAGATCCGGCATCATCCTTGTTTATCTTTATTGTACCTTAATCAAAGCCTCTGCAATTTTTAAAAAAGTTTAACATAATTTCTCTGCTTTTCAACTCTCCTCCTCCAGATATGAATCGCAGTGATTGTTTGCTTTTTTTTTATGGGCCTTAATAACTTGTGCCTTACCTCACCCAAAGGAGTCCCAGGACTCTATCCAAAGGTGATCCATAAGAATCCACCAAGTTCAGACTTCCTCTTACCTGCCCTAATCCGCATGGTTTGGATTCCACACTCCTGGTCTTCCGTAGTCTCACTTCAGTGGAAGCGGATGGTCAGCTGCGTGTGCAAATTGCGCATGCGCAAACCCAGGCCTGACTCCAGTCCCACTCCCGCATTGATACTTAAGGTTCTGATGCCAGGTTCGGGGGTGGGACTTAGAATTTTTGGCCATTTCTGAGATTTTCACCACGATGGAGAGGCTCTCTGTTGTGGTGAAAATCCAGGCCATAGAGTGCAGTGCTCCACACTAGTGACACTACTGGATGATTTTTTTTTTTTCAGCTTCATGCTATTGCTATCCACACTTAGCTATATAGAAATTTGTTTGCCAACTATTGTGCAAGTTTATTAATGTCTTTCTGTGTGTTGTCAAGTTCTTCCTTTGTGTTAACCACACCTTTTAATTTGGTGTTGTCTGCAAATTTTGAAGTTGTACTTAGAATTCCTCTACCAAAACCAAATTGTAAATTGCGAACAACACTGGTCCCAACGCCAATCCCGGTGGAGCACCACATCCCATCTTTTCCCAGCCTGAGTCATTACCATTAACACCATACTCTCTACTTTGATTTGTAGCCAATTTGTTATCCATTCTGCTATCTGCCCTGTGACTCCAGATGCCCTGATCCTGATCACGAGTTTACCATGTGTCTGATGGGGCAGGATTTTGTTTCCCGTGGGCGGGCACGTGCCTGACCCAAGCAGGCGTCAAATCGCAGGTGATAACGTCGGGCGAGCATCCCGATGTCACCGCGCACTTGTGCGCTATTTCACTCGGCGGGCACGCACAGAAGCCGGAAGTGCCCCCACTGGCAATTAAGCAGGCAATTAAACCCATTAACGGCGCAATTATCCGCGATTTATCATGTCCCGCCCAACCTTATGTTTGGCGGCGAATTGGCCAGGCGGCCTTTACGTTTTTCATCAAACCTCGTCCAAGGGCAAGACAAAATCTCTGTTAGGAAATCAGACAAAAATAAATATCTGTGGACAGCATTTTTATGAGGTATGCTTTCAGGTGCTTGGTTGTGATGCATGGATTTTTATTTATTTATTTATTTTTTGCTGCTTTTTACAGCTTTATTTCATTTTTTGCAGGCCTGCAGCTCCCTGAGGCAGCTGTCTGCCTTCAGGGAGCGCTCTTACAATGCTCGCCCGCGCCCGCGATAACACCGTCACCCGCCCTCTCCCTGCCCCCACCCCGGCGAGCTGAGCTTGTCGGCGCGCATTTCAGCCAGCGTGGAATCGCGGCCGGGAGCCAATCGCGGTTGGGGGTCCGTTTCCCAGCTGCTCCAGGGCCCGCCGATCGTGCATGCCCGGCGGCCTAAAAATTCAGGCCATGGTGTTAGGTTTGAGTGGCTGTGGTGACAAACTTTGTTTAATATTCACTGTAGCATCTTTTAAAAACGAAAACATCTATTTAACAGTGAAGTGTTTTCTTTAGTGATTAAATTTGTAATTTGGTGGAATTGATAGAAGATCCTGACGATGAATGTGGCAGTGAATTTTGATTTCCTCACCTGCTGTCTCTCAGTGGAACCAGCACTTAATTTATAGTTACATCATTAGCCCCGACTGTTTTCTGTAATATCCCCATAGGGAGCTTCAACAATTACGATGAATGTACCTTCTCTATTTCCCTAACAAGAACAGAAAATGCTGGATAAACTCAGCAGGTCTGACAGCATCTATGGAGGGAGAAAAACAAAGTTAACGCTTCAGGTCCCTATGACCCTTCTTCAGAATCTCTGTGCAGAAGAGGCCCTTTGGCCCATCGAGTCTGCACCGATATGTGAGAAACACCTGACCTACCTGCCTAATCCCATTTACCAGCACTTGGCCCATAGCCTTGAATGTTGTGATGTGCCAAGTGCTCATCCAAGTACTTTTTAAAGGATGTGAGGCAACCTGCCTCCATCACCCTCCCAGGCAGCACATTCCAGACCGTCACCACCCTCTGGGTAAAAAAGTTATTCCTCACATCTCCCCCTGCCCCCCCCCTCCCCCAAACCTCCTGCCCCTCACCTTGAACTTATGCCCTCTCGTGACTGACCCTTGAGCTAAGGGGAACAGCTGCTCCCTATCCACCCTGTCCTTGCCCCTCATAATCTTGTACACCTCGATCAGGTCGCCCCTCAGTCTTCTCTGCTCCAACGGAAACAACCCAAGCCTATCAAGCTGAAGAGAAGTGGAAGAAGGGCCTGAAGAAGGGCCATTCGGACTTGAAGTGTTAACTTTGTTTTTCTCTCTCCACAGACGCTGTCAGACCTGCTGAGTTTTTCCAGCATTTTCTGTTTTTGTTTCAGATTTCCAGCATCTGCAGCATTTTGCTTTTCTCCATTTCCCTATTTCTTAAAGAAAATTACATCAGACTATCAAAGCACCTACCTTATTCAGAAATGTGACTGCCATAATTTTTGCAGTTCCCTACTGAAGAAACAGTGCCATCAATTGGTAACATGAAACCCTGTGTAAACGATCAATGCAGTTACATATTTACTATACAAACCAAGGACCCAAGTTAAGGGGAATGGCAGAAATCATAATTTGAACAAGTCCTTCCTCAATGATAGTTTCGCTTTTGTTCCATTCCCCCCCACCCACTAAAAAAAAATTACTTTTGTGAAGTTTATTGCCAATACATAAATACATTGCTGGCCATAGCTGATCAAGCCATTAAGTTCGCTTTGTTTTACATTGCCATCCAATGATATCCCCAAAGCCTTGCTATCATTATCTCTACCTCTGGTATTGCATTGGTATTGCTAATTCCTTAAAAACTTTAATCATCCTGTTAGATGTCAAGAATATGGCCAATGAGGGAAAATAAGAATTGACTTGAACGTTTTCTCTCAACTGAGAAACTGCTTCAGCTCCAGTGTCTTACAGGAAATACTGAGGAAAGCTGAGCTCTGGTCATTCTGAGGTAGAACTGTGTTGTTGCAAAATAAAAACAGAAAATGCTGGAAATACTCCGACCGGGCAGTGTTTGTGGAGAGAGAAACAAAGTAAATATTTCAGGTTGTTGACCTTTCATCAGAACTGGGAAAAGTTGAAAACGGAATAGATTTTGAGCAAGGGGTGAGCGGGAGAAGGACAAAGGCAGGCCTGTGATAGGCTGAAAGATGGGAGAGATTGAATGACAGGAGAGTTAGTTTACCAGGGCCAAAGGGAATTGCGATGGGGCAAGAAAAGAAACCAAGGGAAGAATTTTCGGGTCGGCGACGGGGGCGGGGCCTGCTTACTGGCGTGTAAAATGACGCATGGTGACGTCTAGCGTGTGTCCTGAGTCACCGCGTGTCATTTAGATTGTCAGTTTGGCGGGTGTGTAGCTGAGTCGGCTGCACACCTGCTGAACTGTCAAAGGCCTGTTAAGGCCATTAAGAAAGTAATTAAGGTTGTTAAGAATGCTGCCCGTCCAACCTTAAGGTTGGCGGGCAGATGAAGAGCCCAGGCAGCCTTCACGTTTTTCATGAAACCTCATCCACGGGCGGGATGAGGTTCCATGAAGGGTTTATTAATTAAATAAAAATTTCTGAAAAAAATTAATGGACGTGCCCCAGCTCATGTGACAATTTCACATGAAGGGACATGTCCTTCAATTTTTTTTTCCCTTTCTTCAATGTTTCATAACTTAAACTAATCTCATATGCGCAAAAGAGCGCAGGCCCCGACTCAGGGAATCACCCCTCCCCCCCACCGGCCTGCGCAGGGAGTGCTCAGCGCTTCCAGGCGCGCGTCACACTGGGTGGACCTTGATTGGCCCGCCCACATAAAAAGGCGGCACGGCCCCAATCGAGAGGGAAATTTCTGCCCAAAGAAACAAAAGAAGCATCTAGAGCAGTTGTGCTGCCATTTGAAAGCAAAAATAAGAGAAAAGTGGAAACATGCAAGAAAAGTAAACAAAGTGGGGGTACAGAGTTTATAGTTTGAAATTGTTGAGCTCAGTGTTGAGTCCAGAAGGCTGTAAAGTGCCAAATTGAAAGACAAGATGCTGCTCCTCAAGATTACTTTAGGTTTTGCCTTTAGAGGAGATTCTGCAATTGGGAAGCACTTGCTGAACAATCCAGAGTGCGCTAATAGCTACACTAACAACCACTTTAAGATGATCAGGCAAGCTCATAATATGGCTCATTAACACTTGCTAGAAGTATTAATATGCAGGGACCTGTTCTCTGCAAACAAAAGGAAAATGTTCAAGCCCTGTTCCTTTTTTGAATTACCCAGGAACTTGGGGATCCAGTAGTTCCCTGTTGCTTTCTCCATGGCTATGCCTCAGCCAATCAGTCGATTTGCCCACTTAGGAGCACCCTTTTCCCCTGTAATATAAATTGTTATGATTGTTTGAAATTTGGCGTTCTTGTGTTTGTCTTGTTGAGTGCAAGATGAAAAGCTCTGGCAACAGGTTTCTGTTTTCAGCGATTTTCAAGTTCTGGACTACCAAGTGACTATTTACAAGTACTCCTTTCAATTCAGTCTATTGTATTCGTTGCTCGCAACGTGGTCTCCTCTACACCGGGGAGACCAAATGCAGATTGGGTGACCGCTTTGCGAAACATCTCTGCTCAGTCCACAAGCATGGGCCCAAGTATTCGGTAGCCTGTCATTTTAATTCTCCACCTAGCTCCCACATTAACATCTCTTTCCATGCAGTGAAGCTCAATGTAATCTCAAGGAACAGCACCTTGTCTTTTGATTAGGCCCCTTACAGCCTTCCAGACTCAACACTTGAGTTCAGCAATTTCATACCGTAAACTCTGCCCTGTCCTTTTCTTCGTTTTCCTTTGTGTGCTTCAGTTTTTCTCATATTTTCCCTTTCAGGCAGTGACACCCCTGTTCCAAGCACTTCTTTGTTTCTCTTCTTGTCCCATCACTATTCTCTATGACTCTTCCGTCATTCAGCCTCTCCTGTCTCCTAACCTATCACAGGCCTTTTTGTGCTTGTCCCACTCACCCCTTTCTCAAAACCTATGACTTCTTGAACTTTTCCTAGTTTTGACGGAAAGTCTCCGACCTGTAAAGTTAACTCTCTCCACAGACGCTGCCTGATCTGCTGAATGTTTCCATCATTCTCTGTTTTTATTTCAGATTTCCAGCAGCATTTTGCTTTTTGGTTTGTGTTGTTGTGAAGTTAGAACCAGTAGTTTTTGTTTCCTGCTTCTCTCCTTTTCACTTTGCAAAATTTTTAATTAGTTCTGATGCGTTGGGGGAAAAAACATTATTTTTAAAGGAGCATCTCCTGTTATAGTTCTTTAAATAAAAAAATTTAAAACTACTTCGTCACCCACTTTTTTTTCCTCTCAGTAATATAGTAGCTTATTGATAATAAGCAAGTGAGAACGTTTCTCCAAAAGTCTGAGTTGTAAACAGTCGAGGCTTCTTTAGCCACCTTGGGCAAAATTTCCTGCAAAATTTCAAAAATGAATCAATAGTGTTCTGCCCCTATTCATAAACTCATTAGTACCTCTCGCGTTTACAGTCATCCCAGAGGTTGGGCAAAGACGCACACAACATGATCTATTCTAAACTCTGGAGTACTTAGCATTCTGAACCAAACACTCATGGCATGTTGCACAAGCCACTAGGGTTTTTGTGTCTTTAAAGGGGATAAATTGTCCCTTCTAGGCCACCTAAGTTGTTAGTTCCACTGTTAAGACTGTGTTAGATGAGGAATTGCTGGCAAACCCGCCAAAGCTTTTCCTTCTACTCACTAATTATATCACACAAAGGTCTATCATGGGCTTAAAGGAAGACCCCTGTTTATTAGTTAGCTTATAAAACAAGAAAAATAATTTTTTCACTTTCCTTAGAGTTGTCATTTACAACTTCAAATTGAATGGTGTCATGTTTCAAATGTCTTGAGTTACATCACCGATGGCTCCCTCTCGTTTTATTTTTGTTGTTCGTGTTTCATTCATTTAAGTGCGCAGGCCATTTACATTTTTTGTTTGTGCAGCTGTGCATGTGTGGCTATTAAAGAGGACAACCTGTGCTTGACCTGAGTGGGAACCTCCTGGTTGCCACATAACCACATAGCATAGAGGAAACATTGCACTTCACTCTCTTTCTCTTTCCTGATCCTCCCAACCTCATCAAGCTCAGCTCGTTTCACTAACCAGATATCACAATGTAAATGTATTAGCCTAGTTCAGTCTTCCAAACGCAGTTTTTCTCCGAGGTAAATTTAAGATTAAGGCCACAGTTTGGTATCATCTCTATTTCCTTCCATAAAGGACATTAGTGAACCAGGTTCACTAATGTCCTTTATGGAAGGAAATCTGCTGTCCTTACCTGGTCTGGTCTACATGTGACTCCAGACTCTCAGCAATGTGGTTGACTTTTAAATACCCACTAAACAAAGGGCATTCGGGATGGGCAATAAATGTTGGCCTAGCCAATGATGCCCACATCCCATTAATGAATAGAAAAGACAAATCCTTTCAGTTGTTTACTGTTTAATTTACTTTTGTAAATTGTTCCTCCCTATTCCATTTTTCACTCTCTACACCCCTTAATAATGCAATGGAGGTTTCTGCTCCCAACTCCATCCATTATTGCTCTCAACTCAGAAACACACAGGAGCAAGCCCTTCCCCCAGTGTTCCCCTTTGCCCACTATTGCCTAATCCCTTGGCAGCACAGTTGAGATTGGAAACTTGCTGTGATGGGAATTGGGAGTGCTATCCTCTCTCCTGACATTTCTCCCATTTCAACCCGTTGGATTCACCAATACTGTCTTCATTCCTGTTCCAGATGGGACAGCACAAAGGCCTGGGACATCAATTGTTTCTATGGCAACCATCATTCTACTTTGTTGCTTGCCTGTAAAGGAGTGGCTGGAAGGAGGCTGTTCTTGCAGAGCATATCTTTACCATGAAACACTCCAGTTAAAACTAAATGGGGCCTTTAAATGGCTCAAGTTCAAATGACAGTTGAGAGTGGGTTTTCCAATCGGTCCTCTAAATAGAATCCCGGCCTCTCCCCCTGACTCTGTCCTGCTTACGGCAGGAAGATTAGAGATGCTGATATTGGGACAAGGAACTTTTTCCATCCCAGGCAACTAGTCAGTATCTGCCACCTTGTGGTCAGCCTCAGTGAGATTGACAGTTAATACTGAATTAGGGACAGTTTTCTGTCAATGATGCATGTTCACAAGGAACTGGATTGTGACTGATCAGATTTATTTCCTAAGACCCTACAACAGAGAAAACATTCATCACAGCAGCCTAGGCTGTTGCATATGTAACACTTCCATATTTCTATTTTTGCACTCCCACTTTGACAGCTATTGTTAACTTGATTCTCTGTTCTAATGTGTGTAATGATGCCCCTGGATTTAACCAATCTGTATCTATTACAACCTGAACAACTGTGTCTGCTATTTCTTTGTGCAGCGGGGGAAGTACAGTTCACACAGAGTTCACCCTCATTATTACTTGATGGTTTGCACACGTTTGTTAAGCCAGAATATCTTAAAACTTCAAACTCAGAATCACCATTCACTCACACAAGGGGTACTTCAAAAAAAAAGGTTTGAAAGATGAATAGTTTCCAGACACAAACTTTCACGGTTGGTGATGCTCATCCTTCACATATATTTACACTATGCACAAATGGTAGTTTCATATAGGTCTAAGTGTGTAAGTAAAAGCAAATTATGCATTTGTTTGTGGTAAATTACAATTTATATTGAGTAGCATTTTTTTATTTCTCCTGTCCCATTTTCCTTTCATTGCCTGAACTTAAGTTGAATTATGGTTCTACAGGCTTCTGGTACTTTAAGTTAGTCTGGATTTCTAAAAGGTCAGACCTACTTGGCAAGCTTTTTTTCTTTAGAGAATTCTATAAAGGAATATAGGAACAGGAGTAGGCCATTTAGCTCCTCAAGCCTATTCTGTCATTGTGAGATCCTGGCTGATCTGTGACCTATTTCTGTTAACCTGTCTTTGCCCCATACCCCATTATATCTTTAGCTAACAAAAATCTGTCAGTCACAGTTTTAAAATTAACAATTGATCTAGCATCAGCTGCCATTTGCAGAAGGGAATTCCAAACTTCTACCACTCCCTGTGTGAAGAAATGCTTCCTAATTTCACCCCTGAAAGGTCTGGCTCTAACTTTTAGACTATGCCCTAGTTCTAGACTCCCTAACTAGTGAAATAGGGTAGATTACAGTTCTATTTTTAATATCTTGAACACTTTGATCAAATCACCTTCTAAATTCCAGAGAAGACAACCCTAGTTTTTGTAATCTCTCCTTGTAGTTTGACCCTCAAAGGTCAGGTATCATTCTGGTAAGTCTCTGCTCCATGCCGTCCCAAGAGCAATATAACGTTCCTCAGGTGTAGTGCCCAGAACCACTCACAGTACTCCACGTGTGGTCTAACCAGGGTTTTGTATAGCTGAAACCAGAAAGCATTCCATTAACTTTTTTGATTATTCCTGTACCTGTTCACGACATTTTAATGATTTGTGAACCTGCACCCCCTAGTCTCTTTGGATCTCCTCTGTTTTTAGTCTATGTTGAAATTCATTTGTTACTGTTTCTTCGCATTCACTTAGTCTATCAATCTCATTGTAATTTTACAATCCCTTCAGTACGGCTGTGAATATGGGGATATAATGAGTGGGGTTCACATGGATTTTCTAAAAGCATTTGCTAAAGTGCTACATGAGAGCTAGGGCAACTATATTCAGATCTGGAACTAAAGAAGGTGTGACCACATGGATAGAGACCTTAGACAAAGGGCTGTAAGTAATGATAGTGAGAAAATTAAGTTTCTTTGACTGAAAAGCGTGGTGAGTCATCCAGATTAATCATTTCAGTAAAGGTTGCAGTACAGCTAAACAAGACCATAAAAAATGGTATTATATCTAGACACACAAGGAGAGAATGTCAACTTGTACAAGACCTTAGATTGCAATAAAAGTATTAAGTGCAGCTTTGGTATCTACTTTCACAAGTATAAAAGCAATGAGGAATATGCAGTTGGTCTTAATGAAGAGGGGTTACAGCCCTGAAGAGAGATTTTAAAAAATTGAGTTTTTTAAACAGAGCTAACAAGGTTTAGGTATCACCCTTGGGGAGGCAATGGCCTGGCGGTATTGTCGCTGGACTGGTAATCCAGAGA
Source organism: Carcharodon carcharias (assembly GCF_017639515.1). Classification (NCBI taxonomy): domain Eukaryota; kingdom Metazoa; phylum Chordata; class Chondrichthyes; order Lamniformes; family Lamnidae; genus Carcharodon; species Carcharodon carcharias. The sequence goes on from NC_054470.1 coordinate 167,203,554, forward strand.
GCCAAGGTAAACCCAAGGACCCAGGTTTGAATCCTGCCACATTTGAATTCAATACAAATCTGTAATTAAAAAGTCTAATGATGACCACGAAACCATTGTTGATTGTTGTAAAAACCCATCTGGTTCACTATTGTCCTTTAGGGAATGGAAACTGCCGTCCTTACCTGGTCTGGCCTACATGTGACTCCAGACCCACAGCAATGTGCTCGACTCTTAAATTCCCTCTGAACTAGGTGATAAATAGGTAATAAATACTGGCCAGCGAGGCCCATATCCCAACAGATATTTTTTAAAACCCTAATACCATCCTTCAAGATTATGAAAAGTGATGATAAAGCTCCACTAGTCAATGGGACAGTTGTGAGAGGGTACAAAAATTAGATGACTGCAATCAATTAAGGGGGAGGTTTAAAAAAATAAAGGTGGTTGTAATGTGAAATTCTCTGGCTTAGCTTGTTTTAAAGGGTACCAGTTTACAAGGGGAATTTTCAAGGGTTTGGAAAATGAATAGGAGAACAAGACTAGGTGATGTGTGGAAACTTGGTAAAATAATTGTGGCACTCCTGTGCCTATGACTCTGTGATACATAGCAACCAGAGTAATCCTGCCTGGCCTGCTCCTCTGAATTAGTATAAGTAATAAAATTCACTGAAGCAGCAAGAATGGAATATGGAAAGAATGGTCATAAGAATTTTGTTTTTCAGACTTTTGCTTTTGGACAGAGCTGTTCATTATTCTGCCTTTCACATGCGCTCTGGACACATGCTTTGTTTCTTTACTACAACCATTACCACTCCCTTTGCCTTTTGTTTCTTGATATCTTTCAGTTAACCTCTCCCACCCTCTATCCTATCCCTTTTGCTCTTCATCCCCCTCCCCACTTGCAATGGCATAAAACTCATCACATTTCTAGCTTCCTTCAGTTCTGAAGAAGAGTCTTTGACTCAAAGTGCTAACTTTGTTTCTCTCCCCACAGATGCTGCCAGACCTGCTGAATATTTCCAGCACTTTGTTTTTATTTCAGAAAAAATTGGAAGTCAGTTAATGATTAAAGCTATAGTTGTTCAGTCTTCCTTTATTTGATAAAGCTAAATCTGAATTGATTACGGGCAATAACTGATGGTATCTAAAGAGAAATTAGGGTTTATTTTTAATCAAAACCTTTTTTTATTTTACGTAACTGACTGTGTTAATATGAATGTAACAAATTCTACGTTTTATAATTCTACAAGCTGGCCATTCCACTTAAGTGAGCCTTTAATAGTGAGTTTCAGAAGGCTGTTCCATCATGGGCGACCTGATCACATAACTCAAACATTATGTAAAAAATGTACAATTCTCCCAGCAGTGGCCATGACTGATATTTTACCTTCTGTTCCTTAGCCAAGAGGTGATGAAACTATTTTGTACTGGCTTAAAATTTGGCACAGACTTGGAGTTGTGCCTGGAGCTTTCTGATCTGAAATTGCACCAGGATCTCAAATTATTTGGATTTTATGGTACAGTGGTGATATCAGACCCATCATTGCTTTCCTTCTGGCACCTCGCAATCACTTCATGTTCTGCTACCAGTAACATCAGCAAATGGGGCAATGAAGGCTTCTATTATGCTTGTTAACAATAGATGCTTCCTGAGAGTCAGTTGAAATTATGATGGTTCAAAGCCCTTTGTGCAACTCAAAGCCACCAATATCCTGATTATAATGTGTTGCCTCAGCTTGGCCACTCAGTGGACATTATCAGTCGCTGCGTACAATGACCATTAGCATTTCTATTATCTACTCAGTAGGTATTAAATCCAAGTGCTGACATTTTAGTGTCAGAAAATTGGAGGAAAAATTTGTTACCTTCCACTTGCATAGAAAAAAAGTCATGATCACTGAATTTTGGAATTGGAATGAAGAATGCAAACAAATGTACTTTGCTGTTTGGTTACTAATTTTAAGCTTGCATTTGTAATCTAGACAGTGGATCGACCTAAAGACTGGTATAAGACGATGTTCAAGCAAATACATATGGTGCATAAGCCAGGTATGTTCAGATTGACGTCTGATTTAAATAATTTGCATTTCTAAATCAAACTGTGAATCTCGGAGTTCCCATTTCCATGCCATGTTATTCAACAACAGCTTGTATTTTGTATGTCGCCCACTCAATATAGAAAAGCATCTTCAGATGCTTCACCAAGGCATATGAGGAAAAGATGGATGCTGGCCCAAAGAAGATGGGGTGACCAAAAGCTTGGTCAGAGAGGTCTAACAAGGAAAGAGTGATTTAGGAAGAGTTCCAGAACAAAGCACCTACAAGGCTCAATAGACACTACTGCTATTGTAGGACGGAAGAAGGGTGGGGATGCCTAAAAGATCAGAGTCAGAGCAATAGCAAATTGTGGGGAGAAGGTGGGTGTGCAGATAGGAAGAACTGAGGCCATGGAGGGATTTAAACAAACAGATGAGCATTTTAAATTTGAGTTTTTGGGGGACATGCAGCCAATATATGTCAGCAAGGACAGGAGTGATGGACAAACAGAATATGGTGCTGAGGAGGATATGGCAACAGGGTTTTGGATGAGCTGAATTTTGCAGAGAGTGGGATCTGGCTTGAATATTGGAACAGTTGAGTCTGGAGGTGCCAGCAGAGTGAATGAGTGTTGCAGCAACAGATGGGATAAGGTAGGGTTGGATGTTGGTGACGTTACAGAGATGGAAGTAGGTATCTTACAAACTTCCCAATTTTCTTTTATATTATTGGCAATAAGAAAGGAAATTGGAAGATGTGTAAATTGGGCTGCTATTGCTTGTTTTTTGCCTGATAATAAAAGGCAAAATTACTTCAGGTTTTTCTAAATGTGACTGGTAAATTTGAATATAGGTCTGCAATAGAATGGAAATCTGTAAATCTTTTATATAACATTTTTTTAACAGTCGGCCAGTTGTTTGATACATGGGAAAATCGTCATCTTGTTTTAAGAGCATCCAAACAAATCTACTGAGGAATCCATACAGAGAGAATTTCTGCTGTCCCATTATGAAGTGTACACTTTCCACCCCAGGGGACATTCCACTTACCCAATTCCAAAACATGTAACAGCCAATAGCCAATTTTTGGAAACTGACAAGTATTCAAGGACAGATTGAGGACACATTCTAGTGGCTGTTGCATCAAGTCTTGAGCTTCCTCATGAACGAAATCATGGACACCTATCTTCAGTGTAGTTTTTAGGACATTTTGGAATGTACTAACCTTCTTGCTGTTCTAGCAGTTTAACTACAATGCTGCATTTACTAGGCGTGCTTGGTAAATTATTAAAGAGATGTGCCCACCGGGCGGTGGATGTTCTCCTATAATATGCTGAACATTGGGAACCTCACCCCTTCAGTCTGTGTCCTTTTTGCCACAAATCCATTTTGGAACATGATCTCAGTTTTTGGAAGTTGTCTGGAGGAAGCCCTCCTGATGTAATGCTAGGCACTCTGAATGGAGACCAGTTTGAACACATGACTTTTATCATCTTTGGACACATGATTGAAATCATCTTAAAGTTACAATTACTTACAAAGTGAAGCATTTTGAATCCTGTTCTCTGTGCTGCCTACTTTTATGGGATGATTGCCTAGGAAACACACATTGGCTGTCAAATGCTTTGAAACCAAATCCCTGGGTAGAGAATGGCTCAGATCTTTTATCCATCTCTGTGCACAAAGGAGACATAATAGCTCTGCCGTATAGCCTGCACCCAGCTACTTCAAGTGTTGCTTTTATTTTATTGTATTGTCTTTTTGCATGCCTGTTTAGTTATCAGCCTATGTTCCATGATCCCACTATAAATTATGCCATCTAAATTTTCTTTCCATTTTGTTAAACAAGTGAGCTGTTGGCTTCTGACTGACCTTGCAGACCAATAGTTGTGAGCCTTGATGGACATAGTGCCACGCTGGCAAGTACATACCCAAGGAGTGGGTGGGCAATCGATGTAGATGTAAAATGTCTAAATTAGGATTGATTGGATCTCTCCACTAGCAATTTAGGGAATTGGAGGGATCTTTACCTCTTTGTCTGAACAAAAACTAGAAATATACAGACTGAACCAGTTAGGCTCAATTTAAGAGTCAACTTTGATGCAAGCAACAATGATCTACGATATACAAAAATGAAAATACCCTGTAAACCTCTTAGTCCAGTTCCATTAGTATTGATAGCTAGCAGTAAACCACTTTCAACATTCCTTTTTATTTTTTTAACAGATGATGATACAGATGCATTCAATGCTACATATGCATATGTTTATCCTGGTAAGAATTTTATATCTTCTGTTCTTAGATCTCAAATTAAACTGGAAAACAGATTCTCCCAATTGAGCCACACTGCAAAATCCACACAGGAATGGAAATGTAACATTACTGACCCCTTTTCCAGTCTTCATCTAGCAGCCCTCATTACTAACCTCCACATCATTGACTGCACACAGGCCATAACCTTGTTAATGGCCTATGTCCCAGCTTTTATGGCTAACTGAAGCAGATAGTGGTAACATTATTATCAATCCCAACATAAAGTATTGGAAGAAATCCTCCTCGCTCCCATTCTGCACTTTGGAATGACAGACCTTCACTATACTTTTTCATCAGGTCTGTTGCCCAAAATTGAAATTGCTACCATCCAATGCCTTCAGACCCAGGAGGAAAAAAAACAGTTTGGACCAGCACTCTTATTTCTCAGTTTTTAATTTTCTTCTTTCTGGGGAGGCATTACATCCCTGTAAGTGATGTCTTCAGTAATGAAAGAGCAACCAGAGTTGCAGATTTCTTTCACTGAGATTGTCTCAGTGTTTTTGTTGCCGATTTCTTCCTTAATTTCAAATAGAAATCAGCAAAGAACTTGAGCTTCCAGATTAGGGGTTGAATCTGTCTAATGCATTTACTGAATGAGACTTTACAAGCATACACCTTCTAACTCGACTTCCACCCCAGTTTCTGAGTGCTGCTTTAAATCTGCTCAAGTGAAATCCCAATTGATGCCCTCCACCTGTAAATAATCAAACACAATTGATATATAATTAACACAGGGTTTAGAAGTTCTGTAATGTTATCCATAACTAGCTGGTTACTACCTAAAATTCATAAGTTCCATCCACTGAAGATTTTTCGCAGAAAGTGCTTTGCCTTAGTGATGTGTTTCTCCACACACCAATTTCATAAAAAGGATAAGTAGGCAACTAACCCGTAACAATATAAAAGTGAAAAGCTGCAAATGCCTGTAATCTGATATTAAAAACAGAATTTGCTGGAAGCACACTTGCAGGTCAGTCAGATCCTGTAAAGGGACAGGTTACGAATGTGTGCACTGGAACCTATGAAGTTGCCTCACTGTTCATTAACCTGGAACTAGGAAAGATTTAATTCAATATGTTTTACAGCAGCTGTTCATCTACTAATCCTTGCTAAGCAAGTTGGACTGGGATATGGCGAGTGTGGGTGTGTGCTCTATTTTAAAGGGGCAATGTCACTATGACAAAATGCAGTTTTACCCTGCTTATGCACAGAAGGGTGCAAGAACTCAATTGGCAATGTACTGTGCAGACTACTTGTTTATCATTACAAATTACTTAATCTTCATTTTGATGAAAGTTAAGATAAAACAACGCTATAATAGCTTGCTCTGCCCGACTGTAGCATAAGCGGATTTTGGAGAAGAGTTGGCAATGGAAGTAAGATTATTAAGAGCACTTATTTCTTGTTCAGGTAGAAACTTACCCTGCCCAACATGTCAACGCTTTTTCTTTAGCTATTACATTTCATTACTCATCCAAGCATGAAAAGCTTACAGAAAACAAGAGATATTTCAACTGTGTGTGCCTTGCTAGTTTTTGAAATATCTTTCATCTTTGGCTTTTTCTTTCATGGTCTAATTACACTAAATTGGGAATTCAGTGAGATTGGGTGTCTCCGTTGCTTCACACACTGGCCTTTTCACCTCTGGGACCTGTATTCGAATCTAGTGCAGACGGATGGGATGAGACCCTCTTTGTGATGCCTTTAAGGGATTTATGTGAAATGAGTTTGAGCAGCCGAAACCAATTTCTTGGTGGTTGTGTGCTTTCAGCACAAAGCTGGTAATCGCTGTCTTTCCGTTTCACTCAGAGGGAACAGGATGTTGTGGGAAATGGAAACATCATACTGACACAGTAGAAAGGTAATGTTCTGAGATTCAGGACAAGCGTGCATTACTGTGACAGATTAGAGGTGGGTTTCGACTGCTGTAGAGCTCTCCCAATAGCTGACTGGGTAAATACCTCACGTGGAGTATTGTTAAGCTATAGTTCTGGTGCCCTCTTTCCTGCTAATGATGGTCTCTGCTCTGAAACATAACTTTTTAGCCTTTTTTATATGCGGGTATCGTTCCACAAAGGCAGGCAGCTTTCCAGTACTTAACCAAGCAGCTATTCTTCACATGAACCTGGAAAGTGGGTGTTGCTAGCCCACTTGACATTGGAGAACAGAATCACCAAGTATAATTTCTCCTGGCCCAGCTTGCACACCCAGCAGCAGTGAGCTACAGTCAGAACCGGATCCATGGCTCCCTTTTCTCCTTCCTCCTTTGCCTAGCCCAGGGACAGAAGGTAAGATATTCTCTTCACTGCAACTCCAGCTGAGATCAGGCAACATGGCACCAACCAACGATAAACCTGGGTCCCTCCTGGTCTCTAAAGCTGCATGTTGTACCATCGCAGTGCACTTCACCAGTGGAAAATGAGTTAGGGATGTCAATATAAATATCTGTGATGAGGCATAACCATGCAGTTTGTTTTAAATAAGTCTGTTTAGTTTCTTTCCAGCACCCATTGGGAAAATAGTTAATATTGAGGCTGAGGTACAAGTCCAGAACCATTTATGTCAAGGAAAGGTGGAGACCATTTCACCTTGAATTTTGACAATAATCTCTGCAGAACTATTGAAATCCTGGAAGTGAAACTTTGTACACAATGATGCAGTTTCAGGAAAATCAATTCTGTTAGTGGTACCAAATAGATATAGGCTATTAAATTTGAGTATTGCTGTGCAATGACACATTGTCAAAGTTTTTCATCTTGTACTCATCAGGACAATTTGCAAAAATACCAAACATAAAGGGGACAACAATTTATACTTCATGAGAAGAGTGTGCTGATTGGCTGGCAAGTGGACACTGATTGGTAGAGGCCTTGCCATGGAAAATGCACCAGTTAACTCATGACTGACAGTTAACTGCCAAGCTTTGTTTAAATTTCAGCCAGGCAAGTTGACTCTGGTCAAGGCATTGCCCTGGGGAATGACCAGAGAATGACTGTCACCTATTTTGTTTCTGTAATACTCAATTTCCGTACTACCAAATGACTATAAAATTGTTGTAATATATATGGGGCAGGAATTTCTCTCGCCATCTTCACACTCTTCCACAGTAATTTCTCCAGAGATGCAACAGACATCTTCTAGTGAATTTTCTTCTAGGAAATTTTCTGCCAATATCTTTTGAGTATCTGAACAGAAGTGTAAGCTTTTTTTGTCTATATACAGTATTTACAAAGCCAACTGTTGTTTTCTATAAGATTAAAAAAATCTTTCATTGTTTTGTGCTAGATAACTACAGCTCATTCACCTCTGTTCAGGCGCACCCTCCTCCCAAGACACATACTTACCGACCTTTATCAAAAAGTACCTCAGACAATGGTGTTGAATTCTTCAAGGAATCTGCTCCATTACCACCACCTCCACCTGTTCCACCACCTGCACAACTAAGATTGCGAGAAATAAGTTCCACAGAAAAGTAAGTGTAATAAAATGTGCCCATGCAGAAAGAACATTAAATTATTTGAGGTTTGCGAGATTAATTATCCAGGGCTCAACAATTGCAAAAGATAAATGAGAGTTCTATTATTCGGTGGGATGCTTTAAGTATGTCATTTATTTACTGTGTCAAATTTTCAATATTGAAGGAGTTTGCCAGTTTTAAAGCTATCTGACTCCAGTAGCTTTAAAATTGAGAGTTTACATTGGAGCGGAGCTTAGAATAGGGATTCATGCTAACTATTTTTGTGACCAAACAAATTTCTTGTCGCACTGTAGAACATTTTTACATTGCTTTTTTTTTTCCTCTCACTCTTTCTTTGGCCTTGATTTTTATCAAGGGATGGGGGCTCGAGAATGGTGCTTAGGAGCCCCATAGTGGGCAGTGCACCCGAACAGTCAGCTACATTGGCCAGAATTTTATTGACATGTCTTGGTACCACTGCTGGGACCAAGTGTGGGTCTGTGCAGGCAAATGGCACGGTCGTGGAGGGGATTTGACTCGTGGACAATTAAGAGGCCACATCGGGACCACCAGTGCATTAAAGATGGTGGCCTGCCTCTTCTCACTGCCAGCCCAATCACATGGCCAGTAGGCTCGGCAACACCACCGGTAGAGGTGGCGAGTGCTGAGGCTGCAACTGCTGAGACTGCAAGGGGAAAGAGAGGGTGCCTCCATATTGTGGTGACATTGAAGAGCTGGTTAGAATTTTTTTATTGTGCCAGGGCCAGTCAAGCAGGCCTGGACAATCGAAGGGGCGAACCCTCTAGCGGCAGTAACGTCAGAGCTATGGAGGCAGCCATTGGGACTGCAGGGTTCCGCCATGGGCTGTTGAGTGTCGTTAAAGGAAGGCTCCCCACCACTGATCCTGGGAAGTTGCTAGGATGCTGTCTCAATGTATCTAATGCTCTCCATGGGGAGAGCGAGCAGGGGGAGGGTGGCATTCCAGTGTGATAAAATACGAGCAGAGGTATAATATGGCTGTTAATCGACCATTTAGTTATGTTAATTGACTGTCCACCTGTATTCTGCTGCTGGTCCCACCTCCACATTATCCTGCGGCAGCAGGAAAATATCGATCGAGGTTCAGTGGCAGACACTTAAAGGGATATTTCAGAATAAACAGAATAGATTCGTTCCAATGAGAAAGAAAAGTTCCAAGGGGAGGGCCCACCATCCAGTATTAACTTAAAAAAAAAGTTAAAGACAATATCAAACTTAAAGAAAAAACATATAATTATGCAAAGACAGGTGGCAGGCCAGAAGATCGCAAAGAATATAAAGAACAGCAAAGAATGACAAAAGGATCAATAAGGTGGGAAAAATTAGAGCATGCGAGAAAGCTAGCTTGTAACATAAAGACAGATAGTAAGAGTTTATATAGATATTTAAATAAGAAAAAAGTTAACAACAAAGTGAGCTTTGGTCCTATAGGAAATGTGTCTGGGGAATTGATAATGGAAAGTAGGGAGATGGCGGATGAATTTAAGAGGTATTTTGCTTCAGTCTTCACTATTGAGGACACAAGCAACATGTTGGAAATAGCTGTAAATCAGGAAATGGAAGGGAGGGAGAAACCCGTGGGGAAAATTACGATCACCAGGGAAGTGGTATTAAGCAAATTGTTGGGGCTGCAGGCTGGCAAATCCCCAGGTCTGGATGGACTTCCCCCTAAGGTCTTGAAAGAAATGGCTAGTGAGATAGTTGATGCATTGGTTTTAATGTTCCAAAATTCCCTAGATTCAGGGAAGATTCCATTAGATTAGAAAATAGCACATGTAACTCCTTCATTCAAAAAAGGGAGGGAGATAGAAAGCAGGACACTGCAGGCTAATTAGCCTGACATCTGTCATAGGGAAAATGTTAGAAACTGTTATTAAAGATGTTATAACAGGGCACTTCGAAAAATTCAAGGTAATCAGGGAGACTCAACATAGTTTTGTGAAAGGGCAATCATGTTTAATTTATTGGAGTTCTTTGAAGGAGTCACATGTGCTGTGGGGAAAAGGGAACCAGTGGATGTACTGTACTTCAATTTTCGTAAGGCATTTGATAAAGTGCCACATCAAAGGTTCTTGTGGAAAATAAAAGCTCATGGTGTAGGGGGCAACATATCAGCATGGATAGATGTTTGGCTAGCTAACAGGAAGCAGAGAGTTGGCATAAACGGGTCTTTTACTGGTTGGCAGGATGTGACGAGTGGTGTGCCACGGGGATCAGTGCTGGGGCCTCAACTTTTTAGAATTTATATAAATGACTTGGATGAAGAGACCAAAAGAATAGTTGCTGAATTTGCTGACGACACAAAGATAGGTAGGAAAGTAAATTGTGAGGAAGACATAAAGAGGCTACAAAGTGACATTGATAGGTTAAGTGAGTAGGAAAATATTTGGTAAATGGAATGTAATGTAGGAAAATGTGAAATCATTCATTTTGGCAGGAAGAATAAAAAAGCTTATTATCTTAATGGTGAGAGATTGCAGAGCTCTGAGGTTCAGAGGGATCTGGGGTGTCCTAGTACATGAATCACTAGTGTATGCAGGTACAGTAGGTAATTAGGAAAGCTAATAGAATGTTATCATTTATTATGAAGGCAATTGATTACAAAAGTAGGGAGGTTATGTTTCAGTTGCGCAGGGCATTGGTGAAACCACACTTAGAGTATTATATACAGTACTGGTCTCCTTATTTAAAGAAAGATGTAAATACGTTAGAAGCAGTTCAAAGAAGGTTTAATAGACTAGTACCAGGAATGGACAGGTTGTACTGTGAGGAAAGGCTGGACAAGTTAGGCTTGTATCGAATGGAATTTGAAAGAGTGAGAGGTGACTTAATGTGGGGTTGAGGTTACAATCAAATCAGCCATGATCTTGTTGAATGGTGGAGGAGGCTCGAGGGGCCTAGTGGTCTACTCCTGCTTCTAATTCCTATGTTCCTATGTATGTTTGTATGGGGTTGAGCTCAGGATGGGCGGGAAGGTGATGGAATGGGCGCCCATCCTATTTTACATGCCCCCCCCTCCCCCGATGGAAAACAAGCCCGCTGGGGGCATGTAAAATTCAGCCCAACAGTTCTGCGACTGAATTGAACAGGTGCTTTCCGGCACTTCCACACAGTGCAGAAATGAAATGAAATAAGTTCCAACGCACCATCTGTAATACTGCACTCTCAACATATTGGAAGCAAGAACAGAAAACTGCTGACTGGTTTGAGGCTAACATCAGTGTGATGGAACCTGTCATTGAAGCCAAGTGGCCTGCTGTTAATAATTACAAGAGATCCAAGCGAGAAGGCTGTGAATGCACTAAGAGTCACTCACAGTAAAGCCCAACAGGTTGTCAGGCTATGTGCCAATGATTACTGGTTACAACTTTTCCAGTATATCTAAATGTAAAATATAAAAGTCAGAGGCATGTATGAAGGGATCAAAAAAGCAAGAGGTCTATCAGCAAAGAAAGCAGCTCCACTGAAAACAAATGCCAGAGACTTATTCCCTGACTGCATTAAACAGTTGGAGAGATGGGTGGAACATTACCTTGGGTCACACTCTAGGGCAAACACTGTCACTGAGGAAGACCTGGACACCATTGAGCTGGCAGTCATGGCAGAGCTGGATATCAAACCCACAATGGAGGAGCTTAGCAAAACTATTAACTCACTTGCCATGACCAAAGCTCCAGGTGCTAACACACCACTTGAACTCCAGGCACTGGAAACCAACGCTCCTGCAGCATCTACACAAACTTCTCTGCCTCTGCTGGAGAGAGGGGGCAGTGCCCCAGGATTTGTGTTATGCAAAGATTGTGACCCTGTACAAGAACGAGGGCAGCCAAGGCAATTGCAACAACTATTAAGGCATGAAACCGGATGGACCACATGTATCGATCTAGGCACCGGAAATGACTATAACACACCCAGCCCTATTGATCATGCAAATTCCTCATTACTATACTAATATCTAGGGGCCTGTGCCAAAATTGGGTGAGCTGCCCCACAGACTAGTCAAGCAACAGCCCGACATAGTCATACTCACAGAATGGTATCTTACAATGTCCCAGACACCACCATCATCATCCCTGGGCATGTTCTGTCCCACGGCAGGACCGACCCACCAGAGGTGGCAGCACAGTGGTATACAGTCAGAAGGGAATTGCCCTGGAAGTTCTCACAATTGACTCCGGACCTCTTGCAGTCTCATGGCATCAGTTTAAATATGGGCAAGAAAACCTTCCTGCTGATCATCATGTACCTCACACTGCCCACTCCCCAGCCCCCGCCTCAGCTGATGAATCAGTGCACCTCCAGGTTGAAAACCAATTGGAACAAGCACTGATGGTGGCAAGGGCACAGAATGTACTCTGGCTAGTAGACTTCAGTGTCCATCACCAAGAATGGCTGGGTAGCACCACTAATGACCGAGCTGGTCGAGTGCTAAAGGACACCCGCTAGGTTGGATGGGCAGCAGGTGGTGAGGGAACCAGCAAAGGGAAATACCTACTTGACCTCGTCCTTACCAGTCTACCTGTTACAGATGTACCTGTCCGTGACCGTACCATCAAATGGTGCTATCATTACTGGTTCAGTAATCGCAACACCAGGTGTACCTAAAAATGAGATGTGAACCTGGTGAAGTTACAGCACAGGACTACTTGCATGCTAAACAGCGGAAGCAGCATGTAATATACAACTATGTGATCCCACAACCAACAAATCAGATCTAAGCTCTGCAGTCCTGTCACATCCAGTCGTGGATGGTGGTGGACAATTAAACAACTCACTGGAGGAGGCGGCTTTGGAAGCATCCCCATCTTCAATGATGAGGGAGCCCAGCACGTCAGTGCAAATTATAAAGCTGAAGTATTCGCAACAAACTTCATCCAGAGGTGCTGAGTGGATGATCCATCACGGCCTCTTCATGAGGTCCCCAGCATCACAGATGCCACTATTAAGACATTTCGATTCACTCCACATGATGTCAAGAAACAGCTGAAGTCACTGGATAGTGCAAAATCTATGGGTCCTGACAACATTCTGGCAATAATACTGAAGACTTGTGTCCCTGAACTAACTGCGTTCCTAGCTAAGCTGTTCCAGTACAACTGCAATACTGGCATCTACCTGACAACATGGAAAATTGTCCAGGTGTGTCCTGCCCACAGAAAGCAAGAAGAATCCAACCCGTTCAATTACCACCTCATCCGTCTACTCTGGATCAGCAACAAAGTGATGGGAAGTGTCTTTGACATTGAAATCAAGTGGCACTTACTCAACAATCACCTCATTAATTCTCAGTTTGGTTTCTGCCAGGGCCCCTCAACTCCTGACCTCGCTACAGCTTTGGTCCAACCGTAGATGAAAGAGCTGAACTAAAGAGGTGAGGTCAGAGTGACTTCCCTTGACATCAAGGCAGCGTTTGACTGAATGTAACATCAAGGAGCCTGAGCAATACTGAAGTCAGTAGGAATCGGGGGGGAAACTCTCCACTAGTTGGAAGGTGGTTGTGATTGTTGGACGTCAGTCATCTCAATCCCAGGACATCGCTGCAGGATTCTCTAAGGGTGGCATCCTAGACCGAGCCATCTTCAGTTGCTACATCACTGACCTGCCCTCCATAAAATCAAAGCGGGGATGTTTGCTGATGATTGCATAATATTCAGCAAAGTTTGTGAATCTCAGATACTGAAGCAGTCCATGCCAATATGCGACAAGACCTCAACAATATTCAAGCTTGGGCTGATAAATGGCAAATAACATTCATGCCACACAACTGCCAGGCAATGGCCATCTCCAACAAGAGAATATCTAACCATGTGCCCCTGACATTCAGTGGCATTATCATCACTGAATTCCCCCCATTATCAACATCCTTGGTGTTACCATTGACTAGAACCTGAACAGGCTGACTTGTCCAAGATGGTGTCAAGCTTCTTGTGTGTTGCTGGAGCTGCACTCATCTAGGCAAGTAGAGAGTATTCCTTCACACTCCTGACCTGTGCCTTGTAGATAGTGGACAGGCTTTGGGGAAATCAGGAGGTGAGTTACAATCCACAGAATTCCCAGCTTCTGACCTGCTCCTTGTAGCCACAGTGTTTATATGGCTGGTCCAGTTCAGCTTCTGGTCAATGGTAATCCCCATGATGTTAATAGTGGGGATTCAGTGATGGGAATGCCATTGAATACTGAGGAGAGATGGATAGATTCTCTCTTGTTGGAGATGGTCATTACCTGGCATTTGTGTTACTTGCCACTTACCAACCCAAATCTGAATAGTGTCCAGGTCTTGCTGTGTATGGACATGGTCTGTTTCAATATCTGAATGGTGCTGAACATTGTGCAATCATGAGCGAACATCCCCATTTTTGGCCTTAGGATGGAGAGTTGGCCATTGATGAAACAGCTGAAGATGGTTGGGCTGAGGACACTGCCCTGAGGAACTCCTGCAGCAATGTCCTGGGACTGAGATGATTGACCTCAAAAAAAAAAGCACAACCACCTTCCTTTTGCATTAGGTGTGACTCTAACCAATGGAGAGTTTTCCCTATTCCCATTGACTTCAGTTTTGCTTGGGTTCCTTGACGTCATACTTGGTCAAATGCTGCCTTGAGGTCAAGGGCAGTCAGTCTCACCTCACCTCTGGAGTTTAGTTAATTTGTCCATGTTTGGACCAATGAGGTCAGGAGCTGAGTGGCATTCGCAGAACCCAAAATGGACATCAATGAGCAGGTTATTGCTGAGTAAGTGCTGCTTGATAGCACTGTTGATGACACTTGCCATCGCTTTGCTGATGATCAAGAGTAAACTGATGGGGTGGTAATTGACTGGGTTGGATTCGTCCTGCTTTTTGTGTGCAGGACATTCCTGGGCAATTTTCCACATAGCTGGGTAGATGCCAATGTTGTAGATGTACTGGAACAGCTTGGTAACTAATATTATAGCAGCCGAGAATGTGGCAGGTTAGAGGCAGAGTTTTAGTCTTAACCCCTTGCCGAAACCTTCCTCCAAGGGTGCAGGGATGAGGGATGTTGAACCAACGCTGGTCACGCTCCTTTTCCCCTCTTCCGGTGCTAGCAGATGACTGATGTGGGAAAAGGGCATATCACACTGGTTCTTGCTTCTCCAAGCCCTGGGGCAAAGTTGTAAAAGGTTTTATCCAGTTTGACTCCAGGCACCTCTCATTTGAAAATGAAAGTTAAGATATCTCCCTCTCACACACACACATGCAATTAATCAAATGACAATTTGGGTAACTCGGTACTGTATTTGGAGATGATTTTTTTTTTCATTTTAAACCCCTCAAAGTATATTGCTTCAGCCCCTGTCCCATCCTTATAATTAAACCTAGCATGACATCACATCAGCATTATGATGACATCAGGATGTCATCAGAGCAATTTTACTTTCAAAGGAGCCAAGTTATTCTGAAATTATTTTTCTTCAATGCAGGTTACGATGTACTGTCTCAACAATTTTCACTAACAATTTGCTCTATCATGTTACTTGACGCAATCTGTATCTCTTCTCCAATGAATCTGTTATGCCCCCTTTTTCCCTTATAAGTGCCCACTTTGTATATTAATTTACCAATTGGATAATTGGATTCCTGTCACTGGGATTATTGCTATTTGTGTTCTTTATCACAGCCAGTGTGTGTGCTAGCTAGATTAACATTAAGTTTTCACTACCTAAAGACAACCATGTGAGTACCTGGCACATTTGTAAAAGATTTACTTTGTGAACTGCCTACACATTGTGGTCTGCGAGACCCAAAGACTTTCATATGGAAGCTATGAAACGTGATGGTTTCATTCTCATTTGCTAGGAACGATTGGGATCCTCCTGATAGAAAAGTTGATACTCGCAGATATCGTGCTGAACCTAGAAGCATATTTGAATATGAACCCGGAAAGTCGTCAATCCTAGAGCATGAGCGACCGGTAAGAACCTTGTTCTAAACAGTTTTTCTAGTGTGTCAAAAGAGTGATAGATTAAATTCTGAATAAATAAATGTATTTTTGCCAAGGTGAAACAAGTTATTGAGTAGCTTGACACCCAGTCAAATTGACCTAACTCCATTACGTGCCTGTTAGAAATGATTTTTTTGTACTCACATCACTGGGCGGGGAGGGGGTTTAGGAAGAGCTCAAATCCCTTGGACTTTATAAGGGTCTTAGCTATTGGATCATCACTGATCATTACGGAGGACACAAAGGTTGGGAGCATCCTGGTGCAATCATAAGCAGTGTTTGGGGCCAGGGAGGAAATTGTTGCTGAAGGTATGATGTTTGTGGTGGGGGCTGTAGACAAATCTTAGTCTACTCAAAACATTTACCTGAAGGACATTGTGGCTCATATAAAGTCTGGATGTCGGGCAAGCAATCTGACCACGCCAAGGCAGTCAAGCAGACGAGAGAAGCAGTGAAGAGGTCGAGCTGGGCGTCGTCAGAATACAGATGGAACCTGAGTCCTTGTCTTTAGATGATAGGGGCAGCCTGTAGGTGAGGAACCAGAATGGGACACCAAAAGGTAGCAGTGGGGGATCAGGAAGATCAGTAAGAATGGAATCAAATGAGGACAAGAATAGAGAGATGTTGATGGAGGATAGTGTGGTTGGCCATGTCAAAGATTGCAGTTACATCAGAAAGGATGATTAGAGAGAGTGCAGTGTAGTCATAGTCTGATAAAATGTAAGTATTTGCAACTTTTTACCAGGGTGTGCAAACCACCACCTCCCTGGACCCCCAGACATATCCCTGGATAAAACATGTCCAATCCAAATGGAGATTTTGAATTAATCACCCATTATTCTACTCGCCCAATATTCCTTTGCAGTTTCTTCAATGGAAATAGTTAGAGTCCAGCTTCCAAAATCATCCCAATCCGCTGAAGACTGCATGGTGACAAATAAATTGATTTGAAAGAACTTTCAAAGTTTATTTAGAATGAAGGAAATAATATTTGAAAAAAATAAAACAATGGCTTAAGTATGTTGTACAGGTTGCTGAATTGAGCACTACAGAGCAGGAAGGCTCTAATTGCAGTCCAGGATATCTGTTGATATCTGTTAGACTAGTGCTGGGGCTACTCTAGTGGGCCATGTTTTCTCTACTTTCCAATCGATGATCACTGTTTATTGACCTCTGCAGAAACTGCATTTGTGGAATGCAGACAAGTGCAATATCATGCTTTGCTTTGACATCCCTTCACTGACAAATAGTCTTCTAACTCTTACTGTCTAAGCTCAAGTCTGGAGAACGGCTACCTGGTTGAAGCGTTGGTCAATTTCAATACAACTCTATTCCAAAATAAACTATCACCTTCTAAAGGGGAGTTGAGAATACTCAAGTGGGTAAAAGACTAAAGAGGTTTTTACTTCATTTGTTCTCAGGATGTGCAGGTCGTAAGTTTTTCTGAAAAGGTTTGATATAACCGAGTAGCTTCATAGGTCACCAAGTTGGGCAGTTAAGAGTCAAACACACCAGTGTGGGACTGGAGTTACGTATAGGTCAGACCAAGGGAGGACAACAGGTTTTCTTCCCTATAGGATAGTAGTTAGCCTATCGTGTTCTTAAGATGATTGGGTAGTTTCATGGTTATTTTTGCTGTTTGCCAGATGCTTTTAAACTGCCTTCAAATTCTCAAACTCTGGAATATGTCTAGATACTTACTAATTATTTTTGGGGGTGTGGGTGTAACTCCCACAATGCTATTAGGGAATTCTATGATTTTTGACTCAGTGACAACAAAGGAATGGCAATATATATCCAAGTCAGAATGGTATATAAATTAAAGGGGAAGTTGGAGATGATGGTGTTCCCATGCACCTACTGCCCTTGCTATTTTAGATGGCAGAGGTGGTTAGTGTGGGAGGTGGATCCTGTAGCTAGCACACACTGCAGCCATATTACGCTGATGGTGGAAAGAGTGGATATTCCAGCTATTGAATGCTATTGAAGTTCTTGAGTTCTTGTAGGTGCACTAATCCAGACAGAGAGCATTCATCAAACTCTTGACTTCTGCCTTGAAGGTGGTGGACAGGCTTTGGAGTAGTTAACAACCATTTATAAAACCAGACTCAGGGTTGTCCAAGTACACCAATTTTTTTGTCCGCCTTGGTTGTTTTCATTAAATAATTTGAGACTCTCATGCATGAATCTTGTGTTCATACTCAAAGTGACTGCTTAGTGTAACAGTATTTTAGAGTCAATTCCTTATTTTTCTGTTAGCAATTGCATGTTCATGCACTGCCCTCAAATGGCCATTTGATCACAGGAAATCAGGTGATGTGTCCCCAATGACAAGTGTTTGCTTGGATACAGATGCAGCAGATCTAAACCACTTCTTTCATTGAGTGCCAATCAACTAGAGTACTTGGTTGACATTTTTCATTCAGAGTGACTTTCAGTACCTGGAATATTGATTTCAGACAATGGTCTGGGCCACAGTTCCATAGATGCAATCAAAAGCTTAAATTCAACATAGATGAGTCTTTCAATTTTTTTTTTTTGTTAACTGAACCCCAAATAACACCAATTCATAATGTAAAACAAGCCCTAACATACAAGTCAAAGCTCCTGAGATTTGCATTAAGTGTCTTGTCTTTCATCCGTCCGCACTTTGAAAGTTGGCTGCACTATGAACAATCTTTCTCCACTGATTTTTATTCTCCGCTGCCCTTGCCGCCTGTTCCATGGAGAGGCCAGTCCATGTTATGATATCCATCCCTGCCACCTTGGGCCTTCCTTGTGAATGTTTTCCCTGTGTTGAACCTTGCATTCCCTCTTTTAACAAACGCTCCCCTCCTCACATCACATGTCCAAAATCTGTGAGCTTCCTTGATATCACTGCCTCAAGCAAGCTTCTCTTAACTCCAGCTTTCTCGAGCACCCACTTGTTTGTCGGCTTGGCCGTCCATGACACACATAGTATCCGCCTGAGTCCTTTCATTTCAAATGCTTCTTGATGGTCCAACTTTCACAGCCATATGTTGTCACTGGCCACACAAGGGCTTTCAGAAGATGAATTTTCATTGTAATCAAGATGTGTGGCTACTCCATACTCTTTTAAGTGAGTTCAAAACACCAGGACCCTTGTTAAGTGGAGCCCAACTTTCTTTTGTAGACTCTGCAAATTGCATCAAGAGTGACTCAAGATAGTGGAAAGTATCAATCTGTTCAAGCTGGACTCCGTTAATCAGAGTCTTGCAGGTCTTTCCACCAGCCCCATCACCTTTATCTTGTCAACATTGATCAGGAGACTGTGTATTTCCAGTTAACTTGGCCGAGATGATCCACCAATTCCAGTAGCTCCTCCACTGAGTTAGCAAGCAGAATGATGTTATTAGCATATTGGAGGTTCAAAACCCATCACCCCCTCAATTAGTATCCCACCTTTTTATCCATCAAGTGTCTCTCTCACGACCATTTTCTGTCCCTCATGGTCGGGGATGACTTGCTTCCACACTAAAAATGAGTTCTCAGGTGACTGAAGAGTCCAATGCGTGACCTACAATCTCTGTCACAGGTGGGGCAGATGGCTTTCCCTCCACTTGGGGTGGTCTCGGGCCAGATGTTGGTGGGGATGTTGCACCTTTTCAAGGAGGCTTTGAGGGTGTCCTTGAAATGTTTCCTCTGCCTTTCTTGCTTGCTGTGTCGAAGCTCCGAGGAGAGCGCTTGTTTCGAGAGTTTCGAGGCAGGGATGTGGATGATGTGGCCTGCCCAGCAGAGCTGACCGAGCGTGGTCTATGCTTCAATGCTGGGGATGTTGGCCTGAGCAAGAACACTGACATTGGTGCAACTATCCTGCCAGTGGATTTGCGGGATCTTGCGGAGGCAGCGCTGGTGGTACTTGTCCAGAGTTTTGAGGTGCCTGCTGTACATAGCCTACGTCTCTGAGCCATGTAGAAGGGTGGGTATCATCATTGCTCTGTACACCATGAGCTTGGTGCCAGGTTTGAGGTCCTGGTCTTCAAACACATTCTTTCTCAGGCGGCTGAAGGCTGTGCTGGCACGCTGAAGGTGGTGTTGAACCTTGTCATCGATGTCTGCCCTTGTTGTGACAGTAGGCTTTCAAGGTGTGGAAGGTGGTCCATGTTGTCCAAAGCCTTGTCTCGGATTTTGATATGGTGAGAGGACACACCCCTGTCTAACACCCTTTTTGGCTGAGCCGTTCAGAGAGGATGCCAGTAATACTTATCCTAGCTCATTGCTTAATGATAAAGCAAATCAATTAAATGTGGTGGGTATCCCACATCTAACATTACCAACCCAAGTTTCTCAAATGAAACTGAATCGAATGCATTCTCAAAATCAATGAAGCACATTTTTATTGGCTGCTGGTGTTCTTGAATTTGTGCATTGTGATCCTAAGATTTTTGACTTGCTCTCTGGTCCCTCTTCCATGTCGAAATCCAGCTTGTTCATCAACAGTCTTCCTCCCTGTCTTTTTCCAGATCCATTCCAGGGTGATCCTGAGCAAGATTTTACTAGCATGGGAGATCAAAGCAATTGTTCTAGAATTTGTGCACCATTTTAAGTCTCCTTTTCTTTGGGAGAGGTGCGAAGGTTAGAATCAGTCCAATCCTCCGGCCAATCGTCGGTCTCCTACAGTGCCACATATGTTCTATGCATCCTGTCCACTACTGATTCTCCACCTATCCTAAGTAATTCTGCCAGTATATCGTCCAAGCCTGTGGTCTTACAGCTGGCCATCTGATGAATGGCTCTCAGTGCCTCAGCTCGAAGTGGAGGAAGCTCATGTACAACTTGGCCTTTAAATTCTGACTCACTATCATCCTTGTGAAGGTACTCATGATATTCACACCATCATGCAGCAATTCTCTTCGCTTCCATTTCATTACTTCCTGAAGCTGACTGAATGCAGTGCAGGCGAGGTTGAAACTTTTGTGTAATTAATCAAACTCTTTGGAAACGTTTCTGCATGTTCCCTTTCTGATTCTCCGCTTCTAGTTCATCACACATGTTATTTAGCTGTTTTTCTTCACCTGCTCGCAGCTTTCTTTGAATTTCTGTCTTTAATTGTTTGTTTTCCTTTTTCCCTGATTGAAGCCAAGGGGGAAGCAAAGTCTCATTAGATATCCATCCTTTCTGTCTCTCAGGCTGCACAAATCCCACCATTTCTTACACTACATCCGGACAACAGTTTTTTTGTTTCATGAAAAGAACACCAGAAAAGCTTTAATCAGCTGCCATCTGTAGACCTTGGAACCTATTGGTGATTTCCACCATATACTTTGCTGTCCTATCATTCTTAAGCTCGTCTAATTTCAATTATGTCATTAAAACCTGTTTTGTCCTTTTGCCCATCCTGACCTTCAGTATTACAGTCCACCCCTGTCTTACAATTCTTTAGACAGGATCTCCATCGTTTTGCTAGTGCAATGTAATCAGTAAGATTCTCAGTTTGTCCATTTGGTGAGGCCCAGGTACACAACTGTCTTTAACAATGCTTAAACTTGAACCAAATAGTGTTTCTCACCAAAGTTCCAGAGGTGCTCTCCAGCTTCATTAGCCCCTCCCTAATTCAAATGGGCTAGTCACTGTCAGAACCCTATCCATAACCACAGCACCAATTTTGGCATTGAAGTCAACCATAGCCATTAAGTATGTAAATAATACCTACAGTAAGGACTCCAAGAATTACAATCCCACCAACACTGTAGGACATTATAAGGAAGGGCAGGAGTGGGTTTTAAGCGGTAACATTATATCATCATAATGCTGAGGGCCCTACCTTTCATTGAACTACCATTCGAAGACCAAATATAAAATGTTTAAAACTTGCACAGTAATGAATGTATGTATAAATCATGCAAAGCATCTGTGTCCTGATTTCAAGGTCTAATGTTTCCCGAATACTACTATCACACTGCAATCGCACCCATTGTATTTCAACTAAGGGGAATATGTTTGTCAATCATGATGTAAATGTGCTGAGTGTTGTAAGGCTCCCTTTAAAGGGGTCTTGCTAATGTTCTACACAGTTCTTAATGTTCAGCTAAAGGAAATCTGAGACATGGAAAAAGTTTCTAGCATTTTGTTCAATACAAAGAATGGTGGGATATCTGTGAAAATTCAAGCAGTCTAATAAAGCTGAAATATGTGTAATATTAAACAACCACCAACCTACAATACTGTTTGTAACTAGCAGTGTCACCAGCAAGGACAACAAATATTTTTGTCTTTATCTGCAATCACTGTTCAACAATGAGGGTTCAACAATGAGGCAATAGCGACACAATTGGGAATGAACCTTGGTGCGAGAGTTTTAATGTAACGGAGGTCCAAGAATAGATGTGGGGGAGGTTTGTTTTCAGAAGGATCTCTTCTCTCTTTACCAGGTTGTAAACAGCACTATAAAAATGCCATTATATCACCAGTCATATTTACTGGTAACGTTACTGAAGCTAAATTTACTTCCTTGTAAAATCTAAAAAAAATAGTTACATGTGTTCCCACTCAATTTACAGTGCAGACTTTCCCAGATACGTGAGGGAAGATTTCCCCTGCTCATTATTTATAATGAAGTTGTTAAAAAGGTGTCTATAAAGAGCATGTTTATGATTTCACTGCAGATAGAAATGTTCTACATGATGGCTGTAAAGCAGAGTTTTCAGAACACCATTCCAATCTCGTCCAGAAATTACCTCTTCTGAAAACTCCATAAAGCCCTCATTAAGTGAATATAATAAGAGTCTAATATTGGAGCTGTGATGCACTTATCATACAATAACAAACATATTTCCTTTTAAATCTATCCAGTTCGTTTTGCAATTTTAAGTCTGCTTGATTGCTACCAAGATTGCCATATCCCATAGCTATAATTGAGGAATTATTGGTACCTGACTGATAACTGGATGGTTTGGTATCTACAGTGTTAACTGAACTATTTGTTTTCCTCAGTCCTGCACCGAGAAGCTCCAATTTAGGATTAATGGATCAGCTTGATTTTTAAAAAAATTCTTGTGTTCCATTTTATTAATTTTAATCCCTATGTAACAAGAAAAGTGTTTTTTGTTTATGTGAACTTGCTACATTTCCAACGCCTCAATTCCAGTTTTTGTGTACAGATGTGTATTGTTTTATTAAGGAAAATTGTCTCGCATTTGTTAAAGTTCATCGGAATAGACTTTCTCAAACGCAAGTGGCTCCGTAACTGGAATGATGCTGTGGATCGGAGGGGTCTTGGAGCATTTTAATAATCCCTCATAGTATCAATGTGCTCGAGCTAACTCCCAACTTCTTCATCACTACAGTACTTAACTTCTGAATATGGCAGTTTTAGTTCCATCTCTGCAGAAACGACCATTCACACAAAGTATAGTTAGGGGGAGAAAAGCTCAATAATGCCTTTTGCATAATGAAAACATTAAGTTTCTTTGCTGCATTTTCACCGTACTACAAAATTCCATGTCTATATACCAGACAGACTTGAGCTGACAGCCAGCATATAAATCTTGAGCAAGGGCGTGTACCCAATGCTTTTGTCTGTCTTTTGTTTCTCCAGATAATTGGACTGCTGTATGTTTCCAGCAGCTGCTGGGTTTTCATTTTAACATAGGCATTTTGTTCATGTTTATCTGTTGAAGTTCATTCAGTTTGTAATTGTCGTCTCATATTAGTAGTCATGAGAGTATTTAATGTTTCATCAGAGAACAAAATGTAGTATTGCAGTTGCTCCTTTTAATAATGTAACAGGCGGTAACTTCCAAGCTCCAGGGCATCGTATTGGGGTGATACTCGAAAGATGCACTGGGGAATCCCCTTTGAAGCTCCCAGGTAAGGTTTGCATGGCAATTGCCTGGAAGTGCAAATTCCCCATTGCAATTGGCCTGCGTTGGGAAGCATCTGAAAAAGTGATTTAAATCGCAAACTTCAGATAGCTCTGACGGAATTACATCAATAGCTGCCCTGAGAAAGTTAGAATAATTATAACCTCTTTTAACTTCTGGGTAATTATTGTACAGACCCCTGACTACTACCCCCTCATGGGATTCCCCCTACCCCTAAAGGGATTACACCCCCCCCCCACCCCCACTCCTCCCTCCTCCTGGACAGGAACTCCCCAACCCACAGGGTCCCCCCCAACCCCCCCATTCCCCCCCCCCGACGCAGGGACTCTTTTGCCCTCCAAACCTCACTGAGGTCCGGTCACCCCGCCACAAGTTCGAACCTCTCCCACTCCCACCCCTGAGGCTTAACCTCCCTTCTCCAACCCCGGTAAACAGCCCCCCAACTACCTCCCCCCCCCCCCCCCCCCCCCCACCTGCCACCACCTCCCAAATTCCTACCCAATTACCTTCTACACTTACCTTCTCCCAGGCCTATCAAGGACCTTTAGCTTACCTAATTTACAGCAGCTAGTGCTGTAAAAAAAAAAAAAAGAGGATGTGGCCTCCCCTTTGACAGAGCTGCCCTTCGATGCTAGGCCTCGGGATACGCTGCACAATTTGGATCTTGCCTGGCCTGAGTCGGAAGGTTGGGCGAGACAGGCTGGGGAAAGAAATGAAGGTAACGAACCAGGACTGGAGTAGCAATCCAAGGCCAATTACCGCTCCGAGGAAGTTCATGCCCAATATATGATATAATAATTTTTAAGCTGGGGGTCAAATCTTAGCTTTGTAACTAATTCACTCCTGAATAGAATGAAAGAACATGATATGTTATTACAATTAAGAAACGTTCAAGTCATTACCTGCTCAATTTCTTAACTACCCTCAAAGGCTAATTCTACAGAGGCACAACTTTCTAAAGGCAGGAGGTTCAATAAGCCTCAGTATGAGGTTTATAAAGAAAAAATACTCCAGAGAAAGAAGACTGCAGAAAGTAAGGTGCCCTCAGCCCAAAGTGTTGGAGAATTTGGTCTCAAACACCAAGAAGAGCAGAAGTGGGTTGTAAGTGGCATATAGACTGGTGCAGCAACTAACCTTGCATGTTACATTGGTATTCATCAGAGTAATACACTTCAAGGGTTGAAAAGTCGTCCATTGATCCAGGACCTGCTTTTCTTGGTTGAGATCACATGAAAATATTAGCCTACATCATGATGGACCAATGATAACTCTTCCAATAAATCTAAGCAGGTTGATTAAAAGTATAGAAACAAAGGAGCAGGAGTGGGCCATTTGGCCCTTCGAGCCTGCTCCGCCATTCAATATGATCATGGCTGATCCTCTTTCTCAACGCCATTCTCCAGCTCTCTCCCCATACCATTTTATGCTTTTAGAGTCTAGAAATGCACTTCTTCCTTAAATATATACTGTGACTTGGCCTCCACAGCCTTCGGTAGTAGAGAATTCCAAAGGTTCACCGCCCTCTAAGTGAAGAAGTTTCTCCTCATCTCAGTCCTAAATGGACTGCCCCGTATCCTGAGACTGTGACCCCTTGTTCTAGACCCCCAGCCAAAGGAAACATTCCTGCATCCAGTCTGTCCAGCCCTGTCAGAACTTTATATATCTCAATGAGATCCCCTCTCATTCTTCTAAACTCCAGTGAATACAGGCCTAGTCGACCCAATCTCTCCTCATATGACAATCCTGCCATCCCAAGTATCAGCCTAGTGAACCTTCGCTGCACTCCCTCTATGGCAAGTATATCCTTTTTTAGGTAAGGAGACCACAACTGCACACAGTACTCAAGGTGTGGCTTTACCAAGGCCCTGTACAGCTGCAGTAAGACATCAAGTCCTCTCACAATGAAGGCCTTCCTAACTGCTTGCTGCACCTGCATGCATGCTTTCAGTGACACCTAGGTCCCTTTTATACATCAATATTTCCCAATCTTTTGCAGTTTAAAAAATACTCTGCCATTCTGTTCTTCCTACAAATGTGGATAACTCAACACTTATCCATGTTATACTGCATCTGCCATGTATTTGCCCACTCACTCAACTTGTCTAAATCATCTTGAAGCCTCTGAACATCCTCATCACCACTCATGTTCCCACCTGGTTTTGTTTCATCAGCAAACTTGGAAATATTACATTTGGTTCCCTCATCCAAATCATTGATATATATTGTGAATAGCTGGGGCCCAAGCACTGATCCCTGTGGTATCCCACGAGTCACCGCATACCATCCCGAAAAAGACCCATTTATTCCTACTCTCTTGTTTCCTGTCTGCTAACCAATACTCAATCCATGTCAATATATTACCCCCATCCCATGTACTTTAATTTTGCACTATCTATAAATATTGATCAACCGAATGAAGTGAACAATCTTATGTGAGGAATGGTCCTGGAACAATAACTTGCTTTTCCACTTGTTGCTTTTTTTCTTGGTTAGATTAAGCTTAAAGGTGTCATTCAGTGATTATGTAGGATAAGTCTTAAAAACAGAATTAGCTGTCCATCAAAATATCTTGAGCTGATTTTATCATTCACAAATTTAATGAAATTAATAAGAACATATTTACCATTTTCTCTCTCTTTGAATATATTGAAGATATTAGTGTAGAAAAAGTAATTTAAAATAGTCTCTTTAAAAAATAGATTCCCTTTGGTGAAATGGTTTAATTTTGTATTTAAAATGATGGCTTGAGAACTCTTAATCACTTATCCTCATGGTTTATACATTTAGTTTCATTTTTCAAAATGTTAATCATGGTAATTAAGTGCAGACCGTGCAGAATAGAGTTGCTGATTTAATCCACAGCTGTATGTGTCTGTCTTTGTCTGTCCGTGGGTGTATCTGGCAGTCAGCAATAAAGTATTAAATGCTTTCAGCCCCAGGAGACTGTGATGACTGAGTGACAACCCCCCAGTGACGCACCTACCATCTACATGCAAATAAAGCAGCAACTCTCAGGATCTCAGCCATGTCCCAAATGAGCACTTGCAGTGAATCCCCACTCACTGCATGTGCTCGTTACTTGTACCAAGGGATTGCAACTTAGTAAACAAGAAGTAAATTTTCCCCAGCTTCTCAAATAGTTTTTTGCTTTTGCAACTGACACTTATGTCACCTAGTCATCCTTTACCCTATCCAGCTCAATGACCTATCCAATTAGACTGAGTCTAATCCTTTCAAAGACCTCAAAGTTGACCCTTTTCTAAGCAAAAAGCCCAGAATCTATCTGTCCTGACAGCTGAGGCCCCTTAAACTCTGTATGAATCTAGTGGTTCTTCTCTGAACTTTCTTCAAGGCTTCTACGTTTCTGCTACTGACCAGTCCCTAAGCAGAAACACTACCATTAATAAGTACATTTTTGTACAGAGGTAAGCACCAGTTTCTTATTGAATCCCACAAGGCTGCACTTTACTTAGCAGTCTTTTGTAAAGCATTTTTTGTAATTTGACTTTATAAAAGCCTATGTTACGTTTTTGAGTTTTTTCATTCTTTCGTAGGATGTCAGCATCTCTGGCTAGGCCAGCATTTATTGCCCATCCCTAGTTGCCCTTGAGAAGGTGGTGGTGAGCAGTCTTCTTAAACCGCTGCAGTCCACATGATGTAGGTACACCCACAATGCTGTTTGGAAGGGAGTTCTAGAATTTCGACCCAGCGACAGTGAAGGAACGTTAATATAGTTCCAAGTCAGGATGGTGTGTGGCTTGGGGTGGAGCTTGCAGCTTGTGATGTCCCATGAATTCGTCTGCTGCATTCGCCGCTCCCAATGCGGTCTCCTTTACACTGGGAAGACTAAACGCAGACTGGATGACTGCTTTGCGGAACATCTTCGCTCAGTTCACAAGCATGACTCTGACCTTCCTGTTGCTTGCCAATTTCAATTCACCAACTTGCTCCCATGCCCACATTTCTGTCCTAGGCCTGCTACAGTGTTCCATGGAAGCCCAATGCAAACTGGAGGAATAGCACCTCATCTTCCAATATGGCATTTTACAGCCTTTGGACTTAACATTGGGTTCAACAACTTCAGATCATGAACTCTGTCCTCCATTTTGATATATATTTTTTCTCAACCCCTTCCCTCATTGGGTCAGTCTGTAACTTGTTCTTATGTTTTGCTTTCAGAGAGCGTTAACTCTTGTTCTGCTATTACTACATTCTGCTATCTGACCTTTATGCCACTATTAGCACCTTCCTTAGTCTTTAACACTATCATTACTACTCTTTGTCTTGCGCCTGTGACATCTTTGTCAAATCTCTCCTGAGCTCCCACCTATCCCTGACCTTCTATTCTATTCCACGTGCTCCATTCCCTCTCTTCAACAATATAAAACCTATCACATTTCTACCTCTTATTCGGCTCTGAAGAGTCATACAGACTTGAAACTTTAACTCTATTTCTCTCTTCACAGATGCTGCCAAACCTGCTGAGTTTTTCAAGCATTTTCTGTTTTTATCTCAGATTTCCAGCATCACAGTATTTTGCTTTTATTTTAGTGTTCCCCTGCATCTGTTGTCCTTGTCCTTCTAGGTTTTAGAGGTCACAGGTTCGAAAGGTGCTGTCGAAGGATCCTTAGTGAGTTGCTGCAGTGCATCTTGTAGATGGTGCACACTGCTGCCACCGTGCATCAGTGGTGGAAGGAATGATTGTTGAAGGTGGTGGATGGGGTCCCAATCAAGTGGGCTGCTTTGTCCTGGATGGTGTCAAGCTTCTTGAGTGTTGTTGGAGCTGCACTCATCCAGGTAAGCAGGGAGTATTCGATCTCACTCCTGACTTGAACGTTGTAGATGGTGGACAGGCTTTGGGGAGTCAGGAGTTACTCTCTGCAGAATTCCTAGCCTCTGACCTGTTCTTATAGCTACAGTATTTATATGGCTGGTCCAGTTCAGTTTTTGGTCAGTGGTATCCCCAGGATGTTGATGCTGGGCTTACAACATCTACCATCTTTGTAGTTTCCTTAAGAAATTCAATCAAGTTGATAAGACAGAATCTCCCTTCTCAGAAGATATGCTTGGATTTTCTAAAAACCTTTTTATTTGCCAGGTGATTGTGACTTCTAGCAACCTGCCTAGTACCAATAGCCAAGCTAATTGGCCTGTAGATTCCTCATTCTGACTTATTGTCCTGTTTAAATATTGGTGCCACATAGGCCTCTCTCCAGACCATGGAAAGAACCCAAAATGATGGAAAACTATTATTTATAGAAGTGTGTGACTCAAAGGGCTCAGTTCCCATTTGTTTCAGCACCCTGGGGTGAATGGCATCAGGATGAGCAGCTTGATCCATTATCCACATCTACTTTGACATGTTCAATGGTAAAATCAATACTTGTATTTTTGTTAAGCCAGCATCTTCAATTGTGAAGACTGACTAAAAAATAGCCACTTAAAACCTCAGCCATATTCTGGAACTTCACCTTAATGTGTCTCATGGGATCCTTAAAATACTCTAAATCAATGGTTTTCAAACTGCAGCCCCCTTCCTGGAGGCCCTCGCTGAAGGCCAGTTTACGGGTTGGTGGTGTGGGTGACTGCCTAGGGCATTGTAGTGAAGAGTAGACAAGTAAGCCTAATGAGTAAGCATGGCCAGGGGTGTGCACCTGCTCTCTCTGCACTCCCGCTCTCTCTGCACATTTGTCTTCTATGTTGTGTCCATTGCTCTTGCTCTATCCCTGCTCACCAAGTGCTTTCTCAATGTCCTATTCTCCTTGGGTGCCTGCTCTCTCCAGACTCCTGCTCTCTCCGTGTTCCTGTTTAGGATAGGTGAGACCTGTAGTGAGAAATAGGCACACCCACCAAATTGATAACTGTAATCAAATACCTGTTTTCTTAAAAGCATTATTAAAGCATTTTACATGAACCAATTCCATATTAAGACTATTATATAGTATTATAATTTAGGTGGGGTGCGTGATTACTAATCCATTCATAAAAAGGGGCCCTTGAACCAAAAGAAATTGAGAACTGCTCCTAAATCATGCTTGATGGCCTCTGATACGGACCATGTTTTAAGATGACCTTGCCATTACTATAAGACCTGCCCACTCCTGTAGTATTCTTTTGGCTCATCTGATGGCAACTTTTGTTGTCCTCTGCTGCATTTGGTATCTTTCCCTGTTTCCTTGAGTTATTATCCTTAAGCTTGTTAATTTCTGCCTTAGTCGAATATGTTTTTGTCATGGTTTTGGTCATTTGGTTTTGTTTTTCCATGTGGCCTTCTCATTTAATCCCAGTGATACACATGGCTCCCATTTGTACTTGTGTAATTTTAAAAGCATTCCTGTTTCCTTCAGTATCACAATATTTGTCTCCTAGTAGGACTGCTAATCAATCTTGCTTAAGTCAGCTGCCATCTTCACAAATTTAGCTCTCTTCATATCTGTTACTCATGGCTCTCTAGGCTTGCCTGATCAAGGTAAATCTAATATGTTGAACATTAAACCTTCGCCAAAAAATAGAAAAGTAGAACATTTTCAAAGGGAATATAGAGTTGGAAATTGGGAGGTTTTAGCAAAAAATTCCATTATTCAAGTCATTGAACATAATTTATGGAAAAGGCTTGCACAAGCTGATTAGGTCCAAATCTAAACCACTTCATAAATATGCCTTTGGATAGTTGCAGTGATTCTCATTCCTGAGGAGGATCGCGAGCCACCATTTCAGTGGAAAGAGGGGGAATCAAATTTGATATTCAGGCAGAAGGGTCCATTAACTAATGACTTTTTGGATGACTAGTATGTGATGAGCTCAAACTAGATCATCACATAGATATCTGTTGACTGCTCAATCTGTCGATGCTGTTTTGTCATTCCCACCACACTGAGAAAGTTGGAGTAGCTTTGATTTTTTTTCTCTCACTGCAGCATCTTTCTCACTTCCTGGCAGAAGATTTCTTCAGAAATATGCAAATGTATTCAGCATGTGATTTGTTGCAGTGCTTCCTTAGAATTTGTTCATTCTCCAAAAACAATGAGAAGCACTAAAGGCGAGAAGGGTATATGATAATGCAGGGTAAAGATACACTGTGCTGAACTATACCTATATCAATTGCCACAAAAGTTATTGTATTTGGCAACTGTAAAGAATTATTTGTATATAGACTCGTTAAATATGCAGTTATTCCATGATTCAAAGAATATTGGCCCAGAACTTCCAATCAGTCAGAACTCCTGTGTCCAACGCTAATCAGACAGAAAACTACCCACTTACCTCCCTACATGGAAAGGGCTCCGACTTCCAATCGACGATGCAGAACTCCCTCAGCGCAGGAATCCTGGCAGAGAACAGCAAACAGAATCAGTGCAGAAGGCATGCCCCCTTTTTATGGCACTAGTGCTGTAAGGTAAGCTTAAATGTCCAGTGTGAATGTTAGTGAAGGGGTGAGTGGATAAATGAGTGAATGGGTAGGGTGGGTGAGCTAAATGGTTAGGTTGGAAGGTGGGTAGGGTGTAGCGTGGGAGGGTGGTATGTAGGTGAGATTGTAGGATAGCAGGTGGGTTGGATGGCAGATGGATGAGTGGGTCAGTAGGTCAGGGGGTAGGTGGTAGAGAGAGGTCGGGAAGGGTTGTCAGGGCAGTGGCTAGTCAGGTCAGCGGGGCAGAGAGGGGAGTTGGGTGGCAAGGACTAGTAAGGTTGGGTTGGGCCGGCAGTGGGATGTCGTCAGATGGTGGGGGCTATTCAGGTCAGGGGGTGCGCTTAGGGGGTCCAGGGGAAGTTGTGGGGTCAGTTGTATAGTTACCCAGGAATTAGCCTAGGATTTTTCTGTCTAACATTTCCTGGGTATCTATACAGGTAAGTAAATCGGAACTGTCCGTAGGCTTCGAATCTAACTCAAAGTTGGAGACTTTTTGGAGGGTCATGGGGAACAGGGGAACTGCCCATTGGAAGTTCAAACTTCCTGGGGAATTCCACTGAGTCAGCGCATCGTATGGTCCTGAAGTGGATCTTGGGATGGATGTTCGGTCTCCATCAATGTATCTAAAGGACTCCCTGTGCATTAGAGTTTTTTTTTTAAAAGCAATAATAGATTTCAGTTATTGCTCTGGGTGGTCAAGGAATATGGGATCATGACACCATTGCACATCCACAAAAGAAAACCATGGTTCATGAATTTGTGTACATTCTCAACTTCCTGGTGAATGGTCTATTGATGCACTAGTGTTCCTTATATTTTAACACTTGGGAATATACATAAGGCAACCACAGTAGATATGGTTTGTACCTTTCAAATCCTGAAGCAGTGATGAGGATGTTTTGGAAAGAGCTGATTATTCCAGCCAGTTAAGAACTGTGCTTTTTGTCTAATTTAACATTGAAGCGGGTTTGACAGGAAATTGATGAGGAGCAAATTTATACCGTGAAAACAGAGAATGAGCTTTCACAACTTCTTCCAGAGGGTAATGACACAGCATTGACAATTGATCGTGCATCAAACCAAAGGGGATAATTTATAATGTCTGAATGGAACGCTGAGTATCTACAGATTGTGCTTTTGTGCAGGCCATAATCCATTCATAAATTATTGGCATTAGTAGTGCGACCTAAACCTTTAGGTATCCCATTTTTTTTCAATATGATTTCTACATGGCATACGCAAATTCTTGACTAGTTTATAACTACTACTCTGAAATTGGATGATGTCTTTCAGTCTGCTGGCTATAGAGGATTATGCAATGCTCACCTTAATGATCAAAACTTTCATTTTGGAAGCCTAAGTACCATTTGTATGAAAGAGGAACCAGTGAGTACTCTGTTGATGCGTTAGGCTTGCAGCCACATCTCTCTTCTAGAATTTTGAACACTCTTGAATGCATCTTTTCATGATGACTAAGATCTGGAATCAGTCTGTCCACTTCAACCCATAAATCAATTGAGCCATTAAGATGTTATGTGGCAGGGGAATCAATCTGAGGAATGATGGTAAAATAATAATTGGCCTAGGTGTTGCTTGGCAATTTGACTGATGCGTTTACCAAAAGAACTAGGCCTATCCATAGAATCATTTTGTTTCAGCTTCAAACTCTTCACATCCTCTCAGATAATTTCATTTCTACATTGCACAATAAGTGACTATGCTGAATATTTTGTTTGGTCTGAATTGATTGTGCAACCCAATGTATTAGAAATACAATGTTACTGTTAAACATAACTAAGCACAATTCTACTTCAGATTTCCTGGACAATCATTATTTGGTTAAAGACCAATTATAGTTTTATTAAATTGTTTTCAGAGATCATACCAACTTTTTGTTCTGGCATAGTGTTTGACTGCTTAAGCACTTTCCACATCTCCTGCATTGCAGACTTGCGATTCAGCAGTTCTTGTGCAGATATAAAATCTTACTGCCTCTCAGGCTTTCATCCCCTCCTCCAACCAGCCATTTTGATGGGAAATCTCCATCTTTCAATTTCTAGTTCTTTTTGTGATGCCAGCTTGTAATGATTGCTCTTTTGTAAGTAGGCATTGAAATTCTTTGCTGACGTCCTTTGGGATGCTTTGCTTTATAATTAATTTGTTCCCTTCTCCAAGCTCAGTCATAAATCCAAACCTATAAAGTCCTTCTACTCATATTCAGCACAAAAAACAAGTGGCTGCTATTGAGTTCTAGGCAGTAATTGATTCTTACTTTGATATTCCATAGGCATTTATTTGATGATCAATAGAAGGTGGGAGGCCCAATCTCATCTCTTCGTAATCAATAGTGGGACGATGTGTCATCTCCCAGATTATTATTAATTTACAAAACATTTGGCTGGGAAGTTTATGCTTTAAACAGACAGCTACTTAATCAAAATGATCAAGACAGATTTCTCCCTGTGAGCTTTGGGTGCATCAGTTTGTTTTGAGGCTAGGCATAAATCTCATAACGCTTGTCTGGCTTGGTATCCATTGCGCCTTTCACAAACAACGTAAACTATTTCATCTTAAAGTAAAATGATCCAAAGGATGCCATCTAAATTGTATAAAGCATTCCATTCATGGAACTGTACTTTACGGAGAAGTTTCACAAAAGCAAACATCATTTTATAATAGAAGGGCAGCTATTGTAGCATTAAATATGGAAATTTAACTTGACAGAAATTCTGCAGTAAATGGTTCCATTGAATGTGGTTGGCAGTTCTGTAGACACGTTGTGAGTTTACTAAGCAATAAACCAAAGTGTGGCACCACTTACATCCTGTGCATGGCTTGCAATGGGCTAGTGTGTAACCATACTGTAAAGACCAGGCAAATTGTTGGAGACCTAGAGCTAGGGTACCTCATCCTGCCCAATATCCAGTGATCTTTGTTAGACATTGAATGACGATGGGAGCAAGCTTGATTGATGCCCTGCTTGATCCAAAAAGACTGCTGCCACTCGCTGTCTGAAATTTCAAAAAAAGAGACACGACTGGGTGAGGTATTGAAGGACTCCCAGGAACAAGAGTTAGGCATTCCAGGAATAAGGATTGAAAAGCACAACAAAATTCTTCTATTTAAAACTGTACACTTCCCTTGAATTAATGGTTACGTTACTCTGGATTAAAGAAATGTATTAATCTAAAGAACATTGACATCTAATCATAGATTTGTTCCACTTTGTGCATTGTTAAGTAGCCAAAGGCATCAGAAAAGGCAGATTTATCATCTGAATCGGATTTCAAATGCTAAAGGCTCAAAAGGATTGAGGTTAACTTGAACAGTCCTCTGCATATATTTTGTCTAGTTTTATGCATTTCAGTTCAAATCTCTTGACAGGTGGTCAGGACTACTGGAATCCAACCTTGTAAACCGAAGGATATTTAATAAAAGATCTGTGGCACAAATAAGCTCATAAGCGCAACTTAACTACTGAGTCAAGTAGGAGCACCAGTTGGGGAAACTGTTACCTCATGGAGATACCCACCATTTGTGTACATCTCTCCAACAAACTCATTCAGAAAACATTTTATGCTTTTAAATTGGGTTGCGTACAAAAACAAAGTTGCTTGCATATCATCCACATCCATGACTGTTTGCCTCTTACACCTTTCGCTTCAGAATGCTATCCCTTCTTTAATTCCCAGGACCATTTCAAAACTGCCCGACTCTTTAGCTTTTTTAATCACTCCTTTCCCTTACAATCCACCAAAACCTAAGGTTTTGCCCAACTACTACTTAATTTATTTTGCCTTTCCTGTCAGTCCTAACATGTGTGCTCCCTTTCCCCCACTTTGCAATTCAAACGTTCAGTTAGATTTTATAATTTCACAGGAAAAGAACTGTCAAAACAAATGAGTTTTTAACTAACTAGAATAGGGGGAAATATATTGTCCTGACAATGCTGCTGTTACATCCCTGTCAGTTCCTCAGCCATCTTTCTGTGGCCCATACCATCCTGTTGGTTAGTTGGAGGGGGAAGAAAAGAATAAAAATAGTTTTTTTTAAATGTGAGTAGATTACAAACCACTTATTTAGGAGTGGTTACAATTGATTCTGCTACTTTTTTTAATTCATTCATGGGATGTGGGCTGCGCTGGCTGGGTCAGCATTTATTGCCCATCCCTAGTTGCCCTTGAGAATGTGGTGGTGAGCCATCTTCTTGGACTGCTGCAGTTCACCCGGTACACCCACAGTGCTGTTAGGAAGGGAGTTCCAGGATTTTGACTAAGTGACAGTGAAGGAACGGTGATATATTTCCAAGTCAGGGTGGCGAGTAACTTGGAAGGGTGCTTCCAGGCGCTGGTGCTCCCATCCATCTGCTGCTCTTGTCCTTCTAGGTGGCAGTAGTCGTGGGTTTTAGCTAAAAAATAAATTGAGAATGCAAGCAGTAAGATCCATTAGGGATGGACAATAAATGCTGGCCTAGCCAGTGAAGCCCACATCCTGTGGATGAATAAAAGAAAGAGCTCATCTTGCTGTTCAGCTAAAACTGCAGACAGAAGAAAACTTAGTGCCAGAATAATCCAATTTGTGTCACATACCAAGCCAAAAATTCCTCTCTCTCTCTTTCCCCCAGAAGCCAGCTGAATTCTTAGGAGTAACTAGAGAGAGGGGTAGGTCAAATGAAGGGAATGTACATCCTTCCTTACCCCAAATCTTAGGTGGTTACATCTCCGATGGAATGAAATATTGTCAGTAATGATGTTTAGTTTGCTGCTACTAAACTCACTGTTCACCAGATTGGCTGGACCTGTAATTGTGATCATGTACTGCCTTTCACTGTCTGTACCGAATCAACCAACTCAAATTGCTGAACAATTCATAAGGCATAAAAAGGCAAACATCGTCACCAAGATTATTTTAAACAGCTGTAATTAGGGAGTGGGCAAGGAAAGAAATGTTTGAATTCATAGTAATCTTAAAAACCTCTCAACACACTTTAAATACGATTTACTTTGATGTAGGCAGCTCTCTTCAAAAAACCCTTTTCAATGGCAAATTTCTTCCGTTTCTTGCTTAAAATATTCAGTAGGAGTCTTTTTTGATGCATGGCTCTTTTGTATTGAGTCTTAACCCAAGCACAGCAGCTCTTGTGATGTCTTTGTATTAACACACAAGCCTACTAATGATAAATTTGTTCTACTGCATTTATCAGGAAAATGTCTCTTGAAAACTTGACACTGAACTGAGCCTTTTTAACAGAACTAATCTGGATTTTTGTTTGTATCGTATTTTGCATTAAAATCTTAAGTTTAAAAGGATTCTGTAACCTGGGGCGACATTTTCCCCCTGTCGGAGGGGGGGATGTGCAGGAGCAGGTGCCGGCGGGCGTGTTCCCGATCGGCACCCCCCTCCCAGGTCAGGGGCACGCTGCCATTTTATGTGGGCGGGCCAATTGAGGCCCACCCAGCGTGACGTCCGTTTGGAAGCGCTGTGCGCTCCCTGTGCCGGCGAGGGGAGGTTCCCTGAACCGGGAGTGCGCCCTTTCATGCTTGCACACAGACTGCCCTGAGGCAAAGTGCCGCCTCAGGGAGATCGCTGGAAGTGAGAGAAAAGTCCTGACATGTCCCCTCATGTGACACTATTGCATGAGCTGGGACATGTTAATTTCTTTTATTTCAACATTTTAAATTCCTGATGAAACCTCATCCCTCCCATGGATGAGGTTTCTTCATGGTTTCTCTAAAGGCTACCTGGCTTTCTTGCTTGCCCGCCAACCTTAAGGTTGGACGGGCAGGCCCTTTAATTGGCTTAATTACTTTTTTAAAGGCCTTTTAGTGGCCGTTGACTGTTTGGCGGCTGCGCACCCGCCGAGCTGAAAATCTAAATGACCCGGCTTATCCCCGCATCATTTTACGTGTCGTTGAGCGGGCCCCATCCCCCGCTAACCGACCGGAAGATGCAGCCCCTGAACAACTTTAATAAAGAGGATGAGGGTTGTTGAATATAGACAGGGGGTTCCAGAGCATCCAGTGTCACTCAGTTCAGTAACCAATAACTACTTGCCCATTGATGATCCTGGGTTGTTGCATATTTCAGTAGAATTAATTAGTTGTTCTGCTTGTGCCCCTGAAAGAAAATGCTGCCTGTTATGTCACCTGTGCTGTCAAGTCTGTCTCGTGTGTTTGCTGCCCTCTGCTGCCCTGCACATGAGAAATCCTCGTGGTTCCCAGCACATTGGGGAAAACAGGGTGAGCCGTGCTCCACTTTGGTTAGCACGTAAGAGCCTCTATTTAAATAGATGCAAATGTGCTTAATATAAGCAAAAAGTGCTGAATGATACCTTTACAGTATGAGATGAGTGACCATTTTTAAAAAAAGACTCTCTATAATACTTCACTACAAAATGG
This sequence comes from Carcharodon carcharias, assembly GCF_017639515.1. Classification (NCBI taxonomy): domain Eukaryota; kingdom Metazoa; phylum Chordata; class Chondrichthyes; order Lamniformes; family Lamnidae; genus Carcharodon; species Carcharodon carcharias. The sequence goes on from NC_054470.1 coordinate 167,240,992, forward strand.
TATTATTTATCCCTTACTGTTTTAACCATAATTTAATTTTGCTTTCCATTTTGTTTGTTTGTGTGTGTGTGTGTGTGTGTGTGGAGTTTTGGGTTGATGTGATTTGACGTTCCCATTTTGTTTAGTTTGCCTCTTTCCTCTCCCTTTTTTCCTTTCACTTCTGCTTCAGGGTGGGCGAATAAACCCAGATGAAATAGATTTAGAAAACGAACCCTGGTATAAATTCTTTTCAGAACTGGAGTTTGGACGCCCGGTAAGTGAGGCTAGCATGATGTGATACAAGCAGTATTAGTAACCTAGATATTCGTAATTGTAATTCGTTGCAAAGGAACGGTCTGTATTTGCTGTTAAAAGAATTTATAGACCTCCTTATACAAAGTAGGTTAACAGCCTGTGTAGCATTTTGTAGTCATCATAGTGTAGATTAGGAGATTCTGAACCTCCCATTGATTGGTTTTTAGCCTTGGACTACTCGTTCCAGTTGATTGTTACTGAGTGGATCTAAACCAATCAGCTCTTAAGGATTATCGAGGAAGAATTTCTTAAAGTTGTTAAATTGTAGCATTCCCTACAGACCATTAATGCAATACCCAATACTGAAATTACTGTTTACCTCTAATACTCTGAACCATTACCTTCAGTATTCATAGCCACATAGCCTGATAAAAGCTTGGCATTAATTAATGGCATTTTCCAACCACTTACTTTAACCACAACTTGACTTGATTCTCATCATTTAACCAATCAATGGCTAATATTTGTAAGCGTTTAGTCCCAGGGCCCTAAGGTAGAAATGCATATTGTCACTTCCACTTTGCCTCCTCATTTTCATTCTGTTGGTATTTCTGTGTTTATATTATGCCAAGTGTTGCATTTGACACCTGAGCTTTTTAACCATGTCACCTTTTCCATGTGTTGTGTCCCATTTGACTTTCCTCTGCACATCTCTCCACCTCTGCCTGTGTTGCCATCAGCCTCCCAAAAAACATTTGGATTATCTGCCGGAAAGTTCTCCCCATGTTTCAGCTGATAATATTAAGGTAACTACTGATTCTTTATCCTCAAAATGCCGTACTTTGCCATCACATTTTTATCGTCTTTAACTCTGATCAGCAGCCCGTGTGAATCTTCAGTTCATTAAGGACTTCAACCACTGTGGTCCTTTTGTCATTTCTATCTGCTAGAAATGTAGTCCCGGTACTTCTGGAGAAATGCATTGGGCATGCGTATGACATTCTTCTGTGTACAATTTTAACAGGAATGTTAGCCTATTTAAGATAATTGAGCTAATGCCATCTATTAAGTAATGGGCAGGGGAGTATCATACAGATGCTGTCACCATCCATTACGATTATCACCAACAATCATGTCTAATTGCCTCTTGATTCGGAACATTGTGATTCAAGCCTCACTTGAGGAGTTAAGCATGCACATGCAGCATAGGGATTATGTTACAGGACGAGCAATCCAGAGGCCTGGACTAATAATCTAAAGAGCACAACCTCGATTTTCATGGGGCCACCAGGAAACAATTTAGGAGGCGATCAAACTGACAAATTCAGGGAGTTGGAGGCCCTTTCCGTATACATGACAAAATCTCATCATACAAACTCCCATCTGGCAATCAGCCAGATTCCCTTATTCCTTCATGGGATGTGAGCGTCACTGGCAAAGCCAGCATTTGTTCCCCATCCCAGTATTGCCCTTGAACTGAGTGGCTTGCTCAGCCATTTCAGAGGGCAATGAAGAGTCAACCACATTGATATGGGTCTGGAGCCATGTGTAGGCCAGGCCAGGTAAGGTTGGCGCATTCTCTTCCCTAAAGGACATGAGTGAACCAGATGGATTTTTACGACAATCAATAATAGTTTTGTGGTCACCATTACTAATACTAGCTTTCAAATCCAGATTTATTGATTAATTGAATTTAAATTCCATGAACTGCCATGGTGGGATTTGAACCCATGTCCCCAGAGCATTGGCCAGGGACTTTGCATTACTAGTCCAGTGATATTACCACAATGTTAACGTCTCCCCTCTTGAATAATTGGTGGCTGGAAGCAGGCAGCTGGAGCTGGGAGTCTGCGTGAAGGGGCCCTAGTAGCCTGTCAGTGGGCAGGGGTTTAATGGAGGGGAGCGTAAGATAATTTTGGCGTAGTTCAGGAAGGGGAAAAGGTGCCTTTAGGATTGGAAGAGGAGAACAATCTGTACGGAGCTCAGAATGGAAGGGTAGCCCAGTGCAAGGGAAGCCCACTTTGAAAAGTCCCTTCTGTGCCCATTCTGGCCTAGGATCCATCACTTGACAGGATTTGGAGGACCCAACATTGCTTCCCCATTCAGGCCTCAGGTTGAATAAGCAAATAGGTTGCTCATGTCGCTATTCGACTCAATCTGCATAGCCAGACTAGGATCCACTTCCTTCCTGTGGGTGTCCTGCTCAGTTTAATATTGGGACCTGGCACTTTGGCAGAAAAGTGGGGGGATGTAACTGATTTACATTATTTTAATTACCTCATGCCCTCCTTCCACCAGGTGGAAGTAGTTAATGTCGGGACCCATAGGTCAAATCCCACAATGGCAGTTTGGGGAATTTTAATTTCAGTTTCAGGTGCTGTAGTTTTTGCCTGATATGCCCTGCATGTGGTTCTTAACTACCTTTTGAGCCACTCAGTTGTCTCAAGCTGCTATCTTAGTAGGAAAGTGCACCACCACTTTGAGGGACACACTTCTTTTAAAATTGAGATAGAGAAAGTTGTCCCATCTTACAGATACATTAGAACAATGCTTGCTGAATTGGATATGAAGGATTGTTTGGTTTTACTTGAAGAAGAATGGGGTATATTCCCTCAGCCATGACCATAAACATGGATTAATTGATTATTTTATTTTCTGTTTGTAGAATTTTGCTGTACACAGACGGGCTGTAACATTGGCCTACATAATACCTACACTTCAGAAGTACTTCGTTGCTGTAAACCACTTTGTGTTCTCTTGAGGATGCAATGAGGTGCTATATAAATGCAATTTCTGTTTGGGACAACCCTAGTTGTCCAAGGATTTCACCTCTTGCTTGTGTTTTAATTTGCTACTTAAGTTAAAACCTTGATCACAGTCAGCCTCGTGGGTGGGGAGTGGGGGAGGGGGGGCGGGGGGGGGGGGGGGGTAGCTAGATGGCGCAGTGAACTAAATCATTGATTTTCTTTCACTTCTGGGCCTGGGTTTGAGTACCTGTCCAGGCAATTTATACTGAGCATTCGGTTTTAGCTACAGAATTGTTTATCCAATATCTGTATCCTCAAGGAAAAAAAAACTCTCTTGTCCTTCTTTTATGCTTTAACCTTTTAAATCCTGCACAATCACAATTTGAAATGAAACTTTCATCACGAGCTTACTTGTTGTCAACTGAGAACCAAAATGACTGTATTACATGCCAGTGGGAAGGGGAAGGGAAAAGCTGCCATGACTGAATAATAGGGTAGAACCAATCACCTACCAGGGCCAACACTGCCTGAGGAAAATGCTACAGGGCAGACTATCCCATCCTCCCAATGGAAGGAATGTGTCTGTAAAAAAGCAACAACCAACAGTCTAAGTGGGAATAAATATTCAAAACACTCAACCAAATTGTAGCCTCTGACAGAATACCGAATGTTGCTTTTTCTGAGGTTAGGGATCTTTGGTTCCTAATCAACCGAGAACAAAATGCTTAAGAACATAAGAAATAGAAACAGGAGTAGAGCATATCATAAGAGTAATTGAACCTGCTCTGCCATTCAATATGATCATGGCTGATCTTTGGCTTTAACTCCATTTTCTTGCCCTCTCCCTATACCGCTTGATTTCCTGAGGCACCAAAAATCTGTCTGCCTCAGTCTTAAATATATCCAGCGATGGAGCATCCACAGCTCCCTGAGGTAGAGAATTCTGAAGATTCACAATTCTTTGAGTGAAGAAATTTGTCCTCATCTGTCGCTATCAGCAAGCTTGTGAATGGTCTCAGCGTGATGTTCTGCTTCTCCACTTATTGTTCTGCTTCTTGTCATTTATAGTGTGAAGTAGTGGAGGATGTGAGAGAGAATGAAGGAAGGTGCTGAGAGCCATATTGGAGTGCTTTTTGATGGTAGCAGTTATGAGGTGCTGATTGCAAAAGGAAGAAAGCTCTCCAACCCCCCCTCCCCGCCCCCTGCATCACCCCCCACCCCCAGCCTTCCCTTTTATGCTGCTTCCTTTGCTCCTGGCTTTCCTTTGGGCACACGTCTTTCCCATTCTTAATGGGGATTATTGTTCAGGAGAGATTTTACTCTTACAATTACAGAACTGTTTGTAAATGGGGAACCTCTGCTAACGCTGGTGTTTGGCCAGCTTCTGGGAGACGCGTGAAAAAGGTTTGAGTTTTCTTTCTTCTACTGCACGCTCGAGAGGAAGTCACCTGGCCCTTGTATCATGTTGCTGTGTCATTGCAAGTCAGATGAGGAGCTAACCAGACCTGTGCTCCCCCACTTCTTCATCCTGTCCATTGGGGCTCCACTTCATACCTTCAGGGATCTACACAGGACAACTGCTTGTTACAATGAAACAAGCAGGTGACCTATAAACCTAAATGTAAAATAGCTTGTTAGTGGAGATAAATGAAAGGATTTACTTGTTGGATCCAACGAATTTTTTTCCTGTTCCTGCCAACTCCTCTATTCTCTTCCTATCTCATACTAGAGTGTCTCATGATATTTTAATTACGTGACTCCATTGTTAAGCTACTACATTTTAATACATGGAAATCCTTTGGCTCATTCTCTTTACGTACATTGCCAAAAGTAAATTAAGAATGCAGAGCCCATTGACAATAATGTATTTATGATGAAACAACAATACTGTGGCTCTCAATTTTAAGTCAATTAGACTCTTCATAGTAAATTGAAATTTAATTAAGTTTCTTTCTGTATGCTAAAATAAACCATGCCAGATGAGTGACGTTGGAATTTACTAATTGTGCAAAATTGCTGAATGTTAGATAAAACAAAAGCTGACTTGAATAGTTTGTTCCCCACTGTCTGGCTGTGACATTGAGCTAATAGAACGAAATGTTAAGTGGCATCGCTAATCTTTTCATTTAAAGACTTTCACTGTTTGCCACAGAATCTTTCACAGCATAGTTAACAATTGTGTGTCAGTGTTCTTCTTGTTCTATCAGTATCATGCTGCTGTGTGTGTGTCAATCCTGTTCTGTTTCTCTATCTCTGTGGGCTGAATTTTACAGGGGGGCAGATTGCTCACCGCCCCACACCTGCACCCCCTCCCAGGAGGAATGTTGGTGCCGCTCCGATTGATGTGCAACAAGGCAGCAAAATGAGGAGCTGCCGACGGCATAAGTGAGGTGAAAGTGGGACTTCTGGTCCTCGGTGGGAGGAGGTCTTGCCCTCGAGCGGCTGGCCAATCAGATTGGCTGGCAACTCCAGTAGCCACAGCAGTGCCAGAAGTCAGTAGGCTTTGCTTAGACTGCAAGTAGGCCCCAGGATGAAGAAGACCTGAATCCTGGACTGAGGTAAGTCGTGGGTATTGGACAGGGGGGGATCGGGGAGCCGTTGAAGAGGGGCAGCGGGTTTGGAGGGGACAGATTTTGGAGGCCAGGCAGGGAAGAACAAAGATGGGGTAACACCTTGTGGGGAAGGTGCCCCAGATATGCACAAGGCACCCCTCAAAGGATGTACATCCCTTCCTTCCTGCCTTTTAAGCAGTTTGCTTAAAAAAAAAAACAGCCTACCACTCCCACCTGCCTGCCCATGCCACCTGTTTGATGGTGTGGACAGTGTAATATTCAGGCCAGTAGGGTTGGTAATGAGTTCAATTGTCTGTTAATTATTTATTTAGAAATGGTGGGTGGACTACCAGTTTCATATTGTATCATGGGAACTTGGCAGGGATGGGCAGGAGGGCAGTGGAAAGGATATAATTGTCACCTCTAAATCTTGTGCATGCACAGTACCCATTGTGCTTGCGTCTGCGCCTCCTCTTGGGCTCTGGCCGCACTACTTTCCCCTCCCCACCACCGCTCTAACAGCTTTGGAAACAATTGCCCCAATCACCACACCCAGCTCCCCCCCCCAACCCCTCACCAACAGACCCCCATGCCAGAGTGTCACTTAATTTTCTCGGAGAGAGCTGGCCGCTATGGCGGTGGGCTTGCCACCTCTCATAATTTAAATGCCCCCGCACCCCACTCTAAACATCCTCAGTAGAGGACACACAAAATTCAGCCCTGATGTGTTATGTTCTCCTCCCCCCTGTTTTTATTTTCTCTGATGTTACATTTCTCTGCCTTTCTTGGATGTGAATTGGCATGGTAGGGAATGAACTGCTGAGAGCCACAGGCTGCATCTCTAGGTGGCGGTGCAGGGTTCTGGTTTGATAGGAAACTCCTGACATCTCCATCCCTCCCCCCACCAGCCACTCCGTTGGGCACACTTGTGTATAAACTTTTCCAATTGCTAATTCAAAAAGGTTTCTCGATAGAGACTATTGTTAGGGAGAGAGATCAGAAACCGGTTAACAGGTGTTTGCCTCTGAGTCAGTGGGATGTTGGTTGAAGCCACAACCTACGCACTTATTCTTGCTGATACTTCAATGCAGTGCTAAAGGAGATGTGATGTTAAACAAAACCCCCATGTCCTATGAGATGGACATATACAATTCCATAGCACTATTTGAAGACAAGGAAAGAGTTTTCCTAGTGTCCTAACCCTTTTCCCTCAATCAATACCATTAAACCATTATTATCTGGTTATTTATCTTGTTGCTGTTTGTGGGGCATTGTTTTGTGTGAATTAGCTGCTGCATTTCCTACCAAATATACTGATTACACTTCAAAAATAGTTCATTGGCTGTGGGATGCCTTGAGGGTAAGAATGTGCTACACCAATGCAAGGTTTCCTTTCTTGCTTACAAGCCATTCTGCACTTGGAAATAAAAGGTTGAAAAGGATAAGCGATAAAAATTTAACCTTCAGTGCACTTAGAGAGTGTACATTAGGATCTAGGTTATAAAGTCATAAAACATGAACTTTTCTCACTTCCAGATCAATTGAAAAGCACTGAACTGCTAGTGAGTTGTGGTCAAAATAATTTGATGGACTTTCTATTTGCTGACCCTATTTTGCAAGCACATATACCCATTTCATAAATTTGGTGTGCTGTAATTTTTTTGATATACTAACAAACTGCTATTTTTCATTTGTCACCTTTAGAGGGCTTAATTCTCGTGTTTTTATTTAAATCTGAAGTGGTAATCTCTACCCTTCCCTTACCTTTTGACATTGTTTAATGCATGGCGTTGAAGTGAATTATAGTGGAAATTGTGCTTCCATTGTAAATACCACCAACCGCTCGATTCATGCCCTGTTCTCTCTCTTTTCCCCTCCACCCCTATCCAGGGGTAGGTCCCCACATCTTTTTGTGTAGGCTAACATTTGATGATACTTCTTTAAAGTGTAGAGCTCACCTGTTCCATTTTTTTTTGCCATGAAACAGAATTGATTCATTTGGATTTACCAGTACTGAGAACCCTGAGCCCAGGCATAAAATGCCTGATTCGCGTCAGTGGTGAATTGATAAAACTAGCATAGATTTTCCTTGGAATTAAGGCTCCTCTTAGTTGAGAATCTGGAATTCCACCACCAGCAGGGGAGGGCGGAGAGAAGTACTGTCAGATTGAAGCTGTGAAGTTTGGGGTAGGATGCTGAGGCCCTCATTCTGGGCCTCATGAAGATTAAACACTCCAAAGTTTATCCCTCAACCAACATTAATTTGGCTATTATCAGGTTGCTGTTTGTGGGACCTTGCACTGCCCAAATTGGCTGCTGCATTCCCTACATTAATGACTACGCTTCAAAAAGTATGTCATTGATTATGAAGCAATTCTGGATGACCTGAGATCTTGGAAGGTGTTGAAACTTTCTTTTCTTCCCCTTCATCTCACAAGACGAGAACATTTTTTTTAAAAAGTTACAAATTGGCCTGAAGGTTAAGGTATCTTGCTGCTCACCCATAGCGGAAGGTGTCTTTGTTGTGCCACTGTAGGTACAAGGGCCTGCTCCTATTATTTAAATGACTCATCCTTGAGACCAAAATGAAGATAGCCACACTGGCCCTGGAGGGGAAGGAGCACAGTGAGGTCATGTCAGGAATGCACTGTGAGAAATTATTTAACGAGCTGAATATCTCAAGAAGAATCATTTTGAAGGTTTTTATTTAAAATTGACAGGGTAGAGATGGTGAAGTTAGAGCAAAATAGGTATTTTGCAATGCCTAAGCAACAGAATAAGGGGGCAGAGGTTCCCTCTTTATGAAGCATAAGTTTAGAGAAGATGTCATGACACATTCTTTGCTAAGGACTAATCAAAGCCAGGGTTTTGGATTAATTCAGAAGTAGCAAGATAACTACAGGGGATTAATGGTTGGATTAGTTCTCTAGAAGGATGAAATCAAATGAAGTGAAGGACATTTTCCAGCCATGCCCCTCTTGTGATCTGTAACAGCAATGTGTTTATTCCTTTGGACTGAAGTAACAGTTTAACTAAACTTAAAATTGGTCTGAAATGATTAGGTAGCATACAAAATGGAGTTCACCTGAGATGAAAAGAGGAGAAATTTTGCTATGAATAAGGAAAAAGCACTTAGTTTATGCTAAGTTATTGTTAATTAAAGGTTAATTGTAAGAATTAAGTTAATTGTAAGAATGAAAAACCTTCCAACCCATCCCTTTTATGATGTGGAATAAACTATCTGGATTTAGTTGAAAAGGAAACATTTTCAGGAACAGGGAACTGGTTAGCTATTTCAAAGAGCTGGCATAGACTGAATGGCTGCCTGCTCTGCTGTATAGGGCTGGATTTTATGGCCAGTGGTTTGTTAGACTTGCAATTGCCCTTAGACCTTCTAAGGGCTTTGACTTGATCACTGCTTCAACCATTACTCCAATAATAGATTCCACAGCCTCATAATCCTGTAGTTTTTTTTTTAAGTTTATCTTGCTCTCTGACCTAAATCTCAACATTTAATCTTATTTAATCAGCTCCTCGTTCTGGACTCCGCAATCACTAGGATTTTTTCTTACCAATCCCTTAAAGTTTAAGTGCCTCCATGAAATCAGTTCTAATAAAAACAATGCCAATCCTTTCAATGTTCGTGATTGTATTTTCTCATACCAGTCAGCATAGCTGGGTCAAAATCCTGGAACTCCCTTCCTAACACCACCGTGGGTGTACCTACGCCACATGGACTACTGCAACGGTTCAAGAAGGCAGCTCACCACCAACTTCTCAAGGGCAATTAGTGATGGGCTATAAATGCTGGCCCAGCCAGCGAAGCCCACATCCCCATGAATGAATAAAAAGAAGGAATCTGCCCTCCACCTTCTCTATTGACTAAACATCATTCCTATAGTGTGGAGCCCAAAATTGTTCACCATACTTTATCTGTCGTCTTACTAAGTTTTTGTATAGATTCAATATTATATCGAGACTCACTTAAAGGCAGTGTTGATTGGTGTAAGGTGAGTATTCTTTATATACTGTTTGTGTTTTTTGATGGTCCATTTGGGGAGAGCAGGTCTTTGGGCTTCAGGTATGCAGAAAGGTCAAAAGTTGTGACCTGGGAATCATACAAAAGGCGCATCCATATTTATTAAAAAAAACATTTCTGCATTTTGCACCAAGTGTTGTGAACTCATTGCTATTGTGATTAATGTGAAGCAGCTCCATTATAGTAAATTCTCGCTGCTGTTGTTCAAAAAATACCTTTCTTCTTGTTTGCATCTTGACTGGATGTTTTGACAGCTCTGATAAGGTCATTGTTGAACTGGAGCTGTCTTATAAGATTATTTTATTCCTAAACAGCTCACTGTTCAGAATAAATCAGCTGTATAACATTAATGGGATCAAGCCTGCAGTCCATCTTCCTGGCAAAGAAATATTCATGGTCCTAGAATGGAACATGATATAAATCTAAAATGTACTTTACAAGTACTCTGACCTTGTTGTTTTGCAGGAACAGTGTCATCCCGGTAGAAGTACAGATTCTAAGTTAAGGGGTAACTTCTGTATATTTGCAGTTAGCTTAGGCTGCCAGCTAGTGCACAGAATCCATTTACAGAAAAATGTAAACGTGCAAATGTAAGTCCTGATTCAAAGGTGTGGTTGGTGATGGAGCAACAAAGGAATGGCATGATTCGTAAAAATTCAGAGCGCTGATGTGTCTCGGGCTGAGCGGAATGACCTTCTCTTGCTCTTGCGATCCCACTTGCTGAACAAAGATGAAAATGATGCACAATTTCATTGTGTAAAATATTTTTCTTTCTTCACTTAAGAGTAAGTCTCTATGGTATTGACAGCAGCCCAAAAGGGAAAGACTAGGGGCAGGGGAATTATACATTTTAAAGTGTGCTTTATAGAATGATATTACACAGAAGGAGGCCATTTGGCCCATCATGTCCGAGCTATCCAATTAATCCTACTAGCCTACTGTTTCCCCAGAGCCCTGCAAAAATTATTTTCTTCAAATATTTATCTAATTCCTTTTTGAAAGTTACTACTGAACTTGTTTCCACCACCCTTTCAGACAGTGCGTTCCAGATCACAATATCTCACTGCATGTTATTTTTTTCCCTCGTGTTGCCAATCACCTTCAATCTGTGTCCTCTGGGACAGAATATTATGCTTGGCGTGCGGGCGGGCACGGGCCCGACATGCCAGAATGTAAAATGATGCGCGATGACATCAGGTGAGTGTCCCGATGTCATTGCGCAGTCTCGCAATCTTTCGTTAGGCGAGCACACACCGGAGTCAGTTGCGCGCCTGCCGACAATTATTAGGTCTATTAAGACCATTAAAAATCTAATTAAATTCAAATTTACTCTGCCTAACGGTTGGCAGGCAGGCAAAAAGGTCAACGTTTTTTAGGATGAGGTTTCCTGATGCAAATAAACATCAAATAAAAGTATTACTTTTGAATTAAAAACATGTCTCAGCTCATGTGACCAAGTCACATGTGGGGATATGTTTTGTGACAATTCTATTCCCTTTTTTTTCCAACAGCACTTCATCTCCCTGAGGCGGCTCCATACCTCAGGGAGATTGAAGCGCTCTTTCACGTGCATGCGTGACATTCCCACTCACCCCGCACTCACATTCCACGCTGGGTGAGCCTTAATTGGCCTGCCAGCGTGAAATCGCAGTGCGGAACTGATCGCGGGCAGTGGTCAGCTTCCTGCTCACCCCCACCAAGGGCAAAATCCTGCCCCTGGTTACTTTCTTCAATTTACTCTCTCACCATCATTAATGATTTTGAGCAGTTCTATCAAATTTTCTCAACTTTTTCAGCTGTGAGGGCAACAACCTCCGCTGCCTTCTCGCCCCAGAACTGAAAGCTCCATCCCTGATACGATTCTGTTTATTTTTTCCCCACCCTCTCCAAAGCCTTGGAGCTGAATTTCCACCATTGGGGAGGTTTGGGCGGGGGCGGGTGGGAGTGAGCGCGAACCCGATTGCCCCCCCCCCCCCCCCCACCCCCACCCCCACCCGATCAGGTACATGCTGCCATTTTACATGGGTGGGCCAATTAAGGCCTACCCAGTGTGACGCACACCCGGAAGCGCTGGGTGCTCCCTGTGTAGGGGGAGGGGGATTCCCTGAGTTGGGGCCTGCGCGCGCGGAAGAGTGCAGGAGGTGCCTCAGGGAGATTAAGTTTAAGTTCTGAAAAATTTAATAAAGGAAAAAAAATTTTAAGGACATGTCCCCCTCATGTGAAACTGTCACATGAGCCAGGACATGTCCATTAATTTTTTTCAAAATTTTTATTTAATTAATAAGCCCCTTGTGAAACCTCATCCTGCCCGTGGATGAGGTTTCATGAAAAACGTGCAGGCCGTCAGGGCTCTTCATCTGTCCGCCAACCTTAAGGTTGGACGGGCAGCATTCTTAACAACCTTAATTACTTTCTTAATGACCTTAATAAGCCTTTGACAGTTTGGCTGGTGCGTGGTTGCGTTCCCGCTGAACTGACAATCTAAGTGATGCACAGTGTCTTCGGGACGCACGTCCAACTTCACCATGTGTCATTGTACATGTCGACGAGTGGGCCTGAAAATTCTACCCTTGGAAACCTTCCTAAACTTTGGTGCCCGTATTGAACACAATACCCCAGCTGAGGCCTACGGATGGTTTTTGTTAAAGGCTAAGAATAAATTTGTCACTTTTGTTTTCTAATTCTCAATTAATAAAGCCAAGAACCCAATGTTGTTTTTCTTAACCAGCCTTCTCAATTCTACCTGTCACCATCAAAGATTTGCGTGCATCCACCCATAGATCTCTCTGTTCCTGCACCCACTTTGGAATTGTACCATGTAGTTATTATTGATTCTCCACATTCTTCCTAACAACCTGTAGCTCTTCACAGTTCTCTGCATTAATTTTCATCTGCTATTTGTCTGCAAGTCTGTCTTTGTCCTTCAGACCAGTTAGTCTCATTGTTTCATACATTTCCAAGTTGCGCATCATCTGCAAAGTTTTTATTATACTCTGAATGCCCAAGTCCATTTCACTTATTATTTATGTTTTAAATACAAAGGTTTCACGTTTTATCAACTTTCACATTTCCTGCAACTTGCTGTAATCTGAAATGTATTAATACTGATTGCAAGACTGATAGTTAATTCTCTTTTGCTCTCTCCATTTTTTTCTCTCCCTTTGCCCTGACGCTCTTTGCTTGGTTTCTCAGTTTGCTCAGTCTCCTTATTCAGATAAATTCAAATCCCAATTTGCAAAATTTTGTTGCTACATCTCTGAATCAACGCTCACAAGTGTACCATGAGATTGTGACTTTTTGACCCAATTGTTAAACAGTTGACCGTAACTTCCGTGCGCCCCAGTGTCGGATTTAGGGAGTACTCCAAAGCTGCGCTGGGGAATCCCTCTGGGAAATTCCCAGGGTAAGGGTTTGCACGGCAGTTGCCCAGAAATGCTAACTTCCTCTAGACAATTGTACTGCGCTGTGAGCCATCCGAAAATGTGGTTTAAATCGCAAACTTCGGATGGTTCCGACAGGGTTACACCAATAGTTAGCTAGAAAAAGTTAGAAGAATTAAAATCTCCTCTAACTTGTTAGGGTAACTATTGTAAAGCCCTGATCGACCACACGTGACTCCCCTCACCCCCCCCCGAACCCCAACTCAACTCCCCCGCCCCCCTGACCTCTGACCCCACCTCCACCCCAGGGGTCTGCATTGAAAGCCTCCTCGAAGACCCCAGCGAAGTCTATCTCCAGCATATTCAAGAAGGCCACGCCCCCTGTTTATGGCAAGTGCCCGGCGAACGCAAGTGTCAACATAATTTTCAAAACTAGTTAAGTAGGTATTTATTTCTTCTAATTCCTGTGGACCAGCACTTTCCGACGCTAGTCGGAGGTTATGGTCCAGTATGTTATGATTCTGGACCAGACCCCAAAGCTTTTGATACACTCTGGCTAGGAACCAGTAACTTTTTGTTTGTCGATTGAGATTCAAGACACTTGCTAAGAGAATAAAGCCATAAGATTCCATGGGTTTTGAACAAACAAAAATGAACTTTACTGTATAAGGTCACAAAGATTTACAATACCTATCTTATACTCTAACATTCAGCGCTAATATGAGGTACATATGAATTAACAGACAGCTGTGGTCGAGCACACCACACTACACAATAAATGACAGTTGTGACAAAGACATATTCCCCAGATTTCTCAACAACCCACCCAGTTTTCAGTAAACACTGTGAGTCAACCAATTTCATTGAAACTCTCTCTCTCTCACATATGAAGGATTCCAGTCTTCACCTTCAAAAATCTCCCCTTGGAATTCTCTCCAAAAGTAGCTCCAACTAGGACAGCCTCAACAACAGCCCACTCCAGGGTTTCAATCCCATCTCCTGAGAGTCTGTTTGCCGGGATTGCTGAGTATTCCCTCAAGCACCAACTCACAAGCACAACTTCAGCTCTTCAACTGCGCCAAGCACAATACGACTTCTCCAAAGGGGCACCTTTGCCCGAGTGGCCAGCAGCATAGTGTCACTAACCTTCTACTGCCTTCTTAGATCTTCAGGGTTTCTCCTGAGTCCTCTTTGACTGCCAGGGCTTCTCCTGAGCCTTCACCACTTAAAGTCTGCCAACCGCAGCCCTTTTTTTTAGCTTCGGGCCTCTTTCTCGGTTTCTCTATCTTCTTAACATAATTGAGACCTCTGCATGTCCTCTCTCCCTATGGGACTTTCTCTGGGACCTCTTCCTGTCCCTTTTGTTTCCTGTCTCTGTCTGGTACTCCTTTTGGCATTTCTCCCTGTCCCTTGCCTAAGACTCTTCCCAACTATGTGCTTTACTCCAAGTCACATGACTTGGGTTTTTGTGCCACTTCTTTTCTCATTTTCAAGGCGCACTGCTGTCAGGATGGCTGAGCCCTTTAACTGCCAGATTGTGCATGCGCCACCCGCTCCCAGCTTGCGCACATGCGAAACCCCCGAGGCCTGTCTGGACTTGGGGTTCCTGACCTCCCCACTCAACGTAGCAAGCTTGGTTCTCATAACAAGTATCACCATTTTGATGCATCTACTTGTGTAGCTTGAGTACTCTTATCGAGCTTGTTGGGCATGACCTGTTCTATTCAGAAGCCATGTGAATTTTTAGGTTATAAATTGTTATGTATGTTGAGTTAATGCAATCTTGTTTGTCCAAACACTCCCCTGGACCTTTCATATTAGTTGGTTCATTACTGCTTGAATAAAAGAGATTGAGGCCACAAGTTATCCGGTCAGTTGACGTGAATTTAAATTGAAAATACTTTCTGCTTCTGGACACCATAGTGCCTTGCAATAATTGCTAGCAATATGCTGAGCAGCTTCTGTTAAGGGTAGTTAGTAACTGATAATGGAAGCTGGGCATGTTTCCCAACCAGGAAAATGGATACGTTTTGCAGTTATACTCACAAAGAATTCTCAGCTTTGCTTGAAATGGAGACATTGGCTGGTAGAGAGGCAAACATTAGACAGTCCGTCCAAACAGTTTAACAAAATAAGTTAACGTTATGTTTTGACAGCCAGTTTTCACATCTCCATTTATTGCTTTTACTTTGAGTGATATTGGATCCTTCTGTTAATCCAACTGGGCATCTATTAATGAACTGGAGATGCGAAACCCAAAAGAAATATCCGAAAAAATTCAAAATGAGGCTATAGATGGAACTTCTGCTCCTTCAGTTCTAATCCTAACCCTCTCTTTTCAATTGCTTTTCTTGCAGACCTCCTTTTACAGTCCTTCAATAGAAAGGCAGTTGGAGAGACCTTCCAGGTAAGCCTTAATTGATGCTATTTAGTTCCTTTATTTCCATTTTGTTTCCAAATGATTATTTAGTATGATTTGAGCAGGTGATCCCTGATTTCAGTTTTTTGCAGATATAGTTTGGACCACGAAACTCAGCATTTAATAGTTACATTTTGGAAATTATGAAATGATATCTTCTGTGATATTTCATATTAACTGTTGTCCATTTAATTTGACAACATGGGAGAAATGTTTAGAGTAAGCCTTAATTTGTTAGAGATTTGGTTCATTAGATCAGTATATGACACAGTTTATTCATGGACTATAGTTAAATCTATAGACCTAGGCTCTCTCAATAATGTTTTGTAGTTACATTTGTATATTGTTTCTGTTTGTTGGACTCACTAACATTATCCAGATTTTAAAAATAATCAGATTTATTTGTTAGGTGAAGCAGGATGAGTTATTGCTTCTTGTTGGAAACAAAGGCTATTGGTAAGGGAGGCTGCAGCCTATACCAAGGAATATTGCTTTGGCTGTCTCCCAGTGTGCAAATGGAGAGTTTCAATGTCTGCATATATATAATGACAAAGGCTTACCTTAACCGCCCATAAGATGCAGGGTTCTCTTGTAAGGCTCTTAAACTTGATGCCTTTTTTTGAATTCAACTGGATCTTGGCATACTCAATGTTGAAGCAGTACATATGAATTTGGAGCAGGAATAGGTCATCGGGCCTTCGAGCCTCCTCTGCTGTTTGGTAAGATCATGGTTGCTCTGATTGTGGCCTCTTATTCCACATCTACCCACCATACCCTTTCTTTGTCAGTCAAGAATTTATCTAACTCAGCCTTAAAAATATTCAATGACCCTGTCTCCGCTGCTCTCTGGAAAAGAGTTCTACAAACTAACAATGGAGAAAAAATGCCTCCCCATCTCTGTCTTAAATGGGAAACCCCTTATTTTTAACTTCACAACTGTGTCCCCTAGTTCTCGTCTCTCCCACAAGGGGAAACATCATTTCAGCATCCACCCTGTCAAGTTCCCTCAGGATCTGATATGTTTCAGTAAGATCACTTCTCATTCTTCTAACCTCCAGTGGATACAGGTCCTCCCTGTCCAACCTTTCCTCATAAGATCAATCCCAAATCCCAGGAATCAGCTGAGTGAACTTTCTCTGCTCTGTAGTAGGAACTTGGAACAGGAGTAGCCTGCTCCGCCATTGAATATGATCATGGCTGGTCCTCCATTTCAGTGCCTTTTCCCCGCACTATCCCCATATCGCTTTAATCACTGGCATTTAAAAATCTGCCAATCTCTACTTTAAACATGCTCAATGACTGAACTTCCATAGCCTTCTGGGGTAGACAATTCCAAAGATTCACAACCCTCTGAGTAAAAAAACTTTCCCCTCGTCTTGGTCCTAAGTGGCTTCCCCCTTATTTTGAAATTGTGTCCCCTGGTTCTAGACTCCCCAACCAGGGGAAACATCTTACTTGCATCCACCCTGTCTATCCTTTTAAGCATTTTGTAGGTTTCAATGAGGTCACCTCGCCTCATTCTTCAAAACTCTAGAGGATACAGGCCCAGTTTCCCTGATCTCTCCTAATAGGACAGCCCTGCCATCCCAGGAACAAGAAGGTGAACCTACACTGCACTCCCTCTATGGCATTAATATCCTTTCTGAGGTAAGGGGGCCAAAATTGCGCACACTACTGCAGGTGCATCCTAACCAAGGTTCTAAACAATTGGAGCAAGACTTCGCTACTCCTGTACTCAGAATCCTCTTGCGATAAAGACCAACATACCATTAGCCGCCTTGATTGCTTGCTGCACCTGCATGTTAGCCTTCAGTGATTTATTGACAAGGATACCCAGATCCTTTTGTACATCTACACTTTCTAACGTCTTACCAATTTAAGAAATACTCTGCACACCTGTTCCTCCTACCAAAGTGGATAATCTCACATTTTTCCACATTATATTCCATCTGCTTTAATTTTGCTAACAAAACTCCCATGGATAGATGTGAACGTAGTAGACTCCAGCTACAAACATAACCATCAATGATTCTTTTATTTTTGTCATTTTCTATTACTTTAATAGAAAACTTAACCTTAATAGGACTCTAGTCACTCGCACCCATTCTTGTAACTTTGATGATTCATTATAACATGAAAAGTTATTTTTTACTTTTCCTATCCTAGTAGCTAAAAGACCTTTTGATCATTCATCGTTTCTTGCTCATAATAAAAACCCTACCTTTTTACAAAGCTTACTAAAGTTCACCAATACCCTAAAGAATTCTGGAATTGAACAAATTGACCATTTTTTATTATTTCCAGCTACCATACAATTTATAAGTCAAAATAAAATCTTTAATCATATGTGATTGAACCAAATCCTAATCCTACACATATGCATTGGGTATCTTACTCCCTAGATTAACATTACACAATGTAGCATTAGTTTAGGCAATTACCCTCTTAATCTTATTTATGCACAACAGGACATTAGAACCTGATTGATAATTATGATTAATATTAATCTTTTAATTGATTTGAAAATGAATTAAACAGTCTAATAATTGCCACAGGTGCATGGGTCACAAGGGATTCTTGCAGCTTCTAATTCACCTCTTGCTTTCGTGCACTTTGTCACAGTTTATTTATCTTCATTTATTATTTCATCTGAAACAAATGGCGATTTTAATTACTTTTGACATGTAGCCCACATAAAGGTATTTTGCAACTTATCACTACTTCTAAATGGCTGTCAGTGTTTAGACACCATGAAAATTGATTTGACGTTTTAAAAGGGCATTTTGTGTGTGATAGCTTTGCATTGGCAATATATTGGTTGCCAATTTAATTTGATTACCACAGCAACTGTTAGGTATTCAGTGTCCTTGTGGATTGTGAGATTGACGTCCCTGGAGGCATTAATCACTGCTAGTCTCTGAGGCTGAAATATCCTCATTACTTAGTTATCTTCTGGCCATAAGAGGCAGCAACACTTTGTCTTCGCTTCTAGGATTTGTGACACAGTAGATTTAAATCTGTAAAGCAGATGGCACTACTGCTGCTGGAAATTTATCATGAGTAATGTTTGTCTTAAGGTAAAAGCAAAATACTGCGGTGCTGGAAACCTGAAATAAAAAAATGGAAAATGTTGGTTTCGAGTCTGTATGACTCTTTTTCAGGTCATACAGACTCGAAACATTAATTCCATTTCTGTAGCCACAGATGCTGTCAGGCCTGCCGAGTTTTTCCAGCATTTTCCATAATATTTGTCTTGTTGCCTTCCTTGAAAATAGACGTAATGGCTTTTTTTCCCCATCCAACTGCATCTCGCTAATATTCAGAAACTCTGTCATGATTACTGTCAGCATTTTATAGACTGCATGGCGTCACTCAGCACCTGTCCATAGAACCAAAGAAATGTACAGCACAGAACAAGGCTACTCAGCCATTATGCCGATGTCATCACCTTGCTAGAGCAAGGGAATACTAATCCCACACCCTGTCATGCAGTTTTTTTTAGTGTCAACTCACTCTCTGCTGTAGGAGCTGAGTAGTTAATTAGCTAACTGGTTGAATCCAGTTACTGTAGCACCAGTTCAGGTTACTGCTACACCAGTTCAGTTTACTATAAATTCAGTGTTCTTTAGTGCAGCCTTTGCAAATGGAGTGCAGCTGACTAACTGCGTGAAGACTTGGAGTCTGGTGAGAGGGAGTTCAGAGAACTGGGGGGCGGCGGGTGAGGACTTGTTTCTTTCTTTTTTTGATTTTTGTCACTCCATAGAAATTGGTTCTTGCCCTACTAAAGGGAAAGGAGCTAGCTGTTTGGTGAGTATCTGCTAAGTAGTTAAGTTCTGTTCTATTCCTCAGGTTTAAAATAGTACACAAATTGGTGGTAAAGTTAAGAAAATATATAAGAAAGCAACATAAATAAATGATTAATATCATTAAGTAACTATTTAAAACACATTAAGGATGGCAGGACAGGTGATGTGTCAAGGCTGCAGCGTATGAGAGCTCCTGGATAACATGGTGATCCAGGGCAAACACATCTGCAGTAGGTATTTGCAGTTTGAGGAGCTTTGGCTCATTGAGCTGGAGGCTGAGCTGCAGACTCTGCAACACCTCAGAGAGGGGGAACGTTACCTGGATGCTTTATACCAAGAGGCAGTCACACCACTTGGGATAGGGTCTTCTGATTTGATCCGTGGCCAGGGACAGGAGGGTGTGACTGCGAATAAGGCAGATAAGGGGACCCAGAGAGCAGGAGTGTGAGCCTCTGCAATTGTCCAATAGGCCTGAAGTTCTCTCAGCTTGTTTGGATGAGAGCGAGGGCTGCAGGGTGGATGAGCAAACTGACCGTGGTACAGGAAGCCATTCAAGCCGGGGGAGCAAAAAGGAAAGTAGTGGTAGTGGGGGACAGAATAGTGAGGGGGTTTGACACTGTTCTCTGCAGCAAAGAGCGAGAGTCCAGATGGCTCTTTTGCCTGCCCGGTGCCAGGATTTGGGACATCTGCTCAGGACTGTAGAGGAATTTGCAGTGGGAGGGGGAGGATCCAGTGGTCCATGTAGGTACCAACAACATAAGCAGGATGAAGAAGGAGGCTCTGCATAGTCAGTATGATGAGCTAGGCACCAAATTAAGAAGCAGAACCTCAAAAGTAATAATTCCTGGATTATTACCTGAGCCAATTGGCATAGGTCAAATAAGTTTAGAGAAATGAATATGTGGCTCAAAAGACTGGCATGGGAGAAGTTGGTTCCAGCCCGTGGGACACTGACACCAGTATTGGGGAAAGTGGGATCCGTACCAGTCTACACTTGAACTGTGCTGGTGTTGGTGTCCTTGCGAGCCATATAACTAGGGAAGTAGAGAAAAAACTGAATAGTGGAGGCAAGCGTTCAAATTTGGGAAGATGTGGTAAATCAAAGAGAAGAGACCAGGCAAGAGAGAAAGATATTAATATGAGAAATGATAAACAGACCACGACTGGAAGGGACAGAGTACAATTCTAAGAGTAAATCAGTAGATAAGGCTGGGCACTATAAAAATAACAAAAGAACTCAACTAAAGGCTCTGTATCTAAATGCATGTAGCATTCGAAACAAAATAGATGAACTGATAGTGTAAATAGAAATAAATAAGTACGATCTGATAGCCAAGTGTAAATAAAAATAAATAAGTACGACCTAATAGCCATTACAGAGACATGGCTACAGGATGACATAGATTGGGACCTGAATATTGAAGGGTATGTGACTTTTAGGAAGGACAGGATGTTAGGAACAGATGGAGGAGCGGCTCTGTTAATTAACAATGGCATGAGCACATTAGAGAGGGATGACCTAAGTTCAGGAAACCAGGATGTAGAAATGGTTTTGGTTGAGATGAGGAGTGATAAAGGCAAGAAGTCACTTGTGAGAGTGGTGAACAGGCTCCCTAATTGTAACCACACAGTAAGTCAGAGTATAAAAGAAGGGATAATATGAGCTTTTCAGAAAGGTACAACAATAATCATGGGGGATTTTAATCAACATCTAGACTGGAAAAATCAATCGGGCAAAGGTGAAGTAGATGAGGAGTTCATAGAATGTTTCGAGGATAGTTTCTTAGAACAGCACATTCTGGAACCAACCAGGAAGCAAAGTATACTAGACCTGGTATTGAGCAACGTGATTGGATTAATTGATAATTTAATAGTAAAGGCACCCCTTGGTCGCAGCAATCATAATATTGAATTTTACAGTGATTTTGAGGGGGAAACGAGTGCGTCCAAAACTAGTATTTTAAACTTAAATAAGGGCAATTATGAGGGCATGACAGCAGAGCTAGCTAAAGTGAACTGGAAAATGAGGTTAAGGGATAGGTCAATAGAGGTTCAGTGGCAGACTATAAATGGATATTTCAGAATAAACAGAATATATACATTCCAATGAGAAAGAAGGGGAGGGGCCACCATCCTTGGTTAACCAAAAAAGTTAGACAGTATCAAACTTTTTTTTAAAAGCGCATAATTATGCAAATACGGCTGGCAGGTCAGAAGATTGGAAAAAATGTAAATAACAGCAAAGGCTAACAAAAAAGTTAATGAGAGAAACATCAGAGTATGAGAGAAAGCTAGCTAGTAATATAAAGATGGATAGTAAGAGTTTCTACAAGTATTTAAATAAGAAAAGAGTAAACAAAATTCTCATTGGCTGTATAGAATGTACGTTTGGGGAATTGATAATGGAAAGTAGGGAGATAGTGGACGAGCTAAACAGGTATTTTGCTTCGGTCTTCACTATAGAGAACACAAGTAACATCCCAGAAATAGCTGTAAATCAGGAAATGGAAGGGAGGGAGGAACCTGGGGAAAATTACAATCATCAGAAAAGTGACTTCACCCTAAGGTTTTGAAAGAAGTGGCGAGTGAGATAGTTGATGCATTGGTTTTAATTTTCCAGAACACACTAGATTCGGGGAAAGTTCCATTAGATTGGAAAATAACAAATAAATCTCATTTATTCAAAAATGGAGGGAGACAAAAAGCAGGAAACTACAGGCAAGTTAGCCTAACATCTGTCTTGGGAAAATGTTAGAAGCTATTATTAAAAATGTTATAGCAGGACACTTAGAAAAATTCAAGGTAATCAGGCATAGTCAACACTGTTTTAGAAAAGGGAAATCAGGTTTAACCAATTTATTGATGTGCTCACCATCCTGACTTGAAAATATATCACTGTTCCTCCACTGTCACTGGGTCAAAATCCTGGAACTCCCTTCCCAACAGCACTGTGGGTATACCTGCACCACATGGACTGCAGCAATTCAAGAAGGCAGCTCACCACCACCTTCTCAAGGGCAACTAGGGATGGGCAATAAATTGCTGGCCCAGCCAGTGAAGCCCACATCCCGTGAATAAATAAAAAAAAAAACACAATTTATTGGAGTTCTTTGAAGGAGTCACATGTGCTGTGGATAAAGGGGTGGATGTACTATACTTAGATTTCCAGAAGGCATTTGATCAAGTGCCACAGGTTATTGTGGAAAATAAAGGCTCATGGTGTAGAGGGTAACATATTGGCATGGATAGATGTTTGGCTAGCTAACAGGAGGCAGAGAGTTGGCATAAATGGGTCTTTTTCTGTTTGGCAGGATGTGATAAGTGGTGTGCCACAGGGACCAGTGCTGGGGCCTCAACTTTTTACAATTTATATAAATGATTTGGATGAAGGGACCGAAGGAATAGCTGCTAAATATGCTGATGTCACAAAGATAGGTGGGAAAGTAAATTGTGAGAAGGATGTAAAGAGGCTACAAAGTGACATAACTAGGTTAAGTGAGTGGGCAAAGGTCTGACAAATGGAATATAATGTAGGCAAATGTGAAATTGTTCATTTTGGCAGGAAGAATAAAAATGAAGCTTATTATCTAAATGGTGAGAGATTGCAGAGTTCTGGAATTGAGGGATCTGGGTGTTCTAGTGCATGAATCACAATAGGCTAGTATGCAGGTATAGCAAGTAATTAGAAAAGCTAATAGAATATTATCGTTTGTTATGAGGGGAATTGATTACAAAAATAGGGAGGTTATGTTTCAGTTGTACCGGACATTGGTAAGACCACATCTGGAGTATTGTGTACAGTACTGGTCTCTATTTAACGAAAGTTGTAAATGTGTTAGAAACAGTTCAGTGAAGGTTTCTTAGACTAATACCAGCAATGGGCAGGTTGTCTTATGAGGAAAGGCTGGACAGTTTAGGCTTGTATTGACTGGAATTTAGAAGAGTAATAGGTGGCTTAATTGAAACCTTTAAGATCCTGAGGGGTCTTGACAGGGTGGATGTGGCGTGGATGTTTCCTCTTGTGGGAGAATCTAGGACTAGGGGTCACTGTTTAAAAACAAAAGGTTGCTCGTTTAAGACAGAGATGGGGAGACATTTTTTTCTCTGAGCGTTGAGTCTTTGGAACTCTTCCTCAAAAGGCAGTAGAAACGGAATCTTTCACTTTTTAAGGCAGAGCTAGATAGATTCATTTTTTAAAAATTCATTGACAGGATGTGGGCTTCACTGGCTGGCCCATCATTTATTGCCCATCCTTAGTTCTTGAGAAGGTGGTGGTGAGCTGCCTTCTTGAACCGCTGCAGTCGATGTCGTGTAGGTATACCCACAATGCTGTTAGGAACGGAAGTTCCAGGATTTTGATCCACGACAGTGAAAGAATGGCAATATATTTCCAAGTCAGGATGGTGAGTAACTTGGAGGGGAACTCCTAGGTGGTGGCGTTCCTACGTATCTGCTGCCCTTGTCCTTTTAGATGGTAGTGGTCGAGGATTTGGAATATGCTGTCAAAGGTGAATTCCTGCAGCGTATCTTGTAGATGGTGCACACTCCGACTGTGCCTTGGTAGTGGAGGGAGTGAATGTTTGTGGATGTGGTGCCAATCAAGTGGGCTGCTTTGTCCTGGATGGTGTCAAGCTTCTTGAGTGTTGTGGGTGCTGCCCTCGTCCAGGCAAGTGGGGAGTATTCCATTACATTCCTGACTTGTGCCTTGTAGATGACAGGCTTTGGGGAGTCAGGAGGTGAGTTACTCGACACATGATTCCTAACCTCTAACCTGCTGTTGCAGCCACGGTATTTATATGGCTAGTCCAGTTTAGTTTCTGGCTAATGGTAACCCCCATGATGTTGATAGTGGGGGATTCAGTGATGGTAATGCCATTGAACATCAAGCGACGATGGTTAGATTCTCTCTTGTTGGAGATGGTCATTGCATTGCCTGGTACTTGTGTGGTGTGAATGCTACTTGTCAGCCCAAGCCTGGGTATTGTCCAGATCTTGCTGCATTTGGACATGGACTGCTTCAGTATTTGAGGAGTTGCGAATGGTGCTGAACATTGTGCAATCAACAGCGAACAGCCCCACTTCTGACCTGATGATGGAAGGAAAGTCATTGATGAAGCAGCTGAAGATGGTTGGGTCGAGGACACTACCCTGAGGAGCTCCTGCAGTGATGTCGCTGACCTGCAATGACTGACTTCCAACAACTACAACCCTCTTCCTTTGAGCTAGGTATGACTCCAACCAGCAGAGAGTTTTCCCCTTGATTCCCATTGACTCCAGTTTTGCTGTTTTGTAAGTGAAAAGGATTTCTGGGGTGGGGGTGTTTGAGGTCAGATGGGGATGCAAGGGGGGTTTGGACATCAGTTGAGGTGTGGGAGGCTTCGCACGTTGGGAGGGTGTGCAGCGGGCCGGACATACATGGCAGTGGGGCCTTGGGAGTCGGACATCGGGAGGGGGTGGGGGTGTCGGAGATCGGGAGGAGGTGGGAGGGTTCGGATATTGGCAGGGGCTGGGGGGTGTTGGGCATTTGGGTGAGATGGAGCGGGTTGGACGTTTGGGGGGGGGGATGCTGGTCAAACATGATGGGGTTGGGGGTAAGAGTAGGGCTCGCAGTGGGGTGGGGTGGTGTGTCAGGTGAGGATTTTCGTGTGGATGGGGGCAAACCTGGAGGGGGGGTGGTGGTCGGCAGGTGGGGAATACCATGGTTAGGGGTGGTTATTCAGGGGTGGGGGACCCCCCCTGAGGGGTGGGTGGGGGGGGGGGTTGCGGTGGGGTGGGGGGGGGTTCGTTGGGAGGGAGTGCCATGGGGGTATCGGTCTGGGTCTTTACAATAGTTCCCCAGAAGTTAGAAGAAGTTTTAATTCTTCTAACTTCTTCTGGGTAACTATTGATATAACCCTGGTGGAACCATCTGAATTATGTGATTTAAGTCACGTTTTCGGATGGTTCCCAGCACAGTGCAATTGTCCAGAGGAAGTTAGCACTTCTGGGCAATTGCCATGCAAACCTTTACCTGGCAACTTCCCAGAGGGATTCCCCAGCGCATCTTTGAGATAGCCTCCAAATCCAATGATGGGGAGCTCGGATGTTACAGCCCATCATCTTCCTGAATAATCCTGCTCCATGATCCCTTTGGCTTTAAGTCTTTTTCATTTATAGAGGCACACCCTGGTCTCACTGTGGGCTGGGTTTTATGCCCCCAGGCTGGGAGTGATTTTGGCGGAGGGACACGTAAATTAGCTTGGGTCGCTAGCCTACCATCTTCCTGCCCAGCCGCCAGGCTGACCCCAAAAATACGCTATCTGGGCAGGCACCAAAATTGGCAGTGCATCCCCCTTATGTAAATAAATAATTAAAGGTCTCTTAGGCTTGTTAACAAGCTTATTGATCTGGATAATGTGCTGTCCATGGCATAATATGGCTGGCATAGGCAGGCAGGAATGGGCAGGTCATTTTATTGTGGCCTATATGAAAAGAGTAGGAAGGAAGGTGTGGGGGGGAGGGGGTGGGGGGGACCTCATTCAGGGGGTGCCCTCTGTACATCAGGGGAACCCCCGCCAAGATGTCACCCCCCCCCCCCCCTTCCTTCTGCACTGTCTGCCCTCCAAACCCACTCTCTCCACTCCCTGGGCTCCAGGAACCCTCCCCGCCCTGAAACCCTGGGGCTTGCCTTTCTAGGGCAGCCGTCCATCCCCTTTGTGCTGGTTCTTGGAGTCCCGGCAGCGCCCACCACTGAGCTCCAGCGCTGCCGGGACTTCTTCCAGGTGTGTTGGCTTCTGACTGACTCACCCCACCCCCCACCTAAAACACAGCCCAATGTCTTCCATCTTTTGTTGTGTAGCTCTTTTTTTAGAAAAAAAAACACACATGGCTATTGGATTACATATGTTTTTATCCTCAAATTTAAAATCCTCGCCCTTGTGTTCAACTTCCACCGTGACCTTTTCTCTCCCTATCTCTGCAACCTCCTCCAGCTCTCCAAGCCGTCAAGAATTCTGTGTTCCTCCAACACCGGCTTTCCCCTGTCTACAAAAGAAAAATTCACTTTCATCCTCGTATTGTTTCTGTAAATCATGTCCCGATTTCCTTTGATGGCCGTGCCGTCAGCTGCCTGGGCCCTAACCTCTGAAATTTCCTCCTTAAATCTCTCTACCGCCCTCCCCCTCTTAGATGACTAGAAGTGTGGTGATGCATTTTGGTGGACTAATATGGCAAGGGAATACACAATAAATGGTAGGACCCTAGGAAGTACAGAGGATCAGAGGGACCTTGGTGTACATGTCCATAGGTCCCTGAAGGCAGCAGCACAGGTACATAAGGTGGTTAAGAAGGCATATGGGATACTGACTTTTATTAGCCAAGGCATGGAATATAAGAACTGGGAGGTTATGTTGGAGCTGTATAAAACACTAGTTAGGCCGCAGTTGGAGTACTGTGTGCAGTTCTGGTCACCACACTATAGGAAGGATGTGATTGCACTGGAGAGGGTGCAGAGGAGATTCACCAGGATGTTGCCTGGGCTGGAGCGTTTCAGCTATGAAGAGAGACTGGATAGGCTGGGGTTGTTTTCCTTGGAGCAGAGAAGGCTGAAGGGAGACCGGTTAGAGGTATACAAAATTATGAGGGACGTAGATAGGGTAGATAGGAAGAAAGTTTTCCCCTTAGTGGAGATGTCAATAACCAGGGGGCATACCTTTAAGGTAAGGGGAAGGAGGTTTATAGGGGATTTGAGGGAAAAAAATTTTTCACCCAGAGGGTGGTTGGAATCTGGAACACATTGCCTGAAGGGGTGGTAGAGGCAGGAACCCTCAACATTTAAGATGTATCTAGATGAGCACTTGAAATGCCATAGCATACAGGGCTACGGGCCAAGTGCTGGAAAATGGGATTAGAATAGATAGGTGCTTGATAAGCCGGCACGGACACGATGGGCCGAAGGGCCTGTTTGTGCTGTATAAATAACTCTGACTCTATGACTATGAGACTTCTTAAAGCTTACCTCTTTCACTAGGCTTTTGGTGTCAAGCCCTAATATCTCCTTATGTGGCTTGGCATCACACTTTTGTCCAATATGAAATGCATTGAGAGGCTTCATTATGTTAAATGCACTATATAAATGTAAGTAGTTGTTGCATTGCAGCTTTCAATTATTTATATATTTGAACCACTAGGGGTCTCTGTTCATCCATCCTTCAGGGTCTTTCCATTTAAGCATATGGGCGGAATCTTGAGAAGCTCCCGGAATGGGAAACGAGGCAGGTGGGGGTACTTATCTGAGCAAGAGGCAAAATGTCAGCTTCCCTATTGCAGGATGGAAGTTCCTGGTCAAGTTGGCAGTGAATTGAGGGCAGATCATGCTTCCCATTTCCCATCAACAGGAACTGAGTTAGCCTTCCTGGTGAATATGGACTGAGTAGAAGTGTTTTTCTTGCATGCGGAGCTTTGAACCAGAGGAGGCACCCTGGTTGTGAAAGGGGAGCAGGCACGGCTGACCGAGGGAGGGAGGGAGGTAGCAGCACTACGAAGGCTTGTGGGGGACAGGGGGGAGGAAGCTGGATTACATAGGGAAGGTCAGTGTCTACCACTGCACGACCGTAGAGAGATCAAGGATGATGCCCTGAGAGTCGAGGGTAACTGAGGGTAGGTCAAGGATGATAGAGGGAGGGTCGAGGATAACGGATGGCAGGTAGAAGGTAAGGGGGGGGCTGCAGTTCCAATGTACTGGGGACCGATCGATGGTGATGGGAGAAAGCTGTAGGGTGAATGGTAGTTGGTCAGGGGTGTTGGAGGTGGGCGTGTGGATTGAGGGTCGTTGAAGGCAAAGGTGACAGAATGAGGGTTGTGAGTGATAGAGGGAAGGTCAAAAGTGACTTGAGAGAGAGTGCAGGTTGATGGCTACCAGATCCAGGGATCTAGGCTGATAACAGATCCAAAGGGTGGGGACGGGGGGTGTGGTGGGGAATAGCGTATTCAGGGATTCCACATGGACTACAGCAGTTCAAGAAGGCAGCTCACCGTCACCTTCTTGAGGGCAATTAAGTATGGGCAGTAAATGCTGAACTAGCTAGTGATACCCACCTCCCATGAACGAATGTTTAAAAAAACCTTGAGCTATTTCTGGCTGCAATAATCAATGGGCGGAATCGTCCCAGAATCGCACTAAGTGCGGTAGTGGTGTGAAAAACAATGTTTTACCCGCCGGTCGCAATGGAGGTTTCTGCATCATTTTGTCTGCTTCATGTCTCATTAATTATCCAGCCACAGGAAACACTCTGTCTTGCTGGTTGGCAGCTTCTGAATCGTCCGCTATGCCGTTATCTCACCGTTTCCTCACTCCGGGCACCATATCTAAACTGCAGCCATGCACATAGTCCTCAATGCTTGCAGCCCAGTTCTGCTCCAGTGAAGACATGGCCCTGAAAGCCAAGGAAAGTTCAGTGACCTGTCACTGGAATATATTTTGGAGGCCTGCGATGATGTCCTCCACCCCCACTGCTCTGGCTGTAGGAGGTCCAGCAATCTCTCCATTCCAGCTTGGCAGGCGATGGCAGTGGTGATCAGTGCCAATGCTGCACAGAAGAAATTGGCCATCCAGTGCAGAAAGAGGATGAATGATCTCATCCATGCTGCCAGGGTAAGGCAACCATCTCCTCACTCTAAACTCACACACCTACAAGGCCATCACACATCCACTGGCATCTCTCTGCCAGCTCAGGGGCCATCACCACTCTCAATCTCTCACACACATACCCTCACATCTCCACCTGGCCTCATCTCCTCTGGAGACTGCCTCCTCGGCCCTCACCATCTTGAGGCCACTTGCACAGATCAACATGTGCCTCCCACACATATCCTTGTTCAGCCCTTGCCCTGCAGCCTCTTCCTTTGCCTGAGGCCACTTTTCCCCCTCCCCCAAGCAAGCCCTAGCCCTGCAGCCGTTATAAGGCCACGCCCCTCGCCTTACAGCTGGTCTGGTAGTTAGAGACTTGCCCATGAACCACCCCCCCCCACAAACTAAAAGTGATGTGGTGCTGCCTGCGAAGCCTGGCACTGGTGACTCATGAGTGCTGCCCTAAACAAGGTAGGCAAACAAACCTGAGTCCCAAGCGAAGTGCAGCTCGCCAGGTGCACGTCGCTTATGTACAGTTATAAAACACATAGGCGGGCGATCACGCCAACATGCCTGGATGATCCAGTGTGGGGGGATGATTCTGAGGAGCAGGGCTTGTAGTGAGATGCTGAAGTATTGAAGTTTGGTTCTGGTGGAGCAGGCGATCGCAAACTGGTTTTACACAATGTGAAACCAACTTTTGAGTACTCCTGATATTTTCTGCTCCCGCCCACTATGACGCCCGCTGCAAACTGGAGCAGACGATTCTGCCCAGTGTCTCTCAAAGAACTTATTAACATTGTCAATTTGGTACCAAATTAGAGGGGTTTTTTTACCTCGTGAATCGCTTGAGAGATATGAGGTTTCCTATGGAAATGTAACTTGTTAAGTATTTAAAAAAACACCTAGTTTCTAGAAATGCATCTTTTCCTCCTGCAGCAGTTGTCATCAGATATATTTGGCTTGTACTCAGGTCCCTTTCTTTCTAAACCAGCAGCCAAGCAGCAAGCAACAGCTTTGGAAATGAGGCAGTCAATGTGTCACAGAGACAAGGTGCAGATACCACATGAAAGGTGCGCAGTGATTAAGTATCTTCCTGTGACAGGTCAGATTGCCAGACTTTGTGCGCAGTCTGACATTTCATTCAACAGAAGATGCATCTAAATGATGCTAAATGTCACTTCTTTTTCTCTAAATCTCAGTCGAGATTTTTCTCCCAGCTGTTTAATATTAAAATGAAGTGAAGCCCAAGTACCCAGTGATTAGAAAACTTGCTATGAGAGTTCTCCATTCTTATGTTCCATTGGAACTGCGGAAACCTGCAAATATCACATGATTATACAGTGATGATCATCTTCCACAGCACAGTTGCATTTCGAGATGTACTCAAATTACTTACTTCCACTGGTTGCCCTGGGCTTCTACCAGTTATTGAGAAAGAGTCAGTGTTGCAAATCTGGAGGTCGATGGCAGGCGTACACCTACAACTTGCACTACTGCAATTGGCCGCTATTGGAAAAGAGAAGTTACCACCATGAATATTTTTTTAATGAGCTGAATTAGCTCCTATGTTGTCTGCTAGGGTAAATGAGGAAGGATTACTTATCAATAGGGGAGGGAGAAGGGAATAGATGGTTACAATGGTAGACTTAGATGAGGAAAAATGGGAGGAGGTTTGAGGGATAAGCGCAGTATGTAATATATACAATCCTCCTCTGCCCTGAAAAATTGTAAAAATTGGCACATTTTTTTCTGTATCACTTTAGTTCTTTACAGAGTGATATTATAGGAGCAAAACCACTACTGATATTAGAGTAAATTTATTGTTTGTTTACCTCTGATGTAGAGTGTGAACTGAAAGCTTGCAAGGTCATTTGTCTGAAGGATTCAGTCCTTTCTCTGAATTTGTCAGCAACTTCAGCACCCAAGATCCCTGACTATATCTTAAAGTCTTACTGACTTGGCCAGTAGAACTGGTGTTGTCTGCTTAATTTAAGATTATAAAGCCAGCAACATTTTTGTCCAGTGATTTCACTTGGGAGTGACCTGGGAAAGTTCAGTTTGCCTGCACTGAGCAAGCAGGCACTTTGAGAACAGTAAAATAAGTTGGACAGTAATGCAGTTAATCTGATTTGATCTGTTGTTAGCGCCACAAGTCCTGCAAGTGACTACAGAAAGAGGCGGAAGTCTGAACCTTCAGTGAACCATCAGAGAGCACAGAGTGATCACACAATGCAGAAGAGCAGTGCTGACCTCCATGGAATAACCAGGAGGTCATTAACCAATTCTTCACCATCTTCGCCATCCAGAATTAAAGGTAAGGAGTAAGATAACCAGCTAAAGAAAACTGCAGCTATGAGAGATGAAGATACCCTGCTTCAGTAAAAATAAGTTCAAATGGTTGGAGTTTCAATAAATGAAATGTTTCTAATCACTGCAAACATTTCAGGACAATATGAACTGTATGAAAATTAGATGTTTGTCACCAGAGTTTGGTCAAAAGCTTCATTTTCCCCTGTCATGCTGGGCTGAGCATGTGTTCATTCACCCTTGGCCTTGGTGAAGATTTCCCTTTGTGCTTATCGGGAAGCTGTAAATCCAAACTGTACAGACACCTTAGGCCCCCCACCCTGCCACCTCAGCATATGCATTAGCAAGTTGAGAATTGGCAGCTGACTTCTGGGAACTGTGTGAAGATAGATCTCACCTTGCAGCAGTAATGTGAAGGGTGATTTCTGGTAAATTAACTGATTGCAGGTTTTATCTCTTCCTGACTCTAAGTAATCGTCTTTGTTCTACAATTTTATTCAATGCAGTGAAGGAGTTGCACCATCACAATGTGTGAGATGTTTAAGTGGCTAAAATTATTTTTGTTTGTCAAATATTCGTTGCTAACTTTCAAAAGACCTCTCTTCAAACCTTTTATAAAATAAATGACTGGAAATACAAATAATGTTGTTTTAGTTGAAGACTGTATTTTCTTGTGAGTCTTTTTGGTGAAACCTTTAGCATCTCCACTAAGGTACAGTGGCCAAAGTAGCATGTCTTACAGCCTGATTTCAGTTCAGGCAGCCAAAGGAATAATGATACAAATGAATGGCTTAGCTTAATCAGGACTAAGGAGAAGGTTTTGCAATGATAAAGCTGCTATTTGTTTCTATTTATCAAACGATCTAATGTGTGAACTAAGATTTTAGATATCCCTTCCAGTGGGATGGCCCAGACTCAGCAGATTTCAGTATTGATACATTAGCTCCCTGAAGGTTTGTGTAATATGATAAAACTAATCAATTTTCAGCTGCTTTGGTGCTTATTTGTCAGACATATTATGCTACCAAAGCAGTGTTGCTGAAAATGTTGAGATTCTGTAAGGGTAGAAATTATGGGATTTTCTTAAAAGGTTACCAATGCTATCCCATTCCCATTGTTTTGTACCTGGGATCTAGAGTCTTGCCTATTGTTGGTGTGCTCATTAGCTCTTTCCATTGTTCTGTAATAGTGTGCAAAGCTATGGATCCATGCATAAGCTAAGAATCAATATGCTGATGTAAAATAGAATGTTTACATGTAAATTTGCATTGCCTTTCTTTTAAAGGTTGCTTCAATAAAATGGGGATGGGGTAGTGGAATGAAGGAATTTCCATTCTGAGTGTCCATACATCTCACACCATAAATCCATTTGAATGCTGCTGTCAATCCCACTCTTGATTTCTACACAATGTGACGTTTGAGAGGGTTTGATGAGAAAACAGATTTCTATTGATTTATTTTCTTTCCCATGTGACCTTTTTGGTCCCTGCTCCATCCCCTGGCAAGATAAGGAAATTGTAAAAGTAACACATTCAAAATTGGAAGCCCAGCTTGTTAAAATCTGTTGAAACTTCCTGTGCTGCCACACGATCCCCACAAAATTATGCCCCTTTGCACAAGTGGGCATAAATATATGTAATGCATATTACAGCATTTAACAAGGTTATTAACCTTGGCTCAATGTTTGCACTCCCGCCTGAGCCAGGTCATGGGTTTAAGCCCCAGTCCAGAGACTTGAGCGTATGCTGACAGTTCACTGTCTCAGGTGATAGCTGGCATCTAAAATGTATTCAAGGAAGAGAAGAGTTGCCTTCCTAGTGTCCAGACCAATACGTACCCGTTATCAGATGGATGCTGGATTTATCTGCATTACAACAGTGACTAGACTCCAAAGTACTTCATTGGCTATGGTGTGCTTAGGACAGTCCTGAACTTGTGAAAGATGCGATCCAAACGCAAGTTCTTTCTTTATAATATTTTTGGTACAATTTAGGCTAAAGTTATGTCTGTACAATTTAAAGTCTTGCTGCACTCACACCTGTGCTCCTAAGCTCCAATTCTGTTGAGTCCCTGAGAGCCCAAATTTTGCAGCCTGCAATGAGGAAAGCTCCCAGGCAACAATCTTCAGCCCAGTTACTCCCTGCTTCTTCCTGGCCGCTGTCTTCATAGCCTGAATTCTAGCCCTCCACTTTCACTTTTGCCGATATGTTCTAGAACATTTCTTCCTGACTGATCCCAGTTTGCACTTCCGACACAGTACGTGATGTCCACCATCTTGATCTGTTTAAAAAATGGATTAAATAGATATGAGAGCCACATGAACATGTGAGCAACGATGGACAGGTAAAGATCCTCTATTGCATCCAGACTGCTCCAATAACTGATATCTTATGTGGCAAAATGTATTCACGCTCCTACCCCACCGTAACCGTGGGCTGAATTTCACAGGAAGCCGCAGCCTCTGTCTCCCGCTAAAAGGTCAGGGGGAGAGCCCACCCATGATCCCATTGGTCGCGCTGCAGCAATTGAACAAGCAGCAATAATCGCTTCAAGCCGAGACTTCCCCTTTCTCAGGAGGAAGTCCCACCTTAGAGAATTGCTGACCAATCGCATTAGCACGTTTTAGCTGCCGGCCTTCCCGCATAACGTGGGCTACATCCACCGTGGGTAAAATACGGGTGAGTTGCCCGATGTCTTCCCTAGACAACAGGTAGGCCACCTGCTGGATTTATATGCCCCTGCCTTCAAAACCGACAGCGGGGGGAGTGTCCAATCCAGCCCCACGTGATATCCTGGAACAGGTGAAAGAAAGAGACTTTTATACAGCACTTTTCATGAGCACCTGACATCCCAAAGTGCTCTACAGCCAACGAAGTGCTTTTGAAGTGTAGTCATTGTTGTAATGTGGGAAACGTGGCAGCCAATTTGCACACAGCAAACTCCCACAAACTGCAATGTGCCAATGACCAGAAATGTGCTTTCTTTTTGTGATGTCAATTTCAGGGATAAATATTGGCCAGGACACAGGGATAATCCCCTGCTCTTTGAAAGAGTGCCATGAGGTCTTTTATATCCTCCCAAGAGGGCAGATGGAGTCTCCGTTTGATATCTCCTTTGAAAACCAGATAAAAACCCAGGTGAATTTGGGGGCAAAGAATTGAGGAACTTACTCTCCGACCCATCTTAGAAATTGAAACTAGTCCAGGAGATCACTCTATCCCTGAACTCTTTGTAGCACCTTACCTTTTGTAAGAGATGACAGAGAGCCACTTAGTCAAGCATCAGCAACTCTCTGACCTGCGCAGGCTAAACTTAGAGTTCCATAGAAGTTTTGACCAAGAGTTCGGGTCATTAGAAAAATCTGAGAATGAGAAACAGGTTCAGCTCTCACTTGAAGGAATTCGGCAAATCAGCCTTTGCCATTGGAGATGATAGCCTGTTCCAGGGGTCTGCTATTCTCAGGAAACGAACCACCACCTGACCTTTAATCCTACATCTGACCATTTACAACTTAAAATTGAAACCCGCTGGTCCTCCCTAATCTATTTATTGGAACAGGCTGTCAACTGGCACACAATCTATTTGTTATCTTACAAACCTCAGTCAAACTATCCCTAGGTCTACCTTTCTGTAAAGTGTAAAGTCTATCTTGACAACTAAGATTCCTTAAACTAGGAATTACTCTAGTGGTTCTCAGCACCCTTTCCAAAGCCTCAATATGACCAACCATGTGAAGAGATCAAAACCGGACACAGGGTTGTTGCAAGTGATACAAAAGAGAGAGGAGAGACTGTGGAAAAGAGGTAAACATACAGTAAAAGAGTGAAAGAGGGACGAATAAGCAGCAGAATAAGAAAAGTGCCAGGCGGCAATAAAGAAGCAAAGAAAAAAGGATAGAAGACAGAGTGCAACACAGAATTAGAGAGTTAATTGACCCTATCCATAGAAGTTTGCTTTTCAGTTTTAGTATTGAACTTATTTATCATAAATGATCTGTGGAATATGCTGACTTTTATAAATAAGTCTGCATATTCTGCATGTTTCTGTTGCTGAATTATTCCTGCTGTGTCAATTATTAGCTTGGTTTAATTATTTCCATTTTTGCACACTATTGACTATATTTGCTATTCCAATACTCTAATCTGTCTTGGCAAAATTGAAGGCCTGATTACTGTATAATGTCTATGCACTGAAACTGAAAAACAGCAGTTGTTTTCAAAGAAACATTAATTCTTATAAATGAGCTGGGTAAAAATGTTAGTAATTAAGTAACTATATGAACCAACATCCTCAAAATAGATACCGCAGCACTCCCTTCCAAGAAACTTGTTGAATGCCTTCTGAAATATGTTTTACCATGGTAGGTTTAAAAGTTTACTGTTTATTGAAGCTGACAGGTCAAGGATAACCTATTTATGAATGAAACTGCCATTCTTTTCAGCTCCAATATCCACACCTAAACATGGTTTTGAATGATGTTTAATTTTGTAGCACAGTTGACAATCACACAAGGTGAGTTAAAGTTAACAAGTGAGGAAATTCAGCATTGTTGTCATTTGATCAAACCACAAGAGTTGTGGGCTCATGGTTACAAAGCAAAGGTGTATTAAGGAAAGTATCTATTGAGCTGGTATGCATTATCCCAGACTGATGCCTTTGTTGGGGTGGGGAGCGCAGGGGGCAGGAACTCCTAGTATTTAGTCCCTTTCTACTTTATATGCTTTGATTTTGTACAGAAAAAGGAAAAGTAAATTTGACCTAAGTCTCATGACCTCTAGAAAGCAGAGCAACAAACCTAACATGACAAATGCTTGTGAAATTTTAGCATTTTTAGATATTATGTGGGGAACATCAAGTCAAAAGAAATAGATGTGACAATCTTAACAATGGCATTTTACCAGACATGGCTAAGTATATTAGATAGTAATTATGTTCATGCACTCTTCTTGCATCTTTGCTTTTCTTATTGGTTTTCTGCTACTGAAATACTGTCTTTTATGCCTGTTAATTCTGGAATTGTCTCTCTTTTAACCATGCTGCTCTATGGATCTGAAAGGTGGGGATATTAGCAGATCATACCCACCCCTCCTTAGCTGTGTACTCCAAAACCAGAATGCCTCTCGCGAGTTAGGTCACAGTAGTCGCTATAGCCAGCCCCTGGTTGTAATTACACCTAGCCCCAAAAGGTCTGTCCTATTCAAGAATGGCTGGCACCTGAACCGACAAAATGCAGAAGCTTGGAGCAGCACGGATGAAGCAACTTCGCCAAAGCTAAAGTCTCGCAGCTGTGACGATCTTCTGCAAAATGACTACGTTGAGGTTCAGGAGGAGCAAACAAAGTCTGAGAGCATGGTGTCATTGCTTTGCGAAGACCAATCCAAAGGTGAATACTCTAGAGGTTGGCTGACGCCTCATGGGACTGGGAATGGGAAGCCTCATAGATCTCGAATTCGCTGCAAGTCAGCACGTGGCGGCAAAGGCTTCTTGAAGTTGTACAAGAAAATGCACCATATAAACCGCAAGGAGTTAATAAATCCAGAAGTAATTTGCACTGTGAAGTCCAGGGTGTTACAGTATGAACAAGAGCAACACAGGGGCATCTTCTCAGAATGGAAAGAATTTTCCAACGAGGTACCTAGGGACATGGTGCCAACCAGAATCTCTGAATTTGAAAAACTTATTAAGTCAAAATCTATGCCCAATCTGGACAATGTGATTTTATCTGAAACCTCTTACACAGCTGCTAATAAGACCATCTTCCCAAGACGACGATTATCTATTGAATCTTTACTAGATGAGGAAAATCAAGGCAGGAAAATGTCTATGATGCAGCAACATTGCATGTCCAAAGCTATGATGCCAATTCATATAAAAGTGACAAATGAAAACCAACAAAGAATAGCATCAAGGTTTGAAAATTTGGAAGTGGACAGTGACCATGAGGCAGTAGTCTCAGACCTAAGTGATTGCATTCCAATTGAAGGCTCTTCCTTTTGTAGCGAAAGTGACTTTGACCATTACTCATTCACCTCTTCAGAAAGCTTTTATGGCTCAGGCCACCATCCCCACCACCATAAGCATCTCCTCAGCTCCTGCAAAGGCAGATGCCCAGCCTCATACACCAGGTTCACCACCATGCTGAAACATGAAAGGGCCAATCAAGAAAAAAAGACGACTTCAAAGAAACCCGAAGCCGAGTCCAACCTTTCAAAGTTAGCATTCCTCGTCAGCCCAGTGCCTTTCAGGAGGAAAAAGGGCTTACCGCCCCAAAGAAAAACTGAAAAGCCAAAATCGAAATCGGTGTTTGAAGCACTGGATTCTGCTTTGAAAGATATCTATGATCACATCAAAGCGGAAAAGAGGCGTGGGAGTCTCCCTGATAACAGCATATTACACAGGCTTATAACTGAACTGCTTCCAGATATTCCTGAAAGAAATTCCTCCCTCAAGATCCTAAAGAAGAAAGGGAGTCCACAGCCTTCTGAGCAGCAAGAGGAGGAGGTTAATTTTCCTTTGTACCAGTGTGATTATGAAAAAAATCCCATTAGTGCCTCTTATCAGGACATGGACACCAACAACAACCCAGAAAATGATTACACATACTACCAAGGTGGCATATAAACCATTATCTTCACTCTGTCTGGGAATTGTGTGATCATCAACCATTCATTCTTCATTCATTTTGCCATCTACACTGTAAATCGGGTGATAAAATATTATTTTTAGAGAACTGTTAAAGTCAGAATGTATGGCCTCATAGTTAACATCGAGATGCTTTACCTAGAGGCACTGACTATGCACAATAAAACAATTAAGCATAATTAGGGGAGAAAAAAATCAAAATTTAAAAAAAATTTAAGCAAAACTCAAATGGTTGAGACCTGTTGGATGAAGGCTTCTCATTCATCACCAAAATTGGCTCAGTTTGGCTCATGAATATTTCTGAAATGTGTAAATGCTTTAAAATTTCAATACATGTTAAGTAAACATAAGCAGCATTTTATTTTTTGAAATTATCCATTCATTA
Organism: Carcharodon carcharias; assembly: GCF_017639515.1. Lineage (NCBI taxonomy): Eukaryota > Metazoa > Chordata > Chondrichthyes > Lamniformes > Lamnidae > Carcharodon > Carcharodon carcharias. Next base: position 167,279,113 of record NC_054470.1, read on the forward strand.
AACAAGTTGACATGTATCTATCACACGATATACAATAAGTAATACTTAATGAAGAAGTGACCAGAATGAATTTCACAAACTAGTTAAATTGCTATGTCTGTGTATTGTCTCCCATTATTGATTCCCAGACCTTGTTAAGATTAACATTCCATTTTCCCAATTAGTTTGATGTAAGAATATTTTTTTCAGTACAGTTATTTATCCTGAAAGTGGCAAGAGGTGAGGGGAAAGCATAAAATGTACCAACCATCTTTGTTCTTGTTTTTTTTTAAAAACAAGATCAAATTTAACATGAGTTTTCATCTTTTGATAGATTAAAATGGGTAAGTGGCTTTATAATACATTGTAGAAATGTTAGTGCTGAGGGTCGTTTTTTTTTTTTAAACCATTCAGTCCATTGTATCTGTGTCAGAACAAACCCTCCCAAAAGAACTGTCTACTGTAATACCATCTCCCTCCTACCCCTCCTCCTCCCACTCTCATACACTTTCAATGACTCAGATTCTGTGGTCGATGACGGCTCTTGCCACTGGCCTTGATTCAAGGCTGCCCACAAAGATTTAGTAGGGGCTGGAGCATCAATTTCCGTCCCCCTTCCCCCTTTTTTTTTAAGCTTGACTTTGAATCTGGTGCTATCTGTGGCATACAAGACTAAACATCAAGCAGGCTGAATTTTAATAAGCATGGACTTTTTTTAAATGCTATTTGACACTCCACAATTCAGGGCCAGAGAAGTTATTCAGCTGTAATTATGATTTAGTACAGGGGTATGCCATTACAACAACATTTGTGAAAACTTAACTTTTTCAGTCATTTTTGTAATGAGAATAGTGCTTGAAAATTTGGGGTTCACACCAAATTACTGACTTGATGTTGATTGCGTCAGCAAAGACTGCAACAGCACCCCCTGTGAAGGAGCAAGGTATCACTGACAGCAACCCCTGGATCTCCACATTTAACTGCATGTGTGGCCACCAGAAGTTGCTGTCAATTTTATACAATAATAACAATGAGTGCTGACAGCTTCACCCACATTGCAGCCCAAAATTACAGGCCAATATTTTTTTGCTTTTAAATCTTACTCTCTATTTTACTGTGTGTCAGAATATGGGCCTGTTTTCACTCCTCCTTCTATTTGAATAATCCAGGCCCACACAGTATTTAAAGTGGCGCTTGCTGCACCAGCCTAATATCTACTTGGAATGCAGCTGTATGTAATATTTGGTCATGCCAGGATATCACCAATGCGCTTGGAAATAAAGTTCTTTCGCTTTAAGCAAGGGAAAAAGAATGTATCCATTTTTAATTGACCTTTTACTTGCTCCCTCTGGTATCAACTTCCTGGAGCCATGCCAAAATGTTCTCTTTAAAAAATGGAAACAAATAGACTTTGGAAGAGTTCCCTATTCTATTAAGGGAGGCGTTGTGACCATCCATCCATAACCATCATGTTGCTATCGTTAATCATATTTCAATGTTGCACTGTTAATGCTGAAAAATATATATGAATTGCATTAAATCAAGGTTAATAATAGTTCAGGTACTGTAATATATAGGACCAGAGGGGGAAATGAGTTCAGGTAGTCTAAATATTTACTACTTTTCCAATCATTTTTATGTTCTCATTTGACTTCATGAATATCAACTACATGTAGACTCTTAACGGTATGACTTTTTTTGTCTTGCTTGGTCTTAAATCGTGTCTTCACATAACAAACGGTTTACTAATCAAATGGTATTAAATATGTGCAGTTTGAAATCCAAAACATTACTGTATGATTATTGGCCATGGAGGAGCAATACAGGACTGTCAATATTGTCATTTATTTATCCCTATGTCAGTAAATAATCTGACCATCCATTTAATGACCTTTTCTCATTTGCCCAGGTCATTGTGCTGTTTCTGAGCACAGGGGAACTGACTTCAGTGCAAAGTTATTTCGTAGATTAGATTAGGAATATCAGAATATTGCTTCACCAGAACATTACTGCCCAGATTCCAATTTAAACACTTATTTCTAAAAAAAAGGATTTCTCTTTTCCCAAACCCTTCCCCTCTGCCCATTTCATGCATCATTCCTAACTTCCACTAGATTATCTTCAGGAAGACAAAGTAAGAAGAGTTGGGTTTTTCAGTGCAAGGTAACTAGGAGAAAAATTGAAGAATGTGATTGCTCCCCCATCAGAGCTGTGGATGAATGCACTGTGTGGCAAAGCACTGAGCTGTGTATACCAGGGAGATCCAGGGTGAGGGTAGGTGAAAGGTGAGAACATGAGCCATGATACAAGAGTTCCTGAAGGATTTCTGAAGGTGCAGGGAGAAGTAGAGGGGCAAAGGAGTTTAGATAAGAAGTTCTGAAAGTAGAGCTATGACCATTACTACCCAACCTGTCCACGATGGGGGTTTACCCAAGGGTATTGGGTAGCTAATAACGTAGCATTAGCTTGTATGAATCCTAAAAGACTGTTTGCCAGGATTGCTTAAACAGTCAATTTTTATAAGTTCTCCCTTTGGTTGAGAAGGTTTGCAGATGATGGATGCATGACTTCTTGAAATTTGAGGAGCATTTGAAAATGCCCTAACTTGTTGCTGTTGCTCCTGTTGCTATCAGTAAAAATCTGAACAGTGTGGTTATGCTGCCCCTGAAATTAAGAAAAAAACTCCCCTTTTCTGGTTGGCTGTTTCCTTTTCGCAGTTGATTCTATCATATCCTCAGTATGTGGTCTGTGTCGACTAATCTATTTTTGTAATGCCAGGTTTGGTGCCAGTTATGTTACTTAGCTGAGTGCATATCAATGCAGGCTATAGGGTAAGTAGTGCTTCTGAAGCCCCACGGCTATTTTCTATTGGCATAAATATTTTATCAAATTGCTTTACGTTAAACTCTGAATACCTGTTTGCAGTGATTATCAGGCTAGATGTGACTTTGCCTAATTTTGAACCTGTCTATAAACTGAACAAACGCTGGATAATGAGCAATGAGTTATAATTCCGTTGCGCAGTTACCAGTGAAAACAAGTAGAGTCAGCATGCCTTAGATGAACGGTTAATAAATTTAGGATAGAAACCGAAGGAATATAGTACTACATATTGCCATGTGTTTTTAGCTTCTAGATCTCAACATAGTACTGGGTTTCTGGGTGACAGATGACAAGGAAATGCGCAACACTCTATATATTCTATCTCGTGAATACATGTCGATTGATTTTTTTTTTTTACAAATCCATTTATAGATTCTCGAGTTCTGCTTTTGGTGACTGTTTCAGAGACTAATTCCAGAAATAAAATAACAGAGCATACGTGTGGGCAGGAATTTAACCAGGCACTCCACTCTGCAAATATAGCAATCAGCCGGCTCAAAATAATGAGCCTCATGCCTGATGACTAGTTTTAAAACCGAAGATAGCTACAAGAGTGCACTGCTTCTATACAAGGTTTCATGCGATTTTGAAACAATTCTGGAGCATTTTTTTTTAAAATCAGGGAATGCAGTTGGCTGTTCTTCCATAATTTGTTTTGATTTTACTGAGCCTTGGCTGCACTCAGCTATATTCCAGTATTCCGCTGCCTCCAACTCTATTACTAGAACCTGCTGCCTTTAACCTCATGTCCCTTCATTAACAGAGACCTATATGAGGTTTATTCTTTCCTCACTGGACATCAACCTGTATTGAACTTAGCGACGGAAAATTCCAGAAAGACCGAAGCAACTGTAGATTCACTGTGCTCAGAAATCTGACCACCTTTGAGAAATGACAATTATTCTGAAGCCTGCATTTTCCTAGAATTACTACGCAAATTAGTAGGAATATATTTGAACATCTTTAGGATTAGTGCCAACATTCCGGTCAATTCATAAATGTTTTTAACCAAGCAGCCAAAAAAAAAACTCCATCTGGTCCATGGTGTGGACAACAGTGTTTGAGCTTGTTGCTTACTTCATTACGTTTTATTTTGAATAGATCAGGATTCTCATAGGATTGTCTCAGAAATGGGCCGAGCAACATTGAAAGATCGGAGGGGTCCAACAGATGAACCTCGTAGGAAACCAGAAGAAAAAGAGGTAACTGAAAAGAGACAACTCCACAATACCACAAATGATCTTTGATTTTGTTTCTAGATATAGATTTATAGGATGTTATAAGATGAATTTTTTGATGAGTTCCCCAGTAAAATATTTTTAAAATATATTGAGATAGTGCCGCAAGGGTTAAACTGTATCTAACTCAAGCCAGACTTCTTTCAATATGTCCCTGTTCCTCCATGTGGTTAAATTGAATTTGCATTGTTGTACAGATATTCTTGTAGCCATCATAAGCAACTGAAGACACAACACTTCACACTCATGCATATAACTTTTGCAGTTGGATGCAGGGAGAGGAAAATTGGAATTTACAACTCAATTGCTTGGTGTAAGAAAGAAATATAACACCTTTCATGATCACCGGATATCCCAAAGCACTTTACAGCTAATAAAGTACTTTTTGAAGTGTAGTCACTGTTGTGTGCACGAAATGTAGCAACCAGTTTGTGCGCAGCAAACTCCCACAAACATTGATGTAATAATGACCAGACAATCTTTATTTTTGTGATCTTGAATAAGGGATAAATATTGGCCAGGACACTAGGGAAAGCTCCGCTGCTCTTCTTTGAAATCGTGGCATGGGGTCTTTTATATCACCTGAGAGGGCTGACAGGGTCTTGGGTTTATTGTCTCATCCAAAAGATGGCATCTCCAGCAGTGCAGCACTCCCCGAGTACTGCACTGGAGTTGCAGCTTGATTTTTGTGCTGAAGTCCTAGAGTGGGATTTGAACCCACAACCTTCTAACACAAAAGCGAAAGTGGTTACCCGCTGAGCCAAGGCTGACAGAAACAAGCAGAGCAAAATGAATGAAAATATTCAGCGCTTCTTAGGAGTGTGGCTCCTCAATGAGAGTCTGGCATTGCTGCATCACTCATTAAACGCTATCCGACCTACTGCGGCATTTTAGCTCTGCTCCAGCACTGGAACCTGGACTACTATAACAAAACGGTTTTCTTCCTCCTTTGCCACTGAAGATACCAGGAATGGCCCCACTGCTGTGGCATTCACTGTTGCTATGAGAGGGAGGGCAGCAGCAGTGAGCACCTCAGTTAACTTTTGCAATCCAAGTGAAGGACAGGATTGAATTATCCTTTGAGAAAGAGGGTTTCAGCTTGTTAAAGAATGGATTTGAAATTGCAAGTTGGCCGGGCATCAAATGAATGAGAAGGAAGTTTCAGTTTGGGGTTGTGCAAGATCAGTGGTCCATGGTCTGACATAAGTGGGTCATAAGGTATTCAGAAATTTGTTAGCTTATGATATAGAGTGAATGCTGTGCTTTACAGGGTGTGTGGTGTCCTGTCTGTGAAGTAATTCCAAATTCAAGTTTTCTACTTTATGGCTATTTAGGAATGAGTATATAACATTTTTCCAATTAATGCTTTAATTTTTTTTGTATATAGATTATAATTGGATACCTGATATAAATAAGTAAAAGGCATTAATAAGTAAACTCTAATTGAAGCTCAGAAATTTAGCTGTACCTTTATTGCAACAATTAAATTGGAAAAGGTTAAAAACTTTACAATATTGTTTCAATGAGTTGCTTTTGTATTTAGTTTGAAAAAAACATTGGGACAGACTTGCATTCAGTATTGAAATTAGAACTTGTGTTTGAATAAAGATTTGAACCAAATAAACTGACTTCAGTCTTCCAATCAATCCTTACAGTTGGCAGGGCAATGCAAGATTTGGGTCAGACCAATAGGATCCACAAGTTTATTTTCATGTCTGACTTCTGGTCATATTTTTTAAAACTCAAAAAAATTTAGGTATGCCAACATACCAGCATCATCATGTTAGTGGCTTATTTATTTATTTAGCATGTGCATGGTCACAGAGCCAAGTAATAACCTTGTCGGTGGCTAGATGGAGTTCTTTAAGTCCGTATTCAAGTTTAGTCAGTGGACACTCCTCAAAAATATGAGTCATTGTTTGATGTGCACCACAGCTGCAGCCTGGATGGTCTTAGAAACCCCACTGATGTTGGGTGCCTGCAGAGAGGCCTTGGCCAATCCGGAAATGGTTTAAAAGGGACCGCTGTGGCCATGGAAGATCAAAGGAGCGGGTGGGTGACCGATGGGGTCTACGATGCGGGTGTGGTTTCTGGTGGATGTTTTCTCCTGCCAATCAAATCTTACGAAACAAATGTTTGTCAGTATATTTTGCTCTGTACTTCAGCATTTCTTATTTCTGAAACTTATTTCCTCTTTTCAGAGGCAGCCTGCTAAAGCAATTTATGATTTTAAGGCTCAAACAACAAAGTAAGTATTGTTATGATATTTACTGCTTGTTTGTAAATGTTAGGTTTTCAAGCATAAGATTTGGTCCCAAAGGGATCTGTGAGTAGATCCCTTGGGGACTGGACTGGATGAGAGGGTGTCAGCAATCAAAGGGATGATATGTAATATATCATTAACAGAGTGTCTTGTCAATGCTACATTCTATACTTTGCTCTGTTTGTGTCACAACATAAATAATAGCAACAGTAGTAACCATTCGGCTTTCTAAACCTGCTTCGCTATTCAATATGATAATGGCTGATTTCCTACCTCGGTTCCACCTTTTCCCCCATATTGTTCATTCTTAGTATCCAAAAATTTCTTGATCTCTGCCTTGATTATATTCAATGACTATACATCCACAACCCTGTGGAGTAGAGAATTTTAAAAATCCATGACCCTTTGGATGAAGAAATTTCTCTTCATCTCAGTCCTACATTGCCACAGCTTTATTCTGAGACTGTGATTTTGTGTCCTAGACACAATAGCCAGCATTTCTAATGGTGCGCCTTAGTAAAATTTACAGCACCGGTTTTCTTTGGGTAGCTGTATTTTAGAAGTTAGGAGAGGGAATTCTCAAGAGTGGGGCAGTACTTGTAGGGGTTCCTGAGCAATTCAATTCAAAGTTTATTGTCCATTTAGAAATGCATTGTGGGTACCTTGGGTGTTCATCAAAAACCACATACAAATGGATAAGTTACACTGAAAGCCATTGCCAGACAAACCGAAAACGACAGCCACACATTTCACGAACATCTTCAGGAATGCGTTGATGGGACCTCAGTTTAATGTCTCACCCAAAAGATGACAACTCCGACAGTGCAGTGCTCCCTCAGCACTGCACTGCTTGAACGCAGCACCTTATGACTTGGAGGCGAGAGTGTTATCAACTGAGTGACGGCTGACGCACGTTATTTTAGAAATGTGCAGAAAATTGTTTGGTTGGCTGTATGCCGTACTATTGCAGTATGATTTGTGATCAGTATGATATGTATATTAAAAACACGTTTACTTACAGGGAGTTACCATTCAAGAAAGGGAACATTGTCTACATTATTAGGCAAATAGATCAAAATTGGTTCGAAGGTGAACACCATGGAGCAGTTGGCATATTCCCCATTTCATATGTTGAGGTCTGTAGTTTTCTACCTGTTGCTGTACAAGTTGTTTTGGTGCATTATCCTAAACTCTGTTTGTGTTCCATTTCTTTTAACCATGTTATAAATTGGTGATGGAAGCGTATTTGTTTCTTCCAGAAGTTGCCCCTGGCAGAAAAGGCACAGCCAGTGAGACCCCCACCCCCAGCTGAGGCCAGAGATTTTGGGGAAGCTATTGCGAAATATAATTTTAATGCAGATACCAACGTGGAGCTCTCACTGAAAAAGGTAATTTTGGATTCTTTAATTCTTAGCTTGTCAAGGCAGATTGCTCCTTTTTAAAAAAAAAACAATGACTGGCAGGATAGGTAGCTGCCGCTGCGAAATAAAGTTCATTCTCCCTTTTGTGTGCTGCAGTTTTCCATCTGAAAGTGTATTTTAGAACTTTGTTATTCCAGCTTCCTTTCCAATTAGAGTGATCTATGATGCTTAAGATGGTTAAGGAATGAAACCAGATGGACCAGCCAGCATCAACCTAGACACTGGAAATGACAACGGCAAACTCAGCCCTGTTGACCCTGCAAAGGCCTCCTTACTAACATCTGGGGGGTAGTGCCAAAATTGGGAGAGCTGTCTCACAAACTAGTCAAGCAACAGCCTGACAAAGTCATCCTCACGGAAACATACCTTACAGGTAATGTCCCAGCACCACCATCACCATCCCTGGGTTTGTCCTGTTCAACTAGCAGGACGGACCCTGCAGAGGTGGCGGCATGGTGGCGTATGGTCGGGGGGAGGGAGTTGCCCTAGGAGTCCTCAACATCCACCCTGGACCCCATGAAGTCTCATGGCATCTGGTCAAACATGTTAACATGGTGCTGACCACCACATATCACTCTCCCTCAGCTGATGAATCAGTGCTCCTCCATGTTGAACATCACTTGGAGGAAGTATTGAGGGTGGCAAGGGTGCACAATATACTCTTGGGGGGGGGGACTTCAATGTCTATCACCAAGAGTGGCTCGGTAGCACCACTACAGACTGAGCTGACTGAGTCCTAAAGGACATAGCTGCTGGACTGGGTCTGCAGCAGGTGATGAGGGAACCAACAAGAAGGAAAACATACTTGACTGCATCCTCACCTTCCTGCCTGCTGCAGAAGCGTCTGTCCATGATAGTATTGGTAGGAATGATCACCGCTCAGTCGTTGTGGAGATGAAGTCCCGCCTTGACATTGAGGGTACCCTCCATTGTGTTGTGTGGCACTACCACCATGCTAGATGGGATAGATTTCGAACAGATCTGGCAACTCAAGACTGGGCATCCATGAGGCACTGTAGACCATCAGCAAGAGCAGAATTGTACTTGAACACAATCTGAAACCTCATGGCCTGGCATATCCCCACTCTACCATTACCATCAAACCAGGGGATCAACCCTGGTTGAATAAAGAATGCAGGAGGGTATGCCAGAAGCAGCACCAGACATACCTAAAAATGAAGTGTCAACCTGGTGAAGCTATAACACAGGACTACTTGTGTGCCAAACAGCATAAGCAGCAAGTGATAGAGCTAAGCAATCCCACAATCAATGGATCAGATCTAAACTCTGCAGTCCTGCCACATGCAGTTGTGAATGGTGGTGGACAATTAAACAGCTCACTGGAGGAGGAGGAGGCTCCACAAATATCCCCACCCTCAATGACTTGGATAACACCCAAGCTTGGGCTGAGAAGTAGCAAGTAATATTTGCGCCACACAAGTGCCAGGCAATGTCCATCTCCTACAAGAGAGAATCTAACCATCACCCCTTGAAGTTCAATGGTATTACCATCACTGAATCCCCCACTGTCAACATCCTGGGGGTTACCAGTGACCTGAAACTGAACTGGACTAGCCATATAAATACCGTGGCTACACATGCAGATCAGAGGCTAGGAATCCTGAGACAAGTAACTCACTTCCTGATTCCCCAAAGCTTATTCATCATCTACAAGGCGCAAGTTAGGAGTGTGATGGAATACTCCCCACTTGCCTGGATGAGTGCAACTCCCATAACACTCAAGAAGCTTGACACCATCCAGGACAAAGCAGCTCGCTTGATTGGCACCCTATCCATAAACATTCACTCCCTTCACCACCGAGGCACAGTGGCAGCAGCAGTGTGTGCAATCTACAAGATGCATTGCATGAATCCTGCCAAGGCTCCTTAGACAGCACCTTCCAAATCCACGACCACTACCATCTAGAAGGACAAGGGCAGCAGATAGATGGGAACATCACCACCTGCAGGTTCCCCTCCAAGTCACTCACCATCCTGACTTGGAAATATATCACCGTTCCTTCACTGTCACTGGGTCAAAATCCTGGAATTCCCTTCCTAACAGCACTGTGGGTGTACCTACACCACATGGACTGCAGCAGTTCAAGAACGCAGCTCACCACCACCTTCTCAAGGCCAACTAGGGATGGTCAATAAATGCTGGTCCAGCCAGTGAAGTCCACATGCTGTGAATGAATAAACAAAAACTGTTGCAATCTTGAATGCATTCATGTAACTGTTTGAACATATCAAAGTATATCAAAGATGCTTGTTTTGTTGGAGAGAAACTGAAACAGGTGTTCATCTTTCAATTGGTATGCTATATGTTAGGCTGTGGTCATGTTGAATGCCAGCTACTCTCTTGTAAATTGCTGTGCAACAAATTGGGAAGGAGGGAGCAGGGGAGGCCAGTGAGTAAAGAGTCCAATATCTGTCAGAACCAACGAATATAACTTCTTACAGTTTCAATGTCTTTTGTCAAGTTTGCATCACAGTAATGTAGCAGCTTTATGCACTGTTTACATATAGATCTGATTCCTAGTGGGCTGGTCAAGATAGGTATGCATAAGATGAGGTTATATCTGCCCTGGTTTCCATCTTTCCAGTCCTTGGTGTTAACTGGATCCATGCCAGTTGGTGAAGTTAAAACTAAGACACAACTACTTTCTTTGCTGGCGAGAGTTTATTGACTTAATTCACAGTCAACACGACTCCAGCACACGTGTCCCAGCTATCCCCATTTATGGGTATAAAAATACCCATCACCTGTTTAACAATGTCATTGCCATTAAATCTTAACAATGTGATCGCCATGAAGCATTAACAAAGTAATTAATAAGACATTACTGCTTGCCTACCAGCTGTCAGTATGCATACAAGCTTGTCACGTTGGATGTTTGTGGAAGGCATATATGCACATATATCTGTCTAATCCCATTTAGTACGGTAAACAGCCCAGTTGAGAGATTTGTCCCTGTCTAATATCAAATGGCTTCATGGTGATGATGCATGATGCTCTTTCCTATCAGGGCCACTAGACTGCCTGTGAGGGTAAAGGAGGCCCAAAAAATGGTTGATCTATTTTTTGACAAGAATTCTTCCTTTCAGGTGCACATTTGGGCACAGTGCAGTGTCGAATCCAATTATTGAGATGGATTTTAGGATCAGCAAAATTATTTTCTTAAATGTGAGTCAACTGGAATGAGCAGCTAGTTAGGGAATATGAACATAAATCTATCAAAGCTTTCTACATAATAGGCCATGTTAAAGTCAAAAAGATAAACAAAAATGGAAAACAAACATAGACTTAGGGCGGGATTTTCTGCACTTGCCTGCTGCCGGGATCATCCTGTCCCACCGCAAGTCAATGGACTATTGGCTGGGGCACCGCCTCGCCCACAGCGGGTCCCGCCCTTGACGGGGCTGGAAAATCCCAGCCTTAGACTTGCCTTCATTTGTCCTCAGGGATGTTTGTCTTGTAATCCACCTTTAGCTAAAAAATAACGCCTAATGGAAAACGAAACTTAAAAAGTTTGCTAAACTAAAGCATAACTTGCTTTATGCTGTAGTAAAACATTATATATGTCACTGAGTGTACAGATGAAATATCGGCTCTCCTCAGGGTGAAAGGGTCATCCTTGTCAGGCGGGTAGATCAGAACTGGTACGAAGGAAGGATTCCTGGAACAAATCGGCAAGGTATCTTCCCAATTACTTACGTGGATGTTCTCAAGAAACTTCAACCTAAGAACTCTGCAGAGTACCCCAGGCATTCTCTGCCTTTAAGCTTTTCCAGTGATAGGATTCACTGCTTGGGATCTACAAAGGTAGGTAGACCTGTACATTATTGAGCATTTTACCTTGGTAATTGTAAACAAAGACCATGTAAGAATAGTTTGGGTTTTCTTTTTTACTGACCTGCTATTGTAACAGTCTCTGGAGATCATGGAGTGAAACACACCACCCAGGAATATTGTGGGAGGAAGAAAATTAGAATTCCGAATCCTTTTTCTTTTTCTTGTATTTATGTGCATTTGTAAAAGGAAACCTGGTTATTGAAGATAAGCGCGATGTAATTTTTCACGTGTGCTTTTGAATATAACCTGCATTTCCATTTCAGTACTAGTTTGGAAAAAATTGGCCATTAAATCACTGCGTGAACAATATGCTATCATTCACATTACAGTTTCAGGGTTATTTGAGGCTAAAGTAACAGTGAACCTTAGAAATTTTGACTAGTTGTTAAGGTAAGCTCTTGTGGAGTTAATTTTTTGTTTTGCTTTTTCAAGCTATTGGGCCCATAGGGTTAGAACCCTCTTATTTTACTGTGAACTGATGTTAATCCAATTTAGCCCAGTGGGATGAAAAGTCCCCTGGTGACAAGACTCTAAGTGGGATTCTTATTGACATAGAACTGCCTACAATTTGCACCAGTGGGTTAGCCACACTCAGACAGGCTATGAGAATGATTGTGGAATGCTGCATTGTCACTTTTATTTATTAGAAAGGGGTAATAGCTCTGAGATTGGATTCATGGGGCGGCATTGTCACCACCTTTGGGCTAAAACGTTGGGGAGAGCCTGTCCCCTGGTCCTTTCAGCTGCCGCACAGTCACTTAACTCTGGGAGTAGCATTAAGTGGTTGGAGGTGGGACTTCTAACTCCCTCTTGGGAGGAAGTCTTGCTTTGGAGAGCTTTGGTAAGCAAGTGCCAGGTATTCTGGCTATGTGATCAGCCCAACTCAGTTGTGACTGTTTCAATATGTGGTGTGGATGCTTGGCGTACCAGTTTGGGTGAGAACCTCAGTGTCTGGAATTTTGTCCTGCCATCTGAGCTTCAGAAGCTTCCAAAGGTAGTGGTTGAGCTTCTTGGCATGACACTGGTACACAGCCCAAGTCTCATATGCGTGGAGCAGAGCGGGCAGGAACTTTTGCTCTGTAGACTTTCAGTTTGGTAGGCAGACTTACTCCTCTTCGTTCCCAGATTGATGTTCAAATTCTGCCGAAGGCTGCACTTGCTTTGGCAATTCTAGCTTTTGTCTTATCAATATAGGCAGCTCAAGAGAGTGTATTGCTGATATAAGTGAACTTATCCACAGCTGACAGGTTCTGGTGATAGAATGAAACCTTGGACTCACAATGGAACCTTTCTGGAGCAGCCTGGTACATTACTTAAATTTTCTTTGTGCTGATCATAAGGCCGAAGTTGTTGTGTGCATTGGAGAACAAGTCCATGCTATGTTGCATGTCCAGCTCTGATCCAACAATTGTTCACAGTCATCGACAAACAGGAAGTCACAAAGTCATTCCTAGAGTCGTCTTGGATTGAGCAGCTTTCCATCCATGCAATACCTGATTTTTGATGCCATTGTCACCACCATTGGAGACCATGGCCAAGAAAAACATGCTGAAGAGGGTTGGCACTAACGCACAGCCGTGTTTAACTCCATTAGTGACTAGGAATGGGTCAGAAGGTTCACCGTCATCCAGGACACATGTGAGCATGCAACACGAGAGAGCCATAAAAAGTAACAGATGTAACTAAAGTAATGACCTGCAAAAAGGAAGTATGAAAAAACATCTTGCAAGACATTTCAAAGCTAATAACGAAAGTATTTTTACAAGTAAGAGAAAAAAATGGTAAAAAGCAATGTGAATCCGTTGAAGACAAATGCAGACAAGGCTATAATGGATAATAAGAAACTGGCAGACTAGTTAAATGACTATAGAAGACAAAATGTCAGCAGTATAAAGGAGTGTAAATATAAATGAAATGAAGGAACTTGGTTGATTTAATATACGTTTTAAAATGATATTGAAGAAGATGATGGGAATTAACAACTTTTAATGGTTTCCATCACAAAATTTCAAAAGAAGTAGGAAGCGACATTGCACATGAATTAATCATAATTTTCCCAAGCCCTCTGGATTGGATTGCAAATGCTACTCTATTACTTAAGACAGGACTGATGGAGAAACCAGGTAACGACAGATTTGCCAATTTAACATCAATTGCGGGGAAGTTGCTGGATTATGCAGATAATTTTTAGCAGAAACTTGAACTATGATCTAACCTGTGCAATTTCAGGCATATTTTGGGCTCAAAGCAGAAACTCTACCCCAAGAACTTTAGCAAGAAACCTCTAAAGTTAATTGATTCAGGACCATAGAATGTGCATTAACAACATAAAATGATGTGAGTTGGGATCTTCTCCATAATTATAGGTGTATGGTTTGCACAGAAATAATGTTTTACGTACAACATATTAATGAACTGAAGTCAGATAATCATCTGTTGCAGTCTCATCCATATGCAATCTTGTATTTAAGTTGTTTTCTTTCCCCATGGATCAATTTCTTGTTTTTAAAGTTGATATAGACACGACATTCTAACACATGTTGGGCGTAAGTTTCCAATTGCATGGATGTGATAGGTCACACTCTAATTACTGCGATATTTTAGAAAAAAAAGAAACTGTGTCAGTGGTGGTGCATCAGTTAAAATATTTGCTTCATATTTTTAGGCTAACGTATCATAGACTTTTGGTGTCAGTAACATACCTAAAGGAGTTGATGCTTTCCCCTTTGAAATGGTTGGCATTCCATTGTCTTGCCCATAGGCAATTGCTTCTCCTACCAAATGCATTAAGTATCAGCTGAACATATTCATGTTATATGAAACTTTAATTGAGCAAAGCAAGTTTAGTATTTTGAGGGTGCAGGTAATTTGAGCCAAAAGATCAGTCAATGCTGCTGCTTCTGGACTAGTGTGCAATTTGTGATCCCTATCTCAACATACCACTGGTATATTTCTGAAAATCAAGTTTTTACGAGCAGTCATTTTGTATGTAACTAGCACATGTCACTGAACAAATTGATGAACTGCAGCAATATCCTGTTAGGTGACTTGAGTTAGCACTTGCTTGTACCTTTTGAAATCTGTCATTGAAAACTGCTTCCATTGTCATTGTTTTGTGTCCTTAATAACTTTGTTTTCTAAACTTTTCCTGTTTCCTTTCTAAGTTGGCTTCTTGTCGAAGGCTCAATGCAACATCCCCTGTTCTCAGTCATCACTCACCCTGTCCAAATAAATCTGCAGTCCAGGCAATCACCAATGAATGGATATCATTGACTGTTGGGCTGTCCCCTGTCAACACCGCAATCCCTACACCACCTCCTTCTCCTGACAGCCTGTTGTCTGATTTAGTTACTTCTTTGTCAGTGACCTCCTACCAATCTGACCCAAGCCCCTCAAGAAATACTGCTTCCTATGAAAAACTGAGTCATTTCATTCCAGTCACATCTTCAAAGAACCTTCCCAGTTCATCTAAAAATCTGCACGATCCACTCTACCCACCACTGTCCAATACTGTCTCATGTTCACCTATTTTCATGATACCCCATGGATATGACACAAACATAATGCAGGTGGCAGCTAAATCTCAGGAATCCCTTAAGAAATTCAAAACTATTTCCTCTGACGATGAAAAAGCACCCAACAGCATGGAGGTTTCTTTAGTCATTACAGAACCATTTGAAAGTAGCTCTCCAAAGAAATTCCTGCAGGTCAGGGATGAGCAAGAACAGGAACTCGGTGAAGAATTGCTGTCAATCATTGAAGGAAGCCAGTCAAAGGGTGATGGAATTAAGCACACATGTTTCCATGGGCATAGTCCGGATGTAAACAAGGAACCTCCAGAGCTCTATATAGAGGAAGATCCTAGTGAGGTCTATAAGGCACCAGTGGCAAATAAAAAGAAACCAGTTATGTCTGATGATCAGAAGGAAGCGAGAATTGATACTGAGGTACAAATACAGTGGAGCAAAAACTAGTTCTAAAAGAATTTTTTTACTAAATCTAGACAATTACTTAACACGCTTCTGAACAAAACGTGTTTTAACTCCTTTTTTTCCAGTGTGCTTTAACTTAAATATGAAGCTAGCTTTAACACATTTTTAAACATTGGCAGTGTCTCAGAAGTAGCATGCAGATGTTGATTTAAAGGGCTTCACCTAAGAGAATGGGGATAAATTAATGCCCATAAGTTTTTTTTAAAAAATGATGAATGGTGTGTGTTAATAACCAATGTTAGGGGAATATTCAATTCTACTTAGTACTGCATGGTTTTTGTGTTGACTGCTATAATGAAATTTCTGAAATATAATCATATGTTAGATGCATGTAGCAAAGTGAAGTACAATGAAAAGCCGGTAAACAATAAATTAAAAGTGCGTCATTTTCAGTTTGAAAGTAGTGTGCCATAGTTAGTCCTCTTGTTTTTTTTTTCTCTTCTCTTTTTATATATACAGACTGTAACATCTGGAACTGACAAAGCTATTGCTTCTCCTCCCTCACATTTGCCTGCTGCATATCCATCCTCACTGCCAAAGATCTCTTCCCCTATATCTTTCTCCTCACCTTCACAACTCCCTCAAAGACTTACATTCTGCACCAAATCTTCCAGTCAGGAGACTAGGTCTCCAAAGTTGAAGGTAACTTGGATCACATCAAGAGCAAACTAACACAAATGACTGAAAGTGAATGGTACAAAATACTGTGCTTACTAAGGTTTAATCTTATCTCATGAGTCGGTAAACAGCTTATAAAGATATAATAGTGAGGTAGAATAGTGACTAAGTAGCTCACCATGGAGAGATGTAGGCTTGTGTTTCTTCATGGTGTCTTGGACAGCTGCAAGCAGAAATTGTGCTATTTCCAAAAGGGACAAAGAAAAACTGGATAGAGCTCTCCACCAGATAATTGGAGATATAATGGTATGAGGTAGAATGTTTGGAAAGGAGATGAAATAGATTCAAAGCTACATTTTCCCAAAACAGATGAAAATAAATTTAATTATCAAGAATCTGAGGAATTCAAGTGATCAGAATAGTGCAAGAGAACAATACAGGGAGATATTAAAGAAATAAATGTTTTATATAAAAATAGATTAACTGCTTTCTTACCGCTCGTATTGAATATTTCTCTTGCACCTGCTGCATCACTTTTAAAAAAGAGACATTGATTAGATTTATGTCTTTTCAATAAATGTTAAGCGAGAAATTCTCCCTGGTAACATATACTCAGCTAATCATGTCATAACTGCTGACGGTTACAAAGACAATGGCCGGAATTTTCCAGCCGCCCAAACCGGCAGGATCTTCCGGTCCCGCTGATGAGGAGATTTCAATGGCTCACAGGCCCTGCTGCTGGGGAACCCACCGCCAGTGGGTGGGGGAGTGGAAAACTCTGGCCAATGATTTTCTATTTGTTTGGTTGCTGCACCCTGATTCAGAATGCAGTTGCAGAAATCAGATTTCAAACTCTTAATATTTTGACAGAAGCCTCTGAAATCAAAATATTTTTGTCAGTTAAGAAAACAAAAAAAAATAGAACTTCACAAGGGTAGTTTAGGGAGACTGGAAAAATGAGCATCTTACAAAATGGTGCTGCTTTGCCAGTACGTTCCTAAACACTCATGATTCTATACATGGTGAGCTCCTATTCTCAACAGAGCAAGTATGCTTATGAAAGGAAAGCAAGTTGAAATTGAATAAATTGCTGTAAGGAAGAATATTGAATTGATTGAGACTGCCCATAATAAACAGGGCATAATTTATCTTCAATTTGTTATTTTTTCTATAGGTATGTAGAACAGTCATTGAAAAGAGCTATGATCTTTAGATTAAATGAAGGAAAACCATATTTTACCAACTCACCGACCCTTTGAAAGAGTATTTCATTTTCAGTGGCTCCATGTTTTGTGAAAACTGAACCTTTACATGTTCTCCCTACCAAAAACATCCCTGTACACATGCCACACTCCTTAATGATCATTAATCTGATGCCATCATATTCTATTCAATCATAAAAAGCGTTCTGAACTCTCACTTAAATGTCAGTAGGTACCTCCTGCTGCATAACTTGGAAAAACCTTTTCATTTGCATAAAATCAGTTGTCATTTTGTACTTTTACTCGTATTTAAGGGAATGTGGAACAAGCACTCCCCTTTCATCTCCGAGTTCTGGGTTTTGGATCAGACTTGACTGATAGAATGCAGCTCTGCATTGCCAGTAACAGAAGAACGTTTGGGCAGTTTTAACCCAACTGCCCTTGAGGCTACGGCATAAGAAATTGCAAATTTGTCCAAAGTAGCTGAATCAAAGAGAAGTCTCAGATTCAGTCCCTGTTCTACATGGAGTTAGCTGATATCAGCTGTAGGGACAGCTAGGTTATTAGAATCGATCGTAGGATTCCTGGATTTGGGTGGGTCAAATCAGCCAACGTTTCTACTGATCCATTAACTGCCATTGGAAGTATGTATGTGTGAAGATTGGGTGAGGATAGAATGTTGTCTCCAGTTAAGTGCCATGCTTAGACTAATTATCAAGGTCTGCACATGAATAATGACCATTTGGTTGCGATAGTAGAGAGTGACCAGTATCCATGGAATCATATTCTGGTAAAGCAGTCAACCTCTTGAGAAGTCGACGGTGGGTGAATGGGACAGTCTAAAATTGGTGATATAATTTAAAGGTATATGTAAACTCTGAGACAACATGTGTTCTGGTTAAATAGGGTGATGTAGTATATGATTCACTTTCGGTGCAAAGATGCTATAACTGTAGCTTTGGTGTGAAGTGGCTTCCCTTTACATAGTAAAAACAAAATTACCTGGAAAAACTCAGCAGGTCTGGCAGCATGGGCATAGAAGAAAAGAGTTGACGTTTGAATCCTCATGACCCTTCAACAGAACAGTTCTGTTGAAGGGTCATGAGTACTCGAAACGTCAACTCTTTTCTTCTCCACCGATGCTGCCAGACCTGCTGAGTTTTTCCAGGTAATTCTGTTTCTGTTTTGGATTTCCAGCATCCGCAGTTTTTTGTTTTTATCCCTTTACATAGTGCTGCAGTTAAAAGGTTACTGCAGCATTCATCCAGAGCCAGAACTTATCGAACATTAGAGCAAAGTGGAGTGAGATTTTCTGGAGGCAATAGTGTTAGTTTTATTCACTTCAGAGTCACTTCGGACCGTGATATTTTATCTATGCTCTACATGTCATATATCTTTTGGAAGCCAAACCATTTTGCACAAAACTTGTTTGATTTAGATTATGAAATTCCAGTCAGCCTTTGGATTTGCAGCACTTGTGCACCATAATATTTGTACCTTGACATTTCTAAATCTTCCTTAAGAGATCTTTGCTCTTTTAAAATAACTTGAACTCTAGGCAGTCTGATTTCATTTTTGTGGCTCTTGCAGACTGGACTGAAGACTGATGTAGCTATTGTCGGTAAGCCTCCTCGCAGCCCTGTGATGTCTAAGCGATCCTGTGGTTCGCCTGTCAGGAGTAGCTTTTTACCATCTCATAGGGTAGGGGAATTGGGAAAGCATATGCCAGACATACAGAATTGTTTGCTTTTTGCTGAAGTGTGTTTTGTGTGAATTGAATTAATATTTCTTCCTTTGACTTAATTTTTGATGCATTCTGTGGCTTACTGGAGTGTGTTTATATTACAGGATGTCCTGTTGTGGTGATACTCACCCCCTCTTCCCCACTCCACCATTATCATCCCACAATGTTGTAGTGTGCTCTGATATTGTATTGCGCTGAAGGTTACAGAAGAATATTCTACACTATATACTAAATCAGACAATTTTCAGAAAACTGATGGCACTACTTGTGAAATAACAGTAAACATTTTGAAAATTGAACAGAATATTAATCTGCCATCTATTTATTTGCATGTTAATTTTTACCCTTATCAATTTAATTTTAAAATGTTTTGGCTCGCAATCCTTTTGTGATTTCTTTTTATGTCTTTAAGTTAAGATTACTTGTGTAAAATCTTGCTTTGAAAAGCAACAAATGTTTTAAACTTACAAATATGCCTCCTAACAGTGATCAAATCCCTCTCTTCATATTGAAACCATTAATATGTTTCCCAGTAAGAAGAAGAAGATAAGAAAGTGAGGCAGTAGCAAAGTTGAGGGCAGGGATTT
Source organism: Carcharodon carcharias (assembly GCF_017639515.1). NCBI lineage: Eukaryota > Metazoa > Chordata > Chondrichthyes > Lamniformes > Lamnidae > Carcharodon > Carcharodon carcharias. Next base: position 167,298,896 of record NC_054470.1, read on the forward strand.
TATGGAGCCTAGGAAGCAGGCTGGAGGGTCATAAAATCCGATGGGAAAGCAAGAGGTAGAATTCCCATTGCCTTCCCTCTGCTGCTGGCATTTTACCAGGGACAGGAAAGACAGTGGATGACCCTCTGGCCATAATCTAATTAATGCCCTTAAAGGGCCAGTTAAGGGCCTCTTCCTGTCATGGCTGGTATTTTCCAGGGGTACATGGGCTCTGCATGTGGAGAGACTGCCAGGTATTCCCTGGCAGCTTTTTGCAGGCGCGGGTGGGGGCCCTCCTGATCTCCTGATCAAGCATTCTGTGGTCCATAGAGGGCCCCCCGTCAGCAGCAGTGTTGTGCCCCACCCACCAAATGCTGAAAGACTTGCCCTCATGACTGACACTCTTTCCCCCAACCCCCTGCTAGAGCCTGCCTGACCTCCTGACCCTAGCCTGACTTACCTTCGTTCTGGGACCTCCTGCATCTTCACTAGTCCTGGACTGCTGCAGTACCAACAGTGGCCACTGGTCTCAGTGGCACTGCTGGGACTGGAGAACTGTTAGCCCTCTAATTGGCCAGCAGCTCTTTGGGAGCAGGATCTCAGCCTTAAAGGCTGGCAATTAATTGCCTGAGGATAATAAAATGCAGTCAGGACTTCCATCTCCATTTGAGGTGGGTTTGTCTCCGACTTTACAGCCTGTGGGTGGGGCCACCACTGCCCAGCCCAGGCGACCTATGGGGTAGCCAGAAGACCAGGGCGTGAGCAGCCAAGCTTGGGATTGAAGGCTGGAGCGGGTAAGGCAGAAATAGCAAGAGGTCTGAAATGGGGGGTGGAAACATCCAGAGGGAGGGAGTAGAAATGGATCTTATACAGGGAGAGGTAACAATTAAATGGGGCCTGTAAATCAGAAAGGTGGGCTTGGAAGCAGGAGACCAATAGGTTGTGTTGGGAAGGAGCAATCAGCAACAACTGGGGCTTGGGCTGCTGCAGGTTGGGAGGGAAAAGAAGAGTAAGAGAGAGGATTGAATATTGACTTTGGCATTTGTTGCCTGATTGTTGGCACTGCTGAGGCTGGATTTTAGGTGCCCCCACTGGGTATTTTTGGCAGCAGGGCAGTATGTAAAATAGGTGGATGCCAACCCCCCCCTCCCCCCATAATATTGGCGATGGGAGGGTGCCAAAATTGGCAGCCTGCCCACCATATTTAGATAAATAATCAAGGGTCAATTGAGCTTGTTAACAAGCTAGTTGACTCCAATAATATGCTGCCCAAGCCATAACACATCTGGTGTAGGCAGTCAGGCGGAATTGAGCAGGCCATCTCTTTAAAAGCATTTTAAAAGTGTAGGAGGGAAGAGGGGGGCTCCCTTAGCATTTTGGGGCAGTTGAGGCAGCTCCCCCCCACCACCTCCGGCCAAGAAAGTACCTCCTGTTCCTACCCACTTGCTCTGTACAACACACCACCAACCATCCCCCCCCCCCCCCACCCCCCCCACAATCACTCCTCTCCCTGAACTGCCTAAACCCTCCCTGCCCAAGACCCGGGGCTTACCTTCCTCCAGGATCCATGGGCCTTCTTGAACCTGCTTGCAGTTCTGGCAGTGCCCACTAATGTTCTCTTGGCACTGTCGGGATTGCAAGAGATTGGCTGGCAACTCCCGAGGTCAGGGATTCCTCCCCAGTGAGGGCTGGAATAAGCTGCCCCTGGTGTACGTTCTCACTCTGGAGGTTGGCTTGCATGGTGGATCATGCAAGTTGTAATGCAGTTGCTAAGCTCAGAAAATTGCCTTTGTGAAGCTGAGCTGCGAAGAGTATGGCAGAACAGGGCTGCTGACTGCCTGTCTTTCTGGCTCTGACTCTGTCTCAAATTCTGGGGATGAGAGAGCTTTGTATAAAAGTGGAAGGTGACATTAACAGCACAGGCTGCAGGGTCACTGGACTGTCGCTCCCTTGCTGATTTGCTGTTTTTCTGATAACAATGCCTCATAATGTTTTAGAAGTATTTGGATGTGCACTTGTGATGCCATGGCATACAGGGCTATGGACCTAGTGCTGGAAAATGGGATTAGAATAATTAGGTATTTGTTTGACCGGTGGAGACTCGATGGGCTGAAGAGCCCTTTTCTGTGCTGTAGACCGCTATGACTCTATAATCATTGTCTTTTAGACTATTATCATTCGAATGTGGCTCTGTGGGCCCTATTTCTGCTGTACAACTGTGGCATTGCCACAGGCAGCATATTCCCCCGTCATTTTGAAAATCTGAAAGCTATACCAAAATGGGGCGTAAACCCAAAGGAATGGGTTCCATCACAAATTCACTCTATTGATGGGTGGGTATTGTATTTGAGGGAGGCTTGGAATGGGGGAGAGAGACACTCTCAAGTGAGCCATTACCAAGAACACAGCTAGGGAAGAAATATCGTGTTTTAAGAAGATAGAGATGGTCACTTCGAAAGTCAGGGGCGAGGGGCACAGAGAGGTGTATTTTTTATTTAATTGTGGAAACCTCATCCCGCCTGTGGATGAGGTTTGTTAAAAAATCAAAAGGCCGCCTGGCTGATTTACCCACCCGCCAACCATAAGTTTGGACGGGCAGCAAAGAATAGGATTTAAAGTAATTGATTAAGGGCCTTAATAGGCCTCTCGTGTGCAGCCCGCCGACTGAGATGTTACGCGATGACGTCGGGACGCTCGTCTGAAGCAGTCCGTGTCCATTACTATCTTACGCTCGATCAGGTCGGGTGTGCACCCGCCCACCCGCAGGATGTAAAACCCTGCCCCAGGATGGTGGTGGTGGGGGAATCGGTGATGGTAATGCTGTTGAATGTCAAGGGGAAATGTTTAGATTATCTCTTGTTGGAGGTGGTCATTCCCTGGCACTGTGTGGCAAGAATGTTACCTGCCACTTCTTATCCAGAGCCTGAACATTGCCCTGGCCTTGCTGCACATGGACACGGACTGCTTTAGTAACTGAGGACTTATGACTGGAGCTGAACACTCTGCACTTCTGACCTTAATGATGAAGCAGCTGAAGATGGCTGGGCCTAGGACACTATCCTGAAGAACTCCTGCAGTGATGCCTGGGACAGAGATGATTGGCCTCCAACAACCACAACTTTTTCTAACTTAGGAATAGAAAGTTGGGGAGGAGAGGAAGAGCCCATAACAACGCTGTCCATTCAACATTATTGAAATTCTATATTTTTGAACATTCAATTAGGAACATATATTGTTTTATAAAAAGTTTCCTTTTATTAAATCGAAAGGCACTTCTCTCTATTTTCTTTGGTAATAATGAACTGGAAATTTTAGATCATCTTGATCATCTTGGCTAAGTCCTAAATCTAAGATTGTCATTAAATTGTGTGTTTAAAAGAAATTTTGTCTGGTTTTTATTAATCTTTCTCTTTTCTGTTAAGCCTCTGATTCCCTCTTGACTTAATGGAGTTAGGAAATCTGAAAGGAGTTTCTTCTACCCAGAAGTAGTACTCCATCGCTATCTGAAAATATAGTTCTTAAGGCATAACGTGACTATTGAAAGACTCTGGAGTTTGCTGCCTTCTGAAGACCTGCTGTTTTGAGTATCCTCCTTTCGTGCTGTAAATTATAGGACGGAGCTCACAGAGCAGCTATTGGTTTACAGTTTGGAACAGATTCAGTGCTATACTGAAGCCATTTAATCCTAGAGTACATGCTCTGGCTGTTGGATACTACAGTCTGTATTAGTGAGTTAACCACAGGTTCAACAAGATTCTCCTCCGCAGTGCTGGCTTACTTAGACGCAGCATTCTGAGATTCTGGCTTGGGTCTCTGCTCAGTTAAAAGCTTTTGCTGTTCATACACTGATCAACATTAAATGCTCAATGAGGATAAACAAAAATATTTTCCAGTCGCTTGGCAGTACAGAACTTGAATATTACTGAAAAGAGGGATATGTTGCTGAAACTTCTTTGTCGTGCACTCATCAGGACAAATGCAAGAATGCCAAATTTCAAAAGATCGCAACAATTTATGCTACAGGAGAAGTGTCCTGCTAGGTTGTCAGGTCAACTCTAATTGGCTAAGGTATTGTCATGCAAAAAGCAACAGGGAATTATAGGCTGCCCAAACTCCCTTGGGGCATGTTTCTTTGGTTGTAATAAACAGCATACCAACATGCTCAGCCAGCCATGCTTGCAAAACGGAAAAGAAAATGTCTACGGTTGGTTGTGATTCCACAGTTGTGCAGCACTTGCAGAACAATCCTGAATGTACTAATAGCTACACTAACAACTAATTTAAGACAATCAGTTGAGCTTGTAACATGGCTCATTTAGGCTTGTTAGAAGCAACATACATTCGTATGCAGGGACCTGTTCTCGGCAAACAAAAGGTATATTTTCAAGCCTTGCACCTTTCTTGAATTACCCAGGAGCTTGGGGATCCTGTATTCCCTGTTGTTGGCTCCATGGCAATGCCTCAGCCAATCAGAGCTGACTTGCCAATCAGTCAGCATCCTTTTCTCATGTAGTATAAATTGTTGTGATTGTTTGAAATTTGGCATTCTTTTGTTTGTCCTGATGAGTGCAAAATGAAAAAACTTCAACACATCTCTCTTTTCAGCAAAAATACTTCAATCGTGATCGCCTTTCCACAGCAACCTTTAATTCCAATCATCCATGTCACATCTTGTAAAATGTACATCTAGGGGGCTTTATTCATAAGTTATTGGTGACTTATCATTGAAAAGAGTGCACACACAACCAGCATTGTGGGATAAACGAGGATCATTATTCTTGACTGGCTGCAAAGCTTTTAGTTTTTTGAGGATTTTAATTATTTTGCAGAGCAATATCATGCCTTTATTTTTTTTTTCTCTGTCTATTGAGAACATATAGCATGCATGAAAAGTAAATGCATAAGCATCCATTGCAGTGTGTCCAAAGTGATCTGGCCTGTGATTTGACTTTGCAGTGTTGCAAACAGCATGGAGCTGAGCACGAGTAACGCATGATGATGCGTGTACGGAAGGCTCTTTGCTACAGGTTTTTTTTTAAGATTATCCTCTCTACGGCTTCCCTTTCAGTAATGCTTCAGTTTAATTAGAAATGTTGTTTTAGTTTCCAGATGTGAATAGTTTCACGATTTCATGGAATGCTATTTGTTTTCTGTCCAATGATGACAGTAACAAAATGAATGTGTGTCTCTCCCATAGCCTCAGCAACCTACTCTTGTTCACGAACGTTCACAGATCGGAGAGCCGTGAGTACAGTTTTATTTATTTCTGAATAACGTATTTGTTTAAAAATAAAATCAAATTGACTTAGTGGCTTGAACCTGAGGTCCTGAGTTAATATTACCCAGCAATCAGGGAGAATGAGATGTTGGTATCTAAAAGCGAGTTTATAATAACGTAGTAACACACAAGTCGTTGGTGCGTTAGCTCGATCCAGAAGAATCATATTGCTTAGGAAACCATTCAAGCCATTATGTAGTATTTCTCATGCAAATCTCCAATCTCAAATCTTATGTCAGATATGAACCTGCACTCAGCTGCTTTAATATAGCAAATGCCCCAAAAGGAATGTTATTGGACAGTTTTAAACAACATCTTAATTGGAGGAGAAAGGGTGCAAAGAGGTTTGGGGACTGAATTCTAGAGCGTGGGGTTAAAATGGCTGACAGCATGGCCGGCAGTAGTGGACCAAAGAAAGTGAGGGATGCAGAAAAGGCCAGAGTTGGAGGAACAGAGTTCTTGGAGGTTTGTAGGGCTGGAGGAGTTTGCATGAGATAGGGAGAGGTCAATTTTGGAGGGGTTTGAACGCGAAGATAAGAATTTTAACATTGAGGCATTGGTAGAGCAGGAGCTAATGTAGATCAACAAATACAGGATTAATAGATGAATAGGATTTGATGTGAGCCGGGATACTGGCAGCAGAATTTTGGGTTAGCTCACTTTAATGGAAGATGGCAGGTCAGCCAGGAGAACGTTAGCATAGCAGAGCCTGGGTTTGCTGAAAGCATGGGTGAAGATTTCAGCAGCAGATGGAGTAATACAGGAGATATTATGGGGGTGAAAGTAGGCAGTCTCAGCAATGGAGATGATATGGGGTAGGAGGTAGAGCTCAAGATCAAATAAAGTCTAGGATGCTATATGCTTTATTAACCGGGCTCTCAACCTGCCCTGCCACATCCAATTACTTATGCACATATTCACCAAGGTCCCTCTGCTCCTGCACTGCACCCCTCCCCGCCCCCCCACTTAGAGTAGTACCCTTTATTTATATTGTGTCTCCATGTTCTTCCTACCAAAATGAATCACTTCACACCTCTCTGCATTGAACTTCATCTGCCACTTGCCCGCCCATTCCACCAACTTTTTTTTTGTTCATTCATGGGCTGTGGTCTTCACTAGCTGGGCCAGAATTAATTGCCCATCCCTAGTTGCCCTTGAGAAGGTGGTAGTGAGCTGCCTTCTTGAACTGCTGCAGTGTAGGTACACTCACAATGCTGTTAGGGAGGGAGTTCCAGGTTTTCGATCCAGCGACAGTGAAGGAACTGTAATATATTTCCAAGTCAGGATGATGAGTGACCTGGAGGGGAACTTCCAGGCAGTGGTGTTCCCATCTATCTGCTGCCCTTGTCCTTCTGGATGGTAGTGTTCGTGGGCTTGGAAGGTGCTGTCTAAGGACTCTTGGGGAACACCTGCGGTGCATCTTGTAGATGGTACACATTGCTGCTACTGTGTGTCGGTGGTGGAGGAACTGAATTTTTGTGGATGTGGTGCCAATCAAGTGAGCTGCTTTGTCCTGGATGGTGTCAAACTTCTTGAGTGTTGTTGGAGCTGCACTCATCCAGGCAAGAGGGGAGGATTCCATCACACTCCTGACTTGTGCCTTGTAGATGGTGAAGCGGCTTCGGGGAGTCAGGAAGTGAGTTACTTATTGCACAATTCCTAGCCTCTGATCTGCTCTCTTAACCACAGTATTTATATGGCTAGTCCAGTTCAGTCTTTTTTTGAAGTCCTACACCATCCTCCTCATAGTTCACAATGCTTCTTAATTTCATATCATCCACAAATTTTGAAATTGTGTAGGTCATTCATATATATCCGGAAAAGCAAGAGTCCCAACAGGCTCCTGTGGAACACCACTACAAACCTTCCTCCAGCCCAAAAATACATCCATTAACCAGTACTCGCTGTTTCCTATCACTCAGCCAGTTTCTATGGGCAGAGTTTTGCCCTTGATGCGGTGCTTGGCGGGGGCAGTCAGGAAGCTTACCCGCGATCGGCACTGAATCGCAATTTCACGTTGGCGAGCCAATTAAGGCCCACCCAGCGTGGAACGCGAGCGGCAGCACTGAACACTCCCTGTGCGGGCGGGGGGAGGAGGGCAAGTGGGCCCAGCGCGACTGAGCGCTTCAACCTCCCTGAGGCATGGAGCTGCCTCAGAGGTGAAGCACTGTTTTTAAAAAAAAAACTAATGAAGAAAATAAAAATGTCATAAAACATGTCCCTCGTGTGACATGTTTCTAACTCAAGTGTAAAATTTTAAATTTATTTTTATTTGCTTTAGGACATAATAACCCGCCTGTGGATGAGGTTTCCTATAAAGTACTAAGGCCACTTGGTGTTTTCGCCTACCTGCCAACCATAAGGTTGGATGGGCAGTGTAAATTTGAATTGAATGATTTTTTAAAATGGCCTTAATAGGCCTTTTAATTGTCGGCAGGAGCGCTGCCGAATGAAATATCACAGTACAACGTGATGACATCGGGCCAACGTCATCGTGCATCACTTTATACTTGGCCAGGTCAGGCACGCTCGCCTGCCAAGCTCAATATTCTGCCCTATGTTGCCACTGTCTCTTTTAAATACATGAGATATAACTTTGTTTCCAAGTCTGTTCTACGGCACTGTATAAAATGCTTTTTGGAAATCCATGTACACCACATCAACAGCATTGCCCTCATCAGCCCTCTGTGTTATCCCTTCAGAAACCTCTAGCAAGATAATTAAGCACAATCTATCCTTAACAAATCCATGCTGCGTTTCCTTAATCAGCCTGCCTTTGTCCATGTGACTATTCATTTTGCCCCACATTTTATTTCTATAAGTTTCCCCACCACTGAAGTTAAACTGACTGGTCTGTAGTTGCTGGACTTATCTTTACACCCTTTCTTGGAGTGTAATGTTTGCAATTCTCTGATCTTCTGGAACAATCCCTGAGCCTAAGGAAAACTAAAAAAAAATTATGGCCAGTGCCTCTGCAATTTCCACTCTCACTTCCCTCAGTGTCCTTGGATGCATCTCATCTGGTCCTGGGTGATGTATCAATTTGAAATACAGACAGCCTATGTAATATCTCCTCCTTATACATTTTAAATCCTCCTAGTGTATTAATTACCTCCTCTTTCACCATGGCCTGGGTAGCATCCTCTTCCTTGGTAAAGACAGATGCAAGATACTAATTTAATATCTCAGCTATTCCCTCTGCCTCCATGTGTAAATCGCCTTTTTGGTCCCCAGTTGACCCTGCTCCTCCTTTTACCATCCGTTTACTATTTATACACCTATAGAAGACTTTGGGATTCCCTTTTATGTTAGTTACCAGTCTCTTTTCATGCTCCTTATTTGCTTCTCTCATTTGCCTTTTCACTTCCGCTCTGAACTTTGTGTTTGGCCTGGTTCTTCATTTTATTATCCACCCGACATCTATCATTAGCATGCTTTTACTTCTTCATCTTATCTCTTTTTTTCATCCAGGAAGTTCTAGATTTGTTTACTCTACCTTTCTCTTTCAAGGGAATATACTTTGACTGTGCCCAAACTATCTCCCCTTTGAAGATAGCCCATTGTTCAGCTGCCGCTTTTCCTGCCAACCTTTGGATTCGGGCCAAATAAATTGAAATCATTCTTACCCTATTAAAATTGGCTTTCCCCCCAGTTAATTATTCTTACTTTAGATCATTTATTGTCTTTTGATCACTGTCTCTTAGTTGTCCTCTTCCTGATATTTGATCCACTTGGCCCACCTCGTTGCCAAGAACCAGGTCCAACAGTGTCTCCACTCTCATTGGGCTGGTAACATACTACTGTAGAAAATTTTTGTGAATGCACTCTAGGAATGCTTGCCCATCCCTGACCTTTACGCTATTTATATCCCAGTCTATATTCGGATGATTAATGTCCCCCATTATAACTACTCTATATTCACCGTTCCTTCACTGTCAGCTGTGTCAAAATTCTGGAACTCCCTCCTAAACAACACTGTCGGTGTGCCTACACTACATGGACTGCAGCAGTTCAAGAACACAGCTCACCACCACCTTCTTGAGGGCAATTAGGGTTGGGTAATAAATGCTGGCCTAGCCAGTGATGCCCACATACCATAAATGAAGGTATTAAAAAAACCTTGTACCTCTAATTTCTTGGCAAATTGTTTCCTCTACATTCTTTCTACTTGTTGCTGGCCTAAAGACAATGCAATTGCACCTTTTTTGTTCCTTAGCTCTAGCCCAATAGGTTTCTGTAATAAAAACAGAAAATGCTGGAAAAAACTCAGGTCTGGCAGCATCTGTGGAGAGAGAAAAACAGAGTTAATGTTTTGAGTCCGTAAGATGCTTCTTCAGAACTAAAGATTTTTGTCCTTGGCCCCTTTGGGATATCCTCACTTCCCAGCACTAATGCTCTCATTAACCAATACATCAATACTGCTACCCTTTCCCCTTTCCCTTCCTTTCCTGTCTTTCCTGAAAACCTTGTACACAGGAATATTTAACACCCAGCCCGCCCGTCTTTAAACCAGGGGCTGAATTTTGCCCTTGATGGGCGGGCCCGACCGACTCGACAGTGGGCGGGCAGCCAATCGCTGCCGCTGAAATGGGCCCTGCCACCATTTTAAGTGGGTGGGCCAATTAAGGACCACCCAGCGTGACACCCGATGGGAGGCGCTATGCACTTCCTGTGCGGGTGGGGTGGGGGGAATTCCCCAAATGCGAGAGTGCGCTCTTTTGCACTCGAGGCTAAGTGGTGCCTCAGGGAGATCGCTGAAAGGCTTTCAAAGTTTAAAAATAAAAAAATCATTAACATGTCCCCCTCATGTGACAATGTAACACGAGATGGGACATGTTAATAAAGTGCACAAAAACTTTATTAAACTTTTTAAAAGCCAACATGAAACTTCATCCCACCACTGGATGAGGTTTGTTTAAAAAAAATCACTTACCCGCCTGCCCATTGGGCCCATGCGCCAAGCCCAAGTTCGCACGGGCTTTTCAAAATTGGCATCAATTACCGAGTTAAGAGCCTTAACGAGGCCATTAATTAATGGTGGGCACGCGTTGCACTGCACAGTGCGCCTGCCCACCTAAATATCGTGATGCTGCACGCTGACGTTGGGACGCTCGCTCCGCCACCCACGTGTCAGCCAGAAAGTTCAGCCCCAGGTCTCTGTTACAACCACAACATCATAGTTCCACGTCAATTTGAGCCTGTAACTCACCAATCTTATTAACCACTATCTGTGCATTCACATCCATGCACTGTAACCCTGCTGTGGACTTTTACTTTCTCCCTTACTCTGAACCCACCTAACAATTTACTGTTCCCTACTGCTCTCTATCTTTCCCAGTCCTCTGTGCACCTTGGTATTCCTCTCTAATAATTCCTCCTGTTGTCTACACCCCTCCCTAAAAGCACTGTGGGTTCAAAAAGGCAACTCACCACCACCTTCTCAAGGGCAATTAAGGGTGGGCAATAAATGCAGGCCTAGCCAATGATGCCCACATCCCATAAATGAATTTTTTTAAAAAATATAAAACCATGATATAGTTTCAAGTCAGGATGGTGCGTGGCTTGGGGGGAACTTGTGGGTGGCCTAGTTCCCATGTGACAGCTGCCCTTGTCCTTTGAGGTGGTAGAGGTTGCACATTTGGAAGGTGCTGTCGAAGGAACTTTGGCAAGTTGCTCCAGTGTATTTTGTAGATGGCATTCATTGTTGCCACTGTGTGCTGGTGATGTTTGAGGCGGTGGATGAGGTACCGATCGAGCATGTTGCTTTGTCTTGGATAGTGTCAGTCTTCTTGAGTGTTGTTGGAGCTGCAGTCATCCAAGCGGAGAGTATTCCGTCACCCTGCTGACTTGTATCTTGTAGATTTTTGGAAGTCAGCAGGTGGGTTACTCAACACAGAATTCCCAATCTCTGGCCTGCACTTGTCACCACAGTATTTACACAAAATAAATATGTTTAAAGATGTTTCAAGTGCTTGCAGTTTCTACTATTGTCTCTTTAAAGCATCTGGATAAGTTGATACGTTTATTGGACTGTGATTAAAAAGGAGTTTTTTTAAGAACGTGGAAAGTTATCAATGAGACTTTTTTTATAAAAATGTTTTTTTCACACATCCTGCTGTCATTGGTTCTATACCGTCTATAGTGTGTGAATGGGCATGGAAACACCATAATGTGGCATGAGGGGCATGGGTGGGGGGCATGAGGTCACATGGATGGGGCATGCAGAGTGTGGGGGGGGGGTGAGGGCTGGAGGGTCTTTCTGTTTTTATTATAGCTGGGATGAAGTTCCGCAGCACTGAGCCAGGCCATTTAAATAGCCTGCTTCGACAACCAGCAGCCCCCGTGGCTGCCTCCAAAGTTTTTTCCCCAGATCAGTTGGTCCAACGGTAGTCCGCACCCACCACCCCCACATTGAAAATCCCGTCCTTGAGGGCACTTTCCCCTGAGGCGCTCCAAGCCGGGGTGGGGTGGGGTGGGGGGGGGGGTGGGTTCTCCTGATTCCCACTACCCTCCTCGAGGATGAAACTCCAACCTGCTGTGTGAAGGATCTATGAAGGATGCAGAGGAGCCTGCAAATTGGATAATTATGCTCCAGGGAGAAATGTGTTTACCAGACGCACAGGGGTAAGACCAAACAGAAGCCACCTTCAGACCGTGTGAAGAATAATTGTTTTGCGTTGTGATTTTTGAAACCGCTGCCAGTGCTTGGTTTTCAGTACCAGCAGTTATCGTTCCTATTTTTGGCCACGGAAGTTTAATTTGCTGAAGCTAATGTAGAAACTGGACTTGGTGCAGAGCCTGAACTTCTCTGCCTTTTAATCATGAAGTTACTGCCACAGCCGAATAGGTATAACACAGAATAAATGTTAACAATTAAGACAGAACAAAAATACTACTTGTTAGATTCTCCTTGGGTCAAAGATTGACATGTTGCCAAACAATGGAGAGATATCATTTGAATTCTTGAAGGATCTTTCGCTGGTACACTGAGGAGAAAAGGAATCACACTCCTGCACTGCCAAGAATTAAAAGGTCCAAATTTATTAGAATTCCATACATGTCACAAGAGGCTTTATCTCAATCTGTGACTCTGCGTTATAGACTGCACATATACCATCCATTTCCTCATTCACTGGGATTGGAGAAGGCTATCTGGCCCATTGCACCTGTACTGATGATGATTCATAAGCTGGAGTGATCCAAACCTAACTCCCTGTATCTTTTCCTAATCTTCTTTCACAGATATGTATCCATTTTCCTTTTTAGAATAATGTTATAGTCTCTGTCAAATGGCTCTTTGTGATAATTAATTTCATGTTCTAAGTAACCTTCTGTCTGAAATTCCTTAAACAATTTTTCATGACCTTTCTCCTCCAAACTACCCATAATTTTAAAAACCTCGATTAGAGCCCTCTTACCCTCCCTGTTCCAATGAATAAGATCCCTTTTTTTTCCCCAGCCTATTTCCATAAGATCATTTGAGGAAATCCTTACTGTATCCTTTCTAAGTCTGCATTATCCGTTACTTAGTGGAATTCCCAAATCTGCACACAGCATCGCAACCATGGCTTAACAAACGCCTTGTGCAAGTTCAGCATCACTTCCTGCTGTTTCCATTCTCTGCCCCAATTGGCCTTTTTGATGGCCTATTCAAACTGCACCCAGATTGTTCAATTAGTAATGCAATTTAGTTTAATCAGTACTGCATTTCCATTTGATTTCTATAAATGTTTACATTAAATTTTTGGTAGCGTGAGAGGTATGGACGGGCTAAATTTAAACATTTTTTTTGTATTTTCTCACAGGTACCAAGCTATGTACAGCTACAACCCTAGAAATGAAGATGAGCTGGAGCTCAAGGAAGGAGATATTGTTGATGTAATGGAAAAGTGTGATGATGGTTGGTTTGTTGGTATGTGTCTTCTAAAGTATCTTTCTGCAAACAGAGTAGGGATGAGCTAACAAAGTAATGTTAATTTTTGAATCCCCAACGAGTAAAAAATAGGACACATTAGTTTGGGTGAGAAGTGAGCAAGTGAATATCCCAGGAAACCAAAGGAGATGAGGTGACTCATGAGGCCAACTCTAAAAGAGGCCTAGAAACACTAGATCAGATAAATCAGGCAAATTCCAAGCTATCAACATCAAACAAATGTAAGCAGATTTCAGTTTAGAAGAAGATAAACTGTTGACAAACTCACCTAGAGAATATGGAATTCATCAATCCTACATTCCTAGCAGGGGCCCATAGTCACTAGGAGAACAGGGCCAGAGATGGGGTTACCACATTGTAGCCATGACCCATGTTCCTTTTCAGTGTGGTTCCTTGCTGGACGAGTGATATTTGTGAAACCCTATCAAGGCACTGTTTTACTTTTTATAGTAAAATTCCAAAAAGGTTGTCAATTGACGTTGAGACAAGTATAAGAGAGTCAAAATGAGCATCTACCTGAGAGCTATTTTCCAATTACTATCAGAAAAACCTGTGAAACTTTCCTGTGAACTTTAATATAATTTTGTGAATGGACCAAGGGTGCCTTGTACATGGCTCCCTGCTGTTTTGATAAACGTAACATCCGAATGCAAACCATCTAGATTTTTCCACACAAACCTGCATGAGTGCAACCTGTACAGATTTTAACTCTGTGCTTTCATTCACAGCTCACCCCTATTCTCCTGTCAGCTACCATAGGAAATGTACTTGCAGAAATGTAATGCATTATTTTCAGTGGCTAATACTTTGAGATTTTTTTAAAAATTCCTTTTAATTCCACTTATTTTCTTTCAACTGGGGAGTAATGTGCAAGTGGGCAGCATGACTAAGTTTAACCATTGACTTTCTTTGTGTTTAATCCATGTTTTGTACCAAAAGGACTTTTTCAACTACATCACTAAAATACAAATTAGACATTCGTAATCAGAGCTGTCAACAGTGGGTAGATATTTTCATCAGATAAGCTGGTCATATTTGTGTAGACATTTCGCTAGGGCTGCCAATGGGAAACCCCAGTTCCCTTGATTGCTACCACCCTCCTACCACCGCCTCTCCCTCCCCTCAATGGAGTGAGTACGCCTCCATTGTTATATATAAATGTTAAAAGTCCATAAACATGACTTGGATCCTTACTATGCAGCAGACAGGACTCCAGGCTACAATCATTTTTGTAGAGGTGTAGGGAGCAAAGACCTTAAGTGGAAGCAGATGTACAGACAACACTTATATAATCTATGTCAGCTTGGTTTAAAAAAAAAAGCACCATGAAGAATAACAGCAACATTCTGTCCCTGTGTTTCCTCCACCTGAAACTGGTGGGTGCTCTGTGCTACCATGTTTGGAGTCGGAAATGTCTAGACACTGTAGAACTGGGGCACATTTGAATCTGCAATGTTCTGTGGTATTCTATGGATGAATTTTGAATGGCCGCAGTGAGATTTGATGTTCCATCTAATTTTAGCTGTACCCTTTAGGTTTTGTCATGAGTCATGCGCCCACAGAGTAAGCAAAGATCATCATGTCATTCAAGGATATTCTTGGTTCCTTGTATGCTTTATTCCTAAACAACAAATTTATTAAGTTTATAACACTCGATAAGTTTTACATAGCTTTATCCTATAGACTTGTGTGCACTGGAATTTGGATTGAAACTGCCAAAAAAATAGTTTGCTGGTGAATCTCAACTCTCCTCTTAGAGAGATGAAACTATCATATAAGCTATTAGATTTCGATTCTAATTCAGAGGGGAAAGTGCAATCTAACACACTGTACCATCCAGGAAAAAAAAGTTGGATATAAAATATAACTTGCTCTTAATGGAGGTGATAAACTGACCTGTAGACATTTAAAGCTGTTACCTTGAGCATAAGTTGAGCAATTTCTGCCTTGAGTTGGCACTGGAGTAAGTTAAGAGACCCATCCAGAACTAGTTCACATCACTGTCCCAAGGAGCCCCTGAATGTTTCATACTACATGCAAATGACTGCAAAATTAAACACTGCTTATTAATGTACAAGATGGAGCTCAGAAGGAGATGACGACAGCTACCTTTGTCCAAGTTTGAGGGGTTTTTTTTAATTGTCAAACACTTTGCCAAACATCAAGACACATTTTCTTAGGAGCAGCCACATTGCTACCATCTCCAGAAGGAAGGACATGCATATGGACAGTAAGGGCACAAAAAAAGGACATAATGCCCAGGATTTCCTCCGTTTCACAAAACTGTTGGAAAAGAATAATAGTCCGAAATGACTTCCGAGGGAAAAACAAATGAGAATGGCATTCAGAAGAATGTTCCATTGGAATACGCCTTCAAGGACAAGTCAAGCTGCCAGGAGGAGCAGACTGCAAAAGAAAAACTTCATTTGTACCTGAAATCAAAACATCATCTACCCCGGAGTCCATTTATCCGGTAAGTTTACCTTATGGTCTCTCCTTCCATGCAATCTCCCCATAAAGTAAAAATAATGGACAAACATAAATTTAACATATGCAGAATGCCAAGAATGTTTTAACATCCCCAATATGCATGTAAGTGGTCCTGTGTACAGTGGTCCATTGTTGCACTTCACCTGCTTTTATAAGTTTCTTCCAAATGGCTTCTGCACCTGTCTGTCTGCAGCTCCACTGCATATGTTCAAATAACTAAGGCTTTGTATCTTGTACCTATTTTGTCTCCCCAGATAGTCAGCCAACTTCCATCTTAAATCCATCCAATCGAAAGGGCATGGAAAAGACACCAAGTGCCCAGAAGTCCACCGGCAAGGAGTTGTCATCCTCAGCAGTTGAGGAAGCAAAGCTACATATGGAGGGGGATATGCAGTCTCTTATTGAACGGCATGAAAGCCAATCATCTGTCACTGCATCTCCAGAAGGGATGTCTTGGGCATACCCAAAACGTTTGGGAGGAGCTGAACAGAAAGATGAGGCAACAAGTCAGCCAGAAGAGGAGGAAACCAGCAATGTGTCTGCCTCAACATCCCTGAACATTAATTTGGCCAAGAGTCTTTCTCCAACTCCCTCAGAGTTACAGAGTCACAACACATCTTCCTTAGAATCTGAACATCTTGATGTGTGCCCCTCGTCAACACAGAGTTCTATAAAGGATTCTTGTCTGCCAGAGCAGGTTATTGACAGTGAACCAAAAGAGAAAGCGACACGTGAGCTGCAAGTCGAAATTGCTAACTTCCTCACGCCATCTGCCGATTTCCTGGAACAGATGATGGACAATGTTCCTACTGGTGTGAAGGCTAACACGACAAATGAGAAGACCTATCAACAACAAGAGACAGATGCCAGTCTCTTTGCACTCTCCACAACATTTGGAATGCTTGTGGAAGAGGGTATGCACCTGCTCAGGAAGACCATGGATAATGTCCATTCCAGTGTGCAGTCTGGCAACAAGCAAATGCACACAGACATGGTTCACCTTCACAATGTTATCCACCTGGGCTGGGTGCAGTTGGCTGAACAAATGAGCTCTCTAATCAAAGTGCTCACCACACTTGTACATAACCAGCAACCATCTTCTACCTTGTTACATAATGTAGCCCTTCAGCGTACTGTAGCAATATCTGAAGGTCATTTTTCAGACTACCTCAGGTGTGAATCCACTCCTAGGATAGCTGACGAAACACTGTCTGCAACGTGCTACATTACAGAGGAGACTTTGACCAATGCTTCTTCTGAAAATCCAGCAGCCAGTTCTCCAAATTCTGAAACATATAAATGAAATGCCATATGTTAGCATTTTCCTCAAATACACGTATTCTGCACAATGATGTTGTGGTGATAGGGTTTCTGAATAGTACTTTTACTTATCTTAAGGTTTTGAAAGAAGATAGGAAAGACTTGCATTTACATAGTGCATTTCACCCCCACTCAAGCACCTTACAGCCAATTAAGTACTTTCTTAAATGTAGTCACTGTTGTAATGTGAGAAATCTGACAGCCAAGTTGTGCACAGCAAGCTCCCACAAACAGAAATGTGATAATGACCAGATAATGTTTTCTGCAATGCTGATTGGGGGATAAATATTCAACAGGACATCAAGGATAACTCCCCTGCTCTTTTTCAAAATAGCACCATGGAAATTTTTGCATCCACCCAAGCATGAACATGAGCCCTCAGTTTAACGTCTCAACCAAACCATGGCACCTCTGATAATGTAGTGCTCTTTCATTACAGCACTGAAGTGTCAGCCATGATTTTTGTGCTTAAACCTTGGAGTGGGACTTGAACCCAGAACCTTGTGACTCGGAGGCGAGAGTACCACCGATTGTGCCAGCAGGCACAGAAGTCAAGCAAAAAAAGCTGACTTTGCACTAAGATATATTTGACTGTTGTGCACACATCACCTATTTCATTGAACAAGCTACTTCAGGCAAATGGGGATAGCTCCATTCATGTGTCTTCCTTTCCCACAGAGTTACAATATTCTATTTACCAATAATATCCTAGTTGTTGCAGTGAAAATGCTTATTCTTATATGTGTCTCCACTTTTGTCTTTTCCCCTGTACATATGTACATACATACATTCTGAACATAGTGAACCCTTCAGAGTGGTGACAGCCTGCCTCCTGGATGGACCTGTACCTGCCTTGAAACATTTGACTTCCAGGTGGAAATGCAGCATAGTGAAGCTTTAAACTGGCTGGGATTGGCAGGAGGGGAGGCTCTCATTCCAATGGCCAGGCCAAATTAGCATGCCACTCCTCGACTTCCTGGCCAATAGGACTGGTGAGGTTGGCATGAAGCAGTGCTCAACCCTTAGAATAGTGTGATCCAGTGGCTTCTGCCAGATTGCAGCATGAGGTAAGTCAAATGAAGGCAGTCAGTGGGGTGGGTCGAGCAGGGGAATTAAATTATTGCTTTGTTACTCTTGGGAATTGAGCATTTCTGGTAAAACCAGCATTTGTTGCCAATCCCTAATTGCCCTTGAGAAGGTGATGGTGAGCTGCTGCCTTAAACCGCTGCAGTCCACGTGGTTCAGGTACATGCATAGTGTTGTCAGGGAGTTCCAAGGTCTTGACCCAGCGACAGTGAAGGAATGGCAATATAATTCCAAGTCGGGATGACTTGTGGCTTAAAGGGGAATTTGCAGGTGGTAGAGTTCCCATGCTGCTGTTCTTCTAGGTGGTAGAGGTCACTGATTTGGCAGGAACCTTGGCCAGTTGCTGCTTTGCAACTTGTAGATGGTAGGCACTGCTATCACTGTCCCATGGTGGTGGAAGAAGTCAATGTTTAAGGTTGTGGATGGGTGCCACTCATCCTGGCAAGTGAGGAATATTCCATCATAATCCTGACTTGTGCCTTTGTAGATGGTGGACGGGCTTTGGGGAGTCAGGAGGTGAGCTACTCACTGCAGAATTTCCTGCCTCTGACCTGAGTCAGATTTACGGCCTTTTACTTTTGAGGTTCATTCTGTATGTATGTGTAGAATAATCTTCCAAATGTAAAATGCAAGTACACCACCATTAAAATATTGTACAGGGCTAACTGTTTCCGACACATGATCATTGCTGAGTACTATTTTGTGTTAGATGTAAGACCTAGTTTGCGGATTTAAAGAAAGTCAGTAATGACTGGGTAAAATTAATCAGATCATCCTCCTACTATCCCACCCTAATTGGTTTTACAGTTATTTATATTCCACAAGCATTAACATTTTACTGTGCAGTTATAATTGTGCTATGAAACACAAAAAAACATCTTTAACAACCAGTTTTCAAAGCTGAGACAAACATCATCCATTTGATACTAATGTTACTGAAAGGTAGATTATCACCCCCTCCACACCTGCAAGTTTTATCTGATTTTAATTTAAAATGTAATTAAGTGAACACATGGGTATCCTCAGGAAAATATAAGCGGGGCGTTGCTTATTACAAGTGTTTTTTAATCAAAATGTTGGTAACTAAAAATGATCAATAAGATGGCACACTAGGGAGATGAAACAATAAAGACTAAAAGGCTGGGAGATATTGAAGTTTGCTTTTTTCTTTTTAATCGCAGGAACTTCGCGGAGATCCAAGTTCTTTGGTACATTTCCAGGAAACTATGTGAAGCGACTATAAGATTTTATACATATTTGTATACACATTGCTTTGAGTTTAGCACAGTAACCTCTGCAGCTCTCATTAAAAGAAGTTTCAGTCTGTAGACACTCAAAAAACAACCTTTGTGACAGTTGTGTGATTGACTACAGCTAACTTCAGAAGCATTGCATCAATTGGCACCACCTTCTGCCAAGTAATAAGGACATTTTAAAACAAAGTACTGATCATGCCATCTGGAGGCTGTTCTACGTTCCCTTCAGGATATTTTGCAAACAATTGGTTTTTATTATTATGGTGCACTTATTTGATCAACCCTTTTTCCCCCCTATGTATGTAAACATAGTAAATGCCTATTTATTCTTCCGGGTACAGGAGCTCTGTGGTCTGTCACTAATACTTATTATTGATGATTTTGAGTAGAAAAAACACATAATACGATCAGCAAGTACTGCTAAGATAGTTTGTCACACTCCAAACTGGAGGTGAAGTCCTGTAGTCTACTCTTTTTCCTCCAATTAATTCACTTGGTTTGTTTTGCTGCTGAATGTTGAGATATGGAAACAATGTCACGTTTTGTACAGGTTGTTTGAAAATCGATGATTGTGTGTTTCTCACTTGCACCACGTTTTTCTTAAAAATGGTGGTTTAGAATACATAGTAAATGTCAGGTTTCACAATAGAATATTGAGTTGATCAGGCCATGTGACTGTTCTTTGAGGCAAGCTATATTCGGGCTCCCAAATCCTAATTGTCACATTTAGCGCTTTGGGTGGCTCCATGGACTCAGCAGTCACTGAAGGAGGGAGGTGTATAACCGTTAAATGTCTGCAGTTTGAAAGTAGATTCAAGTGAGGCAAAGTGTTTAGTCACTGTTTGCTCCAGTCGTGCTCAAGAAGGTTTTTAAGAAGAGAGATGGTGCACATCTTTAAATCCATTTATTTGAAATCAGTAATGCTATTCACAGTTATGTTCAACGTAACTCATTTATTTATATGGAAATGCACCTGCCATGCTTTCTTGTACTTCCAAAGTTCCTGAAAGAATTTCCATGTACAATTTGTTTATATGGTTGAATAATTGAGTAGCTTTTTTCAAATACATATAATTCCTGGACTAAAAATTGAAAAACATTTTCTTGGCTACTCAATATTTTTCCAAAATGGAATGCTCTTTGTGTTAAAAGAATCGGAGCACTGTGTTCCCTGGAATAAAACAGTAAATTATAACTGCCATGATTGGGTATGAACACACAGATGGGGAGGAGGAAGAAATTGTTACCGCTGCAGCACCTTAGTTCAAAAAGAGAGTGTGTGATTGTCCTTTTCATTTCTTTCATAAATGCTTGAGTTTACTACAGTGTATGTTGTCCACGACAGTTTGTATATATATGTGTCTGCTTTATTTTGTACAGTTGTTTTAGTTGTTGCATTTAAAACAGATCACTACTTTTCAGCAACTTTTGTAAGTCTCTGTCATTTCCCCTACCCCTTTTTACTAACCACCTCTCCCATGCCCTGGTTGCAAGCACATCTAGATGATGCGAGTGTGTATGATAGTATTTTATTGCAGAATTTTGCAAATTGTA
The DNA here is from genome assembly GCF_017639515.1 of Carcharodon carcharias. NCBI lineage: Eukaryota > Metazoa > Chordata > Chondrichthyes > Lamniformes > Lamnidae > Carcharodon > Carcharodon carcharias. Next base: position 167,319,792 of record NC_054470.1, read on the forward strand.
TTTCAACAAATATAGTGTTACCAGCAAAAAAAACCTAACTGTGTATATATATCTTTATAGTTATTAACAGGAAATGAGGAAAAAAAAGGTCTGGCTAGATTCAACAATACTCTTTTACAGTATGTCTTTATTACACCAAAATTTCAGGCCTAAGAGCTGTGTAATTCTGAAGCTTCAAATTTTGAATCTGGTCAATTGCATGCAGCGCGGCTGTGAAATCAACACCTTTGTTGTTTTATGAGGAAAATGACCATATTTGTTGCCTGTAAAATGAAAACTCTTTATATTCTCTGTAACTGATTTTAAAAGGATTATTTCATAAATGAACATCGGATGATTCATTTTGATGCAGTACGATTCTTACGGAGAAAACAACTTTTTGTGTTTTTTGTGAATTTCAATCTCTAATAAATTTGCCTGAATTGAATTCCCCCACTGTTTCTGTTTGGTTTTAAGTTACCTTAAACAGGATATTGATATGTTGAAAAGAGGCTTTTGCCAAGAGTGTTAAGGTTTCAAGGCACAAAACGCCACTCGATTGGTGGATTTGCATGCTCCTACGGGAGAATTGAAAATGTTTGAGGAGGCATAAATTAACATGTAGTATTTAATTCCTAAAAGACACTATAGCTCTATTTGAGATCTTGAGATTTTCGTTGTTTGAATGTCACTAGTATGGGTATCACTAAAAGCAAAAAATTGTATTTCATAACCTCACTTCATCCCTTCAGCCAATGAAGTAGCCATTGTTGCAACGTAAAGAAACATGGTAAATTGAGCATAGCAAACTGCCAAAAGCAGCAATGAGTTAAGTTAGAGGATAATCTGTTTTTAGCAATCCTCATTAAGGGCTAACCATTCGCTAGGATCCAGGCAGAACTCCCCTGCTCCTTTTCAAGTGACATTGGATCTTTTACATCCACTTAAAGAGGATGGCGAGGCCTCGGTTTAATGTTTCAACCGAAAGATAGCACTTCTGACAGTGCAGTACTCCCCTGAATTGTGAGCATAGGTATTTGTGCTCAAGCCTCTGGAGAGGGACTTGGACCCACAACATTTTGACACTACCGACTGATCCACATTCAAAACCATGAAAAAAAAATGAAGTTTTTGCTTGGTTATTTTTAGGCTATTGGAGGATTTATATTATCAAATAACTTTGGTATCTGTTTATTCACACCTATATAGGAGATTAAATAAACTCGAGAAAATCCTTGATGTTGCAACTTGTATGTGGCTATTGGAAGGAATAACCTTTTGATGGAATGAAATGCCAATCTTTTTGTACATTGTTTTTCAAACAACCTATAGCAAGTAATCATGCAAATTCAATTCAACATTGGGAGCCAGATTTAACTGTGATGTTGGTGAGTTTTGAATGGGCAAGGCCCTAGAGCACAATCCGTTAAAATCAATATCAAATAATTTTACAGGTTAATTTTAATGAAGAACCAAAAGGTTAATATGAATTTGAAACAATTTTCAACTAACTCATTTTTTGTATTTCAAATTCAAGCAGAGGACTAAAAAGTTAAATAAATCTCTTCAAAGCAACAGATGTTGTATTCTTTTTAAACTGAAAGATATCTTTAAAAAAATGTCATGTTTTGGTTTAAAGATCTGTAGTCAGTTGGTTTACATTTTTTTGAACATTACCTATTCATCATTGAAGGTAGGATTTTAAAAACATTAACTCCTGCCTGCTGTTTTTTTTTAAAAAGTTACAGTGCAAAGATTGTCCAAATGTGGAAGTGCATCTTCATTGGGCAGTATTTCAGCAAAAAAAAACTCTACACTATTAATGGCACTTTCAGGATGGAGCTGAATTGCACGTGGTGATATGAGAACAGATTGCCTCAATGCTGTCTTGAGATTTTGTTTTGAGATTCTGAAGCTAGTGCCAGATCCTGCATTCCATGATTTGTCTATACCAACTGTGTCGTGCCGGATACTGCTTGTACCGGTACTGCCACATCATGCTGTGTTTAACACGTAGAATCTGATTCCATCACCTGAACAATATGTAAACCAGCCAGTCACTTGTGGCAAGGAGGAGATACCCCGTGAATTGCAAATCCCCACAAGGTGCTTGTCGATTTGCACCACTCCACCGTTAACTTCATGAAAACAGCGCCTTGCCCTTTACCTCTCTGTGACTTATAACTGTTCAAACTGGTCCTCCATTCAATGAATGGCTAATTAGGGATGGGGAGTAAATGCTGGCCTAGCCAGCAATGTTCAAACCCCATGAATGAATTTTAAAAAAGAGATGATGGCTGATCCATAATACCCATCTTCGCCTCATATCTCTTAATACCTATGACTAGTAAAAAAATCTATAGATCTCAAGATATAAGATTAATTTAATTAAGACTAATTAATTTGAATGTTAATTGTCCATTACACTCCATAGAAAGTTAAGTTTTGTAATTAATGGTCCAATATCCTTTTAACAAAGTGATAATTGTTAATGATTGCCAATCATGCTTTCTTGCCCAAAAAGTTAAAAAATTGTAACTGGAGTCTCATTCCTTTAGGTTGTGAATTAAATTTATATTCTCTGTTTCTCTCTCACTCTCTCTCTCTCTCTCTCTCTCTCTTTCTCTTAATCCAATCTATCTTCCCCTCTGGGTAAAATTTTATGCCTGAAGTGGAGGTCATGTCCACTGGCTGGAAAACCAGTGAGGACCCCATGTCAAACATTTCTGTGAAGCCCAGTGCAATTTTGTAAGAATCAGGCACTTTACCTGGGCAGTGTTTGTCCTCTCTCTGAATCAAGCCTATTGCAGGTTGGAAATCCCACCCCAGGGAGCTGCTGACCAATCGGGGCTGGCACCTCTCCAGTGCCATCAGGAGTGGTGGCCACTGTTGATACTACACTAGGGCCTTCACCAGGGATCACTGATGGATCTCTGAAGGCAGGTACATGGGGCAAGATCAGAATGGATGCTCAAGGAGAGGGGCACTGATGAAGGAGTTGGCAGGGTGGGTGGGGGAGGGTGCAGTGTGGGGATCAACAGTAAGGGCAGGGTGGTGCCATCCTGCAGGGCCTCATCGCTGATGTTGGGTCCCTTCACAAGGCATGGCGTTCCTGAATACGAGGGTATTATCGTGCGTGCGCATGCACACACACACACACATTTCCCCCCCCCCCCCACCCCACCAACCGCAGTGGGCCACAGGCCAACCCAATAGAGTTTGTATGCTGTTGTCCTGTCTGGCATGTTCTCCGCTGACCATCAATAGCAACAATGGGATAAGGCCATTAAGTGGCTACTTATGGGCCCCAGTTAGCCTCTAGGTTGGAATGCCCTGTCCTCTACCCTTCCCGCCTAGAGCTTGATCAGGGGAGTCAGGAAGGCAGCAGAGTCCCCGCCCCATACTCTCACACCCAATCAAATAGCACCGCCCGCCTCTGAATTTACCTCGGCTGGGGGGGACGAAATTCCACCTTTTATTTCTCTATATGTAATTTTGTGTTGAAATCACCCACTCTAATACACTGTCTTTTGGATCTTTAAATATCATGGGTTAAGAAGATGCAATGTTTGTCCCTGTTGTTCACTGAGGGCCCACATGCCCCTGTTGGCCTCACTGTGCTTGCACTTCTGGCAACTTTGAGGGAAAAATTTTTAAACCTTAATAAGTACAAACAAGCCTAACTAATGGAGCACACTGTGGGATGCCCCACTCCAGCAAAATCTGGACTCTTGTATGCAACCTTCTAGTTCACAGCAACAGAAAATTAGTTGTCTAGCTGAAACATTAACATTTCTGATTTCTAAATGTTCTGGAACATGAAGAAATTCATTACGTAATGTAGGTGGCATAATAAAATTCAGATTGTCTCAAATGCAGTGCAAGATCCAGGATTATATTCCTGAATGCAGCAGGGCCACACAACCTCCTCTAAAGAATTAAAATGAAGTCGCTATGATTGGATTGTAAAACTTAAATTCTTTAAACTGCCTTGTGGAATAGTTGCATTCTTGGCTGCAATAAACAATTAACTTGCTGTCGAATTTTTGGAGAGCCTGTTGACAAACCTTTTATTTTCTCTGTAGAGAAGTCAGAGGAAAAAGTAACAGTTGAAGTTCAAGCACAGTAAATCAAATTAAGCTGCAGTTTTAATTGGCATCATTAAATGGAATTAGGAACTAGCAGGACAGTTAGATTAGACTCGTTTGGCTTCTGATGAAAAGCATTGCTCCTTGAGTACAGAAAATAATGCAGTGCAACCTTTTGCTAATAATGCAAAACCTCAGATAGTGACCCTTAATAAAAAAATTTAAATGGAATTTGTTTGGCTATTCCCACCCCCCACCCCCCAGAGCTTACTGCCTTTCTCCTGATGATCTAAGAACTGGAAGAAGATTGTATGAAGTATATTTCCTGTTAGGGACAAATGAAATGAAATGGGTATCTCGAACAATAAGATCAAGCTGTCAAACAACCACAAGGTTTAAAACATGCAAGATGCTTGCTGGCTGGGAATATACTTCTTCGATTCTTTATAGTTAAAACCTGGGCCAAAGGAAAAACATTGAATAGCAACTGAGTGATTATCTCAAATTAAATATATCAATAATTTATTTTATTCGTTTATGGGATGGGGGCATTGCTGGCTAGGCTAGCATTTATTGCCCATCCCTAATTGCCCTTGAGAACTGAGTGGCTTGCTAGGCCATTTAAGAGTCAACCACATTGCTGTGGGTCTGGAGTCACATGCAGGCCAAACCCAGGTAAGGACAGCAGATTTCCTTCCCATTAGTGAACCAGATGGGTTTTAATAGCAATGGTTTCATGGTCATCATTAGACTTTTAATTCCAGATTTTTTTTTTTTATTGAATTCAAATTCCATCAGGAATTCAAACACTGGGTCTCTGGATTACTAGTCCTAATGACAATACCACGACACCACCACCTCACCTTGGCATTATCTTTGTTGCCTTTCTTGCCCAAATTAGCAGCTTCATAAAATCCCCTCGCCTCTTTGGCAGGCCTGTTTTCTTTTGTGTAAAAGGTTTACAGCTGCATTTTATAATTCAATCTAAGTTATATTGAGAAGCCTACATTGCTGAGATGCATATTACCTTACTTCAAGGAAGATTATACATCATTGGGTAAATTCCACACTCCCTCAGGGATAGGGAGTGTGGGTCAGAAACAGGGTTACAATATAAACTATCTCACCCATGTTTTTTATGATCATATTGTCCCTTTTGCTATGCATGAGATTAGAAAATGTGTGCACAAAGGAAAACAATTATAAAACCAAGAACAATAAATTAGTCAATGATGTTAGCATACGAGTTGTCAACATTCATATCAAATACTATGCTCTGGAATGGAGGCTATATCCTGTTTAAAATAAATGTGCTAATGCCTCATTCAAGTAGCAGACAGATGAATTTTATATGAATGATTTGTGATTATGGAACAATTTTCAAGGTTCAACTGTTCCATTGCAAACACTTAATGGTTATGGTACATTTGAGTGAGAACACTAAATATATACAACTTTCTTTTCAAAACTGAATGAGAACTTCATAGTTTTCTTTCCATAAAAGTTGTGTTTAAATGAAATTGATATTTTCAAAAAAAAACTGTTTTTTCAATTGTCAGGTTTGATGATTGTCTTTACAGAAGGGGTGGAAGCTGAGTGATTTAGTAGTACCAGAGGAGACATCTCCAATTCAGTCTATGTTTTCTATACTGCAGGGACAGTTATTGCTGACATGATGAGACATGGCTTTGCCATCCTGTGAATAATTTTACTCTATTCCTGGGCAAACGGCAAAGCTCAAGATCGGTCTGTGCAAACATTTCAGTCAAAAAGAAGTAAGACAGTGTCTGTTGTTTTACATGAAATTCAGTGGTTTCCTGATGTTTTAATATAAATCCATATTTAGTGCAAATCAGCTTTAAAAATTAACTTGCGATCTGGATGTTTTTAAATAGTTTTTTTCACATTCTCAGAATTATAGCATCCTCCTCTTCTTCGCACTTTCACCTTCTCATTCCAGCTCAAATCTTTGCTATGCAGACTATAAACAGGGATACATTTCTGCCCATATATGTCAGTGTTCTTAGCACAGCATATGTTATTATGGTAACATTCCATGAAACAGTACAGAAATCAAAGCAGAAACATAAGCTGACTTGACGTGAATGAAGATAAATGAGTACTTTTTCCTCCATCAATAAAATCCCATATTGTAATCATTTAGTTGTATAATCAGTGATTCCATGATTAATGATTATGAAGAGTACTGAACAGCACTCCCTGTAAAACCTTTTCTATTTCTATTTGTTAGCTCTGATAAGTAATTTGGAGCTTATGGTTGAAGGTAGTGGTACAGGCCAAATTGTAGCTTTCCAACTAGCTGCCTGGAATTGTAGGTTTTGCCAGCCACTTTGCCAATGTCTCATTATTATGAGTTCATAATTGTCATCCGAGATTGCACTCATTCTGGACAACTTGATCTCTGGAAGGAGCTGTATAATCAATTCACAAAAGCACCTAGCATTTATATACCACCTTTAACTTGTGAAACCTGCCAAGCATTTCACAGGACCATAATCAAATAAAAGTTGTCACTGAACATGGTAAGGAGTTACTTGGCAAGTGACCAAAAGATGTTCAAAGAGGTAGGTGTCAAGGAGCATTAAAAAGGAGAGAGCGGCAGAGAGGTTTAGGGAGAGAAGCAGCTGAAAGCATCGCCACCAATGGTGTAGCAATTATAATTGTGCATGCGCAGGGGGAAAAATTGGAGGAGTGCAGTTATCCCAAAGAGTTGTAGGTTACAGAGATGGCAAAGGGTAAGGTCATGGAAGGATTTGGAATCAAGGATGCTGCCAACTTCAGAGTAAGTGACAGCAGTAACAGCAAGAAACCAAACCTGTACTATCCTCCCAGGTCCAGGATGAAATTTGAAAGACAATGATTCAGGAAAGAAAGAGGCAAAAACAGAAAATGCTGGAAAAACTCAGCAGGTCTGACAGCATCTGTGGAGAGAGAAAAATCAAGTTAACCAGAGTGAAGAAGGGTCATACAGACTCCAAACATTAACTTGGTTTTTCTCTCTCCACGGATACTGTCAGACCTGCTGAGTTTTTCCAGCATTTTCTGTTTTATTTCAGATTTCCAGCATCTGCAGTATTTTGCTTTTATAAAGAAAGAGGCAAGATTGTTTCTCATGATATTCAGCCAAATATAAACTGACTAGTAGTTATGATGGCAAATGCATCCGGTTGTATCTATGCAAGAAAACATTTTCAGTGTTTCTTCCAAAACAATAGAGGATCCTCTGACTGTAGAGTGACTTTTTGCTCTCTGAAATTTGCCTGTGATGAAAATAACCCACAACTGACAGTGCGATCTGTAATATAAAGAAAAATCCCACAGACACTCTTGCCAGGTGGTACAATTTGTCTGAGCAACACACAGTGGTGGGACAGAGGTTTAATTCTCAACAGCAATGAGTTCACAATCTCAATTATGAGCTGGTGGAGGAAGGGGCTGGGTCCCAAAAGAAAAAAATCTCTTTAGCCTCTTTACAAGGAGGGAAAATCAAAGACAGTGACCCAGGTCTTCTGGAAGCCACTTGAAAACCTAATGGTAAATCGAATGAGAAATTCAGCTACTTGTTCTTTTAGTTACTGGTGATAAGAGCCTGGGGCAAAAAGGGGAACATAAGAAAAAGCCTACATTTTGACACCCTACATCACATCAACAATTTACAGTTCCCTGGTCCCAACTGCCTCCTCTTCACCATGGACGTCCAATCCCTCTACACCTACATCCCCCACCAGGATGGTCTGGTGGCTCTCCGCTTCTTCCTCGAACAGAGGCCCAAACAATCCCCTTCCATCACTAGTCTCCTCTGTCTGGCTGAACTTGTTCTCACACTGAACAATTTTTACTTTAACTCCTCTCACTTCCTCCAAATAAAAGGTGTGGCTATGGGTATCCGCATGGGCCCCAGCTATGCCTGTCTCTTTATGGGGTGTGTGGAACATTCCTTGTTCCAGTCCTACTCCGGCCCCTCCCACAACTCTTTCTACGGTACATCGATGATTACTTCGGTGCTGCTTCATGGTCTCGTCGGGACCTGAAAACATTTATTAATTTTGCTTCCAATTTCCACACCGCCATCGTTTTCACATGGTCCATCTCTGACACTTCCCTTCCTTGACCTCTCTGTCTCAATTTCTAGTGATAGACTGTCCACCAATATCCATTACAAGCCTACTGACTCCCACAGCAACCTCGACTACAGCTCCTCACACCCCGCTTCCTGTAAGGACTCCATCCCATTCTCTCGGTTCCTTCGCCTCTGTCGCATCTGTTCTGATGATGCTATCTTCAAAAACAATTCCTCTGACATATCCTCCTTCTTCCTTAACCAAGGTTTTCCAACCACGGTTGTTGACAGGACCCTCAACCGTGTCCGGCCCATTTCCCACGCCTCCACCCTCACACCTTCCTCTCCCTCCCCGAAACATGGTAGGGTCCCCCTTATTCTCACTTATCATCCCAACAGCCTCCGCATTCAAAGGATCATCCTCCACCATTTCCGCCAAATCCAGCATGATGCCACCACCAAACACATCATCCTTTCACCTGACGGCATTCTGTAGGGATCGTTCCCTCCGTGACACCCTGGTCCACTCCTCCATCAGCCCCTATTCCTCAACCCCTCTCACAGCACCTTCCCATGCAATCGCAGAAGGTGCAACACCTGCCCCTTCACTTCCTCTCTCCTCACCGTCCAAGGGCCCAAACACTCTTTTCAAGTGAAGCAGCATTTCACTTGCACTTCCCTCAACTTAGTCTACTGCATTCACTGCCCCTAATGCAGTTTCCTCTACATTGGAGAGACCAAACGCAGACTGGGTGACCGCTTTGCAGAACACCTTCGGTCTGTCCACAAGCATTACCCAGACCTCCCTGTCACTTGCCATTTCAACACTCCACCCTGCTCTCATACCCACATGTCCGTCCTTGGCTTGCTGCATTGTTCCAGTGAAGCTCAATGCAAACTGGAGGAACAGTACCTCATCTTCCGACTAGGCACTTTACAGCCTTCTGGACTGAATATTGAATTCAACAATTTTAGATCATGAACTCTTTCCTCCATCCCCACCCCCTTTCCGTTTTATCCCTCTCCTTGTTTTTTCCAACAATTTATATAGATTTTTCTTTTCCCACCTATTTCCATTATTTTTAAATGTATTTCCATCCATTGTTTTATCTCTACCTTTTAGCCTATTTCAATCCCTTCCCCCACCCCACACCTACTAGGGCTATCTGTACTTTGCTTGACCTGCTTTCTACCCTTAATTAGTACATTCTTTAGATAATAATATCACCACTTTCAACAACTCTTTGTCCTTTTGTCCGTGACATCTTTTGGTTATCTCCACCAATCACTGGCCCTTTACCTAGCTCTTCTTGTCCCAACCTCCAACCCCCCCCCCCCAACCAAACCTAAACCAGCTTATATTTCACCCCTTTTCTATTTTTACTTAGTTCTGTTGAAGGGTCATGAGGACTTGAAACTTCAACTGTGCTCCACTCCACTGATGCTGCCAGACCTGCTGAGTTTCTCCAGGTATTTTTGTTTTTGTTTTTGATAAGAAAAAGCCTGACTGACTGAGCCAGTTGAGAATGACCAGAAACTCGTGCCACAATGCATATAAAACAAACTTGTGTTTAGATAACAGCTTTCACAATCACCAGACATCTCAAAGTGCTTTATGGCCAATTAAATACTGTTGTAATATAGGAAACAGGCAATTTGTGCACAGCAAACTCCCATAAACAGCAAAGCAATAATGACTAGATAATCTGTTTTTGTGATGTTGATTGAGGGATAAATATTGGCCGGGACACTGGGGATACCTCCCCTGCTTTTCTTCAAAACCTTGCACAAAGAGGTACTCAGTACTGCAGTAGAGGATCAGCCTTGATTTTTGTGCTCAAACCCTCAAGGAGGACTTGAACTTGGAACCCTTGTTACTCAGGCAAGAGTACCAACTGAGCCACATCAAAGGCCTAATTTCCAGCTCAAGTCAGTATAAATTTTCAAGGATTGATAGATATCCCATTCATCTGAAATTGTATATTGTTATTGACAGGGGGGATATAACCCTGGATGATGGCTCCCCTTTTTTCTACCTCTCAACTTACAACAGATAGATGTGTGGGGGGGGGTTTCACAGAAAAATGTTTTAACCCTTTGAATGCTGTGACTCTCAAGAACAGAGAAAAGACAGGTTTCCTTGTAAGGTTAAAAAAAGGATAAATATTTATAAAAGGAAAAAAACTGCGGATGCTGGAAATTCAAAACAAAAATAAAAATACCTGTAAAAACTCAGGATGTCTGGCAGCATCTGTGGAGATGAACACAGTTAACGTTTCGAGTTCATATGACTCTTCAACAGAACTAAGTAAAAATGGAAGAGAGGTGAAATATAAGCTGGTTTAAGGGGGGTGGGGGGGTGGGACAGGTAGCGCTGTATAGAGGGCCAGTTTGGTTATCTCCACCTATCACTGGCCCTCTATCCAGCACTACCTGTCCCATCCTCCCTTAAACCAGCTTATGTTTCACCTCTCTTCTATTTTTACTTAGGATAAATGTTTATTTCTCCACACCTGAATGTATGCAAAACAGCAGCCACTCACACTCTCACATGCTGACAAACACACACACACACACACACACACACTTATACACACACACGCACAAGAGGTGATTACAGAAGAGTTAGCATACACTTAGGCTTTAAATGTCCAAAAATTCACCATTATACTTGACTCTCTTGAGATGGGAGCTTATAGTATTGCAGGCCTGACAATTGCCTTTTCAGTTCACTGAAGAAATTGAGGTTGGAAGTTTCTGGTGATGAAGCAGTGGCTTCCTACTTGCAGCTGGAGGTTTCTAGCTTTACTCCAGTTGTGGTGCAATCAAACCCCTATAACAAAGATAAAAGCAAAAAACTGCAGATGCTGGAAATCCAAAACATAAACAGAAATACCTGGAAAAACTCAGCAGGTCTGACAGCATCTGCAGAGAGGAACACAGTTAATGTTTCGAGTCCATATGATTCTTCAACAGAATTAAAGAAAAATAGAAAAGAGGTGAAATATAAACTGGTTTAAGGGGGTGTGGGATCATGTAGATCTGGATAGAGCGCCAGTTATAGGTGGAGATAACCAAAAGATGTCACAGACAAAAGGACAAAGAGGTGTTGAAGGTGGTGATATTATCTAAGGAATGTGATAGTAGGTGACATTAAGGATAGAAAGCAGGATGAGCAAGGTACAGATAGCCCTAGTGGGGGTGGGGTGGGGGCAAGGGATCGAAATAGGCTAAAAGGCAGAGATAAAACAATGGATGGAAATACATTTTAAAATAACGGAAATAGGTGGGAAAAGAAAAATCTATATAAATTATTGAAAAAAAGGGGGAATCGGAAAGAGGGTGGGGATGGAGGAGAGAGTTCATGATCTAAAATTGTTGAATCCAATATTCAGTCCGGAAGGCTGTAAAGTGCCTAGTCGGAAGATGAGGTGCTGTTCCTCCAATTTGCGTTGAGCTTCACTGGAACAATGCAGCAGGCCAAGGACGGATATGTGGGCATGAGAGCAGGGTGGAGTGTTGAAATGGCAAGCGACAGGGAGGTCTGGGTCATGCTTGCGGACAGACCAAAGGTCTTTTGCGAAGCGGTCACCCAGTCTGCATTTGGTCTCTCCAATGTAGAGGAAACCGCATTGGGAGCAGAGAATGCAGTAGACTAAATTGATGGAAGTGCAAGTGAAATGCTGCTTCATTTGAAAGGAGTGTTTGGGCCCTTGGGCAGAGAGGAGAAGGGAAGTAAAGGGGCAGGTGTTGTACCTTCTGCAGTTGCATGGGAAGGTGCCGTGGGAGGGGGTTGAGGTGTACGGGCTGATGGAGGAGTGGACTAGGGTGTCCTGGAGGGAACGATCCCTGTGGAATGCCGCCGGGGGGGTGAAGGGAAAATGTGTTTGGTGGTGGCATCATGCTGGAGTTGGCGGAAATGGCGGAGGATGATCCTTTGAATGCGGAGGCTGGTGGGGTGATAAGTGAGGACAAGGGGGACCCTATCATGGTTCTAGGAGGGAGAAGAAGGATGTGCGGGAGAAGGGCTGGACACCGTTGAGGGCCCTGTCAACCACCGTGGGTGGAAAACCTCTGTTAAGGAAGCAGGAAGAAGGAAGACATGTCAGAGGAACTGTTCTTGAAAGTGGCATCATCAGAACAGATGCGACGGAGGCGAAGGAAATGAGAGAATGGGATGGAGTCCTTACAGGAAGCGGGGTGTGAGGAGCTGTAGTCGAGGTAGCTGTGGGAGTCGGTAGGCTTGTAATGAATATTAGTGGACAGTCTACCACCAGAAATTGAGACAGAGAGGTCAAGGAAAGGAAGGGAAGTGTCAGAGATGGACTATGTGAAAATGATGGAGGGGTGGAAATTGAAAGCAAAATTAATACTTTTTTCCAGGTCCAGACGAGAGCAAGAAGCAGCACCGAAGCAATCATCGATGTACCGGAGAAAGAGTTGTGGAAGGGGGCCGGAGTAAGACTGGAACAAGGAATGTTCCACATACCTCATAAAGAGACAGGCATAACTGAGGCCTATGCGAGTACCCATAGCCACACATTTTATTTGGAGGAAGTGAGAGGAGTTTGAGGAGAAATTGTTCAGTGTGAGAACAGGTTCAGCCAGACAGAGGAGAGTAGTGGTGGATGGGGATTGTTTGGGCCTCTGTTCGAGGAAGAAGCGGAGAGCCATCAGACCATCCCGGTGGAGGATGGAGGTGTAGAGGGAATGGACGTCCATGGTGAAGAGGAGGCGGTTGGGGCCAGGGAACTGGAAATTATTGATATGCTGTAGGGCGACAGAGGAATCACAGATGTAGGTGGGAAGGGACTGGACAAGGGGAGAGAGAATGGAATCAAGATAGCAAGAAATGAGTTCTGTGGACCATGACCCCACCACTGAACATCAAGCCATTGTTTCCAGGACTGTTACTGACCTCATATCCTCTGGAGATCTTCCTTCCACTGCTTCCAACCTCAGTCTCCCAAACTCGGACGGCCTGCTTCTACCTCCTACCCAAAATCCACAAACAGGACTGTCCTGGCAGACCAATCGTGTCAGCCTGTTCCTGCCCCAGGGAACTCATTTCTCGTTATCTTGATTCCATTCTCTCTCCCTTTGTCCAGTCACTTCCCACCTACATCTGTGATTCCTCTGACACCCTACAGCATATCAACCATTTCCAGTTCCCTGGCCCCAATCGCCTCCTCTTCACCATGGACGTCCAATCCCTCTACACCTCCATCCCCCACCGGGATGGTCTGATGGCTCTCCGCTTCTTCCTCGAACAGAGGCCCGAACAATCCCCATCCACCACTACTCTCCTCCGTCTGGCTTAACTTGTTCTCACACTGAACAATTTCTCCTTTAACTCCTCTCACTTCCTCCAAATAAAAGGTGTGGCTATGGGTACCTGCATGGGCCTCAATTATGCCTGTCTCTTTATGGGATATGTGGAACATTCCTTGTTCCAGTCTTACTCCGGCCCCCTCCCAGAACTCTTTCTCCGGTACATCGATGATTACTTCGGTGCTGCTTCTTGCTCTCGTCTGGACCTGGAAAAATGTATTATTTTGCTTCCAATTTCCACCCCTCCATCATTTTCACATAGTCCATCTCTGACACTTCCCTTCCCTTCCTTGACCATTCTGTTTCAATTTCTGGTGGTAGACTGTCCACTAATATTCATTACAAGCCTACCGACTCCCACAACTACCTTGACTACAGCTCCTCACACCCCGCTTCCTGTAAGGACTCCATCCCATTCTCTCAGTTCCTTCGCCTCCGTCGCATCTGTTCTAATGATGCCACTCTCAAGAACAGTTCCTCTGATATGTCTTCCTTCTTCCTTAACAGAGGTTTTCCACCCACGGTGGCTGACAGGGCCTCAACCGTGTCCAGCCCATCTCCTGCACATCCGCCCTCACACCTTCCTCTCCCTCCTAGAACCATGATAGGGTCCCCCTTGTCCTCACCTATCACCCCACCAGCCTCCACATTCAAAGGATCATCCTCTGCCATTTCCACCAACTTCAGCATGGTGCCACCACCAAACACGTTTTCCCTTCACCCCCCCGGCAGCATTCCGCAGGGATCGTTCCCTCCAGGACACCCTGGTCCACTCCTCCATCAGCCTGTACACCTCAACCACCTCCCACTGCACCTTCCCATGCAACTGCAGAAGGTACAACACCTGCCCCTTTACTTCCCCTCTCCTCACCATCCAAGGTCCCGAACACTCCTTTCAAGTGAAGCAGCATTTCACTTGCACTTCCATCAATTTAGTCTACTGCATTTGCAGCTCCCAATGCGGTTTCCTCTACATTGGAGAGACCAAATGCAGACTGGCTGACCACTTCGCAAAAGGCCTTTGGTCTCTCTGCAAGCATGACCCAGATCTCCATGTCGCTTGCCATTTCAACACTCCACCCTGCTCTCATGCCCACATATCCGTCCTTGACCTGCTGCAATGTTCCAGTGAAGCTCAACTCAAACTGGAGGAACAGCACCTCATCTTCCGACTAGGCACTTTACAGCCTTCCGGACTGAATACTGAGTTTAACAATTTTAGATCATGAACTCTCTCCTCCATCCCCACCCTCTTTCCGATCCCCCCTTTTTTCCAATAATTTATATAGATTTTTCTTTTCCCATCTATTTCCATTATTTTTAAATGTATTTCCATCCATTGTTTTATCTCTGCTTTTTAGCCTATTTCCATCCCCCCCCCCACCCCACCCCCACTAGGGCTATCTGTACCTTGCTCATCCTGTTTTCTACCCTTAATGTCACCTATTATCACATTCCTTAGATAATATCACCACCTTCAACACCTCTTTGTCCTTTTGTCTATGGCATCTTTTGGTTATCTCCACCTATCATTGGCCCTCTATCCAGATCTACCTGTCCCACCTCCCCCCCCCCAACCCCCAAAATAAGCTTTATGTTTCAATTTTTCCATGGTTCTGTTGATGAGTCATACGGACTCGAAACGTTAACTGTGTTCCTCTCTGCAGATTCTGTCAGACCCTATAACAAAGATCTGGTTTGACTCTTCAAATCATTACATAAAAGCTAGCTCCAATTCCTTGCCTGCTGGTGGATTTTAGGCAGAACACTTCTTTGGTTGTTCTCTCTTTACCCAGACTGACTCACTAAGGTTGCTCTCCACATGTCTGTTAATAACTGTTCCTTATCACAAGCTGATCTCTGTCAGGCAACCATAAGACCATAAGAAAAAGGAGCAGAAATTAGGCCATTCAGCCCATCAAATCTGCTCTGCCACTCAATCATGGCTGATAAGTTTCTCAACCCCATTGTCCCTCCTTTTCCCCATATCCTTTGATCCCCTTACCAATCAAGAACATATCTATCTCGGTCTTAAATACACTCAATGACCTGGCCTCCACAGCCTTCTATGGCAATGAATTCCATAGATTCACCACTCTCTGGCTAAAGAAGTTTCTCCTCATCTCTGTTCTGAAAGGTCTTCCCTTTACTCTGAGGCTGTGCCCTCGGGTCCTAGTCTCTCCTACTAATGGAAACATCTTCCCCACGTCCACTCTATCCAGGCCTTTCAGTATTCTGTACGTTTCAATCAGATTCCCCCTCATTCTTCTAAACTCCATCAAGTATAGACCCAGAGTCCTCAAACGTTCATCATATGTTAAGCCTTTCATTCCTGGGATCATTCTCGTGAACCTCCTCTGGACCCTCTCCAGGGCCAACACATCCTTCCTGAGATACAGGGCCCAAAATTGCTCACAATATTCTAAATGTGGTCTGACCAGAGCCTTATACAGACTCAGCAGCACATCCCTGCTTTTATATTCTAGTCCTTTCAAAATAAATGC
This sequence comes from Carcharodon carcharias, assembly GCF_017639515.1. Lineage (NCBI taxonomy): Eukaryota > Metazoa > Chordata > Chondrichthyes > Lamniformes > Lamnidae > Carcharodon > Carcharodon carcharias. Next base: position 167,335,775 of record NC_054470.1, read on the forward strand.
CAACATTGAATTTGCCTTCCTAACTACCAACTCAACCTGCAAGTTAACCTTAAGAGAATCCTGGACTAGGACTCCCAAGTCCTTTTGCACTCCAGATTTCTGAATTCTCTCCCCATTTAGAAAATAATCTATGCCTCTAATCTTCCTACCAAAGTGCATGACCTCACACTTCCCCATGTTGTACTCCATCTGCCACTTCTTTGCCCATTCTCCTAACCTGTCCAAATCCTTCTGCAGCCTCCTCGCCTCCTCAATACCATCTGTCCCTCCACCTATCTTTGTATCATCTGCAAACTTAACCAGGGTTTCCTCAGTTCCTTTATCTAGATCTTTAATGTATAAAGTGAAAAGTTGTGGTCCCAACACTGACCCCTGCGGAACTCCACTAGTCACTGGCCGCCATCCTGAGAAGGACCCCCTTATCACACTCTCTGCCAGGCAGTCAATCTTCTATCCATGCTAGTACCTTGCCTCGAACACAATGGGCTCTTATCTTACTAAGCAGCCTCCTGTGCAGCACCTTGTCAAAGGCCTTCTGGAAGTCCAAGTAGATAACATCCATTGGCTCTCCTTTGTCTAACCTACTCATTACCTCCCCAAAGAATTCTAACAGATTTGTCAGGCATGACCTCCCCTTGATAAAACCATGCTGACTTTGCCCTATTTTACCATGCACTTCCAAGTATTCTGAAATCTCATCCTTAATAATGGACTCTCTAATCCTACCAACGACCGAGGTCAGGCTAATCGGCCTGTAATTTCCTGTCTTTTGCCTCACTCCCTTCTTAAACAGGAGGGTTACATTAGCGATTTTCCAGTCCTCTGGGACCCTCCCTGACTCCAGTGATTCCTGAAATATCACCACTAATGCCTCCACTATCTCTTCAGCTATCTCCTTCAGAACTCTGGGGTGTAATCTATCTGGTCCAGGTGATTTATCCACCTTCAGACCTTTCAGTTTTCCTAGCACCTTCTCCTTGGTAATGGCCACCATACTCACCTCTGTCCCCCTGACTCTCTTGAACTTTGGGGATGTTACTCGTGTCTTCCACCGTGAAGACTGACGCAAAGTACCTATTCAGTCCCTACTACTTCTCCAGCGTAATTTTCCAGTGGCCCGATGTCCACTTTTGCCTCTTTCTTACCCTTTATATATCTAAAAAAAACTCTTGCAATCTTCTTTTATAATACTGGCTAGTTTACCCTCATATTTAATTTTTTCCCTCCTTTTTTTCTTTTTATGTTGTCCTCTGTTCGTCTTTGTAGGCTTCCCAATCCCCTGGTAAAAATTGCCAAAATCCACTACTCTTTGCCGCATTGTATGCTTTCTCTTTAGCTTTTATGCTGTCCCTGACTTCCCTGGTCAGCCATGGTTGCCTCGTCCTCCCTTTAGTATGCTTCTTCTTCCTAGGGATGAATTTTTGCTGTGTCTCCCAAATTACTCCCAGAAACTCCTGCCATTGCTGTTCCACTGTCTTTCCTGCTAGGCTCATCTCCCAGTCAATTCTGGCCAGCTCCTCCCTCATGTCTCTGTAGTTGCCTTTATTCAACTGTAATACTGTTACATCTGATTCCAGCTTTTTCCTTTCAAATTGCAGGGTAAATTCTCTCATATTATGATCACTTCCTCCTAAGGGTTCCTTCACCTTAAGCTCTCTTATCAAATCTGCCTCATTACACATCACTAAATCTAGAAATGCCTGAACCCTAGTGGGCTCCACCGCAAGCTGCTCCAAAAAGCCATCTCGTAGACATTCCACAAATTCCTTTTCTTGGGATCCACTACCAACCTGATTTTCCCAGTCTACCTGCATATTGAAATCCCCCATGATCACTGTAACCTTGCCTTTCTTACACGCCTTTTCTATCTCCTGGTGTATCTTGCGCCCCACATCCTGACTACTGTTCGGAGACCTGTACATAACTCCCATTATGGTTTTTTTACCTTTGCGATTCCTCAACTCTACCCACACAGATTCTACATCATCTGACCCTACATCATTTCTTGCTATTGATTTAATTTCATTTCTTACTAACAAAGCAACCCCATCCCCTCTGCCAACCTTTTCAATAGGATGTATATTCTTGGATATTTAGCTCCCAGTCCTGATCCCCTTGCAGCCATGTCTCCGTGATGCCCTCCACATCATACCTGCCAATTTCAATTTGCGCCACAAGCTCATTTACCTTATTTTGTATACTGTGTGCATTCAGATACAACACCTTCCATCCTTCCCCTTTCTCATTGCTGTCCCTTTATCTGATGTGCTTGAAGTTAGATTCCTAGCCCTTTCCACACACTCTGTCCTATTTAGTGTTCTGGAGAATTTAATAGCCTCTCCTGGGCTCTCCTTTCTTTTCATTTTTTTCATAATTTTCCATGAAGTTGAATCCACACACCCCCAACATGCTAACCTGCTGCTTTGTTTCCCATTAGTCATACTTCTTGGAGTTTTACCCTTCCCTTCCCCCCCACTTTCTAGTTTAAAGTCCTGTTGACCACCTTATTTACCCTTTTCGCTAGAACATTGGTCCCAGATCGGTTCAGGTGGAGACCGTCCCAATGGTACAGATCATTTTACTTCCCTTATTCTCGCGTCCCTATGCCAATTTGCACGTGGCTCGGGAAGTAATCCGGAGATTATAACCCTTGTGGACCTGTTCTTTAATTTAGTTCCTTGTTCCTGATAATCCCCAAACAGGTCCTCTTTCCTAGTCTTACCTACATTATTTGTCCCGACATGGACCACAACAACTGGATCCTCCCCCTCCGTCTCCAATATCCTTTCAAGCTGGTCAGAGATGTCCCTCACCCTGGCACCGGGCAGGCAACATACCATGCAGGACTCTCGATCGTGCTTACAAAGGATGCTATCAATTCCCCTAACTGTAAAATCCCCTACAACTACCACTTGTCTTTTTGCTCCCCCCTCTTGAATGGCCTCCTGCACCATGATACCGTGGTCAGCTGGCTCATCCTCCCTACAGCCCTGTTCCTCATCTACACAGGGAGCAAATACCTCGTACCTGTTGGGCAAGGTCAAGAGCTGATGCTCCGCTGTTCCTGAACACAGGATCCCTCTACCTGCCTCACTTGCAGTCACACCCTGCTGATCCTGACCACTGACCGAATTTGAGGTACTTAATCTACCGGGTGTGACCGCCTCCTGAAACAAAGCATCCAGGTAACTCTCCCCCTCCCGGATGTGCCGCAGGGTCCAGAGCTCGGACTCCAGCTCATCAATTCTGAGCCGGAGTTCCTCCAGCAACCAACACTTGCTGCTTAGCACCTGTTTTCTCCATTATCCACACAAATGGTCCCTGATGACTTGAGCATTGACACGTTGAGTTGCAGCCATTTGCATCTCCTTGTGATAACATTGGTTTCTTCTCGCACCCATTCTGTGGAATTTCACTCCACAGCCAAGAAGTCTGTCAGGCCATTCTGAACTATCTTCTGCAGTTATTTGAACAATGGCAACCGTTGCATCCATAGGAAAGACCTGTTGCATTTTAATTTCTTCTCAATAAAATGTTTCAAAAGGTAGTTTTCATTTTAATGTCCTGTCCAGTGTTGTAGCAAAAAATTGATCTCTCTCAACTCTGTGAGATTCAAACAAGCAAGGACTTTATTACAAGCATATGCTGGGAGAAACACGCCTGATTCTACAGGGAGTCTCCCCGATAGAAAGGCTGTGTAACATATTTATATCCTTTAGTTATCAGATTTCAATGTACTGCTTAGTACTGCCTTCAGTCACATATCTAATGAGCTGAATTGTTCAGGTTGCAGGTGTTCTCTATTATCTCACTGGGCAGCTATTAATGTCTCGCTTCCAGTCTGTGCTCTAATCACCCTAACATTTGTTTACCTATCCAGTCAAAGCCATTAAGTTTTATGACTTATGTTCTTAGCTAAGTTCCCACAATATCAGCTACATATCCCATCATGCCTAGAGTATTGGCTAAATTTCCCACCACACCTAGAAAGAGCTCTCACTATGCATATCTATTCTAAAGCTGTTCATTTATCTATTCTAAAACCTATTAATGCACATTTTAATACCAATCTTAATATGAAATAATTTCAGTTATCCCACTTCAGGTAAGCAGGCTAACTCCCAGCCTTGTGTATTCCATGCACATTGTCAGACAAGAAACAAGGTCACCTGACTTCTCCACTTCTTTTGTTTCAAAGCAGATTATCCAATCTCCATTTTTGTTTTTAATAGTCCATTTTCCATAAATCCATGAATATAACTGTGTGGACATAACAATATGAGTCCTTGTTGTAAAGTAATAATAGGACACCTTGAAACTGGTTTAAGGATAAGAATATAAAAACCTGCCCACAGAAGAACATCCCATTCTCAGAGTAGAAATTTCCATAGTTCATTAATAAGCACAGCAACTATAGAAGAGCAAGGTAAGATGCTGACAGTGAATCCAGGAGGAGTCAAAACTCCAAACTAGAAGGTAAGCTACATTGAATCTACAACACAGGAACATCTTTGGCAATCTCTTCTTTGCCTCCATCTATCACTGCCCCTCTATCCAGCTCCACCTGTCCCACCTGCCTTCAACAGCTTATATTTCACCACTTTTTTATTGCTCTTTAGTTCTGATGAAGAGTCATATGGACTCAAAACGTTAACTCTGTCTTCCTCTCCACAGATGCTGTCAGACCTGCTGAGTTTTTCCAGCAATTTTTATTTTTGTTACAGGAACAGTCCCAACTGCTCTATGATACCATTTATGCTCCACACATGCCTCCTTTCACCCCTCTTCATCTAAACCTATCAGCATATCATTGTATTGTTTTTGTGATGGCCTTTGACTAGAAGCAGTAACATTAAGGAAAATTTGTAATTACTTTAAAATGTTTGGGGCATCTGTAATTGTTCTTAAAATGTTTGTAAAAGACTTTTAGGAGTCTATATCAATTGTGAAGGGATCAATTATAATTTTTGGATAATAAGAAATTCTGACAGTAAACCTGGGTGGTTTGGTTGTCGGAAATCAAAGTAAGGTTTCTCTGAGAAGAAGGTATAAGGTATTTGCACTTGGAGACAATGGCGGCAGTCTCTTGAGTTTACAATGAGTAGGCCCTGAGTCTGCTAAAGTCTCAGAAAGGTGTTGAAGTTACCAGGGTGTAAACAGTTATGCTGTAAACTGTACATCTACTTCTAAGATGAAAGGGAGTTGAGATCAGGATAGCTAATTAGCATTCTAACTAGATACAAGGCTAATGTATTTCATGGTGCTACAGAAAAGAGGGCAAAGGAAACCAATTTTGAGATCAGGTTACAGGCTTCCCTATGAATCAATGAATTTCAAGATGGAATTTTAAAGAATGATTTTAAAAATTAAGTTTGGCAACAGTTAAGTGGTGGTCATTGTAAAGGGGGAACTCCTCCATAGGTTGGGCCTATCGTTGTAGCTATGGCCCTCTGAACCTGGTGGCTCTGGGATGGGATAGTTTAAAGGAGCTGTCAATTTAAAGGAGGATGCTGGGTGGCCACCTCGAGACTCCTGTTGGGCTTCACCCTCAGTGAGGGCCCAAGCACCATTGGGAATATGGTGGACACTTAATTGCTGTTTATTGGCTATCTGTCACCGCCTGTCTGCTATCATCTCCAGCAAGATCATTCAGAGATGAGAATGCATTACGGAGCCATCCCAACATGCGATTTTCCACTTTTGCTCCCAGTCTTGGTTCAAGATCCATCTCCACAGGACCGAGAAGGAGCCACCCCTGGTATTTGCAACCCAATCATAATTTAACCCTTTTAGCCCTGATTCATTCTAGTGAATCTGCACTGCACCCCATCAAAAGGCAATGGATCCTTCTTGAGATGTAGTGCCCAGAACTGAATGCGGTTCTCCAGATGGGGTCCAACCATAGTTTAATATTACTGTAGCCCAACCTCCACTAATTTGTACTCCAGTTAACTTGAGCTGAAGGCTAACATTCCATTAGAATTTTTTTTGTACATGCCCACTACCTTTTATGATATCTCTGCATTGATCCCTCTCTCTGCTCTTCCACAATTCCTAGCTTCACACCAGTAGTAAAAACACTGGTTTGTGTTTCTTGGGTTTGAAATGAGGATGTTAAAGAGTTAGGAAGAGATGAGACCATGGAGGGATTTGTAAACAAGGATGAGAATTTTAAAACCAAGATGTTGCTTGACCGGGAGCCAATGCAGGTCAACAAGCACATTTGGGGTAGTGGAATGGGATTTGATGCAAGTTAAGACATGGGCAGCAGAATTTTGAATCACCTCAGGTTTACAGTTGGTAGAATGTGGGAGACCGGGCAGGAGTGCATTGGAATAGTCAAGTCTAATATAAGAAGTTAAGAAATAGGAACAGGATTAGACCATTCAGCCCTTCTAGCCTGCTCCACCATTCGATATGATCGTGGCTGATCTTCTTGTGTTTCGATTTCCACATTCCCATCTAACCCTGATAACCTTTGAGTCCCTTACCTAACAAGAATCTATCTACTTCTGCCTTAAAAATATTCAATGGCCCCACCTCCACCACCTTCTGAGGCAGAGAATTCCAAAGTTGCACAACCCTCTGAGAGAAAAAAATTCTCCTCATCTCTGTCCTAAAAAAGCGACCCCTAATTTTAAAACAGTGCCCCCTCGTTCTGGACTCACCCGCAAGAGGAAACATCCATTCGACATCCAGGCTGTTCAGGATCTTGTATACTTCAATCAAATCAGCCCTTACTCTTCTAAACTGCAGTGGTAACAAGCCCAGTCTGTCCAACCTTTCCTCATTAGACCACCCAATCATTCCAGGTATCAATCTAGTAAACCTCCTTTGAACCACCTCCAATGCATTTTCACTCTTCCTTAAATAAGGAGACCAAAACTGCACACAGTATTCGAGGTGTGGTCTCACTAATGTCCTGTATAACTGAAACATAACATCCTTATTTTTAAGTCTAAACACTCTCATAATAAAGGATAGCATTCCATTAGCCTCCTTAATGACTTGCTGTACCTGCATACTAACTTTTTGTGACTCATGATCCCTCTGCACCTCAGAGTTATGCAGTCATTCTCCATTTAAGTAATACTCTGCTCTTTTGTTCTTCCTGCCAAGTGAACAACTTCACATGTTCCACATTAAACTCCATTTGCCAGATCTTTGCCCACTCACTCAACCTATCGATATGCATCTCCACCTCATGTCCTCTTCACAATGTATTTTCCTACCTATCTTTGTGTCATCTACAAATTTAGCTACCATGTCTTCACTCCCCTCATCTGCTTCATTGATGTAAATTGTAAAAAGTTGAAGCCCCAGTACAGACCCATGTGGGACTCCACTCATCACATCCTGCCAATCAGAAAAAGACCCATTTATGCATACTCTCTTCTTTCTGCCAGCCAGCCAACCTTCTGTCCATGCTAACATGTTACCCACTACACCATGTGCTTTTATTTTCCGTAATAACCTTTGATGTGGCACCTTATCAAATGCTTTCTGGAAATCCAAGTACAGTACGTCTACAGGCTCCTGTTTATCCACTGCGCATGGTACTCCTTCAAAAAACTTCAATAAATTGGATAAACATGATTCTTCTTTCACAAAACCATGCTGATTCTTCCCAGCTATAGCCTCCTTAATGATCGATTCTAATAACTTCTCCATGACAGACGTCAAGCTAACTGGCCTATAGTTTCCTGTTTTCTGCCTCCCTACCCTCTTGAATAAAGGGGTTATATTTGCCACTTTCCAATCTGATGGAACCTTTCCAGAATCTAGTGAATTTTGGAAAATTAACACCAGTGCATCGACTACCTCATTAGCCACCTCTTTTAAGACCCTAGGATGTAGTCCATCGGGACCTGGAGACTTGCCAGCCCGCACCTCCATCAATTTGCTCAGTACCTTTTCCCTAGTGATTTCAATTTCACCACATTCCTTTTTCCTGTTTACCCCCTGATTTGCAGCTATTACTGGAATGTTTTTTGTATCCTCTATAGTGAACACAGACGTAAAATATTTGTTCATTTCTTCCGCCACCCTAGTCTAGATGCAACAAAGGCAAGATTAAGGGTTTCGGCAGCAGATGAGCTGAGCGAGGAAAAAAGCCAAGTGATATTACGGAGGTAGAAACAAGCAGTCTTAATAAAGGCAGCAATATGAGCTCGAAAGTTCATCTCAGGATCAAATGTGACACCAAGGTTGCAAACAGACTGGCTTAATCTCACAGCATTGCCAAGGAAAGGGACGGAGTCAGTAGCTAAGGAACAGAGTTTGGAAAACATCAACATTGTAAAGATTAGTATGATAAAACATTGCATCATTCCCTCCCCTGCATGACAGTGATTTATCAACTTAATGAATGCACACAAGTCAGATAAATTGGCATATCTTCTAATGTACTCCCTGGAAAGATTTGAGGTTGTACTTTTAGGCAGTTTTTGAGCACTGCATTCCCTGGGTATGCACCATGCTAATTCATCATCACAACAGTTGGGTTGCCTGTTATTATTGCAAGTGTGAATTTTATTGCACGTTTAGGAGCATCTGTTCAATTTGTTTCATTTTTAAAATTTTGTACGTGTCGTCCATCCTTGTTTGTAAAGCATAAATTTATGAATGTTGTGCTGGGGTACTTGGCACACCTTACATCTCCTTGGAGGCAGCTGGTGAAAAGAAAGTGGGGGGAAAAAATACATGCACAGCATTAAGTTTCATTGAAAGCCCTACCATGGGAAGATGTTTTCGTATTAGCTTACACTCTGGCCGCATCAATCAGAAAAGAAGCCTCATTAATCACTGCATGATTTCAAACTGATGCCGCCACTCCATTAGCAGCTTTCCATCTCCACCACAGCTGCCTCATCTTTAAGTACACACCACCTCTCTGCGTGCCTCTGGCTGCGGAATGAGTGAAGCCCTGGGGGCGGGAGGGAGGGAGGGGGGCTCAGTAGTCAGAATGCACTTTAACTTGAAACCAAATAAGGGCAAACGCCTCGGCGTTGACGTTGGATGTCAACGATCGGGGTGGATGAGAGCCACCGCCGATTGAGTGCCAGGGAGGAGGGGGGTGGTGGTGGTGGTGGTGGAAGCCGTCACTCATGACTCGGCACCTCTTCACTGTCACTCCTTTTGTCCCAGCGGCTCCTGGGGGAGGGGACGTGCTGCCCTGGATCGAAGGGGTGGGCGGGCGGTTATATAAAGACAAGGTGATTTTAAAGGAGCTGCCCGCAGAGCAACGTGAGCAGGAGGAGGGGGGAGGGTGAAAAAAAGGGGGAGTGGAGGTTTACGGTCTCTATAATATCGGAGCGCCTGGAGAGGGAAAAAGGGAAATTCATTTCCAATTAAACTGGCAACCCAGGCCGATTAGAGAGGGAAAAAAAACGACCAGATGCCGCAAAACGTGGTATTGGCAGGACCTGGTCCGTGGGGCTTTAGACTGACCGGTGGGGCGGATTTTAACCAGTCTTTGACCGTTTCACGGGTGAGTTATATTTTTTCCTCTGTGTCTTCTGCGCTGCCGGCTTGTCCTGGGTGACTGCATTTCCATTGTGTATAACAGGGGGGATGCACATGAGCCTGAATATAGAAATCCCTCTTTCGGCTCACCCTGTCCCCACCAAGTGATTCCCGCTCAATGTAGTCTTTTCTGATCATGATTCTATAACATTGTCTGATGTTTCTGTTGAGTTGAGGGTTTATCAAAAGCAGATCCATAAATGTGACATTGGAAAATACAGATAATATTGAAACTGTCAGCAAACTCCTCTGTTCTTCACCTTTTGTGCCCACTTCTTGGCATAGTTTCTTAGTCTTAATAGTCTCTCAGGAGCTAATGTTATTTCAAAGGTCGAAATGATTTTTAAACTGCAGCCGTTAAATAAACTGAAAATACTGGAAACACTACAGCAGGTGGACCAGCACCTGAAATGATGTTGCTGAGTGTTCTGGGAATAGCCACCTTGCACAAGCAAAAATACTGCTGGTGGTAGAAATGTGAAATAATAACAGATGTTGGAAAGACATAGCAGGTCTGGCAGCATCTGTGGAAAGAGAAACAGGGTTAACAATGCAGGTCAATGACTTTTCATCAGTTCTGAATCGACCTGAAACGTTAACTCTGTTCCTCTCTTCACAGGTGCCGCCTGACTGGTGGAGTATTCCCAGCACTTTCTGTTTTTACTATTAATGCCTTACTGACTGATTAGAGAGAAATGTGATTGATGTAGCAACTTGCACCATAAGCTTACATTTATACGACACCTGTCATTTAGTGAGCAAGTTCTGAGAGAGTGCTGCTTGTTCGTGCTTCGGACATGATCCACCGCTTTATTGGTGATTGTGAGTAAGCTGATAGGATAGTAATTGGCAGGACTGGGTTGCCCTGTCTTTTGTGGACACAACATACCTGGACCTTTATGCATATTGTTGGGTAGATGCCAGTGTTGTAGCTATATTGGAACAGCTTGGCGAGGGGGGTACCACTAGCTGTGGAGCGCAGGTCTCCAGCAATACAGCCAGAGTGGCGTTCGGGTCCATCTAGTGCATTCAGCTGTTTCTTGATTTCACATGGAGTGAATCAAATTGGCTGAAGACTGGCACCTGTGATGCTGGGATCCTCAGGAGGAGGCCGAGGTGAATCATCCACAACACTCTGGTGGAAGTGGTTGAGAACACGTCAACCTTGTCTTTTGCACTGATGTGTTGGGCTCTGCCATCGTTGAAGATGGAGACATTTATTGAGCCTCCTTCTCCCATTAGTGCTTAATTGTCTACCTTTCCTGACTGGATTTAGCAGAATTGATCTTTGACCTGATCTGTTGGATGTGGGATTGCTTAGCTCTGTCTATCACATATTGCTTCCACTGTTTAGCATAGGCATGTAGTCCTGCGTTGTAGCATCATGAGGTTGGCATCTCATTTTTAGGCATGCCTGGTGCTGCTGCTGGCATGCCCTCCTGCACTCCTTGTTGAATCAGGGTTGACCATTTGCCTTGATGGTAATGATAGAGTGAGGGATATGCTGGATTACAGATTACAGTTGTATACAATTCTGCCACTGCTGATGGCCCACAACATTTCATGATGCCCAGATTTGAGCTGTTGGATCTGTTCTGAATCAATCCCATTTAACACTATGGTAGTGCCACACAACACAATGGAGAGTATACTCAGTGTCAAGACAGGAAGTAGTATCCACAAGGGCTTTGCGGTGGTCACTCCTACCAATACTGTCATGGATAGATGCACCTGCAATAGGTAGGTTTGTGAGGGCAAGGTCAAGTAGGTTTGTCCCTCTTGTTGGTTCTCTCACCACCTGCCACATACCCAATCTAGCAGATACATCTTTCAGAACTCGTCCAACTCAGATAATGATGGCAGTATTAAGCCACTTTTCTTGATTAATATTGACATTCCCAACTCAGAGTACATTCTGTGCTACCTTCAGTGTTTCTTCCAAGTAGTGTTAAACATAGAGGGGTACTGGTTCATCAGCTGCAGGAGGACAATGGATGGTAACCAGCACGAGGTTTCCTTGCTGATGCATCACCTGATGCTATGAGACTTTATGGGGTCCACAGTCAATGCCGAGAACTCTAAGGACCAATCCCTCCTGACTGTGTACCACTGTGTCACCATTTCTAGCAGATCTGTTCTGCCGGTGGGACAGGACATACCCAGGTATGACGATGGAGAAGTCTGGTATGTTGTTATGATTCTCTAAGTGTGACTAATACAGGCTGTTGCTTGAATAGTCTGAGGAACAGCTCTTTCCAACTTTGGTACTAGTCCTCAGATGTTAGTGAGGAGACATTTGCAGGGTTCACTGGGCTGGCTGAGCCTTTGTAGGGTCCTACTTCAAGTGGTCTGTCTTGTTTTATTCTTTTTATCCTTTTATAGTGATTTGCCACCTTTCCAAGATGTCCTGTCCGCCCTATTCAAAATGTCCAACCCCACCCATGAAGTATGATTCTCTCACAATGTTGGACCACCCCACAATGTCCACTTCATTCCAGTAATATCTAACTTATCTGGCATTTCCATTCACTCCCCAAGTCACCCTTGATGATATCCCCCAGCCCCCACTCAACCACCCAACACAAAGGAAGATGGTTGTGGTCTTTGGAGGCCATACATCTCTGTGGGACATCAGGCTGCAGGCATTCCTCAGGGTAGTGTCCTAGGCTCAAGCATCTTCAGATGCTTCATCGGTGACCTTCCTTCCATCAGTTCCATTCAAAACTCTTCAAATACGAAGCACTTCATGCCTGTGTGAAACAAGACCAGGACAACTTTCAGACTTGGGTTGCTTTGTGGCAAGTAATATATTCACCATACAAGTGCCAGGCAATGACCATCCCCAACAAGAGAAAATCTGACTATTTCCCACAGAATCATAGAATTGTTACAGCACAGAATGAGGCCATTCAGCCCTTCTTGTCTGCACCAGCTCTATGAATTAGCAATTCATCTATTGCCATTCTCCTGCCTGTACATCCTCCCCTAGACATTCAACAACATTACCACTACTGAATCCATCAACGTCAACATTCTGGGGATCACCATTGACCAGAAACTGATCTGGACCAACAACATAAATACTGTGGCTTCAAGAGCAGGTCAGAGGCTGGGAATTCTAGAAAGAGTAATTCACCTCCTACTCCTCAAATCCTATCCACCATCAGTCAGGAGTGTGATGGAATACTCTCCACTCGCCTGGATGAGTGCAGCTCCAACAACACTCAAGAAGCTCGACACCATCCAGAACAACGCAGCCTGCTTGATTAGCAGCTTGTTCATCACCATAAACATTCACTCCCTCCACTACAGTGCACTGTGCTTGCATCATCTACAAGATAAGAACATGAGTAATAGAACCATATGCCCCCTCGAGTCTGTTCTGACATTCAATATGATCATGACTAATCTGCCTCAACTCCTCTTTCCCACCCGGTCCCACTATCATTTGATGCCCTGAGAGGCAAAAAGTTTGTCTATCCCATGCCTGAATTTAGTCACAAATGGAGCATCCACAGCTCTCCGGGGTAGAGAATTCCAAACATTCACAACTTTGTGAGTGAAGAAATTTATCCTCGTCTCAGTCCTAAATGATTGACCTCTTATTCCCAGCCAGGGGAAACAACTTCTCAGTGTCTACCCTGTCAAACCCCTTCAGAATCCTTCATGTTTCAATGAGATCAGCTCTTATCCTTCTAAACTCCAGCAACTATTGGCCCAATTTACTCAGCCTCTCATCATAGTACAACCCAGGAACCAATCCAGTGAACCTTTGCTATACTGCCTTCACTGCAAGTATGTCCTTCTTTAAATATAAAGATCAAAACTGCACAGTTATAGTTTTGACAAATTCCTATTCAATTATAGCAAGACTGTCTTATTCCTGGACTACAACCCCCTTGCAATAAAGTCCAACATGCCATTTGCCTTCCTAATTGCTGCTAACTTGTTGTGTTCCTTGTATTAGCACATACAAGTCTCTCTGAAGAGCAATATTTAGAAGTTTCATGCTTTAAAAAAAAATTCTGCTTTTCCATTCTTACTACCAAAGTGAATAACCTCATACTTCCCCAAATTATACTCCATCTTGCCACTTTGTTGCCCACTCTCTTAACCTGTCTATATCTCTTTGCAGCCTCCTCCTAACAGCTTACAACAGCAAATTTGGTTACATTCCTCTCAGTCATTTGATCAAAGCCATACTTACAGATTGTAAATAGCTGAGGCCCTGGCACTGTTCTTTGCAGCATTCCATGGGTCACAGACTGACAACTTGAAAATGCTCCATTTATCTGTACTCTGCACATCCTTTCCATTAACCAATCCTCCATCCATGCTAATATCTCACTCCCAACAACAAGAGCCTCTACCTTGCATATTAACCTTTTGTGTGGCATTGTATCAAATGCCTTTTGGAATTCTAACCATACTACATCAATGGGCTCCCCTGTATCTACCCTATTAGTTACATCCTCAAGAAACTCTAATAAATATATCAAACACGATTTTCCTTTCATAAAGCAACGTTGACTCTATCTGATTTTCTAAATGTGTAAAAACAAAAAAACTGCGGATGCTGGAAATCCAAAACAAAAACAGAATTACCTGGAAAAACTCAGCAGGTCTGGCAGCATCGGCGGAGAAGAAAAGAGTTGACGTTTCGAGTCCTCATGACCCTTCGACAGAACTTGCAAGTTCTGTCGAAGGGTCATGAGGACTCGAAACGTCAACTCTTTTCTTCTCCGCCGATGCTGCCAGACCTGCTGAGTTTTTCCAGGTAATTCTGTTTTTCTAAATGTGTTGTTGAGTCTTCCCTACTAATAAATTCCAGCATTTTCTTGGTGCCTGTTGTCAGGCTAAGTGGCCTGCAGCCTGTTTTCTCTCTTCCTCCTTTCTTGAAAAGCAGTGTTTTATTTCCAAATTTACAGACTACTGGGACTGTTCTAGAGCCTAGGGAATCTTGGAAAATCACAATGAGCACATCCACTATATTTGCAGCTCTCTTTCAGGATCCTCAACCATCAGGTGCTGAGGATTTGCCAACTTTTAGTCCCTTATATTTCTCCAATACTTCTTTCTACTGATATTCATTATCTTAAGTTCCTTCCTCACGTTAGCCCCATGGTTATCCTCTATTTCTGGTATGTGATTTGTGTCTTCTACTGTGAAGACAGACATATAATATTTGTTCAATCTCTCTACCGTTTCCTTACTCCCCATGAAAATTATTCCTATCTCTATCTCGAAGGGACCAATGTTTACTTTGCCTACTCTCTTCCTTTTTACACACAAAAGTTTTTACAATCTGATTTTATATTCCTAGTGAGTTTACTCTCATGTACCGTCTTTTTCCCTTTTTATCAACTGTTTGGTTGTCCTTGGTTGGTTTCTAAAACACTCCCAACTAACTACTATTTGCAATTTTATAAGCCTCTTCTTTTAATCTAATGCCACCTTTAACTTCCCTAGCAAGCCACGGATGGAATTTTCTCGCTGAGTTTTTGTTTCTAATGGAATGTATTTTTGTTGAACATTTTGAGTTGTTTCTTTAAATGTTTCCCACTGTTTATTTGCCACCATACCTTGTAGCCTATTTACCCAATCAACCCAACTCTCCCCTCATACCGATGTATATGTTTACCTTTATCTATACGTTTAAGTTTAAGATTTTAATTTGGGATTGGAGTATGTTGCTATCCAACTTAATAAGGAATTTAGTTGTATCATGCACTATGTAAAATGCACTGCACCAATTCCTCTGGACTCCTCTGCTGAGGAGAACAAAGGCAGCAGGCAAATTGAAACACTTCTATCTCTAAGTTCCCTTGCAAATCACAAACAATGGGAATATATTGTTGTTTGTTCACTGTCAGTGGGTTAAAATCCTAGAACCATAGAAAAGCACTCCCTAGCTAACTGCACTGTGGTTGTATCTACAGCATGTGGACTTCAGTAATACAAGAAGGTGGCTCATTACTACCTTCTCAAGGGATGGGAAATAAATGCTGGCCTTGCCTGTGATGCCCACATATCATGAATGAATAAAAGAAAAGACCTATAGAAATTTGTGAATCAGCATAATAACAACAATAGCAACAGCCATTTATAAAGTATCTTTAATACAGATATTTGAAGAAAACAGGAGCCAAAGTAAGAGAAGAAAAGTGATTAATAAATTGATCAAAGGTGGCTTTAAAGGAGAGTTTTGTAGATCAAAGCGGAGAGTCAGAGGGGAGTTCCAAAGTGTGGGACAGACGAGTTAAAGAACTGTCTGCCAAAAATGAAACAAAGAAAGGAAGAGAATTCACAAGAGACCAGTGTCAGATCTTTGGAAAGTTTGGGAGTGAGGGGTTATAGGGCTTCACAATGCAGTCACCTCCTTTAAAGCCAATGAGTGAAGCTTCAACTTCGAGATGTGTGCGTCTTACCTTGTGCTGGACATATCTGATTATATTGCCTTGTAACATACAGTGAAGTAAATTACAATGTCATTACCGTTTAAATCACTGATGTGAATTACCTGATTTGTGGAACAGTATAGTAATACTTAAATTTATTTTCATCAGCTGCCTTCATGAAACTTTGCAATGCATACAGCTCCTCAGGCCAGACTGCAATCTTTTGAAATAATACTCACACAGTACGACAAAAATGTATGTCGTTTTTTGTCACACTATCTCATCGTTGTTGGTTCCCCTTCATTATCTGAGATGGCTGTTTTTTGCGTAGAGCCATCTGTTGTGCATTTTAACATGGTTGTGGTGCTCAAATGCAGTACTGCATTTTCCACATAGCAGGCAAGGATGAATTGATTGACTATTTGGGACCTGCCCAGCTTTTCTAGCATACCTTTTTCCTTTGCCTGCCTGTATTCTTTGCTGTTCAAAGGAAACAACACCATGACTTGAGATTGCTCCCCAAATAGATTTCTTGTGCATTTTTCTCCTCGCCTGTAGTGGACATGCTTCCTGACCTTCACCTTCAAAGAGTTCTTGAATCTTAATCTCAGCCTCAGGTGGTGTCCTAGTTTAAGTTGTGAATACATGAATGCCTTAGGGATTTTATCATCAGTCGTACATACTACATGTCCACTCCTCCTGAGCTAGGCTCTGATTTATTTTTCCTTTATTCTTTCATGGGATATGGGCATCGCTGGCAAGGCCAGCATTGTTGCCAATCCTTAATCACCCTTGAACTGTGTGGCTTGCTTGGTCAATTCAGAGGGCAGTTAAGAGTCAACCACATTGCTGTGGGTCTGTAGGCACATTTAGGTCTTAGCTAAGAAAGGATTTACTTGCCATAGAGGAATTGCAGTAAAAGTTCACCAGACTGATTCCTGGGATGGCAGGATTGACTATGAGGAGAGATTGGTTCGAAGAGGCCTGTAATCACAGGGGTTTAGAAGACTGAGAGGGCATCTCATTAAACGTATAAAATTCTGACAGGGCTGGACAGACTTAAGGCAAGGAAGATGTTTTTCCTGGCTGGGGGTGGGTCTGGAACAAGGGGTCACAGTCTCAGGATACAGGGTAGGCCATTTACCTGCATGCTTGCTTTCAGTGACTGGTGGACAAGGACTCCCAGGTCCCTTTGTATATCAACATTTCCCAATCTATCAACATTTAAATAATACTCTGCCATTTTGTTTTTCCTACTAACGTGGATAACTTCACATTTATCCATGTTACACTGCATCTGCCATGTGTTTGCCCACTCAATCAACTTGACTAAATCGCCTTGAAGCCTCTTTACATCCTACTGACCACTCACATTTCCGCCTGTCTTCAGCAAACTTGGAAATACTACATTTGGTCCCCTCATCCAAATCATTGATATATAGTGTGTATAGCTATATATAGTATAGCTTTGGACCAAGCACTGATCCCTGCGGTACCCCACTAGTCACTGCCTGCCACTCCAGAAAAGACTCATTTATTCCGACACACTGTCTCCTGTCTGTCAACCAATTCTCAATCCATGCTAATATATTACCCCAATCCCATGTGCTTTAATTTTGCACACTAACCTCTTATGCGGGACTTTATCAAAAGCTTTTTTGAAAATTCACATACACTACGTCCACTGGTTCTCCCTTATCTATTCTACTAGTTACATCCTCAAAAAACTTCAGCAGGTTTGTCAAACATGATTTCCCTTTCTTAAATCCATGTTGATTTTGTCTAATATTTTCTAAGTGTCCTGTTATCACATCCTTTAGAATAGACTCTAGCTTTTTCCCTACTACTGATGTTCGGCTAACCAGTCTGTAATTCCCTCCCTCCACTTTTAAATAGTGGGGTTACATTTGCCACCCTCCAATCTGCCAGGACTGTTCCAGAATCTACAGAAAATGGAAGATGTCAACCAACTTATCCACTATTTCCATGGCTACCTCCTTCAGTACCCTGGGATGTAGTTTATCAGGCCCTCGGGATTTATTGGCTTTCAGTCCCATTAATTTCTCCAGCACCATTTATTTTAGTAATACTAATTTCCTTCAAATCCTCCTTTTCTCTAGACTCTTGGTTCCCTAGCATTTCACGGGAGTTATTTGTGTCTTCCTCTGTGAAGACAGAACTAATGTGGTTCTTTAATTGCTCTGCCATTTCCTTGTTCCCTGTTATAAATTCTTCCATTTCAAACTGTAAGGAACCTACATTTGCCTTTACTATTCCTTTTCTTTTTACATACTTATAGAAGCTTTTACAGTCTACTTTTTGGTTCCTTGCAAGTTTACTCCCATACTCTTAATTTGAGGGAAGTGCAAGTGAAATGCTGCTTCACTTGAAAGGAGTGTTTGGGTCCTTGGACGGTGAGGAGAGGGGAAGTAAAGGGGCAGGTGTTGCACCTTCTGCGGTTGCATGGGAAGGTGCCGTGGGAGAGGGTTAAGGTGTAGGGGGTGATGGAGGAGTGGACCAGGGTGGCCTGGAGGGAACAATCTCTGCAAAATGCCGCCGGGGGGGGTGAAAGGAAGATGTGTTTGGTGGTGGCATCATGCTGGAGTTGGCGGAAATGGCAGAGGATGAACCTTTAGATGCGGAGGCTGGTGGGGTGATAAGTGAGGACAAGGGGAACCCTATCATGTTTCTGGGAGGGAGAAGAAGGTGTGAGGGCAGAACACCTTTGGTCTGTCCACAAACATTACCCAGACCTCCCTGTCGCTTGCCATTTCAACACTCCACCCTGCTCTCATGCCCACATGTCCGTCCTTGGCTTGCTGCATTGTTCCAGTGAAGCTCAACGCAAACTGGAGGAACAGCACCTCATCTTCCGACTAGGCATGTTACAGCCTTCCGGACTGAATATTGAGTTCAACAATTTTAGATCATGAACTCTCTCCTCCACCCCTACCCCCTTTCCGATTCCCCCCCTTTTTTTCCAATAATTTATATAGATTTTTCTTTTCCCACCTACTTCCTTTATTTTTAAATGTATTTCCATCCATTGTTTTATCTCTACCTTTTAGCCTATTTTGATTCCTTCACCCCATCCCACCCCCACTAGGGCTATCTGTACCTTGCTTGTCCTGCTTTCTACCCTTAATTAGCACATTCCTTAGATAATGTCGCCACCTTCAACACCTCTTTGTCCTTTTGACTGTGGCATCTTTTGGTTATCTCTACCTATCACTGGCCCTCTATCCAGCTCTACTTGTCCCACCACCCCACCTTCCGCCCCCCCCCCCGCCTTAAACAAGCTTATATTTCACCTCTTTTCTATTTTTACTTAATTCTGTTGAAGAGTCATACGGACTTGAAATATTAACTGTGCTCCTCTCTGCAGATGCTGCCAGACCTGCTGAGTTTTTCCAGGTATTTTTGATTTTGTTTTGGATTTCCAGCATCTGCAGTTTTTTGCTGTTAACTATTCTTAATTTATTTTGTTCGCCATGGTTGGGCCGTTTTACTTGTGTTTTTGTGCCAGAAAGGAATATATAACTGTTGCAATGCATGCATTCATTCCTTAAATATTAGCCTTTGTCGTGCCTTTTAATGAAGTTCCCTGATCTATTGTAGAGGTGGTGGCGTAGTGGTATTGTCACTAGACTAGTATTCCATTGACTTAGGGTAATACTCTGGGGACCTGTGTTCAAATCCCACCATAGCAGATGGTGAAATTTGAGTTCAGTATTGATTGTCATAGAACTCATCTGGTTCACTCTGCCCTTTAGTGAATGACATCTGTTGTCCTTAACTGGTTTGGCCTACATGTGACTCCAGACCCACAACAATGTGGTTAACTTTTAAATGCCCTCTGAACAAGGGCAATTAGGGATGGGCAATAAATGCTGGCCTAGCCAGCAACATCCACATCCCATAAGTGAATAAAAAAACCTAACATCTTCATAGTTTCCCTTGTTTAGATTTAGGACCCTTGTTTCAGACTGAACTACTTCACTTTCCATCCTAATGAAGAATTCTATCATATTATGATCACTCTTCTCTAAAGGGCCCCTTCTCATTGCATAATACTAAATCTAGGATAGCCTGTTCTCTAGTTGGTTCGTCGACGTACTGGCCTAAAAAACCCTCTCATACAAGCTCCAGAAATACATCCGCCACTGTATTATTGCTAATTTGGTTTGCCCAGTCTATATGCAGATTAAAGTCACCCATGATTACTGTAGCACCCTTGCTACATGCATCTCTAATTTCTTGTTTAATACCATCCCCTACCTTATCACTACTACTTGGAGACCTATAGACAACTCCCACTAATGTTTTCCGCCCCTTATTGCTTCTTAGCTCCACCCAGACTGATTCTGCATCTAGATATTCTGAGCCAATATCCTCTCTCACTGTTTCACTGATTTCATCCTTAATTAACAATGCCACACTACCTGCTTTTCCTTTTTGCCTGTCCTTCCTAAATATCGAATAACTTGGATATTCAGTCCCCAGTTTTAGTCACCCTGTAGCCATGTCTCCATTATCACAATCATATCGTATCTGCTCACATCTATTTGCACTGTTAATTTGTTTAACTTACTGCGAATGCTCTGGGCATTCAGATATACTGCCTTTAGATTTGTCTTTTTCACATTTTTACACACCTTTTTTGTATTATGGCCCTATTTGCCGCTAGCCGTTGTTTCCTCTGCCTTCCACTTTTGCTTTCTACTTTTCTGTCCTTCATTTCTATTTTTGTTTCCCTCTCTTGTGTCTCCCCACTCAGGTTCCCAGCCCCCTGATAATCTTGTTCAAACTTTCCCCCACTGCACTAGTGAACATCCTTGTGATGATATTGGTCCTGGTCATGCTGGGATGCAACCCGTCCAATTTGTACAGGTCACATTTTCCATAGAATCGATCCCAATGCTTCAGGATTCCAAATTTTTTGTGATTTTTTAAAATTTAATTCACGGGATGTGGGCTTCGCTGGCTGGGCCAGCATTTATTGCCCATCCCTAATTGCCCTTGAGAAGGTGGTGGTGAGATGCTTTCTTGAACTGCTGCAGTCCATGTGGTGTAGGTACACCCATAGCGCTGATAGGAAGGGATTTTGACCCAGAGACAGTGAAGGAACGGTGATATATTTCCAGGTCAGGATGGTGAGTGACTTGGAGGGGAACTTCCAGGTGGTAGTGTTTCCATCTATCTGCTGCCCTTGTCCTTCTAGATGGCAGTGGTTGTGGGTTTGGAAGGTGCTGTCTAAGGAGCCTTGGTGAATTCCTGCAGTGCATCTTGTAGATGGTACACACTGCTGCCACTGTGCATCGGTAGTGGAGGGAATGAATGTTTGTGGATGTGGGGCCAATCAAGCAGGCTGCTTTGTCCTTGATGGTATCAAACTTCTTGAGTGTTGTTGGTGCTGCACTCATCCAAGCAAGTGGGGAGTATTCCATTTTACTCCTGACTTCTGCCTTGTAGTTGGTGGACAGGCTTTGGGGAATCAGGAGGTGGGTTACTCGTCACACGATTCCTAGCCTTTGACCTGTTCTTGTAGCCACAGTATTTATATGGCTGGTCCTGTTCAGTTTCTGGTCAATGATAACCCCCAGGATGTTGATAGTGGAGGCTTCAGTGATGGTAATGCCTTTGAACGTTAAGGGCAATGATTGGATTCTCTCTTGTTGGAGATGATCATTGCCTGACACTTATGTGGGTTGAATGTTACTTGCCATTTGTCAGCCCAAGCCTGCACATTGTCCAGATCTTGCTGCATTTGGACATGAACTGCTTCAGTATCTGAGGAATCATGAATGGTGCTGAACATTGTGCAATCATCAGTGAACATCCCCACTTCTGACCTTATGATGGAAGGAAATGTCATTGATGAAGCAACTGAAGATGGTTGGACACTACCCTGAAGAACTCTTGTCCTGGAGCTGAGATGACTGACCTCCAACAATCACAACCATCTTCCTTTGTGCTAAGTATGACTCCAACCAGCAGAAAGTTTACCCCCTGATTCCCATTGACGCCAGTTTTGCTGGGGCTCCTTGATGCCATACTCGGTCAAATGCTGCCTTGATGTCAAGAGCAGTTATTTATACCCCACCTCAGGAGTTCAGCTCTTTTATCCATGTTTGAACCAAGGATGTAATGAGGTCAGGAGCTGAGTGGCTCTGGCGGAACCCAAACTGGGTGCCAGTGAGCAGGTTATTGCTAAGCACGTGCCGCTTGATTGCACTGTTGATGACCCCTTCCATTAGTTTACTGATGATCGAGAGTAGACGGATGAGGTTGGCTGGGTTGGATTTGTCCTGCTTTTTGTGTACAGGACATACGTGGGCAATTTTCTACATAGCTGGGTAGATGCCAGTGTTGTAGCTGTACTGGAACAGCTTGGCTAGGGGCACGGCAAGTTCTGGAGCACAAATCTTGAGTGCTATTGCTGGAATATTGTCAGGGCCAATAGCCTTTGCAGTATCCAGTGTCATCAGCTGTTTCCTGATATCATGTGCAGTGAATTGAATTGGCTGAAGACTGGCATCTCTGATGCTGGGGACCTCGGGAGGAGGCCGAGATATATCATCCAATTGGCACTTCTGGCTGAAGATTGTAGCAAATGCTACAACTGGACTTGCCATATAAACACTGCTACTGCAAGAGCAGGTCAGAGGCTAGGAATTGTGCAACGAGTAACTCACCTCCTGACTCCCCAAAGTTTGTCCACCATCTACAAGGCACAAACAGGAGTGTGATGGAATACTCCCCACTTGCCTGGATGAGTGCAGCTCCAACAACACTCATGCAGCTTGACACCATCCTGGACAAAGCGGCCCGCTTGATTGGCACCACATCCACAAATATTCACTCCCTCCACCACTGATGCACAGTAGCAGCAGCATGTACCATCTACAAGATGCATTGCAGGAATTCACCAAGGTTTCTTCAGCAGCACCTTCCAAACCCATGACCTCTACCACCTAGAAAGACAAGGGCAGCAGATAGCTGGGAACACCACCACCTTGAGGTTCCCCTCCAAGTAACTCACCATCACTATTCCTTCGCTGTCGCTGAGTCAAAATCCTGGAACTCCCTAACAGCACTGTAGATGTACCTACACGATATGGACTGCAGCATCTCAAGATGGCAGCTCACCACCACCTTATCAAGGGCAACTAGGGATTGGCAATAAATGCTGGCCCACCCAACGAAGCCCACATCCTGTGACTGAATAAAAAAAAAAATCTGTGCCGGACTATTGCATTGAATTTACTCAGTTTATCATGCAGTAATCAAGTCGATTTATAACCACACTAGTATATACTATCTGAAAATTTCAGTTTGCAAGGAAGCGGTGTGGATAATCTGCTGATAACGTGACAACTGTCATGTGCACGTAAAAGATGTCACTGTGCAATTTCAAAAAAGAGCAGACTGAGTTTTTCCTGGTGTCCTGGCCAATATTTACGTCTTCATCAGCATCACACTAAGGCAGACTATCTAGTTCGTGGGAGCTTGCTATGCACAAATTAGCTGCTACATTTCCTACCTTACAAGAGTGGCTCCACTTCAAAATATTTAATTGACTGTAAATGCTTTGGAATGGCCTAAGGTTATGACAAGTGCTATATAAATGCAAATCTTTCTTGGTGTTTGGTTTGACATTTGCACTGCTTCAGCTGGTGTTAATCCACTTGCGAAATTCTCACTCTAATTGCTCAGTCATTCTCATAAGCCTCATAAATTTCATTTCACACTACCTGATGTGATGTGCCATCTATATGTGGCACTTTATCGTATAAAAATGGTGTAGACTATTCAACCGGACTGTTTTAATGAATCAATCCAGATCATGTTCATGAGCCTGACATACTTTGACAATCGTTTTACTCAGTTTTAAATGAAATTTGTGTGTTACAAATTGAAGCTTGAAAATATAACTCCATGCCTGACCACAGATTTATGTCACAGGTTAGTGTTTCTCTCACTTTTAGAAACAGCCATGGGACCAGGATGTTAATTGTGTATTCTTATGGGAAACAAGTTAATGATAAAGACAGTGATCAATGTTTTTGTCCATTCATTCTTGGAATGTGGCATTACTGGCATTTATTGACCATCCCTAGTTGTCCTGATACTACTCAGTGGCTTGCTTAACCACTTCAGAGGACACTAAAGAATCAATCATGTTGATGTGAGACCGGAATGCCGTATGGAATGGATTGTGTAAAGACAGCAGGTTTCCTCCCCTAAACAACATTTCTTTAGTATCTTCACACACTAATTTTCCCCTTTTTTGGGGAAAAGTAAGGAAATGTTGGAAAGATAAACAGGTTGATTGTCAACCTGCATGAACCACATCATAAATGTATCTTCCACAGCCAACAAATCCTGAACTGGTACTTTGGGTTCAGAAGCAGGGGCACTACCTACTGACCCACAAGACCCCCTCCCCTGAATGACAGTTGCCTGTCTTCCATATGGCTCCTTCATTTTAATGAGTGTACAGATTTGCGTAGAAGCCAACCTTGTAGGACCTGACCCCAGAAGAAATAGGACCTGACCCCAGAAGAAAACTCTAGCGACCGGGTATTTCTGTAGAGAGGTTTCCAGGGTTACATTGCTCTATTTCAGGTTGGGGGTATGATCTGAAGTTTCAGTCCCCATTGAAATGTGTGGCGCTGGGAATATATAAACTGGATCCTGAGGATGCTGGAGGAATCAATAGCTGTACTTGATATCAATGATGGAAGATGCAAAGTGCCTCAAACAATTGCCACAAATAGCTTTTTGACTGAGACTTGTGTTAATGAATGACCAGGTGTTTCATAATCAGATCACTGACAGCCAATTTGCTGGATTTTGCCAAGCTCTTTGCCCCAATTTTCCAGCAATTGCAGATGGTCATCTACATATCCACGATGGTCGATTCCAGCCTCTCCCCAAGATCGACCAATCCTAATCACACAGCCGCTTAGAGAGTAGACCCCAGATCAGAGCATTCTGAAATGATACTGCATGATTTATGTCAATCCCTGTTTGTATGGCAGCCTTCATCTTGGATGTGCTGTTCTCCACAGTGAAATGCGGAGTACCCATTGTTCAAGGTCGGTGCATATAGCAAAGAGGGAGGTCATGGGAATCAAACAGGGAACTTTACACATTTTCAGTTTCTGAGCTGCCATACTGTGCAGCAAATCAAAAATGCTTTATGTTTCACTGTATACTTTTGAAAGAAGTATCCAACTATTTTGTCCATCCACTTCTATCATTGATCTTTGGTTCCATAAAATGTCACATCCTCTGAGCCAGCTAAGTCTTCATTTCATTATTTAATTTCAACAAACTAAAATTGGGAGAAAAAGTGATTGCACTTCTGAAAGTGAGTAAGGCTGCTGAGCATTGTGTGACACTGACTGAAATTTTATGTCCCCTTGGGCTCAGGCCTTCCTACCCCACTGGTATTTTATCAGTGACAGGGTAGGTAGCAGACAACCCACCGGCCCTTACGTCAATTCAGACCCTTAAGTAGCCAAATAATGGCCACTTAAGGGCCTTCTCCTGCTGTACTAGTGGCAGGAGGAGCACAATGTCATGAGGCAAAGCTGCTAGGTATATCTGGCCAGCTTGTGAGCTCAGGAGAACGGGTTCCTTCCTAATTCCCCCAGGAGCCACTCAGTGTCAAGGACCACCTCTGCTGGAAGGTTCCCCACTGAACTCAATGTTGCCAGGGCCTGCCTGACTGGTCCTGATGAGCCTGGCCCACTCACCCCTTTTCCAGACCTCCAGCGATGCCCCTGGCTCAGGACCGCTGCAGTCCCAATGGTGGCCACTGCTGCTGGTGGGACTGAGGGCTGCCGGACCTCTGATTGGCCAGCAGCTCTTGGAGGTGGGACATCCTGCATCGGGGTGGAAACTAATTGTTTGAGCTATGTAACGTTCGGCCATGAGTTCCAAGGCCAGCAGAGCGGGCTGTCCCTGACCTACCAGCCAATCACATTCAATCCCAGCCACTGAATTACCTCCCTCATTTTTCACTGTGATATTGTTGTGACCAGGTGAGAAGGAGTGAACTGGCTCCCCTTTATCCAACCTCCTCGGCTGGTCACAACAAAGATTTAAGAAGAGTCATATGGACTCAAAACGTTAGTTTTGTTTCTCTCTCCACGGATGCTGTCAGGTCTGCTGAGTTTTCCCAGCATTTTCTGGTTTTTATTTCAGATTTCCAGCATCCGCAGTGTTTTGCTTTTGTCTTAAGGGGCAGAATTTCACCAATGTCGGGCAGGCTCGGTGGGGCCGGGCAGTCAGGAAGCCAACCGCTGCCCGTGATTGGCGCCAGACTGCGATTTCACGCTGGTGGGCTGATTAAGGCCCACCCAGCATAAAACGTGAGCGGCAACGCTCAGTGCTGCCTGTTTGGGTGGTGGGGGTGGCGCGGGCGGGGGTGGAACTTCGTGCATGTGCGCGAGTGCACACTTCATTATCTCCCTGAGGCACAGAACTGCCGCAAGAAGATGAAGAGTTATTAAAAAGAAATAAAGAAAATAAAATGTAATGAAATATGTCCCCTCATGGGGCTCTGTCCCGAGAGCAGGGACATGTTATTATTTAATTTTTAACATTTTTATTTTATTTTTATTTGTTTTATTTGTCCGCGAATGAGGTTTCCTAAAATGTGCAAAGGCCGCTTGGCCTTTTTGCCTGCCCGCCAACCGTAATGTTGGACGGGCAGTGAAAAATTCACCTTAACTGATAATTTAATGGCCTTAATAGACCTTTTAATTGTCAGCGGGTGCGCTGCCAACTCCAGCGCGCGCCCACCGACTGATAGCACGAGACTGCGCGCTGACATCGGGACGCTCACCCAACGTCAGTGTGTGTCATTTTACGCTCGAGCAGGTCGGGTGCGCACCCAAGGTTCAAGTTTGTTTCTTTTTCATGAGGTTATGCCTTTTCCAAATCAGTATGTATTTAATGATTTAAATACACTTGTGAGCAATAAGGAGCCAATCAAACAAGGTCCTCTTGAGTCAGCAAATTTATTAACCACTAAACACAAGAAAAATAATAAAAACGTGGTGTCAAGCTGTCAGCCCTCATGCAGTCATTCGGGCCCACACACACAGGTATCAGAAATAAGGGAGTTAGAGCCCAATGAAAAATAGGTAAAATAATATACGGTTAAGTGTCCTTTGTCCTTGAGGCATAGAAGTTGTGGCTGATTTAGGTTAGCTTGGTTCTTGGATGCAGTCAGATATAGAAGATGTTGCAATTATTACAAGATCTCGCTTTGCTGATAGGTTTCTGGTAGAGTTGGCTCCTTGAACTGGCCGACTTTCTTATTCCAAAAGAGAGAGCGGGAGGGAGAACAGCCCTCAGCATGTTGCCTCTGCTGAACACTTTTTTGACACAACCTGTGTCACTTGCAATCTCTCTCTAGTGGCTGTCAGCCTTGCCTTTAAATACTTCATCCATTGTGCACTTCCAAATGGTTTTGGGTGTATCTTTCTGTGGCAGCCATTGTTCTAATATCCAGTACTTTGCGTTTTTAATGTCTCTTCCTTAGACAGTTTTGAGTTTTGACGATTGTCTGGATTATAGGAAGTGTCTCACTCTTCACACTCCCCTGAGGGTGATTTGTTGCTTTCTCACCTGTACTTTGGAATGTGGCCTTGAATTTTTAAGTGGTTTGCACTATCTCAGTTTAAATTGCAAATGTTGAAAGTTGAAAAATCATATTTTCAAAAATAAAGGGCCTTGTGACATTATGCATCACTGTTCACTTTTTCTTCTGATTTTGATTTGAATATTCTTAATAAACACCAACAATTTTTTTAAAAACAAAAATAAGCTAAAAGCATAAGTCCATAGTGTGCTTTTCTGAAGCTCCTTCCTGTGCTCTTTTCAG
Source organism: Carcharodon carcharias (assembly GCF_017639515.1). NCBI lineage: Eukaryota > Metazoa > Chordata > Chondrichthyes > Lamniformes > Lamnidae > Carcharodon > Carcharodon carcharias. The sequence continues at coordinate 167,363,600 of NC_054470.1, forward strand.
ATGCTTTTAAGCCATCTGTTTTAAACTCACTATTGCCTCTACTAAAATAGCAGAGTGAGGAACTTCAGATTCACATATTAATCGTTCTCCTACTTCGACTTGTGTCCAATAGGGTAAAATCAGGGCCAAAAATTCTTGGAAGTCAGCAGGACAAAGGAATTCATGATCTCCTTAAATTATTGCAATCTACTGTGCTTGGGGAAAAGAAAACAATATGGAGTAGAGATTAGCTTTGTACAATTGTGTAATACCGTTGAACTCAGTGTAAATAAAGGCCTCAATGTTAATTTCCGTCATGACGAGCCAGCCTGGTTTAGAGGGGATGATGTTGTTTAAAAATGAAATTCACATGACAACCCAAGGCAAATGCACATACCATTAAAAAGGTTGGGAAATTTGGCAGAGAAAGGGAGGTGGAAAATGCCGGATAAGGAAACTGTCCCTTTCATCACTCCCTGCGAACCAAGAGGTGCAGGATTGCTTCTCCCCAGGCCCTAGAAGAAGCCTTTGATCTCCTCCAGCCCTCCCAGCACCAGCTGCTGATCTACTTCCTATTATCACACATTCAAGAGTCTACTCCTCCAATGAAAGACCATTTCTCTATCAGGAATTTACTAATTCCTCTCTTAACAACTTGCTAATCAAGTCAAGAGAAAGCTTGGTTTTGAATTATGCAAATTGTGGGAATGCAGTTTTCATTAGTGCCTCCTCCACTGTAGAGAAGCTGTTCCCATTTTCCATTGAAAGAGGAATTTCACCACCTATGCTGATGCCATGGAAACCAACACAATTAGAGGAATAAAAAGAGAAGCCATAGAAGGATCAAAGTTGTTCTTCAGTAGAGTAGCTTTGATAAACATGTGGAACATTTAAGTGAACTTTTGGATTATTCATTGTGTTTAGAGACTAGCTTAATGCAATGGCATTTTCCACCAGCTATATTAAACAAAACCCTGATGTATAATCCTTTGAGCCAGCTGTTAGCAATCCAGTCACATTAGAGCCAGGGAAACATTCTCAAACATTTATTAATATATTGTAATGGATGTACAAATAATGACACCCCAAGCACTGGGAAATACTAAAAACAGAATGTGAGATCCTTTAACACTATTTCCTGTAAAGGTGGAAAGAGAACATAGCAATTTGAGATCTTTATTTTCATAACAATGTTTAAACCAAGATGTTTGAGTACAATGCCTATCATTCCAACACACTTACTGTTGGTGTACTTTAACATATCAGTTGTCCTTCTGGAAAGGTTAGTTTTAAATTGGATTCTGTTTTCATCTTTTTACATTTTGTCTTTATTAATCCAATACAGATTTCTTCATTTGTGGCAGATTACAAGCCTTGAGTTCAATTATTCCCCCAACTATGTCCCTGTCTTTTCACTTTAGAAGAGAGCTGGCCAATGATTCTGATCCAGCGACAGCCAAGGAATGGCGTTATTTCCAAGTCAGGATAGCGAGTGACTTGGAGGGGAACTTCCAGATGGTGGTGTTCCCATGTGCCTGCTGCCCTTGTCCTTCTAGGTGGTAGTGGTCATGGGTTTGGAAGGTGGTGTCTAAGGAGGCTTGGTGAGTTTCTGCAGTGCATCATGTATATGGTACACACTGCTGCTACTGTGCGTTGGTGGTGGGAGCGAGTTAATGTTTGTGGATGGGGTTCCATTCAAGTGGGCTGCTGTGTTCTGGATGGTGTCAAGCTTCTTGAGTGTTGTTGGAGCTGCATTTGTCCAAGCAAGTGGAGAGTATTCCATCACACACCTGACTTGCCTTGTAGATGGCGGACAGGCTTTGAGGAGTCAGGGGGTGAGTTACTTGCCACAGGATTCCTGTTGTAGCCATAGTATTTATATGGCGAGTCCAGTTTGGTTTCTGGTCAATGATAACTCCCAGGATGTTGCCAGTGGGGGATTCAGTGATAGTAATGCCATTGAATGTCGAGGGGACATGGTTAAATTCTCTCTTGTTGGAGATGGTCATTCTCTGGCACTTGTTTGGCGTGAATGTTACTTGCCACTTGTCAGCACAAACCTAGACATTGTTCAGTTCTTGTTGGATTTGGACATGGACTGCTTCAGCATCTGTGGAGTTACAAATGGTGCTGAACGTTGTGCAATCATCAGTGAACATCCCCACTTCTAACCTTATGATAGAAGGAAGGTTATTGATAAAGAAGCTGAAGATAGTTGGGCCTAGGACCCTACCCTGAGGAACTCCTGCAGTGATGTCCTGGAGCTGAGATGACTGACCTCCAACAACCACAACCATCTTCTTTTGTGCCAAGTATGACTCCAACTAGCGGAGAGTTTTCCCCCTGATTCCCACTGACTCACGTTTTGCTAGGGCTCCTTGATGCCACACTCAGTCAAATGCTGCCTTGATATCAAGAGCAGTCACTCTCACCTCACCTCGGGAGTTCAGCTCTTTTGTCCATGTTTGAACTAAGGCTGTAATGAGGTCAGGAGATCAGTGGCTCTGGCAGAACCCAAACTGGGCGTCAGTGAGCAGGTTATCGCTAAGCAAGTGCTGTTTGATAGCACTGTTGATGACCCCTTCCATTACTTTACTGATGATTGAAAGTAGATTGCTAGTAGTAACTGGCACTGTTGGATTTGCACTGTTTACAGGACATACCTGGGAAATTTTCCATGTTGCGGGGCAGTGCCATACAACACAATGGAGGGCATTAAATTATATAGATTTTTCTTTTCCCACCTATTTCCATTATTTTTAAATATCTTAAAATCTTTTATGCTCTCCCTACCCCCACTAGAGCTATACCTTGAGTGCCCTACCTTCCATTCTTAATTAGCACATTCATTTAGATAATATCACCAACTTTAACACCTATGTGTTCTATTGTTGTTGACATCTTTTGATGATCTGCTTCTATCACTGCTTGTTTGTCCCTACAACCACACCCCCCCTCCACTTCTCTCTCTCTCTCCCCGGCCCCCCCCACACACCTTAAAACAGCTTATATTTCAACTCTTTCTTGGACTCGAACTCAAGTTCTGTCAAAGGGTCATGAGGACTCGAAACATCAACTCTTTTCTTCTCCGCTGATGCTGCCAGACCTGCTGAGTTTTTCCAGGTAATTCTGTTTTTGTTTTGGATTTCCAGCATCCACAGTTTTTTTGTTTTGAACAATGGAGGGCATGCTCAGTGTGAAGATGGGACTTCTTCTCCACAATGACTGTGCGGTGGTCTGTCCTACTGATACTGTCATGGACAGATGCATCTGCGGCAGGCAGGTTGGTGAGGTTGAGGTCAAGTATGTTTTTCCCCCTTGTTGGTTCCCTCACCACTTGATGCAGACCCAGCCTAGCAGCTATGCCCTAGAATGACAGGAACTGAACACAGAAATATCTCTGGGTTCAAGTCATTGTGCCAAATTCTCCACTACGCAAGTCTCACTCCAGGAGGATTTGATGGGTGAAAAGGGGGAGGGTGGGAGGAGCTATACAGCAATTGTCAGAAGCCTGAGAGGAGTTCAGCCCTAATGTGGTATATTGTACCTGAGGCATTTGAAAAAAAAACAATCCTTACATTGTTGCTCAGCTTCTCGCTGCCTGCCACTTTCCAACCATCAGATTTAAGCTGGGCTGAGCCCATTCTTCCTGGCACCCTGGTTACCCACTTGTCCAGAAGCAGGATCCTGAGACAGAAAGGCCAGTTACATTTGCTGGAGTAATGCATTTATTGTGGTTGTTTAGAATCGTTGCACTGACTGAGGAGGTGGTGAGTGCAGACCAGCAATCCTGCAGGATCAATCTCTGGTTTGTGCTGAGTTTGTTTCTTTTAGCTAATTGAAAGATAGTTAAGATACCAGAAATGTTACACCCTAATGGTCATGCAACCTCTTGACTCGGAACGATTTGCAGTCGTCTGGTAGTGTTGCAATAAAACATTTTGAAAATATTGTCCAATTCTGTTTTGCATGAGAACCTCTTGAGATGGCCCTGCCTCAGAGATGATATGAAGTGCTGACATTTGGAGTTAAGGCAGTTGAGTGTGAAATAAGATCATAATTCAAGTACACAGTTCAGAATTCAATACCATTTCCCTCATTTGCAACCCCCTCTCCCCCCACTACCATCGGCCTCACCACCAGATCGATCAAAATGGATGACTGGTCATTAATGGCAATGGCCTGTGAAATGTGCTGACCTTTGAAGATAATTGCTTAATTCCCCTATAAGTATTATATTATTTAGAAAAAAGGTCAGTTTTAAAATATATCGTAAAGGAGAGAAGCAGCAATAAATCAGGAAATGGAAGCGGGAAAAGAAGTCAGGAAAATTACAGTCACCAGAGAAGTGGTAGTGAGTAAATGGTTGGAGCTGCAGGCTGACAAGAGTCCGGGTCCTGATGGACTTCATCCTAGGGCCTTAAAAAAAGTGACTAATGAGATAGTTGATGCATTGGTTTTAATTTTCCAAAATTCCCTAGATTCGGGGAAGGTCCCATTAGATTGTAATTTAGCAAATGTAACTCCATTATTCAAAAAGGGAGGGAGACAGAAGGCGGGAAACTACAGGCCAGTTAGCTTAACATCTTTCATAGGGAAAATGTTCAAAGCTGTTATTAAGCAAGTTATAGCAGGGCACTTGGATAAGCTCAAAGTCATCAGGCAGAGTCAGCATGGTTTTGTGAAAGGGAAATCATATTTCATCAACTTATCAGAGTTCTTTGAGGAAGTAACATGTGCTGTGGATAAAAGGGAACCGTTGGATGTACCGTACTTAGATTTCCAGAAGGCATTTGATGAAAAGCCACATCAAAGGTTGTTGCAGAAAATAAAAGCTCATGGTGTAATGGATAGAAGATTGGCTGACTAACAGGAAGGAGAGAGTAGGCACAAATGGGTCTTTTTCAAGTTGGCAAGATGTCACGAGTGCCACAGGGATCAGTGCTGGATGACTTGGATGAAGAGATTGAAGGGATGGTTGCCAAATTTGCTGATGACACAAAGATAGGTATGAAAGTAAGTTATGAAGGGAACATAAGGAGACTACAACAGATATAGATAGGTTAAGTGAGTGCGTAAAGATCTGGCAGATGGGGTGTAAGTGGGAAAATGTGAAATTGTCCATTTTGGCAGGAAGAATAAAATAGAAGTATGTTATCTAAATGGTGAGAGATTGTAGAGCTCTGAGGTGCAGAGGGATCTGAGTGTTCTAGTGCATGAATCACAAAAGGCTAGAATGCAAATAATTAAAAAAGCTAATAGAATTAATCATTTTTGTGAGGGGAATGAATGAAAAATTAGGGAGGTTAAGCTTCAGTTGTGCAGGACGTTGGTGAGGCCACATTTGGAAAACTGTGTATAGTATTGGTTGCCTTATTTAAGGAAGGATGTAAATGTATTGGAAGAAGTTCAGGGAAGGTTTACCAGACTAATACCTGGAATGGATGGATTTCCTTTTAAGGAAAGGTTGGACAGACTAGGTTTGTACCCGCTGGAGTTTAGAAGAGTAAGAGGCGACTTGATTGAAACAAAAAAGATCCTGAGGGGACTTGACAGGGTGGATGTGGGGAGGATGTTTTCTCTTGTGGGAGAATCTAGAACTTGGAGTCATTGTTTAAAAATAACGGGTCACCTATTTAAAACAGAGATGAGACAAACTTTTTTCTTTCAGAGGGTTATGAGTCTTTGGAACTCTCCTCCTGAAAAGGTGGTGGAAGCAGGGTCTTTGAATATTTTTAAGGCAGAGATGGATAGATTCTTGATAAGCAAGTGGAAGATAGGTTATTGGCGGTAGATGGGGTGCAGATTTCAGGTTACTATCAGATGTTCTTATTAAATGGTGGAGCAGCTCGAGAGGCTGAATGGCCTACTCCTGCTCCTTGTTTGTAGTTCATAGAGTATTTCATAACTGTTGCAACAATTCCAATAAAAATGTAATGGGGAGACCAAAAGTGAAAAACACAAAAATTATGGTGACTTTTGTGGTATTTGCTAGTGAAATAAAATATGGGTGGATTTTATCAGCCCTCTGTGGATGGGCTGAGAGATGGGGTGGTGGGGGAGTGGGGGGGGGGTTGCCTTGGGGGTAGGCAGTAAGATGGTGAAGGAAAGTGACAGGTGGAGCGCCCATCATTTTCCTGCCAATATGTCAATGGCAGGAATGTGATGGACAGCCTCCCACCCAGAGGCCAATTGAACCACTTAAGTGGCCAATTAGAAGTATCTTTTTTCTAGCAGTGATGGGTATGGACCTCCCACTACAGGGGTAGACTATCAAGTAAGCCCTGGCTGCCTTTTGGTGGGTTTTGTGGGTAGGTGGGAGTGGTTGGTGTCTCCATTTTGGGCATCCTTTGGCCCATGGAAGGGCCTTCCAGCACCATCTACCCTCACCAACTGCCCCTGCATGACTGTTCCTGGCACCACCCACCCCCTTCCCCCCCCCCCCCCCCCCCCCCCCCCCCCCCCCCCCCCCGCAAAGGAGGACGCACATTCATTGCTGCTCCCTCCTCCTCCAGATGCAGCCCCAGCAATGGTCGCCTCTCCCGATGTTGCCACTGAGGCTGCTGAGCTGCTGGCCCTTGTGATTGGCCAGCAGCTCTTGTGGGGAGGCCATCGCTCTTCATAGGGAGCGTTGCCCCAGTGGCAGCTACCTAACTGGCAACTACTGACAAGATGTGTACCACTGACCACCATAGCGAGTTCGTTCCCCTCTCCCCTCCACTTTTTGGTCCAGCAGCAGGACCCTACCAGCACTAAAGTTAGCTCTAAATTTCAAAAAGATTGGAAGACATTTAAAGAAATTAATAATCTATGTTCCACGTTGGCGAAGCAAGCCCGATGACTCAGAGAGTCACTACACCTCTGCCTGAGCTGCTGACACGAATATGAAAAAGTATTCACCTTTGCAGGGTACAGTATGCATGACTGACTGACTGATTGAGATATACTATCCCACCCTTTAAGCTGAGATAAATTCCAAACCCGGTCAATAAATTTAATAGCATACGTTTGGGTGCAGCTATTTGGAGCCAATTAAGTTTTGGCTATATAAAGACCATTGAGATTTAAAGGAGCGCGTCAGAAAACATGTAGAAGATCACCAAGCACTTAACCATAGCAAGAGGTGAGAGAGCAGAAGTCTGAAAGGGAATAAAGGGGTTAGGGAATTATCCTGTAGAAAACAAAGAGTGGCCTGTTAATTAAACTGACAAACTCAGTTTATATGATAGTCAAACTGGGATTTCTAATCTAAGTCAGAAAAGGGAATAAAGCAGAACATCATCAAGGCCTGAAGATTAAGTGAGAGAGATGAACACTAGCTAAGCAACACAGACACGGGCAGAGGCGAGTGCTGGTTTTTGTTTGATACACCCTCAATTTTCAACTGTACACTTGAGAAAACTCTTATTTAGCTCGAAATTAGGTAGAAATGTTCTTCGAAATGAGGTGGGCCAAGTATATCAAATGTCAGCAGGGGAACATTTCGGAGACAGTGATCAACGTATCGTAAGCTTTAGGATGATGGTTGAAAAGGACAATGTGCAATCCAGAGTAAGAATAATTAACTGGGGGAGAGCCGACTTCAATGGGGCAAGAATGGAGCTGGGCCGGAGAGACTGGAATCAAAGGTTGGCAGGAAAAACTAGCTGCACAATGGACTACCTTCAAAGAAGAAATGGATCGGGCACAGTCAAGATATATTCCATCAAAAGGGAAAGGTAGGGCAAACAAATCCAGAGCTCCCTGGATGAAAAGGGAGATAGAAATTAAGATAAGGAAGAAAAAATGTGCTTGTGACAGATGTCAGGTAGAAAACACAATTGAGAACCAAGAGGAATACAGAAGGTTCAGAGGGGAGGTGTAAAAGCAAATAAGAGAAACAAAGAGGGATTATGAGAAAAAACTGGCAGTCAACATAAAGGAAAATCCCAAAGTCTTCTATCAGCACACAAATAGTAAGAGGGTGGTAAAAGGAGTAGGGCCAATTAGGGGCCAAAAGGGGGATTTAGACATGGAGGCAGTGGGCATGGCTGAGGTTTTAAATGAATACTTTGCATCTGTCTTTACCAAGGAAGCAGATGCTGCCAAGGTCATGGTGACAGAGCAGTAAACTCTGTCACCAGAAGGGTTCAAAATTTAAAAGGAGGAAGTGTCGAATAAAATGTTGGAAGTTAAAGTTGACAAGGCACCAGCACTGGATGAGATGCATCCAAGGATTTTGAAGGAAGTAAGAGTGGAAGTTGCAGGGGCACTGGCCATAATCTTTCAGCCTTCCCTAGACTCAGGGGAGGAGCCAGATGACTGGAGAATTGCAAATGTTACGCCTTTGTTCTAAAAAGTTTGTAAGGATAAGATTAGCGATTACAGATCAGTCAGTTTAACTTCAGTGGTGGGGAAGCTTCTAGAGACAATTATTCGGGATAGAATTAGTAGTCAAATGGAAAAATGTGGGTTGATTAAGAAGAGCCATATGGGTTTTTAAAGCGGAAATCATGTTTAACCAACTTGCTGGAGTTTTTTGAAAAGATAACAATGAGGGTAGATGAGGGTAATGCTGTTGATGTGCAGTACATGGACTTTCAAAAGGCATTCAATATAATGCCACAAAACAAATTTATGAGAAAAATTATAGTTCGTGGAATAAAGGGGACCATAGCAACCTAGATACAAAACTGGCTGACTAGAAACAGAGAGTAATGGTCAATGGATATTTTTCAGGCTGGAGGAAGGTTTGTAGTGGAACTCCCCAGGGGTCGGTACTGGGACTCTTGCTTTTCCTGATATATATTAACGATCTAGATCTTGGTGTGCAGGGAACAATTTCAAAGTTTACGGATGATATGAAACTTGGAAGTATTGTAAACTATGAGGAGGATAGTATAGAACTTCAAAAGGACAAGTTGGCGGAGTGGGCAGATAGGTGGCAGATGAAGTTCAATGCGGAGGAGTACGAGGTCATGCATTTTGCTAGGAAGAACATGGAGGGGCAATATAAAGTAAGGGGTACAATTCTTAAGCTTGTGCAGTAGTAGAGGGACCTGGGTGTATATGTGCATTGATTATTGAAGGTGGCTGGACAGATGGAGAGAGCAGTCTATAAAGCATGCAGTATTCTGGGCTTTATTAAAGGGGCAAAGTGTACAACACAGGGAGGTTATGATAAGCTTATATAAGACACTTTGTTAGACCTCAGCTGGAATATCGTGTACAGTTCTGGGCGCCACTTATTGGAAGGTCATGAACATATTGGAAAGAGCGCAGAAGAGGTTTACGAGAATGGTTCCATGGATGAGAAAGTTGAGTTACAAAGATAGATTGGAGAAGTCAGGACTGTTCCCCTTGGAGAGGAGAAGGCTAAGAGGAGATGTGATAGTGATGTTTGATAGTGGGGGAGGCAATGGCATAGTGGTATTGTTGCTGGGGTGTAATGGTATTGTTGCTGGACTAATAATCCAGAGACCTGGGTTCGAATCCCACCACAGCCAGTGGTGGAAGTTGAATTCAATAAAAAAAAAAAATGATGGCCATGAAACCATTGTGGCTTGTTGTAAAAACCCATCTGGTTCACTAATGCCCTTTGGGGAATGAAATCTGTCATTCTTACGTGGTCTGGCCTACATGTGATTCCAGACATACAGCAATGTGGTTGACTCTGAAATGGTCACTCAGTTGTATCAAACTGCTACAAAGCCATAAAAAAGTGATGAAACTGGCTAGACCACCTGGCACCAGAAACTAAATGACAATGGCAAATTCAAACTTAACCATGTCGACTAACATGTGGGGGCTAGTGACAAAATTGGGAGAGCTGTCTCACAAAACCACACAAGCAACAGCCTGATATAGTCATCCTCATGGAATCATACCTTACAGATAATGTCCCAGACACTACCATCACCAGAGGTGGCGGCACAGTGGTATATAGTCGGGAGGGAGTTGACCTGAGAGTCCTCAACATTGACTCCGGGTCCCATGAATTTTCATGGCATCAGGCCAAACATGGGCAAGGAAACCTCCTGCTGATTACCATGTACCGCACTGCCTCAGTTAATGAATCAGTGCTCCTCCATGTTGGACATCATTTGTTGGGGGACTTTAATTCTCACCACCAAGAGTAGCTCAGTAACATTTCTACTGACCAAGTCCTACATGACATAGCTGCAAGACTGGGGCTGCAGCAGGTGTTCAGGGAACAACATACTTGACCTTATCCTCACCAACCTGCCTGCCGCAGATGCACCTGTCCATGACAGCATCGGTAGGAGTGACCACCACATAGTCGTTGTGGAGACATAGTCCTGCCTTCACATTCAGGATATCGTCCATTGTGTTATGTGGCACTACCACTGTGCTAAATGGGATAGATTTGGAACAGATCTAGCAACTCAAGGCTGGGCAACCATGAGGCGCTGTGGACCATCAGCAGCAGTAGAATTGTACTCGAACATAATCTGTAACCTCATGACTCAGCATATCCCCCACTCTGCCATTACCATCAGGCCAGGGGATCAACCCTGGTTCAATGAAGAGCACAGGAGGGCATGCCAGGAGCAGCACCAGGCATACCTAAAAATGAGGTGTTAACCTGGTGAAGCTAGAGCACAGGACTACTTGCATGCCAAACAGCATAAGCAGCGATAGACAAGAGTTAAGCGATCTCACAACCAAGGGATCAGATCTAAGCTCTGCAGTCATGCCACATCCATTCGTGAATGGTGGTGGACAATTAAACAACTCACTGGAGGAGGAGGCTCCATAATTATCCCCATCCTCAGTGAAAGAGGAGCCCAGCAGTGCAAAAGACAAGTCTGAAGCGTTTGCTAAAATCTTCAGCCGGAAGTGCCGAGTAGGTGATCCATATTGGCCTTCTCCAGAGGTCCCCAGCATCACAGATGCCAGTCTGCAGTCAATTCAGTTCACTCCACGTGATATCAAGAAACGGATAGTGCAAAGGCAATGAGCCCTGACAATATTCCGGCCATAGTACTGAAGAATTGCGCTCCAGAACTTGCCACGGCCCTAGCCAAGCTGTTCTAATACAGTTACAACACTGGCATCTACCCGACTATGTGGATAATTTCCCAGGTATGTCCTGTACACAAAAAGCAGGCCAATTACCACCCCATCAATCTGCTCTCAATCAGTAAAGTAATGGAAGGGGTCATTAACAGTGCTATCAAGCGGCACTTGCTTGGCAATAACCTGTTCACTGACGCCCAGTTTGGGTTCCGCCAGTGCCACTCAGCTCCTGACCTCATTACAGCCTTGGTTCAAACGTGGACAAAAGAGCTGAACTCCCAAGGTGAGGTGAGACCGGCTACCCTCGACATCAAGACAGCATTTGACAGAGTGTGGCATCAAGGAGCCCTAGCAAAACTGGAGTCAATGGGAATCAGGGGGAATACTCTCTACTGGTTTGAGTCATACCTAGGACAAAGGAAGATGTTTGTGGTTGCTGGAGGTCAATCATCTCAGCTCTAGGACATCACTGCAGGAGTTCTTCAGGGTAGTGTCCAGGACCCAACCATCTTCAGCTGCTTCATCAATGACCTTCCTTCCAACATAAGGTCAGAAGTGGGGATGTTCGCTGATGATTGCACAATGTTCAGCACTATTCGCGACTACTCAGATACTGAAGCAGTCCATGTCCAAATACAGCAAGATCTGTACGATATCCAGGCTTGGGCTGACAAGTGGCAAGTAACATTCATGCCACATAAGTGTCAGGCAATGACCATCTCCAACAAGACAGAATCTAACCATCAAGCCTTGACATTCAACGGCAGTACCATCACTGAATCCCCCACTCTATGAACATCCTGGGGGTTACCATTGACCAGAAACTGAACTGGACTAGCTATATAAATGCTGTCCCTTCAAGAGCAGGTCGGATGCTGGGACTCATGCGAAAATTACCTCACCTCCTGACTCCCCAAAGCCTGTCCACCTTCTACAAGGATAATTCAGGAGTGTGACGGAATACTCCCCACTTGCCTGGATGAGTGCAGCTCCCACAACACTCAGGAAGCTTGACACCATCCAGGACAAAGCAGTCCGCTTGATTGGCCCCACATCCGCAAACATTCACTCCCTCCACCACCAACACATAATAGCAGCAGTGTTTACCACCTACAAAATGCACTGCATCCCTATTCACCAAGAAATTCACCAAGGCTTGATGCCTCGACAGCACCTTCCAAACCCATGACCACTACCATCTAGAAGAACAAGGGAAGCAGATAGATGGGAACACCACCACTTGAAAGTTCCCCTCCAAGTCACTGATCAATCTGACTTGGAAATATATTGCCACCCCTTCACTGTTTCTGGGTCAAAATCCTGGAACTCTTTTCCTAAAAGCACTGTGGGTGTACCTACACCGCATGGACAGCAGCAGTTCAAAAAGGCAGCTCACCACCACCTCCTCAAAAGCAACTAGGGATGGACAATAAATCCTGGCCCAGCCGCAAAACCCACATCCTGTGAATGAATAAAAAAAATCATGAGGAGGCTGATAGAGTAGATAGGGAGAAACTGTTATGGCACATAACAGGATCGAGAATGAGAGGACACAGATTTGAAGTGATTTGCAAAAGAAGCAAATGTGATATTGAAAAAAAGCTTTTCCACACAAGGAGTGGTTCGACTCTGGATTGCATTGCCTGGAAGTGTGGTGGAGGCAGGTTCAATCGAGGCATTGAAGAGGACATCAGATGATTATGTAAATAGAAACAATGTGCACGGCTATGGGGAAAAGGCAAGAGAATGGCACTAAGTCATAATGTTCATTTGGAGAACTGGTGCAGACACGATGGGCTGAATGGCCTCCTTCTGTGTCATAACAATTCTGTGATTCTATCTTTCACTATTTCAATAATGCAGAAACAGACACTGAGAAGGAAATATGAGGACCAACTCTTGGTTAATGGAATGGATTTTAAGCAGAGTTTTGAGAGAAGTTGAGATGGAATCATTCTTAATTCCTCAAAAATTCACAGCTTTCTAATGAGAGAAACCTAAAGCAAAACAATATTCGTAACTAATGCTGTAATTTTCATGATCATTTCTTTACAATATTTACCTTTTATTAAAGTTTCTTTCCATTTATATTTAATTCATGGATTCATTTTGTACCAATTTTCCACCACGTCTTTCAAAAGCAACCAATACTTGATGGAAATTTTACATTTTACAAAAACTCACGGTCAAGCTTTAAAGAGATCAGTCCTTACGACCCCAGTGATAGCATGATGCACATATCGGCCTTTGCTGTCTTGGCTATTTCTCACTCTGTCAGTTACCTTTAATATTTAATTTAAAACAATGCTTTCTTAATTAGACTTGAGCAATCAAATAAACCCTGTAAATGTCTTTAAAAAAAAAGGATGTTAGAGGAATCTTTTGCATTGTCTCTTTGTAGTCAAATGGTTTTAGAGATTTTTAAACAGAATTGGGGCTGAATTTTCCCTCTGTTTTGGGGGGGGGGGGAAGTTGATGGGCAGGCCTGTGTGGGCGCGCTTCCGATCGGTGCCCCTGATCAGAGGCACGGCACCATTTTACGTGGGTGGGCCAATTAAGGCCCGCCCAGCTTGACATCCGCAGGGAAGTGCTATGCACTCCCTGTGCGGGCAAGGGGGGAATGCCTAAAATCGAGAGTGTGCTCTTTCAAGCGTGCGATCGAAAGAGCACACTCATCTCCCTGAGGCTAAGTGCTGCCTCAGGGAGTTCGGCTCTATTTTCCAAAATATTAAAAATAGAAAAAAAAAATTTCCCCTTACATGTCCCCTTGTGTGACAATGTCACGTGAGTTGGCTCATGTTCATAATTTCCAAAACAACGTTAGTAAAATTTTTAAAACCTTACATGACACCTCATCATGCCTGTGGATGAGGTTTCATGTTTTTTCTAGTTGCCGCCTGTGCTCCTGGCCTGCCCCTCAATCTTAAGGTTGGACGGGCAGGTCCACTAATTACTTTAATTGATCTGTCATTGGCCTCAATTGGCCATTGACAGGTCGGCGGGCGCGCAGTTTGTTTTGCTGAGCCCCCACTTACCTGAAAATTTAAATGGGGCGCGGTGGCTTCGGGAGTTCTGTCCAACGTCATCCCGCGTCATTTTATGCGTCGGTGAGCGGGCCCTGCCCCCGCTCGCCGATGGTAACATCCTGCCCTTGGTATTTGAGAGGGGTTAGTAGATTGCCACAGAGGTTGCACATGAAAAATCTTTTGGAGAATGTTGTTGGGTTAGGAAGAAGAGCCAAGCATCGTTTTCATCATGATTTTGTGCACAGTGTTGTATTTTCGCAGGAATTATAAAGTTCCTACGTTTGAAGTTTGTGAAACTTTATTTATGATGACAGCAACCCTTTGAATCAATTCAGTTGCTTTTATTTTGCTTAATTTTGCAATTATTTCGGCATGGTGTATCATGATCTAACAAGGACAAAAATTGGCATATAAATTTTTCCTGATAAACTTACAGCTGGTTCTAGATCTCAATTTGATAGATTGTGGCAAAACATTACCTGTATGTATTTGTTTTATAGGGTTTCAATTTTTTTTTAATATGTTTCGTGGGTTTCCAATATGTCTCGGATAGACACAGAACATTGGTGTAGGTTATTGTTGTTTGCTTCTGAAATCCTTCTCCACTTTTTGCCTCTACAGTAGGAATAAAATCTAAGCATCTGAAACTACCATTTTATGCTATAGAAAGTGGCAAAAGAGCTGCTAAGTTAGTTACAGATTTGTATTTCTAAGTTTGGTGACTTGTTAAGAAAAGTGGCTGAATTTTAAGATTGATCAATGCCTGAAGTGTTTCTGTTGCATTTACAAGAAAATGATCAGTGAATAGTAATTTGAATGAGTTTTATATAGCCAAGATGGAAATTGGACATCAGATTGGTTTATCATTTTGTGAATTCCTGACTGTGAAAAGAGCTTCCTTTTGAATTTCAAGATTATCGTCTGACCTTAGTTTTGTGGAAACCATTCGATCCAGTGGAAGTAATTATGTTACAAATGTGCTACATGAAACTTAGTTCACACCGCAAGATGGTTCCAGTTCAGTGGATCGGAAACCTGATATGGAAAACCATAGAGATTGCATGCACCTGTCACAAGAACAGATGTCCTCTGCAAATCTGTTAACAGGACTGTCAAGACTGTCCAGAACCAAAATCTATGCGACTACTGTGGCATTTAGTTAAGACCAGCCTATTTGCAGAAGGTCAGATCATTGGGGTACATAGTAAGTAGCTTTGTTGAATTATGTGTTTGGATGTAATGAAAGCCCTGGCCCATTGGGACAGTGCAGCATACTGCATATTAATCCAGGGAAATCTAGATCCAGCTGACAGATGCATTCAGGCTTCCCCAAAGGCAAATTGCCAAAGTTAATCAACTTACCACGCTTAATGGTGAACTGAGGGGAAGTATTTTGCCAATGGGAAGTATTGGAAAGTTGACAACTGTTTCTTGCACATGAGCATTTCAGTGACCCTTATCAAATGTCCATAGTGTTATGGGCAGCAAATGTGGTTTCTGAGGCACTTGTTGTAAATTCAACGTTTATGGACTGGAAGGATTAAAGTGCCGAACATAAAGACAAGACGTTGAGATAACGTCTTGGAGTAAATACTTTTCTTTTTCCAAAATGATGTACAATGTACTTCTACATCTGCAATCATCAAGGAGCTCGCTTTACATGTAATGTGGAAAATGCAGAAGCCCCAGTTCCTGAGCATGCTCTCTGAACTATATTAATCAGTTTGTACTTCAGCATATGCAGGGTAATATAAGGGACTGCAAAAACAACTTGTATTTATATAGTGCTTTTAATGTAGTTAAATGTCCCAGAAATCTTTCAGAAGTTAACATGCATATTTTGAACCACATAAGGCGATATTAGGATAGGTGACTAAAAGCTTGATCAAAGAGGTAGGTTTTAAGGGGCATCTTAAAGGAAGAGAGAGGGGCGGAGAGGCTTAGGGAGGGAATTCCAGAGCCTAGGGCTTTGGCAGCAGAAGGCACAGCTGCCAATGGTGGGATAAAGAATATCGGGGATGAACAGGAGGCCAGAATTGGAGGAGCACAGAGATTTTATAGGGTTGTAGAATTGGAGAAAGTTGCAGAGGTAGGAAAGGGAAAGGGCATGCAAGGTTTTGAGCACAAGGATGAGAATTTTAAAATCAAGGCATTACTGGAATAGAAGCCAATGTAGGTCAGCGAGCAAAGGGGCGATTGATGGACGAGTTGGTGCAAGTCAGGATAGAAGCAGAAGAGCTTTAGATGAGATCAAGTTTACAGGGGGAAACAATCAAAGACCGAGCTAATGTTCTTACAGAAAACATTTTATATTGTCCCTAATAATATTTTTGATTAAAATTGTAATAGCTTTAAATATGATGGCCACAAGAAACTAATGACACTGGACGGCAGGGACTTGAATACTCTAGAAAGCTACTCTGAATCCCAATACGTTCTATCTTACATTTTTAGCTGAGGCTGACAGTTCAAGATGTTTAAAGGTTAGCATGACATCAGCTCACAAGTTTCTCTTATGATCTGCCATAACCTTATTGAATGGCAGAGCAGGCTCGAGGGGGTGTATGGACTACTCCAGTTCCAGTTCCTTATGTTTTTATGTAGTAGAGTTTTGGTAGTGGTCAGGATCTTTAAACACTGAGTAACCTTAATGACAACCCACAGAAGTGGCCAATATGATCTTAGTATCTAATGCTTGATAGTTTGCATCTGTGGTTCATACATCACCCAGAGAAAGGGGAGCTAGAGGTAGGTGGGCCAGAGTCTCCTAAGTCTGTTATCGTCTTTGTGGGTCTTAGATGAGGTTGTCCGTGGTTAACATTAACAGATACTGCTTAAGACAAGGCTGCTGGTAACATTTACCTTGCATTGAATATTATACTATGCATAGTACAGGTTTAGCTCGAAGCTCTTCATAGAATTATCACTCATCATACTCTGGCTATGTGATCTTGCATCACTAGTGATGTAGACTATCCTATTAACATATTTAACATTAACCCTTTATACTAAATCTTCCCCTAAGTCTCCAGTAAATACGTTATTTACAATATCCTACATCCCCCCGCCCAAACCCCCGGCCACCATCCCCAAAGTCTCTGCCTTTATCCTTCATTCACAGAGAAGCCTTGTAGTGGTTTCACCAATCTCTCTGACGTTGTTCTCAGCTCTCTCAGAAGTTGTATAGGATTCAAGTTTTCCATGTTCTCTTTTGACCTTTCCTTGGTTGGGATTTGCAGATACTGTTGGAGGCAAGGCTGTTGGTAAACTTTACCTTTTGTTGAACATTATACATCCACGTATAGTACAAGCTCAGCAAGAGGCTCTACATAGAACTAAATCTCACTATATTCTATTCATATGATCTTATATCACTGATGATTTAAACTATCATATTTATATAGTTAACATTAACCTTTCATACTACGCTAAGTGTTATATTTGGCCAGCTAATGATGATCAAACCTTTAATGAAATCCCAAGTATCCGTTAAACTAGTCAGTGCACGAGACTTGTGAAGATGTGTCAATATGGGCTATGTTCTCTGCCTTCTTTCATATGAATGTGCTGCAGATCCCATTTTTTCTTGTCAATTTTACAAAGTATATAATGATAAAACATGCCTCTGAGGTAATGATAAGACCTTGCTTCTTGACCGGATAGTTTGGGACAAGATAAACAGCTGCCTGCTGAATAAGAGGTGTCTTTTTTCATAGGAGAAGCTTTTGGGTTGATGTCATGTTAGCCTTTAAACATCCCGAAGTGTCAACCCCAGTTACAAGTGTAAGATAGAAGAGGTATCAGATAGTGGAACAATGAGATCAGCCTGTAAGAAGAACTCCATGCTTCTTTGGAATATGACATAGTAATTTAAGCTTTCACATTGATGCTTTTCCAGCAATACCTTCAAGCTTTATATCAGGAATGAATTGCACATGAAGAAAATACATTATTTTAGCACACTTTTCCAGTTCTTATATGTTATAACCTTGACATTTTTCTGCATTCCATAAAACTAATTCTCTTTTAGGATACCCTAGTCAATATTTATCCCTCAGCCAACAACGTTAAAAAAGATAACCTGATCATTATCACATTGCTGTTTCAGGGAACTTGCTGTCTGCAAATTGACTACCATGTTTCGTACATCACGACAGTGTCTATGGACTGGATTTTCATGGATTCAAAGATACTCCATGGAGGGGTGAAAATGGCAGCTGGGACCTGATTTCAGCATTCCCAATGTCATTCCCGAGGTTTCTGATTTACAGCAGTACCATTAAAGGCGAGGGCTGGTTCGGGATGTGAGCCTGCACTCTGTATTCCAGACCCGCCGGCTCTGTTGCAGGAATATGTCCTAGTCCTAGTCCTAGGGCTAGCCCTCTGCAATTTTCATGGAGTTGGGCCAAATTTTCAAAGAGCTGTGGTTCACAGCACTCAGAGGTATGGTGAACCATAGTTTGCATGAGGGAACCTTTTGAAAGGTAAATTCACAAGGTCCTCCTCATGCCTCCACATGCTAACATATGCCCTCACCCACCCACCCCTCCCTGGTCCTCAGGTCCCCCATGCCAAGGTATGCCCCCCAAACATGCACCATGGCCCCACAGCTCCCCATTCCAAGGATGGCCTTCCACCCACCCCTTATGGACCCTCATGCCCCCATGCCATGGTATGTATCCCAACATCCCCTCCAGGCACATCCATGCCAAGATATGCCTCCCACCAATCCATTGTGGTCCCTTATGCCCCATGCCAAAATATTCCCCCACATACCCCCTATATCAAGCTATAGGCACTTGCATGCCTATTCATCCAGTTTTTTTTATTTGTTGATGGGATATTGGTGGCACCAGCTAGGCCAGTATTTATTGCCCATCCCTAATTGCCCTTAAGGACTGAATGGCTTGCTAGGCCATTTCAGAGGGCATTTAAGAGTCAACCACATTATTGTGGGTCTGAAGCCACATAGGCCAGACCAGATAAGGACAATAGATTTCCTTCCCTAAAGGACATTAGTGAACCAGATGGGTTTTTGATCAATTGACAATGGTTTCATGGTCATTATTAGACTTTTAATTCTAGAGTTTTCACTGAATTCAAATTTCACCATCTGCCATGGTGGGATTTGAACCAAGGCCCCCAGAGAATTACCATGGGTATCTGGAATGCCAGTCCACTATGCCACCTTCCATACACTGTATAGAACCAATGAACTGTATCGTGACAATAGGATGTATAAAAACAAGCTTTAAATAAAGTAATTCATTAGTAACTTTTCACTTTCTTAAAAAAAAGCTTCTGCTTACTACAGGCCAATAAAAGCATCAATCACCCAGACCCTTTAAAGCATCAATTGCTGAAACTGCAAGCACTTGAAACCTCTTTATCGTGTGTAAATAAATATTGTACAATTGACAGAAGAGATCACTGAGCTAGAGATGTCAAACAAGCAACCTTTTCCCTGAGGTTCCTGTGTTTCAGTACTCTAATGGATGTCTGTGCTCTCAGCCAAACTTTGTTATGCATTCTTGGCACTTGGGAAATAGACACTTCTCTAAAGTTCAGCCTCCAACTTAAAATCATTCAGAGGTTTGCATACATGGCCAGTATTTTTAGGATGGTGGGGTGGGAATACACCAAAAGAGATGGTACAGAATGCATCGCCGCTGATACTGGCTGCCCCACAGCTATTTAATTCTCCAAGGAGCTTTAAATGACTGGAGATGGGACTTTCACCTCCTCAGTTGGGAGGAAGTGCCACCTCAGAGAGCTTCCAACCAACCTGATTGGCCAGCAGACCTGTAGTATTAGCAGCGTCAGAAGTGCCATGGACAAAACTGGCACTATAAGTACTCCTCAGAATCTTAAGTCCCCCGATTCCAGAACCAGGTAAATGAGAGCCTCAGGGCAGGGTGGGGGTTGGGGGTGTTGATGGAGGGGGTCACATGGGTAGGGACATTCATAAAGGGTCAGACCTTGTGTGGGGATGCCCGATGTTGAAAAAATGCTGTTGATGGACCCAATCAAGGCCTGAGCAGGGTCACTTTTTGGGCCTCAACTGGGGCAAGGGCAGGTGGGCAGGGCAAGTGGGAGCCCAATAGGAAGGTAATCTGAGGAATTTTACGGCCCCCCCCCAATCTATTGGAGGGGAAACACAAAATTCTGCCCCATATGACAGGAAGCAGGAAATACACCATTTACAGTGCACTTGTGGACACACTGGGCTGATTAAAGTTGATTGATGTGTGTCCATACATAAGCAGCATGGCAGTAACTATGGTAACCATCAACATCCTGGGGGTTACCATTGACCAGAAACTGAATTAGACTAGCCATATAAGTACTGTGGCTACAAGAGCAGGTCAGAGGCTAGGAATCCTGACTCCCCAAAGCCTGCCCACCATCTATAAGGCACAAGTCAGGAGTGTGATTGAATACTCCTCAATTGCCTGGATGAGTGCAGCTCCAACAACACTCAAGAAGCTTGACACCATCCAGAACAATGCAGCCCATTTGATTGACACCTCATCCACAAACATTCACTCCCTCCACTATTGGCTTTGGTGACATCTCAGCCACGGTTAGGACATATTGAGAGGTAAAAATGGACCAAAATTCTCCTTTACAGGACAAAGCCAATCGTAGCAGTAGCTTATGAATTAGGGCAAAATTTTCCATGCCTGCTGGCATTGGGCGTGTTTGGCAGCGTGAGCAGACAATATGGCGAGAAAGCCAAAAATCGATAGCACGACGTTGTGAAACTAATTTGCAGTTGTCTCCTTTACTTCCCTCGAGATGTACTCCTGAGAGAGAGAGAGAATTTGTAGCTTCTTTCTATCAGCAGGGTAAAATAATCAAACTACAAATCTCTCCAGATGTGTCATTTTTCCAATACTTGTTTGATTTTATAGGAAAAACAAATGGTCCCTCAGCAGGTAAACTAACTCAGAACTAAGATTCTACAAACAATGGGAAAAAAAAAACACACTGGAATCACACTATTGTCACCTCAAAAGAAAAAAGTGTTTTCCTGCCTCCTTTCTTCATTTACCACTCACACCACCTTTCAAATCTTCCATTGTCTCTAAAGTGTCAGATTGTTTGCCTGATATCCAGTACTGGATAAGCAGAAATTTCCTCCAGTTAAATATTGTGAATGTTAAAACCATTGGGTAGAATTTATTCCAGACGACGGGGGTCCCACCTCTGTTGGGGAAGGCCCATTAGCCATTTAACTGGCCAGTGTCAGGCCTTTCCCAAGATTTAGGATCCCAGGGTGGAAATCCTGGACCCCAAACCACCTCCCCAAGCCCCCACCCCCACCAGATCTGCCATCCAGTCAGAGGCCAGCAGCTCTCCATTAAAGGCAGTGCCACCAGGAGTGGTGGCAGTAGCCGATAATGCACCCACCCAGGGACCCAGGCCACAGGTGAGTGATGGCGGAATGGGCATTGCATGGAGGGGTCAGAAGAAATGGCAGGGGGCTGGCCCTCAGCAGGCCCCCCTTCCTGATGTCAGACACAGAGTGCCTTTGAATGAGGGAATGCTCCCCCCCCCCCCCCCCCCCCCCCCCGAACCCCATCCACACTCCAGGGGCCTGAGGTTTTTTTGTTATTCATTCCTGGGATGTGGGCTTCGCTGGCTGGGCCAGCATTTATTGCCCATCCCTAATTGCCCTTGAGAAGGTGGTGGTGAGGTGCCTTCTTGAACCGCTGCGGTCCATACAAACATTTGAAATAGGAATGGGAGTAGACCATTTGGCCCCTCGAGCCTGCTCCACCATTCAATAAGATCACAGATGATCTTTTAGCATTTCGAGTTCCACATTCCCATCTACCCCTGACAGCATTTGATTCCCTTGCCTAATAAGAATCTATCTGCCTCTGCTTTAAAAATATACAATAACCCTGCTTCCACTGCCTTCTGGGATAGACAGCTCCAAAGTTGCACAGCCCTCTGAGAGAAAAAAATTCTCCTCATCTCCATCTTATTTTACAACAGTGTTCCTTAGTTCTGGACTCACCCACAAGAGGAAACACCCTTACCATGTCCACTTTGTCAAGACCATTCAGGATCTTATATTCTTCAATCAAGTCACCCCTCGCTCTTCTAAACGCCAGTAGAACCAAGCTCAGCCTGTCCAACCTTTCCTGTAAGAAAATCCGCTCACTTCAGGCATCAATCTAGTAAACCTCCTCTGAACAGCTTCCAATGCATTCATATCCTTCCTTAAATAAGGAGACCAAAACTACACACAGTATTCGATGTGATTTTACCAATGCCCCGTATAACTGAGGTATAATATACTTTTATGTTTAATTCCTCTCATAATAAAGGAAAGCATTTCATTAGCCTTCTTGATTACATGCTGTACCTGCATTCTAACCTTTTCTGACTCATGCATTAGAACACCTAGATCCCTCTGCACCTCAGAATTCTGCAATCATTCTCCATTTAAGTAATAACCTGCTTTTTTATTCTTCCTGCCAAAATGAACAACTTCACATTTTCCCACATTACACTCCATCTGCCAGATTTTTGCCCACTCCCTCAACCTATCTATATCCGTCTGCAAGCTCCTTATGTCTTCATCACAACATACTTTCCTATCTATCTCTGTGTTGACTGCAAATTTAGCTACCATGCCTTTACTCCCTTCATCTAAGTCATTGATGTAAATTGTAAAAGTTTGAGGCCTTAGCACAGACCCCTGCAGGACTCCACATGTCACATCCTGCCAATCAGACAAAGACCCATTTATGCATACTCTCTGTTTTCTGCCAGCCAGCCAATCCTCTATCCATGTTAATATTTTACTTCCATGTGGTGTAGGTACACCCACAGTGCTATTGGAAAGGCAGAATTGCTCTTTGGGCTTCCCGCATGGTGACTCTCCCTTCCACTACCCCACTTAAGGCTGTCCAAAAGCCTTCCCACCCTGGAATTAATCAGCGGAGGTTAGAAGGTGGCAGGGAACCCACCCTGCACCCTTCTGCCTGATTTAATGCCCTCCCCCTCCCATTCAAATCCAGCACCAGGGCAAGCATTCAACTCCAGCCATTGTCTTCAGACCTTGCTACAAACTCCATTACTTAGCCATTAACTCCGTCCCTCTTACTGACAAATCTTTGAGGCTGAACCAACCTTGGTGCCATAGTTGACCTGACATGAAATTCTGACTACATATCTACGCCATGACTAAAACCACCTTTTTTTTATTGGTTCAAAGGATGTGGACATCGCTAGCTAGGCCAGTATTTATTGCCCATACCTAATTGCCTTTGTTCAGAGGGCATTTAAGTGTCAACCATATTGTTGGTGGGTCTAAAGTCACATGTAGGCCAGACCAGGTAAGGATGCCAGATTTCTTTCCCAAAAGAACATTAGTGAACCAGATGGGTTTTTACGACAATCGGCAATGGTTTTTGTGGTCATCATTATCAGATTTTTAATTCCAGATTTTTATTGAATTTAAATTTCACCAACTGCTGTGGTGGCATTCGAACCTGGGTCACCTCCATGTCACTCATCATCCTGGCTTGGATATGTATACTGTTCCTTCTCTGTCGCTGGGTGAAAAACCTGGAATTCCCTCCCTAACAGCACTGTGGGTGTACCTACACCACATGGACTGCAGTGGTTCAAGAAGGCAGCTCACCACCAACTTCTCAAGGGCAATTAGGGATGGCCCAGCCAGCAAAGCTCACATCCTGTGAATGAATTTTAAAAATCACGAGGAGGCTGATAGGGTAGATAGGGAGAAACTGTTATGGCTCATAAAAGGATTGAGAATGAGAAGGCACTGATTTGCAGTGATTTGCAAAAGAAGCAAATGCGATGTGAGAAAAACGTCTTTCACACAATGAGTGGTTTGGGTCTGGAATACACTGCCTGGAAGTGTGGTGGAGGCAGGTTCAATTAAGGCATTCAAGAGGGCATTGGATGATTTTTTAAATAGAAACAATGTGCAGGGTTATGGGGAAAAGGCAGGAGATTGGTACTAAGTCATAATGCTCATTTGGAGAGCTGGTGCAGACACAATGGGCTGAATGGCCTCCTGCGTCATAACAATTCTGTGATTCTGTGATACACTGGGTCACTAGAACACTAGTCCAGTGACAATACCACTGCATCACCACCTCCCCATGTTTCCACCTTTGTATCATTGCCGGTCTCTGCCCCTGCTTCAGCTTATCTGCTTCTGAAATCCTCCTTCATGCCTTTGCTGCCTCTAGGCTTGACTGCGCTGGCTGGCCTCCCACTTGAGCTCGTCTAAAAGTAGCTGCCTGGGTCTTTATTCACACCAATTTCTGTTCAACCATCACTCCTGTGCTCACTGACCTAGATTGGCTCCTGGTTGACTCTCGCCTAGATTCTAAAGTTCTCTGTTCCAAAGAAGAGTAATATTGAACTTAAAACAAAACTCTGTTTCTCACTCCACAGGTGCTGCCAGACCGCGGAGTTTTCCAGCGCTTTCTGTTTTTCTTTCAAATGGCTTTTGGTCATCTTCCCTAACACCTCCTTATGATGTCAAATTCTGCTTTACAACACTCCTATGAAGCACCTTGGGAGATTTCGGGCGGAATCGTCCCAGATTTGCACTAAGTCAGTAGTGGGCGGGTAAAACGACGTTTTACCCACCAGCCACAAATGGCAGGTTTTCACGCCGTATCATCCCATTAGTTATGCATTCCCAGGAAACACGCCGTTTCAATGGTGGGCGGGTCTCATTCGCCCGCCACGCCATCACCTCGCTGTTTCATCATGCCGCGTGCCATATTTAAAGTCCAGCTGCACGTACTTATCTCAGTGTTTCCAGCCCACGACTGTTGCAGGGAAGATGCCACAAAAGGCAAAAAGACTGTAGCCCCCAGGTTTAGTGACATGTCACTAGAACATTTTTTAGACACCGTGGAGGCCCGCCACAATGTCCTCTACCGCTCTGGCCGCTCTGGCCGCTCTGGCCGCAGGATGGGGTGCGGGGTGACCAACCAGGCTTGGGAAGCAGTGGCAGTGGTGATCAGTGCCAATGCTGCACAAAAAAAGTTGAATGGTCTCATCCGTGCAGCCAGGCAACCATCTCATCACTCTCCAACTCAAACTCACACACTCAAGCCCATCATACATTCACTGGCATCTCACTCACTACCAGCTCAAGTAGGTTTTACAAACATGTAACAGGGAGATGATGTTGGAAATACCTTAATTCACACACTGTTTCTTTACAAGCAGTAAACCAACAGTGATTAAATACTTCTGGTCACTGTTTCACCATTTTGATTCAGGTTTGGCACTGGCTGGGTAAATTTTCTTAAATGAGGACATAGTTTAAATCTCTGTATGGATCTGTGCCATTTTAAATTGTGGACTTTAAAATGGTCCATAATTGTTTATGGGAACAGAGTGGTTTTAAATGCTCTCACACACACACCCTCATATCTCCATCTGGCCTCATCTCCTCTGGAGACTGCCTCCTCAGGCCTCACCATCTTGAGGCCACTTGCACGGATCAACATGTGTCCCCCCACACACACCCTGGGATACCCTCCCTCCCCAGTACAGCCCTCGTCCTGCAGTCTCTTCCCTTGCCTGAGGCTACTTTACCCGCTTCCCCCCAACAAGCCCTAGCCCCGCAGCCATTGAAAAGCCACCCACATATGGCTGGTCTGGTAGGTAGAGACTTGCCGTGATTCCCCCCTAAAAGTGGCGTGGTGCTGCCTATGAAGCCTGGAGCTGATGACTGCGAGTGCTGCCCGAAGCAAGGTAGGCAAACAAACCTTCAAGTCCTGAGTGAAGTGCAGCTCGCCAGGTGCACGTCACTTACGTGCTGTTGTGAAACACGTCCACATGTTTTCCTGCCAACATGCATGGACAATCCAGCGGGGGCGGGGGGATGATTCCGGTGGGCAGGCCTAATAATGATATGCTGCTGTATTACAATGAGGTTCCCGACATCCGATGGTGGAGAATGCAGCCCGCCATCAGTGGGCTGAGTGGACAATCGCGAACTGGTTTTACACTGTCGTGAAACCGATTGCGCCACATTGTCCACTTGCGCCACCGAACATGCCCATGCCGGCGGGCATGGAAAATCCGGATCTTTATTACGTTAATGGTGCTGTGTAAATACAATTTGTTGTTTGGTATTGGAGGTCCTGATTCATGTTGAAATGAAATATCTTTGCTCTTAAGATCATCCCAATTTAGACGACAGTGGAGTTCCCTGGAGGGAATGATTTATTTTTATCAAAGGGAAGAAACATTGCCTCAAAACTCTTTTGGAAATTGGTTTTACAAACATGTATCAGGGAGATGATGTTGGAAATACTTTAATTCACACACTGTTTCTTTACGAGCAGTAAACCAACAGTGATTGAGTATTTCTGGTCACTGTTTCACCATTATGATTCAGATTTGGCACTGGCTGGGTAAATTTTCTTAAATGAGAACATAGTTTAAATCCCTGGATGAATCTGTGCCATTTTAAATTATGGACTTTAAGATGGCCCATAACTGTTTATGGGAACAGAGTAGTTTTAAATGCTGCTGGCTGGCTGGCACAAATTCCTGTTTTGCTGAATAACCTTTCCAAATGTCTAAGTATACACAAGAAGCAAACTATGAAAGCCTCATTGCAATGAAGCTTCTCATGCCATTGACATGAATAAGCAGCAGTATAATTGGTTTCAGTGCACTGGTCTCTATTGCAAGTATATCTGTATAATATTTCAGGAGGCTGAGTCACTTGCTTTCTTTAAATCAGAGGTGAGGAGATGGTTTCTCTTCTCAGAGGAATGGTGCACTTTGATACGTTTCTCTTGACTGGGAAAATGATTATTTTCTAAAACAATAAAAGGCCTCTATGGCCCATTTACACATTTTTGATTGATTATTGCCCATATTTGGCCACCATCAGTATTTTAAGCTGTTTTCAAAAGAAACCCAGGCTGCTCACTGAGACCGGAGATAGTCGATATCAACCAGTCAGATCAGCTGGACTGTGGAACAAGCAGATCAATAAGGGACTGCAATCCGTCAGAACCCTGTTGAATAGCAGCAACACTAAATCATTTGGAACCAAGCAATCAGACCTTCCTTTCTCTGTTTTGTTGTGCACGAACTTCGACAGGGAAACGAAAAATGATCTGATGATTCTGAGATTCAAAGGATTATTTGTTTTCCAAATGAAATATTTGCAACAAATAAGCACTTGCATTGAATTTTAAAAAGAAACATTACATTTTCCGTGAGAGCTTTCTAGGATGTACCTCCTAAGGTCTTGTATAAAGGTTGATATTTCTTCGGTGGTGGTTGAAGCAGCTTTCTTTTTAGTTAAGGTGCTGCGCCAAGGGATGAATGCATTAAATGGCTTTTCTATCACTTGTAGAATCTGGGACTAAAATGGGGAGTGAGAATTTACAAGATTGAGATTTGAATTACAATAGGCACCAAAATGTATCAGATCTGTTGTCAGAAATTTCAGGCAGAGGAACATACCACCAGATTCCTTCAAAGATAAATCTCATGGTTTTATCATTCCCCTTCAACAATTTATAACTCCACCACTCCTGTCATATATTGTTGTGAACATTTAGTTCCTAATTCATGTGTTTTGGAATATAACTTTTAGTTTTAGGAATTAAAGATTTAACTGTAGATAAATGGGGTATCTGGTTGAGAAACTGATACACAACCCTGAAGTAAATGCAAATTAAACAAGCTTGGAGTCAATTATAGTTAAAAGCTAACCTATGTTTATCTTCAATGTCAGAATTAAAAGTGTAAACACAACAACAGATGGTCCATTTCTGGGACCTCCTGGTAGAGCTAAGGTAGCTATCATTATCTCCATAGGAGTAGCTAAAAACTAGCAATTCTGGAAAAAGAGAGTCATAAAATTCCATTAGGGATGAAAATTATTCATATGCATTACAGAATCAAAGAGTTGTGTTGAAGGTAAAATAATTGGCTTGCATTTCTCTTTGCATTTAGAATTTTCTTTTGTTTAATTTATCTGAATGTGTGTTTGCTCACAGAAGCAAGTAGCCAGCGGTCAGTCAGCTTGGAACAGGCAGGGAGAAAGCATCTGCCAGGATCTGTGTGTTTCTTGCAGAAGGAAGTTCCCTTTTTGTTTTCATATAGATTGCATCTCACTGGGTCAAGAGAGCCAATGGGAGATGATTGCCTGTCAGACCTGCACTTTAAGCAGAGAAAATACTAACTTTATCTTTCACTGTACTGAATGCAGGTGGAGCTCAAGCTCAGTTTAAATTTTGTGAAGGAAAAAGCAACTGGAAGATTTGCCTCGTTTGAGGCTCAAGGAAGAAATCTACAGTGGTCCTCACAGTAAAAGGCAGCTAGCCTTGTGACAGAAGTCAGTCAGTTCAGAGATTTGGAGTTTGTCAGGGGCAAAGAAGGTAGAAGAGTTCTCTAGCTTGGAGTGACAGGAGGAAGTCTAAAGTAACTCTCAAAGTGAAAACCAGCAGATAGCTGGAAAATGCAGTGTAGCCTAAGTTTGATATGAGAAGTCTACAGTCGTGAGGTTTTGAGAGAATTTGAAGGATCACTTAAAAGCTAATGGGAGGGTCCCCAAGAAATTTCATACCTCGGAGAAAAACTTGAACACTGAGGAGAAATAAAAGTGACTTCCAGGGGCCTGTGGCATACCTTTTGTTGGTCCCAGGAAAAGGAAACAAACCTTCAAGATTCTTGTAATGTACAAGGTCGGGAAGGAAAAAGTAGAACTTAATTCATAGCATTATTAATTATAAACTGAAGTGTTAAGTTAATAGTGCTTGCTTTATTTTGTTTTTATATACCATAAAGTTTGTTTTTATGAAAAGACATGAAATCTTGTGGCGTAGTTCTGTCGGGTGATTGTTCAGATTTCTCTCTAAATGTTAACGGTCCCTAACAGGATTGTAACAGTATATACTGCAGTAAAGGTGAGCAATGTCACAAAGTGTATTTAAGACAGAGATAAATAGGTTTTTGATTGGTAAGGGGATCCAAGGTTATGGGGAGAAGGCGGGAGAATGGGATTGAGAAACTTATCAGCCATGATTGAATGGTGGGCAGACTCAATAGGCTGAATGGCCTAATTTCTGCTCCTATGTCTTATGGTCTTATAAAGGGTATACCTGTAACTTAGGTTAAAAAGTCTGTGTCCCACTGTGCTTTTAGTCTAACACCTTGTCTTCACATTTCCTAAGGCTCATGATCAGATTTGTTTTGGGACAGTCATGTGTTTGAGAGAAATGCCAGCTTTTTTGTCATGGCCAGCTTTTGATAATTTTCTAAGTTTTCATTCTTACATCACCTACCCCATGCTTTTCCCTCACTATATCCAATAATCTCCTCTCCCTCCAGAAATACATGTAATTGCCTCTTGTATATAATCCTAGTTGTTCACGTAATTGGTCATTTGTTCCACAAATCCTTTGGATAAACAAAATGAATTCCACCAGAGTTCTCTTCTTTTTCTTAAACCCCACTTTAATTAATATGTCCTGGGGTTTAAACCTTTCACCAATCTCCTTGTACAAGTGATGTTAATTTCCTTCAAAGTCTTGAAAACTGCAATTAGATCATGACAAAAACATGCCGACAAAAATAAAAGCCTTAAACTTTACTCATATCATAAATTCCTAATGTCCCAAATCATCTCTGTTGCTGAACTCTGTTCCCTGCCAAGGGCATTAATATTCTGCCTGCAATTAAGTGACCAGAGCTGCATATACCTATAAATGGGATCTATACAATCCTTTGCACAGCACTGTTTAAATCCTCCCATCCTACAATTAACCAATTGCAAATTACACTTTGGTTTGGCATGACAGGGGCCGGTGGGGGTCGTGGGGTGATTTGAATCGGGGTAGTGGGGGTTCTTAGTGATGGCCACTCTGGACCTCAGCCTTGTTTTTAATGTTCTTTCAACAAATCTTCAAATTAATCGGTGCCGACATGGAATGTTTACTTACTCATGCCAGACTAATTTTAGGTCAGCAAAGAACATGATATCACTGCTTTAATCTTTATGCAGTTTGTTATGGAGTTCTTTTAGTTGGTTTGAAAGTAGGCTTGGAATCTAAAATTCCTTACATTCTTCCATTGCCCTTTTCAAATTTCCTTCTGCTTCTACCAATCAGGATTTAATCTACTAAGAGATGATGTATGGTTTTCTCTCTAGAATCACCATGCAATCAAACTCAAGTATACACATCTGAATGTCTGTTTATACCTTTAAACCATTTTTTCTTACCAAAGGTCCCAACCTCAATTGAGTTGATGGATGATACATGAACTGAGTATACTGATATAAATGTCAATTGCAACAATAGGATTCTTTTTCCTGTGGGAAGAAACATTATTTAAAAAAACTGCATAACACTATAGACATTCATTCTTAACTTTGGGGTCTCACATAAAAAAATGGCCATCATCCATTTGGGTCAGGGGTGTATTTACTCCATTTCTTGTGTTATGGCACAGCCGATGGTAAATGCTGATTTGTTCAAATACCAAACATAGAAATATAGAAACATAGAAATTAGGAGCCATTCAGCCCTTCAAGCCTGCTCCACCATTCATTATGATCAAGGTTTACAAGAATGTTGCCAGGGTTAGAAAAGTGTAGCCACAAGGAGAGATTGGATAGGTTGGGGTTATTTTCCCTAGAGCAAAGAAGGCTGAGAGGTGACCTGATTGAGGTGTACACAATTATGAGGGGAATAGATTGAGTGGACAGGATAAAATTGTTTCCCTTGATGGAGAATTCTAGAACCAGGGGACATAGATTCAAGATAAGTGGCAGAAGATGTAGGGGAGATATAAGGAAGAACTTTGTTGCGCAGAGGGTAGTGGGTGTCTGGAATTCACTGCCGAAGTTGGTGGTAGAGGCAGAAACTTTAAACTCTTTTAAAAAGTACCTAGATCTACACCTAAAGTGCTGTAAGCTGCAGGGCTATGGGCCAGGTGCAGGAAGTTGGGATTAGAAAGGGCACCTGGGTGTCCTCAAGCTGGCATGGACAAGATGGGCCGAATGGCCTCCTTCTGTGCTGTAACTTTTGTATGGTTCTATGGCTGATCATCCAACTCAATAGCCTGCTCCCGCTTTCCCCCCCCCATCCTTTGATCCCTTTTGCCCCGAGAGCCATATCTAACTCCTTCTTGAAAACATAAAATGTTTTGGCCTCAACTGTTTTCTGTGGTAATGAATTCCACAGGCTCACTGCTCTCTAGGTGAAGAAATGTCTCCTCATCTCCGTCCTACTAAATGGTCTACCCAGTATCTTTAGACTGTGACTCCTGGTTCTGGACTCCCCCACCATCGGGAACATCCTTCCTGCAACTACCCTGTAGAGTTCTGTTAGAATTTTATTGGTTTCTATTAGATCCCCCCTCATTCTTCTGAATTCCAGCGAATATAATCCTAACCAACTCAATCTCTCCTTATATGTCACTCCCGCCATCCCAGGAATCAGTCTGGTAAACCTTCACTGTACTCCCTCTATAGCAAGAACATCCTTTCTCAGATAAGGAGACCAACACTGCACACAATATTCTAAGTCTGGTCTCACCAAGGTCCTGTATAATTGTAGCAAGACATCCCTGCTCCTGTACTCGAATTCTCTCACTATGAAGGCCAACATGCCATTTGCTTTCTTTACGCCTGCTGCACCTGCATGCTTACCTTCAGCGACTGGTGTATGAGGACACCCAGGTCTCATTGCACATTCCCTTCTCTCAATTTATAGCCATTCAGATAATAATCTGCCTTCCTGTTTTTGCTACCAAGTGGATAACCTCATATTTATCCACATTATACTGCATCTGCCATGCATTTGCCCACTCACTTAGCTTGTCCAAATCACACTGAAGCATCTCTGCATCCTCCTCACAGCTCACCCTCCCACCCAGCTTTGTGTCATCTGCAAATTTGGAGATATTACGTTTAGCTCCCTCATCTAAATCATTAATATATATTGTGAAAAGCTGGGGTCCCAGCACCGATCCCTGCAGTACCCCACTAGTCACTGCCTGCCATTCAGAAAAGGACCGTTTATTCCTACATTTTGTTTCCTATCTGCCAACCAGCTTTCCATCCATTTCAATACACTACCCCCAATCCCATGCGCTTTAATTTTACACGCTAATCTCTTATGTGGGACTTTGTCAAAAGCCATCTGAAAGTCCAAATAAACCACATCCACTGGCTCCCCCTCATCAAATCTATGAGTTACATTCTCGAAAAATTCCAGTAGATTTGTCAAGCATGATTTCCCTTTCATAAATCCATGCTGACTCTGTCCGATTCTGCCACTGTTTTCCAAATGCTCAGCTATTAAATCTATTATAATGGACTCTAGAATTTTCCCTACTACCGTCATCCCTTTAAGTAACGTTTCCCAATCCATCAAAGCCAACTCGCGTATCATACCATCGTAGTTTCCTTTATTAAGATTCAGGACCCCAGTCTCAGATTCAACTGCGTCACTCCCCATCTCGATGAAGAATTCTAACATATTATGGTCGCTCATCCCCAAGGGGCCTCGCACAACTAGATTGCCAATTATTCCTTTCTCATTACACAATACCCAGTCTAGGATGGCCTGTTCTTTAGTTGGTCCTCAACGTATTGTTCCAGAAAACCATCCCTTATACACTCCTGGAATTCCTCCTCTATGATATTGTTACTAATGTGATTTGCCCAACCTATATGCAGATTAAAGTCACCCATAATTGCAGATGTTCCTTTATTGCACGCATCTCTAATTTCCTGTTTAATGCCATTCCCAACATCACCACTACAGTTTGGGGGTCTATAAACAACCCCCACTAACATTTTTTGCCCTTTAGTGTTTCTCAGCTCTACCCATACAGATTCCAAATCGTCGGAGATAATATCTTTTCTCACTATTGTGTTAATTTCCTCTTTAACTGGCAATGCAACTCCACCGCCTTTTCCTTTTTGTCTGTCCTTCCTAAATATTGAATACCCCTGGATGTTCAGTTCCCATCCCTAGTCACCCTGCAGCCACGTCTCCGTAATCCCGACTATATCATACCTGTTTACATCTATCTGCGCGGCTAATTGATCCACTTTATTGTGAATGCTCCTTGCATTAAGGCACAAAGCCTTAAGGCTTGTCTTTTAAACATTACTTGTCACGTTCCCACTGTTTTTCACTGAGGCCCTGTTTGATTCTTGCTTTTGATTTCTCTGCCTATCAATTTTCTTATTCCCCTCTTTGTCTTTTGTTTTTGTCCTTGATTCCCCCTCCCCTGACTCCTTGCATAGGTTCCTATCCCCCTGCCATTTTAGTTAAAACCCTCCCCAACCACTCTAGCAAATGTTCCCCCGAGGACATCAGTGCTGGTCCTGTCCAGGTGTAACCCGTCCAGTTTGCACTGGTCCCACCTGCCCCAGAACCGGTCCCAATGTCCCAGGAATCTGAAACCCTCCCCTTCACACCATCTCTTCAGCCATGTATTCTGATATATCCTGCTATTTCTACCCTGACTAGCACGTGGCACTGGTAATAATCCTGAGATCACTACCTTTGAGGTCCTACTTTTCAACTTACTTCCTAACTCCCTATATTCTGCTTTTAGGACCTCATGCCTTTTTATATCTATGTCGTTTGTACCAATATGTACCACGACCACTGGCTGTTCACCCTCCCCCTTCAGAATGTCCTGTAGCTGCTCTGAGACAGGCAGCGGGCACACGCCTACAATTAACAAGCCTATTAAGGCCATTAAAGTTATAATTGAATTAAAGTTTTTGCTGCCCGTCCAACCTTACGGTTGGTGGGCAGGCGAAATTGCCAAGTGGCCTTTGGAATCTTTTAGGAAACCTTATCCATGGGCGGGATGAGGTTTCCAACAGCAATTAAAAATTAAATAAGAAATTTTAAATTTAATTTATAACATGTCCCTGCTCATGTGACAGTGCTAAGTTTTTTATTTTTTATTTTTAAAAATCTTCAGCTCCCTGAGGCAGTTCTGTGCCTCAGGGAGCTTTTATTACGTGCACTCATGTACATACATGAACTTCCTCGCTCGCCCTCCTCCTGCCTGAAACCCGGCAGCGCTGAATGCTGCAGCACGCATTTCGTGCTCGCTGGACGTGAATTGGCCAGCCAACATGGAATCAATGTTGGGGCACAATCGCGGGCCGTGATCGGCTTCACAGCCACTCCCAGGCCCACCTGCCATGCCCGCCTGACGAGAAGAAAATCCCGCCCATAGATTTTAAAAGACCCAGGCAAAGTGACACACAGTACCCTGAACAAGTCAAATACAAAGTGAGTTTTCTTAACTTCATTTCTTTGAAAATAGCAGCTTGAAGCACAGATGCTATCACACTTGACAGATCCTAAAATGCCTACCTTTACACACAGGCTTCACTCCTTTATGCACATTTTCCGCTTTGAATGCAAATTGCCATTGTTTCAATATGTCTTTGGACTTTACCTTTCTGGTAATAAAAACCCCTCAAAGCACTAAGTTTTACCAGTAATCTTTGGGGAAAATAAACACACTGGGCAGAATCTTGCCTTTGGCAGGCAGGCTCGATGGGGGCGAGCAGGGGCAAGCCGAAAGCCGCCCGCGATCGGGACCAGAAGGCAATTTCACACTGGCAGGCCAATTAAGGCCCACCCAGCATGAAATACAAGCGGATGAGGGCAAGCGGGGTGAGCATGAACTTTGCACATGCTCATGAGTGCGTGCTTGATAATCCCCCTGAGGCACAGAGCTGCCTCAGGGAGATGAAGAGTGTTGAAAAAAAATTAATAAAGAAATGAAAAATATAATAAAACATGTCCCCTTGAATGACTGTCACATGAGCAGGGACATGTTAAGAATTAAATTTTAAATTTTCTATTTTATTTTTATTTGCTTTAGGAAACCTTATCCCGCAAACAGATGAGGTTTCCAAAAAAGTGCAAAGGCTGCTAGGCCTTTTCGCCTGCCCATAAGGTTGGATGGGTAGTGAAAAATTTCATTCAACTGTCTTTTTAATGGCCTTAACAGGCCTTTTCATTGTCAGCGGGTGCGCTGCCGACACTGGTGTGCGTTCACTGAATGAAATATTGTGCAACTGCACGTTGACATCGGGATGCTTGCCTGGCATCAACGCGCATCATTTTACATTCGAGTGGGTCGGGTGTGCAGCCGCCCGCAGAGCTAAAAAGTTTGCCCTCTCTAAAGTTCAGCCGGCTAGGTGACACATTTCACTCCTTCTTTGAAAACAACCTAGTCTGATTTATTTAAAAATGCAAATGTTCTTTTGCACCTTACATTCTAAACTTCCCCCATGTTTATCAAATTTACATCAAAGTCTTCAGACCAGCTGCCTTGAATCCAATTAAGTCTCTCACTCATTCACACACACACACACACACACACACACATATAGACACAGATAATACGGTTTTACAATAAATTCCAATAACATTATTATATCTTCCTGACACTTGATCATCAACAGTCAGGAATGTAATTTTTGAACTATGGGATGACCAGATCGTAATGAAGTTATTCCACAATCCATTAGCCTGTATCTCCGCTTTTTTCTATGATTTTGAAATCTGTTACATTAACATTTGTATTCTCTAGGCCTAGTGACTCCGTTGATAAACTGCACTTGATTCCCATTCTTGGCTGTTCTCACAGTGGGATCTATAATTGGACTCAGGACTAAGAAGAGGTAAATCAGCCAGAATCATTATCCAATGACCCATGCCATTCAGTGTTTGGGCAGGAAAGATCAGGCTCAAGTGCGATGCCTCTGCAATTAAATATCATGCCATCACTCACTGCCGAGGCTCACACATGAATGTCCTGTTGATCAAGATAGCGAAAAGCACCTAACCTTGATCAAATTGTACTACAGCAGAACCAAACACCTTCAAGAGAGGCAAGTGAGGGCGAAGTGGATAAAGTAGACAAGGAAAACACTTTTTGATGATTATGTCTAAAACATTGGTGATTTAGCTTACTTAAAGAAACTATGCCTATACTCTGTTCTTCCCTGGAAACAATAACTCCACTGACTTTCACGGGGCTTTCCTCCCACTGTTGGCACATTGCACTTTTCTGCTCCAGTGGGGCTTCCATTATTAAGCAATGGAACTTTGACGTGATATATGCTCATAACTCTGTTCTAATATTTACTTGGTCTTTAACTTTATACATTTAACTTGACAATAATGACCTATATTTTCCACTCATGCTAAAAATTTCTGATGTGTGGTTTGAACATCTAGATAACACCTGGAAGCAAGGCATCGCTAGCCAATCTCTCCCCTGGTGACGTCATCCTGGCCATTGATGGAGTAAGTACGGACGCTATGACACATGTTGATGCTCAGAATAGGATCAAGGCTGCCTCCAATCAGTTAAGCCTCAAGATTGACCGGTTAGTATAGCAGTAGTGCAATATTACATCATCAATAATTTAAAGCAGATTTGCAGGGAAAATCATCTTTTTTGTGGAAAAAAACAATTTTGGAGCGTTGCATTTGCAACAGAGGAGTGGGGGAGCGCAGTATAAAAAATTGCTCAGCATAATTACCATTGGGAATGACTTTTTTATTACTAACCAGATGGTTCTTCTAGCAAAAGTACTGCAGTCATTTTATATCCCAATGCTTCTTGCTTTTTGCTGGTCTGTACATTTTAAATAAATGATTTGATGTAAATATCTTAAGTAATTTGTAATGTATAACAAATAATGTATTGAACTATGAGAAACAAAATGCAAATGTTGGTGTTTTGTCCACTTGTATCCCAGGCCTGAAACTAAGCTTTGGTCTCCTCAAGTCACTGAAGATGGCAAGGCAAATCCCTTCAAGATTAATTTAGAGGCTGAACCACAGGTAAATATTGCAAGAGGAAAATTCAAATGCTTAATTTGCTTAAGATAAGCATAATTGTTGGGGATTGTGGTAAGAAAGCTATGTTAAAACTGGTAATTCTTCACAACTTACCTACTTTATTTGCAACAAGGTGTGCTCACGAAGGCAATCACAGGGCCTAAGCATTCCTGTGTCCTTTAGCGAAGGAAATCTGCCAGCCTTACCTGGTCCGGCCTACATGTGATTCCAAACACAAAATGGGGTTGATTCTTAACTGCCCCCTGAAATGGCCTAACAAACCACTCAGTTTAAGGGCAATTAGAGATGGACAATAGACACTGGCCTTGCCAGTGATGTCCACACCCTATGAAAGAATAATAAAAAATCTTACCATCTGGCCAATTCACACACTTTTTAAAAAATATTAACCTTTTACAGATAGTGCACTAAGTGTAAAGCCAGTAGATAAATAATTGCTGAAACTTACAGTTTACACATCTTTACATACAAAAAGTTACTTGGTAGATAAGAAATTTGGGAGGAAATAGTGCTCATTAAACTTGGAAGAAAGGGGCAAACAGGTTCATATCAGATCTGTGACCTAAACTCCATAT
Organism: Carcharodon carcharias; assembly: GCF_017639515.1. Lineage (NCBI taxonomy): Eukaryota > Metazoa > Chordata > Chondrichthyes > Lamniformes > Lamnidae > Carcharodon > Carcharodon carcharias. Next base: position 167,401,106 of record NC_054470.1, read on the forward strand.
ACCTGCCTTTGCTCTATATCCTTTGATATCTTTGGATGACAAAACTCTATTATTCTTAGATTTAAATTTAACGATTGATCTAGTACCAATTGCCATTAACAGAAAAGAGTTCCAATCTTCTACCACCCTTTGCATGTAGAAGTGTTTCTTAATTTCACTCCTGAAAGGGCTAGCTCTAATATTTTGATGATGCCTCCTAATCCTAGACTACTTAACCAGAGGAAACAGTTTCTCTCTATATACTCTATCTGTTCCCCTTAATATCTTGATAACTTCAATGAACTAACTTTATAACCTCCAAACATTCAGGGAATACAATCCTAATTTATATAATCTCTCCTTGTAATTTAACCTTTGAGTTTGGTCTATCATTTTGATAATTCTACACTGCACTCCGTCCAAGATCAATATTTCCCAGGAATAATGTCCAGAACTGTTCGCAGTACTTCAGGTATGGTCTAAACTTTGCATAGCTGAAGCATGACTTCTACCCTCTTGTACTCCATTCCTTTGATATAAATGCCAGCTCTTCATTAGCTTTTTGATTATTTTCTGTCCCTGTTCATGATCATTTTAATGATCTATGTGCATGAAATCCCCCCCACCACCCCCATCACCCATGTCTCTTTGGACCGCCATTGTTTCTAGCATTTCATCATTTAGAAAGTACCTTGTTTAATGTTGTTTAGGTCCAAAGTGGATGTCTACGTACTTGCCTCCATTGAAATCCATTTTCCACAGTTTAGTCAATTCACTTAATCTCTCAATGTCGTGTTGTAGTTTTATGTTTCATCTACACTGCTTACTATGCCATTTATGTTTTGTCATCAGCAAACTTGAATATGTGGCTTTCTGACCCATTATCTAAGTGGTTAGTAGATACTGTGAAAAGTTGATGCCCAACACAGATCCAGGTGGAACACCACTGGTCATAACCTGCCAATTAGGTTACTGGTTCATTATCCCTACTTCTTTCATCCGCCACTCAGCTAATTTCCCAACCAGATACGTAATTTGCCTTCAATTCCATGAGCTACAACTTCAGCCAGAAGTCTCTTGTGAGTGACTTTATCAAATACCTTTTGGAAACCCATATAAATAAGATCCACAGACATTCCCTGGTCCACGACTTCAGTCGTGCTTTTAAAAAATGCAGTCAGGTTTCTCCGTCATGACTTACTCTTTACAAATCCACGCTGACTCTGCCTGATTAGCTGTAAATTTTCAAGGTGTTCAGACACCCTATCCTTAATTATAGACTCCAGTAATTTCCCGGCAAAGATATTAGGCTAACCAGCCTATAATTCCCTGATCTCCCTTTCTCTCTCACTCTCTCTTTTCTTAAATAGCTGAATGACATGCATAATTTTCCAACTAAGCTCCTGCATCAAGAGAACTTTGGAAGATTATAGCTATGGTATCTGCAATGTTCTTGCCTACTCCCTTTAAATTCCTGGGATGGAAAGCATCTTGTCCTGGGGATTTATCACACTTTAGTGCCATTATTTTCTTCATTACTGTTATTTTACTTCGGTTAATTTTGTTGAGTCCCCGTTGCTGCTTCAGTATTTGTTTTCTTGAGACGTTCAACATGCTGACCTCATAATCTACTGTAAGTACTAAGGCAAAGTAATTATTCAGCATGTTCAGCATTTCCCTATTTTCATTGGATATATCACCATTATCAGTTTTCAATGGGCCTACTTTGCACCTGACCACCCTCTTTTTCCTATATAATCGTAAAATGTTTCTTCACTGATTTTGATAAGCCTTGCAAGTTTCTTTTTGTACAGTCAACTCGCACCCCGTCCATCGCTATTCTGTTTACCTGCACAAATCTGTTCGTGTATCCAGTCGCGGTTCATGCCCCCGAAACTTCGCTCGCCCGCGATTAAAAATGTAACCATCCAGATGCCACAAATTCACAGTGACATTTAAACAGCGCACACCTGTGTAATGGGCGGCAAATCCCATGTTTTGGGACCCTCTTAAAGCACTGGCGTCACTGCAAACTTAGAAACATTGAAACCAAAGTGTCACTGCTCCCCTGCCCTCCAACCGTTAAAAGATATAGTTTCACAAACTAAGCAACACTTACACAAGCGAATGTTTAAAGTTTCTGCATGTGGCCCCGAAAGGTTAATAAAGAACTCACTTTATAAAATTTTTAGAAACCATTAAACAAACGCTGCCTGCTCCCTTTACCTTGAAGAAAGTGCACATGGCAAATGCCCCTTCACTGCACATGTGTAGTTGCCATGTGCACATGTACAGAAATGTACGGCACTGTGATTTGTAAGTTGTACTACAGGTACGTACTGTATTCTGTAATTGAAAAGTTTTAAATTGTTTTTGTTTTCTTGTGTTGGCAAACAATTTCTTCAGCAAAATGGTCTTCAATTTAATCAAAAAAGCAGTTTTTATTGACTCCATTAATGTAAAAATGTGAGGTTTGGAGATGGCTGGAACGTATCGAATTGAGTCCAATTATGAACTGTGTTTGCCGTTTGCGATTTCACCCTTTGCGAGACCTTGTGGGAACAGAGCCCCTGCGAATGACAGGAGTTGACTATACTCTTGTTTTTAAGCTATTACAACCTGTCTCGTCACCCTTTGTTGTTCTTTCCTAGTTGCCAGGATCCATGCTTTTTTTCACATTTTTTGTATGCTTTTATGTTTTATGTTGTCTCTTACCTCTTTAATTCTCCATGGCTGTTTTTTTTGGCAAGTAAAGCTCTGCTTCTGCCTCTGCTTCTGCTTTCAAGGTGTAAACTGGTACTGTATTATATTAAATACTTTTTTGAACACCTCCCACTGTTCATCTGTTGTTTTACCAATTAGCAAATTTGTTGAGTTTACTGTGTATATTCTCTGACTCATTCCATTGAAGGCAGCCTTACCTATCTCTAGAATCTTAATAGCTATTTTAAGTTTCTTTCTTTCAAACATTATGTTCAACTCAATCATATTATGATCACTATTTAATAAATGTTCGTGTATTTTCGGGCTGTTAACTAAATCTGGCCTATTACTTGTTACTAAATCTAACATGCCATGCATTCTTGTTGGATCTGGGACATATTGCTACAGAACACTATCCAGAACACATTCCAGAAATTCACTACCTTTCTGGCACGTGCTATTTTACTTATCCCAATCTATATAAAAGTTAAAATCCCACCATTAAAGCTACACTGCCTTTACTACATGCATGTCTAATTTCTGCATCTATGTAATCCTCCACTTCACATCTGCTACCAGGGGACCTTTATACAATTCCCACTGAGATCTTAAATCCTTTTCCATTTCTTTATTCTACCCATAAAGTCTCCTCTGCCTGCTTACCACTTACAATATTCTTTTCCACCATTGAAATGATTGTATCCTTAATCACTAAGGCTATTCCTTTCCTCCCCCTCTATTTTCCCCATCTTTCCAGTAAACCTTATAACCTGATATATTTGGTTCCCAGTTCTGATCATCTTGCAGCCAGATCTCAGTAATGGCTACTACTTCACACCCTCCAAGTTGAATTTTCACCTACTATTCATTCAATCTGTTCCTTATACTGTGAATTTGTATAACAATGCTTACTTGGGCCATACAGTTTAATCTGTCCTTATATTCTAATGTTTCACTCTTCCATTTCTTATTTCTCTCTCTTGATTTAATTACTTTACATTTTTACCTACAGTGCCTAAAGCACTATTTCTGAATTTTACTGTACTCTCTTCCCTTTTGTTTGTTTTTGAATTATTTTGAAAAGAAAGTTAGGAAATATTACCTTTTCTACTTGTGCCTAGCCCCCAATTTATTTGTTTAAAGCCTCTGTAACTGCTCTATATTAATTTTCCACTAGGACTCTGGTACTAGCCCAGTTTAGGTGAAGCCCTGCAATGGTATTGTTTCTTCCTATCTCATACTGGTGCCAGTGTCCAATGAAATGGAATCCCTCCTTCTCACATCATTCCTTCAGACAGACATTCACCTCTCTAATCTGTTTATCCCTATATGCCAATTTGCATGTGACTTGGATAATAATCCAAAAATTGTAATCATTGAGACCCAGTTTTAAAAAATTTATCTTCCACTTCATGATACTCTCCAAACAGAATCTCTGCCAGAAACAGAAATACCTGGAAAAACTCAGCAGGTCTGGCAGCATCGGCGGAGAAGAGCACAGTTGACGTTTCGAGTCCTTATGACCCTTCAACAGAACCAAGTAAAAATAGGAAAGGGGTGAAATATAAGCTGGTTTAAGGTGGGGGGGGGGTGTTGTTGGGACAAGTAGCCAGTAATAGGTGGAAATAACCAAAAGATGTCACAGACAAAAGAACAAAGAGGTGTTGAAGGTGGTGATATTATCTAAAGGAATGTGCTAATTAAGAATAGAAGGCAGGACAGACAAGGTACAGATAGCTCTAGTGGGGGTGGGGGAATACTAAAAGGTAGAGATAAACAATGGGTGGAAATGCATTTAAAAATAATGGAAATAGGTGGGAAAAGAAAAATCTATATAAATTATTGGAAAAAACAAAAAGGAGGGGGAAAACATGGAAAGGGGGTGGGGATGGAGGGGGTTGTTCAAGATCTAAAATTGTTGAACTCAATATTAAGTCCGGAAGGCTGTAAAGTGCCTAGTCGGAAGATGAGGTGCTGTTCCTCCAGTTTGCGTTGAGCTTCACTGGAACAATGCAGCAAGCCAAGGACAGACATGTGGGCATGAGAGCAGGGTGGAGTGTTAAAATGGCAAGCAACAGGGAGGTCTGGGTAATGCTTGCGGACAGACCGAAGGTATTCTACAAAGAGGTCACCCATCTGCGTTTGGTCTCTCCAATGTAGAGGAAACCGCATTGGGAGCAGCGAAGGCAGTAGATTAAGTTGAGGGAAGTGCAAGTGAAATGCTGCTTCACTTGAAAGGAGTGTTTGGGCCCTTGGACAGTGAGGAGAGAGGAAGTGAAGGGGCAGGTGTTGCATCTTCTGTGGTTGCATGGGAAGGTGCCATGGGAGGGGGTTGAGGAGTAGGGGGTGATGGAGGAGTGGACCAGGGTGTCACAGAGGGAATGATCCCTACAGAATGCCGCCGGGGGGGGGTTAAGGGAAGATGTGTTTGGTGGTGGCATCATGCTGGAGTTGGCAGAAATGACGAAGGATGATCCTTTGAATGCGGAGGCTGGTGGGGTGATAAGTGAGGACAAGGGGGACGCTATCATGTTTCTGGGAGGGCGGAGAAGGCGTGAGGGCGCATGCTTGGGAGATGGGCCAGACACGGTTGAGGGCCCTGTCAATCACCATGGGTGGAAAAACTTGATTAAGGAAGAAGGAGGACATGTCAGAGGAACTGTTTTTGAAAGTGGCATCATCAGAACAGATGCGACGGAGGCGAAGGAACTGAGAGATTGGGATGGAGTCATTACAGGAAGCGGGGTGTGAGGAGCTGTAGTTGAGGTAGCTGTGGGAGTCGGTAGGCTTGTAATGGATATTAGTGGACAGTCTATCACCAGAAATTGAGACAGAGAGGTCAAGGAAGGGAAGGGAAGTGTTAGAGATGGACCATGTGAAAATGATGGAGGGGTAGGGATTGGAAGCAAAGTTAATAAATTTTTCCAGGTCCCGACGAGAGCATGAAGCAGCACCGAAGTAATCATTGATGTACTGGAGAGCAGCTAGAATCTCTTGCCTACATTTTCCAATGTTGTTGGTCCCAATATGGATCACAATGACTGGACCCTCTCCCCCCTCCCTCTTCAATATCCTTTCAAGCTGGTTCAAGATGTCCCTCAAGCTGACACCATGAAGTCAACATACCATGTGGGACTCTCAAACCTTCTTACAAAGGATGCCTTCTGGCCCCTTAATTATTGAATCCCTTACAAATACCACATTACACTTCCGAGACTAAGGTCATGGTTTATCGGACAGCAGCGATCTCTCTGCGCCTGTACACTTCGTAGACTTGGACGAACTACAGCAGACACTTCAAAAGTACTGGAGAAGAACTACCAGCGGTGCCTTTACAAGATCCTCCAAATCCAATGGCAAGAAATGTGTCCAACAGCAGCATCCTCTCCAAAACCAATTAGCCCAGCATCAAGGTGATAATCACTCTGCTGGGCAGGTGATGTCATTTGTATGTTTGACGTCAGACTCCTGAAGCAATTGCTCTACTTGTAACTCAGTCGCAGAAGGAGACCCCCAAGAGGACAATGTTAACACTTTAGGGACGTCCTCAAAGCATTCCTGAAGAGGTCAAACAGACCTCCCAACTCATGAGAGACCCTGGCTTGTGACCAATCAAAATGGAGAAGGCTCATTCGGGAAGGCACCAAGCACATCAGGAATGTGCAGAGGCAAAGTTGAAGTGTGAGAAGGAATGTATGGACCTCAAAACACCCCATCCAACTGCCTGCCCCACCTGTGACAGAGTCTGTAGATCATACATATGATTTATCAGCCATTTCAGAACCCAAGTGGAAGTAAGCCATCCTCGATCCTGAGAGACTGCCCAAGAAGATGGAGGATGATTCCCCTCCTCCTCCCCTCCCCACCCCTCCCACTCTCACTCTTTGGACAGCTTCTTGCTCCACGGTGCCATGATCCACATTCTGATTGTCCTTCTGACAGCTTTTACCCTTATCTCCATGGGTAGCAAGTACATTGTAGCTGTTGATAAGATCAGTTTCCACAGATCCTCATTCCCTATCTCCCCTGGGTTCCCCATACCCTGCACACCATCAGTCACACTAATCCTATTCTGAACCTGCACCTTACTACAAGACGTGACTGAAGCCTGGAGCAACTATCCAGATAGTATTGCCCATTGCAGCACCTCCCCACTTTATGTGTCAGAGTGTCTCCAGCTCACACTCCATGTCTTTGAACTGAGATACCAGACAGACACATCTACTGCAGATATTTCACTCGAGACAGTCTCACTGCCCACAGACCCTAACATCCTACAGTCCTAGACAACCTGCTCGGCTATATCTTAATCTAGATTATTTATATTATCTATATCTACTTTTTATTTTTTGTAAGTTTTTTTTCTACGCACTAACTTGCACTAAGCAACTCCAAGAAGAGAGAATCCAACCAACTCCCTTTGACATTGACTGGCATTACCATCACTGAGTCCCCCACCATCAACATCCTGGGGGAGGTGGGGGAGGGGGGTGGGGGGAGTGGGGTTACCATTGACCAGAAATTGAACTGGACCAGCCATTTAAATACTGTGGCTACAAGAGAAGGTCAGAGGCTGGAAATTCTGTGGAGAGTAACTCACCTCCTGACTCCCCAAAGCCTGTCCACCATCTACAAGGCACAAGTCAGGAGTGTGATGGAATACTCCCCACTTGCCTGGATAAGTGCAGTTCCAAACACACTCAAGAAACTCAACACCATCTGGGTCAAAGCAACCCTTGTGATTGGCATCTCATCCACAACCTTCAACATTTACTCTCTCCACCACCGACACAGAGTGGCAATAGTGTGTACCACCTACAAGATGCACCGCCGCAATTCATTGAGACTCCTTCAACAGCACCTTCCAAACTCATGACAAGGGCAGCAGATGCATGGGAACGCCATCATTGGCAAATTCTCTTACAAGCCAGACCCCACCCAGACTTGGAAATTTATCGCCATCCCTTCACTGGGTCTAAATCCTGGAACTCCCTCCCTAAAAGCACTGTGGGTGTACCTAAACCACATGGACTGCAGCAGTCCAAGAAGGCAGCTCACCACCACCTTCTCAAGGGCAATTAGGGGTGGACAATAGATGCTGGCCTAACCAGCGACGCCCACATCCCATGAAAGAATAAAACAAAACGCTGGAAAACATTTTAAATGCCTTTATTTATTAGATTACTATCTAAACTTATCTGAAATAAATGTAAGGCTTGTCCCTGGTTTGATCTGAAGAAAGAAACATTCACCAGCCACTCACTGATTAGCGCCTTCCCTTCTGCTGATGTCACTTTAGTGTATTTTTAATTCCCTCCCTGACACTTGCACTCCCTTAAGAACATAATAGAAATAGGAGCAGGATAGGCCATTCGGCTCCTCAAATTTGTTGTGCTATTCAATGCAATCATGGCTGACCTGCCTCAAACCCACTTTCCCACCCACTCCTCGTATCCCTTGATTCCCTGTGGGAACAAAACCTTACCTCAACCTTAAAGATATTCAAGATGGAGCATTCACAACCCTCTGGGGTAGATCACTTTAAAGTTCCACAACCTTATGAGTGAAGAAATTTTTCTTCCTCTCAGTTCTAAATGATCAACCCCTTATCCTGTGCCATTGTGTTTTACATTCCCAGAAAACAGCCTCTCAGTGTCTACCCTGTTATGTTTCAATGAGAGTTTGGGCCAGGTTTACTCAGCGTCCCATCATATGGCAACCCTCTCAGCCAAGAAACAATCTTGTGAACCTCAGGGCTCTTCCAATTGGACACAATGTGCATTGCTACAAAGTTAAATGATTGCAACACCATACAATGCAACCTGCCCTTCAATCCCCCCCTCCTACTACACTTTCCCCTCCACCCCAGAGCTCAACCCCGCTTGCTTCAAATCCACTGTGAAACAGGAAGTGGGTTTAGGACTGTAATTCTGCATGGCGAGGCGACATGTTCATAAGTGCTGTAACTGGAAGGCACCAGGTGGTAATGAGGGAGTGCACTTCTGGGTCTAACCTGAAGACCCCCTTCCCCAACTAAAAGATAGCATTGGGAACTGGTCACCCCATAGTCACCCTCAACCAAAGATGGCAGTGGGATGGGGAACACATTAAATACGTTAAAGTAGAAAAATATTTTAAAATTCCTATTTTGGGTTTCCAGTTCTGTTATGACAGTCTCTTTTATAAATAGTGTTGTGTTTAGCATGCCATAAAAGTAACAGAGCCAACATTTAACTGTTGAGCGATCCAACCAATTTTAATTCTTTGGCCCCAAACCAGATAGAATATATCATTCTATTAAAATAAGTGCAAAGTGCTGATCTTTATTTTATACTCATGGGATTAAATTTTGACTTTGTAAAATGGTGTAAAACAGGTTATAGTGAATTGATAGCCAGTTTACATCTCTCTCAATTTCTATTTCCATTGACTTCTGTGGAAACAAATGAGGAGAGATGCTAATTTTCCATCATGGCACAATGTCAGAATCTTCTTCGTGGATTTTGGCTGTCTGATTGAAAGGATGGAGACCAGAGTTAAGTGATCCCTAATTAACATAACTAACCTATCAATCTAGGCACTGTGCACTTACCAATATCAGTCTCTGCTGTAAAAGCTACCTTAAAGTGTGGAGAACTGTAGAGTTTTTTCTACAATTAGTCTGTAATGCTATGACTGATGGAGAATGATTTACTTTGAGGGTACTACAGGGATAGGTGGGAAGTAATCTACTGCTGAGACTGCCTTGTAGGGTAGAAGTTACAGTCAGTGATAATAGCAGATTAAAGCTTTACATGTTCTTGAGACATTCCTCGGTCCACTATTTTAACAGATATATTATTTGTTTTAAAATGGTGACTCCCTCATTAAAATAACAGATATTGGAGGATCACATGAATGCATCAAATGCTGATATTGCCAACAGTAATTTCTAAGCTCATGATTTGGTACAAGTGCAAGAGCTGGAAGAACTATCTCTGCTTTGTCTGTCGCATTGTTTTGTGCGCTTACAAGAATATTACTAATGAGAGGTAATGTTAAAAAGTTAATCAAGGTGGAAGAAATTATTGTGCTTGGTTTCCAGTTTTAGTCTTGCTGTGAAGTTTTGAATAAGCTTAAATAGCATTACTGCAACTTGGAAAAAGCCCAAATCCATTTGCTGACATCAGCTGCTTTACCTTGATTACTGAACAATAAACTGAATGAAAAAGGGAATTTAAACCCAGCAATTAACATTCCCATATGCAACATTATATTCATTGTAAAGCCTAGAGATTGCTGTTGGTGTGCTGTTTGAGGATTAACTGTGGGTAACTAAAGCATTTTGGCAGGAATTACTAATGCTGGTTTACACACAGTGTTTTTGTTTTCAGTCTGTGTGCAAACAGTGGGATTTTTCTCCCACTCAGCTAGCCAGCCAATGGAAAGCGAGTGGCACTAATCCTCTACATTAGCTGTGAATTGCAATTGTGAGACACTGAAGCACCTCAAGGGGGTAAAAGGTTATTGGGGGTAGGCAGGAATGTGGAGTTGAGACCACAATCAGATCCGCCTTGATCTTATTGAATGGCAGTTGAGCATGCTCAAGGATCATACCCCTGCTCCAATTTAGCCACGCCAGAGACCTAAAGTGTCCGATTGGACCAACTGATAAAATCCTGGAAAGCTGATCCTCAAAACATTAACCCAACTCCTAAAGTCTGTATATTTTTTAAAAACCTAATCTATGGCTCTTCTTCTGGCTCTTGAGGTTTGGAAAGTTGGCCACTTCTGCTACACGATTACTGGCAGCCATAGGTAAGAATAATAACAATTCATAAGGACACAAGGAAGCATAGAATAAGAAAGGATTAACCAATGTACTAAGCCAATAATCTATACTGTCTTAAACCTGTGCCATCATGGGATGTATGCTATCCACTACATCCCCTGAGGGAACTTCTGCTTAAATATAGAAGTGGGGAGTTGTGGCAAAATTAAAGAGGGAGATTAAATTTGCGTTTAGACTACATCCAGAGAATTCATAAAGCAGCCCTGGTTCATGTCAACACCAAAGTTGTAGTGTGACTCTGGAGTCAGTACCTGATCTGTATCCGGATTGAAATGTAGTGAAAACTACTTGATGTAGTGAACCTCACACAGCTTCACACTGGATGGAGTCAAATCATGCTGAGACTTCACATTTACACGACATTAGCGTCAGCATGAAAAAAAAACCTGCTTCACCCTGATGATAAACGTGGAATAACTTCACTGTGACCTGATCATCCCATAGTTTGAAAATTACATTCCTGACTGTTTATCCTCAGGAAATAGAATAATTACACCCATGACCCAATTGGACGATAGCTACTGCTTTTATTTGAGAAACCAAGGTTAAGTATCAATCTTTGTATTATGAAGTTATTTTAAACTTGTTTGTCCCTATAGGAAAAAAATCCTTTAATTGAAATTGAGGCATGCAGGACAAACCAAATAACTTGTGAATTTGAGAGAGTACAGTAGTAAAAGCCTGATTTTGATTATAACGCGTGAAATTTTTTGACATAAATCTAATATGTCCTGTTCCTGAGAGCCATAACGCTCTTATATAAAATTAATTTGAGTAATCACAAACCAGTTCCTACTGGATCCAGGCCCACAGCACAAACCGTTGACAACTTAGCACAAAATTTCCCTTTACTCTGAGGCAGGAAAGAGAGATATTTACACTGACACAGTCAGGATTGTCTCTTTTGAACCCATTGCTAATGTGCACATTTGGAACAGAGTAAAAGTGGTTTGGAGGCTGGTTAGCTTAGTTGGCTAGACAGCCAGCTTGTGAGTTAGATTAATGCCAACAGCATGGGGTTTGATCACTGATCTGGCTGAGTTAGACTCAGGACCTGCCTCCTTGTCCTGCCCCAGAGTGAAAAAAAATCACAGCACATTGCCGTGGTTCAGTGAATAATTGCCAAGGACCCACCTTCTGGCAGAGAACTGAAAAAAAAGAAAGGTGGTTTACACTTCAACAGGCCTGGCCTTCTCCAGCTATGACATGTAACCCCTAGTTCACTTTTCATAGTTTATCCTCATACTGGCTAACAAGAGTCAAAGAAAATGTACTGTTTTATAATTCACCTTGTTGAGTACTAAAAGAAAAATCACCAAAAAAGACAATGGGCAGAATCCTCCCTGATTTGCACTTAGTGCGGTAGGTAGCGGGCAAGAAAAACGACGCTTTAGCCACCAGCCACAATGGTGGCTTTTCACGCCGTATCATCCCAAACCCACTGCATTATTTATGCATTCCCGGGATACACACCGTTTCTATGGCAGGCAAGGTCCGATTCGCCCACCACGTAATCGCCTCACCGCTTCATCATGCCAGGCACCACATTTAAAGTACAGCTGTGCCTGCTGCTTCCAGCCCAGGACTGCGGCAAAGAGGACATGACCCCGAAAGGCAAGAAGACTGCAGCCCTTGAGCACCTTTTTGGACGCTGTGGAGGCCGCTGTAATGTCCTCTACCCCCGATCTGGCTGCAAGAGGGGTAGCTACATTACCACTTGATAGGCGATGGCAGTGGTGGTCAGTGCCAATGTTGCACAGAAGAGGTTGGCCATCCAGTGCAGATAGAGGATGAATGATCTCATCCATGCAGCCAGGGTATGGTAACCATCTCATTGCTATAAATTCAAGCCCATCACACATTCACTGGTATCTCACTCACTGCCAGCTCAAGGTTCATCACCACCCATTCTCACACACACACGCTCACATGTCCATCTGGCCTCATCTCCTCTGGAGACTGTCTCCTCAGCCCCCATCAACTTTAGGCCACTTGCACAGATTAACATGTGCCCCCACACACACCCTGGGTTACCCTCCTTCCCCAATATAGCCCTCACCCTGCAGCTTCTTCCCTTGCCTGAGGCCACTTCTCCCCCTTCCCCAAGCAAGCCCTTGCCCTGCAGTCATTGAAAAGCCACCCACATGGCTGACCTGGTAGGTAGAAACCTGCCTGTGAGCCCCCACTAAAAGTGATGTGGTGCTGTGAAGCCTGGCACTGATGACGGTGAGTGCTGACCAAAGCAAAGAAGACAAACAAAACTTGAAGTCCCATGTGAAGTGCAGCCTTAAGTGCACTCCTTATATATGCTGTTGTGAAACATGTTGGCATGCTTTCCCACCAACGCAGGTGGACGATCCAGTGGAGGGCGGGTCATTCTGGCAGACAGGCCTAATAATGACATGCAGATGTATTACAATGAGGTTCCTGACGTCCATTGGCGGGAAACGCGGCCCGCCATTGCCGGGCTGAGTGGACAATCGCAAACTAGTTTCACGCTGTCTTGAAACCGATTGTGCCATATTGTCCGCTCACAGGACCGAGCATGCCCGATGCCAGTGGGCACAGAAAATCCCGGCCAATGTCATTGGCTAGCTGCTTGAGTGCTTTCTTGTGTCTTGGATCTTTATGAGTAACCAGCACTTTTACTTAGATTTTAATAGTAGACTTTCCTGACAATGCCGATTAACCTTCTAATGCCCCAAAGTATAATTTTAGGAAGATTCTCTGTCTCCTAAAATTCACTGGGAACGGAGCTGTATTGAGCTGGCGTCTTGAAAGAAAATACTGAACTATGTAGCCAAAACAGTAAAGTCAATACAATTGGTGGGAAGTCAAGTTGTACAATGCCCTTGTTAGACCACACCTTGAATGCTGTATTCAGTTCTCGTCACCAAGGCATTCAAGCACTGCAGCTAGTTCAGAGGGGGCCCATGAGACAGGCCCTCAATCATAGAGAAACTTCGGCTTTTCAACTTCTAAATGAGGGCGTTGAAAGATGCAATATTGATGTATGCTGTGAATAGGAGAATGAAGGGTCTTTGTGGATAATAAAGTAACTTGAATGGTCTTTCTCATCTGTACTGATCTAGTAATCTGCTAAAATAACACCAATAATTGAAGTACATACAGGCAGTGAACATTGCAGAGTTGGCACAGTATATTCGAAGAACATTGGAGTAAATTCCCTTCTATCCTTTCCTTTCCCCCAATACCTACCATTTAATCTCACCCAGTCCCTTATACAAAATATGATATCACTGGCAGGATTTATCCTGTGCTCATGTATTTTTTTGTGCTTTCAATAAGAATAATAAATCCAATTCAGCATATGTGAGTTACTCTTAACAAAAGCTTTTTTTTATTTAGCCAATTATAATTTGGAGACAGATAGATTCATTTGAAAGTAGAGCATTGTTAAGGGGAAAAAATACAGTTATTTCCAGTAATAAAGTGACCTTTAATAACCAGATGCATGGTGTGGCTGCTGGTGCTTATTAGCTTCAGCATGAATTGTAGTCTTGTGTATTTTTGTGCCCTTGTATATGCAGGAATTCAAATCTATTGGAGATTCCCATAACAGAAAGGCCCAGCCATTTCTTGCTGCGGGAAACATTGATGACAACAGACAGGTAGTGAGCTCCAGCTATAATTCTCCAATTGGTCTGTACTCTGCTGACAACATACAAGATGCCATCCAGGGGCAGCTGCGTGGCCTGGCCATTGACCCGCAGGAGCAGTAAGTATAGGGTTTGAATTCTGCTAAGTCCCTCTGCCTTAGACTGATCTGTCTTTGTCCTGTCCAGCTCTCGCTACTTGTACCCTCTGTGTATTAGAAATTGTGTTCTCCAATAAGCATGTCTTTTGTGGAAGAAATCATTTTGGAGAAATGAAGCTGTTTTATAAAAATGATGACAATGGTGAAATAAATTAAGGAATAACACTTTACTACCTTCAATTTATGGGTGATACAATCAAGGAACCAGGTCTACTTTAAAAGATTTTTGCAGTTGGGGCTCAAGTAACATCTCACGTATGTCGACATTTTGGCATGGGAACCATTTACATTGTGGTAGATACAGGTAGGTTTGAGTTTGAAGTGAATGAAATAAATAAAGGTCCTAGTGTGGTGGTGATGATATTTAATAACATGATGGCAGAACATTATAGAAATGCTGCAATAATTTATTTTATTCAGATGCTTAGAGGCTAAATATGATTTTTCCAAACTCTACAAAGTGAGGTTTTATTTCAGGTATCTGTGTTACCTTTAATCATTTTTCCTTACAGGAACTAGGCTATTTTGAACACAAGTTCAATACCAGACCCAAACCCTTCTCAGTAGTTTCCACACAGAGCAGGTTTTATGCTTTATTTTTGATGGACATGCATGCTTTTCTGTCTTGATTTTTGTTTCTGACAAAAGAGGACCAAGGGAAGCACACATGGTACATTATATATCTACCCCTTTTAAAATAAACCTGTTTAATTAAAATAGTTCAAGAACCTTGCACAGAAATGCATGTGTTTCAAATTCTAAAACTTACTGTATTAAGCTATTATACACACCAAAATTCTTTTTCTAATCAAACACAAGTTGTTTAGTTTAATTTTAGGACTGTTTATTTATTTGTCCATCTATCACTCTTGGATGTTGCAATGTTTCTTTAAGGTTTGACAGCAAAGTTCATACATTGATTCTCAAATTTTAGATTTTTAAAGGAAGAAGTGCTTTAACCCCTTGATCCTCTCACATTAAAAATAAAGTGTTCCCTTGAATTGTCTATTACATATCCCTATGTGTTTGGATACATTGTGGTTTGCTGTTGTTTTATAAGCTCCATGACAGCATATTGCACTAAAGCTTGGTTGATGCTTGATCCCTTGATATTGCATGTCAAGCGGTTTGCATTTTTATTCAACAACACCGCTTAAAGATGAAGAAACTAAAAGCAAGACCCAAAGCTTTGGAAATCCAAAATATAAACACGGAATTCCGAAATATAAACAGGGAATTCACAGCACTGGCACATAAAATAAAAAGATGGGTTAACATTACCGTGTCAAATTTCATCTAAGCTGTTAAACTGTCTTGTTTTTTTTTTTCTGATGCTGATCCATCTGCTATGCATTTACAGCATGTTTTATTTTAAAGAAAGACAATTTTAATTCATGTACTATAACCAAGCAAAGACTATATAAACAGAAAGGATAACTAATGAATCTCTTAATATTATCACATTAATATGGCTTAAATATCATTTTAGTAACTGAGCCATTTATTATCAAGCAATGCAAATGATACTTGACATTAATGCAATTGCGGTCGACTTGTGTGTACTTATCCTTGCATAGGAAATAAACCTATAGATATAAATAAAATACTGCAGATGCTGGAAATCTGAAATAAAAACAGAAAATGCTGGAAAAACTCAACAGGTCTGGCAGAACCTTTGGAGAGAGAAACAGGGTTAATGTTTTGAGTCTGTATGACCCTTCTTCATACAGATTTGAAATGTTAAATCTGTTACTCTCTCCTTAGATTCTGTGGCGTTTTTCCAGCATTTTCTGTTTTTTTATATTAAATAAATCTATATTCTGGGAAATATCAAAAAAGAAATGGTACTGGATTAAGTAAGGATAAAATGAAAGCTCTATAAGATATGTACCATTGAATATGTTATATTATCTCAATGGTGAATATGCAAGATTTTGTCCTATTATTTCTCTCACCTCAAGACGTATCAATGAAAAGTAAAAATATGTTATTAATATAAAGTTTTAAAATTCGATTCTCGGTCATGAATCTACTATCAAGGAACAATAAGCATCCCTTTCTGTACACCATAATCTACTAATTCAAAATATATATTTATAAACCTGTTAGTGTACTTTTGCAGCACCCATACATCTTATATACTTAGGTACATTCAAAAATCTGTTACCTGTTGGTCAAGGGCGATGGAGGGAGGTTCAGGGATGACAGTTGACAGGTCCAGGGTGCCTTATGGGTATCGGTGAGGGGTGGTGGGGGGGAGCTCAGTGGTGACTGGGAAGTTCTAGGATTGACAGGCAGTTGAGTCAAATGTTATTTAATTATACAGTACATTCATAAACCTGTCATACTATTACAATACATGATTTAACTGTACTATTACTGCAGACCACAAGCTTTTTGCATTAATACAGCACAGCCATAAACCTACCACAACAACTTGTATTTATATAGCATCCTTAACATAGAAAAATTCACTAAGGCATTTTACTGAGGCATATTCAGACAAACACGGACAATGAAACAAAAGAAAGGTTATTAGGAAGGGTCACAGAAGTGTCATTTAAAGGAGGCTTTGAAGAAGGCTTTGAGGCAAAGGCTTTTGGTTAGAAATTTCAAAGCGTGAGACTTAGATGGCTGCAGTCACAGACGCTAGCGATGGTGTAAAGGGAATGGAGTTTGAACAAAAGTTTGGAGTCAGAGGAACAGAGAATTATGAAGAGGATTGTAAGGCTCGAGGAGGTTACAAAGATAAGGAGAGGCAAGAACAAAAGATCAGTTATACATAAGGCCGATAATTTTAGATTGGAAGTGTGGGGAAACTGGGAGCCAGTGTAGATCAGCAAGGATAGACTGGTGGTGAGCAAAAATGTACTAATTATATAGCAATTGACTAAAACCACCACTATTATTGCAGGAAAATACTAAGTATGCTACAATATTAATTATGAAGCACATTCAAAAATCTGATGTCACATTAATATTATTCATAAACTGTCCAAATTATACAGTACATCCAAAACCCTACCTACAATCAGGAGCTTGCTACAGTACTAATTGTACAGTATTTTCATTAACTTGCTCTTATACTAATTACATCATATATTCATTAATTTGCTGCTGAATTAATTGTACAGTTCATCCATTAATGTGTTACTGTACTAATGGTATATTCAGAAAACTTATTGTACTAATTTTTTCTTAAATATTGACATAAAATGGTTTAGGAAGAAACACTTAAGTCTTTCACTTTATAAACTATCAAAAGTGTAGAGTGATTCAATAAAACTCTAAACTTTCTTATAAATTAAATCAATATATTTTACCACTAGTTAGATAAATAGTAATTTCTTAATCCAATACAACAGAAACCCTGGAAATAAATGCACATTTTTATATAACATGGATACCTTATGAAATTACAAAGTAGAATTGTTGCATGTAGTGCAGCAGCATGATTGACACCGAATTATTCAGCTACTGCACTGTAACGCAGTTAGTAAGGAAAATAGATAATTGCATTATGTATAATCCTTTCTTAAAATTTGAAGATATTTTCATTTGACTCTAATAATATCCGAACGTTTTATAAGACAGTTTCAGAGATTTAACTATTCTGAAAATGTAACAGTTTTGTTATAAAGGAGGACAACAGCACAATCTAACAAAAGCCTGAGTTTTAAAGCTGCAGTATTTTATTTCCACTAATCTAAATGCGTTGACTTCGAAAACTAAAAATCTTCACCTAGCGAGGCGAGTTTAAAACTGGCTCGCCAACCGGGACATTGTTTGTGTTGCCTTTAACAAGTGCATCTTGTTAAAAGGTTTTGTACAAGTCTAACAGTTATCAAAGACAAGGGATACTGCCAAGATAAAGTTTCCTTGATATTAAAATATGCAACTTAACTACACCATTGCAATTCTGGAGTTCGACGCCACGTATGTGAAGAATTCATAAAGACTTTTAGGGGGAAATTTTAACCCCAAAGAAAGGTTTGGATTGGGTAAAGAGATGAACTGTTAAAAACCTGGATCCTGACCCATCCCATCCCCTACCTGCCCACTTCTGATTTTAACGGAAGCAGTAAGTGCCAGACAGACAACCAATTCCAAAGTTGGGATGGTACTTTAAGTATTATAATGAGGCTGTGTGTCTCATTTTATTCAC
This sequence comes from Carcharodon carcharias, assembly GCF_017639515.1. Classification (NCBI taxonomy): domain Eukaryota; kingdom Metazoa; phylum Chordata; class Chondrichthyes; order Lamniformes; family Lamnidae; genus Carcharodon; species Carcharodon carcharias. The sequence continues at coordinate 167,419,562 of NC_054470.1, forward strand.
CATTTAAATTTAATCTGGCAGTTAAATAGGAACATAGGAACAGGAGAAGGCCATTCAGCCCATTGAGCTTGCTCTGCCATTCAATACGATCATGGCTGATCAAACACTTCAATACCTTTTACCCACACTATCCCCATAACCCTTTATGTTATTGTTAATCAGAAATCTATCGATTCCTACCTTAAACATACTCAATGACTGAGCTTCCACAGCCCTCTGGAGTAGAGAATTCCAAAGATTCACAACTTTATGAGTAAAGACATTTCTCCCCTCAGCCCTAAGTGGCTTCTCCCTTATTTTGAAATTGTGTCCCCTGGTTCTAGACTCCCCAACCAAAGGAAACATCTTACCTACATCTACCCTTTCTATCCTTTTGAGTATTTTGTAGGTTTCATTAAGATTGCTTCTCATTCATCGAGACTCTAGAGAATACAGGCCCAGTTTCTCCAATCTCTCTTCATAAATCAGTCCCGCCATCCTCGGAACAAGTCTGGTGAACCTTTGTTGTACTCCCCCTATTGCAAAAATATCCTTTCTAAGGTAAGGGAACCAAAGCTGCACACAGTACTCAAGGTGCAATCTAACCAAGCTTCTATACAATTGAAGTAAGACTTCACTACTCCTTTGAGTACTACTTTGAGCACTACTCAAATCCTCTTGCAATGAAGGGTAACGTTCTATTAGCCTTTCTAACTTTCTAAGGTGCCTGCTGCACCTGCACGTTAGCTTTCAGTGACTCATGAACAAGGACACCCAGGTCCCTTTGTACATCTACACTTTCCAATCTCTTACCATTTAGGAAATGCCCAGCACACCTGTTCCTTCTACCAAATTGAATAACCTCACATTTTTCCACATTATATTCCATCTGCCATGTTCTTTCCCACTCACTAAGTCTGTCCAAATCCTCCTGTAGCCACTTTACATCTTCCTCACAACACACATTCCCGCCTAACTTTGTATCATCCACAAACATGGAAATATTACATTTGTTCTCCACTTCCCAAATCATTGTTTTATGTCGTGAATAGCTGTGGCCCAAGTGCTGATTCTTGTGGTACCTCAGTGGTCGCAGCCTGCCAATGCGAGAATGACCCATTTCTGTTTTCTGCCTGTTAGCCAATCCTTAATCCATGCCAGTATATTGCCTCCTATCCCATGTGCTTTTATTTTGCTAATCAACCTCCTGTGGGGGACTTTATCAAAAGCCTGAAAATTCAAGTATACTACTTCCATCAACCCTCCTTTATCAATTTTGTTACTAACATCCTCAAAAAACTCCAACAAGTTCGTCAAACATGATTTCCCATTCGCAAATCCATGCTGACTATGCCCAATCAGATCATGATTATCCAAGTATCCATTTATCACATCCTTTATAATAGATTCTAGCATTTTCCCTACTACTGATGTAAGATGAACAGGTCTGTTGTTCCCTGTTTAATCTCTTCCTCCCTTCTTAAATAGTGGGGGCGACATTACTACCTCCCAATCTTCAAGAACCGTTCCAGAATCTATAGAATTTTGGAAAACGATCTGCAATGTATCCACTATCTCTATAGCAACCTCTTTCAACACCTTGGTATGCAGAATATCTGGTCCCAGGGACTTATAAACTTTTAGTCCCATTAATTTCTCCAATCTTACTTACACCCATTTCTCTCAACTCTTCATTCTCCCTAGTCCCTTGGCTCTCTAAAGCTGGGAGATTTCCTGTATCTTCCTCAGTGAAAACAGACACAAAGTAATCATTTAGCTTCTCTGCCATTTCTCTATTCCCCATGATGAATTCTCCTGACTCTGCTCGTAATGGACCCACATTTGACTTAGCCAAATGATTCCTTTTTACATACCTATAGAAGCTTTTACAGTCTGTATGTTTTTTGCTAGATTGCATTTATAGTCTATTCTCCCCTTCTTTACCAGTTTCTTGGTCTTCTTTTGCTGTATTCTAAAAACCTCCCAATCCTCAGATTTACTACTACTACTAGCAATTTTATAAGCCTTATCTTTTAATCTTATACAGCCCTTAACTTCCTTTGTCAGGCATGGTCGACTGACTTTTTTTGGTTTTTTGCACCTTGAAGGAATGTATAGGTGCTGTAAGCTATGTAATAGTTCTTTGAAGACTATCCATTGCCTATGTACAGTCATACTTTTTAATGTATTTTCCCAATTGACCTCAGCCAATTTTGTCCCTCAAGCCTTCATAATTTCTTTTATTCAACTTTAATACCCTTGCTTCATAGTTAACTACCTCACTTTCAAATAATGTAAAATTCTATCACATTGTGGTCACTCATCCCTAAAGGTTCTTTTCCAACAAGATTATTAATTAGCCCTTTTTCATTACATTATACTAGATCTAAAATAGCCTGTCCTCTAGTCGGCTCCTCAACATAATGCTCTAGAAAACCATCCCTAACACACTCCAGGAACTCGTCTTCCACAACATTGGTGCTCAATTGGTTTACCCAGTCGATATGCAGCTTGAAGTCACCCATGATTACTGTATTGCCCATGCTACATGCTTCTCTCATCTCCTGATTAATACCATGCCCCACATTACCACTATGTTTAAAGGCAAAATACTGCAGATGCTGGAAATTTGAAACAAAAGCAAAAAAATGCTAGAAAAACTCAGCAGGTCTGACAGCATCTGTGGAGAGAAAGAGTTAACATTTTGACCTCTGAAGAAGAGTCATATGGACTCAAAACGTTAACTCTGTCTTTCTCTCCACAGATGCTGTCAGACCTGCTGAGCTTTTCCAACATTTTTTGTTTTTGTTACCACTACTGTTTGGCGGCCTATAAACAACTCCAACCAATATCTGCTGCCCTTTGCTGTTTCTTAGCTCCACCCAAACAGATTCCACACATTATTCTTCCGATTTGATATCCTCCCTTACTAATGCACTGAACCCATCCCTTATTATCAGTGCAACTCCACCTCCTTTCTCTTCTTGTCTGTCCTTCCTAAATGCCAAATATCCTTGAATATTCAGTTCCCAGCCTTGGTCACCATGCAGCCATGTTTCCTTAATGGCAATTATATCATTCCCTTTTACCTCTACTTGTGCCTTTAGATCACCTACCTTCTTGCAAAAGCTGCGCACATTCAGGTAGAGTGCCCTTAACTTTGCCTTTTTGACATCATTCTGCATTCCAAACATACTCAATGCTCTGCTTTGTTTCTCCTGCCTTCTAGCCTCACCATTACTCCCTGTTACCAACTTTATTTTCTTCCAATTTGGGCCACCCCTCAGGTTCTCACCTTCCTGAAAAGCTAGTTTAAACCCACCCCATCAGTGCTAGCAAATCTCCCTGTGAGTATATCAGTCCCAGACCTGTTAAGATGTAACCCGTGCAGCTTGAACAGGTCCCACCTGCCCCAGAACCGGTCCTAATGCCTAAGAAATCTAATGCCCTCCCTCCTACACCAGATTCCCAGCCACGTATTTAATCGATCAATCACCCTAATACTATGCTCACTAGCATGTGGCACTGGAAGTAATCCTGAGGTTACTGCTCTTGAGGTCCCGCTTTTTAATTTCCTTCCTAACTCCCTGAAATCTGCTTTCAGGACCTCATCTCTCTTCCTACCTATGTGGTTGATGCCAATGTGGACCACTACTTCTGGCTGATACTCCTCCTGCAGCTGCTCCATGACATTCTTGACCCTGGCACCAGAGGCAACATACCATCCTGCAGTCACATTTAGTGTCGCAGAAATGCCTGTCTGATCCCCTGACAATGGGGATCACTATCCCCTATCACTATAGCCCTTCCATTCTCCTTCCTCCCTCCTGTACAGCTGATCCACCCATGATGCCACAGGCTTGGTCCTGGCTGCGGTCCCCTGAGGAACCATCGCCCTCATCAGCATCCAAAGTGAAAAACCAGTTGGCAAGCAGGATCAATTCAGGGGGCTCCTGCACTACCTGCCTGGTTCTCTTAGACTGCCTGGCAGTCACCCATTCCCTCTCTGACCGTACACTTCTGACCTGTGGTGTGACCATCTCCCTCAACATTCCATTCATGTAGTCTTCTGCCTCGTGGATGCACAACAGTGATTCCAGCTGCCACTCAAGTTTCGAAACCCGGAGCTCAAGCTTGTGCAGCTGGTGACACTTCCTACAGGTGTGTTTGTCAGGGACACATGATATATCCACGACTTCACACATACCGCAGGATGTACACTCCGCTTGGCCGAGCTGACCTGCCATCCCGTTACTCTAAAAACTATTTATTACACTTAGAGTAAGTAGAATGAGTAGAACAAGTTACTAGTAACCAAACTTTACTACACTTATGCTAACGTTATCTTACTTTGGTTTACTTTATTACTTTATTTCACTTTGACTTGATTTAACTTTACTTCCCTATTACTAGTGTACCTAACAAATCTAGGTCACTACTTCTTTATAAATGATATGTTTTTTTCTAATTTTAAGCTCTTTAAACACTCTCCCTAACAGCAGCTTCTCACCACTTACAGTTTTCCTGTGATGTCACCCCTGGGGCAGGATTTTATGTGTCGGCGAATGGGGGCGGGGCCTGCTCCCTGATGTGTAAAATGACATTGAGGGAACTCCCAATGTCTCCACGCCCTATTTAAATTTTCAGGAAGGCGGCGGCGCAGCAAAATCAGCAGCGCCACCGCCGACCTGTCCATGGCCAATTGAGGCCATTGACAGAGGCTATTGAGTAATTAAAGGACCTGCCCGTCCACCCTTAAGGTTGGTGGGCAGGCCAGGAGCCCTGGTGCGAATTGGAAAAAGCATGAAACCTAATCCACGGGCGCGATGAGGTTTCATGTAGCTTTAAAAAAATTTTAAGAAAGTTTTTGTGAAAATTGCGGACATGTTCCAATTCATGTGACATTGTCACCTGAGGGGACATGTTAGGGAAATTTTATTTTTCTATTTTTATTTTCTTGACGTTTACAGCCTGCACTTAGCCTCAGGGTGATGAGTGCACTCTTCTGTGCATTGTGCTTCTGTGCGGATGTCATGCTGGGTGGGCCTTTATTGACCCACCCACGTAAAATGGCGCCGCACCCCCAATCAGCGGTACCGATTGGAAGCGTGCCTGTGCACACCCACCATTCAACTTCCCCCCTCCCCCCCACAACGGGGGGAAAATTCAGCCCCTGGATTTTTTTTTCAAACTCAGCCCACTGCCTGAGTGGAGGTGTCCCCCGCAGGCCTGACTGCTTCCGTTCCATTCCTGGAAGATGAGGGACTGCTGGATCAGGAGATAAGAGTTTTTCCACTTACCTGCTGGATTCAATGTGCCTAGAAAACCAACCCCCCAATCCCCTGAGAATGGACACCCCTAACCCCGAAGACCCTTCCTATCTTCCCGCATCAGTGCTCCAAACTCCATTACCTCAACCCCTCCATGGAGATGTCAGATCTTCTCTCCTCCCCTAAATCCTTTCCCCACCACCCTACACCTCTGAGTTCTTTCTCATCTCTCAGGCCCCCTTTCTTCCCCTTTACCCAGGATCTCACTACCTGCCCCCCACAACCTCTCACTGGGATGAGATACTCCCCATGTTGATCCTTTCTCCCCCTCAACTGATCAGCCACCCCATCTCTGGGATTGGACCATTATCCCACACCTACCTGGTCTTACAGTCTCCACCTGACTGCTCCCTGGCAAACTGGAAGGCCAGCCCATCAATTAGACTGTTTCCAGGCAGGGAATCTATCAGTGATTTCACACGTATGCTATGGAGCTAAAACTGTGGAGTTAAGGTGTGTGAGACAACCCCAGATTTCCAGCTCCCGGAGAATCAGGAAAGTTAAAATTCCCCCCTTGTAATAGGTTTTGAGACCAGGCAACAAATTTCAGACGAGGATACAATTAATGCAGAGGTATCAAGACAGTTTATTAAGCAACAAAAGTTATATTTAACAAATGAAGACAGTCCGATATCCTAGTTTAGATAGTTCTTAATTCTCACCATGCTATGGGCACGGACAGCTCATGATGCCTCTTCTCTCTCCTCTCCCTGTGTCTTCTTGAAACCTGTGAACTGAACACCTTCAAGTGAGTTTTTTTTATCCTCTGAAGCAGGGATCTTACTGTGTTCCGATGCTGCAGTCGTGCTTTAATCTTGTTATTTCATTTGTCATGGACAAATGTCCCCTGGTCGTAACCTGAACAGGATATCCTCAGCATCTAAACAATCCACTGTTAACTTTATCCATTTGCCAAACTTAATAACCCTTACACTCATTTAGTTGTAGCCGCAAAGCCCATTGATCTCCACATTTCAAAGCATATCCTCTGTGACCATCTGTTCTATTTCCCTTTTGCTTTTCACACTATCAATTCATGTTACATTGCAACTTCAATTTGATTCAAGTCACACAGTCCATATGTCCTAAGTATACATTTAGAATTAACCTTTCATCCACCAGGAGCTCATCCAAAATACGCATTAAGAGGACTCATAGCACAAAGTATAAAATGTACTAAAAGTATATAAAGATTCACATTTCCTATACCCTCACTGTCAGCTCTACAAAGCAATCACATATGTGTATATTAAACAGGAACTGTGTAATAGGATACTTTGGCATCCTTTTAGTAATGCATTTCAAGGATCAAGGTGCAGTTTTGAATTTACATTTAGGGATGGTTGGTATTGGACAATTCTGGTCCGTTTGGTGTGCAATTATTCACAGCAGCTTTGCTGCAAAACAATTTTTTTTCCTCTTCTTTTCCACTGCAACTCAAATGGTGAGACAGATCTTTGGAGTTGGACCTCTGGAAGGAAGAAAGGTCCATATTTATAAAGCAGTGAAGAGATTTGTTCTCCTGTTTGTAACAGCATAAATTTGAGGCACATAAAATCAGAGATGGTTGCGAGGAGTAGGCACTCATCACGCCATTAACTATACTCCAGTGAAATATCACTTCCCATCACAAGGCTGTTGTTCTAGGAGTCTGATTGGCATCAGGGACTTCTTTTCCAAAGAATTGGAGAAATAGCAGGAATGACTGATTTTTGTTCAGCGATATCCTTCCATTGAAAAATGGAATTTCAGTTGCCATGCAAAAGTATTTTCCTTATATAACCATCTAATACTACACAATTTACCCTACATGCCAACAAATAATTATCTGGATTTTGAGGTAACGGCAGTATTCACTGGGTTTTTAACAATATACAATTCATAATTACTGCTAAACAACCTCATTGATCTTGAAAAGCTAATGTTATATTTGTAGAATGTCAAATTTCCCCATGATAATAAAAAAAAGTTATAAAAATTTTCTTTAAAAAATTGTTTCTGATATTTTAGCTTCTATTTTAATCCAATCATAATAATGAAACTTTTCAGATAATGAAAAAATTCAAAGTGAAACATAAAGTGCTTTTAACTTCCTGGTTTTCTGTCTATGAGAATACTATAATATGATTGGCTGTTTACCCTGCTTGCTACATCATTGCTGCTGGATGCCTGGAGGTCACCCTGATTTGACATCAGATTGAAATTGCCATTGGGAAAGGGGAAATCAACACCGCAGAGATCACTAGCCCTTTTTGGGCAGCTTTCTTTGAGGCCAGCATCAAGCACCGTTACTTCACTGCTGACCACAAAATCCAATATTTGGACTTGTGATGCCCTGGATTGTGATTAGTGATAATGCCGGAAGTAATGGAGTTCCTCCCCTATAAATTCTCATTGGCCTGTTAAGGTTTACACTTTGCTGAAATTCACAATTTTGATAAGAAATCTTATATCTATTCTGGAGGGTTTGAGTTACACTGAAGGGAATTGAATTGTTACTTGATAGAGGGAGTGCAAGGTCCTGTGTTATTGTACAGATCACTGTTCTGAGGTTCGGAATTGGGTGATGTCATTACAACTTCATGGATAGAGGAAATCTACTTTAATATTAACCTACACACATCTGGGTTAAGAGTGTTTAGTGACATACATGGATTTCTGGAAAAAAAAATGAGTCTCACCTTAAGGCTAATCCCAAAGCATAATGGTGGAAAGTGAGTGCCTGAAATAATTACCCAGTCATTTCTGAAACATCTCCTGATTAATAAAATGTATGTTGTATTTTATATTCCTTGTTCTTTATAACTAATATTTCTGATGTTCTGTTTTTGTGGCCATACAAGATGTTTTGTAATTTTGTTCATATATGTGGTCCTAAGTAGGTAGTTCCTTTACAGGTGGATGAAATAAGTGTAGCACTCCTTTTGTGGCTGGTACCATTGACCTGTGTGAATTTGAGAGCCGCAATAAAATTTTACCCTCAATAGAACTGTCAAGGTGAAGCTTCCAAGCCAAGATTAGGCATGCTCAGTGTATCTTCCCCATACAGTTGTATCCTGAAGGCCATGTTATCGAAATACTGGTGTGCCAAATTACCATTATTGATATATTAGGTTGCTTCACTCCTCCCTGTAAGGTAAATTGAAGTTAAAGCATGAAATGTATAATTTAGAAGTTCCTTTTCTCTTCCATAATTGCCCTTGAAAGACAAGGACCACAATCTTATGGAGGCGACAGGGGCTCTTGGCCACCAGCTCAAGAGCCGTCGAGAGCCACACATCACCTCTTTTCAGGAAGGCCCGATGAATCATGTCTCATTCAGGCACTTGACAGGCCAGCGACAGATCTTACCCCGGATCAAGGACCCTGGGGGCAGAAGTTCTGCCCGCCGAGAGTGACCGGCCAATTAGAAGCCAGTAGCTCTATTGAACAACAGCGCCACCAAAGGGGCCGTGGCTGCTGATAGTATGACACCTACCCGAGGCCTAGGATTATCACTGAACCTCAAGCCAGAGATGAGTGATGGCAAGAGTGGTGGGTTGGTGGGTCACTGAGGAGGGTGCTCAGCAGCAAGGTCAGGGGTGGCTCTTGTTGCCGGGTCCCTTGATCAGGCACTAAGTGGCTTTGAATGAGCCCCGGGAACCGGAAGCAACTCTGCACAGGTTTGCTTGTTGTGTACCCTGCATGGCGAGCCCTCTGACCACGACTGGGTTAATACCAGCCAATTAGCCACTTGGGCGGGAAGGCCATCCACAGGCCTCCCATCACAGTCTTAATCGACGTAGAGGAGAGAAGGTGGCAGGGTCCCCACCCTCCATCCTCCCACCTGATTTAATGCCCCCCAACTGAAAGTCAATCATCTGTCTTGAGTAATTTTAAAAATAAAATGCTGAACATTCTTTTTAAATGTTTGCACTCCTGTGTAGCTTAGTGCTGAGGTAATGATGAGCCTTTATAAAACCTAAATAAGAGCTCAATTGGTGCACTGTGCCCTCTATTGGGATCAATGCTATAGGAAGGATATTGAGGCTTTAAGGAGACTAAAGTGCAGGTTTACTAGGATGTTGCCTGGGATGAAATAAAAATACAAATAGACCAATACAGCTTACAGGGCAATATAATAAACACACTTAAAATTATGAAAGGATGGGACAACATAGATTGAAGCAGGCTATTTCCAATAGTTAAGGGACCAAGAAGTGGATACAAGACTAACTGTAAGATTCTGTAAGATTCACAAATGAGAGAAGGGGAAACTTCAAACTTCTTCATAAAGACAGCTGTGAGGATGTGGAATTCAGTTCGGCCTTGATGGTCGAGGCAGAAATTATGTCAACATTCAAGAATAATTTGGATAGCTGGATGAAGGAATAAGGGAACAGGGTGATTAATTGTGATTGGAAATGCTTGCTCATGTGGAGATTAATGGATGGCTTGATCTGGTTGGACTGAGTAATGCATTTCCATGCTGTAGAGTTTGATGTATTTCAGTGTATGAACTGTGAGACCCCTGCAGGCTGCTGTAAGATGACTTTAGTGGCAGATGCAATGGATGCACTCTGTAAGTTGCAATGTCCCACAGTCAGAGCAGAATGCACTTTTCCCCTCTCTGGCAAAATCTTTTACACAAAGTAAATGTTTCAGGAATGTGCGTGCAAGTCAACAAAAGTCTTTATCCAGACAATACAGTTGGTGATATCACCCATCTCATAATATGCTGTGCTAAAGCCAGACATTGCAAGAACATATAGGCCAGTCATATATTTCTTTTGCAAGTACAAGCATAATTCAGTATTGCTGGGGGAAATAAATGACAACTTGACATTACGTGGCATGGTATATGGTACAAATTGAAGTCCAAGGAAACGTAAATTGGATGGGGTTTAAAAGGAATAGTCGATCTAGTAGTGCCGATAGTTGCATCACATACTCAGCCATGCCGTAGGTTCCCTGAGCTCATCAATTCAGTTGCATTGATCCATTCATCTCTTTAGTTTTTCAAATGACAGCTTTACCCTTTTTTGTGTCTTAAAGCACAACATATTTATCACTGGCAATAGCAACAGCCCTGGCGTAGGTTAAGAAATAATAGAGTTGTTACCATGTTGCAGATGCATTACAAGCAGGAAATAGTGTGAAGGAAATTTGGCACGAGGCTTGTGACTAATTTAAATATATATACAGTAGTGAGAGTTGTAATTATTGAGGACTTTAATTGTCCTAAGATGATAAGGCAAAATGCATGTTTCTCAATGAGTCATGTCAGAAAGAATGCAAAAGCAAAATACTGGAATGCCGGAAATCTGAAATAAAGATAGAAAATGCTAGAAATACTCAGCAGGTCTGGCAGCATCTGCTGAGAGAGCAACAGATTTAATGTTTCAGCTCTGTGACCTTTCATCGGAACTGGGAAAGGTTAGAAATGTAATAGGCTTTGAGCAATTGAAATTGGAGAAGGGTGGGGAGAAGAACAGAAGGGAAGATCTGTGACAGAGTGGAGGGCAGGAGAAATTCAATGACAAAAGGTTTTATGGTGCAAGGCCAAAGGGAGTGGGGCAAGTAAAAAAGAACAAAAGATGTGTCTAGAGGAGGTGTGGATGGCAGAATCCTGAACAGATGCTGTCACAAAGCAAAGGAAGTGAGAAACAAGAGAGAAGATAAACAGCAAATAAAAGCAAAACAAAATGGGGGCAGAGGTTATGATCTAAAATTGTTGAACTCAATGTTTAGTTCAGAAGGCTATGATGTGCTGAAAAAAGAATGCCATGCTAGGTCTGGTTCTGAATAATGAAACAGGACAAGTAAGTGAGCTGAAGTTACGAAAACATCTGTAAAATAGTCACCATAACCTATTCAGGGATAGAAGGTACTATAGCTAAATTTGCAGATGACACCAAAATAGGTGGGAACGTGAGTTGCAAGGAAGAAATAAGAAATTTACAAATGGATATGGACAGGTTAGGTGAATGGGCCAAAATTTGGCAGATGGAGTTTAACGTGGATAAGTGTGAGGTTATCCATTTTGGTCAGAAGAATAAAAAGGCGACTTATTATTTAAATGGAGAGAAACTTCAGAATGTTTCAGTGCAGAGGGATCTGGGTGTCCTCGTGCATGAATCGCTGAAAGCTAGTATGCAGGAACAGCAGGTAATAAGGAAGACAAATGGAATTTTGGCATTTATTGCTAAAGGAATAGAGTATGAAAATAGGGAAGTGTTGTTGCAACTGTACAAGGCATTGGTGAGACCGCGCCTGGAGCACTGTGCACAGTTTTGTGTAGTTGCACTGGAGACAGTTCAGAGGAGGTTCACTAGATTGATTCCAGAGATGCAGGGCTTGTCTTATGAGGAGAGCTTGAACAATTTATGCCTATACTCGCTAGAGTTTAGCAGGATGAGAGGAGGTCTAATTGAGGTATTTAAGATACTAAAGGGGATAGACGAAGTAGACGTGGAGTGGATGTTTTCCCTTCTGGGGCATTCTAGAACAAGAAGCAATAGTTTTAGACTAAGGGGTGGTAGATTTAAGGCAGAGATGAGGAGGAATTACTTTTCACAAAGGGTCATGGATCAGTAGAACTCACTACCTCAGAGTGCAGTGGATGCCGGGACACTGAATAAATTTAAGGAGGAGATAGACAGATTTTTAATTAGTAATGGGTTGAAAGGTTATGGGGAGAGGGCGGGAAATTGGAGTTGAGGCCAAAATGAGATCAGCCATGATCGTAATGAACTGGGGGGGGGGGGGGGGCAGGCCCAAGGGGCTGAATTGCCTACTTCTGCTCCTAGTTCTTATGTTCTTATGTGGAGTCAAAGATAAAGCTTTTGGCTTGCAAAGTAGCAGAGTTCAGTGTGAGGAAAAGGACCCAGCTCAGATTAATTGACTGGAAAAGAATTAACAATCAAACAATAGGTAATCATTGGGAGATGTTTATACCTGAGATGGATTGAACAAAGATTAAACACAATTAAGTGCAGGAGAAAAGCGGGAATATTAAACACTGGAATTCCACGGATAGAGAGGTCAGAACAAAAATTATTTAAATAACAATTTACTTGATAACTATAAAGAATAAAATTATAGGAAATAAGTAAAAGTATAGAACACCAAGTTTCAAAAAACGAGAATTATGGAAGTATGGAAGGAAAGCAGAAAAATTAGGATGCTGAGGGAGGATTATGTTCAGTACTTGACATTTTACTCCATTAAATTTCATCAGCTATTACTCTGCCCAATTAAAGTCTGTAATCTCTGCATGGTCTCTGGCTCCCCTAGGAGATGAAATTGGGCTTGGGTGTTAGCACAAGATGAGTAATAACCAATCAGCAGCCTGTTTAACACACCACTTGACTTGTTTTCCAACTGACTTTAATGGAAATGATTTTAATGACAGGGTTTTACACAGACTATGCTATTGCCGAAGACTAATTTCACCTCCGCAGTTTGATAGCATCTACACGTTACCAATTTGCATTGACTTGCTGAAAATAACTCTCCGTTCAACCAACAAAATTTGTACAGTGTAAAGAAGTTCCATACCATCTACAGGTTTACTGTAGTCGGTAAGGTACCAATACCGGAAAAAATGAGGTGTCAGAAAATGGAAACATCTAAGAAATGGAGATTAAAGGTAGAACCCCCTCCTCTGAGGTGAGTTTGGTCGTGGCGGTGCATTTACTCAGGCGGGAGGATGGGGACCCCACCATCTGCCCTGATTAAGTCCGCGGTGGGAAGGCCCATGAACTGCCAATTGCGACGCCTAAGTGGGCAATTGATGCCCACTTGAGGGCCTCACCCCACTGCCACTGGTAGTCATCCAGCAGCAATTCACTGTCCAGGAAGCCCAAAAAGCAAACCCCAGGCTTCCAGAGGGTTTCCCTCTTTTAAAGACACTCAAGTGCCTGACCGGAGGATCTGGCATCAGGAATGGGAGGTCCCACTGAGAGCCACCCCTGCCCTAGGTGCCGACTGCCACCCCATCCCCAGTGAACACAATTCTGCCATCACTCACCTGGGTCCCTCAGCAATCCTGGGCCTTGGATGGGTACATCCCAGTCCACTGGCGCTGCTGAACACTGCACAGCTGCCAGCCTCTGATTGGCCAGCAGCCTCTGGGGGCAGTGGTGGGGGGAGGGTGCAGGATTTTCACTCCCCAGGTCCTTGATCCCAGAGAAGGCCCGCTGTGGCCCAGTTTTCAGTGGGTCTTCCTGAAAGGAAGTGATGTGGGACTCTCGCTAAGAGCACCCATGGCCTCCATTAAATAGGAAACTGCCAAATATTATTAGAGTCTAAAAAATATTATCACTATTGTTTTGAGATTTTAAGTGGCTGTACATAGCTTAAAGAAATTCCATCTGCTTACTGTAACCTACATGTTCATATAGAACCGAACCAGCACCAGGAGTTCAAAACTCAGAGGTGTACAAGATGTTACAAGGCAACCAGGAGGAAAGAAATGAGCCAAGGCAATCCGGGTCCTTCCGAGCAATCCAGGATTACCTGGAGGCCGATGAAAGTGGTGAGCATCACTGACTCCATGTCTTTAATAGTGTTGATGCATGCTGAGCTGGTTGGACATGAAAGGGGATCCAATTGTGAAAACTCATTGAATGATAGTGTATATGTTTAATCACCAGATGACTTGGGATCTGTTCCATTTTGTGACATCAGTGGGTGAAAAGATGCTCAGGTTAAAGACATGATTCACTGTGCATATAGAGTGGAAAGGGTCCATTTCTCCTTGGGTGTGGTGACACTAGAAGGGATTGTGGAAGTAACTCATAGTATAAATCACAGATATATTACCAGCTGTCACTTTGTTTCTGTACCAAGCAAAGTTTCCACAAATGGCTGATCAGACAACAATATTCACTCCATTTACTGCAGTTAATTGTGTGCAGCTGACTCGTAGATGGTTCAATAGTGGCTATTTCAAATTTGGAATCATTTATAACCATCAATTTAATTTTCTGCCAAACGACACAGGTACTCGCCCCACGGTTACTAAAAGTGTGAGGGCTCCAGTGACAAAAGCCGGTGCTTCCATAGGAAGTGTTCAAAAGCTGCCACTGTGTGACAAGTGTGGAAATGGAATAGTGTAAGTATGTTTAAAATGGAAGAAAATTTACTGTAATAGCAACAAGGTGAATCCAGCTTGAAAGCGGGTTTTAAGCTACCTCTTGGTTACTATTTCTAACTAATGCAGAAGTTGAAAATCAGCTGAATTGCTTTGCGACATATCATTGAAATTGTAGCACAGGATGGGAGGGGCATCCATTTGCCTCTTCTTAATTTAAGCCCATCTTGAGTAATAATTTCATTAAATTCCTTTTTCTAACTAACCCCGTTTTCCTTTATTCTGAACAAAATCACCATAGTGCTGTGATTTAGCCCACTGTCCTTTCCACTCTGAGACCCACGTGCCAAACCATCCAAAACTGATGGGATGAGTGCAAGAGTCTTATGTGAAGTGAGTTTGCCAGCCTCGTGATTTGGACGTTGGTTTAGTTTTTGGAGAGAGGCTCAATTAACCATTAACAATTGTGGTTCCCACTGTTACATGGGAAGCTACCACTGTCATACAGCTTAAAGGAAGACAAATCTTTCAGTTTCTTGAATTGGATTATTATAAAACAGTCATGTGACAGAGCAGGTACTTATGTTATAACATTTTGTGCATTGAACAAAACTTAATTTTAATAGACTAACTTCTACCTTAACGGTAATGCTTAACTGCTCATTGTTCAGCATGTGGATTTTTTTCTATTCTTTCACAGGGTATGGGCATCGCTGGCTAGGCCAGCAATTTGTTGCCCATCCTTAATTGCCTTTGAAATGTCGGGGGGATGTCTTCTTCTGCCTGTTATGTGTAACATCTTCATAAATCTACCTATGAAGGGTTTACGACGTTGTCACTCATGATGCAAAGGGCAAATCTCGTCCGCTGCGATTATAACTTATAAAAGAAACACCCACACCACCTTGGTTCTTGGGGACTGTTCCCAAACTGTCAATCACTAAGAGCAGAATCTTTGCGCTCAGTGGGCGCGCGCGTGCCCGACCCGCTCGAGTCTGAAATAATGCGCATTGATGTTAGCCGAGCATCCCGAGGTCAACGTGCACCCTCCCGATATTTCGCTCGGTGGGCACGCGAGGGAGATGGAGGTGCGCCTGCCATTAATTAAGAGGCCAGTTAAGGCCATTGACACACCGGTTGTCTCCGAGTTTACGTAGCCCATGCAACTTTTCAGCCGTCGCACGGGCAAAGTGGGCAGGCAGGCAGGCTACAATTAACAAAAGCTTATTCCACAGGTGGGATAAGAAGGGCCAGTGGCATTGTCAATGTAAGTAGTAAGGAGTTTCGGATCAAACCTGCTGCTGTTGCTTCTGTGAACTGGACAGCTTCATCTTGCTTCACCGCTGCATTCTGAGCATTTCTAGACTTCATTTGAGGGCTCATTGTTGTCTTCCAGGCCCCCAGAAGATTCAGACCGTGTGGGACCTTCCATAACCCTGGTAATGGGGATTGTGGTCACCGCTGGAGGCATCTCTTCTGAGGAGGAAGAGAGGGGCAGAAGGGAGAGGAGGGCAGGTGCCCCAGTGCAACTTCCAGGGGAGGGACCTGTGGGAGAAGAGACACAGGCACGGGGGGTGGGCAGGGCCAGCTGGCAGTCCCAGGCAGAAGGGGCCACAGAAGACGGCACTATTCCGCTGCCAGGGTTTACAGAAGGCGATGCAGCTACCTCAATATGTCTGAGGTGCAATGCCAAAGGAGGCTCCGTCTCTCAAGGGAGACAGTGACCTCCATCTGTCGGATGATCAGACCTGAGATCAGCTCCAACTGTATGGCTGAACGCCCTATGCCAGTGGCTCAGGAGGTCACAGTGGCCCTCAACTTCTATGCTTCCGGCTCTTTCCAGAGCTCAATGGGGGATCTGTGTGGTGTCTCCCAATCAGTTGAACACAGTTGTGTCAAACTGGTGACCGAAGCTCATTCATTTCCCCATGGATTGGGCCAGCCAGGCTGAGCGAGCCAGAGGCTTCGTGGCCATTGCTGGCTTCCCCCGCGTCCAGGGTGCAACAGACTGTACACATGTGGCCATCAAGGCACCAGCAGGTGAGCCCGGAGCCTTCGTCAACAGGAAGGGCTTCCACTCCATGAATGTGCAGATAGTGTGTGATCACAGGATGCAGATTCTACAAGTCTGGTACCCAGGCAGCTCCCATGACGCTTATATCCTGAGACACTCCCAGGTACTGAGGCTCTTCAGTGCTCCAGCCCGACTGGATGGTTGGCTGCTGGGTGACAAGGGCTATCCCCTCAGAAGGTGGCTCATGAAGCCTCTCTCCTACCCAAGAACAGAGGCCGAGCAGCAGTACAATAGGGGCCATACCTCTACAAGGGCACTGATAGAGAGGATTATTGGTCTACTCAAGATGCATTTCTGGTGCCTGGACCATTCAGGGGGCACACAGCAATAGCCCCCAGAGCAGATGTCACTAAGAATGGTTGCATGCTGCGCTCTGCACAATCTGGCACTGGCAAGGGGGTGCCCACTGGAGAAAAAGGATGTTGACGTAGTTGCACAGGCCACAGATGATGAGTCCATTAGTGACTCCTAGGACGAGCACTGTGAGGAGAACGCTGAGTGCATGGACGCTGACCTGGGTAACCTCCAGGGAGGCAGGGACACCTGGGACACTTTGATTCAATGCTCCTTCAGCTAGACTACCAAATAAGAACCACCACCCCATGCCAGGGCTGCAGGCTCCATACTCGATCTCAGAGAGGAACACTTTCTTGGCCAATAACATACACTCTGTGGAGAGGAAGACAGTTAACGTTTCGAGTCCGTATGACTCTTCATAGAGTTCTGATGAAGAGTCATACAGACTCAAAATGTTAACTCTGCCTTCCTCTCTGCAGATGCTGTCAGACCTGCTGAGTTTTTCCAGCTATTTTTGTTTCAGATTTCCAGCATCCGCAGTATTTTGCTTTTAACGTACACTCTGTGCCTGTGCAATAAAGTTTCAGGAGACACGTCCATCATTATGTGATGGCCTACCTTGCACCTACAGAACAGATGAAGCATACTGAGGCCAATAGCACAAAATAAAATCTTGTTTAATGTTGAATGACACATTGCTGAACTAAACACTAACCAGTGTTGTTTATCTCACCATTAAAAACGTTAAAGTCAAATGGGGGATCAAAATATCACCCGTGATAAGCCTGCCTTGTGCTTAAGGTGTTATACATTTACGTTTGCCAGTGTTACGTCTAGGTGCTCCCCCTCGCTGGTACCGGCATTGGAGGCAGGCTGCTGACTCTGCTGTCCTGTTGGCCTTGTTGACCTTAGCGGTCATCCTCCGGCCAGTGGAGCCTGTACTGGCCCCACCTGGGAGGGAGCAACCAGTGCCATGGCTGGCATCTCCCTAATTGTCACAGCCTCATCAGATGCCACAGTCACTGGCAGAGGGGTAGAGAAGCTGCTGCTGTCATCCAGAGCATCCTGAGAGGAGCCTGCAGGGACTATGGGCAGCTCATGCACCAACATGAGGTTGCTTTGGACCTCCCTGCTCACCACTGGTGGATGGGCACCTAGCTGGGATACTGGGTGTCCAATCTATCTCCCACACGGACACTGACCAGCTGGGGTCAATGCCTGTGTGAGGGCTTGCAGATCTGAGTGCATCCCCAGGGACCCCTGATTCTGTCCCTGGTGGAGCCTCTCCATGAGAGCCTCTGCTTTCTCCATGGAGGAGGCATTGCGCTCCGCAGGGACTCCTCCCAAATGGAGACCATGACACATGTTCCCTCATGTATCTCCGCCAGATCCTCCCGCACACCCCGCTGGGCTTCCAGCATCTGCTGCCTAATAGACAACTCCAGAGGCCCATCATCAGCCTTTGACTGAGCATTGTCCTGGTCCCCAGCAGTCCTCCAACTCCCGGCAACCTGGGCACTCTCTGCCTCCACCTGCACCTCAAGCGAGAGCGAAATGCCCTCACCAATGTGCACCAAGATACCAGACAGTGATCTTATGCCCACCAAGGTGCTGGTATCTGCGCTGGTGCCTGCTTGACAGAGCAGGTGTGACGCAGGTGTGTGGGGAGCATGGTGCTCCTCAGGAGTCAGGGGTGGCCCTTCAGGGTCCTCAGTGTGAACGCCTGCAGGTGAACCTAAAAGGGAGAAGAAGGACATATCATTATTTAAAGTCATCACACTGTCACTGCGCATGCCAGGCATTTTGGTGAGACAACAGAGATCTGCATCATGGTGCCCTCATCTTTCCATTCACATCAATATAGAGACTACACTGCAATGGTTACAATATCCGACATTCTCACATCTGTGTACTGCACTCTTACTTTCGTCTGACACCCCAACTTCACCGCAGACGGTTGATCAAGGAGCATGCGTCTCTCAAGCTCCAGGGCCTCCTGCTCATAGTGGGTGAGGATGTGGAGGTGCGGGGGTCCCCTGCCAGTCCATGACCTCTCAATGTTGTCATGACCATTGATTAGTCCTCCCTCTACCTGCAGCACCATTGCAGTCTGGCCAACCCCATCTGAGGGGCACCTTGCAGGGTACATCTGGGTTGTGCTCCTTGAGACACAAGGCACTCAGTCCAAGCAGCCAGGACTCATCCCCTTGGCCAGCTCCGGCATCATTGACAGTTGCCACTCACACTCTAACACCCCTGAGGTCCGGGGGGAGTTGGGGATGGCCAGCCCGAACTGCTCTTCACACTGACCCATGCCAACATGGTACTCACCCTTCCCGATTGCAGCAGATCATTGAAGCGCTTCAGGCACTGCACCCATGTGCGCATCACCATGTCGTGGCTGCTCACCTGGGATGCCACCTCCTCCCATGCCTTCTTGGTGAGGTGCGGGGGCCTCCTCTTCCCGTCTCTGGGGACAAGGGTGTCCCTTCTGGCAGCCACCTCCTCCAGGAAGGCGGTGAGGTACTCGTCAGAGAAACGGGGGGGCCAACTGTCCCGCCGACCTGTCCTCCCGCCTGCCGTGTCCAACCGCACTCGAATCCATAGCGACACAGGAGATGTCCTGCCGTGGCAGCCTTCCAGGGGCTGCCTGGGCCGCCAGCCACCAGGTGCCCACCACCCGGCAGACATCATGCCCCTGCCTGCCCCTTCTTGGAGCTTCCCCAGCCACCTTTCATGCTGGGCGGGACTTAGTTGGCCTTCTGGACCTGATCACGGGCGGTGGTTGGTATCTGACCACCCCTGCCCTGCCCCACCAAGCTCACCTGCCAAGGGCAAAATTGTGCCCTAAGTAATTCAGCAATGGCCTACCCACCTTTTTTAAAAGGGGAAACTCCATTCACCAAAACTTGTTCAGTGAATTAACCTTGGGACATGAATGAAACATGGATGCTCTGGTTCTTCCTCCTCCCCACCAGCAATGACAGTAGTCAGGATATGTTGTTCAGTGGTTTGGGGTTGGAGATAATCTAACATCACAGGGGACGGGGACACTGGGGGTATTAGTGGGATAGCAGATGCCACTTAATCTCATTCCCTTTATGTCCTGGATGAACTTTAGGTGGGTATTGAGGCCACCTCTGGGCTATTCCTGGAATTCCGCCCAGCTTGGCTCCTGAAGGCCCCAAAGACTACTGTAAGAATTCTCCTGTGAGCAACGCATATGCCCTTCATTTTTATAAGCCTTGGCCTGGTCAGGTCCTCAGGTGCCCACTATAGGAAGGGCAGGGTGCTGCCCCAAGTCCTCACCAGCACGAGAGTCTCTGTTGCACTGTTTCAGGTGCTGATCAGCAGTCCCAAACATTTAAATAACCCTCTCCTTGGGAACTGGGACAGGGTCAACAGCTGGCAAAGGAGAGGGTAGAAGAATAGCTGGCAAAGGAGAAGGTAGATGAATAGCTGGCAAAGGAGAGGGTAGAAGGGTAGAAGTGCCATCCCACCACAGTTCACTCCAGACCAACCCCACCTCCTCTCCTCGACAAAACGGATCCACAAAAGGTCTAGCCTAGTACCTCTTTAAAGGTAGAAACGTTACACTTCAAAGAAAATTTTTGTATCTATTTGAATGTGTCTTAGTCCTCAAAATCATGGACCCCTCCACCACCTTTGACTTATTGCAATATTCACAAAATAAACAAAAGAATGACAAGCTACTGTATGACTGCTCATGTTCTAACTCTAATGACCTGATCTTCAGACTCCGATTATCCTGAGTAGCCAAGTTCACCAGCTGCATTTTTCACTCATGCATCCTGGGTGACTAAACATTGTTTGATTCAATTTCTCATGAGACGCGCTTCACTACTCAATTGTCCATGGGAGATCATACCCTGATTTTAGACTCTCATCCACCTATTTCATGCCTGAAAAATGGGTGCATCAATGCCCAATTGCTCCCCTAACCCCCTACAATACTTCCAGTTTCTAAATCATAAAATGGCCTCCATGCTTTGCACACTGACTTAATTATTGTAAAATAATTCTTACACACAGAGGCACAGTGGTCAAGGCTCGTGACAAGTACCGGCACCCAGAATGCTTTATCTGCTCTGACTGTGGCGTGAACCTCAAGCAGAAAGGTTACTTCTTCATAGAAGGACAACTGTACTGTGAAGCCCATGCAAGAGCACGAACGAAACCACCCGAGGGATATGATGCTGTACCTGTGTATCAAAATATGAAGGCTTAATTCTTCTGTAGAGATCTGAAATATCGGATCCATTAATATGAGAAGCCTGTCTTGTCACTGTTTTGCTGCATCTCAAAATGTGGTTAATCTTTAAATACAGTCTCCCATTGCAAGACATATTTAGAAAATGCGGCTTGTTCAATTATCCATGTTAGCAGATTGCTACCTTGTAGACCTTGCCGAAGGAAACACTGCTGTGTGCATCGGCACATTAATGCAACTAATTATATAAAAAACTTGGTTTGTATAATCACATCTGTAAAAGCTATTAAATCAATGCATTGTTAAAACACATTGTACAATGAGTTCAAATGAAATGTATGGAGCACCAGGCCTGTGAAATATACTTTAAACAAATGTTCTGGCAGACTTACAGCATGTTTTAATGGTGTTGTGATATTATTAGATCATTGGGTAGAATTTTTATTGACCTTGGCTGCAGGGAGTAATTCAGTCAGAAAGCTATGGTGAAGCCGTAGTCATGTGGCGAGCTGCTCACTGACGCCAAGAGCCTGGGATCAGGGGAGTGGGGGGGAAGGGTACATCATTTGAGGCGGTTGACAGGAAGAGAGTAGGTGATTGGGGGTAAGGCAGGGGTGGGACAATCAGCAGGGATTCGATTGGGTTGACTGCCGATCCTGGAGGTGGTGGCGATGGAAGGCAGGGAGGAATCAAGGCCTGGTTAGGTGGTGGGAAGATTGGAGGCCTTGTGGGAAACGTGGTGACAGGGTGTGATCGCAGAGGCTGCCCAGTCAGGGACCTGGATCAGCAGCAGGAGTGAAGACACCTACCTCCTGTAGCCACACCTCCATGAAGCTCCGCCATGTTCTCCATCGCCCAGGAAACCTGGCCAACAGCAGTGAAATTTCAAACAAAACATGACAGCCTCCTTATCAAATTTAAAGTACAGTCCCATCTCCATGGAGCAAGTTGGTCACCTGCCCACCTTCTGGCTTCAGTTAAAGCTGGAAATGGGTGGGTTGGAAAACAGATTCCTGAGATTTTAAACATTCCACCTGCCCAACTTAAACCCACTCAGTTTTTCAGCAAAGATGCAACCCATTGCATCAGAACACATAGGGCAAAATTTTTACCTTGGCAGGTGGGCATGCACCCGACCCACTTGAGCATGAAATGATGCACGTTGGCGTCAGCCAATTGTGCCGATGTCGACGCACAGTCGCGCGATAGTTCAGTCAGCGGGCACGTGCCGGAGTCGGCAGCATGCCCGCCGACAATTAAAAGGCCCATTAGGGTCATTAAACAACCAATTAACTTAAATTTTTCAGGTGAAAAGGCCAAGCGGCCTTTGCATTTTTTTTTGAAAACCTCAAAAAGTTTTGAAATTGAATTAACAACATGTCCCTGCTCATGTGACAGGGTCGCATGAGAGGATGTGTTTTATAACATTTTTCAATTCTTTATTATATTTTTTTTAAAATACTTCATCGCCCTAAGGCAACTCTCCACCACAGGGAGATTATGTGGCACACACTCGCGCGCATGTGTGAATGTCACGCTCACCCTCCTCCCCCTGCCTGCACAGGCAGCGCTTAGTGCTGCTGCGAATTGGCCCACCAGCGTGAAATCGCGGTCCGGCCCAGATTGTGGGACGCGGTCGGCTTCCTGACCGCCACTGTCGCCGAGCCCACCCACCAAGGGCAAAATTCTGCCCATAAATACATACATTTATGGCATTGTGCACACATTTATACAAAATACATGTTAAAGGTTTCTATCTGTTTCATTAGTTGGGATTTAACTTTCACCCAACAGCTTTAAGCAGTTGCCAGATGTTAATATATTACTATTATCAGTAGTAATAATAAAATCTATTACCTCCATACATCAAAAGTGGCTGAAAACTACTTTCCAATAAAAGATCAGATGTCACCTGCTTGAAAGGAAGGATGTTTCAATGCAATCACCTAGTTTGCTTGCATTCTTTGATATTGAGGAACAAGATGAAGTGAAGAGCATTATCTGTGCACAGGTTTATTCTAGAGCCCATGGACACTTCTACAAACCTAAACCTGGAATGGCCAAAACCTCGGGAGACACTCATAGACTCATAGACATTTACAGCACAGAAGGAGGCCATTTTGCCCATCACGTCTGCATTGGTCAACAAAGATCTGACTACACTAATCCCATTTTCCAGCACTTGGCCCTGGAGGCTATGGCAACGCAAGAATACTTCTTAAATGTTACGAGAGTTTCTGACTCAACCACCCTTTCAGACAATGAGTCCCAGACTCCCACTACCCTCTGGGTGAAAATATTTCTCCTCAACTCCCCTCTTAGCCTTCTATCTCTTACCTTAAATCTATGCCCCCTGGTTATTGACCCCTCTACTAATGGAAAGAGTGCCTTCCTATCCACGCTATCTATGCCCCTCATAATCTTATACACCTCTATCAGGTCCCCTCTCAACCTTCACTGCTCCAAGGAAAACAATTCCAGCCTACCCAATCTTTCCACATAGCGCAGACCCTCCAGCCCAGGCAGCATCCTGGTAAATCTCCTCTGCATCCTCTGCAATCACATCTTTCCTATAATGTGGTGCCCAGAACTGCACATAATGCTCCAGTTGTGGCCTATACACTTCCAGCATAACCTTCTGGCTCTTGTATTCCATGCCTCGGCTAATAAAGGCAAGTATCCATATGCCTTCTTAACCACCGTATTTACCTGCCCTGCTACCTTCAGGGATCTGTGGATATGCACACCAAGGTCCCTCTGGTCTTCAGTACTTTCCAGGGTCCTACCATTCATAGTGTAATCCCTTATCTTGTCAGCCCTCCCCAAGTGCATTACATCTGCAGGAAGCATAAGCAGCTGGCAGAATTCTGGATCAGGATTATTGATCTGCAAGCCGAAAGGCAGACACTGCACAACATAGGGCAGGGGGAGAAATAACTGGACACTTTGTTCCAGAAGACAGTCACACCTCTTAGAATAAAGTCATCTGTTTTGGTCAGCAGTGAGGGACAGGAGGATGTGCCTGTCAGTGAGGCAGGTAATGAGACCAAGCAGACAGTACTGAAGGAGCCTCAGACTTTGCAATTGTCAAACTAATTTGAGGTGCTCACAACCTGTGTGAATGAAAGTGAAGTATGCAAGGTGGATGAGCTGGCTGGCTATGGAACTGTGGTACAGGAAGCCATTCAGGCAGGGGGAGCAAAAAGGAGTGTAGTGGTAGTAGGGGATCATCTTGTCTTTCATTAATTTAGCAATTAACTAGAAGTTGCTCTTTGGGATGGGAAAAAGTAAGTTTTAGTTCAGCTTTAAAACAGGGCTCAATCAGGCTCTGCTTCCTGCCAGTTAATTGGATAACTGGCTTAAACAGGTTTTCAGAAGCAAGGTTCAGGAAGCATAAGCACAGGGTTGGTGGGGGAGAAAAAAGAATGAGATAGGAGATTCTATCATATGGGGAACAGATAGATATTCCTGTGGCCACAGACGTGACATCAGGATGGTATGTTGCCTCCCTAGTGCCAGGGTCAAGGATGTCACCGAATTGTTGCAGGACATTGTGAAGGGGGAGGGTGAACAGCCCAAGATCGTGGTCCATATCGGTACCAACTACAGAGGTAAAAAGAGGGATGAGATCCCACACGAAGAATATAGAGAGCTAGGAAATAAATTGAAAAGCAGGACCTGAAAGATAATAATCTCAGGATTACTCCCAGTGCCACATGCTAGCGAGATCAGGAATAGGAGAATAGACCAGATGAATGTGTAGCTGGAAAGATGGTGCAGGAGGGAGGTATTTAGATTCCTGAGGCATTGGGACCGATTCTGGGGAAGATGGGACCTGTAAAACCAGGACCAATATCCTCGCAGGGGTATTCGCTAGTACTGTGGGTAAGGGTTTAAACTAGAGTGGCAGGGGGATGGGAACCTGCGTGGGGAGACACACGAGATGGAAACAAAGGTAGAAATGAAAGACAGAAAAGTAAAAAGCAGAAGTGAAAGGCAGAGGAAACAGGGGCTAGCAGCAAATAGGGCCGTAGTACAATAGGGCCATGTGTAAAAATGTTGAAAAGACAAGTCTAAAGGCACTGTACCTGAATGCATGGAGTATTTGAAATAAGGTAGATGAATTAACAGCGCAAATAGATGTAAACGGGTACAATATGATTGCGTTTATGGAGACATTGCTGCAGGGTGACCAAGACTGGGAACTGAATATTCAGGGGTATTCGATATGGAGGAAGGACTGGACAGTGCCAAGACTGAACAGAAGAGGTTGGCCATCCAATGCAGAAAGAGGATGAATGATCTCATATGCGCTACCAGGGTAAGGCAACCATCCCCTTAATCTAAACTCACACAGTCACAAGCCCATCACACATTCACTGGCATTTCATTCACTGTCAGCTCAAGGGACATCACCACTCTCTGTCTCACACATACCCTCACATCTCCATCTGGATTCACCTCCTCTGGAGACTGCCTCCTCAGCCCTCACCATCTTGAAGTCATTTGCACAGATCAATACGTACACCCACACTCACCCTGGGATACCGCCCCCTTACCCAGTACAGCCCTCACCCAGCAGAATCTTCCCTTGCCTGAGGCGACTTCTCCCCCTTCCCCAAGCAAGCCCTAGACCTGCAGCCATTAAAAATCCAGTCCCGCCTTACAGCTGCTCCAGTAGGTAGAGACCAGCCTGAGAGCTCCCCTAAAAGTGATGTGGTGCTGCCTGCGAAGGCTGGAGCTGATGGCCACAAGTGCTGCCTGAAGCAACGTAGGAAAACAAACCTCGAAGTCCTGAGCGAAGTGCAGCTCGCCACTTATGTACAGTTGTGAAACACGTCGGCATGATGCCCAGATGATCCAGTGTCAGGGGATGATCCTGGCGAGCAGGGCTTATAATGAGATGCTAAAGTATTAAAATTTGGTTCTGACATGTGGCAGTGGGAAACGGAGTCTGCCATTGATGGGTGGACCGGATGATTGCAAACTGTTTTGCGACCACATGGAACTGATTTTTGCAATTTCCTGTAATTTTCTGCTCCCGCCCGCTATGACCTCCATTGCTTATGGGAGCAGACCATTCGGCTCTAGGTGTGCTTAATGTTCAACACAAGTTTAACATAACTTCCTTACTTTTTGATTCTATCTGACTAGAGATAAAGCCAAACGTTTGGTTTGATTTTCAATTGCCTTGCTAACTTGCGGTGTAACTTTTAACAACTGATGCATTTGCACTCCGAGATCCCTTTGTTCCTCTGCTCCAACTAGACTAGCACCTTCCAAGTAATAAGTGACCCCCCTATTCTTCCAAACAAAATATACTACCTCACATTTATCTGAGTTGAACTTCATTTGCCAATTATTTGCCCATTCTTCAAGTTCATTAATGTCCTCCTGTAATTTGTTGCAATCCTCCTCAGTATTGATTATGTCTACTCCCATTGTGTTGTCATTGCAAATTTAGAAATTGTTTATGATTCCAAAGCCCAAATTGTTAACGTGAATTGCGAACAACAGTGGTCCCAGTACTAATCCTTGTGGAACATCACTTCACACCTTTTGCCACTCTAAATAACTATGCTTTACCCCTACTCTCTGTTTTCAGCCTTGAAGCTGGCTAGTAATGCATTCTGACACTTGTCCCTGAATTTATATTTTTGGTGATATCGGTTGAGGAAATAATCTTGACTAGGCAGCCAGGAAAATTCCTCATTCTTCTAATATGGAATCCACCTGAACTGGCCAATTGGACCACAGTTTAATGTCTCATCTGAAAGGCATTACCTTCAATAATGCAGTACCCCTGCAGTAGTGCACTCACAACCCTCTGTCTTAGAGCTGGGTGCTACCAGCTGAGCCAAGCTTGGATAGTGTGAGACATTTTTTTAAAACCAGATTTTCCATGGGATGTTCAACTCCACTCTGCCCCTCTGTGATTCTAGTAATTATTGCTCGGGATTTTCCTGCCCTGTCATGGGTGGGACCCGCCATGGGTGAGGAGATGTCCCAGCCAGAAGTCCATTGACTGGCGGCGGGACCGGAAGATCACGGTGGCTGGCGGTTGCAGGAAGTCCTGCCAATGGTGTTTTATTCCCTCATGATATCATCGAACTTGGTCCATGTAATCTCCTGTTGCAATCGGCTAATGGGATTGAAGAGGAATTTCCCAGGGTATGTTTTCCCTCATGGCTTTAAGTTTTCTCTCTTGCTTTTTTTTTGCCTCCCTCGGGAGATTACTTGGCTGCATGGATGGATGGGAAGCAGTGAAGCCTTGATGGCCCAGTCACCATGGTGGGACACAGGATTGATGTGATCACAGGCCAGGATTTTGAGGTTGGCGAGCGAAGGGGCGCTTGCCGAAGTGTAAAATGACACGGGGTGATGTCTCCCGATGTCACCCATCATTTCAATTTTCAGGTTGGCGGGGGCGCAGCCGAATCAGCTGTGCGCCCGCTGACCTGTCAACGGCCAATTGAGGCCGTTTAAAAACTAATCATACTAGTTAATGGACTCGCCCGTCCAACCGTAAGGTTGGTGGACAGGCCAGGAGCCCTGGCGGGCTTCAGAAAAAGCAGGAAACCTCATCAACCGGCAAGATGAGGTTTCATGTCGCTTTTTAAAAAATTTAATAAAGGCTTAGTTAAAAGTGATGGACCTGTCCCAACTCATGTGACAGTGTCACATGAGGGGACATATCAGGGAATTTTTATTTCTCTACGTTTACCATTTTTGAATTTGGCGCCGATCCCCCTGAAGCAGCATTTAGCCTCGGGGAGATGAGTGCGCTCTTTCCGTGCATGCACAAAAGAACGCACTCTCGGCCAAGGGAATAACCCCACCACCCGCCCGTGCAGGGAGCACTTCCTGGCAGACGTCATCACGCTGGGCGGGCCTTAATTGACCCACCCTGTAAAATGGCGGCGCGCGTCCCCGATCGGGGAGCGCTGATCGGAGATGCGCCCGCACGCGCCTGCTCCTGAACATCCCCCGTACTGGGGGGGGGAATTCTGCCCACAGAATCACAGAACTTTAAGGGCACAGAATGAGGCCATTCAGCCCACCGTATCTGCACTGCATCTCCAAATGAGCATGATGACCTAGTGCCATTGCCTGCCTTTTCCCCTTACCCCTACACATTCTTTCTATTCATATAATCATCTAATGCCCTCGAGTGCCTTGTTTGAACCTGCCTCCGCCACACATCCACGCAGTGCATTCCAGACCCGAACCACTCGTGTGAAAAAGTTTTTTGTCACGTCACATTTGCTTCTTTTGCAAATCACTTTGAATCTGTGCCCCCTCGTTCTTGACCCTTTTACGAGCGGGAACAGCTTTTCCCTATCTACTCTGTCCAACCCCCTTATGATTTTGAACATCTCTATCATATCTCCTCTTAGCCTTCTTCTCTCCAAGAACAGTCCCAACCTCTCCAATCTATCCTCTTCTGTAAACCTCTTCTGCACTCTCTCCAATATGTTCACATCCTTCCTATAGTGTGGCACCCAAAACTGTACATAATTCTCCAGCTGAGGTCTAATGAATGTCTTATATAAATTCAGCATAACCTCCTGTTCTCTACGCCCCTATTAATAGAGCCCAGGATGCTATATGCTTTACTAAATGCTCTCTCCACCTGTCCTGCCACCTTCAATGATCTATGCACATATACACCCAGGTCTTTCTGCTCCTGCACCCAATTACTCCTCCTCTTACCACCTTTTTACTATTTTTAGGTCAATAGAAGACTTTGGGATTCCCCTTCATGTTGGCTGCCGGTCTTTTCTCATAATCCCTTTTCGCTTTTCTAATATGCTTTTTCACCTCCCCTCTGAACCTTCTGTATTCCTCTTGGGTTCTCAATTGTATTTTCTACCTGACGCTTGTCATAAGCACACTTTTTCTTCTTTATCTTAATTTCTATCTCCTTTTTCATCCAGGGAGCTCTGAGTCTGTTTGCCCTAACTTTCCCTTTCGATGGAATGTACCCTGACTGTGCCCGAACCAATCCCATAGACCAGCTGCTTTCATCCTGCCCGTCAATTTTGTATATTCATATGTAATCTGCTTCAGTTAATCCTCCACCTCATGAATAATAATCACACAATATTTAAATATCTTAGTTATTTTTCAAGGATTAGCCAAAATCGACACATCCCATATGTTTATTGCAAGAGTTAAATTTGTCTCCCTTTATCCATCAGTTTCTCATTTGTAATGTGATTTTCTGTAACCATTGTTGAAGATTGCACTGAAGGTCATCCCAGCAGAAGAAGAAACTATGGAGGTTTCCATGTTCTATTTACCACCCAGTGTTGGAAAAAGCAAGTTTGCTAAATGAGATGTCTTTAACCCCATGTCTTATTTCATTGGACTCTGATTATGACATCCAACCTAAGCCCCTCCTCCAGCTTCCTCAAAATTCTAGTTAGCACCCCATTACCCCGCCCCCCCTTCCCCATAATTGCTATTTTATGATTGGCTCTTCTTGAGTTACAGAATCTTATTTAAAAATGCATTCTAAACTGGTGCTCAGCTTGAGAACAATAGGTTAGGGTTTCAGCTAACTTCTCCCTAAGAAACCTTACTGTCAGTAATCTAAGTGGCTTCTGAACCTGATTTTTAAAAATTTTTTCATGGGATTTGGGCATCACTGGCTAGGCCAGCATTTGTTCCCCATCCCTAATTGTCCTTGAGGTAAGTGACATGCTCGGCCATTTCTGATGGCAGTTAAGAGCCAACTGCAATTCTGTGTGGGTCTGGAATCACATGTAGGCCAGACCAGGTAAGGAAGGCAGATTTCCTTCTCTAAAGGGCATTAGTGAACCAGATGGTTTTGTACAACAATTGATGATCGTTTCATGGTCACTATTACTGAGACTAGCTTTATATTGCAGATTTTTAAAAAAAAATTAACTGAATTTTAATTCCATCAGTTGCTGAGGTGGGATGTGAGCCCATGTCCTTAAACCTAGGCCTCTGGATTGCTTGCTGAGTGACATTACCACTGCACCACCATTTCCTTTGGGCAGCAACAAAAGCCAAGAAAATATACTACAACCCATCATACTTGTAGAATTACACATGGAACATGGCAGTCAATTGCGATCACCATACTTAAGAAAATAGAGGCAGTGAGGATACAGAGGAGGGCAATGATATTATCATTAAGTTAGAAAGATAGATGAGTGAAAATAAATTGATTCACTCTGACCTCTCCTTACATGGCACTAATGTTGCAGAGTCCACCACCTTCAACATCTTGAGCAGGGGATACCATTAACCAGAAGATTAATGCGTCAAAACCTCCACCAATGATCACACCATGTGTTCGATGCCAAAATTTTGCACAGTCTTGGACATTTGTAATTGCGACTACTTATTATGTACAACAAGTTTCCTGGAGTTTTCAGCTATCTTTTTAAAATTATTTTTCACAGGATGTGGGCTTCGCTGGCTGGGTCAGCATTTATTGCCCATCCCTAGTTGCCCTTGAGAAGGTGGTGGTGAGCCGTCTTCTTGAACCACTGCAGTCCATGTGGTGTAGGTACACCCACAGTGCTTTTAGGAAGGGAGTTCCAGGATTTTGACCCAGTGACAGTGAAGGAACTGCGATATATTTCCAAGTTAGCATGGTACGTGGCTTGAAGGGTAAAACCTTTAAGTGATGGTGTTCCTATGTGTCTGCTGCCCATGTGCTTCTAGGTGGTAGGGGACATGTTTTTGGAAAGCGCTGCTGAAGGAGCCTTGGCATGGCTTAATGGCATCCTGAGCTTTTGTTCCAAACAGGTTCTTTTTCCATCGAACCATAGAACCATCGAAAATTTACGGCACGGAAAGAGGCTATTCAGCCCATTGTGTCTGCGCTGTCCCTGGAGCGTCCTTGACATTCTTTTGTTTACTAAGTTGTACCATCATTGGGGGTTTTATGAACCACGGTTTGCCTTCTCCTCTTAGTTTGTCTCTATTTTACTGATATACAAATGATTGTCTGACTAACAGTATCGCCTTCTCCAAAGTCTTCTTTGTGTTGTAGTAGGTCAGTGTGTCATCGGTTACCCCTGACTACAATGCGGTCTCACATCAGCTCAGATTTAAGATCACCACATTCAGAACATTTAGCCAATCAATATAGGTCATTGATAAAGGTATCTATTGGCTCACTAGGTTTCTGAACCCTTTTGTTAAAATTGGCTCTTTCCAATATCTTGTTACTCTGTAAATTCAAATAATTACCAAAGGCTTTTAAGAGTTCTTCAAATTTGTCTGATGTTCCATTGATGCCTTGTCTTGCTATCCTATCATCACCATTTGCTCCAATAGAGTACAACAATGTATTGACTTGTTCTGCCTCAGACTTGTTCAGCCTGGATGAAATTCTGAATCTTAAAAATCTCTTCCTACAAGTACCAAATTCTGAGTTTGGTCTAGCCTTCCCATGTGCTAAATCAGTCTGGCAAGTTGAATTTGGAATCCGTAGCTGTTCTAAGCTTTCAGGAGGCTTGCCTTGATTTTCAAAACTTCTATTGCAGTAATGGAGTTTTCCCATGCTGATCAGCCTTTCCACTGTGGTCACTGACCCTTTTGCTAATTGTTCCTAAACTCTGCAGAATTTTAAACTAATCACTGGAAGTTACAATGAAGCCCTGTTCACTGTCTTCCTCCAATTGGGGAATCATGTTTAAGCAGTGGAATTTTTTTTTCCAATTGCTGTCTTGCGGTGTAATGGTGCCATCATCCGACCCAGGTTGCAGGGTGTATTGAAACCATGCTCGCTGAAATGGAATTTTTCCCAGTACTGCCAGTTACTGCACCATTAATTTGGAGATTTTGGGCCTTTTGTCAATATTTGCTCATCCTTCCACGATCGTCGCTAGGTTCTTTGACTTTGCTGCTGGATTGGGGTTTCTCACGGACCATCACATTCTCTGGTGCAGCCCTTAGTAAGCTGAGCAGGTGATTTTTTTTTCTGCCTCTCTGCCTCCACATCTTCTAAGGAGTTCTTTAGGCAATTTTCAGCTGTCTTACCCAAGTCTTAACTTTGGCGGCTCCTTTTCAGGTCAGACTTGCAAACTTTTTTCGGAGATTTTGTGGTCCTTCAATGCTGCCACCATGTTGTATGTTGGTTGTGACTGGCTAAGGAATGGCTGCAGAAACATAGATATGCATGAATGATAACTGTTTATTGTATGAACATAACTATTTACAAATATACTAGCCTACAGTTAAAAAAATTAAAAGATTGATCAAGGGGAAAATGGAGTATGAGATTACACTTGCAGGGAACATAAAAACTGACTGTAAAAGCTTCTATAAATATGTGAAGAGAAAAAGATTAGCAAAGACAATTGTAGGTCCCTTACAGTCAGAAACGGGGGAAATTATAATGGGGAACAAAGAAATGGCAGAAACATTGAACACATATTTTGGTTCTGTCTCCACAAAAGAGGACACAAATAATTTCCCAGAAATGTTAGGGAGCCAAGGGTCCAGTGAGAGGGAGGAATTGAAGAAAATCAGCATTAGTAAAAAAAAAATGGTGCTAGAGAAATTAATGGGGTTAAAGGCTGAAAAATCCCCAGGGCCCGATAACTTACACCCTAGAGTATCAAAAGAAGTGGCCCTGAAAATATTGGATGCATTGGTGGTCATCTTCCAAAATTCTATAGACTCTGGAGCAGTTCCTATGGATTGGAGGGTGGCAAATGTAAACCCACTATTTAAAAAAGGAGGGAGAAAAGACAGAGAATTACAGCCCTGTTAGTTTAACATCAGTAGTGGGGAAAATGCTTATAAAAGACGTGGTAACAGAACACTTGGAAAACATTAATGGGATTAGACAAAATCAGCATGGGTTTATGAAAGGGAAATCACGCTTAACTAATCGACTGGAGCTTTTTGAGGATGTTACTAGTAGAATAGATAAGGGAGAACCAATGGATGTGATGTACTTAGATTTCAAGAAGACTTTTGATAATGTCACACATAAGAGGCTAGTGGGCAAAATTAAAGTACATGGGATTGGGGGTATACTGGCATAGATTGAGAATTGTTGACAGACCGGAAATAAAGAATGGGAATAAATGGGTCTTTTTCCGGATGTGGCAGACAGTGACTTGTGGTGTACTGCAGGGATCAGTGCTTGGGCCCCAGCTATTCACGATATATATATATATATATATATATATATATATGTATATAAATGACGTGGATGACAAAACCAAATGCAATATTTCCAAGTTTGTTGAGGACACAAAACTTGGCAAGGTTGTGAGTCGTGAGGAGGATGCAAGGAGGCTTCAGGGTGATTTAGACAAGTTGTG
The DNA here is from genome assembly GCF_017639515.1 of Carcharodon carcharias. Classification (NCBI taxonomy): domain Eukaryota; kingdom Metazoa; phylum Chordata; class Chondrichthyes; order Lamniformes; family Lamnidae; genus Carcharodon; species Carcharodon carcharias. The sequence continues at coordinate 167,452,869 of NC_054470.1, forward strand.
TGTGTGGGAAAACACCTGGCAGATGCAGTATAACGTGGATAAATGTGAAGTTATATGCTTTGGTGTTAAAAACAGAAAGACTGAGTATTATTTAAATGGTGATATATTGGGAAATGTGGATGTACAAAGGGGCCTGGGTATCCTTGCACACCAGTCAATGAAAGTAAACAGGCAGGTGCAGCAAGCAATTAGGAAGGCAATGGTATGTTGGCCTTCATTGAAGGACGATTTGAGTTCAAAAGTAGGGAAGTCTTATTGCAGTTATACAAGGCCTCGGTGAGACCACACTTGGAGTATTGCGTGCAGTTTTGGTCTCCCTACCTAAGAAAGGATATACATGCCATAGAGGGAGTGCAGCGAAGGTTCACTAGGCTGATACCATGGATTGTCAGGACTGACATATGAAGAGAGATTGGTTAGACAGGGCCTATATTCACTAGAGTTTAGAAGAATGAGAGGGGATCTGATTGAAACGTATAAAATTCTAACAGGGCTAGACAGACTAGATGCAGGGAGGATGTTTTCCCTGGTTGGGGGGTCTAGAACCAGGGGCCACAGTCTCAGGATACGGGGCAGGCCTTTTAGGACTGAGATGAGGAAAAACATCTTCACCCAGAGGGTGGTCAACCTGTGGAATTCTCTATCACAGAAGGCTGTGGAGGGCAGGTCACTGAGCATATTCAAGGAAGAAATTGATAATTTTTTGGATATTAGGGGCATCAAGAGGTATGGAGAGAAAGTGGGAATATGGCGTTAAGATAGAGGATCAGCCATGATCATAATGAATGGCGGAGCAGGCTTGAAGGGCCAGATGGCCTACTCCTGCTCCTAGTTTCTATGTCTCCTACAGGTGCTTTCTCTTTCCAGACTCTTGGTCATATGACTCTCTCTTACACCATCATGTGGACGGTACTATTTCTCCAGTCCCACACATTAACCCTTTCAGCCCTGTACACCCTAACACTACAGTCTCCTTCAACAGGCCTCCTTTCCACATTGGGCACCACCACTGCCCGCACGCCCCCCTACCAGGTCTGCCCAACCTCCCCCTCCCCCCTTGATCTCTCCACAATGGCCCCAGAACCCACACCTGCCCATCCCTCCAGGCCTCATGCCCTCTCCCTGCTCTGAGGCCTCCACACTCACCTGGCCCTGGACTCCTGAGACTTAGGCCCTCCCTGCAGTCTCAGCCCTGTCAATTGCAGATTCTGGCACAATTGTGGAAGCAATTCTGAGGGACAGAATTAAGTTACACTTGGAGAGGCAGGGATTAATCAAGGACAGTCAGCATAGTTTTGTTAAGGGGAGGTCATGTCTGACTAATTTGATTTAATTTTTCGAAGAGGTGACCAGATGTGTAGATGAGGGCAATGCATTTGACGTAGTCTACTTGGACTTCAGCAAGGCTTTTGATAAGGTCCTGCATGAGTGACTGATAACGAAGGTAAGAGCCCATGGGATCCAAGGCAATTTGGCAAATTGGATCCAGAATTGGCTGAGTGGCAGGAAGCAGAGGGTGATGGTTGAGTGGTGTTTTTGTGACTGGATGCCTGTGTCCAGTGGGGTTTCACAGGGATCGGTGTTGCGTCCCTTGCTCTTTGTGGTATATATAAATGATTTAGACTTGAATGTAGGATAGTTGATCAGTAAGTTCGCAGATGACATGAAAATTGGTGGGGTGGTAAATAGTGAGGAGGATAGCCTTAGATTACAGGAGGATATAGACGGGCTGGTCAGATGGGCTGATCAGTGGCAAATGGAATTTAATCTGGATAAGTGTGAGGTGATGCACTTGGGGAGGACAAACAAGGCACAGGAATACACAATGAATCGTAGGACCCTGGGAAGTACCGCGGATCAGATTGGTGTGCATGTCCACCGGTTCCTTAAGGTAGTGGGACAAGTAGATAAGGTGGTTAAGAAAGCATATGGGATACTTGCCTTTATTAGCCAAGGCATAGAATATAAGAGCAGGGAGATTATGCTGGAATTGTATAAATTGCTGGTTAGGCCACAGCTAAAGTATTGCGTGCAGTTCTGGAATCAGATCATAGGAAGGATGTGATTGCATTGGAGAGAGTTGCAGAGGAGATTTACCAGGATGTTGCCTGGGCTGGAGAATTTTAGTTGCGAGGAAAGATTGGATAGACTGAGGTTATTTTCCCTGGAGCAGAGGATATTGATGTATATAAAAATATGAGGGGCTGAGATAGGGTAGATAGGAAAGAACTTTTCCTCTTGGTGGAGGGATCAATAACCAGGGGGCATAGATTTAAGGTAAGGGCAGGAGGTTTATAGGGGATGTGAGGAAGATTTTTTTCACCCAGAGGATGGTGGGAATCTGGAACTCACTAACCTGAAAGGATGGTAGAGGCAGAAACCCTCATAACGTTTAAGAAGTATTTGGATGTGCACTTGCGATGCCATGACATACAAGGCTATGGGCCTAGTGCTGGAAAATGGGATTGGAATAGTTAGGTATTTGTTTGACTGGTGCAAACTCGATGGGCCGAAGGGCCTTTTTCTGTGCTGTAGACCTTTATGACTCAAGGGTGCTGCTGGAGCTAGAGGGCTGCTGGCCAATCTAAATCCCATCTCCATGCAATTAATGCTCCTTGGAATATTAAACGGCTACTGGGCAGCCAGTGTCATCATGATGCATCCTATTTTTTCTGAAAACTCCTGGCTGAAGTTTTATTATGGTCTATTACTAGCCAGCACATAGACTATGGGCGGAATCATCCCAGATTTTTCAGTCAGTGCAGTAGCCGGTGTGAAAAATAACATTTTACCCGCCATCCGCAATGGTGGATTTTCACACCATATCGTGTCCTTCCCAACATGTCCCACCTCACTAATAATGCATTCACAGGAAAGAGGCTGGATCACTGGTAGGTGGGCTCAGATTTGCCCACCATGCTGTGACCTCAGCACTTGCCTGCTCCAGGCACCATACTTAAAGTCCAGCGGAGCACAGCCTACTTCAAGTCTTCAGACCAGGGCTGCTTCAGGCCACAGTCTCCACCCTTGTTGCAGATGTCAGAGCAGCACCTAGATGAAGTGATAGGCCTAGAAAAGTTAAGAATTTCTGATCACAAATGGTTGCATGGGTGTACACATTCTGTCACTTTATAATCTGAAAATATATTCACTTCCACTGAATCAGAATCACAGAATCACAATGCAGAAAAGGCCCTTCAGCCCATCGAATCTGCACCGACACATGAGAAACACCTGACCTACCTACCTAATCCCATTTACCAGCACTAGGCCCATAGCCTTGAATGTGATGATGTGCCAAGTGCTCATCCAGGTACTTTTTAAAGGATGTGAGGCAACCCGCCTCCACCACCCTCCCAGGCAGTGCATTCCAGTCACCACCCTCTGGGTAAAAATGTTTTTCCTCACATCCCCCCTAAGCCTCCTGCCCCTCACCTTGAACTTATGTCCCCTCATGACTGACCCTTCAACTAAGGGGAACAGCTACTCCCTATCCTCCCTGTCCATGCCCCTCATAATCTTGTACACCTCGATCAAGTCGCCCCTCAGTCTTCTCTGCTCCAACGAAAGCAACCCAAGTTTATCCAACCTCTCTTCATAACTTAACTGTTTCATCCCAGGCAACATCCTGGTGAATCTCCTCTGCACCCCCTCCAGTGCAATCACATCCTTCCTATAATGTGGCAACCAGAACTGCACACCGTACTCCAGCTGTGGCCTCACCAAGGTTCTGGACAACTCTAACATGATCTCCCTACTTTTGTAATCTATGCCTCGATTGATAAAGGCAAGTGTCCCATATACCTTTTTCACCACCCCACTATCATGCCCCTCCACCTTCAGAGATCTATGGGCACACACGCCAAGGTCCCTTTCTTCCTCAGAACTTTCTAGTGTTATGCCGTTCATTGAATACTTCCTTGTCAAATTACTCCTTCCAAAGTGTACCACCTCACACTTTTCAGGGTTAAATTCCATCTGCCACTTATCTGCCCATTTGACCATCCCGTCTATATCTTCCTGTAGCCCAAAACACTCAACCTCACTGTTAACTGCCCAGCCAATCTTTGTGTCATCCGCAAACTTACTAATCCAACCTCCCACATAGTCACCTATGTCATTCATTTAAATGACGAATAACAGAGGACCCAGCACAGATCCCTGTGGTACGCCACTGGACACTGTCAGTGAAGCATCTTTCTGTCATCACTCTCTGTCCCCTATAGCTAAGATAATTTTGAATCCACCTCATCAAATTACCCTGAATCCCATGTGCATTTGCCTTCTTTATAAGTCTCCCACGTGGGACCTTGTCAAAGGCTTTGCTGAAATCCATATAAACTACATCAACTGTACTACCCTCATCTACACATCTGGTCACCTCCTCAAAAAATTCAGTCAAATTTGTTAGGGATGACTTCCCTCTGACAAAGCCATGCTGACTACCCCTGATCAAACCTTGCCTCTCCAAGTGGAGATAGATTCTCTCCTTCAGAATTTTCTCACTGGCCTGTAGTTCCCTGGCTTATCCCTACAACCCTTCTTAAATAGCGGAACCCCATTAGCTGTTCTCCAGTCCTCTGGCACCTGGCCCATGGCCAGAGAGGAATTATAAATTTGGGTCAGAGCCCCTGTGATCTCCTGCCTTGCCCCCTTCAGCAGTCTGGGACACAGATCATCTGGAACTGGAAATTTGTCCACTTTTAAGCCTCCATTACCTTTTCACTTCCTATATCAATTTGCTCAAGAACCTCGCAGTCTCTCTCCCCAAACTCAATACCTTCATCCTCATTCTCTTGGGTGAAGACAGATGTGAAGTATTCATTCAACACTCTAGTGATGTCATCTGGCTCCATCCATAGATTTCCTCCTTGGTCCCCAATGGGCCCTGCTCTTTCCTTGGTTATCCTCTTCCCATTGATATACTGATAGAATATCTTGGGATTTTCCTTACTTTTACCAGCCTGGGCTTTCTCATATCCACTCTTTGCTCTTCTTAGAGTCATAGAGGTCTACAGCACAGAAAAAGGCCATTCGGCCCATCGAGTCTGCACCAGCCAAACAAGTATCTAACTATTCTAATCCATCTTCCAGCACTAGGCCCATAGCCTTTTATGCCATGGCATCGCAGTGCACAACCAAATACCTCTTAAATGTTATGAGGGTTTCTGCCTCTACCACCCGTTCAGGTAGTGAGTTCCAGATTCCCACCACCCTCTGGGTGGAAAAATGTTTCCTCACATCCCCTCTAACCCTCCTGCCCCTTACCTTAAATCTATGCCCCCTGGTTACTGATCCTTCCACCAAGGGGAAAAGTTCCTTCCTGTCTACCCTATTTATGCCTCTCATAATTTTATACACCTCAATCATGTCCCCCCTCAATCTCCTCTGTTCCAGGGAAAATAACCCAGTCTATCCAATCTTTCCTCATAACTAAAGCTCTTCTAATTGCTTTCTTAATCTCCATCCTGCACTTTCTGTACTCCACTAATGCCCCCGCTGATTTGCTCCTCTTGTACCTGTTAAAAGCCTCTCTTTTCTTTTCTCATCGTATCCTGAATACCTGGTCATCCATGGTTCTCTGGACTTGTTACTCTTTCTTATCACCCTAGAGGGAACATGTTGAGCCTGTACCCTCCCCATTTTCTTTTTGAACGTCCCCCACTGTTCCTCTGTAGATTTCCCCACAAGTAGCTATTCCCAGTCTACATTGGCCAGATCCTGCTTTATTTTACTAAAATCCACTCTCCCCCAATCCAAAACATTTTGTTGCAACTTGTTTATTTCTTTTTCCATAAGAAGCTTAAATTGTGCCATGTTGTGGTCGCTATCACTAAAATGCTCCCCCACCTCCACCTCAGCCACCTGTCCTGCTTCATTCCCCAGAATTAGGTCCAGCACTGCTCCGTCCCTTGTTGGACCCTCTACATATTGACCTAAAATGTTCTTCTGTACACATTTCAAGAAATCCATTCCGTCCAAGCCCTTAACACTCTGTCTATCCCAATTAATGTTGGGAAAATTGAAATCACCTCATATAATTACCCTATTATTGTTTTTACACACCTCCGCAAATTGTGCACATATTTGCTCCTCAATTTCTCGCTGACCATCTGGGGGTCTAAAATAAACACCTAACAACGTGGCTGCCCCTTTTTTATTCCTAAACTCTATCCACAAAACATCATTCGATGCCCCCTCCAAAATATCATTTCTCCTTACTGCAGTAACTGACTCCTTAACTAATAATGTAACGCCTCCTCCTCTTTTACCCCCTCCCCTGTCTCGACTGAAGATTCTATATCCCGGAATGTTGAGCTGCCAATCCTGCCCCTCCCTCAACCACGTCTCAATGATGGCTACTATATCACAATTCCACGTGTCAATCCTCACCCTTTACTCATCCGTTTCACCTGTAATACTCCTGGCATTAAAGTAGAGGCCATCCATCCTTGCCTTACTCCCTTGAAGCTTAATGCAGCTGTACTCCCACTGACTTAATTATTTTACTGTAATAATGTTATGATGTGCCCCTATTCTGCTAACATTGTGTGTCCCCTTCCCCCTGCCGAATTAGTTTAAACTCCTCCCAACAGCACAAGCAAACCCGCCCACAAGGATGTTAGTCCCATTCTGGTTCAGGTGTAGACAGGTCCCACTTGTACTGCTTCTCTGAATAATGTGTGATGTTGTCTTTCAGACTTCATTTACAGGCTTTGCAAGTCCTCCCCCTGCATCCCCCTCACCCCCCACTAGCAGTTCAGCTGCATGTAGCCAGACCACGAGTGAATCTGGAGGGAGAAGTGTGTGTGTGGGGGAGGGCCTCTTGGAGACTCATGCAAGCACTCTCCATGCACGCGGAGCCTTCATCCATCACACTCATCTCACTGTCCCGATCATTTCAATGCTGCCTGCTGGAGTTCTCTTGCAGTTGTCCATCTGAGCTAACCAGCATCTCCGCCCACCCACTGATCACACTCCCATGCAGCACCTGTGCCCGTCCATGTCGAGGCTCCGCTCACTTTAGACTTTGAGATCCATGGTTGTGGTGAAGTTTTGGATCAGTACCCCATCCTTTCCTGTCCCCCAATCACCCATGTCCTTTCCTCCTTCACTGTCGACAGCCCTGGCATTACCTTCCACCTCCCCACCATCACCTACCAATCAGATCCCTTGTCGTTCCAGGATGTGCTTTCACATTCCCTACCTTCTAGAGAATCCCAGCCCAATCTACATTGACCTCCTCCTTCCCACCCCCAGGGTTCGTGGCTGCCTCCAAGTCCCCACCAACCACCCTCACCATCCCTTCTCCCACTAACACACACCCTCACCTTCCCCCCCCCCAGCAGCTCTGTTTGCCCCCTCTCACACTCACCATTCCGTCCTACCATACCCACCCTCAGTTTGCTCTCCAGGAGACATTCATTGACTCCACAGGCACCTGTTTTGCACATTCAATTGACGTCCAACCTTACTCTGCCCCCACCCTTACTCCCTCCTCTACTCTTACTCCCTGGTCCCCCAAGACAACTTTTCCCCTCTGAACTCCCTCCTGCCCCCCAACACCTTCCCCCTTCCGAACTCCCTTTTGTCCCTGGACACTTCCCCCCTCCAAACTCCCTCCCTTACAGCTTCCTCCCCTTTACACTCACCTCCCCACTTTCTGCAATCTCCCCCGTTATATCCTCCTCCCTCATATTCACTCCACCCCCACAACTTCACCCACCCCGACACCTTTGTGTCCCTCTCCCAACTTCAACCCCCAAACACCTTTGTTTCCCCCTCCCAAACTCAGCCCTCAGCGACTCCTTCTTCCCCCCAAACCTCAGCACCCCCCGAGTATGCCTTCCTCTCCCACTCACAGTTGGACCTTCCTCTCCCCCCAACCCGCTTCGCCGATCACCTGTAGCATCCAATGGCCAAAACCGTGATGTTCCAAAACATCAATGGACAGCTCCCGCCTTCCAAGAGCTGCTTCAGGGCGGAGCCACGTGCATGAGGATCCACCCAATGCAATGTGTATGTTCCATCAGGGTCCGGTAGCTGTAGGGCTCCAGCAACTCCTTCTGCCCTGATGTCCGTGATCTGAGCAAGGCCCCAATGGTAAGTCCCGACCTCTGCACATCACACATGTCCAGACGTGTTCTGGACCGGCGTGTTATCCCGCCAGCGTAACAGTAGTTCTGGTGTGGGGGGGTTGATTTGCACCCATTACAGGGATGCAAATTGGGTTGACGCCGGCCTCCAGTGGGCTTCGTGTTTCGCCATGGCGAACACCCTTGGCTGTGGATTCATGCCAGCGTGAAACCGATTCCTGCCCCTCACGCCGTATTGCCCCTCCCTGCCCACCATGGCGGCCACTGCCAACGGGACCAGGTGATTCCGCCCTATGTCACTGAGAGTGGGATAAGACTACCTGCTATCCTTTAGTCACTGCACCAGAGACCACCTGGCGTGCCCAGTGTGCTCTCCTGAAGACTCCAAAAGGCAGTAAACAAGCACATAAACAAGCTGCAATTAAAAGTGAGATAATTGCACAGAAACACTTGCGCATCACTAGAAGTTCACCTGAGTGTGCAGACAGGAAATCAGATGGGATTAATAACTGAGATGCAAAGTTTCTGACAGGAGCTGAGTGATTTGGCTTTCTGTCTTGGCCAATGTTAAGCTGAAGAAAATTCTGCTACATCCATGACTTGGTTGCTCTCCATTTATGGAGCAGGCTGCCACCTGGTGGATTGAATGCTGTGGAGCAAAGCAATGGAAAGGGGATTGTTTGACTTGTAGGAAGAACAAAAAGAAAATTTGGTTGTAAGAAAAGAATGTCAGGTGAGGAGTGGTGGGTGGAGTTGGTGGTCTGAGATTAAGGGACGAGTCAAGTAAAAAATATCATGGCAGACCAGGGAAGGCAGATGCATGAAGTAGATTTACCAGTTCCAGCCTTTGCAAATGAAAACTGAACAAATACTGAGCCCAATGGTTTTAGCTTAGAAACCCATTCATAAGGAAACATTGCTAAAGAATTTGTACGGAAGAAATTGAACCCTGAAGATTACACTATATGATAGTACTGCATAGCCATTTAATGGGGTTGTATCGTATTATTCTATTCACCATTTAAATAGGGGCTTGAATCCATTTATATTTTTGTAAACTTTCAACGCTTTAAAACAGTGGTCAGGTGAATTCACTACGAACATACAAACTTATTTGTCTATATTGTGAAAAATAATTGGCAGAATTATTCACAAAGAATCCACCCTGGAATGTCTGTATCCTTTGAGGGAATACAGGAGGGAAAGTCAGGGGTAAAAACAAAAAACTGCGGATGCTGGAAATCCAAAACAAAAACAGAATTACCTGGAAAAACCCAGCAGGTCTGGCAGCATTGGCGGAGAAGAAAAGAGTTGACTTTTCAAGTCCTCATGACCCTTCGACAGAACTAGGTGAATCCCAGGAAGGGTTGAAATATCAGCTGGTTTAAGGTGGTGGTGGTGGGGGGGAGAGAAGTGGAGGGCGGTGGTGTGGTTGTAGGCAAAAGCAGTGATAGAAGCAGATCATCAAAAGATGTCACAGACAGCAGAACAAAAGAACACATAGTTGTCGAAGTTGGTGATATTATCTAAATGAATGTGCTAATTAAGAATGGATGGTAAGGCACTCAAGGTATAGCTCTAGTGGGGGTGGGGGGAGCATAAAAGGGTGACCGCTTTGCAGAACACCTGCGGTCTGTCCGCAAGAATGACCCAAACCTCCCTGTCGCTTGCCATTTCAACACTCCAACCTGCTCTCTTGCCCACATGTCTGTCCTTGGCTTGCTGCATTGTTCCAGTGAAGCCCAACGCAAACTGGAGGAACAACACCTCATCTTCCGACTAGGCACTTTACAGCCTTCCGGATTGAATATTGAATTCAACAACTTTAGGTTTTGAGCTCCCTCCCCCATCCCCACCCCCTTTCTGTTTCTTCCCCTTTCCTTTTGTTTTTTTCCAATAAATTATATAGATTTTTCTTTTTCCTACCTATTTCCATTATTTTTAAATATTTTTAAATCTTTTATGCTCCCCCCGCCCCCACTAGAGCTATACCTTGAGTGCCCTACCATCCATTCTTAATTAGCACATTCGTTTAGATAATATCACCAACTTCGACAACTATGTGTTCTTTTGTTCTGCTGTCTGTGACATCTTTTGATGATCTGCTTCTATCACTGCTTTTGCCTACAACCACACCACCCCCCTCCACTTCTCTCCCCCCACCCAACCACCCCGGCGCCCCCCCACTCCACCCCCCCACCACCACCACCTTAAAGCAGCTTATATTGCACCCCTTCCTGGGATTCACCTAGTTCTGTTGAAGGGTCATGAGGACTCGAAACGTCAACTCTTTTCTTCTCCGCCGATGCTGCCAGACCTGCTGAGTTTTTCCAGGTAATTCTGTTTTTGTTTAGGGAAAGTCAGGGACTTGAGTTAACAGTCTGAAAGTTCCAATGGACATGCTGCACTGAAAATGCAGCAGAAAGTGCACTGATATCTGTGGGCTCTGGAACTCATTTCAAATTATGGGAATGGGTGCTTTATGTGGTCAGGGTGAGTGACCCCTTGCCTGGAAGAGCACATCAACTGTATGACCCAAAGCCACTCCACTTAGGAGAACACAGAGCTGACAAGAGTTCCAGTGAGGCCTTATCAGGCTTCACTGATGCCGCTTGGCATACAGAGGAAAGAATAAGGCTTATTCGATGTCCTCTTGTTATGTACCTCACTCCATTTTCTAATTTGGACATCAGTTGATGAGAAAACCAAACTAAGTGTATAAACAAGCAGATAATCTGCTGCTGCAGTTTTTTTTAACTGGTCTTACCAAAAGTGAACATTAGCTCTGATAGGTTATAAATCAATGGATGTGCTATAAGCTTATTTAAAGATGCCATTTCCTAGAGGGCTTCAGAAAGGACAGAGAAATGGAGCAGCGATATTGATACGCGATACAATCATAGCGATAGAAAGGAAGGGCAGCAGTAAGGGTGAACAGCCATTGGAAACAGCATGGTTATAACTAAAACAGTAAAGAATGCAAGGCTGTGATAGAAATTGTTCACTAGTCTTCCAACAGTGGTGATGTAGTAGGGGAAGTCAGGGATACATGCTGCAGAGGCTATGGGCTAGCTTTTCCTGTTAGAGGTGGGTCGCAGGAGTCAGGAAATTTCCCAGCTTGGTGCGGCCGCCTTGGGAAAATGTTCTTGAAAGGCATGATTTTTGTTCTAGGGCGGGAGGGGGGAGGGGTGGGGGTGCACACTTGGGTTGGGTCCTGCCGATCCAGGAAACAGTTTGGAGGCAGCCACAGGGGCTGTTGAATGCCAGGTCAGACTGGTTAAACCGCCCACCTCAGTTCTCTGGGACTTCAACCCAGTCGTTTTACTCAATATTAGGCCCTCTAACTGTCACTCCTCACTTCCCTTTTGGATTCTTGCCCCGTCTGCCAGTTTTAAAGACCTCCAGAGTCTCTCCAACTCCGCAACAATCCAGCCCTATATGGTCAAGCAGAATAGCTCAAGCAATAAAGGCAATACAATTCTGGAATGTATTTAGCATAGTTTTATGCAATAACATGTTTTAGAACTGATAGATTTAGTGATGGAGTAATGAATCAGGATAGGTTAACAATCTGACTGTAAAGGAACAGCTTGTGAATAATGACCATAAATTACATGACTGAATTTGAGGGAGAAGCAAGAGTCATAAACCAAGATGTTAAATTTAAGTAAAGCAACTTTTGAAAGGTTGAGAAATAAATTTACTGCAGTAAGCTGTCTGGACCTAAGAATGGGTCAACCTACAACTAAGCAGTGGATAGTTTTTGATACAATACTAAACTAGCACAGACCCCTAGCTGGCTGCATGACAGGAAGCAGAGAGTCGGGGTAAAGGGTGGAAGAAGGTGGGAAGTGGAGTACCACAATGATCAATGCTGGGACCATAAATTGTTGTTCACAATTTATATTAACAATTTAGATTTCAGAATCAAAAACACCAGGTCTGAATTTTCCTAACCTTTTAGAGATGGGTTTGGAGTCAGAGGTCTGGCAATTTGGCAGGAGAAGGCGTCGGGAGGGGAGCCCTACGATTTACCCTTCATCATGGCATATTGATAATGGAGAAAATAATTGAAATTAAGATAGCCAGTTCTCCAGGACCTAATGATTTCCTCTCTGAAAGTACTGGTGCGGAAGATGCATCACCGGTAGTCATAATTTTCCAAAGCTCTCTAGATCTGTGTCTTTAGGTTGGAAAATTGTAAATGTCACTCCATTGTCTAAGTAAGGAGGAATGGCAAAACCAGATAATTCTCAGTTTAATTTCTGCTGGGGGGAATTTGCTGAAACCTACCATCAAGGAGAGAGTACCTGAGTCTTTGAACGAGGATGAGCTGATCAAAGAGTGCCAACATGAATATGTAAAGTTCAGGTCTTGTATGACAAATTTAGTTGAATTTTTCAGTAGTTGTCTATGGATGTTGTCTATATGGACTTCCACAAGACACTTGATAGGATTCTACACAAGAGATTAAAGCAAAAATGAGAATACATAAAATAGGAGATAATATTGTGACATGGGTTAACAATTTGTTGGGGGATAGGAGACAAGGTAAAGGGAATGAGGGGATGTGATGAATGGTTTTCCCCAGGGATCTGAACTAGGTAGAGACTCATCTTGTCACCAAACAGGTAAATAAAGTTGTATAGCCAAGTTTTCAGATGACAATAAGTTAGGAGGCAGAGTAAATGGTGTAGATGGAAGCTGGAAATTTCAAAGGGACATTGGCTGTGTAAGTGATGGACAAAACTGAACTAAAGTTTTAACACCAATTAGTATGTATGCAAGAGTCATTATTTAACCCATTCTAAGTATTTGAGTAGTGTAATATATTATGAATGAACCATTATCTTTGGGCCAAGATTTTATGCCCCCTCCTGCCCGGTGGGATATTACAGTCCCGCCAAACTGAATGGAGATTTAAATGGCTCGCCGCATCTGCCCAGGGGAGACATGTTGCAGCAGAGGCCGTAAAATCCTGGTATTGGAGATTTTCCTGTCCCATTTTACAGCTTTGAAACCTGGCTTGGGTAAACCTGAACTCAGCACAGATGGAAAGCTTTATAAAATGATCCAGAACTTAAACGCATGGGGCTGAATTTTGCAGTCGGCGAACAGGGCGGGGCCCGCTCGCCAACACGCAAAATGACACGGATGATGGCAGGCAGAACCCCCGACGTCATCCCGCCCCATTTAAATTTTCAGGAAGGCGGGGGCACAGCGAAATCAGCTGTGGGCCCACTGACCTGTCAATGGCCAATTGAGGTCATTGACAGGATAATTAAAACAATTAAAGGCACTGCCCATCCAACCTTAAGGCTGGCGGGGAGGCCAGGAGCCCCAGCGGGGAATAGAGAAAACAATCTACCGGCGGGATGAGGTTTCATGTAGGGTTTAAAAAACTTTAATAAAGTTTGAGTGAAATTTATTAACATGTCCCATCTCGGGTGACATTGTCACATGAGGAGGGCATGTTAAGGATTTTTTTATTTTTCTATTTTTAATGTTTGTACAAGTGTAAGTGATCTCCCTGAGGCAGCACTTAGCCTCAGGGAGATGTGCGCTCTTTTGTGCACATGCGGGCAAGAGCGCACTCTCGCATTTGGGGAACTCCCCCCCCCCCCCCACACAAGAAGCACTTAGCGTGACGCTGGGTAGGCCTTAATTGGCCCGCCCACTTAAAATGACGGCAGGGCCCACTTCTCTGGCGGGGATCAGCTCCCCGCCCACTGGAGATTGGGTCGGGCCCACCCGCCCGACAGGCAGAAAATTCTGCCCATAGTAATAACAAGAACTATGATGGAAATCTTTTGGTCCCTTTAGTGGCAGGGGTCATGGCGGATATGAGTGGACAACATGAGTAGGCCAAAAATCAGTTCCATGCCTTTGTGAATCTAGCTTGCAATAGTCTACTCCACCCATCAATGGTGGGTCGCGTTTCCCACCGTCCAACATCAGGAACTTAATTTTAATTCATGTGCATCTCATTATTGTGCCCTCATGCCAGAATCATCCCCACATGTCAAATTTACTGTCCATGTTGGCGTGACTTCAGGATGGCACCTTTCATGACTGCCTTTAAAAGGCATGCACCTGGCAACCTGAACTGTGAGAGGAACTCGGAAGTTAGTGCACACAATCTTGCACAGAGATCACAAGCATTGCCTGTAGGGCATGAAGGAGGAGGCAATGTGCATTTTGGGGGAACGGGCAAAGGTAAGTCAATTTTCCCTGCTGGCTTTCAGAGTGGTTCTGGGGCAATGTCTTTATTAAGGCTTGGAGCAGTCTCCTCATGGTTCAAACTAACAGTGCAACCTTGCAGTGCGGGTTCGGAGAAGGTCTGTGCCTGAGCTGAGAGCACAGCATGCAGTCCAGTGGGCAAAGCTGCCGCCAATCGGTCAGGTGGAGCAGGGTGGAGGTGGGGGGGTTTCAGACAGCCATGAAGCGCACTACACACTGGCCATCCAAGTGCTACACTCCAGCATGCATTAAGGGGCCTTCAGACTTAACCAAGAGAGGTTGTTGGCAAGCCCATGCTAACACACCCATCTCTCTCATTGATCCTGCAGGAGGACAACATCAGGATCGTGGAGACTAGTGATTTAGCGGTGTGGCTCATGGCTTACAGGGAGCAGAGAAGAAGAAGAAGAGAGCAGCGGAGGCGCTTGGCTCAGCAAAGCGAGGCCCACCTCCCTCAAGATGAAGGGGTGGTTAGGCCTGCTAGGCACGCAGCTAAAGATCTACAGAGAGCCGTCACTCGTAGGCGCCTCGCGAGACCCAGGGTCTATCGATGGTGTCTGTCATTCCTGCAGATGACTGAGAACCAGTGTCATTGAAGACTGCACATGTCTAGGGAGTTGGTCGGTCACATGCCACTTGCTGCAGGATTTGGTGCCACAGGGACATGGAGGGCATCCATTGCCTGTGGCCGTGAAAGTGACCACTGCACTCAATTTCTATGGCGGTGGCTCCTTCCAGGGCTCCATAGGTGACCTCTGTGGGATCTTGCAAGTCCCCATGCACAGGTGTAGACAGGAGGTCCCGGGCAGAATCCTCTTGAAGGTACAGAGCTTTGTGCATTTTGCCCGGGATCAGGAAAGCCAGGAAGCAAGAGTGCTGGGATTTGCGCAGATCCCTGGTTTTCCACAGGTGCAGGGTGCCATTGACTGCACTCAGGTGGCACTTAGATCTCCGTGGCAACAAGCATTCAACTATGTCAACCACAAGGGCTTCCACTTGTTGAATGCTCGGATAGTCTGCAACCACCACAAATGCATCCTACAGGTCTGCGCACGATTGCAGGGAGCGTCCACGACTCCCACACCCTTAACAGGTCTCAGGTCTCTGACATCTTCCAGGGTCCACAGAGGCTGCAGTGTTAGCTTCTCGGGGACAAGGGCTACTGACAGAGGACGTGGCTGATGACACCATGCAGCGGCCTCAGACTGCAGCTGAGCGACAGTATAACGAGGCTCATGCCATGACCCGGACTTTGTTGGAGTAAACAATAGGCATTTTGAAAATGAGGTTCCAATGCCTTGACAGGTCTGGTGGGCACTGCAATACAGTCCCCAAGGTGTGTCATGCATCATCATAGCTTGCTCGCGCTACACAACCTGGCACTGCACTGGGGAAGGACCTGGCTGAGGAAGAGATGAAGGAGCTGCATGTCTCCTCCGATGATGAGGACATCCAAGGGGATGACGGTGATGAGGCCCTCAAAGTGAGGATACTGTCGATGAGGCCATCACACTGGCCAGATGAGGTGAGTGGCGCTTGGGAGGCCCTCATAACCTCAAGATTCGTGAAGGACGATTACCAGATGCCGTGAGGACACTCTGTAGATCTTCACCTTGCATGTGCAAACGTCTGACTCCTGTTGGGCTGAGGGCAGCTCGCTTGCCAATCGGAGCCAGCAATCCAGTGTGTTTTCCGTAACTGCATAATTTATGAGGCAAGAAGGGGCTGATACAGCATGAAAACCTGCCATTGCGGCCAGCGGGTAAAACGTCTTTTTTCACGCCCGCTACATCACTTAGTGCATATTTGGGATGATTCCACCCTACACCTGTGTTGTAACTGAGGACACCAGACAAAATAGCCTAGTGCTTCTGACTGATCTGCTTATCACTCTGGGCCGAATTTCACATCTCGCCCGCCTCACTTCTCCTCCACCAACGGGGATGGGTTGGCAGGCACCGGGGGCGTGGTGGGGTTGGGGGGGGGGGGTGGTGGGGGGGGTGGTGGGGGGCAGGGGGGGGGAGGGGGGTGGTGGGTGCAAAATTGGGCCCAATGCTATGGGGCCATTCACAGTGTCAATGGGGCCCGCCCCCTTCCCTGCCACAATTGCAGGGCACTCTTTGGGCAGCCTGGTCACTTAAGAACATCTCCCGCGCCCACTGCAATTTTTCCCATGGCAGGCAGAGGCCGGCATCAAGTGTGAAGATTTCACTGCTCAGACTGGTGGCAGGCAAGGAGATTGGACGTGGGGTGTGACATCATTCAGGGGCCCTCCAGGCCCATTGGATGCCTACCCCCCACCCCAAAATCTGCCCACCCCTTAGCGAGGGCCTGCTTGCACCCTCCACCCACAGTGCCCAGCTCCAGCGGCGATCGCCATTAGGGATTGGCTGCAGCAGTGGCCACTGTTCCTGGTGGCACTTCTGGGACCAAGGAGCTGCTGGCCATTTGATTGCTGGCCAGCAGCTCTTGGAGGCGATACTCCCTCCCCTGATTGGAGCAGAAGTCTTGTCTCAAGGAGCTTGATGGCCCAGTGATGGGGCGAGCCAGCAGAACAGGGGCGGGTTCACCCTAGCATTTACACTGGGGGCACGGGGACCCGAACCCAGGATAAAACCTCAGCCTATTTCTCTGCTACGGTACAGATGTTCATTCGTAATTTGGTAGATTTTTTTTTTCCCCGAACTATGTTAATGTAGCTTTAGAATTTAAGTGCATTGTGCCTACTGTTAGCTTATTTTCATTTCTTTTTATTATAGAAAACTCCTCTGAAGTAACAGAAATGCAGTTTAATCCGGAGACCGCTTTAAAAGTAAGTTACAAGCTGTAGAATCATAATGGTACAGGAGGAGGCCATTTGGTCCATCGAGTTCATACTATCTCTGCAGAACAATCCAGTCAGTCCCATTCTCCTGCTCTATCCCTGTACCCCTGAAGTTTTATTTCCCTCAATTGTCCATCTAATATCCTTTTGAAGTCATTCATTATCTCTGCTTCCACCATCCCTGTAGGCAGAGAGTTCCAGGTCACTACCATTCACTGCTTAAAAAAAAGTTCTTCCCGACATCCCCCCGCATCTCTCGCCCTAAACCCTCAAACTGTGTCTACTTTCTCCCTTCAGATTAAGTTCACTGTCACCCTCTTTTACCTGCTTAATGTACCCCCTTAACATACCACACATCAAACTAACTTTATTTCCCCTGCATTATTCTCTTCCAATTTTTCGATGCTAGAAACAGAACCGGAAGAACAGCTGAAGGAACTGGGGTTTTTAAAAGAAGCAATCAAAACTAACTGTAATCACCTTTCCATATAGGAAAATAAAAGGTGCTTTCTATCATGGAATTAAATTCCTCCAGGCATCAACAAACAGGGATACAAAAATAAGCAGGAGGCTTAGCTGCAGAAGGACCAATCAAACCAGTCAAAGAAGGGTCTGGAAAGAAGACAGTAGATAGCCAGGATGGGAGTAAGTGGGGCAGTGATGGTGGTGTGGTGGTAATATCACTGGGCTAGTAATCCACAGCTCCTGGCTCTTTCTTTGGGGACATTAAGTGAAATCCCACTACTGTAGCTGGTGAGATTTCAGTCCCATAATCTGGAATATAAAGCTAGTCTCAGTCAATAATGGTGGCCATGAAACTCTCATTTTGTGTTGTAAAAAAACACATGTGACTTGCTAATATCCTTCAGGGAGGGGAAATCTGCCATTCTTGTCTGGTCTATATGTGACTCCAAACTCACAACAATATAGTTGACTCTGAACTAGCAAGCCACTCAAATTCAAGAGCAATTAGGGATGGACAACAAATGCTCGCCTTGCTAGTAACACCCACACCCCATGAAAGAATTTTAAAAAACTACACACGAACCAGCAGAATTGGTTGGGACATAGATAAGCTTGCAAACCACTGCCAAACTTCTTAAGCATTAGGTACAATTTACAGCACTGGCCTCTGGGCCTAGCTAGTCAACGCTGGCACTTATGCTCCTTCACGGACCTCCTCCCACCTCTTTTCATCCAACCATATTGCACAATATAATGAGCTTTTAAACAATCTGGAGGAAAACACCATTGATGTTTGTGTCTATGGTCTAATATAATTCTATCTGTCTCCAATGCTGTTTTATTACAATTATGGAACATTTCTTTAAAAATATCTTCAGACACTGCAGCAGCAGCTCGAATCGTTTGAAATCCTGCGCCAGCAGACTTTGCAGAATGCCAGCTTGGTAAGTGATCTCCATTCACAGAACTCATTGAGAAAGTAGTCAGCTTTATTTCCATAAGATTAAAAGCTTTAAAAAACTTAGTATAGATTTGTGCTGGAATTGATTTTGCATATCCTACAACAGCATAACTCAAAGCAATCGACATAACTGACACTTAACAATTCAAAGGTGCCCAAGATTCACTGAATCTTTATCTCCCAAAGCTGAATGGTATTTTCCCCACTGCACTTACAAACATTCTCAGCTAATTTCATTTTTTTTAATTCATTCACGGGATGTCGGCTTTGTTGGCTGGGCCAGCATTTATTGCCCATCCCTAGTTGCCCTTGAGAAAGTGGTGGTGAGCTGCCTTCTTGAACGACTGCAGCCCATCTGGTGTAGGTACACCCACAGTGCAGTTAAGAAGGGAGTTCCAGGATTTTGACCCAGCGATATATTTCCAAGTCAGGATGGTGAGTGAACTTCAAGGAAGGGAACTTCAAGGTGGTGGTGTTCCCATCTATCTGCTGCTCTTGTCTTTCTAGATGGTAGTGGTCGTGGGTTCGAAAACTGCTGCCTAAGGAGCCTTGGTGAATTCCTGCAATACATCTTGTAGGTGGTACACTCTGCTGCTATTGTGCATCGGTTGTGGAGGAAGTGAATGTTTGTGGATGCGATGCTAATCAAGCAGTTTGCCTTGCCCACAACAGTGTCCAACTTCTTGAGTGTTGTGGGAGCTGCACTCATCCAGGCAAGTGAGGAGTATTCCATTACACTCCTGACTTGTGCCTTGTAGATGGTGGACAGGCTTTGGGCAGTCATTCATCACAGGATTCCTAGCCTCTGACCTGCTCTTGTAGCCACAGTATTTATATGGCTAGTCCAGATCAGTTTCTGGTCAATGTTAACCCCCAGGATGTTGATAGTGGGGGATTCAGTGATGGTAATGCCATTGAACATCAAGGGGCTGTGGTTAGATTCTGTCTTGTTGGAGATGGTCATTGCCTAACACTTGTGTGGCACAAATGTTACTTACCACTTGTCAGCCCAAGTCTGGATATTGTCCAGGTCTTGCTGTATTGTACATGGACTGCTTCAATACCTGAGGAGTTGCGAATGATGCTGAATATTGTGCAATAATCAGCGAACATCCCCACTTTTTACCTTATGATGGAAGGAAGGTCATTGATGAAGCAGCTGAAGATGTTTGGGCTAAGGACACTATACTGAGGAACTCCTGCATGATGTCCTGGAGCTGAGATGACTGACCTCCAACAACAGCCATCTTCCATTGTGCTAGGTATGACTCCAACCAGCGGAGAGTTTTCCCCCTGATTCCAGTTTTGCTAGGGCTCCCTGATGCCACACTCAGTCAAATGCAGCTTTGATGTCAAGGGTAGTCACTCTCACCTCACCTCAGGAGTTTAGCTCTTTAGTCCATGTTTGAACCAAGGCTGCAATGAGGTCAGGAGCTGAGTGATCCTGATGGAACCAAACTGGGCGTTTAGCAGGTTATTGCTAAGCAAGTGCTGCTTAATAGTGCTGCTGATGACCCCTTCCATTACTTTACTGATGATGGAGAGTAGATTGATGGGGCAGTAATTGGCCAAGTTGGATTTGTCCTGCTTTTTGTGTACAGGACATACCTGCACAATTTTCCACACTGACGGGTAGATGCCAGTGTTGTAGCTGTACAGGAACAGCTTGCCTAGGGGTGCAGCATGTTCTAGAGCACAAGTCTTCAGTACTATTGCCGGAATATTGTCAGGGCCCATACCCTTTGCAGTATTCAGTGCCTTCAGCCATTTCTTAATATCACATGGAGTGAATCGAATTGGCTGAAGACTGGCTGGCATCTGTGATGCTGGGGACCTCTGGAGGAGGCTGAGATGGATCATCCATTCGGCACTTCTGGCTGAAAATTGTAGCAAATGCTTCAGCCTTATCTTTTGCACTGATGTGCTGGGCTCCTCCATCTTTGAGGATGGGGATATTGGTGCAGCCTCCTCTTCCAGTGAGTTGTTTAATTATCCACCACCATTCATAACTTTAGGTGGCAGGACTGCAGAGCTTAGATCTGATCTGTTGGTTGTGGGATTGCTTAGCTCTGTTCACCAGGTTGACACTTCATTTTTAGATATGCCTGGTGCCATGGTCATCATTAGACTTTTAATTCCAGGTTTTTATTGAATTCAAATTCCACCATCTTCCATGGCAGGATTCAAACCTTGGGTCTCTGGATTGCTAGCCCAGTGAAGATACCACTACTCCACCACCTCACCCCCCCTTTTCTCTTTTCCTTTGTTTCTGCCTTTTTAGCTCAGTCCGCTTACAGAAATCAAACAACATGACCCCACCACCACCTCCCCACCCACCAAACTTTCAACCAAAAAACATCCTTAAAAATTTGTAGCCAGCAATGTAAGACATCCCACCAATCACAGCTACTCTCCCGACTGCAGCGTGATTCAGATTAACACAATCTGAATGTTCCATCACCATACATGGAGGGGAAATGGAAGCCTGAGAGGAAAAGTTTATCGTGAACCAGACAGGGATAGAAACAAAGCATCGGAAATATTCAGCAGTTCAGGCAGCATCAATGGAGAGAACTGAACTAAGGTAGAAGCATAATGGATTTCATCCCTTTGAAATGGGGGGATGGAGGAAGAACAAAAAGGAAGGTATGGGATTGGGTAGAGGAAAGTAGAGATTAAATGACAAAGATATCTTGGAACAAAAGGCAAAGGGGGTGGTAATGGTTAAAGTTAAGGAACAAAGCATTTATCCCAAGTTAATGTGAATGGCATAATAATGAACAGCTCTGGATCATTGCCATTTTGGGGGAAATATGGGTGGGTGGGGAGAAATGGTGACGTAGTGGTAATGTCACTGGACTAGTAATCCAGAGGCCCAAGTGAAATCTCTGGGAATGTGGGTTCAAATCCCACCATTAAATTCAGTAAATAAAATCTGGAATTAAACACTAATCTCGGTGACGGTGACGATGATTGTCATAAAAACCCATCTGGTTCACTAATGCCCTTCAGGGAAGGAAATCTGCCACCCTTACCTGGTCTGGCCTACATGTGACTCCAGGCCCACAGCAATGTGGTTGACTCTTAACTGCCCTCTGAAATGGCCTAGCAAGCCATTCAGCTCAGGGGCAATTTGGGATGGGCAAGAAATGCTGACCTTGCACATCCCATGAAAGACTTTTTAAAAATTTAGCAATGTCTTGCCATTTCATTTCACCACCTTGCTGTCACGCTCACATTTCTGTCCTCGGCCTGCTGCAGTGTTCCAGTGAAACTCCACACAAGCTTGAGGAACAGCTTCCCATCTTCTCAGTACAGCTTTCTAGACTCGATACTGAGTTTAACAATTACGGACCATGAACTCTGTTCCCCATTTTGCTGCTTTTTTGTGTTGTATGCTGAATCTTGTTTTTTCATGTTTCTGATTTTAGACAGAGCTGTTTATTATTCTGCCTTTCACACTCACTCTGGACAATCCCTTTGCCTTTTGTTCCATGACATTTTTGTCATTTAATCACTCCCGCCCCCTATCCGATTCCTTTTGTTCTTTGTCCCCCTCCCACATTTCAATGACATAAAACCCATCACATTTATACCTTAGTTCAGTTCTGAAGAAGGGTCATATACGCTTTGAAATGTTAACTCTGTTTCTTTGTCCACAGATGCTGCCAGACCTGCTGAGTATTTCTTGTACTTTCCGTTTTTATTTCAGATTTCCAGTATTTTTAGTTTTACTTTCGATAGCAATGGGATACTGAAAGCCGTGAGCAAGTGGTCAGGAGTCAGGGAAAGGGGAGTTGGAGACTGGAAGCTGGAGAGGCATTTAATGGATCATAGAAGCATTGGAGCCAGAGTAGGCCATTTGGCCCTTCGTGCCTGCTACACAATTCACTAAGACCTTGACTGATCTGGTTGTGGTCTCAGCTCCACTTTCCGGTCTCTCCCTATAATCCTTGACTCCCTGCCTAACAAAATTCTGTCTGACTTAGCCTTGAATAAATTTAAAGACCCGGCCTCCACTACTTTTTGGGGAAGAGAATTCCACACTCCAACGGCCCTTTGGGAGAAAAAATAATTTCTGTCTTAAAAGGGAGACATTTTATTTTTAAAGTATGTCCACTAGTTTTAGACTCCCCTACAAGAGGAAACATCCTCCTGATATCCACACTACCCAGTGCCCTCAGGATCTTATATGTTTCAATAAGATCACCTCTCATTCTTCTAAGCTTCAATGGGTATGGGCCCAGCCTGTTCAACATTTCTTCAAAAGACAACTCCTTCATCCCAGGAATGAGCACAGTGAACATTCTCTGGACTGCTTCTAAAGCAATTATATCTTTTTTGAGATAATTAGACTAAAACTGTACATGTTACTCCAAATGTGGTCTCACCATTGACCTGCACAGCTGTGGTAAAACTTCTCTACTTCTATGTTCCATTCCTCTTGCAATAAATGCCAACATTCCTTTTGTCTTCATAATCACTTGCTGTATGTGCACACTAACCTTTTGTGATTCATGCACCAGGACACTAGGATCCCTCTGTACCACCGAGTTCTGCAGTCTTTCTCCATTTAAATAGTACACTGGTTTTCTATCCTTCCTGCCAAAGTGAACAAGTTCATATTTACCAATGTTATACTCCACCTGCCAACTTTTGCCCAATCACTTAACCTGTCTGTATTCATAGAAACATAGAAACTAGGAGCAGGAGTAGGCCATTCAGCCCTTCGAGCCTGCTCTGCCATTCAACATGATCATGGCTGATACTCTATTTCAACGTTATATTCCCGCTTTCTCTCCATACCCCTTGATGCCCCTATTATCCAAAAAATTATCAATTTCTTTCTTGAATATGCTCAGTGACCCGACCTCCACAGCCTTCTGTGGTAGAGAATTCCACAGGTTGACCAGCCTCTGAGTGAAGAAATCTTTCCTCATCTCAGTCATAAATGGCCTGCCCCATAACCTGAGACTGTGGCCCCTGGTTCTAGACTCCCCAACCAGGAGAAACATCCTTCCTGCATCCAGTCTGTCTAGCCCTGTTAGAATTTTATACATTTCAATCAGATCCCCTCTCATTCTTCTAAACCCTGGTGAATACAGGCCCAGTCAAGCCAATCTCTCATACAACAGTCCTGCCATCCCCGGGATCAGCCTAATGAACCTTTGCTGCACTCCCTCTGTTGCAAGTATATCCTTTCTCAGGTAAGGAGACCAAAACTACATGCAATACTCTAGGTGTGGTGTCACCAAGGCCCTGTATAACTGCAGTAAGACATCTCTACTTCTGAACTCAAATCCTCTTGCAATGTAGGCCAACATCCCATTTGCCTCCCTAATTGCTTGCTGCACCTGCCTGTTTACTTTCATTGACTGGTGTACAAGAACACCCAGATCCCTTTGTACATCCACATTTCCCAATATATCACCATTTAAATAATATTCTGCTTCTCTGTTTTCACACCAAAGTGTATAACTTCACATTTATCCACGTTATACTGCAACTGCCATGTGTTTGCCCACACACACAACTTGTCTAAATTGCCCTGAAGCCTCCTTGCATCCTCCTCACAACTCACGACCCCACCAAGTTTTGTGTTATCAGCAAACTTGGCAACATTTGGTTTCCTCATCCACATCAATTATATATATCGTGAATAGCTGGGGCCCAAGCATTGATCCCTGTGGTACACCTCCAGTCACCGCCTGCCTTACGGAAAAAGACCTATTTATTTCCATTCTCTGTTTCTGGTCTGTCAACCAATTCTCAATCCATGCCAGTACATTAGCCCCGACCCTATGTGCTTTAATTTTGCCCACCAGCCTCTTATGTGAGACCTTATCAAATGCCTTCTTGAAATCCAAATACACCACATCCACTGGTTCTCCCTAAAGTATTCTACTAGTTACATCCTCAAGAAACCCCAGTAGATTAGTTAAGTATGATTTCCCTTTCAGAAACCCATGCTGACTTTGTCTAATCCTGTTAATGCTTTCCAAGTGTTCTGATACCACGTCTTTTACAATAGACTCTAGCATTTTCCCCACTACTAATGTTAAGCTAACTGGTCTGTAATTCTCTGTTTTTTCTCTCCCTCTTTTTTAAAATAGTATGCTTATATTTGCCACCCTCCAATCTGTAGGAACTGTTCCAGAGACTATAGAATTTTGGAAGATAACCACCAATGCAGCCAATATTTCCAGGGCCACTTCCTTTAGTACTCAGGGGTGTAGATTATCAGGCCCTGGGGATTTTTCAGCCTTTAACCCCAATAATTTCTCTAGCACCATTTTTTTACTAATACTGATTTTCTTCAATTCCTCCCTCTCACTAGACCCTTGGTTCCCTAACATTTCTGGGAAATTATTTGTGTCCTCTTTTATGAAGACAGAACCAAAATACGTGTTCAATTCTTCTGCCATTTTTTTGTTCCCCATTATAATTTCCCCTGTTTCTGACTGTAAGGGACCTACATTTGTCTTTTTAATCTTTTTCTCTTCACATATTTATAGAAGCTTAGTCAGTTTTTATGTCCCCTACAAGTTTATTCTCATACTCCATTTTCCTCTTGATCAATATTTTTGTCCACTTTTGCTGAACTCTAAACTGCTCCCAATCCTCAGGCTTGCTGCCTATCCTGGCAATTTTATATATTTGCTCTTTGGATCTAGCACCATCCCTAATTTCTTTTGTAATCCATGATTGAGCCACCTTTCCTGTTTTATTTTTGTGCCAGACAGGAATGAATAATTGTTGTAATTCATGTATCATTCATGCATTAAATATTAGCTATTGCCTATCCACTGTCAACCCTTTTTGTAAGGTTCCCCAATCCATCATTGCCAACTCATGCCTCATACCCTTGTAGTTCCCTTTACTTAGATTCAAGATCTTAGTTTCAGATTCAACTTCTTCACTGTCCATCTTAATGGACAATTCTATCATTTTATGGTCACTCTTTCCCAAGGGATCCTACATAACAAGATTGTTAATTAAGCCTTTCTCAGAATCAAAGAATCACACAGTGCAGAAGAGGCCCTTCGGCCCATTGAGTCTGCACCGACATGTGAGAAACACCTGGCTTATCTACCTAATCCCATTTACCAGCACTTGGCCCATAGCCTTGAATGTTATGATGTGCCAAGTGCTCAACCAGGTACTTTTTTAAGGATGTGAGGCAACCCACCTCCACCACCCTCCCAGGCAGTGCATTCCAGACCGTCACCACCCTCTGGGTAAAAATGTTTTTCCTCACATCCCCGCTAAACCTCCTGCCCCTCACCTTGAACTTATGTCCCCTCGTGACTGACCCTTCAACTAAGAGAAACAGCTGCTCCCCATTCACCCTGTCCATGCCCCTTAGAATCTTGAACACCTTGATCAGGTCGCCCCTCAGTCTTCTCTGCTCCAACGAAAACAATCCAAGCCTAGCCAACCTCTCTTCATAACTTAAATGTTTCATCCCAGGCAACATCCTGGTGAATCTCCTCTGTACCCCCTCCAGTGCAATAACATCCTTCCTATAATGTGGTGACCAGAACTGCACACAGTACTCCAGTGTGGTCTCACCAACATTCTATACAACTCCAACATGACCTCCCTACTTTTGTAATCTATACCCCGATTGATAAAGTCAAGTGTCCCATTTGCCTTTTTAACCATCCCACTAAATGCCCCTCCGCCTTCAGTACTCATTGCACAATACCTAGTGTAGGATAGCCTGCTCTCTAGTTGGTTCCTCAATGTATTGGTTTAAAAAACAGTACACACTCCAAGAAATTCTCCTCCACAGTATTATTGCCAGTTTGGTTTGTCCAATCTATATGTAGATTAAAGTCATCCATGATTACAGTTGCACCCTTATTGCATGTGTCTGTAATTTCCTGTTTAATACCTTCCCTTCCATCTCCATTACTGTTTGGGGGCCTATAGACAACCCCCACCAATATTTTCTGCTCCTTGATGTTTCTTATCTCCACCCAAACGGATTCCACATCATGATTTTCTGAGCCAATATCCTTCCTCACTATTGCATTGATTTCCTCCTTTACTAACAGTGCTACCCCACCTCCTTTCCCTGTTTGTCTGTCCTTCCTAAATATTGAATACCCCTGGATGTTCAGTTCCCATCCTTAGTCACCCTGCAGCCATGTCTCCATAATTGTAACTATATCATAACCATTTATATCTATTTGTGCTGTTAATTCATCTCCCTTCTTGTGAATGCTCCATGCATTAAAAGATACAATGCCTTTAGACTTGTCTTTTTAACTTACTATTCATCTTAGCTTTATTTTGCACTATGATCCCATTTGTTTTTCGCCCTTGTTTTTTCTGCCT
Source organism: Carcharodon carcharias (assembly GCF_017639515.1). Lineage (NCBI taxonomy): Eukaryota > Metazoa > Chordata > Chondrichthyes > Lamniformes > Lamnidae > Carcharodon > Carcharodon carcharias. Next base: position 167,479,798 of record NC_054470.1, read on the forward strand.
TCCAGTTTTGCTTCTTACTTTTCTGTCTTTTGTTTCTATTCTTGTTTCGCCCTCCTCTGTCTCCCTGCTCAGGTTCCCATCCCCCTGCTATTCTAGTTTAAACCCTCCCCCGACCGCACTGGCAAACACCCCCCTGAGGACATTGGTCCCGGTCCTGCCCAGATGCGACCCGTCCTGTTTGTACTGGTCCCACCTTCCCCAGAACCGGTGCCAATGTCCCAGGGATCTGAATTCCTCCCCCCTACACCATTACTTCAGCCACATATTCACCTGAGATAGCCTGTTATTTCTACTCTTGCTAGCATGTGGCACTGGTGGTAATCCTGAGATTACTACCTTTGAGGTCCTACTTTTTAATTTACGTCCTAACTCCCTATACTCTGCTTGTAGGACCTCATCCCTTTTTTTTACCTATGTCGTTGGTACCAATATGTACCACGACCACTGACTGTTCACTGTCCCCCTTCGGAATGTCCTGCAGCCTCTCCAAGACATCCTTGACCCTGGCACCAGACAGGCAACATACCATCCTGAAGTCTCTTTTGCGGCTGCAGAAAAACCTGCCTGTTCCCCTTACTATTGAATCCCCATATCACAATAGCACTACCCTTCTTCTTCCTCCCCTCTTGTGCAGCAGAGCCACCCATGGTGCCTTGGACTTGGCTCCTGCTGCTTTCTCCTGAGTAGTCATCTCTCTCAACAGTATCCAAAATGGTATATCTGTTAGAGAGAGGGACAGCCACAGGGGACTCCTGCACTACCTGCCTTCCTCTACTCTGCCTGGTGGTCACCCATTCCCTTCCTGCCTATTCAGTCTTTACCTGCAGTGTGACCACCTCACTGAATGTGCTCTCCACGATAATCTCAGCATCGCGGATGCCCTACAATGAACCCACCCGCAGCTCCAGCTCCAAAATGTGGTTAGCCAGTAGCTGCAGCTGGACACACTTCCTGCACGCTTGGTCGCCAGGGATACTGGAATTGTCCTTGACTCCCCATATAGCGCAGGAGGAGCATATCACAGGTACAGTCCGCTGCCATGACTTCCCTTTAGATTAAGCTCGTTAGTTACTCCCTTTAAAGAATACTAACTATGCTAGGGGCCTTATTCCGCTTCAAACTCTCCCACTACAGTCCAAAGTCCTCACCTTATTTTGTTTAAGCTATTGGACTGCAGCAGTTTAATTAGTAGAAAAAGTAGAAGTAGAAGTGTTCACCTGACCCTACTGACCAATCAGCTGCCTCCCCTGCGTCATGTCACTTTTTGAATCATGGCGTCACTTCAAACTCCATGGCCTGAAGGTCCTGAGGGTACACCTCTCCTCTCCGGTCTTGGCCTCTGTTTTTCGCGCCCTTTTATACTGCTGTCGCTGACCTCTCCTCTCAGGTCTGAAACTCACCTTCTTCCAACCCTAACAGCTAATTATAGTTAATTTCTAAATTGAAGAAACACTAGACTTTAGATAGAATTTAACCCTTAAACTCCCTCAGTCACCAATCTCCAACTGAAGCTCTCTACTGCAACCAAACACAGCACTCCAGTGCAGACAATTGCAGACTCTCCACCTCCTCTTGACAACTTACTTTCCTACCTATCTTGATGTCATCGGCAAAATTTGGGAGCAGGTGAATCAAGGATAGGAAAGGGGGTCAGACTATGACAGGAGCAAATAAGTGTGGTTCTCAGAGTGAGCTCCAGTACCGTCACCACAATGACTCATTAGTGAACCTTTTCCTTCCTCTCCAACACAGTGGCATAATTTTCTAGCCTTATATGAAACTATGCACAGCAATAAATATGGAATAATTCAGAGCTGATTCTGGAATAAATTTGTATTTGGACTATATATATTTGTGAATTGTGAAGCATTTTTTCTGTATTACTCATATTACTGTATTACATGAACATATCTCTTATCAAGCCTGAAAATAAAAGGTATTTTTCATTCCTCTGTATTTGGCAGTTCAATGTGAGAAATGTCTGTATTTTTTAAGCGGTCCATAAATCACTGTTATCTGGGCAGCCTCACTAGGATATTTGCCTAAAAATCCATGCTGTTGCTGCGTTACTCACACAGGCAAGTTCGTAGAGGGCAGATGACTGCAGGGAGGAATTGCTAAATGATAAGAAATTATACGAATATTCATTGTTGGTTACCGTGCCTGGGGTGTATTATCAATGTTATCAAATGGTTTTCTTTTCCTTTATTTTCCCTGCATTTCTTTGTTATTTTGTGCACATGCACTAGGCAGATCATGTGTAAAATATAGCGAAGCCAATTAAAACAAAACAATCACTCAGCATAAAAATCATGAGAATTTTTTTTTGTTTGTTTTACTTTTGGGGTACTACACTAGACCGTAGTATTCCTCAGGTTATGGAAAGCAAATCAGGATTTTGGCTCCTTATTGCTGTAAGAAATGCTATCTTTAAGAACATCATCAATTAGTAGGCATTGTAATAACAGAAGGTTGTATACTTACTGTTTGTCTCTCTTCAGAAATAGTATTCTTAGCAGTCAGGGACTGAGGCAAAACAAAGATGTATATTCCAAACTGATAGCAGAGAGTCTTCTGGAGCCTTGTGTACCCTTTTATCTATATGTGGGACTGGTAAGGGCTAGCACATGATCTTCAGCATGAGGTAAACTAAAAAGTGACCTTGAGCTAAGTGATGGACGGGGCGGGGAGGTGACAATCGTGACATCTTGGGTAACCATCCTGTATTCACTGGGGAGAAAAGTTCAAGCAAGTGATTGACATCGGACAAATCACCAGGCTCCATATTGATGAGTACTCAGACACAGAGGGCAGTTCTTGTCAGGCAGCCTCCTTCCTCATATATAAATAAAAACAAAAAACTGCGGATGCTGGAAATCCAAAACAAAAACAGAATTACCTGGAAAAACTCAGCAGGTCTGGCAGCATCGGCAGAGAAGATAAGAGTTGACGTTTCAAGTCCTCATGACCTTTCAACAGAACAGTTCTGTTGAAGGGTCATGAGGACTCGAAAGATCAACTCTTTTCTTCTCTGCCGATGCTGCCAGACCTGCTGAGTTTTTCCAGGTAATTCTGTTTTAGCCTCCTCCCTCAGATGGAAGATGGACCAGGGAAAATGGAGGAAGTCTGGGAGCCAAGTTCCCTAACACTTAAGCTAGAGAGCAGAATGCTGCCATCACGAGCTACTGTGATCAACACACTTTGTGCCAACTAATCGTTCATCCTCTGGGATCAGTGAACCATCCTCATCTGTCATGGGTCATATACTTTTCCTGTCTATTTAGCTAATGTATCATATCTAAACTGTTGCTTCTTAATCAACTTAATAAATTACCTTAAAATTACTTGCAAATACTCGCCTGCCTATTATTGGTAACTGTGCCTCCAGAACCCAAAATCTTACATTGCTTTCTTGTGATTCTTATTTGAAAGGAAGCGCAAGTTGACAATGGTTTAGATCAAGATTAGGCCTGGTTTTAGTTTCCTCCTGATGCCCCACCATCCCCTTCCCCAACCTGCACAGCCTCTAGTCTGTTATGATCCCATAAAGACCAAAAACTTTTAAAATAAATTTAACTTCCATTGAAGAACTGAAGGGATAACACAACAAAATTTCACATTTTAAGACTTTTACTGTAACAAATAAACTAAAGCAACATGACTAAACACTATTTTTGTCAGCAACGTAAACTTTAAACTGCAGCAGAACGTTTCCTTTTTATTTCTAACACAACTGAAAATCCCATTCCACAGTTACACACTGTATCTTAGACATTCAACTCTCCTGAAAGCAGCCCAAAGTGATTCTTAGTTTTCAAGGGTTTAGTCCTGTTCTTTTCCTTTCCCAGCCTGGACGGCCTTTACCCCCAGAACTGTCTCGGTGAGGGTTTTCCTGGAGATTCTCACTCTAGCTCAAGCTAGGTGAATCTTCCAACTTTGTTTAAAATCTCCACCAACATGGTGCAAAATTTTACGTTCGGTGTATGGGCACGCACCTGATACACCCGAGTGTAATATAACGTGCAATGACATTGGGTGTGCATCCTGACGTCATCACGCACACATGCAATATCTTGTTCGGCGGGCGCGCGCTGGAGACGGCTGTGTGCCTGCCGATTACTGAAAGGCCTATTAAGGCCATTAACAAGCTAATTAAAATCAAATTAATGCTGTCCATCCAACCTTACTGTTGGCGGGCAGGTGAAAAGGTCAAGTAGCCTTTACATTTTTAGGAAGCCTCATCCATGAGCGGGATGAGGTTTCCTAAAGCAAATAAACATTAACAGAAACTTTATTTTTGAATTAAAGACATGTCCCAGCTCATGTGACAAATTTTTAGTGTCTTTATTAATTTTTTAAAGAATCTCAGATTGAAGCCCTCTTCCACGCGTATTCACGAACAGCATGCCAAGCCTCTTCTCCCTCCTCCCCTGGCCCACACAGGTAGCGCTAAGCGCTGCCACTCGCGATCCACACAGGGCGAGCCTTAATTGGCTCATCTGCATTAAACCACAGAGCGGAGCCGATTGCGGGCGGCAGTCAGCTTCCCAACAGCCCCCGCCACTCCCACTGAGCCCACCTGATGAGGGAAAAATTCTGGGCATGGTCTTTCAATCTGAGTGTGACCTCCGACCTGCATTTCTGCGCAGTGAAACAGAGACTTGCTACCTCTATCTGCTCTTCTCTCTCTACGATAAGGCTCCTGTCATGGAGACTCAGCAGATGGCCATAGTCCCTGCATTACAGGAGGATGATGACAACATGCAGTGGGGACACTCCATTGATCTTCACATCGCTTGTGTGAATGTCTGACTCCTGTATGGCTGATGGCAGATCATTTACGCTCTGTGATCAGGGTCATATCATGGACATGCAGCGGGGAAACTTTAACTTCTTCTGATCCTATGGCATCCTTCATGAGCTGAAGCCTTCAGGACCGCACTGTCATTGGACACAGATGCTGATGAGATGGGGACCAGCCACATCTCAAAGGTGCTCAGAGCACACAGAGAGAATGATGGAACTCTGTGCCATCAGCCCAGGACATTCTGGTGACAATGATAAGTCCCATCGAGGTGCAGGCATGCGTGACATGTCCAGTGACTATGAAGGTATATCATCAATGTGCTGGGAAGGTTGTACAAAGCACAGGAAAGAGGCCGTGGACTGAGACATCTGCCTTTATCTTGTGTAGGGACCAAGGTTTCATGTCTGAGTGACACGGACACTGCTCATCAGAACAAGGAGCCATAGACAAGGAATCATTCTTGGGGGCTTAGTTACAATAGTCAACATTACTTACAAGTGATTAACATCCATGTCCAGGCTGTGAAACTACATCTTCTTAACCTTCCTAACCCTGCTGCTATGTCTTGGTGCTCCCCCAAAACTCATAGTGGAGGTGAAGGCAGCCTGCTAACTGCTACGCCCTGTCTGTGATGACCTTGGCTGGCGTCCTCTGGAGGGCTGAGACCCAGAGGGCCCATGCTGGCTTTCAGGGTCCTGCTATGTGGCAGTGGCACCCTCCTCGGTCTGTGGAGCTGGAGCTGCAGGGTTAAAGGAAGAGGAGATTCGGATGGGCTAGGCACATCTGGAGTCATCTGGGTGGATGGCCCAGGTGTGTGCAGGTGCTGATCCTCCACCCTTAAGGTGCCTGAGGGCCCCTGACTGACTCCTTGAGGAGAAGGGAAGCTGGAGTGAGATTGAGCTGCCCCGCACCCTCTTGTGTTGACACTTCTGGAGGTCAACTATAGCATCAGCGATGCCGTGCAGCAGTGCAGGACCAATGTCCTGGACCAAGGTCTCCATGGTTGCAGCTATCCTACCAGTGTTGACCTCAGTACGTTGGCATGACAGCGCGATCACCTTGGACTGAAGGTCGATGGACTCTTCCATCGTGCCTTGCAATCTGAGGAGTGCAGCGAACATCCCTTCCTGCAGTTCCCGTGATTGGCGCTGCAGCTCCAACAACTGATTGAGGACTGAGTCCAGAGGCTCATCATCTGACTCGGACTCAGCAGATCCCTTGTTGCCAGCAGCCCTCTGAGTGCCGGTGACTTCGGGTGTCCCTGCCTCCGCCTGTTGTGGAACAGATTGTGTGCTGTGCTCACCAGGTGGTAAACTCGAGCTTGCCGTACGTATAGGTCCCACTGAGGTTTGTGTTGCTATGCTGGTGGAGGGTGTGGGTGAGAGCTGTGATGGGTTGTCGAGGGTGCTGTCCTCAGGCTCCTCATCCAAGGTGCTGTAGGTGCTGGAGTCGGGGTCAAGGTTGCCTGAGGGTGACATGTCAGGTCTGCCTATGAGAGAAAGTGGAGATTATTAGTGCATGGCTGCCGCGGCACACAGAACAGTGGACACACAGTTAAGTTGCCTTTCGGGGCAATATGTCTTCTGTGCAGTGGTCCTGGGCTGTAAGTACTGAGGGGTGTGAGCGCAGCTGCACTATGGTGCCCGGCGTGAGGAAGTGGCGAGGCGACAGTGTGGCAGGTTAATCGGAGGCCGCCTGCCAGCGAAACGGCATGTTTCCCGGGAATGCAGGATTAATAAGGTGGGGTTGGGGTGATACTCGCCATTATGACCAGCAGGTAAAACGTAATTTTTCCGCCCACTACCACACTTAGTGCAAATCTGGGACGATTCTACCCAATGAGTCAAAGAGGTAAGTATTAGAGAGTGTCTTTAAAGGAGGTGGAGGTTCAGCATGGCCAGGACAGTGGGGAAATCAGGCATTGTATTTGAAGTTGGGGAACCAACTTTAATTGAAGAAATTTCCCTGTGGCACAGGGTATGGGAGAAGGAGGCTATAGTCTCTGCCAGGTACCAGTTGATACTCAGCAGGAAAACATAAAACAAATCAGAAAACTTAGGTACAATTGACCTCCATTCATTGGTTCAGATTACTGAAATGACTTCCACCACGGGGTATTGCTCAATCAGTTCAGTAGCTCAAAAGATAAGGCTGAAGCATTTGCAACAATCTTCAGCCAGAAGTGCCAAATGGATGATCCACCTTGACCTCCTCTAGAGGTCCTCAGCATCTCAGATGCCATTCATCAGCCAATTCGATTCACTCCACGTGATATCAAGAAACGGCTGAAGGCACTGGATACTGCAAAGGCTATGGGCTCTGACAACATTCTGGCAATAGTACTGAAGACTTGTGCTCCAGAACTTGCCGCACCCCTAGCCAAGCTGTTCTAGTACAGCTACAACACTGGCAACTAACCAGCTATGTGGTAAACTGCCCAGGTGTGTCCTGTACACAAAAAGCAGGACAAATCCAACCCAGCCAATTACCCCCTCATCAGTCTACTCTCCATCATCAGTAAAGTGATGGAAGGGGTCATTAACAGTGTTTTCATGCGGCACTTGCTTAGCAATAACCTGCTCACTGACGCCCAGTTTGGGTTCCACCAGGGCTACTCAGCTCCTGACCTCGTTACAGCTTTGGTTCAAAGATGGACAAAAAAGTTGAACTCCCAAGGTGAGGTGAGAGTGACTGCCCTTGACATCAAGGCAGCATTTGACTGAGTGTGGCATCAAGGAGCCCTAGCAAAAGTGGAGTCAATGGGAATCAGGGGGAAAACTCTCCGTTGATTGGAGCCATCCCTAGCACAAAGGAAGATGGTTGTGGTTGTTGAAGGTCAGTCATCTCAGCTCCAGGACATCACTGCATGAGTTCCTGAGGTTAGCATCCTAGGCCCAGCCATCTTCAGCTGCTTCAGCAGTGATCTTCCTTCCATCATAAGCTAAGAAGTGGGGATCTTCGCTGTTGATTACACAATGTTCAGCACCATTCATGACTCTTCAGATACTGAAGCAATCCATGTCCAAATGCAGCAAGGCTTGGACAATATCCAGGCTTGAGCTGACAAGTGGCAAGTAACATTTGTACCACAAAAGTACCAGGCAATGACCATCTCCAGCAAGAGAGAATCTAACCATTGCCCCTTGATGTTCAATGGCATTACCATTACTGAAACCCCCACTATCAACATCCTGGAGTTATCATTGTCCAGAAACTGAATTGGACTAGCCATATAAATACTGTGGCTACAAAAGCAGGTCAGAGGCTAGGAATCCTGTGACAGGTGACTCACCTCCTGGTTCTCCAAAGCCTGTCCACCATCTACAACACGCAAGTCTTGTGATGGAATACTCTTCATTTGCCTGGATGAGTGCAGCTCCCACAACGCTCAACAAGCTGGACACCATCGAGGAAAAAGCAGCCCACTTGATCGACACCCCATCCACAAAAATTCACTCCCTCCACCACTGATGCACAGTAGCAGCAGCGTGTACCATCTACAAGATGCATTGCAGGAATTCACCAAGGCACCTTAGACAGCACCTTCCAAACCCACAACCAATACCATCTAGAAGGACAAGGGCAGCAAACAGATGGGAACAGCATCACCTGGAAGTTCCCCTCCAAGTCACTCAACCTCCTGACTTGGAAATATATTGCCGTTCCTTCATTGTCGCTGGGTCAACAGTGCTGTGGGTGTACCTACACCACATGGACTGCAGCAGTTCAAGAAGGCAGCTGAGCATCACTTTCTCAAGGGCAATTAGGGATGGGCAATAAATTCTGGCCCAGCCAGCAAAGCTCACTTATAAAAAAAAGACCTTTCACATGTCATGAAAGGATGCAATGTATGGAGAGATATTTTCATCAGAGAAGAATTTTATGAGTATTTAACAGTGACTGCACATGTAGAATTACCTTCCTCAAGACTAAGATTATTACATTTGGATTTCTATAATGTCAAAAAGGAACTTGCTACAGGATCAGGAGGCTCCACAATGTTATAGAGGTAATGAGGCAATAGATTCCTGTGGTTTAGCCAAAATCAAGGTGTTTCTCCAGAGGAGCAGAAGATGGGATTTCTGGGGTCAGACTTCAACATCCCAGGGTCCTACAAAATTTGGTTTTGAAGAAATAATTCGTGGCCAGAAGTTGATTTCTGTGCTATCTTATTTTGTTTAGCTGAAATAGGTGCAATTTGTGTACATGTTCTCTTTGTCTCCAAAGAATAATGTCCTGTGTATTAATGTATGTACCTTCAAGTTGAGGCAAATGTGCCACATTGCAAGCCTGATTGTGAACCAGCCCGTGCTTGGAAAGCTCAAAACACAGTATCCAACATGAGATGTAATTCTACGATTGGACAACGTTTGCTAAATAATCCTCGGTTTAATAAGAATTATGCTGACAACTAATTTGAGATTGTCAGTCGGGCTTGCAGTGTGGTTCATGTACACACATTGCGCCTGTTTCAGTTTCACAGAATAAATGACATACATTCGCTGACTCATTCCTCAGGGCAATACCTTAACCAATCAGGGTCAAGCTGCCTGGTTTAAATTTCAAACAATGCTTGGCAGTTCACTGTCAGTCACCATCAATAGAAAGGCCTCTACCAATCATAGTCCACCTGCCAACAAATCGACACTCTCTACTCATACAGTATATATTGTTGTTTTCTCCTTATATTGGTATTTTTGCAAAGTGCCCTGATGACTGCAAGACAAAAAGCTTTTTTAAATGATAACAATAAGATAATGGCGTTTTAAAAAATCCTTACATTAAATGTTTTGTGCTTCAGGTTCAATCTGAAATTAATGAGATATTCAACAGGGGTAAATCGGATGCAAGCAGCCATCAGTTCAAGCCATTGCAGCAACCTCTCATCTGTAATCAGGAATATCCTCAACTGTTGAAGGTGTAGTATTTAGCCAAAAAAAGTCAATCACCATCTCATTGATAAAGGGACAAAATTCTATTAAATTTGTAACCCGCCACAATTGTGCACCATAAATGAGCCCCCCTCTTTCTAATGACTATCAGTGACAGTGGCACATATTCTTACTTCTCCTCATTAATTTCTATCCTCCTATCCTGAGGAAATTGATCCTGGTTGGGAGAAACTTCCATGGGAACCTTTCATCCTTTAGTGACTTGGCCAAATAACTACTATATTGATGCGTAACCCTCGTGAGAGATACTTATCTGAGGGCTATTACAGTTGAGTTAAATCTTGCACAAAAGTTAGATACTGTGGACACTGGAATTCGGTAATAAAAATAGAAAATGCTGGAAATACTTAGCAGGTTAGGCAGCCATCTGTGGAGAGAGAAATACTTTAATTGGCTGGATAATCCCGTCCCAATGCTGGGCCAAAGTCTATCAGGTGGACTTCAAAAGTAGGGGAATCATTTTCACAGGCCTGGGATAAGGGCAGCTTGGAACTCCACATACTGATGTCCCAACATTGGCAGGACCATTGAGGAAGTGGGAACTTTAGAAGTTCAGAAATTTTAATGGAGTTAGGCCAGTTTTGTAAGGCAACATTAATCACACCAGCACAGAGGTGTTATGTACCATGGAGGAACCATAGGAAAGGTAAGTACAAAAGGTATTACCTATTTCACAAGTCATAATGAAATGCTGTACCAAAGTCTATATGTTACTAATACAGTGAGTGATCATGGTGCTCTGTTTTGTAAAGGTAAGTGCCTTTTAAATAATGTGGTTTCCAGGTTGTCACTTCTGACAATTGGCAAGCTGTGAAGGGAAAAAACAGGATTGTACAAGTAGAAAATTCTTCACATGCATTAGGGCACATTATCCATGGATAAAGAGCTATTCTGTATTGTAGAATAGTGGAAGACGGATGTGGTGTGGTGTGAAAAGCCTCCATTGTTCGGATTTTTTGCCTTGAAGTTCAGCTCAGCCACTTTTTGACTATTTCAAATCCTCAAATGCTGAGCTTTCACTCAATCTTTGAAGTTCAGCTCAGACATCTGTTTGGCTGTTTCAAAGCTTTGACAGATGGTTGACCTTTCAATCAATCTTTGAATTGAGGTCAGCCATTTGCTTGGCTGTCTCAAAGCTTTGACAACTTTGAGTTTCTGTCTATGATCAGAGGCTTTCATGGATTCTGTTTAGAAGGGTTTGTTGACACAGTTGTTCAATGGGATGTCATTATGAATGCTTGCTGACTTTAACCTACTAATGGATTATGCTCAGCAGAGTTTATTGACACAGCTTTCAGGGGAATTTGAGATTGATTATTTTGACAGATTTATGAGCTTTTCAATGACTTCAAAAAACGTTACAGAGCTAGTGAGTTCTGTTTATAGCAGGCACTGGATGAGTGGGTTGGGGAATGGGGTGGTACCATGGGTGAAGGGGGTTGGGATAGTACTGGGCTGTTGGGGATGAGGGGGCATGGATGGGTGAGGGAGTTGGGGGTGGCATGGAGTCTGTTATGGGTACTGCTGGAGGCAGTATTTGCAACTCCAAGCCATCCCCTACCCCACAATGAAAATAACATTGGCAGGCACTGTTAAGTAGAAGGTGAGATAACAATGTCAGGAAATCTCCCGAATCCCAGTTCCCATCTCAAAAATGAAAATCCAGCCCAACGTTTTAGATTGATGATCTTTCATCATAACTAAGAAAGTTTGAGATTTAACAGGTTGGAAGCAATGGTGAAGTCTGGGAGAGGGAGGAGGGGAGGAAAAATGAAAGAGGGGATCTGTGATAGGGTTTAAGATAGGAGATATTAATTGGAGGGATAATGGTGCAAGGCAAAAGGGGTGTTAATGGGGCAAGTAAAGAAACAAGCATCGTTCCAGATTCAACATTCAGTACAACAATTTCAGATCATAACCCTTGCCTCCCTTTTTATGTTTGGTATCTTTTGGTTCTGTTTTTGGATGGCAGCTGTTGGTAAAGATTCTGTTTTCCCATTTACACTATGGTTTGTATCTTCATTTGTCCTGTATTGCCTTTCAACATCATGTCTTTTGTCACCAATTTCTCCTGTATTTTCCCCTATCACAGGCCTTCACATTTGTTCTCTCTTCCCTTCCCCTGTTCTCTGCCTCTATGCTTGCTTTAAACTGATACATCTCTAATTTTTTCCAGTTCTAATGAAAAGCTCAGCAACCTGTAATGTTAACTCTTTGTTTCCCTTTCAACCTGTTGAGTGTTGCCAGAACCGTCAATTTTTATTTCAGATTTCCAGCATCTGCAGTATTTTGCTTTTGGACCTGCAATATTACCCCAATTGAGAGCCACTTAGCTGTCAATTAGCACATGATTTGACAGGTCAGGTTCTCAGTTGGGATAACACAATATTTTGTCTTAACTTTACAATTAGGTTTTGATCCACCAGCCAAAGCATGAGTTCCCAATAAAATTCCAAACTCCAGATACACTGGAAAATCAGGATATTGAGATTAAGGCCTGATTTGCTGGATGGGTGAAGTTGCATGTAATGGTCTCATGGGGATTGTTGGCTGAAGACCCACTGTTTCGGCCCATTTAGACTAATGTGGGCAGAAAATCTGTCCCTGGAGACCAATGATTTCCCAGATGAACCTTACTGCTCCGCCAGGAGAACCTAAATGCAGAATCAGTCCAAGTATAATGTATATGCAACAGATCCTCATGCCCACAAGTACAGCAGCAATCTGAGCAACATGGTAAGTAGAGATGCATTATGCTTTCTCCTTGCACTAAGAAATTCAGCTTCTTTTCAACCAAGAAAGAACATTTTCTTGGTGTTGTTTCCTTATAATAGTAGCATTTTATTGAATTTGTGAACTTATATTGGCTGTTTATCTTTGCTTCCTCGGAAAAATTCTTTTGACATGCTGTACTAACCCACATATCAGTCAGATTCTATGTTGGGCATTTGACCCATACTTGAGTTGTCTTATTTCCCCTGGAGGAAAGGCTCAATTTCAAGCTGCAACTAAATGGAAGTTAAATAGTCATTTGGTAGTGCGGAACTTGAGTATTGCTGAACAAAGAGATGTTTTTTGTTGAAGCTTTTTGTCTTGTACTCATCAGGACAATTTGCATGTATACCAAATGTAAAGGGAACAACATTTTATACTATATGAGAACAGTATGCTGATTGGTTGGTATGTGGACTCTGATTGGTAGAGGCATTGCCATGAAAATTGTGTCAATTGATGGTGACTGACAGTTAACTGCCAAGAATGTTTTGAAAATTAAATCAGGCAGCCTGACTCTGATTGGTCAAGTCATTGCATTGAGGAGTGAACCAGCGAATAGCTGTCATTTGTTTATTTTAGCTGAAACAGGCACCATTTGCAAAGAAGAGTGCCCTATATATTAATATATTTAGCTCCCAGTACACACAAATGCACCACACTGCAAGTCCAACTGATAACCTTAAATTGGCTGTCAGCATAATTCTTAGCACACTGAGATGCTAGGTGGTACATCCAAAAGACTGGCAGATCATATCAAACAGCATGTCCCTTCCACTGTTCACAATGCGCAAGGTACAGTATGTACTCAAGCAGCCCATGCTTGCAAAACTCAAAATGCAGTGTCCAACATTTAGGTGTGATTCTGTGATTGGACAATATTGGCTAAATGGTCCTCAATGTGCAAAGAATTACACTGACAACCAATTCAAGATTGTCAGTTGGGCTTGCAGTGTGGCTATTTATGTGTACTGAAAGCTAAATATATTAATACACAGAGCCCTGTTCTTTGTAGACAGAAAGAAAGGTACGTACATAGCGCCTGTTTCAGCTTCACAAAATAAATGACACACATTCGCTGACTCATTCCTCAGGGCAATACCTTGACCAATTAGGGTCAAGCTACTTGGTTTAAATGACAAACAATGCTTGGCAGTTAACTGTCAGTCACCATCAATTGGTGCAACACCTCTACCAATCAGAGCCCACCTAACAACCAATCGGCACTCTTTTCTCCTACAGTATAAATTGTTGTTTTCCCCTTATATTGGAATTCTTGTGGTGTCCTGATGAGTGCAAATGAAAAGCTTTGACAAAAAAGTCTCTTTTTTCAGCAATGCTAATTGGAAGTTTTTACGACTGGGATGGGAGGAGTGTACGAATTATCACACCCCACTACTCCGCAGGCTATACCATTAATTTAAATGTTTAATTTTCTCCCCAAATTGGCCAATTGTATACTTATGCCTCTAGTACCCAGAAAAAAAGAAACTCTGACCAGGCTTCTTTCAAAAACTCAGAATGATTCAGTTAGTTTAAAACAAAACTTCTTTTAACAAGTTGCAAGTACTAGTTAATATACAATTGTAATCAGGAAGTTTACCTATCTATCTCTTCCTAAAGAATTCCCCCCAGCAGACACACACACAGACAAAGGACAAATAGATAGCGTCTCTCTGCAGAGATGGGCTTTGGAGGATGGGCATTATAGAATAAAGGATAAAGTCTGCAGGTTCTTAACCCTGTCAACTTGGAGTTCTCTCATGTGAAGACCCGGGGAATGCCAGGACATTCTCACCACTGGTTTCAGCTTTGCAGGTCCTAATGCAGACTGGTTACACTCAGATAAGGGTTCTCTGGCTGCAGGTTGATAGCCACATACAATTTTAGGCAAGGTAGAGAGAGGGAGCCAGTAAAGGTAGCCTTCTTTCCTTAGCTTGCTCTCCAACAAAACTGCCTTCCAAGCAAGCAGATTCACAACTTAAATTTTTTCCCTTTCTCCCATGTGATTGCCTTTTGTCTCCCAACTTTTCATGAATTAAATTGCTTTTCAATTCAACAAACAAACAACTCCTTCTCATGTACCATATTGACTAGGTGACTTCTTGGAAGAGGCCAGCTTGTTCACAGTTCCAAGGTGAACTTATGACCTTTAAAAAAAATCCCAGGTTAGCATCCAGATGATCAGATCATGCCAAATCTGTCCATTTTGTAAAAGAAAACTTCAGTCTTGAGATATATGATTCTAACAAAGTCAATGCAAGAAGTTCAACTGGAATAATTATAGACAGATAAACATGACCAAAATAATCCAAACAATCAAAACATGTTTGGTTCCTTGTAACAACTATATTTCACCAAATGACATTTTCTAGAATAAGCATTGCAATTCAACTTTTGAAAGGTAATTTAGCCATAATTTTCTGAGTTTAGCTAAAGATAACTGCTCCTGAGGATTGTGTGTTTGGAAGGGAATGCACCTCAAGTGATTTTTCTTTTGCTTTATTTTAGGCTAGAAATAGTCTAGATGGAATCTATCCTCAAAGTCTCCATACAGAGCACCAGACATCTACTGATAAAACTAGTCTGTTGCATGGCATTCATGTCAATAAAATTAATGAAGGCTTAATTCAAAACAAAAATTCACTCCTGCCACCTTCAGAAGATATTTTGGTGACTCTGATGCCAGCAGGCTTAGCGGAAGAGCTCCCATTAGGAAACACCTCTCTTCAGCACAAGAGCAATCAAATTGATTGCAAAACATCTCTTCAAGTTTGTGATTCAAGTTCCGCCTCCCATTCTGCCACACTCTCATCTATCTCAAATTTGAAATCTTCTCCTACTAAGATAGCTATGGATGCTCACAGTAGAAGAGAGGGGCTTTTGCTACAATATAATGATGAAAGTCAGGCAATATTAGAGAAAATTTGTATTGCCAGTGAGCAGATGAGGCTGCAACCAGAAAGGTCACAGAAGTGGGAGCTGATCCTTGGCTGTGAACTTCAACGCCTTCGGAACCTGGCTCAAATTACAAGGAGAGCAACTGGCGCAATGTCTCCCCAAACCTCTCAAGAAATATCCCTTTGCATTGAAAGCTTAAATTTGGAAATAGAAGTAGATAATAAGCCTGAGAAGATTTTAGAATTGGAAACTATAGTAGCTAGGTTACAGAATGCCATGGGTGTATTGGAAGGATGCAACCTAGATCTTCCAATGCAACTGGGAAAAGGAAGTGTTTCCAACAGCCCACATCATAGGTACCATTGGACCAAAACAGCAAATAAAACAGTAAGTCAGAACAACCTTAAGAACCAGAAGGAAGAGAAAATAACTGAAGTTCCTAATCTTCACAAAAAACATGTGAGCTGTTCAAATAATGAATTAGCATTACCGACCAAGGCTCTAGAAAGATCCAGCCTTGTTTGCCATGTGGAGAAACAAAAGGAATACTGCGATAAGGTGGTTGAGGAGAAAAAGGCTGAGATTAATTCTCTTGCTGATGAATGTGCCTCAAAGTTTCCTTTATCAAAATATAGCAATAATGTTTTAAATGGATTGAGACTTAAGGATGAGAAACTAGATGTTCAATTGGAAGCTGAAGAATTCACCACAACCATTGATTCTGTTCTGCAGGAAAATGCAGAATATAAAAGCAAAGTTTCTCAGTTAGAAGAAGAGAGAAGAACACTTCAGGTTCAATTCACTGAAATGGAGGAGAAAAGGAAGAACTGCCTTGAAGAGTTCAGCGCATTACTAAGGAGGCATGAGGATCTCTGGGATCAAAATCAAGCACTTGAAGCAGGTAGAGAGCAGCTAATCACTGAAAAGGAAAGCATCCAGAGATTAGTAGATAAGATGGCAGGAGAAAAAGAAGACTTACTTGTTGTCATTGGAGCAAAAGAAACCGTTCTGCAGTTGGAGAAGACAAAGGAAGTTGTACAGGCCGTTAATGCAAATGCATTGCAGTTAGAGAATCAGAAAATGAATCAAAGTCTAAAAGAATTAAAGGAAGAGATAATATTCCTGAAAAATGAGCTACAAAAAGCTCGTTGTGAAATTCAATGCACAAGAGCAAAGTATTTCGTCATGAGGACAAAGAACCTGATGCTTTTCCAGCTTGTTCAGGAAGCCAAAGACAAAAACTACAAACTGGAAAAGTCCCTGCAAAACTCTGTTGCTACAAGCAAGTTTCTGCAGAAAGAGGTCAATGAAGCTAAACTGGAAAAATCAACTATGAAGGAAAGTTTCCCGAATGAGATTGAACAAGCAAAGCAAGGGAAGATCTCGACTGGAAGCTGCTCAAGTGACCTGGTCAGGAAATGTGAAATGCTGTCAAAGGTTGTGGAGATGCTCACTGAGGAAAATCAGATTCTCAACCAGGATCTTGAGAAGTACATAAAAGCAAACTCACAGCTGGAGTCCACCATGAGAATGCTGGATGAAGAATGGCTGGTATTTGGAAATCACACAGGCAGCATAAAGCAAGATATGAATATCTTAAATTCAGAAACAAGGGAAGTGTGCATATCTTATTTAAGTGATGGTGACAACGCTACTTGGCTCCCCTGCCAAAGTAGAAAAGGTGGGATGTCAGACAATCAACTCAATCTTTCAGATATATCCCTTAATGGCACAAATCTTTCTTATGGTCATGATTCCAGCATGGCATTATGCAGCAGCCCCAAAGGTACAAAAAAGATTTTATCAATCCATTGAGTTATTTTCTTACTTCTATCTCATAGAGTAAAAAGGCTGATTGATAAACAATGTTTTTAAAATGGATGCACAGTGTGCTAATATGGTACAGGCCGTCATAGATTTACACTTGCAATTGTCAAGCTATTGGGGAGGAATTTTCAGAGGGAATTAGGGAATGTTAGAAAATTCATGTTAAACTACATTCAGCTGCTACAAACCTCTGAGTGGAGGGTTTTCAGTGCCTGTTTTGAAGGGAAGTCATTCTATTCCAGCAGCCATGTTTTTGGTTGTTGATCTTTAACTTCTTAAAGAATGAGTAGACACCCTCTGCTGGACAGCTATGCCATGACAGAATATTGAACACGACAGGAGTGATTCCACAGTTCCACTATTCCAGTTGGAAAGTCACACACGCAGGGTGTGTGGACTGGAGCTGGACGACAGTTTTATAGCCCAGATTCCCCATCTCATGATCCTCACTGGCCGCAAGGGATTGGGAAATCACTAGATATCTTCCAAAAGTCCAGCATCCAGGAATGGCAAAACTTAACTGCTAACTTGTTTAACAAATACTGAAAATCCTGGGAGCCCTCAACATGTCAGACAACATCTGTGATGGAGAGTACAGATGTTTTGGATATAGACCCTCCAGTGAATCTCAATGGATCCATACTCATTGGGTTGAATTCTACGGGGGTGGGGGAACATATTTCATCCCCTCACTCCCTGGCAGAAAAGTCGGTCGCAAGGCAACCAACATTAAAAAAGGCTGCCCTGCAGCAATAATATAGTGTGGGAAGGCTTAGTGAGGTAATTGTGGGACTTCTGCTCCTCAGAGAAAGGAAATCCCATCTTCGAGAGCTCACAATGGCCACTGCTGGGAATACAAGCTGACCCTACGAGAAGATCCAGGGCAAGCAGACTTTGAGATAAGTCTGGAATTCTTAATCGGAGAAGGTTTGAGGACCTAGAGTGGGGAGAGGCGTGTGGGGATTCAGGTTTTGGAAACTTGGGTGGGGGTGTCACAAAGGGGTGGGGAGGGGGGGTAACATCTTGCGGGATTCACCCCGATGGGCACAGGGCACCCCCAAAGGAGGTATCCACTCATCCTTTTCACCTGAGATAGTGAAGTAGCAGGCTGGCCTCCTTTGTTCCACCTTCCTCCACTGCAGGTTTTATTGTGGCAGAGGTGGAATTAAGCACTTAACTGGCCATTAATTTTGTTTCAGAAATTCAGCATCTGTTACTTTCTCCTGACTTCTTTAATATTTGAATTTCTTCCACACCCCTTTCCCCAGCCTCCAAGACAATACCGCCAAGACCAACAAGATCACAAACCCACTATTCCGTCCCTGCCAACTATGCCACCACTTAACCACTGATCCTTCCCTGCCTCCAGGCCAATATTTCTTTCCCTCCAATTACCAATTGCTCTCACCCCCACCCCAGTCACACATCAGGACCCTCCCAATACTTAGAACCATTGCTTAATGTCGCAACTTGTCTGCTCCATAGAATTGAGGCATGTAGCTCAATACCCGAGGTGCCTCGGCCCTCACCATTCAGGCTCAGGGACTGAACCAGCCACCCAAAATGGACATGCCACAATTTCTAAGTCACAGCAACACGGAGTTTGGACCTGTCAACCAGAGGATGGCGAATGGTCTATAGTTACCTAAAGAATGGGTGCAAATAACTTAAGAATGGGTGATGGCCTTTTCTGCTTCAATTTTGACACCAAGGGTGGACACCAAGAGGAGGCAGGATTCAGTAGGTTGGTCCATTTCCATGTCATGAACCCACCCCCTATGGTGCATTTCCACAAGCACATTGCAGGTAGGGCTCCCCAGTAAGGATGGGGAGTATTTCATTCCACCAAGTTAGGATGAATTAGAATCCAGGGCCAGAATTTTGCATCGATGGCAGAAGTCATGCTGCCAAGCCTGGAAGCTGGGGGATTGACACCCCACTTCAGCAGGCACTGGGACAGAGAATTGCACTTTGCCAGCAGCAGCCAAGTAAATGGCTGTTTCTGGGGCTACAATCCAATTAAGGACATCAGCCCAACCCCCCCCCCCACCCCACAACAGCAACCAGCTCAATCAGAAGGCCAGCAACTCAGCAGCCTCAGCAACACCATCACTAGCATTGGCCATAGCTTCAGCTGTACCTGAATGATGAGGGTGCATCAATGGGTATTTGGGAGTCTGGGGATGTTGTAGGACTCAGCAAGCGGACAGCCATTGTTGCTGGGGTCCCTTATGTTAGCTATAGAGTGGCCACCCTGGAACCTGCTGGGTGGCTGCCATGTTTCACTAGGTGGTCTCCCCATGCAGCCGTGACATTAGTAAAATGCCCATGGAGGTGGCAAGTGGCACTTAATTTGCCACTCAGGTAGATCAATTGAACTCCCGGTGGGCGGCTGGTCTGCCACCTTTCGCCCCACTGGAAAAATGGCATGGTGATGAGAGGAGACCGGGCACACCTGCCCATGTCATTTTACCAGCCATCCCACCTCCAGCCTGTCAACAATGGGCCTGGAAAATTCCAGCCCAGGTTTCAAAGAGGGAACGGTAGACTATCCTTAAACTCTCATAGTGAACCTTGAATTTAATCTCTTCCTATCTAACATTCAAACCCTCGTTGGCCAGGTTTCCCCATTTCGGAACTCTGTCATATCCATCTATGCCTCTTAACCATCAAGCAGTGTGATGGTAATCCTTTAAAAATGTGACTTCCCAATGGAAAGAGAGTAGCACAGTGTTCGAAGATGGCCCATTGGAGAAATAAATGGAGAGAGGTTAAAAAGCAACATGAGTGTTGGTTGCTAATATTTGCTGGTTGTCATCCATGAACCATTCGGAGTTTCATAATTGTGTCATCAGAATCCCTATCATAAATTACAGTCTATTGATCATTTACAATTTTTATGAGAGTGGATCTGGGGTGGCCTTTCAATATTAAACATAAATATTATTTTTCTGTCTATTATTCTGCAGATCAAACTAATATTGATGAGTTTAGAAGAAATTTTGAGGAACTGCATGGGGAGCAAAGATACAAAGACACAATCCAGCATTATGATGCAGACTCACTACATAGTACAACAGTCACAGACTGGTGAGTAGACTTGAATTTCAAAATATTAACTTACACATTACAACTGTATGTCTGAGGGATTCAAAATCTCTGAAGATGCACTAAGACTGATTAACATTGATAGACATGGCCCGCAAGAAGTATATGTTATTCAGGAATTGATTGATTGCACAAAGCCAAGAGATATGCACAAGTGATAACTAGGTTGCCATTTTGCCTCAATGGAAATTTGACAGATTTGAACTGCCAGAAAGGGTTAGGTTTAAATTGGTTAGAACTTGTTTCCAGCCTAGACTGCAATTATGTTTGACACTTTAGAAAAGATGTGAAAGTCCTTGAGAGGATGCAGAAGAGATTTACCAGAATAGTTCCAGGGAAGGGGTTGGGGGGGGGGGGGGGGTTGGGGTTGTTAGTTACAAAGTTAGTTTGGAAAGGCTGGGGCTGTTCTCCTTGGAATAAGGAGAGTGAGGGGAAATTTGAAGAGGTGTACAAAATTAATACAGGCTTGGATAAGGTAGAAGAGGAAAAACTATTCCCATTAACTGATGGTACAAGAACTAGGAGACACAGATTTAAGATTTTGTGCAAGAGATACAGGGGCATGTGAGGAAGAACTTCTTTACAAAGTGAGTGGTAATGACCTGGAAATTGCTGCCCATGAGGGTGGTGGAAGCAGAAACAATTAATGATTTCCAAAGGAAGATGAAGGAAAGTACTTGAAGGAAATAAACTTGCAGGGCTACAGGGACCAAGCGGGGGAGTGGGACTGATTGGATTGCTCCATGGGGAGCTGGCATGGACTCGATGGGCTGAACAGCCTCCTTCTGTGCTATAAATGACTCTATGACTCAACATATTCATGGCATCAGGAGCACTTCTCTGGACCTTTCATGATAGGTCATTGACAGCCCTATCGACACTACAAAATCTTCCTCACTAACACCTGGGGCTTGTGCCAAAATTGGGAGAGCTGTCTCACAGACTAGTCAAACAACAGCCTGACATAGTCATCTTCACGGAATCATACGTTGCAGATAATGTCCCAGATACCACCATCACCATCCCCGGGTATGTCCAGTTCCAACAACAGGATCCAGCAGAGTTGGCGGCACAGCGGTATACAGTCAGGGGGGAGTTGACCTGGGAGTCCTCAACATCGACTCTAGCCTCCATGAAGTCTCATGGCACCAGGTCAAACAAGGGCAAGGAAACCTCTTGCTGATTACCATGTGCCGCCCTCCCTCAGCTGATGAATCAGTGCTCCTACATGTTGAACACCACTTGGAGGAAGCACTGAGGGTGGCAATGGCGCAGAATGTACTCTGGATGGGGGACTTCAATGCCCATCACCAAGAGTGGCTTGGTAGCACCACCACAAAACGAGCTGGCCGAGTCCTAAAGGACATAACTGCTAGACAGGATCTGCAGCAATTGGTGAGGGAACCAACAAGAGGGAAAAACATACTTGACCTCATCCTCACCAACCTGTCTGCCACAGATGCATCTGTACATAACAGTATCGGTAGGAGTGACCACACAGTCTTTTTGGAGATGGAGTCCCGCCTTCACATTGAGGATACTCTCCATCATGTTATGTGGCACTATTACCATGCTAAATGGGATAAATTTTGAATAGATCTAGAAACTCAAGACTGGGCATCCATGAGGCGCTGTGGGCCATCAGCAGCAGTAACAGAATTTTACTCAACCACAATCTGTAACTTCATGGCCCAGCATATCCCCCACTGTATCATTACCACTAAGCCTGGTGATCAACCCTGGTTCAATGAAGAGTGCAGGGGCCATGCAAGGATCAGAACCAGGCATACCTAAAAATGAGGTATCAACCTGGTGAAGCTACAACCCAGGACTACTTGCATGCCAAACAGTGAGAGCAGCAAGTGATAGAACTAAGCGATTCCACAACTAACAGATCAGATCTAAGTTCTGAAGTCCTGCCACATCCAGTCTTGAATGTTGCTGGACAATTAAGCAACTCTCTGGAGGAGGAGGCTCCACAAATATCCCCATCCTCAATGATGGAGGAGCCCGCACATCTCAAGGCTGAAGCATTAGCAACAATCTTCAGTCAGAAGTGCCAAGTGGATGATTCATCTTGGCCTCCTCCGGAGGTCCCCAGCATCACAGATGCCAGTCTTCAGCCAATTCGATTCAATCCATGTGATATCCAGAAAGCATTGGGTACTTAAAGGCTACGGGCCCTGACAATATTCTAGCAATAGTACTGAAGGCATGTGCTCCAGAACTTGCCGCGTCCCTAGCCAAGCTGTTCCAGCAGAGCTACAACACTGGCATCTAACCAACTATGTGGAAAAGTGCCCAGTTATGTCCTGTACACAAAAAGCAGGACAGATCCAACCCGGCCAGTTACCGCCCCATCAGCCTACTTTCCATCATCAGTAAAGTGATAAAAGGGGTCATCAACAGTGCTACCAAGTGGCACTTGCTTAGCAATAACCTGCTCACTGACGCTCAACTTGGGTTCCACCAGGATCACTCAGCATCCGACTTCATTACAGCCTTGGTTCAAACACGGATAAAAGAGCTGAACTCCCGAAGTGAGGTGAGAGTGACTGCCCTTGACATGAAGGCAGCATTTGACCGAGTGTGACATCAAGAAGCCCTAGCAAAGCTGGAGTCACTGGGAATTAGGGGAAAACTTTCTGCTGGTTGGAGTCATACCCAGCACAAAGGAAGATGGTTGTGATTGTTGGAGGTCAATCATCTCAGCTCCAGGACATCACTGCAGGAGTACCTAAGGGTAGTGTCCTAGACCCAACCATCTTCAGCTGCTTCATCAATGACCTTCCTTCCATCATAAGGCCAGAAGCGGGGGTGTTCGCTAATGATTGCACAATGTTCAGCACTATTCGCGACTACTCAGATACTGAAGCAGTCCATGTCCAAATGCAGCAAGACCTGGACAATATCCAGGCTTGGGCTGACAAGTGGCAAGTAACATTTGTGCCACACAAGTATCAGGCAATGACCATCTCCAACATTAGAAAATCTAACCATCGCCCAACATTTAATGGCATTACCATCACTGAATCCCCCACTATCAACATCTTGGGGGTTACCATTGACCCGAAACTGAATTGAACTAGCCATATAGATACTGTGGCTCTGAGAGCAGGTAAGAGACTAGGAGTCTTCTGGTGAGTAGCTCACCACCTGACTACAAGACACAAGTCAGGAGAGTGATGAAATACTCCCCACTTGCCTGAATGAGTGCAGCTTCCACAACACTCAAAGAATGTGACACCATCTAAGACAAAGCAGCCCGCTTGACTGGCACCCCATTCGCAAACATTCACTCCCGCAACCACTGACAAATAGTGGCAGCAGTGTGTACCATCTACAAGATGCACTGCCAGAATTCACCAATGCTCCTTAGGTAGCGCCTTCCAAACCCACGATCACTACTGTCTAGAAGGATAAGAGCAGCAGCTGAATGGGAACACCACCACCTGGAAATTCCCCTCCGAGCCACTCAACATCTTGACTTGGAAATATGTTGCCGTTCCTTCACTGTTTCTGGGTCAAAATCCTGGAACTCCCTCCCTAACAGCACTGTGGGTGTACCTACATGACATGGACTGCAGCTGTTCAAGAAGGCAGCTCACCACCACCTTTTCAAGGGCAACTAGTGATGGGCAATAAATGCTGGCTTAGCCAGTGACACTCACATACAGTAACTGAATAAAAAGGGCTCCAGTCTCCTTGCTCCCATCAATCAGCCACCCAAAGTTTAAAATCTTTCTCCACTCTGCTATAAAGTGCTCTTTTATCCATTATCTTAACAATGGGTGCTGACCTATTAAAATAAGCAAATTGATGCCTCTTTTATAACACTTATGAGGGGCCTAGATAGGGTAGACAGTACAGGCAAGTGCCCCCTAGCTGAGGGGTCAATTACCAGGGGGCATAGATTTAAGGTGATTGGTAGGATTAGAGGGGACATAAGGAAAAGCTTTTTCACCAAGAGGGTGATGTGCATCTGGAATTCGCTGCCTAAATCGATGGTTGAGGCTGAAAGACTCAACTCATTTAAAAGAAACCTGGATCTACACCTGAAGTGCTGTTACCTGCAAGGCTACGGACCAGGTGC
Organism: Carcharodon carcharias; assembly: GCF_017639515.1. Taxonomy (NCBI): domain Eukaryota; kingdom Metazoa; phylum Chordata; class Chondrichthyes; order Lamniformes; family Lamnidae; genus Carcharodon; species Carcharodon carcharias. Next base: position 167,504,258 of record NC_054470.1, read on the forward strand.
TGGAAAGTGGGATTAAAATGAGCGGCTAGTTTCTTCTTCATCTTCTTCAGGCATGATGGGCTGAATGGCCTCTTTCTGCGCCATAGTTTTTCTATGGTTTCTACTGATGTCACAGGAGTGAACTAGATTCCAGCTCCTAATAGCAGGAACATTACACTTAACAAGAAATTAAGTATCAATTTTATAAGTGTCATCACACTGGCTGAGTGTTTAGTGGCAATTATTCCAATATGTTTCTTATGTTGCAATCTTTAACTTTAGGAAAATAGAGAATAATGTTGATGGGTCAGGGGATGCATCACAAATACTGAATGATCAGAACTTAACATTACTCAGTGTCGAGCAGCATTTACATGGATCGGATAGGAAAAGTGCTTCACCCCTTTCAGGAAAAGAAATCAACTGGAAGTTGCAGAAATTGGATGGTTGTATTGATGAGATCCTGAAGGTAATTCATTAACTTTCCAGTGGCGGTGCAGTAAACTGAGTGATCCCGCCCCCCCCCCTTTTTTTTGGCAGTGGATTTAATCACTATACAGAGATGATTAACTGTGTTTCATGGTCAATTTCCTTAAAGCTGCATCGATAGTAAATTGGATGTCACTTCAACCATTTCAAGGTGGGCTGTGATACCCTCCATAGTTGGAAAGCATGTTGCTACTCATTAGGTAGGCTTATATATGGAGAATACCATTTGGGTGAAAGACTGGAGGGCTACCAAAGCCTGGAGAGCTGTAAGTCCCCTGAGGGCACCTACAGGAAAAGGAAAGAGCGGGGAAAATTGGGTGGATGATAAGTGGAGCTGATACACCAGGGTGGAAATTTATTCTGTACAGAAATATTTAACTTGATATCCCAGAGTAAGGATATCATAAAATGAATGAGGAATGTTCCACATATCCCCAAAAGAGGCAGGCATAGCTAGGACCCATTTGGGTACCCATAGCAACACCTTTCATTTCGAGGAAGTGAGATGAGTTAAAAGAGAAGTTGTTCAATGACTGAACAAGTTCAGCCAGGCAGAGGAGGGTGGTGGTCGATGGGAAACTGCTTAGGCCTCCGTTCAAGGGAAAAAAGATCATTAGGCTATCCGGGTAGGAGACGGAGGCGCAGAGACAGAAATTGGATGTCCATCATGAAGAGGAGACAGTTAGGACCACGTAATTGTCTGATCTGATGCCTCTGGGATGCACTGGTACTTTCAAAGTGAGGGCAGGGGCAGAAGGGAATTGGGAACCTGTTCACCTCCAATTGACAACCCAGTAAGCTCCTTCAGGAGCACTGGCTGGGAAAGGCCAGAAAGTAATTTTCAGTTCACAAATTGCCAAGCCCAAAGAATTTGGTACATGTTAGTGTGCAGCTGTCAGTTTCAATACAGGAAGCAAATAAGCGATTTTTTTTATGCCACTAGGAGTTTTTGGGTGTATTGGGAGCAGTACCTTCTTGTTGACTTTTGGTCACTTCTCTGTGCATTAAGGTTGCTGGCCCTCCAATGTCCTGTTTCCTCTCCTCTGCAATGCAGCGATGGGCCCTATCATGGCTGCATTTACATTTGAAGATAGCATCACATGAACATTAGTAATGCGGCGCAGTTATCCAGGCATTGGGTTCCCAGTCTCAGATTGAAAATCAGGCTCCCTTTGTTTAAATTTAATGCTGCTCACATAGACACCGTAATTTTAGTTGATGACTAATCTTTACTTCTTTTGAATGACAGAAGAAAACTTTCAAATAACCTAATTTCTGGTTTGAGCCTCTCTCCATTATCAATTTTCCTCATCCTCTCCTAAGTGGAATTGGTTTCTGGCTAGGATAGGAATACAGCTATATTTGTGCCTTGAACTGCCTAACATTGCCTCATTAAAGCATTCGATTTGATGTAGAAGTATTTAAATAAACACCTAGCACAGGGTTCACTTCATGGATATCAGCCCTTAATTATGAACTAATGGGTTAATTTCTTTTCTCTGTCCATTGTACGTGGGCGTTACTGGCTAAGCCATCATTTTTTTGTCCATCCATAATGGCCCTTGAGAAGATGGTGATGAGCTGCCTTCTTGAATCACAGAAATCTAGGTGTTGTAGGAATACCCATCGTGCTGTTAGGAGAGTTCCATGATTGTGACCCAGTGACAGTGAAGGGACCGCGATATAGCTCCAAGTCAGGATTCTGTATGTGGCTTGGAGGGGAACTTGCAGCTGGTGATGTTCCAGTGCATCTGTTGCTCTTATCCTTCTAGGTGGTAGATGTCGCAAATTTGGAATGTGCTGCTGCAATGCATCATGTGGATGGTACACACAGCTACCAATGTCGGTGGTGGGTGGAGTGAGTGTTTAAGGTAGTAGAGGGGGATCCAATCAATTCCAAGTTATTAGGATACTTTCACCTCAAAGTAGCACTCAGCAATTTGTTATAGAGCTTGGAGTATGCCAGTTATTAGCACTAGCCCAGAAGAATCCAAATGTTACAGATTTCAGATAAATTCTTTTGGAAATGCATACCTCTTGTGAATGAAACCCACTGATTCCATTTCATCTCCCTGCCTAGCAATACCTTTCGTTACTTTTGCAGCAGCTCTTATTTGTTTAAAGATGCTTGTTTGTGTTTATAATTACCTTAAATGTGCAACAATTGTTTAATTCATATTAGAAATCTCCCAGAATTACCACTGTTACTTGAAAGAGATCACAGCTGTTGGGTCATCAAGAAAGGAAAGCCGATAGAATTTGTCAAACAAAGTTGTTTTGCAAGTAGGGGGTCACAAAACCAGCAACCTCAGGACCAAAGCCGTGCCAGATTTCAGATCTTGCTGGATTTGAGGTCAGGTGGTTCAGTGGGAGGTAGGGCCAAGCTAGGTCAGGTGGGATCAAGGGTCACACAGAATGTGGGAATAGACCGGCATACAAGCAGATAACTAGTGTGGTGCCACAACCTGCCAATGCAGTGCCTAGCCGAATTGTCCAGGTCAGGTTTTTAAAATTTTATTCAATTAAAATTGATGCATGGCACATTCTAAAAATATATGGTTTTCGGACAACTCCAACTTTTCGACAGCCTGATTTGAGACACTCTGTCTGTAATAATGATTCTATTAAATTATTTTTATGTATTGCTTTGTAATTCTTGTTTTTATTGTGTTATAGGTGGCAGGTCCTCAAAACTAAAGCAAGATGAAAGTGAAATTCTGATCCGTCTGTGCACAAACATCTGAAGAACGGAATAGTGTAGCAGCTGTGTGGGCCACTTGATCACTAAAGTGACATAATGTGCAATATCCCCTTTGTATTTAAATGTATACATGGAACTGTGCACTGCATTAGTTGCAGAAATGTGTTAAATCCCAAAGGTCTTATTTGTATATGAATGCTGAGGGTGCAAGCAGAAGCAAAATGTACTTCCAAAGTTTAACATTCAGCTCAATTACAATAAATAATTTATCTTTCAAACATGAGCAAATAAAAACTATTTTATGCTAAATTCTAGAAAGTGGGTGGTTGCCAGTTTTTTGGGGACTTTTTTAAAAAGCAAAGGGAATCTTAAACACACCAAAGGAGTGGAATAATAAAATTTCTAAGATTGAATTCCAATTATAATGTATTTTATAATCATGCATAATAGTGTACAAGGAGAAAAATTGGTCACTTTGTGCAACAAAATTGTTGATGATTTTTACTGGATTTATGATGTCACTAAACTTACTGCCAAAAGTAATTCTTCCTCCAGTCGTAAAATTTGATTGCAATCTTATTTTTGAGCTTGTATTGGTACTGAGATAAGTGGTTTTAATTGCTTTTAGCTCCCATTTTATGATGATAGATAAACTCACACATGGTTGATTGATATTTCAGACAGGCTCTGATTGGCACTGTAACTCAAAAATCAACCTGTGTCCCTATGCAATTTCAATTTAACTATTCATTTTCACATGTCAGCCAACACTCAGGGCTGTTTAGCATGGGTCAATTTTTCTGAGAGTCTCAAACTGCCCTTAAACCAAACTTTCCTCCCGGGTTGCCAACAGCAGAGTCTGGAGGATGCCATAGCCAATTGCGTGAGATAAGTGGTTTTAATTGTTTTTAGCTCCCATTTTATGATGAAAGATAAACTCACATATGGTTGATTGATATTTCAGACAGACTCTGAATAGCCACTGTACTTCACCAATAGTGCAGCAGGGGACAAACAACATTGGTGAAGTTGCATCAGTATTGTGCAAATGCTAATTTCAGTTTCTGCCGGGTGAGTTTGATCTACACTACAGGAGCTCTTCAGCAGAAATGTGGCGCATCAGAACTTACCTGAAGTAACAATTATTTTGTATTCTCGAATGGTTTGACGGCCACTTGACTATTAAACATGTCATTGAAACCACACAGCCTGATTAACTGACAACACTGTCAAATTTTGAAAGACAATTTTATTATCAAAGCAGCTAGACTCAAAGTATTCACTCTCATGTCCAATCAAACATCTGGGTTTTGGAATCAGAATCAAGGATTAAATTTACAAATTGGATGCATCATTTACTTGTCTAGTTTGCATTAAAACCTGGGGTAATAATGTAATGACATTTGTAAACTGTGGGCAGGTATCACGTGACTGAATGTCACATGATCAAATCTCCAGGAGTATATCAGAGCTGAATTAATTGGTAACCTTAGCTGAGACTGTGTCCTTTTTGTAAAAAATACTGTTGACGAGCTGTTCCTGGATTTCTACAAAACACAGGCTATTCAGTGGGAAAGGGATTGCTTATTCAAGAAAGGGAGCAGCCAGGGTTCAGTTGCAGAATTCAAAGCTTATATCAACTGACCCCTGCAGTGTAGATGAACATTACTGGGCCTGGTCTCAGGTCAGATTTAAGGTGACACAGAAGCAAAATACTGCAGATACCGGAAAGCTGAAATAGAAACATAAAATGCTGGATATACTGGCAGCGACCTGAAACGTGACTCTGTTTCTCTCTCCTCTGATGTTGCCTGACCTGCTAAGTATTTCCAGCACTTCCCTTTTTTCTTTCAGATTTGAAGTGAGTTTGGGTTTCAACTTTAATCTGGATTCTTTGGTGTAATATTTAATCTACAGGTGAGATTAATGCTCTTTAGCTCCCTATCCCTGGGGAGAAAGGTGTGGGAGGATTATTGAGGTTAATTGATTCTTTGTGGGATCATGTACTTCTGATGGTGATCATGTTTTGGCCTTTAGAAGCCCGATCTAAGTTGTTGTTCATTGGGAATTCCAACATAACTTAGGAACCTTTCCAGATACTTTCTCAGGGAGGGCTGATTGTAGGAGTGAGGGTGAGGCAGAAGGAGATTCATTCAGTGTGTTGTCACCACTGCCCCTCTCACCTAACCAAGATTTTTAAATATTTGTTCATGGGATGTGGACGTCACTGGAAGAGGCAATATTTATTGGCCCTCCCTAATTGCCTGTAGTTAAGAGTCAACAACATTGCTATAGGTCTGCTGTCACACATACACCAGACTAAGTAAGGACAGCAAAATTCCTTCCCTGAAGGACATTAGTGAACCAGATGGGTTTTTATGACAATCCAGTAATTGTTTGGTCACCATTACTGATATTAGCTTTCATTTATTTAATTAACCAAATTTAAATTCTCTAGCTGCCGTGATGGGATTTGAAATCTCATCTCTGGACCATTAGTCCTGGCTTATGGGTTTCTAGTCTAGTAACACAATCACGCTACTTTTCCCACTAGAGCTCTTTGGCTGTACCTTACATGAGGCAGAAATCTGGTACTTGTTGCTTTCATCCCAAATTTCTGTTCCCTTAAGAGTGATCCGTATACTCTTTGCCCTTTCAGGCCATTCAAAATTCCTCCTCACTATGAAGAACAGAGCGGGTAACATTGGCACTGATTTAAGTTGTTCTTATCTCAGTGAACAGAGGTATAAAGATGATCGAAAACACTTGTGTAATTCTACATTGTTTAGTTTTAGTTATAGCCGCATAGTATTTACAAAAAACATCATTTCACCGGACGGGCTCAGAATGAGAAATTTCCATACTCCACAAGTTGCATTTTGTTTTAAGTAATATGATTGAGATAGAACAAGGACATTCTGGAGAGTGCGTTCAGTATTTTGCTGACTGGCAAGCTGGTTTTATGATAGGCAAAGCTTTTTATTCCACAAGCCATTTCATTAATAAGCCATTACACGATTGACACTCTTGTAGTTCAAGTTGTTTATCACCCTGCAAAGAAAATGAACTAGAAATCTTAGTACTGTAAAGGTTTCACACAAAGCATATAAATTAGGAATAAAATTTCAAGACAACATTTCTTAAACCTGGTACCTGAGAAGCTAACTATCCTGTTTTGATGGAACTACTTTGATTACATTACCCCTTATGTCTGGAGGTCACTAGTTGAAACTATCCCCAAGCATTATGCATCATCCTGTATATTTCTTCCCAAGCCATTTTAAGAGGTATGAAAAAACAGCACTTCCCTTCTCCACATTTTCAATCTATACTTTGCTTCTAGGTTGGTAGCTCATTATTTTGCATAGAATTTTTTTTATTGATTTACAGGATGTGGGCGTCCCTGGCTAGGCCAGTATTTATTGCCCATCCCCAATTGCCCTTGAGAAGGTGATGATGAGCTGCCTTATTGAACTGCTTCATTCCCTGTGGTGTAGGTACACCCACAGTGATTTTGGGGAGGGAGTTCCAGGATTTTGACCCAGCAACAGTGAAGGAACAGAGACATATTTCCAAGTCAAGATGGTGCATGTCTTGGAGGGGAACTTCCAGGTGGTGATATTCTCATGTATCTGCTCGCCTTGTCATTCTTGGGTTTAGGAGGTGCTGTCTAAGGATCCTTGGTGAGTTTCTTCAGTGTATTTTGTAGATGGTGCACACTGCTGCCACAGTTCATCAGTGATGGAGAGCATGAGTGTTTGCAGAAGGGGTGCCAACCAAGTGGGCTGCTTTGTCCTGGATGGTGTTAAGTTTCTTGAGTGTTGTTGGAGCTGCACTCATCCAGGCAAGCAGAGAATATTCCATCACACTTCTGACTTGTGCTTTGTAGTTAGTGGACAGGCTTTGGGAAGTCGGGGGAGAGTTACTTACTGCAGGGGTTATTAGTCTCTGGCCTGCTCTTGTAGCCACAGTATTTGTAGCTAGTCCAGTTCAGTTTCAAAGGGTCAATGGATGTTGATAGTGGGGGATTCAGTGATGGTAATGCTATTGAAGTCAAGGGGCAATGCTTTGATCCTCTCTTGTTGGAGATGGTCATTGCCTGGTACTTGTGTGGCATGGATGTTACTTGCCACTTGTCAGCCCAAGCCTGGATATTGTCCAGGTCTTGCTGCATTTGGACATGGACTGCCTCAGTATCTGAGGAGTCAGCAATGATGCTGAACACTATGCGATCATCAGCGAACATCCCCACTTCTGACCTTATGATGGAAGGAAAGTCCTTGATGAAGCAGCTGAAGATGGTTGGATCTCATCCCACCCCCATTGCTATTTTACCCACAATAGGGGTAGACCCACACCACGTGGGTAGCCCACCAGCTTTTACTGGATGAGCTGTTGGTGGGTATGAGGTGGGGGGACAATTTCATTTTGGGGTTCCCTGTGCCCTTCGGAGGCACCAGCCCCCCCCCAAGGTTATATTTCCCCTTTAACCCTTTCCCCCCGCCTCTCAAACCCAGCCCCACACCCCTAGCTCCCTCACTGCCAGCTAGGTCCCGCTGATACCCCAGGCTTACCTTCAGCCTAGCCTCCATAACCTCCTGTTCTTCGGGGACTGGCTATAATCCCAGCAGTGGCCACCACTTGAACCTTTAATTGGCCACTTATGAGGCTCAGTTGGTCGGGGGTGGGTAGGGGGACTTCGACCTTCTCCATCCTGGACTTAATCAGGGTGAGTCAGGAAGTGGACAGGCTCTCCAACCCATGCCTTCCTGCCACCCAGTCTGTTTCTGGGGGAGGAGCAATGGATAACCCCCAACGTTTCAGGTTTGTGACCTTTGGGGGTCCGAAACATTATAACACTGCTCTCTCTCCCGAAGATACTGCCAGAGATTTCCAGATCTCCAGCATCAGTGGTATTTTGCTTTTGTATTAAATAAGATTTGCCTTTAACAAGTCTGTGTTGGCTTTTCTTACTTAATCCGCATTTGTCCAAGTGGCTGTTAATTTTGTCTCAGATTATCATTTCAGAAAGCTTTCCCACTACCTAGGTTAAATTGATTGGTCTGTAGTTGCTGGGTTTATCCATACAATCTTTTTAGAAGTATGTTGTAACATTTGTAGTTTTGTTTGGAGCCAAACCCTGTAACTACGAAGCATTGGAAGATTGTGGCCAGTACCTCCACAAGTTCCACCTTTACTTGTCTCAGTATCCTTGGATTGCATCCCATCCAGACCAGGGAGCCCTAGCTTTGTTTGTTCTACCTTCCCCACTCTTGGGCATGTACCCCGACTGTACCCAAAACCACCTCCTCCTTAACGGTAGTTGGTTGTTCAATTATTGTTTTGTCTGCCATTCTTTGATTCCAACTTCACCCAGGGGAGATCTATTCTCACTCCACTGAAATTGGCCATGCTCCCTAAGTATTTTTGCTCCATATCGCTTCTTGTCTTTTTTTCATAGCTAATCTAAAGCTTATGATACAATGGTCACTATTTCCCATATCATCCCCTACTGACCCTTGATCTACTTGACCCATCTCATTCCCCAGAACCAATTCCAGCAATGCCTCCTTCCTTGTTGGGCCAGAAAATACAGCTCGAGAAAATTCTCCCGAACACACTTCAGAAATTTTCCCCTCTCTCTGGCTTTTACACTATTACTATCCCAGTCTACATTAAGAAAATGAAGTATCCCATTATCACTACTCTATACTTCTCTGTAATTTCCCTGCAAATTTACTCCTTTATATGTTTCCCAGCAGGTGGTGGCCTATAGAATAGATCCACGAGTGTAATGGCACTTTGAATGTTTCTTAAACAGGGGATAGGCTTTGCTACCAAAAGTCAACTCGACACAATTTTATTTCTTGAACAGGTCTGGATGAATGCATCATGACAACTTTAGGCATTTCCACACATGTGATCACACACAATCTGTACATTCAAGGAGTGGGTGTGTTTCTGTATCAAGCCACAAAGCTACACGGGTGCTATCAGTTATACCCTAGACCTCGGAAAAGCCACAAGCCCTCTTAAAGCTGAATTGCCTGACTTCACTGCTGCCTTGATGGTGCTGAATCTCCAGCTGTCCAGTAAAGTGCACCAGCCACCTAGACCTTTATTGCACCCTGCTGATGTTACAGAGTTTGCCATGTAGCTGCCTAAAATGAGTATGTGCCACTAAATTGAATGTACTTGTCACCTTTGTGGTCACAGAGAAGGCAGTACAGAAAGATGACTGTGGATGTGGATCCTCATCCATTAAGTGGCACTTATATTTTTTTAGTGAACTGTCCAATACATGCCTAAGAACTTTATTTAACTTAACTGACCATCCATATGTTAGCTAGTGTTTCATGTACCTTTTCATAAAGTTTGATCTCTATCCCAGCCTGGAACCAGTCCAGATCTCTTTTGCAAAGAATCAGCAAGAGCTAGCAACTTATTCTACTATCGTCTGGGAAAAGATGAACCAGCCAACATCTAACCTTGCCCTACTCTTGCATAACTTAAATGTATGACCTCTGGTCTCCTCCAATTGAAATAAATTTATCAATGGAACATAAGCTAGTTCGTTAACTATTTTATATACCTCTATCTAGTAATTCCAAAGGCTATGCATTTGCAAAGTGAAAGGCCAAGCTTTTTAAGCCTGTCTGAGGTTTTCGAAGTTGGATATAATTCACATGACATTCCTCTAAGACTCTATTTCATCCACCTTCCAAACCCATAACTTTTAGCACCAAGAAGAACAAGGGCATGTGACATCTGGGAACACCACCACCTGAAAATTCCCCTTCTTCACCCTGACATGGAATATTCACAGTCGCTGGTTCAAAGTCCTGGAACTCCTTTCCTAACAGCACTGTGGGGTACCTACATCGTGGAAAAATCGGTTGCTGCCAGTTGAGAAATCCAACTGGCCATAATTGACTTCCACTGGGACAACAGGTCACAACCGGTTTTTCCTAAATATAACTGGAGATTATAACTGGACACCAGCTGATATCCCTAATATTAGGGATTTAACAGAGACATTGAAATCTTACTGGAACTAGTTGACTGGTTTATTGGAACTAGTTGATTGGTTTACTGGCTTAACTGTATACAACGGGAATAACTGTCACATACAAGGGAAAACCTGTTGTGATTCCACTTGTCCATTCAACTTCAACTGTAACTGTTTGAATCTTACTGGGACCAGTTGGCTTCTGCTGGAATAATTTGACAGGCAAACTGGACTGAGTTGGAATTCAGTGGAGCCAGTTGCCATGAAGCTGCTTCAATGATTTTTTGAACTGGAAAATTTTAACAGTTGAAGCTAACTGGATTGACTTAAGAGGCTGCTTAAGTAAGGCAAAAAGGCATTGGTGAGTCAGAACACATTTTCACATCACATTTGCACATGTTAAAAAGAGCATAATGATATTTATCTCCTCACCTCACATATATGAATGCGTTGCACAAATACAAGTTTATTAACGCTGTGCATTTAACTATTTCAAGATTTTTCATTTTTTTCAGTACAGCAGCACACAAAGTTGACTTTGAATTTTCCGGCCCTGCCCGCCAGCGGGATTGTCCAGTCCTGCCAAAAGTCAATGGGCTTTCGAATGGGCTGCCGAATCTCCTGCGGCGGGTCCCGCCACGATGGGGTGGGAAAATCCAGGCTAAAGGGTCGCCTAATGACAAACTTTGTTGACAATAATATTATTTCAGTAATAGTACTGAAAACTTCTCAGGGTAGGAGAAGGAAAATCAAAAGAATTTTCCTCATTGGAGAAGCATGAAAAAAGCCATTACGGGGGTGACCATTGTCATAAGTACCTTAGTTGTCATAATGTAGTGTCAATTATAACTCTGCAGTAGCATTCCTTACACCCAAAGTGATTAGGAAATAAGCTCACATTCTCTGATAACCCCTGTCAAGAATGGATAATGGTAAAACCTACATGGACATCAGTTAAGAACGAGTTCAAAAAATAGCAGATATAAGTGGAATGAAACTCAAAAACAAAACAAATACAAATGAACATAAGAAATAAACAAATACAAGTTAGGAACATAAGAAATGACTAATATTACAAATAAACATACAAATACAATGGGGGAGATAGTCCCTTGCTGTCCTTTCTCCCTCTGGGCCATCTGTTCCCCCTCACTGGTCATGGCTGCCTCCTGCCTGCCCCAGTACTCCCATTACCTCCCCAAGTACTCAATGCTTCTTTCCCGCACCCCATCATGGCCCCCTCCCAGCACCCCCACCCTCCTCCCCAGCATTCAACGCCATGCTCCCGCTGCTTGCCACCTTGGCCCTGATCACCAAATCTTGCTGGGGCCAATTGCCCTCCTTCCAGTTACACCTTAGGGAGAATGAATGGCTCAGGAGGTGTGATCGGAAGGAAGCTGAGTGGCCCCAATGAGGGATTCGGCAACCTGGAGGCCAGGAATCAGCAGGAGAGAGGCATCGAATTTCGTGGGACAGGGAAGCAAGTACTATGGGGGTGGGAATGGCCATAAAGGAGAGCGGAAAGGAAGCATTCAGTACTGGGGAGGGCATTAATGGCCGCTACCAGCAAGCGGGAGAGAAGCAGTCATTACTGGAGAACAGGAGAGAGACACTGCAGTCACCCTCAAGCTGGCCAGAGCCAGTCGAGGCAGAGAGAGAGAGAGAGAGAGAGAGACAGAACAATGCTGGGGGAGGCTCTGCCCACTACACCCTAATTGGTCAGCTTTACCAAAAACCACTTTCTGATTGGCCACAGTGTTTGTCAATCAGCAGGTTATGTCCCAGCCTCTGCAGTGTTACATTCTGGGTTGAGGAGGGAAAATTTGTTTTCTCGAATTTTCTCAGAGAGGAAGAGATAAAGATTTGACAGTTTTACTGGAGACAGGTCTGAGGCAATGGAGCTGTTTTAATATCACTTCTTTAAACATTCAAATAACACCTTTGCTCTTTTTTCGCAGGTGGATCTCTTTTTTCAATGCCTTAATTAATTCTTCGAGCAACTGTGCATCTGTCGAATTGTACAGCATCACATCAGCAACATAAATCCCTGTATGATGGGATGGATCCCATCGAACAGTGGTGGGCTACAAGAGGTAGAGTAGAAAGTGAATTTCGAGTTCTTAGCTCATCCTCATGCAGCCAATTCTCAATTCTCCTTGGAGTTTCACTCAATATTTTAGCAGAGAGGTCAGTGACTAGGGGGAATGATTGATAGAATGATTAGAGGGGAGATGAGAAAAAACATTATTCACCCAGAGGGCTGTGGGGGTCCGGAACTCACTGCCTGAAAAGGGTAATACAGACAGAAACTCTCAGTTTGTTGTCTGGATAAGCACCTCAAATGCTGTAACCTGTAGGGCTATAGACCAAATGCTGGAAAATGGGATTAAGCTGGGTGGCTCATTCTTTTGACTGGCACAGACACAATAGGCCAAGTGTTTTCTTTCTGTGCCATCAATTTCAATAATTTTCAAAACATTTTACAATCAATGTTGGTTTCAACAAAAAGTGGCAGATCACCATGATGGAAGATGCAGTGTTAAACCTGCCTCCATCACCTAATGACCTGTCATTCATTGAGACTGAACTGTTGAATAACCTCATGTAGAATCTGCAGTTAATCTATTTTACATGTACTATAATGAGTATGTTCCTGATTTTACTTATAGATAAAACCGCCAGGTAGTAGTGAGATACCAGAGTGAATGTGGAATAAAGCACACGGCTAAAGGATGAATTCATCATTCATCAAGACTTTGGGCGTTGGCATCTTTGGGTCCAATGATCCAGCAATCTGTTTAATTGCAGGCAACATAGAGAATGCAATTTCTTGCAGCAGGAAGTTGGCTTGGAGACCCTTTGTTACCTGTTTTGGAAGTCACCAACTAATTTCAAGCTTAAACTTCTCTTATTTTGTAGTATGTTTCACCAACCACCTCCAGACCCTGGAGAGGAGGTTTTCAAGAAAGAGTTATATCCGAAAAGATTCAGGACCTCAGTAAGAGACAGAAATCCAGTGAAACATTCAAATGTGTAAATGTAAATGCTTAAGTTCAGTATGTTGATTAACTCCTGCAATTTAACATTTCTGCATTTAACTGTGTTTTTTTTTTCATTCCTATACTGTTTATTTGGTTTTTTGGTCATGTGTTTTGTGTTTTCATACATCACAATAAAACTTGAAACTTACAGTGCAGTCCAGTCAAGTTATGTTTCATTACAGCACACACAGACATTACTGGTAATTTTTTTTTCATTTATTAGTAGTTTTTATATGAATGGAATGAATTACTTTTCTAGATTTCCCTTTTGCAAGTTTTGAATACTTAGCTGCAGGGTGCCTAGCTGTCCCACATTTTAAGGAACTGTCCATTTACTGTTTGTCCCACCAGGGATGCCTTGTGTCCCGTACTTTCTAGGACAGCCTGTGGAGACTGATCCTAGGAGTTTGCAGGGTGAGTTTGAGTGATTCAAGTGGCACCGCAATTGAGCGAGTTGTCCAGAAGATCTCTACAAGATAAGTTGCAACCCATGCATCTGGTCTCAATTAAAAGAACCCCTGCCCCTCTCAATCTCCCCCTCTCCACACTTAACAAATTTTCACCCCTGCTCAATACCCCCCCAACCCCAACCCAGTCTCATAGTCAAATTGTTCCTTTCAAAAAGAGTTGATCAACTAGGGCCAGTAAATTTAACCAGGCTAACTGGACACAACTAGAAGCAGGTTGATGACTCAAATGGAAATAATTCAATTGGGAACAACTCAGCTAGATAACTGGGAGTAGCTCAACTGGGACCTGTTCCAATTCCCATTTAAAATCCATTGACAACTGATTTTTCCATCCTCACCACCTCTTAAGGGCAACAGGGCATTAAATGCAGGTCTTGATAGCAATGCTCATATCCCAAGAACAAAGAAATAAATGCATGAGGGAGCCAAGTTGTACACTATATTCTAAATGTGACCTGACTAGGGGTCTTGTACAAACACAAAACAAAATCTGTATATTAGCTGGTATTTCATCATGATTACTATTGGCCAATGGGACTTCTTACTAGCATCGTTGAAACATGTAGGTTTTGTGAATGCTTTTTGGCTGATGAGGTTTCTCGAAAGCAACACTATTGTGGTTGACTCTTAAATGCCTTCTGAAATGGCCTCAGTTCTCAAGTGCAATCAGGATGGGCAATAGATGCTGGCCTAGCCAGCGAAGGCCCCATCCCATGGATGGATAGAAAAAGAATAAAATAATTGGAAACCACACAATTATTATTACCCAATGAGAATGGCTAAAATGGAGATTGCTGTTTTGCTTACATCTCAATATTTATCTGACATACAAACAATTGACTGACAAGTTGGTTAATTAGGTGCCATTGTTTACCTGTTGACATTTGCAGCAAGGACACTTTTAACTGGCCTGCTCTTTGGTCCAGCATTGGGTCGGAAAACTAAACCAGCTGTCGGAGCCTCTTTCTCAACTTTCTTTAAGGTATCGAAATGGGCTGGATAAACATCAAATGTGCCGGCTTTCATGCCACCAAGCTGAGAAGAACGGGAAAAAGAACATAAATGAACTCAATATCAATGTTACTGAGACAGGGGAAAAATGAAGGCATTATTAAAAATGGGAGTTCTAAATTGAAGCTGAAGTTGTCAACAGGGATTCGTAAACTTCATACAAAAATAATCAGGCAGCCATAAGTCATTGAATGAGGGATCGACATAATTAAAATAATAATCACAGTATCTTCTCTGAGCAAGGAAATGTAACTGTTGGATGAAATCTGCTGCTTTCATTAGATTTTTTTGGGTTAGCTTTTGGGAAATTTGAATCTATCAATTTGTGTGTGATGGGCACTTTGTGTGTGTAACAAACACACATTAAACACAAGAGTTTAGTATGGAATTAACAGTTCACATATAAAAATAAATTAAAACTGGATAGATAAATAAATTGTATATTTTTCATTCACAAATGCATAGATCTACAATATAACAAAAACTTGCATAGGGCATGCGTTTCCTATCATTATTTTTGGTTGCCCTTTTGTCAACTTTTCCCTTTGTAAATTGCTGGAGGGACGTTTCAACTTCATCAGGCACATAATCAGTGGCTACCCATTTTAGACCAACAAGGTGGAAAGTTCAAAATGATCTGTTCAATTTTTTTTACCAATTGCCATGTTACAGTTGCATACTTCTGCCAGGCGTTGGCAATGTGAAGTGGTTTCTACATTCACATTCTCAGCTTTGTCTAACATTTTATTTCGAACCGATCGTTCCTGTCAATTAAGTTCCGAGGTTAATTAAGTTTGTATCTATGAATTTAATTGCACTCTCTTGTATAACCACTGAATACATATCCTGCTGCTTTACAGATTTTATATAGAACTACTTTGAATTCTTGAAACCTACTACTTTAATTAGTAAACGTTGCCTTTTTGTTTGGTCACTTTGAATTTTCAAAGCATTCGTGTATTTATTTGATTTGGGTAATAAATGGCCACTTATCCATTTAAACAATTTTACTAACGTGTAAGGTCTCTTTTAACAGCTATTAAATCAATTTTAACAATTACTTCAATTTCTTTTTCCCTCCTATTGGCAACTTTAATTTTTGAGGGCATTTCTCCTGATTTCACGTTGACCACTTTAAATTCTTCAATCCTGAATCTTCACTTAAATCATATTGTCTGGTTCCATCGTTATTGTCTCTGCCATATTTCCTCTTTCTCTCTGCCATATTTCCCCTATGTCTCTGCAAATTCTCCCCCCTTTCTCCCCTTTGTCCCTGCCATATTTCCTCTTTCTCTCTGCCATATTTCCCCTATGTCTCTGCAAATTCTCCCCCCTTTCTCCCCTTTGTCCCTGCCATATTTCCCCTTTGTCCCTGCCATATTTCCCCTTTGTCCCTGCCATATTTCCCCTTTGTCCCTGCCATATTTCCCCTTTGTCCCTGCCATATTTCCCCTTTCTCTCTGCCATATTTCCCCTTTGTCCCTGCCATATTTCCCCTTTGTCCCTGCCATATTTCCCCTTTGTCCCTGCCATATTTCCCCTTTCTCTCTGCCATATTTCCCCTTTGTCCCTGCCATATTTCCCCTTTGTCCCTGCCATATTTCCCCTTTCTCTCTGCCATATTTCCCCTTTGTCCCTGCCATATTTCCCCTTTCTCTCTGCCATATTTCCCCTTTGTCCCTGCCATATTTCCCCTTTGTCCCTGCCATATTTCCCCTTTGTCCCTGCCATATTTCCCCTTTCTCTCTGCCATATTTCCCCTTTCTCTCTGCCATATTTCCCCTTTGTCCCTGCCATATTTCCCCTTTGTCCCTGCCATATTTCCCCTTTGTCCCTGCCATATTTCCCCTTTGTCCCTGCCATATTTCCCCTTTCTCTCTGCCATATTTCCCCTTTGTCCCTGCCATATTTCCCCTTTCTCTCTGCCATATTTCCCCTATGTCTCTGCAAATTCTCCCCCCTTTCTCCCCTTTGTCTCTGCCATATTTCCCCTTTCTCTCTGCCATATTTCCCCTATGTCTCTGCAAATTCTCCCCCCTTTCTCCCCTTTGTCCCTGCCATATTTCCCCTTTCTCTCTGCCATATTTCCCCTTTGTCCCTGCCATATTTCCCCTTTGTCCCTGCCATATTTCCCCTTTCTCTCTGCCATATTTCCCCTTTCTCTCTGCCATATTTCCCCTTTGTCTCTGCCATATTTCCCCTTTGTCTCTGCCATATTTCCCCTTTCTCTCTGCCATATTTCCCCTTTCTCTCTGCCATATTTCCCCTTTGTCTCTGCCATATTTCCCCTTTGTCTCTGCCATATTTCCCCTTTCTCTCTGCCATATTTCCCCTATGTCTCTGCAAATTCTCCCCCCTTTCTCCCCTTTGTCCCTGCCATATTTCCCCTTTCTCTCTGCCATATTTCCCCTATGTCTCTGCAAATTCTCCCCCCTTTCTCCCCTTTCTCTCTGCCATATTTCCCCTTTCCCTTTGTCACCAAACCAAATTGCCCCACAATTTCCTATGCCCTATCCCTGAACCCTTATTTTTCTCTAATTTCCCTCAACTCCCCTTATGCCCTCTCCAAGATCATCCTATCCATGAGACCCACCTCCTGCCCTCGTGACCTCATTCCCATTAAATTACTGACTACCCAAATTCCCTTCTGGTCCCTGTGCTGCTGGTTCTTTCTCCTCAGATTCTGCCCCCTTCCTTTTCAAAACTGCTGTCGTTACCTCCTCCTCCTCGCAAAACCTAGCCTCAACGCCTCTGTTCTTCCAAATGACCCCTCATCTCCAATCTCCAACCTCCCTTTTCTTTCCAAAGTTCTTGAATATCTTGATGTCTCACAAAGCTGTGCCCATTTTTCTCACTGTGCTTGCTGGAATCTCTCCAAGTAGATTTCTGTCCCTGTGAGAGCACCATGATCCTAACCAAAGTAGTAAGATCACATGCATACCGATTTTCCGGGAGACGGGGGTTTAAAAGGTGTTTCTATTTTTTTAACTGGTGGAGCTGGCTTTATTGGAGGTAAAATATTTTCACTCTTGTAGGGGTTACCATCAAAGTATTCCCGAGGGTAAAGGTTCAATCGAAATGGTCCTCCAATGCGCTGTTCTTTCTGTAAATGTACCACAGTGTAGTTAGTTAATAGAAATGGAACTGAAGGGTTAATGTATAGCTCCAACGTGAGAACAGATAAGTTAGGGTGTAGTGGAATAAAAGCACTTGAAGAACTTTAAATAAATATAGATTCTATCATAAGCAGGTTGGGCTTTGGACCTGGAAGCCGATGGTTGTGATGTGGATGGGGGTAGGGGGGTGGGGAGATCATGTCATGACTACAGAGCGTTCCCAAAGAAGGAAGCAGCAGCAATGAAGTGTAACAGTGTTCGGAGGGAGGTGGGGACAGCAAGAGGCTGAAAGAAGGTTCAGTGGAAGAATCAGACTTCAAGATGGGTTTTACAATCTCCAAGGTGGATAGTGTTATGGGCAAGTACCACAGCACCATCTATTTTAGAGGTAAAACTGTGGGCTTCAAGGCTAAGGAAGCAGTGGAGTCATAAGTTTTCAAACCAAACTAGGGGGACTAAACCAGAAGTTAATAAAATGATTAGAAAGAATCTGCCTTCAATTACAAAGAGCTACAGTGTTGGGCAAAAAAGTAATTTTATCAATTTTCGAGCACGCCCGAATGACCAGTTAGGCGTACCGACAAATGCAAATTTCTTTGAAAGAAAAAAAGAAGCACTTGTAAGACTCAGAGGGCATTTTGAAGAGAAGGGTTTTGTCTGCCGCTTTTTTCAGAAATTGAAAGTTCAAAGAGAGTGTGGATACTGGGTCACAGATTTGATTATAATAAAACCAACACAGCAATAAAGTGCACCAGCAAAGACTTATGCACTATCAGGCCTGCTACTAGTAGCCCAGTGATGCTCTGGTGATGGGTCCAGAGTCAGATTCGGGGATTGTGGTGGGGTCAGGGGGAGTGAGGATGAGGGGAAGGGGTTTTCAGGATCCGAAAAAGTTAGGGATTCAAGAATCACAGGGCTAGAAATTGTAGTGTCAGATTGGGGGACAGTAAAGTGGACTGGGGTTGAGGATTGGGAGCAGAAACAGTTGAGAAAGGGCTGGGTTAAATGAGGGATCAAGAGAAGCACTTATACTCCCCGAGATCTTATGTTCAGGTAAATAAATATAAAAAAAAACTTACCTGAAGGTTGCAGGTGATTCCAAGGCCTGGTTTCCATTGTGATTTGACTCAGGGCAAGCCAAGCCTGTGGACGGAGCCTCCTGTGGGGCATTAGGCCCCTTATTCAAATATACAAAGGGTCTAATAACTGTTTCAGATGCGAGTAAAGAAGGCCTATTATTTTCCTTTCCAAATATGATGGGTGACTACTTTCTGGCCAGAAATCTTCATCTGTTTCCTGCCTCCCATACTGGGGGCTTAGTAGACCAGTTAGAGCCCAAGATCAGGGAGCAATTAAGGCCTTCAACTAAACATTTAATAAAGGCATTAATTGACATAAAAGACAACTAAATTTGTAAATGTAATCACACTGCTATGAAACATATATTTTGTAAGACTTCCAACTGCATTTAAAGCATAATTTTGGATGTTAGAAATTTCAATATCTGGAAAATATAGCAGACAAAACATGTTTTTCCAAAAACCTTTTTTGAGTTAATTAAATGCTTTATATCTTTTTTCTGAAAGTTGGCTAGGGTTTACTGTGTAGATGGTGGCTCCACTCATCGGCTGGAAAGTCAGGGGTGAGCCCACTTCTGCTGGTCTGGGAAGCCACAACACTACTTTATGTGCCTCATAAGCCTGCAGGCAGGCCGCCATGGCACATCGGAGGGGGTGAATAGGCGACATGCATATACCCCTTCTGCCATCCCACCCAATTTTGGGTTCCCACACAAGCTGTGGGACTCAGTAGCTGAGTTTAATGCCATATATGCTGAGGGAGTAATGCATGTGCTTTTGTATGATGTATCTTTGTTGTATTGACTATTTAAAGTGAACTAAACCTTTTATTTGAAATATCATTTCCTTGTTCATTAATGTTTGAATTTTGTTGGTTTTGGTTTGTTACAGTAAAAGTTCTAAAAAGTGAAATCCTATCCATCAATTTCTTCTGTTGGGTTGCTTGGGAAATGCAACTTTTCTTTTAAAGTTATCAGTTGCTACAGGGATCGTAACAACTATATGCAAACTTTTGTATATTACAGGTGGATAGAAGTTCCTATCTTTCATGGAAGACTGTTTTTTGTTATACAGTAACTTGTGGTCAATGCAGTTAAAGTTCAAAGTGGTAATTAAATATGAACTCAGGCAGCTTTAATTAGCTGCAGGCATGAAGATTTTATAGCAAGTCAGAACTGCCACTAACTCAAAGTCCTCACTATAATAGTTTCAGGAAAGAAAACAGCCATTTTACCTTAGGTCAGGCAATAAAAACAAAATACTGCGGATACTGGAAATCTGAAATGAAAACAGAAAGTGCTGGAAAGACTCAGCAGGCCTGGCAGCATCTGTGGAGAGAGAAACAGAGTTAACATTGAGTCCAATATTACTCTTCCTGTTGTGGAAGGTTGCATCATCAGTACAGATGCAATGGAGATGGAGAAACCGAGAGAATGGAATGGAGTCCTTAGAGGAGCCAGAATGTGAGCAAGTGTAGTCAAGGTAGCTGTGTGAGTTGGTGGGCTTAAAATGAATATTGGTAGGTGTTGTAAGGTTTTGGGTGTAGTTCAGTGGGGTCTTCTTAAGGTAATTGTTCAACAGTAAGTATTTATTAACTACTAGAAACTATATACATAGGTATCTAGTGAAGGTCCAGTACAGATACAGTAAAGGTCCAAAATAGGAGCTGTCTCCATGCTTGCTTCTACACATGGCTCTATCCAACACCACACTGACTCATAGGTGCAGGTCATGTGTTATCTTACATCACTGTGTGGGCAGTACTGTATTCAGTTCCTTTATGTGCCAGACCCTTATACTACAGTAGGCAATCTATGCAAAGCAAAGTTGATGAAGTTTTCCAGTTCCAGGTGAGAGCAGGAAATGGCACCAATATAGTGGAAAAAGAGTTGGGGGAGTGGCCTGAGTAGGGCTTTTGTCAAATTCATCCAAGGGATGCAGGCATCGCTGGCTAGGCCAGCATTTATTGCCTGATGTGAATTATTTTTGCTCAACCATATTGCTGTGGGTCTGGCATCAACATGTAGGACATTAGTGAACCAGATGGGTTTTTACAACAATTATCAGATAATGAATTATCATCAAACATTTAATTCCAGATTTTTATTGAATTCAAATTTCACCATATGCTGTAGCGGGATTTGAACCCAGGAGCATTACCCTGGGTCTCTGGAATATCACTAGTCCAGTGACAATACCACTAGTCCAGTGACTTTGCTGCCACCTCCCCATGGAACATGGAATGTTCCACATAACCCCAAAAAAAGACAGAAGTGCACGGGGGGATGGATATAATTGTTTGTAATGCTACCACTCACTCTAGGCAGAGCTGTATTGTATTGCATCCTTTTCAGATATTGGTACTGACGATGACATTGCGATGCTTATCCAGTATTCATGTTCCTATTGCAGGGTCAATGTCACAATCTAAAGGAGGGCAGAAGACTCATTCTGCTGAGTCCTGATGGAAAAATGGCAATGTCAGAATTTCAGTACCTGACACTTGGCAGTTGGGTGTCTCTAGAGTACTAAAGTAACAAACATTGGTAGACTGAATAGTTTTCTGTTGTCCTTGGCAGTTTTAATTTTAAGTCATTTAGGTGAAGTAGATTTGATGGTGGAAGCCACTAAAGGAATGATCTATATATATATGATACGCTTTAGTGAGATTCTGGTAACACAACATGCACATATTAACCTTGTTCCCTTTACTTCAACGTGAAGTGCAAGTCAAAGTAATTCTTTGAAGGATTAGCCTTTATCAGTAAAATTAGCCTTTATGTAAAAATTAATTACCATTGCACTTGACCATACCTTTGTATCTTTTACTATGTAAGCATCTGGAGAGTGTTCGTATGATGGACCTATGGTAAGATTAGTATACCTGCAAAATTATTTCAAAACATTACAGCCTGTTCCAGTTAACCATATATTCTTTTCAGTTATTCCATAAAGTTCTAAAGACTGACTCAATGGGACGAATTTTTAGGCCCTGACAGAGGTGAGGATGAGGCGAGTGCGCAGTGAATTTCACACCACCAGTCAGCATGCCAGGTCCTGGGCTTCATCCCACCCCATGCCATTCACTCAGTGAGATGAGGGCATGGCAGAGCTACCCGCCTGCAAGTGGAGGGTAGCCAATTTAACAAATTAAAGGCCTATTAAATCCTATTGTTGGAGGCTGACTGGGATTTTCCACCTGACCTCTAAGTCCCCAGAGGAGGTGGGAAAAGGGCAGCTGCCTGAAGGTGGCCTCTCAACTTGGAGGTTTTGGGATCCTCCCTGCCTGCCTGGGTTCAACTGCAGCCACAGGCTGCCCTATAGAGGGATGCCCCACACATGGTGACCAGGCTGCTAATTCTATTTTCTATTTTAATTTTAAAAAGGTGGAGCAGAGGCCACTTCCAGCTTGGATCACATTCTCTCACTCATCAGCAAAAGGCAACCTGCTCCTGCTTCCGAGCTTGATAGCCTCCTATTGGTCCACCAGCTTTGAGAGCCTGCCCGCCATCCTTAATAGGATGGTGAGCCTGCCCTCTGGCCACTGATTGGTCAATTCAGAGAAAATCACAGATAAATAACTGGACAGTGTAGGTTTTTGACCCCCAGTTGAACCTGGCGGTGCATCCTAAAGCCCCCAAAGGAAAAATTTAATGATAAGGTAAGCATTACTGAGTACATGTCTGTGTATTTCTTAACAACAACAGCTTACATTTATAATAGTGCCTTTAAAATAATGAAACATCCCATAGACGCTTCACAGGAACATTAGAAAACAAAATAGGGCACTGAGCCACATCAGGAGATTTTAGATCACATGACCAAAAGTTTGCCGAAAGAGATATGTTTTAAGGAGTGTATTAAAGGAGAAAAGTGAGGTAGAGAGGCATAGAGGTGTAGAGAGTTCCAGGTTTAGGGCCTAAGCAACTGAAGACATGGACACCAATGGTAAAGCAATTAAAACTGGGATGTTCAAAAGTCTGAATTGGAGGAATGCAGATATCATGGAGGGGCTGGAGTAGATGACAAGATGGGGAGGGGCAAGGCCTTGGAGGGATTTGAAAACAAGGATGTGAATTTTAAAATCAAGACATTGCTTAACTGGGAGCCAATGTAGGTCAACGAGTGCATGGGGTGGTAGGGGAACAGAACTTGCTGCGAGTTAAGACATGGCAGCAGAGTTTCTGATGACCTCAAATTTACAGAGGTTAGAATGTGGAGACCAGCGGGGAGTGCATTGGAATAGTCAAGTCTAGTGGTAGATGGAATGATTGAGGGTTTCAGCAGCAGATGAGCTGAGACGGGTAAAATCGGGCAATGTTACAGAGGTGAAAATAGGCAGCCCTCGTAATGGCAGGAAGCTCATTCTCAAAATTATACTAGCAGTAAGTGCTACAACTGGCCTTTACCTCCCTGAGATAGTGAAGGAAAAATGGTTACCATAAGGGTTACCATTCCTGATTACCATTTAATAATGTCTGCTGAACAGTGCAGGTGGGTGGACATCACAAAGGCAAGGTACAACTTGGCTGCTTGCTTTCACCGCCAAATAGCTTCCTTGTGATACTGTATCACAGCAGGGGGCAGTGCCTGGTGGAGAGAGAAGGCAAGAAAGGTGGGGAAGAAGGAAGGCAACTCTTTTAAATAAAGAAGTTGTAAAATGTTTTTGATCAGCTGGCATAATAAATGCTTTGGAATTTTTAAATAGGGATATGCTATGTCACATCTCAATCACTACAAGATATTAACTTACCCATAGCCTGTTCCTCGTTTTCCAGGATTGGTGTAAAAGTTTTTATTTTCTGGAACAAATGGTGGCTTTGGCTTCGCCAACCCACTGAAGGCTTTGAATGAACCACCGATTGTTCCATAGTAACTGCCCAATCCAGACCTAAAGAAATACAAGTCAGTGTGTAAAACATTTTATTAGATGAAAAGAATCTTAGAATATTGCAAAGAGTAGTGGTAATCCTGAGGATTGGGAGTGTTTTAGAAACCAGCAAAGAGCAACCGACATGTTAATAAAAAGGGAAAAAACAGAATGAGAGTAAATTAGCCAAGAATATAAAAACAGATTTTAAGAATTTTTCCCAGTATATTAAAAGGAGAGCAGGTAAACTAACCTTTGGTCCCTTAAGAGGCAGGTACAAGAGTTATTATCATGGGGAATGAGAAAGTGGCAGAGACATTAAACAAATATTTTAGGCAGGGGATTTTGGCACCCTGATAGAGGCAGGTGGACGCAAAGATTCTCGCTACCAGCCAGCATGTTGGTTTGTTGGCAGTAACCCACACATCCCACCCCGGCCATTTTCCCAGAAACGGGATGTGAGTTGGGTTGAATGGCTGACTGGAATTTCTAGTCTGCATGCGAGCACTCCAAATGTCAGGGATTAAGCCAGCTTCCTGGAGCAGCAGACGTGGGGAATAGCTTTGAGGCCCTCCCTGCCTACCCACAGTCGCTGCCACAAACCACCTGGTAGAGCGATTGCCCCACCACAATGGTGGCCCGGTTTCCAAGAGCATTTTTCAATTTAAAGTTTTATAAAGTTGGAGAGAGGATGCCTCAAGATGGAGAGGCTCTCTCTCTCTCTCTCTTATCTGAACTGCAGGTTTCATCTTCCGAGCTGGAGACCCTCTCTTTGGCCCCCACTTCATTTGGATGCCAGCTTAATCTCTGGTTATGGTTGTAGGGTGTTGGATACCATATGGTAGATCTTAAAGAAATCTTCATAGTCTTAAGTAGCTTAATTGTATTTATTTATTAACTACAAGAACAATGTGCATGTATACAATATGTGTACTGTGGAAGTTCAAACTTGGAGCTGTCTCCATGTTTGCTTGCACAAACTGCTCTGACCACATCCCGTTCACAATACTGTCGGAGCAGTGGTCGGCTCCGTCATGCAGATAAACTCTGTTAACTTGGGGGTTGTTCTGGCATCTGGGCATCTTTTTATCTTCTTTTTCCATTTCTTGGCATTGAGCCACTCTGCCAATTTGGCAGATTTGGTGATAGATAGCTGTTGATTTATCTCATCTTTTCCGGGGTGGACGAATGCTGCGCTCATCCCCATAGCTATCTTTCCCTCTTCTTTCGTTGTGGGGCTTGCTGTGACGCATATGGAAGTTCACAATTCCACAAAAGGCTGTTCATTCCCACTTTTTTCACAATTTTAGTCAAAGTTTTGATTACTTTCTTCTTTTTCATTTGTTTTATGAGCTTTTCCTTCAGTGTCCACAACAACTCTGGTAAGTTGAATTTGTTTTTGTTTCAAAGTTCTCTGCAGATCTCTCGTACAAGTTTAACAGCCTCGTCTGGGTATTCAGTTCGTTTTGGAATCTTTCTTCCATGGTCCTTAGACTCTTCCAATTCTTTCGTTAGGTCTTCAATCTGTTCTGTAAAATTCAACCTTTCTGCTTTTAAAGTCTGGATTTGTTCTTCCATACTGTGCATCTCATCCTTCATGTTGTTCAGATTGGACCAAAGTTCAAGCAGTTCATCAGTTTTAGTTGTTAATTATGCTTTCAAGCAACTTTTCTAATTAATCAGCAATTCCATTTCCTCTTCCTGACATTTTGCACGATGCTTACTAAAACTTCAAGCATCAGAAGTCTCATCTAGTTTTAACTGAAGATCCATTTTTGTTGAATTTGTTTCTACAAGTTTATCATTTAAGCATTTCAAGTCCTCTTTCAAGTGTCCTACATCCTGTGGGCAACTTTGCAGTGTTCTCATTAGATGTCATTTATCCTTATCAAACACATCTTTCGTACATGAAAGTTGATTCCCTTCTTCAAGGGTATATACTCAGCTTGAACCTTGAGCTCAAAATCTTCCAATTCAGTTCTGAGAAGAACATGTTCTAACCTCATTTAATTTTCCTTTTGCAGGGTTTGGGTTTCATCAGAGAGCTTTTCTACATTTGCAGCCAGCTGCTCGCTCCACACTGCCATCTGCTGTTGTAGTTCAGGATTTCCAAAAATATATATTTTTGTGACTGTTGGGAAGTTCCCTGCCTCTCTGACCCCTCATGTGGTTTACTCACGTATTGTCTTTTTCCCTCTCAGCGCTTTGTTGGGGGGCTTCTGTGTTTTTTGTAAAGCTCTGCACTCGACAGCTTGAAGACTAAAATATTGATCAAAGGCTTTTAATACTTTCATTAAATCTGTCTGAGGATTAGGATTACATCATCAGCAGGCTCACCAAACCAGTATGAAAAGGTATTAATCTGGGCTTTCCCCTTCGACCTGATGTAGTTTTAAAAATCTCTTCTCCAGCACACTCAATTTTCCATTAGGTTTTGCCCTTGGATGAGTCCAAACTGATTTAGTAAGTTGGATTTTTGATCCATGGTTAAATAAATTTAAAACATAGGTTCAGCTTTATGAGGTTGATGAAATTCAAGATGGCACCACCATTCATTTGAAGAGAAAGGGTTTACTTACACTTTCCTGTTTTAGGGGGCTCCTACTGTCACGGCACTCATGTGCAACCTTGAAAAAGTTTCAAACAATGGCTGCTCGGATCAATCAGCTACAGACATCTCTATTTCAGTGCCATGCTGTGGGGTCGCAAAAGCATCAAATCCTGGCCCCCACTGGTCTCCAAAGCTGATTCTTTAGTCGCAACCCTTCTGAATTAATTAATTGATTTTTTTTCCCCTTTCAGAGCGAGATCGGGTGCCATGCGTTCATGCTCTGGAACCTGGTTTCAACCTAAACCTTGTCTGTTTTTGAGCAACCTGCAGCAGCCCCTTTCAGGATCACTGATTACGCCAAGTATTACTTTGCAGAGCATGCACAACACAAACCCTACCCATTGCTGCACAAAAATAGCACTAGTCATTTGGTAGTACAGAACTTGAGTATTGCTGGTAAGAGACATGTTGAAGCTTTTCATCTTGCACTCATCAGGACACTTTGCAAGAATACGAGATAAAGTAAAAATAAGAACTTATATTGTATGAGAAAAGAGTGCTGATTGGTTGCCAAGTGGACTCTGATTAGCAATGAATCAGAGTCCACTTGCCAACATATCAGAACTCTCTTCCCATACTGTATAAATTGTTGTTTTCCCTTAAGGTTGAATTCTTGAAAATTGTCCTGATGAGTGCAAGACGAAAAGCTTCAACATGCTTCCTTTTTCAGCAAAAATAGCACCAGGGACCAGCCACTTCTACTGAGGCCTACTTGAAAATAAAGTTGGGTGGGCAACAGACAGGAAGTTTTTGTCAAAAAAATTTTCACCAGTCCACTGCCTGGATTTTCAGTATCAATGGGGTGATGAAAATTGTCCCCACCAGTGTAAGCAGTTAACATTCCCAATTCATGCACTGTATAGTGTGATACGGACTAAAGGCTCTTCATTGTGCCCAACAAGAAGTTAGGCCAAACTTCAGACAGTATTCCAAACTTCAGGAGACTGAAAATAAATGACCTTTTCCATTGGCCACACCAGTGTACAGTCTTTCTAAGTAAGGTAGCCACTTAGAACCAGTTTCCAACAAATGAAGCAGGCAATTCTTCACTGTAACTCTCCAGCTAAGGGAATACTAGATAAGCACATAAGAGAGAAAAGAATAGTAGGTGGTTAAGCTAATAGAGTTAGATAAAGAGGGGTGGAAGGAGGATCATATGGAGCATAAACACTGGGATAGACCATTTGATCAAATGATCTGCTTCTGTGATGGAAATCTAATGTAATGACACAAAAATGTAACATTTTGATGCTTGGAAACTTACCACTTCTTTTCCCCCTGACTGGGAAAGAAGACTCCATCTAAGTTATTTTGAGCTGCCTTCAATTTCGCTTGCCTTCTTAATTTAACCCGATCAGAATAGGCTTCCTTTTCAAAGATCCGCATAAATTCACGATCAAAGTATCCTGCCTGAGTGGCTGACTTCAGCTTTGTGCCTTCCAACAACATTTGCTTGCCTTTATAAGCCTCCTCATTGAAAGGTTCTTAAAGTGGAAAAAACAAAGCAGTGAGTTCGCACTATTAATCATCAATGCGTGAAAAAAACGTTGATATGAAGTAACCATATGATGTCAAACTAAATTGGAACTTCCACTGAAGCAAAACACTTGACACAACAAATTAGTTTTTGAGGGTTATAAAGAAAAATAGAACTGCACCCCACAAACAGTAATGAACATCATGGACTGATTGAGATTAACAAAAACAAACTGGTGCCATTTTTCATCCACCAATGCAAATAATTCTAATTTGGTTAGCACAGCTTTAAAGAAACTCCTGAATTACAAGTGCCAATGTCCCAATTTGCATAATTATTCACAAGTACAGCTACAAACATGGATGGGTCCATGGATGGCACCACTGGTTGGAGAGGCAAATTCTGTAGGTCAAATTTAAAGAAATGTGCCACAAGATGAGGGACTCAAATTTAGAAAGCTTCTGGAGAGCAGGGCTGAAGAAGACGGGCTTCATCATTGGGCTTCATCTAAATGTTCTGAAGAGGAAGGAAATGGATGTAGAGGTGTGAGTATATATTTGCAGACCAGTCATGGTGCAGCCCAGCACATGTCCTCTTTAATGGATGGCAAAGTCAAAGTGGCTCTGTATGAGGCAAGGTTGAGGAGGGTATTCCCCTGGACCACGCTGCTATACCATACAAAAGGAAAATATTGCAGATGCTGAGAATCTGAAATGAAAACAGAAAATGCTGGAAATATGCAATAGCTCAGGCAGCATCTGCAGAGAAAGAAAAAGAGTTAACATTTCAGGTCAATGACCAGATGTCAGAAAGGTTCACTCTGTTTCTCTCTCCACAGATGATGGCTGACCTGCTATTCTAGCATCTTTTACTACACCATGCCATAGACCAACACTGCAGCATACATGAAAGAAGATGAAGCCAAGTTTCAGGCCACAGCTGGTCATTGTTGTTCACGGAAATGTTTAGAAGCCTTATGCTTTTTGCTAACTGCTGGTGGCAGGGCCTTTGTGCCCCTGTGAAGCTTCTTGGAACACTAGGGCAGAAATTAGGCTGGACCTGTTTTCAAGTGAACAGCTTGTGCTCTCACAAAGAGGCCTCAGGCCAGCCTGAAATTAGGTCTTGGGCTTCATCTAAATATTCTGGGTGAGCTGCTCACCCTTCAATAGGATTGATTTTTGAATAATTACCTGACCTGCAGCAGATCTCACGTAAATGCTTTCCAAAAATATACTTAATTCATAAAATTTGTAAAAGTTTGTTATTGCATAACTAAAATGTAGAATTCATACAGTGCAATACAGATCAATTTGTTTAAATAAAGTACATTGTGCTCTCGGGTGCTTTACACTACTTACAATGTAGGTTACATCTATATTTACATTACCTTGAAAAGTCCCTGCTAGATACCAAAGCCCAAGGAGTTTTACTCTTGGTCCTGCCTCTTATTGTACTATGGCACAAGGGCCTTAAACGGTGGCCTTGCCTCACTGAACTTTTGCAAAAACAGCAGCTGTCTCAGGTTTGAGTGCATCACTCTGTATGTTGTCCTGGACCTTGGAATGTGCCAGGTCTGTATGGTTGCTAAATTTGCTGACGATACAAAGATATGTAGGAAAGTGAGTTGTGAAGAGGACATAAGAAGTCCACAAAAGGAGTTGGGTTAAGGGAGTGTGCAAAAAATTGGCAGATGGAGTGTAATGTTGGGAAAATGGGAATTCGTTCACTTTGGCAGGAATAATAAAAAAGCAGCATATTATTTAAATAGGCAGAAATTGCAGACATCTGAGGTACAAAAACATGAATCACAAAAAGTTAGGATGCAGGTACAACAAGCGACTGGGACTAGGAAGGCAAATGGAATGTTGTTGTTCTTTGCAAAGGGAATAGAATATAAAAATGGGATGTTTGCTACAGTTGTATCAGGTATTGGTGAGACCACATCTGGAGTACTCTCCTTATTTAAGAAAGGTCATCATCACATTAGAAGCAGTTCAGAGAAGGTTCACTCAACTGAATCATGGGATGAGGGAGTTATCCTATGAGGAAACGTTGGACACAATGGGCCTGTATCCAATGGAGTTTAGAAGAATGAGAGGTGATCTTATTGAAACATATAAGACCCTGAGGGGACTTTAAAGGGTGGATATGGAAAGGATGTTTCCTCTTGCAGGAGAGACTAGAACCAGGGGAACAAAAACAGAATTACCTGGAAAAACTCAGCAGGTCTGGCAGCATCGGCGGAGAAGAAAAGAGTTGACGTTTCCTGTCCTCATGACCCTTCAACAGAACTTGAGTGAATCCAAGAAAGAGGTGAAATATAAGCTGGTTTAAGGTGTGTGTGTGTGTGGGGTGGTGGGGGGGGGGTGGTTCGGGTGGGGGGAGAGAAGTGGAGGGGGTTGGTGTGGTTGTAGGGACAAACAAGCAGTGATAGAAGCAGATCATCAAAAGATGACACAGACAACAGAACAAAAGAACACATAGGTGTTAAAGTTGGTGATATTATCTAAACGAATGTGCTAATTAAGAATGGATGGTAGGGCACTCAAGGTATAGCTCTAGTGGGGGTGGGGGGAGCATAAAAGATCTTAAAATATTTAAAAATAATGGAAATAGGTGGGAAAAGAAAAATCTATATAATTTATTGGAAAAAAACAAAAGGAAGGGGGAAACAGAAAGGGGGTGGGGATGGAGGAGGGAGCTCAAGACCTAAAGTTGTTGAATTCAATATTCAGTCCGGAAGGCTGTAAAGTGCCTAGTCGGAAGATGAGGTGTTGTTCCTCCAGTTTGCGTTGGGCTTCACTGGAACAATGCAGCAAGCCAAGGACAGACATGTGGGCAAGAGAGCAGGGTGGAGTGTTGAAATGGCAAGCGACGGGGAGGTTTGGGTCATTCTTGCGGACAGACCGCAGGTGTTCTGCAAAGCGGTCGCCCAGTTTACGTTTGGTCTCTCCAATGTAGAGGAGACCACATTGGGAGCAATGAATGCAGTAGACTAAGTTGGGGGAAATGCAAGTGAAATGCTGCTTCACTTGAAAGGAGTGTTTGGGCCCTTAGACGGTGAGGAGAGAGGAAGTGAAGGGGCAGGTGTTGCATCTTTTGCGTGGGCATGGGATGGTGCCATAGGAGGGGGTTGAGGAGTAGGGGGTGAGGGAGGAGTGGACCAGGGTGTCCCGGAGGGAACGATCCCTACGGAATGCCGATCGGGGGAGTGAAGGGAAGGTGTGTTTGGTAGTGGCATCATGCTGGAGTTGGCGGAAATGGCGGAGAATGATCCTTTGAATGCAGAGGCTGGTGGGGTGATAAGTGAGGACAAGGGGGACCCTATCATGTTTCTGGGAGGGAGGAGAAGGCGTGAGGGCGGATGCGCGGGAGATGGGCCGGACACGGTTGAGGGTCCTGTCAACGACCGTGGGTGGAAAACCTCGGATAAGGAAGAAGGAGGACATGTTAGAGGAACTGTTTTTGAAGGTAGCATCATCGGAACAGATGCGACGGAGGCGAAGGAACTGAGAGAATGGGATGGAGTCCTTACAGGAAGTGAGGTGTGAGGAGCTGTAGTCGAGGTAGCTGTGGGAGTCGGTAGGTTTGTAATGGATATTGGTGGACAGTCTATCACCAGAGATTGAGACAGAGAGGTCAAGGAAGGGAAGGGAATCAATCACCTATTTCCATTATTTTTAAATATTTTAAAATCTTTTATGTTCCCCCCACCCCCACTAGAGCTATACCTTGAGTGCCCTACCATCCATTCTTAATTAGCACATTCGTTTAGATAATATCACCAACTTTAACACCTATGTGTTCTTTTGTTCTGTTGTCTGTGACATCTTTTGATGATCTGCTTCTATCACTGCTTGTTTGTCCCTACAACCACACCAACCCCCTCCACTTCTCACCCCCACCCAAACCACCCCCCCCCACACACCTTAAACCAGCTTATATTTCACCCCTTTCTTGGATTCACTCAAGTTCTGTCGCAGGGTCATGAGGACTCGAAATGTCAACTCTTTTCTTCTCCGCCGATGCTGCCAGACCTGCTGAGTTTTTCCAGATAATTCTGTTTTTGTTTTGGATTTCCAGCATCCGCAGTTTTTTTGTTTTTATCTAGAACCAGGGGATATGGTTTAAAAATATGGAGATGAGACAATTTTTTCCTCTCAGGTGGTTGTTAGTCTGTGGAATTCTCTTCCCCAAAGACGGTTGGAGGCAGAATCATTGAATATTTTAAAAGCTGAGTTAGATAGATTCTTGATTGACAAGGGAGTCAAAGGGTATGGGGGTGGGGGGAGGGGGGGGGTGGTGGTGCTGGAGTTAGAAACGAAAGGTGAAGTTAAGGCCACAGTCAGATTAGCCACGATCTTATTGAAAGGCTGAGCAAGTTTTTTTTGTGGGGGTGCAATGAATGGCCAACTCCTGTTCCTAATTGGTATGCTTGTATGTTCATAACCCTAGAGTGGACAGCTCCTTGTACTGGAAGCCACTAAGTTTGCAGCCATCAGGAATACTAGAGCTGGAAGGAACACTCCTGCTCCTCTTGGCCCTATATTAAAATAAGTTTTATTAATTTTTAAATGACCTATTTCTGTTAGTAGCCACTTGCTCGCTGCAGCATGCTACTGAAGATCTGAGTGGTGTAGGCCCACGGGTGACTGATTTCTCCAAAGGGTCTTTAAATAGTAGCTATGCCCCTCATTAACATATTAATAAACACCTGACACCCATATAATGGGCCCAATGAATTTAGCAATGGGACAAACGCTGGCACCAAAAGTTTGTCTCAATGCTAGATTGGTATGGTTTGCACTTGTTTTCTGCCCAAAACATGCTCAGAAGGCACAGAAAAATCTGTATTGTTGTATTGTAGATCTGCAGCCATTATTTTGCAATTTTGTATTTTTGCATTTTATTTCTGCTTTACTCATGATTTTAAATCTATGGTGAATACTTAAAGTTATTTTGTATTAAATCTGTGTTATTGATCTTAACCAAGCTATGATTGCGTTTTGATTGTTTTGAATCAATAATAATCAGTAGTGACCTATTTTCCCAGACCTTTTTTTTTCATACTGGCCATGCCCAACTGTATTTAGGCTACATCTTTGTTCTCCATTTTTTAAAGCTAGGATACTAAAATAAGTTGTCTTTTGTTTATTTTTTTTAATGCATCCAATGACCCTCAGGCTACAGGCCAGGGCAATGAGTAACCTATGGTCGTCACCTAAGTTTGAATGATGGACATAACACTCGAAGGAAGACAGATGGGCCGATACCATCAAAAGATGCATAAGCAACTTGGATATTGTGAAGATAAAAACAGTTCTGTCGAAGGGTCATGAGGACTCGAAACGTCAACTCTTTTCTTCTCCGCCGATGCTGCCAGACCTGCTGAGTTTTTCCAGGTAATTCTGTTTTTGTTTTGGATATTGTGAAGTCTGTGTGGCCTTGCAGTACCTGAGAGAAGAATTGATAAGAACTGGGACTTGTTTTGGGAAAGGATTCGGAAGGCTGGAATGGAGTCAGAAATTTGGCTTAAAGGGACGTTGCTTTGCAGACTCGCTGCTGCAGCTGTAGTGGAATAGTCACCACTGAAGATTGGAGCAAGGGCTAGGACCGGAGTGACTGACTGACTGTGGTGACCACCTGTAGGTTGCTCAGCGACCTGGTAATGTATGTACCAATTTAGGGCGCTGTCGTGGAACAGGCTAAATTAGGGTTATTCTTTGTACTTTAGGAAAATCTGTTTTCTTTTCTTCCGACTTATATACATATATCAGAAGTGCTTTTTTTTTCTTTCAATAACGTTATCTTCTCTTTTTACTTATTTTTCTTCTTTATATATTAATATATCAAGTATAATTGTCATTATTATAATAATCATTATGCAATATTCAATAATATTGTTGTTTTAACAAACACATTACTTGTCATTGTCACTCATTCCTGTTATGTCCAGAGTACGGCTCCGAATCTAAGTGAGACTCCGAAAGGGACTCTCAGGTCCTCCCTACAATATTAAAAGTTGCTGTGTTAAATTGTACCACGTTTATTCTGTCTAAAAGTTCATCTGGAAGTTCATAATATGCATGTTATTAAAACTGTTTCCCGATTGTTGCCAAAAGGCTATGTCTACATCAAAAAAAAAACGTCAATTGACAGTAAAAACTCACTTCTCAGTTCTGAACCGTGACCCTTTACCACCATTAGTTCTAAATGAAGTATTGTTAGATGTGCAAACCTACTTGGCATTGCATCGACATACGGATCCTGAACAGTGACATAGCTCATCTCCTGGAAGAGGCCGATCCTATCCATGTCTGTTTTTCCCGAATCCCCAGGCATGGTTCCGTTTGGGTGTAAAAATCGGGGCCGTCACCGAGAATTATTGCAGCTGACTGGGAAAAGCCTTCAGTCTGGGAGTCACACAAACTGCAAATCCTAAGGTTGGGGGGGGGGGGGGGGGGGGGGGGAAGAAAAGCGATTGATTATGATGCCCAACAGTTGTTCATCGCCTTTAGCTATGTTTGTGTCACATGTTACAAATGCATGGATTAGATTTTTTTGGCCCTTTCAAAGACTTGATCACTTTCTATCTGCCCGGGAAGCTGACAACCAATTTCACAGCGCGCACCTCCGCTGCACTTGGCCAGTGTTTATGGAATCTCATCACCTTGGAGATGTGTAACAAGCTTTACAACAGTCTCGCTACGGGGCGGGGGGAACGGTTTGTAACACGGCTACACACAATATATTCTAATATGACGTTATCGTTTTACACTGCATAGCTACTTAAAATGAACAATAAATTCCCATATTTGTGAATTGATTTTGATAAAGTTAAAGATGTATATATATATATATAGTCTCCCCCTTTGGCCTTTTGGTTGCACCCAGAGGATTCCCGTTACAATGATAACGCTGTATAAGGAAATGTGGCAGCCCCTTTGTATTGTTTGTGTGTGTGTATATCCACATTTTTGCCAAGTTCATTGGGAGGAAGACGGGCATTAAAGGAGTTTTGATGCCAGGCAACAAGAAGCCTATGGCAATGATCGACAGAAAAATACTAGCTGCTCCACCCGGCTGACATGAAGCTGTGATGATGCAGGATCGTAAACTTCCTTACTGCGCTGCTCACTGTCCCTTCCTTTAGGTGCCTCCAGAATTAAAGTTAAAATGGAATCGAAACCTTTCAAACCCTTCCCTTATTCCTAGGTGCTCCTGGGTGAAGCAAAAAGAATCCAAAGCCCAAGGCCAATTAAAGGAAAATAGAGTTGCCAATTCTCCTGAAATGCCTGGCAATTATGTATGAATGAAAACAGAGCTAACTAAAGTGAACTGGGAAATGAGGTTAAGAAATAGGTCAATGGACATCCAGTGGCAGAACATTTAAAGGGATATTTCAGAATACAGAGAATAGATACTTTCCAACAAGAAAAATTCCAAGGGAACACCATGCATGGTTAACGAAAAAGGTTACAGACAGTATCAATCTTAAAGAAAAAGCATATAATTGCACAAAGAAGAGTGGCAGGTCAGAAGATTGAACAGAATATAAAGAACAGCAAAGAATGACAAAAAGATTAACAAGGAGGGAAAAATAGAGTATTAGAGAAAGCCAGCCAGAAATATAAAGATATATAGTAAGACTTTCTATAGATACTTAAATAAAAAAAGAGTTAACGAAGTGAGTGTTGGCCCTAAAGAAAGTGAATCTGGAGAATTAATAATGGAAAATAAGGAGAAGGCAGATGCATTGAACAAGTATTTTGCATTGGTCTTCACTGTAGAGGATACAAGTAACATCCCAGAAATAGCTGTAATTCAAGATTTGGAAGGGAGGGAGGCACTCAGAAAAATTACAATCATCAAGGAAGTGGTACTTAGCAAATGGTTGGAGCTGTGGGCTTACAAATCCCTAGGCCTTGAAGGTCTTCATCCTAGAGTCTTAACAGAAGTGGCTAGTGAGATGGTTTATGTGTTGGCTTTAATTTTCTAAAATTCCCTGGAGTCGGGGAAGGTGCCATTAGATTGGAAAACAGAAAATGAACTCCTTTATTCAAAAAAGGAGGGAGACCAAAAGCAGAAAACTACTGGCCAATTAGCTTAACATCTGTCATAGGGAAAATGTTAGAAGCTATTAGTAAAGATGTTATAGCAGGGCACTTAGAAAAATTCAAGGCAATCAGGCAGAGTCAACATGGTTTTGTGAAAGAGAAATCATGTTTAACCAATTTATTGGAGTTCTCTGAAGGAGTCACATATGCTGTGGATAAAGAGGAACCACTGGATGTACTATACTTACATTTTCAGAAGGCATTTGATAAGGTGCCACATCAAAGGTTATTGCACAAAATAAAAGCTCATGGTGTAGGGGTTAACATATTAACATGGATAGAAGATTGGCTAGCAAACAGGAAGCAGGGTAGCCATAAATCTGTCTTTTTCTGGTTGGTGGGATATGACGATTGGTGTGCCAGGGATCAGTGCTGGGCCCTCAGCTTTTTACAATTTATATAAATGACTTGGATGAAGGGATTGAAGGCATGATTGCTAAATTTGTTGATGATACAAAGACTGGTAGGGAAGTAAGTTGTGAAGAGGACATAAGGAGTCTACTAGGGGACATATGATAGGTTAAGTGAGTGGGCAAAAATCTGGAAAAATGGAGTATAATGTGGGAAAATGTGAGATTATCCATTTTGGCAGGAAGAAAAAAAGCATATAATCCAAATATTGAAAAATTACAGAGCTCTGAAATGCAGAGAGATCTGGGCATCTTAGTGCATGAATCACAAAAGGCCAGTATGCAATTACAGCAAGTAATTAGGAAAGCTAATAGAATGTTATCATTTATTGTGAGGGGAATTGAATATAAAAGTAGGTAGGCTATGCTTCTGTTGTGCAGGACACTGGTGAGACCACATCTGGAATATTGCATGCAGTATTAGTCTCCTTATTTAAAGAAGGATGTAAATGCATTGGAAGCAGTTCAAAGAAGGTTTACTACACTAATACTAGTACTAGGCAGGTTGCCTTATGAGGAAAGGTTGGACAGGCTAGGCTTGTATCTGCTGGAGTTTAGAAGAATAAGAGGCAACTTGATTGAAACATAAAAGATCATGAGGGGCCTTGAAAAGTTAGATATGGAAAGGATATGTGGGAGAATCTAGAACTAGGGATGACTGTTTAAAAATAAGGGTTGCCCATTTAAAACAGAGATGAGAAGAATTTTTTCTCTCATTGGGTAGATCTATGTATGTATTTAAAAACCATTTCTCTCATTAATAAATGTTTAATCTAGTTTTGTAAAACTATAAGACTTGGTTGTCTTATTACTACTGAATTCAAGGCACGCATCTCGAAATTTATACAAACTGCAAAACAGGTTTTGACAGTTGTTTCAAGTTTCTTGTTGGGATTTGAAGAACTCAGCATTTACAATCAGCTGTGTCATAACAAAAATTGGGGGTTGTTTGTGGGATATATTTGAAATTCCTTGATTGGGTTGAAGTTGGTGGATCTTAAGGTTACGATTACAAGAAGCACTTTGAATTCAGGAGTTGGTGTGGCGGTTTTTTTGAAGTGGTGAGAGTGTAACATGGCTTTGACAATTGCTAAATCTAGTCTGGGAGTTGAAGTTATAACTTTGGCAGGTTTACAAAAGATAACTAAAGCTAAGTTAATGGAATTAGCAGCTAAGTTACATTTGGGGTTACCTGCAGGGGCCAGGAAAGCAGAGATAGTTCAAGGTATAGCACAGCATTTAAAGTTGGAAGTGATACCTGACACTACTTGAGCTGGAGGCAGAAGAAAAAGAAAAAGGAAGATCATTTCAAAGGGAACAGGCAGAAAGGCAGAAGAGAGAAAGAAAACAAGAAAGGGAACTAGAAATGGTGAAGTTAGAAAAAGGAGAAAGAGAAAAGAGAGAGAGTTCCAGCTTAAAAATGCATGCAGTTAAAAAAGAGATGCCAGTAGGTGAGGAAGGAGTTATTTGCAGACCAGAACCCAGTGGGGAGATGTTTAAATTTGTGCAAGCTCTTCCAAAGTTTGAGGAAAGAGACATTGAAGCATTCTTGATTTCATTTGAGAAAATAGCTAAACAGATGAAATGTTATCACCTGTTCCTGCAATACTCCATCTGAACAACAAATATCACTATCCCACCACATTACTAATTGACTAGCCCCTGTGTCTCTCAAAATTTTAACATCTTTATCTAATCCACCCTGTATACATGGAAAGACTTCCCCATCACATACAAAATCTTTAAACATTTCTGCAACCTGCTCCTCCAAATTCTCTTGGGTAAACTGTGAACACATTCCCACTTCTTTATCCATCACTGATTCTTCCTGTTTTACCTGTACACAAACCATTGTTTTTTCCTGTGCCTGAACCTGGAAAACTGGACATTGTTATTACAATCCAGGTTGGTGTGTAGAGCACATGAGGTTTATGCTTTGCTGTCAGAAGAAGTATCAGTGACCTATGATGTGGGGAAAAAAGGTTATTCTGAATGCATATGAGTTGGTTCCTGAGGCATACAGGCAGAAATTTAGGAGTATGAGGAAACAGCCTGGGCAAACTTATATTGAGTATGAGAGAGTAAGTGAAGTAATTTTGATCAGTGGATACGGGCATTAAAAATAGAGACAAGATATGCAGCTCTTAGAAAAGTAATTCTTTTGGAAAATTTTAAAGATTTAATTCCTTCGGTAGTGAGAACTTACATGGAGGAACAGAGAGTTGAATCTGTAAGGCAAGCAGCAGGGATAGCTGATGGTTATGAGTTAGTTCATAGAGCGAAACCTTTTTCTCATTGCCCTTTTACATCAGAAAAGGATAGAAAGTGAGAAGGTGAAAGGAAGATGGGGAGGCTGGGAAGAGAAGGAGTAGGTGGAAATTAGCAGGAAGTTTTTTCTGAGAATAAAAAGGAAGTTGCTGAAGGTAGAGGTGACATTTGAAAATCCAGGTATTTTCATTGTAATAAAGTTGGACACACAAAGTCAGTGTTCTGGAAATTGCAGGGAAAATCTGTTGGAATTATAGGAATGCAGAAAGGCTCTGGGAGTGAAAGTACTTGTGCGTTCTCAGGTTCAGGCACAGGAAAAAAACAATGGTTTGTGTACAGGTAAAACAGGAAGAATCAGTGATGGATAAAGAAGTGGAAATGTGTTCACAGTTTACCCAAGAGAATTTGGAGGAGCGGGTTGCAGAAATGTTTAGAGATTTTGTATGTGATGGGAAAGTCTTTCCATGTGTACAGGATGGAGTAGATAAAGAAGTTAAAATGTTAAGAGACACAGGGGCTAGTCAATCAGTAATGTTGTGGGATAGTGATAATTGTTGTTCAGATGGGGTATTGCAGGAACAGGTGATAATAATTGGGGTTCATGGAAATGCTAAGCCTATTCCATTGTGGAAGGTAAATTTTAAGAGTAAGTGGAAAACAGGTGAGACAATTATTGGAGTAGTTGAAAAATTGCCTATTGCAGGGGTTCAGTTTATTCTGGGTAATGATATAGCTGGATCACAAATATGGGTGATACCTATGGCAGTTGAGCAGCCTGTAGCAGTGTCTTCAACAGAAGTGTTGCAGAGAGAGCATCCTGGATTATTTCCAGATTAAGTTGATAATGAGATCACAGGCTTATTGGTTGAAACAAGAAAAACAGGAAGTTCAAAGATAGGGAGAAGGTGTGGAAATCCAATTAGCTGACATTCTGTTTGATAACAATGTTCAAGAAGAAAGACTGGTAAACAATTCAGCTGATGTGTTTAACTCAAGGCAGTTGGTGGAGTTACAGAAAAAAGATTTGCAAATGCAACATTTATATCAGACAGCCTACTCAGAAACAGGCAAAATGTATTCCAGAATGTTGTTACCTTAAGGGCAATATTTAATGAGAAAATGGAGGCCATATCATGTTTCAGGAAAAGAAAGCTGGAGGGCGATACATCAGATTGTTATCACATTTGGGTATAGAAATGAGATTCTGAAGATAGCTCATGAAATTCCAATGGGGGAACATTTAGGAATTAGAAAGGCACAGGCAAAGATTCAACAACATTTTTTTTTTGGCCTGAATTGCATAGGAATGTAGTCAAGTTCTGTAGAACATGTCATGCATGTCAGGTGATAGAGAAACCACAAGCAGTGATTAAGCCGGCACCTTTAATTCCAATTCCAGCATTTGATGAACTGTTTACGAGTGTCATAATTGATTGTGTAGGACCCCTCCCTAAAACTAAAAGTGGAAATCAGTACTTACTGACAATAACAGATTTCCTGAAACAATACCTTTGAGAAACATTACAACAAAGAGAATTGTGGAAGAGTAAGATTTTTTACAAGATATGGTTACCTAAGGAAATACAGTCTGAGCAGGGTTTAAATTTTATGTCACAGCTGTTTAAGGAAGTAATGAGCAGTTTGGGGATAAAACAGTTTAAGTCAACAGCTTATCATCCTGAGTCACAAGGGGCTTTGGAAAGATGCCATCAAACTCTAAAGACAATGATGAGGGTGTACAGTCAGGATTATCCACAAGGTTAGGATGGGGGAATTCCATTCTTGTTATTTGCTATTAGGGACACTCCTAATGCATTGACTGGTTTTAGTCCTTTCAAACTAGTCAATGGTCATGAGGGAAGGGAACCACTGAAATTGATTTATGGGAAATTGGTGGATCAAAACTCAGAAACTACTCTCCTGGATTACATATCAAACTTCAGAGAGAGATTGGACAGAGCATGTAAGTTGGTTAGGCAATATTTAAAGATATCACAGCAAGTGATAAAAGTAAAAGTGGACAGGAAAGCTACCACTCAGAATTTTGTTGCTGGAAACTGGTAGTTCTGTTACCAGTGCTGGATGATTCAATAAGGACCAGATTTAGTAGGCCTTACAGGATTGAAAAGAAACTGAGTGAAGTAAATTATTTAATAAATACTCCAGATAGAAGAAAGAAGCAGAGGGTGTGTCATGTAATATGCTTAAAAAGTACTTTGACAGGGAATAGGACCAAAAGGAAGTGTTAGTGATGATAGGTAATGAGAAAAAAGTAGAAATGCAGGATTCCGAAATTGATTTTCCCCTAATCAAATTGGGTAATGAGGGGCTACTTGAAAAATTAAATGTAATATGGAGTTACCTTTCAGACAAGTGGCAAAGTGATTTGGAAAAGCTATTGCAGTCACACAAAGACATTTGTGACAATAATTTGGGGAACACAGACTTAGTATACATGATGTGTCTGTACAAGTTTCATCTTTGCTAAGGCAACATCCGTACAGATTAAATCTGGCAAAGTTATCACAAGTACAGAAAGAAATTGACTTTATTCTTCAAAATGATATCATTGAGTCTGTTTGTAGTAACTGGAGTTCGCTTGTTGTATTGGTACCAAAATTGGATGGAACACAAAGACTGTGTGTGGACTGTCGAAAGGTGAATGTGGTGACAAAAGCAGATTCATATCCTATATCAAGATTGGAAGGTTGCATTGAGAAAGAAAATTTATCACAAAGATTGACTTGCTATAAGGATATTGGCAAATACCGTTATTGGAGAGAGCAAAGGAGATATCAGCTTTTGTGATGCCAAATGGAGTATATCAGTTTAAAGTCATGCCATTTGGTATGGACAATGCACCTGCAACATTTCAAAGACTGACAAAAAAAGTAATTGCAGGTCTGAGCAATTGTGCTGTTTATATTGATAATTTGATAGTTTTCAGTCCCCCATGGGAGGGTCATTTACAACATCTGGAAGAATTATTTATTCGATTACAAGAAGCTAATTTGGTGATAAGCTTGGCTAAAAATCAATTTGCAAAAGCGCAAGATATACATCAAGGTCATACCATTGGACATGGTAAGGTGACTCCAAGTGATGTGAAAGTCAAGGCTATTGTGGATTTCACAGTGCCTACAACAAAACAAAAAGTTTTGAGATTTCTGGGCATGAATGGGTTTTATCAGAAATTTGTACCAAATTTTAGCAGTGTGGTTGCTCCACTGACTGAATTATTAAAAAAGAACAAGAAGTTTCAATGGACACATGAGTGTCAGAAGGCATTTGACAATTTGAAAACTGTATTAAATACAACACCAGTTTTGACAGTACCCAATTACACCAAGCAATTTCAGTTGGCCATTGATGCAAGTGACATAGGCATTGGCGCTGGACTGTTTCAATAAGATGACACTGGAATTGAAAAACCAATAGATTATTTTTCATGGAAGTTGAATGCACAACAGAGAAGATATTCAATGATCAAAAAGACTTTGGATCTGGTGTTAATATTGCAGCATTTTGAAATTTATGTGGCAAACAATTCATCAGGAACAATTGTTTATATGGACCACAATCCTTATGGTTTCTGGATAAATTTGAATTCTACTTGTTCAGGGTATCCTGTCTCTTTGCCTGGGTCTTTTAAAATCTATCTGTCTTACTGTTGCCTTAACAAAAGTGTAACTGGGAGTTAGATTGATTAGGGGAATTTAGAAGTTATCATAGTAGTAATTTGTATGCATTTAAATATCAATTATCTTATTAATAAATGTTTAATCTAGTTTGTAAAACCTTTAAGACTTAGTGGTCTTATTACTACTGAATTCAAGGCACGCATCTTGAAATTTGTACAAACCGTAAAACAAGTTGTGGCAGTTGTTTCAAGTTTCCCTTTGGGATTTGAACAACTCAGCATTTACCATTGGCTGTGTCATCTTAGGAAAGCCTTAAGTCCATCAAATCTATGCCATCTCTCTGCGGAGTAATTCAGTCAGTGCCTCTCCCCTGCTCAGTCCCCATAGCCCTGCAAGTTTATTTCCTTCAAGTGCCTATCCAATTTCTTTTTAAAATAATTGATTGTTTCGCTTCCACCACCATTGTGGGCAGCAAGTTCCAGAGTATTACTACTTGCTGTGTACAAAAGTTCTTCCCCATATTTCCCCTGCATCCCTTGCCCAATACCATAAATCTGTGTCCCCTCAACCTTGTACCATCAGCTAACGGGAACAGTTTTTTTTATCTACCTTATCTGAGCCTGTGATAATCTTGTACACCTCTATCAAATCTCCCCTCTATCTCCTTTACTCCAAGGAGAACAACCCCAGCCTTTCAATCCAACCTCATAACTAAAATTCCCCATCCCTGGAACCATTCTGCTAAATCTCCTCTGCCCCCTCTCAAGGACTTCCTAAAGTGTGATGACCAGAACTGGATGCAATACTCTAGTTGGAGTCTAACCAGAGCCCTATATAGGTTCAGCATAACTTCCCTGCTTTTGTACTTAAAGCTCATTTTTATGAAGCCCAAGTTGTAATGTAGGAAATGTGGCAGCCAATTCATGCACAGCAAGATCACATAAATGGCAATGAGATAAGGAGCAGATAATCTGTTGTTAGTGATTTTAGCTGAGTGATAAATATTGACCAGGACTCTATGCATGGGATCATTTACATTGTTTAGTCTCAACCACAGTACTAACACTTGAACAAGTCTTCATCCACAAACCTA
This sequence comes from Carcharodon carcharias, assembly GCF_017639515.1. Classification (NCBI taxonomy): domain Eukaryota; kingdom Metazoa; phylum Chordata; class Chondrichthyes; order Lamniformes; family Lamnidae; genus Carcharodon; species Carcharodon carcharias. The sequence goes on from NC_054470.1 coordinate 167,547,640, forward strand.
CAGATTAATCCCCAACTCCTTCGCCTTCATTAAAATAGATAGTAAGCATTAAAACTCAAACACTGATCCCATGGGTTACCACTGATGTCCGCAGAAATGCTAATGACTCCCTGCTTACTGGAATGCAGCAAGTTCTTAACCTACCTAAAATGAAACTGTTGGTTTGCAGGAGCAGCACTCTGTCTTAATCACAGGCATGAATCAGATGGTCAGATGTGAAGTATTCCTTGTGGTGTTGGGCATGGTGTCAAAACTTGCATCAACCCTGTGGCATCTTCTATTTTACCTGGAGATCAAAAATGAACCTAGTACACGGGGACACATAACATTTCCAGACGTGGGAACAAATCCATACCCAACATCGCCTTCATCCAGATGAAGGCCCGTATGTAAACCAAGCGTCACTATGTGCTGAGGTCCTCTGCTCCTGAAATAGCCACAAGCCTGAGAAATCTTCAATCTGGGTGGAGTTTATATTCAGTCATCCAGAGGCTTAACCATTTCCCGCTTGCTGCTGTTGTTTCTTGAATGGCTCCAGTACACCAGAGTTTTTGCCTCCAGCTATATCTTAAAGTCCAGTCCAAATGTTGGTTAGTCTTAATAACAGCTCCAAATGTGCCCTTCACCAGTTTGAACCAATATTTCATGGAGCAACTCCCCCTGTTTATAGAATTCTAGACGTGTGCTGTACACAGTGAGCTCGAGGATTCCCAATGAACTCTGTGGTTGTATTCTTTCAACTGAACACAAGGAACAATCAATCTTTTCAACTGCAAAAGGAAAATAAGTGAAACATAAGAACCTGCAAATATGTGTGCAGGAGAAAACATAAAGTGCAAAGTGGCGAAGGGATAAGCTATAAAATTTATCAGTCTTTAAGCTTTTAACACTGATACTTGCTACCCAATCTGCATCCTTTTTTTTGTTTAAATCATTTATTACACTTTTTTTGTTTAAATCTCTCTTTGATCCCTCGGGCCGATATTCCGCCAACAAATTCCTGACCCGATTATTGCCTGTGTTTGTTTGCTACAAAATTGGATTGGGTCTGGTTTCTGATTGGTCGGAACTGACCCCATTATTGTCGCCCCTCACAAAGGTAACAGTGAATGGTTACCGTGGTAACCGAGGATGCGCCGCTTGCAGCTGGCGGGCTGGAGCAGCGAGAACCGAAAGGCTTTTTGTGCAGAGGGCGGCCTCTGGATCGTGAACGGTTAACATAAAGTAAAAAATGGTGAGTCTCAAAACTCAAAGAACAATACAGCAGGGCTAATGTAAAGGTTAAGGTCCCGAAGAAAAAAAACGTTGACCATGGAAGTGCCTGGTCTATACTATTGTGTCCCTATAATTTATCACTTCTAGCCCTGGAGATGATGCAAAGATGGGCAATGAAAGCCGTTAAAACTGGAATCACCTTTCACTGTGTAAAAGTGTTCAAAGTGCAGGTTTGGGACAGTTTGCCTTGGAGTGGGCAAAGTTACAAGCATCCCAAGGGCCAGTAAGGTTTCGATTGCCCTCTGGAACTATTTAAGGTCTTTCTGCACAGAGATGACTCAACTGTGGCTTTAAAGGAACAGGCCAAGTGTGTTACCAAAATCACATGTGTTGTACCCCAGATTACCTGTGAACAATGCCACAGGAGACTAGATAGTCAATGATAGATTGAGGGAGAAACCAGGGAAGACAATGTTTAAAAACAAAAAAACTGCGGATGCTGGAAATCCAAAACAAAAACAGAATTACCTGGAAAAACTCAGCAGGTCTGGCAGCATCGGCGGAGAAGAAAAGAGTTGACATTTCGAGTCCTCATGACCCTTCGACAGAACTTGAGTCTTGGACTCGAACTCAAGTTCTGTCGAAGGGTCATGAGGACTCGAAACGTCAACTCTTCTTCTCCGCCGATGCTGCCAGACCTGCTGAGTTTTTCGAGACAATGTTTAATGCTGTCTGTGCAGTTCTAGTCAGGTAATCAGAGGAAGCATATTTGGAATATAGGGACAGGAGTAAGTTATTCTGCCCTCAAGTCAGCTCTCCTACTCAATTAAATCATGGCTGATCTGTGTGTTAACTCCATCTACATGCTTTGGATAGGTAACCCTTATAAAAAACATCAGTTTTGACATTTTCAAGTGACCTCAACCTCAACAATGGGAGACAGAGTTCCAGATTTCCAATATCCTTTGTGTGGGGAAGTGACATCAGCCTCGAAGTGACATTCTAATTTTAAAGTTAAGCCCCCTTGTTGTAGACTCCCTCACCAGAGGAAATAGTTTCTCACTATATATCCTATTAAACCTCTTAATTATCTGAAGCACATCAGTTAGCTCACTCTTAATCTTCTATACTTAAAGGGATACAAGCCTGTTTATGCAATGCGTTGTTATAATTTAACCCTTTTAATCCTGGAAATGATACAAAGATGGGCAATTAGGACCATGATAAACATGAACGGGAAGATCGATCAACACATCTCTTATTCATTTGGGAAAAATACAATCCACCCATCATGGCCTCCTGAAGAGAAATCCTCCTGAATATCATGCTTTTTGTCTCAAATACCCTGGCTGATGGTGATGTGGGAGGGCAAAGTATTTACTTGACATACGAGGGTTTAGGTTTACAAGCCTGAAGCCCATACCAAATTCTAATCTTTCTTTTAAGGCAGAAATTCTGACCCCAGTCCTGAATTTGATGTCATGTCTTTGGGTTATTACAGTGTACTGTTCTCAGGTTGTGTTACTGGTTGCTCCCATCGGTGGATCTCATGTCTGCTACAGTTCAGAAGGTCAAAACATGCAATATTTACGTAAATGACAGTGACCAGGAATCATATCAGAGAACAATTACTCTGTCACAGAAGCAAAATATTGCAGCTGCTGGAAACCTGAAATAAAAACGGGAAGTGCTGGAAATACCCAGCAGGTCAGGCAGCATTTGTGGAGAAAAAAAACAGTTGATGTTTCAGCGTTTCAGGTCTGTGACCTTTCATCATATGTATTTCCAGCATTTCCTGTTTTTATTACACTTACCCTATTCACTGGCCACTGGAATATATTATGTGCCACAATGTGAATTTTCTCTATTCTCTCTGAACAGTGGACTAGGTAAAATACTTTTACCAAATTGAAACATGGATTTTGAAAAGGTCTTATTTACACAGAATCCGACAGGAATTCCCTGACCACCATCCAGCATTCACAATGGGTTTGAGCCAATCAGTGACCTTGCAACAGCATAAAATTTTGGCATTGCAGTGACAGGTCCTGGGTTGATTAATATGTCAAACAATCATTGTGTTTGCCCAAACAAATTCAACCTAGTGCAGCCCTTTCCCCTACAATTCACCTAAACTGGGTTGATTGTTTCTGTTACATGTTGTATTTTAATCCTTTAAGTGTTTAATGGGGCTGGTTAGCTCAGTTGGCTAGATGGCCACTGTCTGGAGCAGATTAGTGCCAGCAACTCAATCCCTGTTCCAGATTTGAGGTCTGCCTCTTTGCTCAATCTGTTGTAAAAATCAAGGCATTCTGCTGTAGTTGGCAAATAATTGCTCTGCTTTTGGGCAGAAAACTGAATGCCCAATATACGTATGCATCAGAATTTCACACTCCCCACCTCCCCCACCCCAGTGGGTTCTGAGGCTGGGGTGGGGTGGGGGTGGCATGGGGGTGGGGTGGTGGAGCGTGAAATCGCATAGACAGATTCCATCTGTGTTCCCGATAGTGATTTTACAGTGGGGCGGGCAGAGCCTCAGGTGGGAAGCCCGCCTTTGCCTCGGATGGGGGTTTGGGGGTATGGGGGCGGGGGGGAGGGGGGGCAGGCACCTCCATCAGAAGACCCCTCCTGACTGGGGGCGCCCATTCCTTGGGACCCATTGAACCTTCAGCCCTCCCTCCACCCCCCCACCAGCTTATCCCCTGAGATCCTATTTGCTCCCCTCCTCCTGACCCCCAAGACGTTGCCTACGCTCCCACCCTGGTACCCCTGCCACTTACCTGCCCTCTGGGCCCCAGGACTTAATGTCAGGCCACTCCCTGCAGTGCCTCTTCCAGCCACTGCAGTGCTGTGGCTGGTGGGCCTGGAGAGCTGCCAGCCAATTTGATTGGCTGGCAGGTCTCCAAGGTGGGACTTCCTCCTGAGTGAGGGCAGAAGTCCTGCCTTATGCCAATCAATATTTTTTGGAGTGTAAAATGGTATTGGGGCTGCTGGAATCGGCGGGGATGAGCCCCTGCCATCTTGAACATTCAGGCCATGGTTGCATAGAAATTGCAGCATGGAAACAGACCAAACAGTGCAACTGGTCAATGCCAGTGTTTACTCTCCACGCAAGCCTCCTTCCAATCTTCTTCATCGAATTTTATAACCTCCTATTTTTTCTCCCTTATGTGTTTATGTAGCTTCTCCTAAATGCATCTATGCTATTCACCTCAACTATTATTTGTGGTAGCATGTTTCACAGTCTAACTAGTCTCTGGGTAAGGAAGTTGCTCCTAAGTTCCCTAATGGACTTATTGGTGACTATGTTATATTTAAGGCCCTTAGTTTTGGACTCCCTCACAAGTGGAAACATTTTCTCCAAGTCTACCTTACCCTTCAACAGTACCTTCCAAATCCACACCCTTTATCATTTAGACTGATTCTCAGAGTGTAGTCTGTGAACCACTGACTGTGAGGGACCCTTAGGTGGTGCATTTCCAAGATGGAAATCACTGATGCACAATTCCACAACTGAAGCCAATAGAGAGAACAAGCCAGGATCCTCATCCCCACCATCTGCATGATGTCACACAAACAGACCAGCTTCCACGTGCATGGCACAATCCATCAAACACTCAAACAAGACAATGTAGATTTATGAGCAACATTTATGTTAACATCGTGTATGAATTTCAGTGCAGCTGTGATGCCAGGTACATAAATCCCAACAATTGGCTGATCAAAACAAATAGCATATTCCTTTTGCTGTTTGTAATAAGCAGGGTAGAGACCGTGCTCAACCAGCTCACGCTTACAAAACCCAACACAAAATGTGTACTGTTAGATGTGATTCCGTCACTGGGCAGCACTTCTGAACAATCCTAGACGAGATTTCATGGCTGCATCCACCACCGGGATCTTCCAGTCCCACCAAAAGTCAATAGACTTTCGGCTGGCCGGCTGTGTTGTATTATCACCGCTGATCACCATGTTGTGTTATGGTTCCATCGCTCTGACATCTCAATCATGAAATCTTGAGATTTCTCTGTTTAAACATGAACCATTAATTGTTAATCTTTAACCATGTACACTTCCCAGGTTACTGTTATGCATGGTTTCCATGCAGTTAGGCTGCCTCTGGAGTGTTCTCTCTAGACTGTTCTCTCAGTTGATTACAATTTGACTCTATGCATCATACTGTGGGCAATGCTATTCTCCAGTCCTATGTTAACCCTTGCTTGGGTGGGAATCAGAAAACTTTCCAACTAAATCTGGAGTCGGGCAGGGCTGCCCTCTTTCCCCTGTCCTGCTCATGTGTTGCACAAACCCTTTGCTGAGGCCATCAGGAAGGATTTGGGCATAAGAGAAGTGACCATCCAGGCAGTGGAGGCACTCAGGTCAAAGCCTCCCTCTACATGGACGATATCATTGTCTTCTGCTCGGATCTGCTGTTAGTGCGCAGGCTGATTAACATCTGCGACCAGTTTAAACTGGCCATGGGTGCCAAGGTAAATCGTGGCAAGAGCAAGGCCATGTTCTTTGGGAATTGAGCTGACTGATTCTTAACAAAAGCAGAAAATGCTGGAAAAACTCGGCATCTGTGGAGAGAGAAAAACAAAGTTAACATTTCGAGTCCATATGACCCTTCTTCGGCGCCACATTGCCGCCTTCATACCACCTGATTGACCCTTTGTCCCTTTCACAGTCAGTTCAGACTGCCTGAAGATGCTGGGGATATGATTTGGAGGGGCCACAGGCACGTGTTAGAAACTGGAAGGAGCGAGTAGCTATGGTTAAAAAAAACTGGACATGTGGGAGCGACACTCCCTCTCTATAGTGGGTAAGAACCTGGTCATCAGGTGTGAGGCACCCTTAGTTGCTGTACTTGGCATAGGTCTGGCCCATTCCTCACACCTGCATTGTGGTGATCACGCAAGCCATCTTCCGCTTTCTCTGTAGGTCGAAAATGGACTGTGTTCGGAGGGACACGATGTATAAACCTCTAGATGAAGAGGGATAAAATGTGCCCAACATCGCCCTCGTCCTTTGAGTGTGGCTGTGTCAAGCTGTGCATAGACACTCGATACGCAAACATCAAGGGTCACTACTTTCTGAAGTTCTACCTGTCCCTGGTGTTGCAAAGGATGGGTCTGGTCATGCTGCTGAGGAACACTCCAAGTAGTTGGACAGTGCCATACCACCTGTCCCTTGTGGAAAAATTTTTGCAGAGAAATATATTTGACCACAAGTCCATCAGGCAGTCATCTCTGCATAACGTTCTAGAGGCCCTGCGGGAAAAAGAGATGGTGGATCCTGGCGGGTGGTTCCCTGAGCAGACTGTCAAAATCATTTGGCAGAATGCCTCATCGCCAGAACTTCCAAACAAGCACCAATATGTATCTTGGCTGGTGGTGAGAAAGGCCTTTCCCGTTAGATCCTTCCTACACGCCCAGAGTCTCACCCCATCCACACATTGCCCTCGAGGTGGCTGAGGTGGGAAAGAGACCATTGTCCACATATGAATATACGAAGTAGGAGCAGGAGTAGGCCACTCAGCCCCTCAAACCTGCTCTGGCATTCAATAAGATCCTGGCTGATCTGAACGTAACCTCAACCTCACATTCCTGCCTATCCCCGATAACCTTTCATCTCCTTGTTAATCAAGATTCTATTTAGCCCTACCTTAAAAATATTGAAAGACTTTGCTTCCACTGCCTCTTGAGGAAGAGAGTTCCAAAGATTCACAACCCCCTGAGAGAAAAAATTTCTCCTCATCTCTGTCTTGAATGAGCAACCCCTTATTTTTAAACAGTGACCCCTAGTTCTAGAATCTCCCACAAGAGGAAACATCCACTTCACATCCACCCTGTCAAGATCTCTCAGGATCTTAAAGGTTTCAATTAAGTTGCCTCTTACTCTTCTAAATTCCATTGGATACAAGCCTAACCTGTCCAACCTTTCCTCATAAGACAACCTGCCTATTCCTGGTATAGGTTGAGTAAACTTTCTCTGAACTGCCTCCAGTGCATTTTCCATCTTTCTTTACATAAGGGGACCAGTATTGTGCACAATACTCCACAATACTCTGCCTGATTGCCTTGAATTTTTTAAGTGCCCTGCTATAACATCTTTAATAATAGCTTCTAATATTTTCCCAACGACAGATATTAAGCTAACTGGCCTGTAGTTTCCTGCTTTCTGTCTCCCTCCCTTTTTGAATAAAGGAGTTACATTTGCTATTTTCCAATCTGATGGAACCTTCCCCAAATCCAGGGAATTTTGGAAAAGTAAAACCAATGCATCAACTGTCTCACTGGCCACTTCTTTCAAAACCTTAGGATGAAGTCCATCTGGACCTGGGGATTTGTCAGCCCGCAGCCCCAACAATTTGCTTAATACCACTTCCCTTGTGATTGTAATTTTCCCGAGTTCCTTCCTCCCTCCCTTTCATTTCCTTGTGGCATGTGCCTTTGCAAAGAAGTTCTGGAGAGAGATGCATTGGTTTTTGTCGAGGTTCATGCCGAGCAGCTGTGTGATGCAGGACCCTGTGCTCTACAGAGGGGACACACCGAGATAAATGTCATCTACGGTTGGAGGATCATCAACTTGGTGAAAGACACTCTTTGGCCTGCCCGAAACTTATTGGCCTTCCAGTGCAAAAAGTTGTCCCTGACTGAGTATTGCAGACTGGCACATTCCAAAGTCCAGGGCTATGTGCTGAGGGATGCACTAAAGCTTGGGGCAGCCACCACAGAGGCGCAATGGGAAAGTTCACTGTCTAAGACCTTTAAGCCATAGTGTACCATGGGGCTGGGAATTGTATAGACCCCTCAGACTGTATGACTCACATTGAATGTATGCAGTGAATATTCCATGTATCACAATTATATTGAAACAACTCATTGTGCAACATGAACTTTATAGAAAACTTGAACATTATTGCACTTTCTGTGATAGCCATTTTGAAACGTTTTGTAATTTTTTTTGGATATTTTATGAATAAGTTATATTTTTGCAAAAAAAGTTAACCCTTGCTCTGCTGAACACCTTTACATCACAATGGCATACAACATTCCACTTTCTTCTCCAAAGAAAACTTCCCTTTCCAATGGAGTATAACTATTTGTAATACAGTCTTTACTTGCTATCCCTTCTCCCCTACCTCAAGTCTTTGACTTTATGAATTCAGACGGTCTTGAGGTTTGACAGTTCTTCCATCTCTTGGTCTGTCACATTTGGAAGAAAGGAAGTAGTACTCTGTGTTTCTGGTACTTTGTTATCTCCATTGATTTGCTTTTTGTGCTCCTTTAAGTTGCGTTTCTCTTTATTAACAACATTTTCGCTCTTTTTGGGCACTGTGGGTTTGTCCCATTCCTTCTGAGGGCACTCTGTTCATTCCTAGGATTTTCTTTTTCTGTGGTGTCTGCCATGTCCTTGCTGGACTTATAGGTTTTGCAAATGGAACGTTCATTTCCACTTGTTTCATAATACCAGGCAAACATTTGTTTGCTCTTTTGTTTACAAATTGCTTTGCAAGTTTATGAATCTTTTCATTCAGCTCAGAGATTCTCAGTGCATCTGAGATATTGAGTGCTTTTTCTTTTTCTAGTTCCTTGCACTTCAGTGTCATATTTACATATTCCGATCTTATTTCTGTCTTTTCTTTCTCTGTCTGCAACAGAACTTTGCCCTTGTCCTGCACTTTGGTTGCACGCTGGCCAGATCTGTCTCCGGTGAGGTCTTATCTTGTTTCAGTCCTGTAATTGTGCTACTCATGGCTTTATTATCCGCTCATAGCTTGGAAAGTTCTACAGCTTTTCCTTTCGATGCATCCTATTTGAAATTCGACAACTACTTCAGCTACGCAGTCTGTTTCTTGTAGCTTTCAGCTTTCTCCTGGAGTATTGAATATTGTTGAGTCTTCTCTGCCAACTGTTCCTTCAGTTTGCTCAGAGTGACGTTAAATTAATTCATTTTCCTTCTCTTTGTTTTCCAGAGGAATATACATTGCCCTGAGGGATTCTTATAGCATATGAAGATTATTCAGCAGGTTTTCCTCTTCTTCGCAAAGTTCACTTGCTTCGTCTTGAGTTTTCCTGTAATTCAGCAGAGTCTCTCGAGTTTCTTCTGCTGTGCTTCCATTCTGTTGTTTAAGACAGTCTACATGTTGCTGAATGGTTATGCATTCCTTTGATCTTGAAGGTCAACTGTTTATTCAACTGTTCACTTTCTTGTTGACCTCTTGCCAACTCACTCTGGGCTTGAAGTGCATCGTTTCATTGCCACTGATAATTCCAACGCAGCTTTTTCTGAAGTAATATTTAACATTTTCCGTAGCCCCTCATGTTTTTCCATGGCTACATATTGATTCTTCAAGGTGCCTTTCAGGGTCACAAATTATTTGCGTGCCTTTTCAGCCTGCTGTTTTGCTTGGCTGTACATCTGGTTCAGTCTCCCCAACTCCCGCTTTGATTTGCCAACTGTGGAATTGAGTGTCATTATTTTCTCATGATACCTTTGTGCGTTCAGATCTCGAACAGCTTGGTTCATTGAAGCCTCAGCTTAATGTATGTTTTCTCAATCAGCTTGAATCTTGTGCTTCAAACCTTCCAATTCAGCTCTGGTGCAAACATTTTCCTGTAGAACAGCTTCATTTACTTTTTGCACATTTTGCTTCTTTTGAAATACCTCAGATAGCTTTCCTTCATTCATAGCCATCTGCTCACTCACACTTGCCTCTGCTGTTGCAGTTTGAGTACTGTGTCAGCATTTTCAGAAAGCTCTATTCTTAGGCCTTGTGGTTGCTCCTTAGCCATTTCTTTATTTTGTACCAGATTCTTTGACTCACGCATTTCATTGCATTGACATGGTCAGCAACCATCTTGTGGTTTACTTGAATATTGTCACCCTTGCTTTGGGGTCTTCTGTGCCCCTCAGTTTGGGGTCTTTTGTTGTCTTCCCTCTGGAGTCTCCTGTTGCCCTCTATGCTTTATTGGGAGTTGCCCTCTTTCTGGGGCCTCTTGCTGCTCTTGGTGCTTTATTGGGGGCATGCTAGATTTTCTTCTAGGGTCTGCACTCTCTACAACTTGGAGTTTGAAATATCTAGGAAAGTCTTTTAATATCTCACCAAGTTGTCACTTATTGATCTATACATTTGCTGGTGAAGTTCTCCATAACCAATAAACCAAATACAAATAAAAACTTATCAACTTGTACTTCTCTGATTCCTTGTTTAATTGTGCACTTCTCCTGTACACTAAAAGTTGTCTTCTCCAAGACTCCCACTCTTGGGTCTGGTATAGCCCTTTCCAAAGCAAAAATGCATCTGGTTCTACTAATATGCTGTTCTTGACTTTTTATTTCTTGTAGTTACTGCTTTCAATGTAGTTGCCCTTTAAAGCAGGCTGTGCAGTACCAATTTTTTTTTACTCAGGCTGACTCTGAGCTGCCAGTTTTTTCAATGTGTTTTTCCCTTTCTTTTTCGGACCATTTTTTTTAAAGCTTGTAAACTTTGAAAACTGTTTCTTTTTTTAAACAAACTGAAGCAATTTCAGCCACTTTTAAACTCTGCAGATTCTGCTTTACATGGCAGCACTTTTTTTTTGTTTTACTGTGCTCTGCAGGTTTTTTCTGTTCTTTTACTCTTGGTGCCATTTAAAAAAAAACTTTAGATCAGCAGCAATTCTCTTTTTTCACTTCAGCTTAGCCACCTCAAGTTTTACGGTGCTGCCTGACATTGCAGCTTTTTTCCAACTGCCCTCAGGATATGCTGAGCCCCTGGGACCACCAACTATTCTACAATGTAAGTACAGCTTCTTCTTTGTATTTTTGCTCACCATCTCTTGAGCTGTCCAGATCCTTTGACTCTGCGTCACTCAAGGTCTTGCAATTTCCTGTAGTGTTGCTCACCCGTCTTTGTGATCTGAGCAGATGTCATCACTCTGCATCAGTCTTGCAAAGGGTTTCCACTCACTCTAGACAATCCCTCAACTTCAAAGTCTGTAGCAAAACTTGGTAACTGTTTATCTAATTTTTCTTTTTAGGTGCATGTCACTCCGATCAGGCTTCAGCTGCTTTTAGTTTCTCATACCTTGGAATCATGCTCTGGATTGATCATTTAAAATGCCACCTTTCGTATCACTACCGCTGCCCACCATGTTGTGTTATAGTGCCATTGCTGTGGTGTCTCAATTATGAGACCTTGACATTTCTATATTTAAACATGAACCGTTCATTGTTGATCTTTAACTAGGCTACTGTAGTGCATGGTGCTGCTGTCACCATGCAGATAGGTTGCTTCTCGAGTGTTCTCTTTAGACTGTTCTCTCAGTCTATTACCATGTAACTCTATGCATCATACTGTGGGTAATGCTATTCTTCAGTCCCATGTTAATCCTTGCTCTGCTGAGAACCTTTATGGTATGCAGGCACATACAACAGTCCGCTTCCCCCGTGGTGGGTCCCGCCATGGCAGGGCAAGAAAACCCCGGCCCCCGAGTGTGCTAATGGCTACAAAACAACCAATTTAAGATAAACAGTGGCGCTCATAACATGGCTCTTTTACACTACCCAGTAACAATATGCATTCATACACAGGGATCAGTTCTCACCAAAGAAAAGGAGTATATTCAAGCCTTATAACCTTTTAGAATTATATGGGATCTTGAGGTCCTATCGTTCTCCATTGCTTTCTCCATTGCAATGCCTCAGCCAATCAGAGTCGACTTGCCAACCAGAACACAGTTTAAAAAATAAAAATTTAACGTGGAGATGGGGAAAAAAAAAATTCTCTCAGAGGGCTGTGAATCTTTGGAACCCTCTTCCCAGAGAGTGGCAGAGGCAGGGTCAATGAAGCTGGAGAAATCTGAACTTAGAAAAGTCTCTGGCTTTACAGGGAAGGCTGAGGTTGTTATGCTTAATAAGGATGATAATGGATGATAAAAGTGATGTAAAGAAATCGGTATATTTTCATTGTGGCAAGAGACAGGGGAGACCTGGACAGTGGTGGGTGGGGAATGGTGGTGTAGTGGTTATGTCACTGGATTAGAATCCAGAGGCCCAGGCTAATTCTCTGGGGACATGTCTTCAAATCCCATCAAAGCATTAAATTATTTAATTAATAAAATCGGAATTGAAAGTTAGTGTCTGTAATGGTAACCGTGAAACTATCATTGATTGTCGTAAAAACCCATCTGGTTCACTAATGTCCTTTAGGAAAGGAAATCTGCCGTCCTTGCTTGGTCTGGCCTACATGTAACTCCAGACCCACAGCAATGTGGTTTGCTCTTAACTGCCCTCTGAAATAGTCTATCAAGTTACTCAGTTCAAGGGCAGTTAGGGATGGGCAAGAAATGCTGGCCTTGCCAGTGATTCCCACATTCCATGAAAGAATGAAGGACATGTAAAAGCAAATTGTTGGAAGCTTAAAGAAGAACCAGTTGCAGTAGTAGGGGTATCTAAAGAATATTCAGAAAAGACTATCAGCAAAAGAAATGAGTAATAAAACCATTGCAAAAGTACAGTTGAAAAGTGTTCTCTCAGAGCATACTATAGTGGTCGATGTATTTGCCCAGGATATTCAGGGAGATTCTTCCATATGTACTGATGAAGTGAGTCAGGTTATTGAAGATCATAAAGGTTTTGTCTCTAAAGGAAAAGTATTCCCTTAATCTTCTAATGAAGTCAGTAAACAAATGAATATTTTAAGAGATACTGGATCAGTTGAGTCATTGATGGTGGCTGGTGATTCGATTTGTCTTCCAGATAGTCTGGGGAAAGGAAAGGTACTGTTAGTGGGTATTCATGGGAGATATGAACCTGTTCACTTGGATAAAGTCAAGTTACAAAGTAACTTAGCACATGGAATTATTACTGTAGGAGTTGTTCCTAGTTTGCTTGTAGAAGGGGTAGATTTTACTGGGAAGTGATTTGGCAGGAGAATAAGGTATTAGCATCTCCAAGAATTTCAAGAGAGCCGGTTGAAATGAGAGAAACTGAGATTTTATAAGAATAGCCTGGATTTTCCCAAGTTACAGAGTAATGAGATCTCAGGCTTGTAAGGTGAGATAGGACGAAGTGAAATCAGCCAAAAGGGAGGATGATTCAGGTGATCGATGAGTGATTTTTCTTTTTGGGAATTTGAATGAGGGTAAAAATCTTGTAAAGAATAAGGCTGCCTTATGTAATCAATCTTCTTTAATTGAAGCTCAGCAAATGGATCCTAGTTTGTGGGATTATTTCAGATCGTGTAATCTGAGGAAGAATCAGAAAAGGTTCCTAAATGCTACTGCCTAAAAAGTTACATATTAATGAGGAAATGGAGATCACCACTAAGATCATTGGATGAGGAATGGAGCGTAATCCATTAAATTGTTGTACCTCCTGGTTATCGCAGGGACATTTTAAAGATTGCACATGAGTGTCTAATGGCAGGCCATTTAGGAGAAAGAATGACTCAGGCTAAAACAATGAAAAACTTTTATTGGCCGGGATTACATAGGGAAATGGTTAAATTGTGCAACGCATGTCACACATGTCAAATGGTTAGAAAACCCCAGCCATTAATTAAACTAGCTCCGTTGATCCCTATACCCACTTGAGATGATAAGTTTAGTAAGGTTCGAGTGGACTGTGTGGCACACTTATCTCAAACCAAAACAGGGTATCAACATCTTTTAGTTATCATGGATTTGTCTTTGAGGTTCCCAGAGGCCATTCCCTTAAGAAAGTTTACTTCACAGATGGTAATTGAAGGATTAATTCAGTTTTTCACTTTTATGTCATGGGTATTTCAGGAAATTATGTGCAGCTTAGGAGTGAAAAAAAATTTAAGTCAACTGCATATCGCCCACGGTTCAAAGGGGCATTGGAAAGATGTCACCAAACCTTAAAGACTATGATCAAAGCTCATTGCCTTGAACATCCAGAGGATCAGGATAAGAGAATTTCATTTTTATTGTTTACAATTAGGGAAGCACTTAATGAGTCAGCAGGTCTGACAGCATCAGTGGAGAGAGAAAAAAAAAGTCAATGTTTCAAGTGCATATGACCCTTCTTAATAGTATTATTATAAATATGAATTAGGAGCAGGAGTAGGCCACTTGGACCCTCGAGCCTGCTCCCCCATTCAATAAGGACATGACTGATCTAATTGTAATCTCCAACCTACCCCCAATAACCTTTTACCCCCCCCTTGTTTATCAGCAATCTATCAACCTCTGCCTTAAAAACATTCAAAGACTGCTTCCGCTGCCTTTTGAGGAAGGGAGTTCCAAAGAGTCACTATCTCTGAGAGAAAAAAAATTCCCATTTCTGTCTTAAATGGGCGACCCCTTATTTTGAAACAATGACCCCTAGTTCTAGATTCTGCCACAAGAGGAAACATCCTTTCCACATCCACCATGGAAGACCCCTCAGGATCTTATAATTAGTTTGCCAGATAGAAGAACTCAATGGGCAGAATTTTAAGGCAGCGGGATTCTACGTTCCCGCTGAAGTCAATGGGGTTTATAATGTCGTGCTGCATTTTACGGCCCTGTCCCTGCCAAAATGGGGCCGTAAAATTCTGCCCAGTGAGTGTGTCACATAAATATGCTGAAATGGTTTTATGATAGGGAGAATAACCAAACAATGAAAGGGGCAGGATTTTCCCCCCCCCCGTCAGGGGCGAAGTTGAATGGCGGGTGCGCACAGGCGCGCCTCTGATCGTCGCCCCCAAACAGGGGCGTGGCGCCATTTTACGTGGGCGGGCCAATTAATGTCCGCCCAGCGTGATGTCAGCAAGGAAGCGCTATGCGCTCCCTGTGTGGGCGGGGGGAATCCCTAAACCCTAAACGAAAGAGCGCACTCATCTCCCTGAGGCTAAGTGCTGGCCTCAGGGAGATCGGCTCTACTCTCAAAAATATTATAAATAGAAAAAAAAAAATTCCTTGACATGGCCCCTTGTGTGATACTGTCACATGAGTTGGGACATGTCCATAATTTTTACAAAAACTTTAATAAAATTTTGTGGATGAGGTTTCGTGCTTTTTCTAATTCCCTCCAGGGCTCCTGGCCTGCCCGCCAACCTTAAGGTTGGGCGGGTAGGTCCATTAATTAGCTAAATGACTCTGTCAATAGCTTCAATTGGCCATTGACAGGTCGGCGGGCGCACAGCTGATTTTGCTGCTCCCCCGCCTACCGTAAAATTTAAATGGGGCGCGGTGACGTTGGGAGTTCTGCCCGACATCACCGCGCGTCATTTTATGCGTTGGCGAGTAGGCCCTGCCCCCCCCTCCCCCCCCACCGTGGGGAAAATCCTGCCCCAGGTGAAAAAGAAGGAGCAGAGTGATATGACTATACCCGAGTACTCAGATGATGAGACAGAGACTGAAAGTTTTCAAATCAAAACCCCAGTAATGAGATTAGTCAAGTGTTAAGGAACTTGGATAAAACATCATCTTCCAGAAGAGCCTTAGGGTGACATAGTCAAATTACTAAAAGAATATGAGTCATTGTGTAGAGGTAGATCTGGACACACTTCTGTAACAATTCATGATGTCGATGTGGTAAGCACCTTACCCATTAAACAAAACCATTATAGACTGAATGCTGAGGAATTGGCTGAAGTCAGAGAGGAACTCACCTTCATGTTGGATGTTGATATAGTTGAACTGAGTCAAAGCAGTTGAAGTTCACCGTTGCATTGGTACCAAAACCTGATGGGACCCAAAGATTTTGCATTGATTATCATAAAGTGAATGCAGTAACAAAAACTGATTCCCATCTGAGACAACGAATTGAAGATTGCATTGATAGAGTTGAAAACTCAGAGTTTATCAGCAATATTGACTGATTAAAGGATATTGGCAAGTGCCACCATCTACACAGGCACAGGTCAGGAGTGTGATGGTATAATCTCCACTTGCCTGTATGAGTGCAGCTCCAACAATACTCAAGAAACTTGACACCATCCAGAACAAAGCAACTCGCTTAATTGGAACCCCTTGCACAAACATTCACTCCCTCCAGCGCCGACACACAGTAACAGTAGTGTGTACCATCCACAAGATGCACTGCAGAAATTCACCAAGGCTCCTTCGGCAGCACCTTCCAAACCCACGACCACTACCATCTAGAAGGACAAGGATAAAAGATACATGGGAACACCACCACCCGGAGATTCCCCTCCAAGCCACTCACCATCCTGACTTTGAAATATATTGCCGTTCCTTAACTGTCGCTGGGTCAAAGTTCTGAAACTCCCTCAACAGCACTGTGGGTGTACCTACACCACAGGGACTGCAGCGGTTCAAGAAGTCAGCTCACCACCACCTTCTCAAGGGCAATTAGGGATGGGGCGACAAATGCTGGCCTGGCCAGCGACATCTGCATCCCATAAATGAATAAAAGGCAACCTACAGATCTAGCCAAGGAATTCTCTGCTGTTGTGGCCATGGACAGCCTATATCTATGAAAAGTGATGCCATTCAGAATGAAGAATGCAGTAGTTACTTTTCAAAGGCTAACAGTTCAAGTTACTAATCGCCTTGATCTATAGTGACACTTGGGAGGACCATGCAAAACACCTCAATGCAGTATTCGAGAGACAACAAACAGCTGACTTAGTGATAAATTTGGCAAAAAGTGAATTTGCCAAAGCCAAGGTCACTTATTTGGGATATGTCATGGAATAAAGTCAAGGGCTGCCCAGAAAAGCTAAACTTAAGAAATTATGGGCTTTCCTGTTCCTAAAACCAAACAACAAATAGACTCACAGACTTTTACAGCACAGAAGGAGGCCATTCAGCCCATCGTATCTGTGCTGGTCAATAAAAATCCGACTACACTAATCCCATTTTCCAACGCTTGGCCCATAGCCTTTCAGGCAGTGAGTTCCAGACTCCCACCACCCTCTGGGTGAAAAAGTTTCTCCTCAACTCCCCTCTTAGCCTTCCACCTCTCACCTTAAATCTATGCCCCCTGGTTATTGAC
Organism: Carcharodon carcharias; assembly: GCF_017639515.1. NCBI lineage: Eukaryota > Metazoa > Chordata > Chondrichthyes > Lamniformes > Lamnidae > Carcharodon > Carcharodon carcharias. The sequence continues at coordinate 167,564,809 of NC_054470.1, forward strand.
CACTCTACTAATGGAAAAAGTGGCTTCCTATCCACCCTATCTCTGTCCCTCATAATCTTATACACATCCAGCAGGTCCCCTCTCAACCTTTGTTGCTCCAAGGAAACCAATCCCAGCCTATCCAATCTTTCCTCATAGCTCAGAACCACCAGCCCAGGCAGCATCCTGGTAAATCTCCTCTGCACCCTCTCCAGTGCAATCACATCCTCCCTAAAATATGGTGACCAGAACTGCACACAGTATTCCAGTCGTGGAGTAACCAGCGTTTTATACAGTTCCAGCATAACCTCCCTGTTCTTGTATTCTATATCTCAGCTAATAATGGCAAGTATCCCATATGTCTTCTTAACCACCTTATATACCTGCCCTGCTACCTTTAGGGATCTGTGTATATGCACACCAAGGTCCTTCTGATCTTCAGTACTTCCCAGGGTCCTACCATTCATAGTGTAATCCCTTACCTTGTTAGCCCTCCCCAAGTGCATTACCTGACACTTTTCCGGGTTGAATTCCATTTGCCACTGCTCTGCCCACCTGACCAGTCCATTGATATCCTTTTGCAGTTTACGGCTATCCTCCTCACTATTTACCACCCTACCAATTTGGTGTCATCGCGAACTTCTTGATCATACCCCCTACGTTTAAGCCGAAATCATTTATATACACCACAAACAGCAAGGGCTCCAGCCCTGCAGAACCCCACTGGAAACAGACTTCCAGTCACAGAAACATCCCTCTACCATCACCCTCTGCTTCCTGCCTCTCAGCCAATTTTGGATCCAACATGCCATTTTTCCTTGGATCCCACGGGCTCTTATCTTCTTGACCAGTCTGCCATAAGGGACTTTATCAAAAGCCTTGCTCAAGTCCATGTAGACCACAACAAATACATTACCCTCATCAACACTCCTCAAAAAATTCAATCAAATTTGTCAAACACAACCTTCCCTTAACAAATACATGCTGACTATCCTTGATTAATCTGTGTCTCTCCAAGTGCAGATATATTCTGCCCCTTAGAATTCTTTCTAGTAACTTCCCCACCACCAAGATTATACTGACTGGCCTGTAATTTCCTGGTCTATCCCTTCCTCTCTTTTTTAATAATGGGACAACGTTAGCAGTCTTCCAGTCCTCTGGCAGCTCACCTGTGGCCAGATATCTCTTGATATCTGATATCTCTTCCCTTGCCTCCCTCAACAGCCTGCGACACATCTCATCTAGGCCTGTGGATTTATCCACTTTTAAGGCCGCTAAACCTGCTAGTACATCTTCTCTCCCTATGTTAATTTGCTGTACTATTTCACAGTCCCCTACCCTGATGTCTATAACTGTGTTGTCCTTTTCCATTATGAAGACCGACACAAAGTATTCATTGAGGACTGCACCCACGTCTTCCGGGTCCACAAACAGATTACCTCTATGGTCCCTTATTGGCACTACTCTTTCACTAGTTATTCTCTTGCTCTTTATATATTTAAAAAACCCCTTTGGGTTTTCCTTTATTCTACCCACTAATGTTTTCTCATGCACTCTCTTATCTTTCCTAATTTCCTTTTTAAGATTTCCCCCTGCACTTTTTATACTCCTCTAGGGACTCTGCCATCTTCAGCCCTCTATCTGCCATAAGCTTCTCTTTTTTTTCTTAATCCAAATGTTCCTTGACATCCAGGGTTCTTGGGATTTGGTCCCCCCTTTTGTTTTTACAAGAACATATTTGCCCTGTACTCTCGCTATTTCCCCCTTGAATGCCTCCCATTGTTCTGACACAGATTTCTGTGCAAGTGACTGCTCCCAATCCACTTGGGCCAAATCGTATCTCAATCTTTAAAATTAGCTTTTCCCCAGTTCTGAATTTTTATTCCTGGCCCAACCTTATCCTTTTCCATAACGATCCTAAATCTAACTGAGTTATGGTCAATATCTCCAAAATGCTCCCCTACTGATACGCCTTTAACCTACCCAGGCTCATTTCTGAATATTAGGTCCAGAACTGCCCCTTCCCTTGTTGGTCTTTCTACGTACTGGCTAAAAAAGTTCTCCTGGATGCAACTTAAGTACTTTTCTCCCTCCCTATCTTGTACACTAAAACAATCCCAGGTAATATTTGTGTAGTTAAAATCCCCTACTATTACTGCCTTACTATTCTTACATTTTTCTGAAATATGATTGCATATTTGATCCTCTACCTCTCCCTGACCATTTGGGGGCCTATAGAACACACCCAACAGCATGTTTGCCCCTTTTGTGTTTTTTACTTCCACTCACTTGATGATCCTTCCAAGATATCATTCCTCCTCACTGCTATAATTGATTCCTTGATGCCCCCCTCTTCTATCCCCATCTCTATCTCATCTGAATACCCTATAACCAGGAATGTTGAGCTGCCAATCCTGCCCTTTTTGCCCTCAGCTCATCTCTTATTCCTCAAGCTCTTCGCATTAAAATATATTCCATTTAGCCTTGCTAAATTCACTTCTTTCTTATCTAGCCTGTTTTCTCACTTACTAGCATTTTAACTTCTAATTCCATCCCAGCTTCCCTCCCCTCTGAACTATTTTTCCAGATCCCATCCCCCTGCCAATTTAGTTTAAATCCTCCCCAACAGCATTAGCAAACCTCCCTGCAAGGATGTTGATCCCATTCCTGTTCAGACGTAACCCGTCCAACTTGTACAAGTCCCACCTCCCCCAGAAACGGTCCCAATGTCCCATGAATCTAAAGCCCCCCCCCCCTCCTATATCATCTCTCAAGCCACACATTCATCTGCTCTATCCTTCTGTTTCTATACTCACTACTGCATGGCACTGGGAGTAATCCGGAGATTGCTACCTTTGAAGGCCTGCTTTTCAATTTCCTACCTAACTCCCTGAAGTCTGCTTGCAGGATTTAATTTCTCTTTCTTCCTATGTCATTGGTCCCAACATGGACCACGACCTCTGGCTGTTCACCCTCCACCTTCAGAATGCCCTGCAACCATTCTGTAACATCTTTGACCCTGGCACTCGAGAGGCAACATACCATCTTGGAGTCACATCTATGGCCACAGAAGCGCTTGTCTACTCCCCTCACTAACAAATCCCCTACCACTATTGCCCTTCCACACTTCTTCCTCCCCCCCAGCCCCCCAAGCAGCTGGACCACCCACAGTGCCATGGCCTTGGATCTGGTTAGCCTCAACAGAGGAACCGTCACTCTCACCATTTCCAAGGCCGAAAAACAGTTTGCAAGTGAGATTCCCTCATTTCCTGCCTGCTCCCCTTCTTCTGTCTGGAGGTCACCCATTCCCTCTCTGCTTGCACTTCCTTAAGCTGCAGGGTGACCATGTCCTGAAACGTGCTATCCACGAACCCCTCAGCCTCGTGAATGCACCATAGTGCCCCCAGCTACCACTCCAGCTCTAAAACCCAGAGCTCGAGTTGCTCCAGTCAGTGGCACCTCCTGCACAGTTAATCATGCAGACCGCCAGGAGCGTCTAGGATTTGCCACACAGCACAGGATGTGCAAATCACGAGACTGAGCTCCCCAGACATATCTTAACTAAATAGAATATAGACTAAATTCTTTTATATATATTACATAGAATATGGACCCTTGCTTTTATTTTATACTTTACTCCTACTTGAGTATAGATGCAAGATTCACTAGGTGCTGCTGACTGCCAGGGTCCTCCTCTCACGCTCTCCTTTAGATGCTTCTTACAACCTCTAAAAGATCTGTCTAATATTGATGGCATTTTACAACGATCAGTAATGGTTTCATGGTCATTATCAGACTTTTTAATTCCAGATTTTTTATTGAATTTAAATTTCTCCATCTGCCATGATGGGATTTGAACTTGGGTCCTCAGAGCATTACCCTGGATTACTAGTCCAGTGACAATGCCACTGTGCAACTAACCCCCCTCTGCAGTTCCTCAGAATGTGTGGATTTTACAGGAAGCTTGTCCAAATTTCAGCACAGTAGCTGCTCCATTGACCAACTTATTGAAGCGGAAAGTGAAATATGACTGGACAGTATCTTGTCAGACTGCTTTCAAGAGATTAAAAGCTGTCTTGATAAGTGAGCCAGTGTTGGCTGCTCAAAATTTCAACAACCATATAAGATAACAATTGGTGTGGGTGTGAGAGACATACTATTACAAGATGAGGATGCTAACATAGAGCATCTGGCCACTTATTTCTTGAGGAAATTTAATTCCTGTTCACAAAAATAGTCCACAGTTGAAAAGGAAGCATTAATTCAGCAGTTTGAAATAGACATTTCTGGAAATGCCAGAGAAATTGTAATTTACACAGACAATAATTCATGAGTGCTTTTGGAGAAATTCCAGATCAAGAATCTCCACTTACTTCACTGGAGTCTGATGCTGCAAGAATTTACCTTCAAAATTGTTCATGTTGCAGGAAGAAACAACATGATTGCAGATGCCTTATCCTGAGTTTGAATATTTGATTAAATAACTCATAACAGCTGAAAGGAGATTTATAAACTTTAGTTATATGATAAAAATTTTGGACATAATCTTTTTATCTGTTTAAATGTTATCATCTTTTGATCAAGGACCTGAGAGATGTTGGATGCTTGAATTTTGATTGAACTATGGGGAGGGCACTATTATGTAAAAAGTATAGCATGTAAAAAGATAGTTGCTAAAATGTTTATAATGTTAAGATGTATAGTATCTTAAAGGGTTGTGAAAAAGTCCTTACTTCAGTAAGGCTACATGACGGCCCATGTGCTTTTGGGGAAAAACACCTATATTTTATGTTGGGCTGATTTAAGAACTTTAAGAACTAGGTTTCTCTGAAAGATGATTTCTTAAAAAAAGCAACTTTTTCTGGGAACTGATTATGTGACCAAGTTGCCTGGGTGATAAGCATTAGAAAAGCAATGGGTAACCAAAAATATATTGCAGGGAACATACCTTTCAAGTGGTTTAGTTTAGAGCAAGCTAATTGCAGGTAATATTCTTTTAGCAGAATTCAGCTGAAATTCTTTGTGATGGCTAAATGGGTTTAAAACCCTTCATAACTGAAGGACTCTATTAACATTGAGTTGGACTTCTGGGATAGCCAAGCTGAGAAGAGAAAGAGAGAGTTCCCACAGGCAAGACTTCAGAGTTAAAGAACATTGGAACCAGCAGAGTTCTGACTCGAGGCGGCTATGCTAAAGACGCCAGGAACACTTGTGTTGAACTGAGATTCTACAACTGTGGGACAGTTAGAGAATATTTAAAGGGAAAATCTTGTCAGAAGTAAGCAGAGGGCCAAATAAATCTCAACCCTTATACAAATCTTTCGAACAGGTCTCCGACCAAGTGGTTCATCTTCCAATTTCTGACAAGAATCTGATGGAGTTTTTTGAGGTAAACGTCAAATGGTTGCATGTGGAAGTAAATTTAAGTTAAGAAGTTCGGTATAAGTATAAAACTATAAGTAATGGTGTTCACTATATCTTGAATATCTTTAACGTAACTGACTTTATTCATGTTCTTCGATTTATATGCAGTAAAGTTCTTTGATTAACAGTGAGCCTTGTGGCTTCATTCTTTTAGTAAATACCTGGGATTTTGGATTTAAAACAATAATAAAAATGTTACTGATCTCTGCCAAGATTAGAACACATGGGAACACTGCCACCTGCAAGGTCCCCTCCAAGCCACAAAGCATCCTGACTTGGAACTATATCACTGTTGCAGGATCAAAATCTTGGAATTCACTTCCCAGCAGCACTCATGGTATATTTGCATCTCATGGACTGCAGCGGTTCAAGAAAGTGGCTCACCACCAGCTTCCCAAGGGTAATTAGCGATAGGCAACAAATGCCAGCAATGTCCACATACCATGAAAAAACATTTAAAAGGGATTGGTAATAGGTGTTCTCACCCTGTGAATGAGTAGGGAAAAAAATGCATAACATGCACAGCAGGTTTAAAACATTGTTTAGACAGATGAATAATTAATTTATTTCAATCAATTTACTTTAGCTGCCACTTGATATTGAAAATTTCTTGTTTCGAATAAAGGGAGGAATTCAGTTGGAAGGAGTCCTCAGCAAAACAGATGGTGAGTAAATTGCTTATTAGATACATATTTTATATTTAAATTAATCTGTTTTACATTTTCAATAGGGATTTTTTAAATCGTTGAATAATGGGATTTTTTAATGCCGCTTAACTAATGAAATTTGTGCTAAAATTCTGTAATAGAAGTTTATTATGTTGAACTTAGACTATTCAATGTTCTGGAGAAATCTGGTCTATTCAGGCTAGCTATTGTTCAAAGCTTTCAGCTCACATACTGTGTATTAAAATAAAAGTCTCCCTTTGTGAAATATCATTTGCAACACGTGCCCTTTCCAATTGAGGGATGTTCCAGCACTTTCATTGCCCGGTAATAATCATATGAAGACTCTCCTCCTGTTACTTCCAAACAGCTTTCTTGGTTACTTGCTATTGTCTTGATTGTTTGATTGACAAGGTTCTGAATCAATGCTGGAAGAGACAGGTGAGGCAAGGTTGGGGATTCAGTAGGCTCTTGGTCCATAAGAACAAAACAAAAAGCCAAGGACAGGAAATATTATTTGCTCCACTAAGCTCATCTCTTTAGTATTTCAACTCACTCAGACAGCAGCCAACAGCATCTTGAACTCCTTTAGCAGAAAATGCTGGGAACGCACAACACATCAATCAGCATCTCAGAGAGCAGTTCACAATACAGGTGAGGAGCCTTCTTTTAACACCTATGACCTTGGCTTTGCTACTGAAAGTGGAACAGTAGGTGTGAGGTCTGAGATATCACCTTGATATCTGAAATAATTATTGGATTTGGATTCTTTTATCAATGGTCAACTCTCTTTATTTCAGATATTAATTACAATAAGCAGGCAGATAGTACATACATCTGTGTGTCTACAAGAAAACAACTCATTGGGATTACTCAGCCCTTCAGTTTTTAGCTCCAGTCCAGGTACTTCAAGCTGCTGTTTCTCCACCAAACCTCATTCTTATAAACCTCACGTAAATTAGTTGCTTCTCATTATTCTTGCCTAATTTGGGGAAATATGCAGGTCAGTGCATCACTATAAAACGCCTTACTACTCAAGATCTGCTTAGTAAAGCCATAGAGATCAGGAATACTTCTAGCAAAACCAGGCAACTCAGAGAGAGAGGACAAGAGCAATGGTCATCAATCCAATTTACACAAGAAGATAATGTTAGAAACAGATGATCTAGTTAGTGGTTAATTGCATCAAAAGCTGATAGAAAAGAGAGACAATGGCCTTAATATTTGCAGGGAGGGTGCACAGGAACATGGTAGCATGGGGTAGACCCAGCCAAATTTAAAGTCAACAGGAGCTAGACAGAGGCTGCAATCATCAGAGGGATGCTGAAGGCTTCCTGGAGGAGCCGGCTGGGGTGGGGCAGTGGGGGGATGGTGTGGAGCATTCCTGCTCTGCCTGGCCCACAAGGAGTGCTATAAAAAATATTTAAAGCTCCCATCTCCATTTCACTGCTGAGTTTCCTAAGCCCTGGAGAAGCATGCCTGCAACATTTTATTGATATCGGGCTCCAACTTGCATTATAGGAGCTTTACTTAAACTTGACAACTCTCCATTACAGACCACTCTCAGTACATAAAATCTGCTGAAGTAATAATGGGCATGGTTGCGTATACTGAGGACACATTCCTGATATTTTTAAATGATATATAGGTTGCGACAAAAGCAATTTTTCTAATTATTTCTTTTAAACAACATGTTATGTTCAGGTAAAGAAAGCCTTGTTACAATTGTTGGCTTTATTTCAAGCACTTTTGCTTAGTGCAGCTTTCTGCTGTGGACTAACATTAATCTGCAACATGGTAAACTGCTCTGAAGAAGTCACACGGACTCAAAACGTTAACTCTGTTCCTCTCTCCACAAATGCTGCCAGACGTTTGAGTTTTCCAGCATTTTCTGTTTTTATTTCAGATGTCCCGCATCCACAGTATTTTGTTTTTATGGAAAACTGCTTATCTATCATGCCTCCTATCAGAGTGGACAACTAGTGTCATACAGATAAATTGATACAGTTTAAAAATAGTGATAGTTGTTCAAACCAAATCAAAGGTAAAACTATAAAAATCTCAACCACAACTGTAATTTGCATCCGTCTCAACCTCACAGAATCACTGAATCACTGTGTAGAGGAGGCCCTTCGGCCCATCAAGTCTGCGCCGACACGTGAGAAACACCTGACCTACCTGCCTAATTCCATTTACCAGCACTTGGCCCTTAGCCTTGAATGTTATGATGTGCCAACTGCTCATCCAGGTACTTTTTAAAGGATGTGAGGCAACCCCCCTCCACCACCCTCCCAGGCAGTGGATTCCAGACCGTCTGGGTAAAAATGTTTTTCCTCACATCCCCCTTAAACCTCCTGCCCTTCACCTTGGACTTATCCCATCTTGTAATTGACCCTTCAACTAAGGGGAACAGCTGCTCCCTATCCATCCTGTCCATGCCCCTCAGAATCTTGTACACCTCGATCAGGTCACCACTCAGTCTTCTCTGCTCCAACGAAAGCAACCCAAGTCTATCCAACCTCTCTTCATAACTTAAATGTTTCATCCCAGGCAACATCCTGGTGAATCTCCTCTGCACCCCCTCCAGTGCAATCACATCCTTCCTATAATGTGGTGACTAGAACTGCATACAGTACTCCAGCTGTGGCCTCACTTAAGTTCTACACAACTCCAACATGACCTCCCGACTTTTGTAATCTATGCCTCGATTGATAAAGGCAAGTGTCCCATATGCCTTTTTCACCACCCCACTAACGTGCCCCTCCGTCTTCAGAGATCTATGGACACACACGCCAAGGTCCCTTTGTTCCTCAGCACTTCCTAGCCATGCCGTTCATTGAATACTTCCTTGTCAAATTACTCCTTCCAAAGTGAATCACCTCACACTTTTCAGGATTAAATTCCATCTGCCACTTTTCTGCCCATTTGACCATCCTGTCTATATCTTCCTGTAGCCCAAGACAGTCAACCTCACTGTTAACCACCTGGCCAATCTTTGTGTCATCCACAAACTTACTAATCCTACCCCCCACATAGTCATCTATATCGTTTATATAAATGACAAATAATAGGGGACTGAGCACAGATCCCTGTGGTACACCACTGGACACTGGCTTCCAGTCACTAAAGCATCCTTCTGTCATCACCCTCTGTCTCCTACAACTAAGCCAATTTTGAATCCACCTCATCAAATTACCCTGTACCCCATGTGCATTTGCCTTCTTTATAAGTCTCCCATGTGGGACATGGCTTTGCTGAAATCTATATAAACTACATCAACTGCACCACCCACATCTACACACCTTGTCACCTCCTCAAAAAATTCAATCAAATTTGTTAGGCAGTACCTCCTTCTGACAAAGCCATGCTGACTATTCCTGATCAAACCTTGCCTCTCCAAGTGGGGATAGATTCTCTCCTTCAGAATTTTCTCCAAGTTTCCCTACCACTGACGTGTGACTCACTGGCCTGTAGTTCCCTCGTTTATCTCTACAACCCTTCTTAAATAGTGGAACCACATTAGCTGTTCTCCAGTCCTCTGGCACACCCCCCATGGCCAGGGAAGAATTAAAAATTTGGGTCAGAGCCCCTGCGATCTCCTCCCTTGCCTCCCTCAGCAGTCTGGGACACAAATCATCTGGACCTGGAGGGTTGTCCACATTTAAGCCTGCCAACACCTCCAATACCTTGTCACTCCCTATATTAATTCGTTTAAGAACCTCGCAGTCTCTCTCCCCGAGTTCGATACCTTCATTCACATTCTCTTGGGTGAAGACAGATGTGAAGTATTCATTCAACACTCTAGCGATGTCAAAACAAAAACAGAATTACCTGGAAAAACTCAGCAGGTCTGGCAGCATCAACGGAGAAGAAAAGAGTTGACGTTTCGAGTCCTCAAACGTCAACTCTTTTCTTCTCCGCCGATGCTGCCAGACCTACTGAGTTTTTCCAGGTAATTCTGTTTTTGTTTTGGATTTCCAGCATCCACAGTTTTTTGTTTTTAACTCTAGCGATGTGCTCTGGCTCCACCCATAGATTTCCCCCTGGTCACGACTCTTTCCCTGTTTATCCTCTTTTCCCATTGATATACTTATAGAATATCTTGGATTTCCCCTACTTTTACCAGCCAGAGTTTTCTCATTTCCCCTCTTTGCTCTCCTAATTGTTTTCTTAAACTCCACCCTGCACTGTCTGTGCTCCACTAATGCCTCTGCTGATTTGCTTCCCTTGTACCTGCTAAAAGCCTCTCTTTTCCTTCTCATCGTAACCTGAATATTTCTGGTCATCCATGGTTCTCTGGCCTTGTTACTCTTTCTTATCACCCTAGAGGGAACATGTTGAACCAGTACCCTCCCCATTTCCTTCTTGAACACCTCCCACTGTTCCTCTGTAGGTTTCCCCACAAGTAACTGTTCCCAGTCTACCTTGGCCATATCCTGCCTTAATTTACTAAAATTCACTCTTCCCCCAATCCAAAATACTTTTTTGCATCTTGTCGATTTCTTTTTCCTTAACAAACTAAACTGTACCATGTTGTGGTCGCTATCGCTAAAATGCTCGCCCACCACCACCTCAGCCACCTGTCCGGCTTCATTCCCCAGAATTAGGTCCAGCGCTGCACCGTCCCTTGTTGGACCCTCTACATATTGACCTAAAAAGTTCTCCTATACACATTTCAAGAAATCCACTCCATCCAGGCCATTAACACTATGTCGATCCCAATTAATGTTGGGAAAGTTGAAATCACCTAATATAATTACCCTACTGTTATTGTTTTTACACACCTCCACAAATTGTGCACATATTTGCTCCTCAATTGCCCGTTGACTATCTGGGGGTCTATAATAAACACCTAATAGTGTGGTTGCTCCTTTTTTATTCCTAAGCTCTACCCACAAAGCTTCATTCAATGCCCCCTCCAAGATATCATCTCTCCTTATTGCAATAACTGACTCCTTAACTAATAATGCAACGCCTCCTCCTCTTTTACCTCCTCCCCTGTCTCGCCTGAAGATTCTATATCCCAGAATGTTGAGCTGCCAATCCTACCCTTCCCTCAACCACATCTCAGTGATTGCTACTACATCACAATTCCACGTGTCAATCCTCACCCTTTACTCATCCGTTTTACCTGTTATACTCCTGCCATTAAAGTAGAGGCCATCCAGCCTTGCCTTACTCCCTTGAAGCTTATTGCAGCTGTACTCCCTCTGACTTGATTGTTTTACTGTATTATGATGTGTCCCTATTCTGCTAACCTTCTATGTCTCCTCCCCCTGCCAACTTAGTTTAAACTCCTCCCAACAGCACTAGCAAACCTGCCCGCAAGGATGTTAGTCCCGCTCTGGTTCAGATGTAGACCATCCCACTTGCACAGGTCTCACCTTCCCCAGGAACGGTCCCAGTGATCCAGGAATCTGAAACCCTCCCTCCTGCACCAACCTTTAAGCCACATATTCATCTGCGCTATTCTCCTATTTCTGAGTTTGCCAGCATGAGGCATTGGGAGTAATCCAGAGATTACAACTCGAGAGGTGTTGCTTTTCAGTTTACTTCCTAACTCCCTGAATTCTTGATGCAAGACCTCATCCCTCTTTCTACCTATGTCATTGCTACCAACATGTACCATGACCTCTGCCTTATCACCCTCTCCCTTCAGGATGCCCTGCAACCATTCAGTGACATCCCAGACCCTGACACCAGGGAGTGACACACCATCCTGGAGTCATGTTGATGGCCACAGTAGCGCCTATCTGTTCCCTTGACTATAGAATCCCCTATTACTATTGCTCTTCCTCTCTTCCTCCCCTCCTGTACAGAGAGGCTGCTTATGGTGCCAGAAGCTTGGCTCTGTCTGCACTCCCTGGAGGAACCAGCACCCTCATCAGCCTCCAAAATGGAATACCGATTTGCGAGCGGGACTCCAGGGGACCCCTGAACTACCTGCCTGTTTCTCTTGGATTGCCTGGTGGTCATCCATTCCCTTCCTTCCTCAAGTCCCTTCATCTGCAGTATGACCACCTCTCTAAATGTGCTATTCACAATGTTCTCAGACTCGCGGATGCTCCACAGTGTCCCCAGCCACCGTTCCAGCTCTGAAACCCAAGCTTCCGGGAACTGCAGCTGGACACATTTCCTGCACTCTTGCTGGTCCCGGGCACTAGAAATGTCCCCAGCTTCCCACATGGTGCACGAGGAGCACACCACAGCTTCGAGCGCTCCTGCCATGACTTATTAAATTAAAACTTTTAAGTCAATTACTCCAGGGCCCTTCTTTCCTGATCCTCGTTACTGTAGAAAAAACAAACTGTAAACCACAAAAAAGACCTTAAACTATAAGCGATTAAAGTAGTAAATACCTTACCCACTACTTACCAGTGATTCCTTTCCCTTGTAGCCTCTCCTGCTGCAGCACAGCCATGACAAGGAGCAATGAGCCAATCTGCTCCCAGGTCGGCCAATTAACTATTTTAATGAGGCTGACAACACCTGATTTGACCTGCTTTGCAGATCTAATCTTGGCTGGATAGGTTTCCCAGGCCTCATTAAACCCAGCAGCTAAAGGGGGATGAGGGTAGCTTCAGGGACAAAACAAACTGCTTACCCCTAACCCTCCCTCCACTCCCGCTGCACCTCCAGGGCCCTCATCAATCCTATAGGTGGAATTTTTTGAGCCCGCTGGCGGCAGGCGTGATAGGTAGCGTGTGCGGAAAATATGGCGTGAGCTGCTTCACAATGCTGTGAAGGCAGGTCCCGATCGTCCACTCAGCCAGCTGATGGCAGGTTGCGTTTCCTGCCATCAGTCCGCAGGGAGCTAATTGTAATACATCAGTGTATAATTAAAAGGCCATCCTGCCAGGCTCTTGAAACCCCGCTGTATCATCCATCCACGTTGGTGGGAAAGCACGCCAACGTGTTTCACAACAGCGCACAGGCGACGTGCACTTGGTGACCTTCACTTTGAGGGAGCTGAGGTGAGTGAGCAGCAGCGTTCTCCACAGCTCGCCTGTTGTTTACAGGCCTCAGGGGCACTGGGGGTGGGGGGGTGCGGGGAAAAGTGCTGGCCAGCCTCGGAGGCGACTGTTGTCGGTGGGGGGAGGGTGGGGGGTGCTCAAGTACTGCCCTGGCGCTGCATCCTGCACACAGGCAATCGAGGAGGTGGGGCAGGGTAAGCAAGGCGTGGCCATGCATTAGGGACACCTGTATAAACTGACCATGCCTCCGCAACTGAGACAGATCAGGCGCAGCCACAGTGATGTGATTGGGGTCAGTCTCCTAACCTGCCCACCCATGCAAGCAACACAGAGGCACCAAAGGGCCACCAAGCGCTCCATACCTTACCCACCCCCCCCCACTCCACACCCACTACCAACGCGGCAAAGACTTCGAGCCCACCACTGCTTTATTGGACAGCAGGGCAGTTGGACTGCACACATTGTAAATCTTCTCACTAACTCTGGCTGTGTAGCAGTCACTGCTGGAGGTGCTCACAGCCCACTGCAATCTCAGCATCCTGGTTTGGACCAGTGTCTCCCATGTCTCAGGTTGACAGGGCAGCCATGCAGCGCACTCATCTCTGGCCCCGAGGGGTGACCAGCACTCTCCGGGAAACGTTAAATGGCGGTCACACAGGGTCAGGAAAGGTGATAAGTACAGTCATGATAACCACGTCTCTCTTTCATGCTGCAGGAGGATCATGTCAGGATCATGGATCCTGGTGAGCTAGCTGTATGCCTGATGGCCTACAGAGACTGTAGAAGGTTGACGAGAGTGCAGCTGTGGCTCCTGGCTGTCCAAAGGCATGAACAGCAATCTCATGAAGAAGGGACAGCAAGAGCTCCCGCACACGCTGCCCAGGAGGAACAGCGAGCCGTGGCTGGTCAGCACCTAGTGATACCCAGGGTCTATAGACGCCGCCTGCCATTCCTGCAGATGACTGAAAACCAGTGTCACCAATAACTGCGCATGTCTAGGGACCTGGTGGTTCACATCTACCACTTAGTGCAGGACTTGGTGCCACGGGGACATGGAGGGCATCCACGGCCAGTTGCTATGAAATTGACCACGATGCTCAATTTCTTTGCCAGTGGCTCCTTTCAGGGCTCCACAGGTGACCTCTGTGGGATTTCACAATCCGCCATCCACAAATGCATCTATGAGGTCACGGATGCCACCTTCTCCATGGCACACATTTCGCCCAGGACCGGGACAGCCAGGATACAAGGGCCATTGGATTCGCCCTGATCTCAGGATCCCACAGGTGCATGGTGTGATTGACTGCACTCATGTGATGCTCAGGTCTCCGTCACTACACCCTGTGGACTTCATCAACCGCAAGGGTCATTGAACGTGCAGCTAGTATGCGACCACCAGAAAAGCATCCTGCAAGTGTGTGTGCAGTTTCCAGGAAGTGTGCACAACGCCTACATCCTGATTCATGCAGTCTTCTAGGGTCCATAGAGGCTGCAGGGTTGGCTCCTTGAGGACAAGGGTTACCCGCAGATCCCTGACTGATGACACTCATGCGGCGGCCTCAGACTGCAGCAGAGCGGCGCTATAATGAGGCTCATGCAGCAGCTCGCAACTTGGTGGAGCAGACCATCGGATGCTGAAGATGCAGTTCCGGTGCCTGGAGCCCTGCAATACAGTCCGCAGAGGGTGTCACATATTGTTGTCATCTGCTGCGCCCTTTACAACCTGGCACTCCAGTGCGGAGACCAGCTGGCTGAGGAGGGAATGGAGGAGCTGGCGGTCTCCTCGGATGAGGACGCCGACAGGAATGAGGGGAGCAGATTCTCGGTGGTGACAATGACAGGGATGAGGCTCTCGCACTGGCCAGATAAGGCAGGTGTGCTCGGGAGGCCCTCATAGGTGCCAAGTTTTTGGAGAATTATGACTACATGCAGAGAGGTGACCCCATAGATCCTCACATCGCAGTTGTGAATGTAGACTCCAGTCTGGCTTATCTCAGTGCCAAGACCCTTTGAGAGAATGCTCCTGTCATGGAGATGCAGAGGAGGCCCTAATAGTCACTCAATAGCAGGAGGATGATGACAACATGCAGTGAGGACACTGCACAGGTCTTCACATAGCCTCTGAAATTGTCTGACTCCTGTCTGGCCGAGGGCAGCTCGCTTGCACTCCATGACCAGGGCCATCTCAGAGACGCAGCCATGGAACTTTATATGCATCTGATGCTATGTCTGCCTTCAGCACCTCAGCCCTTCAGGAGCTGGTGCACAGCATCACTGGTCACAGTTGCTGGTGTGATGGGGGCCAGCCCCATCTTAAAGGAGCTGAGAGCATACAGAGAGACTGAGAAAATTCTGTGGTGCCTGCCCACTACAACCAGCACTGTCGAGGTGCAGGCATTAGTAATGTTTCCAGGGAGTGTGAGGCTGGACCATCACTGTAGCCTGAAGGCTGTACAGAGCACAGGGAAGAGGCCCTGGACTGAGACACCTGCCTTTTATTTTGTGCAGAAAGGTTTCACATCTGAGTGACATGAACACTGCTTATCAGAACAAGGAGCCACAGGCAGGGAGACATTTTTTAGGAGTTAATTGACAATAGTGAACAGTGTGTACAAGTGATCAACACCCATACCCAGGCTGTGCAACTTCTTTTACCTAACCTTCCTAACCCTGCCGCTACATTTTGGTGCTCCCCAGACATCCACAGCAGAGGTGGAGGCAGCCTGCTGAATGTGACCCTCTGTCTGTGATGACTTTGGTGGGTGTCCTCTGGAGGGCCGAGCCTTGGTGGGCCCTTCACGGCCCGTGAAGCTGGAGCTACTGAGATCACAGGAAGAGGGGATTCAGATGGGCCGGTCACTTGCAGAGTCACCTGGGTGGAGGGCCCCAGAGAGTGCACCTGTTGATCCTCCTCCCTATGGGTGCCCAAGGACCCCTGGCTGACTCAGTGAGCAGAAGGGGTAGTTGAAGTGAGATCGAGCTGCCCAGCACCCCTCTCGTGTACACACTGTTGGAGGCCAACAATAGCATCAGCGATGGAGTTAAGCCTGTGCAGCAGTGCAGGGATGGCGCCCTGGACCAAGGTCTCCCTGGCAGCCACCATCCTGCCAGTGTTGACCTCGGTGCGTTGCAATGCTGGTGCTATCACCTCAGCCTGAAGAAGTATGGACTCCTCTATCATGATTTGCAATCTGAGGAGTGCAGCAGACATCCCTTCCTGATGTTCCTGGGCTTGCCTTTGCAGCTCCAGCAACTGTGACATGACCGAGTCCAGTGGCTTGTCATCTGACTTGGACTCAGCAATGTTCTGGCCTCCAGCAGTCCTCTGAGTGCTGGGGACCTGTGAAGTCCCTGCCTCTGCCTGCTGTGGATCAGAAAGTGCGATGTGCTCACCAGATTGTGACCCTGAGGCTACTCTAAAGCTAAGTCCCACCGACGTATTTGTTTCTGTGCTGCTGGAGTGTGTAGGAAAGTGCTGTGATGGGACTTCAGGGAGGGTGCCTCCAGATTCCTTTTCAGAGGTTTCTTCGGGGCTTGATTGGAGGCCGAGAGTCATAGACTCTGTCGGCTGTTTGGCAGATGTGCCTATGAAAGCAAGGGGAGATAATTAGGGCAGACACATCGCTCACGGCATGGTTGTCTGGTGGATGTTGCACTGTTGGATCCTCACTTGGTTGTGCAGTGCCGACCTCACCATCAGCACAGGACCGGTCCTGGTCATCGCCGGCCAGCTTGATGGCTCTGTTTTCGAATTCTGTCAGAACTTTGATCTCTGGCATCCCTCCACCTGTTTATGACTTCTCCCTCCTGTTGTGAGCCACTTTGTCCTGCACGGATAGAGATGGGGAGAGTGTATCAGGAAGCCTGCTGGGCCAGATGATAAGTATGCCTGGCCTGTGTGGGTGGTGAGTGGTCCCATGGACGGGATGAGGACAATGGCGGTGTGTGTGAAAGAGTGAATGCTGATGTCCCTTGAACTGGTATTGAGTGAGGGCCCTGTGGATGTGTGATGGGTTTGTGAGGGTGTGAGTTGGGAGTGATGAAAAGAGTGTCTTACCCTGGCTTAATGGAGGAGATCTTTCATCCTTTTGTGGCACGTGTGGCTGTCCTCCTCTGCAGGGCGTTCGCCCTGAGCACCAATGCCACCACCTCCCAAGCCGGGTTGGTGACATTGCTACCCACCCTGCAGCCAGAGCAGGGGTAGAGCACATCCCGGCGGGCCTCCACAGCACCCAGCAGTCGCTCGAGGAACCTGTTGTTGAAGCGGGGGACTGCAGTCTTTTTCTCTTTGCTGGCCATGTCTCCCAGGCAATGGTAGTGAGTTGGTGGTGTTGAGCACTTTGCTGACAACTACCTTTTAAAGATCGTGGCTGGCATAATGCAGCAGTGGGGTGCTGGCGGCGGGCGAATGAGAGCCCATTTGCCATGGAAACGGCGTGTTTTGCGGGAGTGAATAAATAATGAGGCGGGCCTGGGACAATACGGTATGAAAACCCACCATTTTCTTTGGCAGGTAGGACTCCATTTTACCTGCCTGCTACCTCACTTAGTGCAATTCTGGGAAAATTCCACCCTATATCTCTCCAGCCCATGGGTCACAAAATGTACCTGTCACCCACATTTTTTTATTTATTTGTGGGATGTGAGCATCTCTTCAAGGCCAGCATTTTTTGCCCATCACTGATGTCCATTGTACTTGAGAAAGTGATCAAGAGTTTTCTTCTTGAACCACTGCAGTTTGTCTGTCCTTATTACACCTATGATGTTGTTAGGGACGGAGGTCCAGGTTTTTTACCCAGCAACAGTGAAGGACGTTGATGTATTTCCAATAAGGATGATGTGTGTCTTGGTGGGGAACTTGCACTTGATGGTGTTCCCATGTACATACTGCCATTGTCCTTCCATTGTGTGTTTGGAAGGTGCTGTCAAAGGAGGCTTGGCAAGTTGTTGCAGTGCATCTTGTAGATGCTGGCACCATGCGTCAGTGATGGAGGGAATAAATATGTAGGTGGTGGATGGGGTGCCGCTCAAGCAGGCTGCTTTCTCCTGGATGATGTGAAGCTACTTGAGTATTGTTGGAACTGCACTCATTCAGGCAGGTATCACACACCTGACAGAGATAATGGACAGCTTTTTGGAAACAGGAGGTGAATTACTCCCTGCAGAATTCCCAGCCTCTGACCTGCTCCTGCAGCTAGCGTATTTATATGACTGATCCAGCTAAGCTTCTGGTCAATGGCAATTCCCCTCCCTCCTCACTGCCCCCGAACCGCCCAAGATGTCAATGGTGGGGAATTCAGTGATGGTGATGCCATTGACTGTTAAGGGAGAAGGTTAGATTCTCTCTTGTTGGAGGTGGTCATTGTCTGGTGCTTGTGTGGCCTGAATGTTACTTCCCACATATCAGCCCCAGCCCACCCTTCTGCTGGTCTTGTAGGAACAGACTGTTTCACTACCTGAGGAGTTCCAAATGGTTCTGAACACTGAACACTCATCAGCACATATCACCACTTCTGATCTTATGAGGGAGGGATGCCCTTTAATGAAGCAGCTGAAAATGGTTGGGCTGAGGACACTACCTTGAGGAATTCCTGCAGTGATGTTCAGGGGATGAGATGATTGGCCTCCAACAACCACAGCCATCTTCCTTTGTGACAGGTATGACTCCAACCAGTGGAGATTTTTCCCCCTGATTCCCATTAACTTTCATTTTGCTAGGGCCCCTTGATGCTATACTCGGTCAAATGCTGCCTTGACGTCAAGCCAGTCACTCTCACCTAATGTATGGAATTCAGCTTCTTCGCTCATGTTCGACCAAGGCCGTAATGGGATCTGGAGTCGATTGACCCTGGTGGAAACCAAACTGAATATCAGTGAACAGGTTATGCTAAGTGCCACTCAGTAGAACTGTCAGTAACATCTTCTGTCACTTTTTGCTGGTGATCGGCAGCAAACTGATAGGGAGGTAATTGGTTGGACTGGATTTGTCTTGTTCTATATAAACATGATTACTGTATATTACAAGTTGATAAGGCTGTTGTTTAAAAAAGCATACTGTTTCCTGAGCTTTATAAATAGTCATAGGTCACAAAAACAATGATAGGATCACAAAAGCTGCATCCATTAACATTTTAAGTATACTGTCCCACCTCCTAATTCAAAGATGGGATATTTCTGTCTATCATTTTGGCCTTAATAAATCTACCAGCCTGCATTTTAAACCTAACTGCTAGAAATGATAAAAAAAACAAAGACAGAAATGCATATTTTTGTCACAGGCTCTTGTTCCTTTTGACATCCATCTAAAGGATCTGATCTTTGCAGCTATTTTTTAAATGAATATCTCCTCCCTGATAGCCTGCTGGACTTGCTGTTCACCTTCTATTAAGTATCTGAATGTAGTTAGAGATCTTTTATGTGATGTTTGCTTGTTAGGTTTTGCTGTAGCAGCACAGCATTTAGTTTGGTAAGCTTGTAATTTTTAAAAATTCAAATTTGCACTTAGCTATATGAGAATGATGGTTTATTATTTAGAGAAGCAAAGTGGAAGACTTAAACTGTACGTATTAATGTTGATGCCAACAGCATTTATAACATATTTTTCCTTTTGCTTCATTGGATTCAGAAGGAGGAATTAAAGCAGGATTTAAGGAAGCCATTAATGAGCTGATTTCTAAGGTAAATTCACAGGCTTTCATCCTAAGTGGTCTCAGTGGCTCACTGTACATGTGGCCCAAAACCCATGCCAGCACACATCCTTCAGAACTACAAGAGGACTCTCACTGCAAAGCCATCTTAAAATATGTCACGTAAGTAGCAGAATCGAATCTGTTAAGTACCTCAGTGTTACACTGCTGTATGTTTTTGGTGCTACTTGGATTTCAATAAAGTTTATGGTGTGAGTAATAAATTTTCATATGTGCACTTCAGTTTGAGTGTGGGCCACTAGTGCCAACTTAAGCGCCTCATCCTGCTGGCACTGTTATTAACCAGCCATGTAGGGAACCTGACAAGCAAACCCTGGCACGTTTGATTGCGGGCTTCCAGGGGGATCCCTTGCTCAAAGGCACTAAAGGACCCAGAATTGTGAAAGGTGGGGGCTCACTGAGAGCCTGCCCCTGCCCTTGTGCCGACTCCCCCACCCCACGACCCTTTTCCTATGCCTGGGACCTCCTTGGACCTGAGTGGGTGTAGTACTGACAGGAGCCACCTGGTGGCACTGCTGGGTACAGAAGAGCTGCTGACCTCTGATTGGCCAGCAGCTCTCGGGGGCTGGGACTCCTGCTCCCAGGAGGATGGCCCGCCGCTGGATTGTCAAGTGCCTGAATGGTACAAGATGCGGCGGGGCTTACCGAAAAGAGGTGACACAGGGATCTCACCAGCTCTCCTGCCAGTGGGAGAGACCCCTCCTGCTACCACAAGATTCCTCCCCACATTTCAGAAATGAAGAAACTGTAATGTCGTCATCTCCACTCCCTAAATTTGTGAGAAATTATTTGGTTGCAATCGCATCCTATCCACTCCCTACTTCCATAAGAAATTTAAAAAAAAATACTATCATTAGACTGTTAGACCAGTAGGATTCTTAAGAAAGAGTAAAATTACATTGGAGCTAGTTCATTTTATTTTGATGGTGGAGTGCTGCAGCAGAGCATAGCAAAAAATTGAACACTTTCCTCTAGACTGCTAAGCGATGCATACAAGTATATTTTTATAAGTCCCCATTGTCACTGTAGGTGAAGGCATTAGTTGTAGCCATGCGGCCTTGGAGCATTTTGATAATTGTTTGATGTTACCTCCATTTTCTTTCTCTTCATGAAGATTATTAGCTTATGTCAATCTGTTTGAAAGAGGGGTTTCCACTTACATAGCACCTTTCATAAGCTTTCAGGATGTCCCAAGGCATTTTATAGCCAATGAAGTCCTTTTAAAATGTAGTCAGGTGGTCACTGCTGTTGACAAATACAAACCCAATTTCAACTTATCTTTGTTATGTTCAATACTATGCCTGAGCATTAAAGTTCTGATAAAGCATCTCATGTGCAATATTGGTAGCTGGTACAACATTAACAGCCAGGTTCTATTTGTGTGCTGTCTTATCGCAGTGTAGAATTTTTATTTCAGGGTTGAGGTCAGTGATTCACTTAAAAAGGCTTCCAAAAAGAAATCGTTAAACATCGTACCCACGGTAGGCATATATATTTAATTATTTATGATTTTAAAGATTGTTTGCTTTCCCAGGTATTTCTGATGAGGTAACAGTTGTAATGATTTAAGGTAGCCAGCTACACACCTCTAGTAGGGGCAATTTGTCATGTCTTCACAGGCACTGGAGAATATTCAAAATCACGAGCATGGTTTGCAGCATCGACTGCACAAATTGGTACACCCAACTCACTGTCAGTTTCATTCTGTAAAGAAAACGTAGGCTGACTGGGGCCTTCACAAGTCTCATTACTTGTTTACTAGGATGTTGCCGGGTCTTAAGGAGTTGAGTTACAGGAAAAGATTAAACAGGTTAGGACTTTATTCCTCGTAGCGTAGAAGAATGAGGGGAGATATGATAGAAGTTTACAAAATTATGAGGGGTATAGACAGAGTAAATGCGAGTAGGCTCTTTCCACTTAGATTAGGAGAAATAAACACGAGAGGGCATGGCTTTAGGGTGAAAGGGGAAAGGTTTAGGGGGAACTTCTTCACTCAGAGAGTGGTGAGAGTGTGGAACGAGCTACCATCTGACGTGGTAAATGTGGGCTCATTCTTAAGTTTTAAGAATAAATTAGATAGATACATGGATTGGAGACATCTGGAGGGTTATGGACTAGGTGCAGGTCAATGGGACTAGCGGAATAATATTTTGGCACAGACTAGAAGGGCCGAATGGCCTGTTTTCTGTGCTGTAGTGTTCTATGGTTCTAAAAATGATCACACACTGATCTCATGACTTTCTCATCAATTGACCGGGTAATGTTTAGGTCCCCTGACTTTTAGAAGAGGACTTTTTTTTCATTAACCATATTGCTTTTTATATATTTTTTGTTGTTTCATTAATTTTTGTTGCTGTCTAGGTTTTGTTCTTGCCACTGCAAGGGTTACTTCTTAATACAATGTCAGCCATTTTGTTTGCAATATTGAAAATGGTCAAGATGGGAACTTCTTTATTTATTGAGAGGACAAAAAGGCAGTAGTAGCTGTATCTTACATTACATATGGAGCTCTGCTTATCCCGGGACTCATACTTACTGACTCAAACAATCCCTTGTGGTCATCCCTGCATCTGCTTTACAAAGCAGCTGCCAAATAGTTGTTATCCCTGGAAATCAACTTGCAGTCACTGTAACACAGGGTTAGGTGGGATGTGTGTTATGCCTTGTGGTTCCCAGAAGTTCAAAACAATCACAGTATTTTACACAGATACTGGAGCTGACATCAAATGTATTTCTCAGATCTCACCATGTCCTGCAGAATGATGCATTGTTGCCTCGGTACACTCACTGTAATGCAATAGTGAGTGTTGTGGCATTCTGAGTATACATGTATAAAACACATTACAATTGGCTGTCCATCAAAGCTCCTCAGTCTCATCTGCCAGTTCCACGACAGCATGCACTGCATCGTACAGTTTAATCACTCCACTTCCTGCAATTTCAGTGACGAATGGTGTGAAACAGGGCTGTGTCCTTTGGTATTTTCTTCTCCATGACCTTCACCTTCCCTGCAGATATGAATGGAGTTTACTTGCACACTAGGTCAGTTGACAAGCTCTACAATTTATCAAGACTGAAAACAGAAACACATTGTATCCTGATCAGAGAACTCCTCTACACTGATAATGCTGCACCAGTCGTCCTCATGGAAACTCAGTTAAAAAGACTCATGGGCTGTCTCTCCCATATCTGTAACTTATTCCTCTTGATAATAAGCGTCAAGAAAACAATGGTCGTGGGACAGGTGTTGCATCTCTGCCCCTAATCACACTAAACACCCCACTGGAAGTGCTTAGCAAATTCTACAACCTTGGGCCCATGGTGACAGACAATCTACCCCTTGATGAAGAGCTCAATACCCACATAGGAGCTACCACCTATGACCAACTTGCGAAGTGCACATGGGATAACACCAAGCTGATCGTTAGGACCAAGCTGATGGTTTATAAGGCCTGTGTTCTCAGCCACTTGCTGTATGGCTCTGAAACATGGGCGACTTATAACTACCAGGAAAAGAAGCTCAATAATTTTGATCTTTGCAGACTGCAATGCATTATAGTTATATCCTGGCAGGACAAAATCACGAATGTGGCAGTCTCTCAAAGGCAGAGCTCCTAAGTCTGTTCGTACTAATGAAACAGTGGTGGCTTCGGTGGATCAGGCATGCGGGATGGAAGGAGGTCATGTTCCCAAGGACCTTCTGTATGGTGAAGTAGCCAGATGGCCAATGGGGTGCCCAAGACTCTGCTTGAAGGATGCTTGCAAGTATGACTTGAAGACCCTAAACACCGACTATCGCACCTGGGAATCACTAGTAGGCGACAGAGGAAAATAGCGACACCTCCTGTGAGCTGGCGTGTATCACCATGACAACAAGTGGCTACAGCAGCTTGATAACAAGCACAAACAGCGAAAACGACAACCCAGAATGACACTTGGGCAGCTTCATGTGCAGCCCTTGTGGCAGAAACTGCCTCTTAAGGATGGGCTTTCCAGGCATCAGCAAAGGTGCACCAATGAAGAAGGAGATGGTGGTGTAGTGATAATGTCAGTATACTTGTAACCAGAGGTCCAGGGTAATGCTCTGGGATCTTGGTTAAAATCCTGCTACAGTAGTTGGTGTAATTTAAATTCAATTAATAAAATCTGGAATATAAAGCTAGCCTTAGTAATGGTGACCATGCAACTATCATCAATTGTCGTAAAAACCCATCTGGTTCACTAATGCTCTTTAGGAAAGGAAATCTGTCATTCTTACATGGTCTGGTCTACATGTGACTCCAGATCCACAGAAGTGTAGTTGACTCTTGACTGTCCCCTGAATTGGCCTATCAAGCCACTCAGTTCAAGAGCAATTAAGGATGGGCAAGAAAACCTGGCCTTGCCAGCCATGCCCACATCCCATGAAAATAATATATTTTTAAAAATGTCCACCATCTCTTGTAGATGTTAGGATGCCAATACCATTACAATGTGATTTCTAATTATTTTGTAATAATATAACAATATAACCGTATGGTATATTAAATTTAATGTTATTGGATCTTTCCAAACCACTGTTGATCATTTATGACAAGTCAGTGAGTTGATTATTATTATGAAGGCGTATTATATAAAATATTTAATTTATAAAGTCACCAGCTAGACATACAAATGTATTGAACTTTTTGAAACAATACTTTTTGCTAAGCAAAAGGACACTGGCTATGTTGTATTTGCGAAGAACACAAGATGCTTTTATGGAGACAGCAAGTCTATGGAGTTCTCTGAAAGAGGTCACGTGATCCAGCTCTTGGGTGTAAAGATACTGGATTTTGATAGTCAGAGAGAGACTGCCACAGGACCAACAGCCTTACGCCAGCCAACTCTCTTTCTTCTGAAACCTCTCATCATGTTTGTGATTTGAAAAACCCATCAGAAGACCACATTATTGCAACTCGAGAACTCTTAAAGGAGAATTCCAAATCAACCAGCCACAAGTGCTTCACTGATGATAAGGGACGCTTCAGCTGTAATCAAGCCTCTGGTGAATCCGTGAACAATTTTTTTCTGACTTGTTGCTTAGTCAAGTTCTTATAGCTTTGATACTCTGCAGCTTGTGTGTGTGTGTGTGTGTGTGTGTGTTTTTGCATTAGTAGGTAGTTGGACATATTTGTACATTTTAAACCTTTTGTTAATAATTTCTGCATCTTTATCTGTATCATAGTATCTTTACAGTGCAGAAGGAGGTCATTCAGCCTATCGAGTCTGCACTGGCTCTCTGAAAGAGTATTCCATCTAGTCCCAATAAATAATAAATAATAATCATAAATAACAATAAACTAACTCTTATTAACTTAAGGAACGTGGCTGGCTTATTTCTTACACCTAGCTGTACACATTTAAATATATATGTATGTTAATTTGGCAATATCACCGCCTTTTAAATTTAAACTCTGTTATAACCAGCTCAAGAGTGGGACAAAGAGAAGAGTCAGTTCAGCTCTGTTAACTTGGCTGTAACAATGTCTACAAATGTAATTAGTAAGTGATGATGGCCTTCTTTGCAAATGGCGCTGTGATGTTCATTTCTTTTCCTGGGCAAGGAAGATATCAACTTGACAGTCCATGAACATTTTGTAACAGGTCTTATATGAATGTAGAACATTGTACATGGTTATCATGTAGGCATCGCTGCTCTTCCTGTACCCATAAACTACATGAACAGAAAGACTTTACACTCGAGTAATTTTCAGATGTTTTCAAATCAAAGAAACATCATGCATGTCAATCCAGAAAATGGCAATAATGCTTTCGTTATGCAACAGTCCTTGACTTGAGTTACTTTGAGGTGGTAAAACACTGGAGGATTGATCTTAGGTCTAGCAGAGCTACTTACCATGTCATGAATGTTGCCTTCAGTAAGAAACCCTCTAATAACAGCAGAACATCTTGGTCTGAATACCTAAGCATCTGTTTGCAGTTCCTTGAGGAGAAAGGTTTGCTGTCCCACTCAGCAAAATGAAATTGTGTACTTAAAGTAAAGTCTGTGGATCGGATTTTCCGGTCCCACCTGCCGCCAGTCCGGTCCCACCGAAATCAATGGATTTTTGGCTGGGCTGCCAAAACTCCCATGGCAGGTCCACCACGACGGGGGGTGGAAAATCCCAGCCTGTTTTTATCTACTATTCTTTTAATGGTACAACAAAAGAGGATCCAGGAATTCCCAACTTGTGTCATGCATAATGGACCCCAAAACAAATGTGTACAAAAGGGAGAGGCCAACTTACCTGCACCTTTCCCCTGATACCAACAAACCTCTTCTTCATTTTCAGGCATTAAATCTAGTTTATTGTATTAACCCAGTCAGCGACTGACCTCCACGAAGCTGGTATTGTGTGTTTTTCCTTGCACGTAACCTTCACTTCAAATAGGCCACCATTTTTGATGCAAAAACAGAGATAGCTAAGCCATGTAACTGTAAGCTAATTGTACTAACATTAATTGTGGGAAAGCACTTTAGAATCCACAATTTTTAAGATGAAATTTGTGTACATTTAGCAACGCACGTGATGATCATGAACAGTCAGCACAGATTTGATAACTCTGTGTATTGTTTTGACATATTTGAGCTTGTTCAACAAATTACTAATTTGAATTCCCTTTATCTGGAATCAATAAATTGGTACAGGTATACCTAGATTTTTTTACAGTGCTAGATGAGTTATCTCACCAGATGCTTTGTGACATGTGTCTAGCCACATGGTATAAAAAAAATTGTAGTTGTATGGATCAAAAATTGGTTATTGGACAATAACAAATGATTAGGGTTAATGAATTTTGCACTGATTGAAGAAGGGTTGAAAGTGGTGCAATTCAACAATCAGTCCTTGGTTCACTTTTGTTCTTATGTATTTAGATGCTTTGGACTATATGTCGTGTAAAATTAATTGGCTGACAATACAAAATTAGGAAATGTGACAAACAGCTAGGAATACTGCAAAAATAATTAAGAGGACAGTAGATATGGACAAGTGTGAAGAAATACAATTTTGAAGGAAAAATGAGGAATGAATGTGTGTATTCAATGAAAAGACACTAAAGGTTTTGTAGAAGTACTCCTATCTAGGGGTGCAATTTTCCTTATTACTCGTTCATAGGATGTGGATGTTATTGGCAAGGCCAACATTTATTGCCGATCCTAATTGGTGAGCTGCCTTCTTAAACCAGTTCTGTCTGAGTGGCGTAGGCACATCTATATTGCAGTCAGCTAGAGAGTTCCAGTTTTGTGAGAATGATGGAAAACAATTTCCAAGTCAGGATGGTATATGTCATGGAGGGGAACTTGTCGGTGGTAGTTTTCCCATGTGCCTCCTTTTCATGTCCTTCTAGCCTGTAGAGTTCAGTAGGGTTTGGTAAGTGCTGGTGAAGATGGTATACACTGCAGCCACTATGTGTTGAGAATGGAAGGAGTGATTGTTTAAGGTTGTTGAAGGGATGCTGATCAAGTAGGCTGTTTTTCCTTATTGGTGTCAGACTTCTTGAGTATTGTTGGAATTGCACACATCCTGACAAATGAATAGTATTCCCTGACACAGCTATGTGTTGTAGATGGTGGAAAGGCTTTGGGAAGACAGGAGACAAGTTACTCAGCACAAAATACAAGCTTTTGACATACTCGTGTAGCCACAATATTCATAAGGTTGGTCTATTTTTAAGTTTCTGGTCAATGATGACCCTTGGGATGTTGATGGTGGGCAAGTCAGCAAAATCCCCACTTCTGACCTTATGATGGAGGGAAGATTATTGATGAAGCAGCTGAAGATGGTTGGGACTAGGATACTGGCCTGAGGAACTCCTGCATCAATGTCCACAGATTGAGCTGATTGGCTTCCAACAGCCGCAACCTTCTTCTTTTGAGCTGGACATGAGTCCAACCAGTGGAGAGATTTCCCCTGATTCCCACTGAGTTCAGTTTTGCTAGGGCTCCTTGATGCCATACTCGGTCAAATGCTGCCTTGATATCATGTCATGTCATGTCTCTAGATCATTAGTCCAGACCTCTGGAATACTAATCCAGTAACAAAACTATTAACACTCCCATTTGATGTTTCATTCCATGACAGAGGGAACCTAACCATTACCTCTTGATGGTCAATGGCATTACCATCACTGAATCCCCCACTATCAACATCCTGAGAGTTACCATTGACCAGAAACTGAACTGGACTAGCCATATAAATACTTAGGCTGCAAGAGCAGGTCAGAGCCTAGGAATCCTGCTACAGGTAACTCACCTCCTGACTCCCCAAAGCCTATCCACCGTCTATATGACACAAGTCAGGAGTGTAATGGAATACTCCCCACTTGCCTGGATGAATGCAGCATTCAAGAAGTTTGACACCATCCAAGAGAAAGCAGCCCGCTTGATTGGCACCACATCCACAAACATTCACTCCCTCCACCACCGACACACAGTAGCAGCATCACCAATAGCATCACAGTAGCAGTGTGCACCATCTACAAGATGCACTTCAGGAATTCACCAAGGCTCCTTAGACAGTACCTTTCAAACCCATGACCACTGCCATCTAGAAGGACAAGGGTAGCAGATGGATAGGAACACTCCAACCTGGAAGTTCCCCTCCAAGTCACTCACCACCCTGACTTGGAAATATATCACCATTCTTTCACTGTCACTGGGTCAAAATCCTGAAACTCCCTTCCTAATAGCACTGTTGGTGTGTATGTGTTTTTTAATTTGTTCATGGGATGTGAGCATCACTGGCTAGGCCATCCCTAATTGGACTTGTTCAGACAGGCATTTAAAATTCAACCACATTGCTATGGGTCTGAAGTCCTTTTAGGCCAGACCAGGTAAAGATGGCAGATTTCCTTCCCTAAAGGGCATTAGTGAACCAGATGGATTTTTATGACAATCAAAATGGATTTGTGATCATCACCACTTGCCAAGGTGGGATTTGAACTGAGGTTTCCAGAGTATTATCCTGGGTATCTGGATTACCAGTCCAGTAACAATATCGCTACACCACCACCTCCCCAATGTGGTGGTGTATTTGAAATAAACACTCTACACCTGGTCTTCGGTTCAACACTCAAGCAATCTTTATTTGCACCGGTGGGGAGACAACCATCTACTGGTCACGCCAGGAGACTTCTCCAACAATACAGATTTTCAAGCAGTTTATATACTATTCTAATTGCGTTACATTCACAGTACCGCCTACAGCAGAACTGATACTATTAAAAAGACTGGAATATAGGACATCACAACAATGACACAGGATAACCACCGCCATGTAATCTAATTAAGAAATGGAGGAAGCCATTGTCACAACCAAATGGCCCCAGACAACATCCATTCACCCCTGTCACGGAAGGAGAGAAATCTTTATGTAAAATATCAACTTTGGAGGCAGGGACAGCTCATCTCTCATCCATTGTTATCCAGCAAGATGTCCTCAGGAGATGTGTTTGTGATACTCTATAAGCTTAGCAAGCAGGAACCATTTTAACCCCATAATTGTTGTAGAGCTTGAAAGCCCCATTTCAACGTACCTATACCATAAGGACTGCAGCGGTTCAAGAAGGCAGCTCACCACCAACTTATCAAGGGCAACTAAGGGCGGGCAATAAATGCTGGCCCAGCCAGCGAAGCCCACATCTTGTGAATGAATTAAAAAAAATGTAATGAGGCTTAGCTGAAAGCCCAGAACTTCATTAGCCTTTTCAAACACCTGAGGCCCGAGTCTGCTTGATTCTGCAAAAATCGAGCCCATTGTGCTGAATGGCCTCCTTCTCTGCTGTATCATTCTGTGATTTTATTAGTATAAGAGCAAATAACTAATACATTTGTAATAAGCAATATTGTTAGTTCATGGTTAAAATTTTTGGACATCCAATTATCTCAAGAAGAAAGGTGAAGCTACTGCAGAGTGGTGCCAGGAATGGGAAATTTTGCTTTTCTTTTATTTTGATGCTGTACTTAAGTCAACACATTATTTTACCTCTCTCATTCATGTACTTGCCCTGCCTGAGGCAGAAAACATTAGTGGGAGTTGTCTATAGGCCTCTGAACAGTAGGGATAAGGTAGGGGACGGCATTAAACAGCAAATTAGAGATGCATGTAACAAAGGTGCTACAGTAATCATGGATACATATAGACCGGGCAAACCAAATTAGCAATAACGCTGTGGCAGATGAATTCCTGGAATGTGTACGCGATGGTTTTTTGGACCAGTATGTCAAGGAACCGGCTATCCTAGATTTGGTATTGTGCAATGATAAGGGGTTAATTGATAATCTTGTCCTGTGGGGCCTTTAGGGAAAAGTGACCATAGCATGATAGAATTCTTCATTAGGATGGAAAGTGAAGAAGTCCGATTTGAAACTAGGGTCCTAAATTTTAACAAAGGAAACTGAAGGAATGAGGCGTGAGTTGGCTAAGATAGATTGGGGAACTTCATTAAAAGGCATGACAGTGGATAGACAATGGCTAATATTTAAGGAACGAATGTCTACATTGCAACAATTATACATTCCTTTCTGGTGCAAAAAATCAATAGGAAAAGCGGCCCAACCGTGGCTAACAAAAGAAATTAAGGATAGTGTTGGATCCAAAGAAGAGTCATATAAAGTTGCTAGAAAAAGTAGCAAGCCTGAGGATTGGGAGCAGTTCAGAACTCAGCAAAGGAGGACCAAGAAATTGATTAAGAGGGGAAAAATAGAGGATGAGAGTAAACTTGCAAGGTACATAAAAACAGACTGTAAAATTCTATAAATATGTAAAAAGAAAAAGATTAGTGAAGACAAATGTGGGTCCCTTACAGTCTGAAATGGGAGAATTTATAATAGGGAACAAGAAAATGGCAGAGCAATTAAACAACTACTTTACAGAGGAGGACACAAATAACCTCCCAGAACTGCTGGGAGGGAGGGAGAAAACAGGGAATTACAGACCAGATAGCCTAACATCAATAGTAGGGAAAATGCTAGAGTCTATTATAAAGGATATGATTAAAGGACACTTAGAAAATATCAATGGAATTAGACAAAGTCAGCATGAATTTATAAAGAGAAATCACGTATGACAAACCTACTAGTAGAGTTTTTTGAGGACATAATTAGGGAGAACCAGTGGATGTGGTATATTTGGATTTTCAGAAAGTTTTGATAATAGTCCCACAAGAGAGGTTAGTGTGTAAAATTAAAACACATGGGATTGGGGGTAATATTTTGGCATGGATTGAAAATTGATTAGCAGACAGGAAACAGAGAGTAGGAATAAACGGGTCTTTTTTGGAGTGATAGGCGGTGACTAGTGGGGTACTGCAGAGATCAGTACTTGGGCCCCAGCTATTCACAATAAATTTCAAAGATTTGGAGGAGGGAACCAAATGTAATATTTCCAAGTTTGCTGACTTGAAAATTTGATGGGAATGTGAGTGGTGAGAATGGTGTTAAGAGGCTTCAAGGCGATTTAGACAGGTTGAGTGAGTGGACAAATACATGACAGGTGCAGTATAACATGGATAACTGTGAAGTTATCCACTTTGGTAGGAAAAACAGAATGGCAGAGTATTACTTAAATGGTAATAGATTGGGAAATGTTGATGTACAAAGGGACCTGGACGTCCTTGTACACAATCACTGGAAGCCAGCATGCAGGTGCAGCAAGCAGCTAAGAAGGCAAATGGTATGTTGGCCTTCATTGCGAGAGGACCTGAGTACAGGAGCGAGGATGCAGCTGTACAGGGCCTTGGTGAGACCACACCTGGGCCAGAATTTTAGGGTCGGTGAGTGGAGGCAGGGTCCGTTCGCTGACGCATAAAACGACGCGCAGTGATATCGGCTGTGCATCCCGATGTCACCACGCATCATTCAGATTTTCAGTTCGGTGAGTGTGCATCCGAGTCGCCTGCTGAACTGTCAAAGGCCTATTAAGGTCAATTAAATATCAATTAAAACACTTAACAGACCTGCCCATCCAACCTTAAGGTTGGCGGGCAGGCGAAGAGCCCAGGCAGCCTTCGCATTTATCATGGAACCTCATCTACGGGCAGGATGAGGTTTCATGAAGACATTTAAAGTTTTATGAAAATTTTTAATAACATTCATAGACATGTCACAACTCATTTGACATTTTGACAGGAGGGGACATGTCTTAATTTTTTTTCTTCTTTCTTAAAATTTTCAGAACTTCAACTAATCTCCCTGGAGCAGCTCTTTGCCTCAGGGAGATTTCTGCACTCTTTTGCATGCATGAACAAGAGAGCACACCTAGAACCCCCCCCCCCCCCCCCCCCCCCACCACACACACCTCACCGCCCACACAGGGAGTGCTCAGCGTTTCCAGGTGCACGTCATGCTGGGCGGGCCTTTATTGGCCCGCCCTTGTAAAATGGCAGTGCCCAGCCAATTCTCCCCCTGGAGTAGTGTGTGCAGTTTTGGTCTCCTTACCTAAGAAAGGGTACACTTGCCATAGTGGGAATACAGCGAAGGTTCAAGAGACTGATTTCTGGGATGGCAGTATAAGGGGATCTCAGTGAAACGTATAAAATTCTGACAGGGATGGACAGACTGGATGCAGGGATGATGTTTTCTCTGGCTGTGGTTTCTAGAACAAGGAGTCACAGGCTCAGGATACAGAGTAGGCCATTTAGGATGGAGATGAAGAGAAACTTCTTCACTCAAGGTAGTGAACCTATGGAATTCTTTACCACAGAAGGTTTTGGAGGCCAAGTCACTGAATATATTTAAGAAGGAAATGGATAAATTTCTAGACTCTAAAGGCATCAAGGGGTATAGTGAGGGAGTGGGAGTACGGCATTGAGATAGAGGATCAGCTATGATCATATTGAATTACGGAGCGAACTCGAAGGGCTGAATGACCTCCTCCTGCTCCTATTTTCTATGATTTTATAAGTTGGTGAGTTTCTTTTGGGCCGTGAAAAGGTATTTCAATTCATCAGATGTCCTTATTTTCAAGAATTGCAGGATATGTTTACTGCAGATGACTAGAAGAATATGGCAATAGTTGTTGGAGATCTCCCTTATTTCTGGTGAAGAAATGGAAAGACTGTTTTGAATTGCAG
This sequence comes from Carcharodon carcharias, assembly GCF_017639515.1. Taxonomy (NCBI): domain Eukaryota; kingdom Metazoa; phylum Chordata; class Chondrichthyes; order Lamniformes; family Lamnidae; genus Carcharodon; species Carcharodon carcharias. Next base: position 167,597,653 of record NC_054470.1, read on the forward strand.
ATTAATAATGATAAATCTGATTTCTATTTTATTGTTCCCGTTCCTTTCTTTCCCAATTCATAGTCAATCTTCCCCACCTGCCTGGAGTTTCCGGTGATTGATTCTATTTTCCCTCATTTTGGGAATGTTTTCCTCCTTCCCCTATTCTTCCTTCTGCCGCTTCATGGAGCAAGTACTGATGATTTTTCCATCATCATTGCTGCTGATGCTACTCTTCTGGGGCATGTTTCCCCATGAAGTTTGGGAACTCTCATCCACAGCATGACATTCTCCATAGAAAACAATGGAGATTTCAATAAGAGACTGACCCAAAGCCAGCAGACCTCACACTGCCAGCTGGAAAGTCATTTGAATTCATCATGAAGAGATATTAATGTCTATAATGTTATTCAAATTTATTGTAAAATTGGAATTGTAGTAGGATCTGTGTCTACGTGTGTTTCTATGTGTGCCTTAATTGGTTTAAAGCTGGCTAATCTGGGTGCTTTGATGTATAGTAGTATGAGATGTTAATTAGATAAATGTAAGGAGGAGAAGATAAAGTATAAATTTGCATTTCTTGAAGAAACCATTCAAGTGAACAGGTAAAATCTTGCACTTAGTTGGGAGATGCCGAGCAATGTGTTTATATTATATATACTAATAAAGTTGGTGGAATGAAAGGATTATTGTTAGGAAGGTAAAATTAAAAAAACCTAGTAATACATTGGAAATTTTACATTCAAAGGAAAAGCTAGGTATAAACAGAATGGACTTTGTGTGTGCAAGTTAGAGGCATTTAAGATCTAACCAGCCTGTAAGCCTACAACTTTGTCTGCAAAGGAACCAAATTGAAAGGAACTTCATTTTGAATTCGTAAGGTCAAATGTGCTTTGCCTGGTGTCTGTTTAAAGTCTATGGGTTATTGTTGCTTTGGTGAAGATTTACCTGGGAGTGATTAATTTGGGGATTTGTTTAAACGTTATTATGATAGTAATTTGTAGACGTGTATGTGTTTAATTTGCAGTCAGTGCAGTCAATTATGCAGTTACGCAGTCAGTTATTCAGTTAGTGCAGTCAGTTATGCAGTTAGTGCAGTCAGCTACGCAGTTAGTGCAGTCAATTATGCAGTTGCGCAGTCAGTTATGCAGTCAGCTATGCCATCAGTGCAGTCAGCAATGCAGTTAGTGCAGTCACTTAGGCAGCTTTACTGTCAGTGCAGTCAGTTATACAGTCGGTGTAGTCAGTTATGCAGTTATGCAGTCAGTGCAGTCAGTTTTTCCAGTCAGTTGTGCAGCTATGCAGTCAGCTATGCAGTCAGTACTGTCAGTTATGCAACTATGCAGTCAGTTATGCAGCTATGCAATCAGTTATGTAGCTATGCTGTCAGTTATGCAGTCAGTGAAGTCAGTGCGGTCAGTTATGCAGTCAGTGCAGTCAGTTATGCAGTCAGTTACACAGTCAGTGCAGTTGGTAATTCAGTCAGTGCAGTCAGTTATGCAGTTCTGCGTTCAGCTATGCAGCCAGTTCAGTCAGTTATGGTTTTTAGATGTCAGTTATGCATTCAGTGTTGCAGTCAGCTATGCAGTCAATGCAGACAGTTATGTTTTCAGTTATGCAGTCAGTGCAGTCAGCAGTGCAGTCAGTTATGCTGTTATGCAGTCATCCATGCAGTTATGCAGTCAATTATGCAGTCAGTGCAGTAAGCTATGCAGTTATACAGTCAGTTATGCAGTCAGCTATGTAGTCAGTGCAGTCAGTTATGCAGTTGTGCAGTCAGTTTTCAGTCAGTGCAGTGAGCTATGCATTTGGTGCAGTCAATTATACAGTTACGCAGTCAGCTATGCCATCAATGCAGTCAGTTATGCACTCAGTGCAGTCAGCTATGCAGTCAGTTCAGTCAGCTTTGCAGTCAGTGCTGCAGTCAGTTATGCAGTCAGTGCAGTCAGCTGTGCAGTCAGTTCTGCAGTTATGCAGTCAGTTATGCCGTTATACAGTCAACCATGCAGTTATGCAGTCATTTATGAAGTCAGTGCAGTGAGTTATACAATTATACAGCCAGTGCAGTCAGTTATGCAGGTATGCAGTCAGCTACGCAGTCAGTGCAGTCAGTTATGCATTAGTGCAGTCAGTGATGAAGTTTTCCAGTCAGTCATGCAGTCAGCGCAGTCAGTTATGCAGTCAGTTATGCAGTCAGTGCTACAGTCAGCTATGCAGTCAGTGCAGACAATTATGCTATCAGTTATGCCATCAGTGCAGTCAGCTGTGCAGTCGGTTATGCAGTCAGTTATGGAGCTATGCAGTCAATTAAGCTTTTATGCAGTCAGTTATGTTGTTATGCAGTCAGCCATGCAGTTATGCAGTCAGTTACGCAGCCAGTGCAGTCAGTTACGCAGTTATAGTCAGTTCAGTCAGTTATGCAGTTATGCAGTCAGCTATATAGTCAGTGCAGTCAGTTACGCAGTTATAGTCAGTTCAGTCAGTTATGCAGTTATGCAGTCAGCTATATAGTCAGTGCAGTCAGTTACGCAGTCAGTGCAGTCAATTATGTAGTCAATTTTGCACTCAGTGCAGTCAGTTCAGTCAGCAATGCAGTCAGTGCAGTCAATTATACTGTCTGTACAGTCAGTGCAATCAGCTATGCAGTCAGTGCTGCAGTCAGCTGTGCAATCAGTTATGCAGTCCATTATGCAGTCAGTTATGCCGTTATGCAGTTCGACATGTAGTTATGCAGTCGTTTATGCAGTCAGTGCAGTGAGTTATGCAGTTATACAGTCAGTGCAGTCAGTTTTGCAGTTATGCAGTCAGTTAAGCAATCAGTTCAGTCAGTAATGCAGTTATACAGTCAGTGCAGTCAGATATGAAGTTTTGTAGTCAGTGCAGTCAGTTTTGCAGTTATGCAGTCAGTTATGCCATCAGTGCAGTCAGTTACGCAGTCAGTGCAGTCAGATATGCAGTCAATTCTGCACTCAGTGCACTCAGTTCAGTCAGCAATGCAGTCAGCGCAGTCAATTATACAATCTTTACAGTCAGTGCAATCAGCAGTCAGTTATGCAGCCAGTTATGCGGTTATGCAGTCAGTGCTGCAATCAGTTATGCAGTCAGTGCAGTCAGCTGTGCAGTCAGTTATGCAGTCCATTATGAAGTCAGTTATGCAGTTATGCAGTCAGTTATGCCGTTATGCAGTCAGACATGTAGTTATGCAGTTGTTTATGCAGTCAGTACAGTGAGTTATGCAGTTATACAGTCAGTGCAGTCAGTTTTGCAGTTATGCAGTCAGCTATGCAATCAGTTCAGTCAGTAATGCAGTTATACAGTCAGTGCAGTCAGTTATGAAGTTTTGCAGTCAGTGCAGTCAGTTTTGCAGTTATGCATTCAGTTATGCACTCAGTGCAGTCAGCCATGCAGTCAGCCATGCAGTCAGTTATGCAGTCATACAGTCAAGCATGCAGTTATTTATGAGGTCAGTTATGCAGTCAATGCAGTCAGTTATGCACATAGTGCAGTCAGCTATGCAGTCATCTATGCAGTCAGTGCAGTCAGCTATGCAGTCAGTGCAGCCAGTTGTGCAGTTATGCAGTCAGTTATGCAGTCAGTTAAGCACTCAGTGCAGTCAACTGTGCCGTCAGTGCAGTCAGTTATGCAGTCAGTGCATTAAGTTATGCCATCAGTTATACAGTCAGTTATGCAGTTATGCAGTTAAGCACTCAGCACAGTCAGTAATGCAGTCAGTGCAGTCAATTATGCAGTCAGTGCAGTCAATTATGCAGTTACACAGTCAGTTATGCAGTCAGTGCAGTCAATTATGCAGTTACACAGTCAGTTATGCAGTCAGTGCAGTCAATTATGCAGTAACACAGTCAGTTTTGCAGTCAGCTATGCACTCGGTTCAAGTTTCCCTCTGGGATTTAAACAACTCAGTCTTTACCAACTGCTGTATCATAACAAATTAAAATGCTTCCCTAAAGCTTGTCCTCTTTTCAAAATTTCTCAAAGAGTTATGATCTGTGGGTACTTTTCAAAGAATTTTACAACTTGTCCTGGAAACCCAGCTTAATTGGCTTCCTTTGATTTTTTCCGCCTTTCTACTTTATCAGTTGATCCGTTGCTTAAAAATGGAGCCCTGCAGGGTGAGTGAACAACATTATCGAGTATCATTAGAGCAAGAGGGGCTGACCTTGTGTGACTTTCAGTGGATAGAATAATTTAGCTTTGTAAGAAAGAAAGGGCAAACAGATTTCAATAAATACACCCTTCTGGCATTTTTTTATTCATTCATTCATGGGACCTGGGCTTCCTGGCTGGGCCAGCATTTATTACCCATCCCTGGTTGCCCTTGAGAAGGTGGTGGTGAGCTGCCTTCTTGAACTGCTGCGGTCCATGTGGTGTGGGTACACCCACAGTGCTGTTAGGAAGGGAGTTCCAGGATTTTGACCCAGCAGCAGTGAAGGAAGGCGATATATTTCCAAGTCAGGATGGTGAGTAACTTCGAGGGGAACTTCTAGGTGGTGGTATTCCCATCTATCTGATGCCCTTGTCCTTCCAGATGTTAGTGGTCGTGAGCTTGGAAGTGCTGTTGAAGGAGCCTTGTTAAATTCCTGCAGTGCATCTTGTAGATGGTACACACTGCTGCATCAGTGGTGGAGGGAGTGAATACTTGTGGATGTGGTGCCATTGAAATGGGATGCTTTGTCCTGGATGGTGTCAAGCTTCTTGAGTGTTGTGGGAGCTGCACACATCCAGGCAAGTGGGAAGTTTTCCATCACATTTCTGACTTGTGCCTTGTAGATGGTGGACAGGCTTTGGGGAGTCAGGAAGTGGGTTACCCATCACGCTATTCCTAGCTTCTGATCTGCTCTTGTAGCCACAGTATTTATATGGTCAATGGTAACCCCCAGGATGTTGATAGTGGGGGATTCAGTGATGGTAATGCCATTGTACATCAAGGGACGATGGTTGGATTCTGTATTGTTGGAGATGGTCATTGGCTGACACTTGTGTGATGCAAATATTACTTGCCACTTCTCAGTTTAAGCCTGGATATTGTCCAGGTTTTGCTGCATTTTGACATGTGCTGCTTCAGTGTCTGAGGAGTCGCGAACGGTGCTGAATATTGTGCAATCATCAGTGAACATCCCCACTTCTGACCTTATGTTGGAAGGAAGGTCATTAATGAAGCAGCTGAAGATGGTTGGGCCAAGGACACTACCCTGAGGTACTCCTGCAGTGATGTCCTGGAGCTAAGATGACTGACCTCCAACAACCACAACCATCTTCCTTTGTGCTAGGGATGGCTCCAACCAGAGGAGAGTTTTCTCCCTGATTCCCATTGACTCCAGTATTGCAGGGCTCCTTGATGCCACACCCTGTCAAATGCTGTCTTGATGTTAAGGGCAGTCACTCTCACTTCACCTCCGGTGTTCAGCTCTTTTGTCCATGTTTGAACCAAGGCTGTAACGAGGCCGAGCTGAGTGACCCTGGCGGAACCCAAACTGGGCATCAGTGAGCAAGTTATTGCTAAGCAAGTGCCTCTTGATAGCACTGTTGATGACCCCTTCCATTACTTTACTGCTAATCGAGAGTAGACTGATGGGGTGGTAATTGGCTGGGTTGGATTTGTCCTGCTTTTTGTGTACAGTACATACCTGGGCAATTTTCCACATAGCCAGGTAGATGCCAGTGTTGTAACTGTATTAGAACAGCTTGGCCAGGGGTGCGTCAAGTTCTGGTGCACAAGTCTTCAGTACTGTTGCCAGAATATTGTCAGGGCCCATACCCTTTGCAGTATCCAGTGCCTTCAGCCATTTCTTGATATCACGTGGAGTGAATCGAATTGGCTGAAGACTGGCATCTGTGATGCTGGGGACCTCCAGAGGCAGCCGAGATGGATCATCCACTCAGCACTTCTGGCTGAAGATTGTAACAAATGCTTCAGCCTTTTCTTTTGCATTGATGTGCTGGGCTCCTCCATCATTAAGGATGGGGATACTTCTGGAGCCTCCTCCTCCAGTGAGTTGTTTAATTGTCCACCACCATTCACGACTGGATGTAGCAGGATTGCAGAGCTTAGATCTGATCAGTTGGTTGTGGGATCGCTTAGCCCTATCTATCACTTGCTGCTTATGCTGTTTGACATTCAAGTAGCTCTGTGTTATAGCTTCACCAGGTTGACAGCTCATTTTTAGGTATGCCTGGTGCTGCTCCTGGCATGCCCTCTTGCACTCTTCATTGAACCAGGATTGATCCCCTGGCTTGATGGTAATAGTAGAGTGGGGGATATGCCGAGCCATGAGGATACAGATTGTGTTCGAGTCCAATTCTGCTGCTGCTGATGACCCACAGCGCCTCATGGATTCCCAGTCTTGAGTTGCTAGATCTGTTCGAAATCTTTCCCATTTAACACAGTGGCAGTGCCACACAACACACTGGAGAGTATCCTCAATGCGAAGCCGAGACTTCGTCTCCACAAGGACTGTGCGGCGGTCACTCCTACCGATACTGTCATGGACAGATGCATCTGTGGCAAGTAGGTTGGTGAGGATGAGGTCAATTATGTTTTTCCCTCTTATTAGTTCCCTCACCGCCTGCCACAGACCCATCCAGCAGCAATGTCCTTTAGGACTCGGCCAGCTCGGTCAGTAGTGGTGCTATTGAGCCACTCTTGGTGATGGACATTGAAGTCCCCCACCCAGAGTACATTCTGCACCCTTGCCATCCTCAGTGTTTTCTCCAAATCACATTCAACATGGAACAGCACTGACTCATTAGCTGAGGGAGGGCAGCATGTGGTAATCAGCAGGTTTCCTTGCCCATGTTTGATCTGATGCCTTGAGACTTCATGGGGTCCATAGTTGATTTTGAGGACTCCCAGGGGAATTCCCTCCCGACTGTCGCCACCTCTGCCGGGTCTGTCCTGCCAGTGGGACAGGACATACCCAGGGATGGTGATGGTGGTGTCTGGGACATTATCTGTAAGGTATGTTTCCATGAGGTCGACTATGTCAGGCTGTTGCTTGACTAGTCTGTGAGACAGCTCTCCCAATTTTAGCACTAGCCCCAAGATGTTAGTAAGGAGGACTTTGCAGGGTCAACAGGCTGAGATTGCTGTTGTCGTTTCCAGTGCCTAAGTCAATGCCCGGTGGTCCATCCAGTTTCATTCCTTTTTTGTGACTTTGTAGCAGTTTGTTACAACTGAGTAGCTTGCTAGGCCATTTCAGAGGGCATTTAAGAGTCAACCACATTGCTGCGGGTCTGGAGTCACATGTAGGCCAGACTAGGTAAGGACGGCAGATTCCCTTCCCAAAAGGGCCTTTTAGCATCTGCTCATATTGACATGAACATTGTTTCCTCGGGACTCAACGGTAGAACTCTAATGGTATATTTTCTCTTACCTATTGTGTGAAGCTAGTGGCCTTGAATTCCAGCCAGAAGTGTGCTGCTACCACATTGGTAAAGGAGATCATTCTGGCAGTGGGAACACACATCAGCAACATTCTAAGCTCCAAATACTTATGTAAATTAAAGTCCTGGACTTCCATTTCAACCACCCCCGTGCTTCACTCGCTGCCTGCTGACCTGGTGTTCTATTACTTAGTAAAATGTCCCAACCTTACAACCATGAACAACTGTAATAATGTTGGCATAACTGTTTTTAACTTTCAGAAAATAATAAACCTGCGGATTCTGTTTGAAACGACAAGGCCTGATTTTGTTGAAACAGTACTTATCCAGCACAATAACATGTCACGTATCCACTTCAAGCTAACTCTCCCTATTGATGTGGCAGTATTTGCGAATCCAGAGGACCCATGGGGAAAGTATGTATTGTCCTAAGTACTGAATGGTTTCTGAATTAATTTGGTGTGCTAAGCATTCAATAACATAATACATTATCAACAATACTTTGCTGGTGAAATAATTCTTAAAATGGTAACTCCATGACATCTTAAGCGACATGTTTTCACCAACATTCAAGTCTACTGACCCAATTTGTTTGCTATTATCCTGAGAAACTTGCTGGAAATTTTGTGCCAATGGACTGTCTTCCAAGGTAGGTGCACAGAGTTAGAAAATTTTCCAGTTTGCCGCACTTGCCTAGGGAAAAAGTGCCCCGAATAACAGGACCCTCATTCCAAAGGATGGGTTTGTGCTTGAGTGGAGTCCGCTGCCCCTAAAACAGTTTGGAGGCAGCCACAGGGGCTGCAGGCTTTCGGGGGAGGAGGGGTTAAATGGTTAAATGGCTGCCTCAGTGCCCTGGAAGTTTGTCCCAGTTGTGTGCTTGAATATTAGGCCCTCTAGTCCTTACCCCTTAGCACCCCCATCCACTGCTCATACTATCCATCCATACCAACCCATCCTCCTCCCATCCTGAATAGCCCCCATACCTCCAACCCATTCCCTCCTACACACTGCCCATGGACCATCACACCCTCCATGCCAACCAATGCCCCCGCATCCGCATGGTATTTTATAGTCTTTATACCAACATAGTGCCAAATCATGCAAACACATGACTCCTCACCCACCACCACGTCACATCAATGTCAACTCACCCAGTAGCCACCATGGGCAGATCTCAGAAGTCATGCTGAAATGAAAAAATAAAGTTCTTAGTATCTATTACAGACTTCACCATATAAAGAAAAAATCCAAAAGCTCAATAAATACATTTAAAGACTCTGAAGCACTTAATCCTTAATAAAAGGGGCGGCGATGGCGTGGTGGTATTGGACTAGTAATCCACAGACCCAGGGTAATGCTCTGGGAACCTGGGTTCAAATCCCACTATGGCAGATCATGGAGTTAGAATTCAATATAAAAAACTGGAATTAAAAGTCTAATGATGACCATGAAACTATTGTCGATTGTTGTACAAAACCATCTGGTTCACTATTGTCCTTTAGAGAAGGAAATCTGATGTCTTACCTGCTCTGGCCTACATATGACTCCAGCCCATGTGGTTGACTCTTAAATGTTCTCTGTATTGGCCAATAAAACCGCTAAAAGGTCTCAAAGCAATGAAACTAGGTGGACCACTTCGCATTGACCTAGGCACCAGAAACGACAACGGCAAACAGCCATGTCGACCTTGTAAAGTCCTCCTTACTAACACCTGGGTGTTAATGCTAAAATTGGAAGAGCTGTCTCACAGACTAGTCACACCTGAAATAGTCATGCTATTAATGGCCAGCCAGCGTGAAACGCACGCTGCATCGCTGCTGGGGTGGGGGGGGAGGTGGTCGAGCGCAGAAGTTAGCGCATAAGCTCCCTGTAGGCACAGAGCTGCCTGAGGTAGCTGAAGATTTCAAACATTAAAAGTAAAGATTTTAAAATTAAGGCACACATGTCCCTTCATGTGACTATCACGTGAGCAGGGACATGTTAAAAATTAGATTAAAAAATGTTTATTTTATTTTTAATTAGCATCAGAAACTTCTTCCTGCCGTGAATGATGTTTCCTCAAAAATCCAGAGTGTTTGGTGTTTTTGCCCACCCGCCAACCAAATGCTTGCATGGGCAACAAAAAATTTAATTTAATTAATTGATTAAGGGCCTTAATAGGCCACCTAATTGTCAGTGGGCGTACTGCTGCACTCACGCGCCTGCCGAGCGAAATATCATGAGAGCGTGCAATGACCTCGGGACGCTTGCCTGATGTCATTACGCATTATTTTACTCCCGTTCGGGTCGGGCGCATGCCTACCCATGGGATGAAAAGCTCAGCCCCTGGACAACATCCAGGCTTGGACTGACAAGTGGCAAGTAATATTTGCGCCACACCAGTGCCAATCAATGACCATCTCCCAACAAGGGAGAATTTAACCATCACCCCTTGACGTTCAATGGTATTACCATCGCTGAATCCACCACTATCAACGTCCTGGGATTACCATTGACCAGCAGCTGAACTGAACTAGCCATATAAATACTGTGGCAACAAGAGCAGGTCAGAGGCTAGGAATCCTGCGGGGAGTAACTGACCTGACTCCCCAAAGCTTATCCACCATCTACAAGGCACAAGTCAGGAGTGTGATCCCTTGCCTGGATGAGTGCACCTCCAACAACACTCAAGAAGCTTGACACCACCCAAGATAAAGCAGCCCACTTGATTGGTACCCCATCCTCAAACATTCACTCCCTCCATCACCAACACACAGTGGCAGCAGTGTGTACCATCTACAAGATGCACAGCAGAAAAATACCAAGGGTCCTCAGACAACACCAGGCAAACCCATGATCACTCCCATCGAGAAGGACAAGGACAGCAGATACATGGGAACAGCACCATCTGGAAGTTCCCCTTCAAGCCATGCACCATCCTGACTTGGAAATATATCGCTGATCCTTCACTGCTGCTGTTTCAAAATCTTGGATCTTCCTCCCTAACAGCACTCTGGGTGTACTTACACCACAGGGACTACAGCAGTTCAAGAAGGCAGCTCACCACCAACTTCTCAAGTGTAATTAGGGATGGGAAATAAATGCTGGCCTAGCCAGCGAAGCCCACATCCCTTGAATTAATAAAAAATAAAAATAAACATTTATATTCATTATCCCACATCAAAGACAGCTGATCCCTTAATAATCTCTTGGAACCACCAATCAAACTGTGAACTTACAGCTCTCCCCCAACTGTGGTGATAGGTGTGGAAGCAATCAAGCTGTAATTATGCTGTAATGATAGTCCTTAAGGTTATGTCAACAAATAGCTATTGAAACTGCAAGCACCAAACTGTTTTTTTTTCCAAAATTTAAAAAGCAGGAGGTTTAAATAACTTGACAGCTTGACAGTTCCTCAGATCTTATCTGCCTTTTATGAGCATTCATGTCTACTCATAAAAAGTATGTCACACACTGCAGGATATGGACCTCACTCCAGCAAAAAGGGGGTGGTCCCTTTGAACACAGCAGTCAGTTCAAATGTGCTGCTGGGTTTGGGTTTCACTCATGCTAGTTATGTCCTGCTGCCTTTCCTCTACCAGTGAAAATAGGATCTATCATAAATGGTGGCGGGACTTCTAGTTCTGGGGTCTCAGCAGATTTCTGGTTAAGGCACGGAGTCTCTGTGGCTGCTTGAAAATCTGCGCCATAGAGTCATTATGACACAAAAGGAAGCCATTTGGCCCATCGAATCTGTGCTGGTTCTCCGTAAAGCAGTCCAATCAGTTACCTGCCCCTCTTCTTTCTTTGTAGCCCTGGAAGTAAATTTCCCTCAAGAACCTACCTAATTTCCTTTTGAAATCGTTCAATGTCTCGATTTCCATGTCGTAGGAAGTCAGTTCCAAGTCCTTACCACTCACTGTATAAAAAAGTTTTTCCTCACATCTGTCCGCATCTCTTGCCCAAAATCTTAAGGATGAGATTTAATATCGGTGACAGGACTCTCGCCCGCTGGATGGTGAACCACCGAGAGTCCCATGGCACTCCCGCGGAAAGGCGGATCCCTGCCCATCATCCTTTCACTTGATTAAATGCCTCCCCTGGCACTGAACATGCTTTGGGCGATGGCCCAATGTCTTCCCTAATCAGTACTACTACCCCACCACTATCTAAGACTCTCATTCTTTTATGCAGCTTATTCCCCCTTTCCTACAACTGGTACCTTTCGTCTGCCAATTTACTTTAAACCATTGCTTAACCACACTAGTGAACCTCACCACAGGCACATTGGTCCCAGTTCTGTTGAGGTATAATGTGTCCCTTTTGAATAGCCACCTCCTGGCCCAGAACTGATCCCAATGGCCCAAGAATCTGAAGCCGTCCTTCCTGCATCATGTCTTAAGCCATGCATTGACCCTCCCTATCTTCCTATCTTTGCTCTCGCTAGGAATAATTAAGAGATTACAAGCTTTGAGGTCCTACTTTTTAACTTCCTCACTAGCTTCTGAAAATCTGACTGTAAGAGCTCAATACTTGCTCTTTCTATGTCGTTAGTACCAACATGTAGCACAACTCACTTTCACCTACAGAATATTCTATACCGTAATGTCCTTGAACCTGGTCCCAGGGAAGCAACACACCATACAAGATTCTAAATGACAGTTCAGTAATGCCTTCCTGTTTTCCTAACTATGCAATCTTCTGCATTTCTACTCTTTGCTGTTCTCTCCTATGCAGCCCCTTGCTTATTGGTGCCATTAGTCTAGACTGTGCTCTTATAGTGTGTTGTCGCTCCAGCAAACTCCAAAGCTGTGTACCAGTTGGAGAATAGCACACATCCCAAAGACTCGTATCTCCTGACTCTTTCTCTTCTGGATGGCCACCTATCTACTAACCTGAACTCTTACTGTCTGTGGGCTGGCCACTTCCTGGAATATCTGATCCAGAATAGTCTCATCCTCCCTGATGCTCTGCAGTGACTCTAACTGTTCTTCAAGCTTTGAAATCCTGAACTTGAGCCCAAGCAGCTAGAGACACTTTGTACACGCACGGTCCCCCAAGTCACATGAAGTGTCCTGAAGTTCCCACATGGCACAGGAATTGCAGTTGGTGGCCTACAGAATATATCCAATAGTGAATACAATGAAACCCAAACCTCTGTGGTTTCTTAACTGTAACCAAATGAATTCAGTCCTTGACTTCTCAAGGCATTGTCTCTCTCCAGTATTGATATGGCCACGCCTTCTCCTTTCCTCCCTTCCCTAACTTTCCTGAAACACCTTGGGCAGGATTTTCCTGTTCTGACACAGGGCTGAGCCCTGTTGGGCTGGCCTTAAAAATGACGGATACGACCCAAATCTGAGATACCAACCCCCATTTCCGCTGCTAGTAAATTTGAATACCGTGGGATAAGGGCATGCCCGTTTGCAGCTCTCCCATTGCTGCTGCTCCATTGTGGAGGTGGGCATTTCAGAGTCCTCCCCTTTTTGTTAGACCTTTTGGAGGCAATATAGAGGTGTCATGAACGGGGGATCCCTGGTCTGCAGATGCTAAGCGTTTGACAGGTAAGTTTAAAAGGTGTTGGCAACTTCACATGTCATAATGAAATGCTGCATATGTTATGTAAGTTATAATAGTAATTGATGACAGGGCCTTGTTTTGAAAAGGTCAGTGGCCCATTAAACTGACAAACATTGCGAAAGTAGAAAAACCTGCAGATGCATTGGAGTACATTATCCACTGGATATGTGCTTTTCTGCATTGAACAGTATTGAAATTCAGATTAGACTGCGTCATTTGCCTCTTTTGATGTAATCTTTTCATTGAATTTCAACTCAGACCATCTGTTGCCCTGGACGGAATTTAATGGTCCCTGCCAGCAGGTTTGTAGCCGGGTGGTGTTTGTAAAATTACCTGGGTGGACTTTCTACTGCCCTCTTGCTCACCCCGAAACTGTCTGAAATTTTACAGGAGCTAGGCAAGGCCTAGGAAATCCCACCCACCCTTGTCTCAATTAAGGCACTTCCTCACTTCAACTGAAGCACTTAAATGTCCAATTAATGGCCACTTAAATACTGCCTCCCACCTGGCTTCAATTTTGAGGTCAGCAGAAGGACAACGATATGAGGAAAGCTCTGTAGGTTACCATGCCTCAGACAGGAAAGGGAGGAATATCTTCCTCTCAGGCCCTCTTTCCTAATTGGGGCACCCCCTGCCCACTCCCCCATTGGGTATGCCCTTTAACCCTGGCCCATTGGTCATGACTGCACCCTACTTGGTTTCCCCTTCCATCCCATCATGGGACCCCACCGCACTTACCTCCATCCTCACATCAGGACTTCAACTCTTCTTTGTAGTCTCAACAGTGGCCACTGCTTCTGGTAATACTGCTGGGGCTATATAGGCTGGCAGCTGCCTTGAGGTGGGACTTCCTCCTGAGTGAGTGGCTGAAACCTCGCCTACAGACAATTAACACCTCCCTGAATGTTGAATGGCTGAGGGGTTCCTGGCATTAGTGGGGGTGCATTCAGAAACCCCATCACACTGTACATTCTGTCACCTGCTATGAAGCTTTAACAGATGGCTGAGCTCTTTGAATTATAGCTCAGACATCTGTTTCCCTGTTGCAAAGCTTGAACAGTTGGCTGAGCTCTTTGAATCACTTCAAATGGTTTAATGTATTCAGCTCTGGAGGTTTAATTTACACAGTTGCACAATGAGATCTCATTATGAATGTTTGGCTGAGGTTCAAACTAACTAAAATGAATTGAGTACAACAGGTGTTGTTTAGACAGTTGCACAATAGAATCTCATTGTGAATGCTTGGCTTAATTCCAAACATGCTACTGGATTTAGGCCAGCAGAGGTTGTTAATGCAGTTCTTAAGAGTTTGTGAGTTTGTTCATTTTGACAGATTTATGAGCATCTGAAAGGATGAATATTTTTGAAGTAGTTTTTGAATGACTTTATTTTTATGGTTTTATGATCTTTTAATATAACAATTTTTTTTGAAGTGGGTATAGAATCACTATTTGTTTATTTTGACAGTTTATGAGCATCTCAAATACTTCTCAATGTTATTATAGGGCTTAAGAGATCTGTACATAGTGGATACAATGTGATGGACATGAATGGTGAGCCAGGATATGTGGTGAGGGCATGGGGTGAGGAGAGATATGGGAACATGGGGCTTTGGAGTTCTGGGAGGATATTGGGGCATGAGGGATGAGGCATGGATGAAGGGAAGTGAGGGGGTCAGGAATGAGGGTTTCAGGCCTCATCCTCATCAATTGAACTTGGACCAAACAGAAGTGAGCTTTTTTACCTGCCCACCTCAGAACCCACTCGCCTCCAACTCAGGTCTTCGGCAGGAGGTGGCAGCCCTGACTCCAACCTGTTCCCATCATCCCACCATGAAGATAGCATGGGCAGCACTGTCAGACAGGAGGTGGGATTGTGATATCGGAAAATGGCCCGACTCATGATCCCCGCCTCCATGATGAAAATCTAGCCCCTTGTATCCAGGAATATTTAGTACCCAGTTCTGCCCTGCTTGATATCCGTTTTGAAGATGAATTCCAAACCAAGTATTTTTTAAACATCTAAAAAGCAAGCAAGGAAATGCTGGAAATTGGAAATGAAAAGCAGAATATTATAAATATGAAGCAGCTCCATCAAAGATTTTATTGTAGATATTTTATCAGAATTCCAATCACAATGATGTTTCTACGCCTGTTATGTAGCAATGGGCCTAAATTGTGAAAATTGAATAGGATAAATTTGATTTTAAAAAATGAGGAAAATATGCCATTACTTCCATGTTTATTGAGTAGAAAGGTGTTTAATTTAAATTTTTCTTCCATTATTTGGGGAGAATGCAGCAGTTGGGAGGGAAGCTAAATTACTTCTGTACACAATTTTGTGTCTTGAGATAAAGTAAGTTTCTTGTCAAAATATGCTTTATATCAAATTATGCTGTTTAGAATATGTCTTTAACGGTAACTAAAAATGATGTTTTTGACAGGCTACAGGATCAGTTTGTGGAAGCAGTTACTGAACAGCTATCTGCAATGGACAAATGCATTCAGCAATATACAAAAGGAAAATCTGTCCCAATACCACAAGCATACCACTTTGAATTGCGAGAGAAACGTACTCTTACTACAGTAATATACCCTGCTGGGATCAATGATGAGGCACTGGAACCGCAACGAAAAGTATGGTTGGAGTCCAGGTCACCTTTTCAATATTTTACAGTCTGTCCAAGAATTACTAAATGTTTAAAGTAGCAATTTATTTTTTCAATTTTGGATTGATGCTCATTTTTTTTAAATGTCACAGCCTGTCTTTTCACAGTTTCCAAAATGTGCTTCTGTTGGTTATTAATAAAAAACGTGATTTGGCATGATGTTGTCTCCCAAAATAAATGCCACGTTACCCATGGTAACTAAGCATAATGTAATATGTGCCCAATATGCAATAAAATTCTTGGAAGCAGTGAAAGTGCTTGCTTCTGAGTGACCATAAATCACTTCGCTAGTTACTTCCTCCTAATCTTGCCTCTCTTACATTTCACATATCATGGATCGGTCACCTATCCAAATAAGGACCAACAAGACATTTTGAGGAAGAATCCCTGCGCTTACTGTTCTTGCATTAGATATCAATCCCCAACAGCTATCCTCAGTTTTTCTGCCCTACCATCAACTGTGAATAATTGTTCTGCTTAGAGGGAAGAGGAGAATATGTTGACTGCAAGATGACATGCCTGGTGATTGAGACTTATAGCTATGTCCAAGCCAAGGAGGTCCAAAGTACTGTTGATGATTGACCAGTTCTACTTATTTAATCTTCCCATGGTTTGTAAGGTTGGATTATAAGGACAAGTTACATAAACTTGGTGTATTTCCTTGCATTTAGAAGATTGAGGGGCAATCTAATTGAGGTGTTTAAATTGTTCAAAGTATTTGAAAGGATAGATGCAGAAAAATTATCTGGTGGCAGAATCAAAAACAAGGTATTCATAGGAACCTGAGTAACCTTGTACATGAATCACAGGAAGTTAACATGCAGGTACAACAACCAATTAGGAAGGCAATTGATGTAATAATCTTTGTCACAGAGGGATTAGAGTAAGAGCAAAGTAGTCTCACTGCAATTGTATGGGGCCTTGCTGAGACCACATCTGGAGTATTGTGCACTTTTGGTCTCCCTACCTCAGGAAGGAATCCCAAAGGGTCACTAGACTGATTCCTGGGATGTGGGCATTGTCATTTACGAAGAGATTGAGTAGACTGGGACTATATGCTCTTGAATATAGAAGAATAAAAGGGGATATCATTGAAACACATATCAAATTCTTAAAGAGCTTAATAGGGTAGATGCTGGAAGGATGTAGTGCCTGGCTGGGGAGTCCAGAACTGGGGTCACATTCTCAGAATAAGAGGTTGGCCATTTAAAACCAAAATGAGGCAAAATTTCTTCACTAGGGGTTTGTCGATCTTTGTAGTTCTCTACCCCACAGGCCTGTAGATGCTCAATCATTGAACATATTCAAGACAAGGATCAATAGATTTTAGGCTACCTAGGGAATTAGAAGATATGGGGATAATGTGGGGAGTTGGAATTGAGGTAGACGATCAGCCATGATTGTATGGAATAGTAGAAAAGGCTCAAACCCTGGCTTAACCCTGCTTCTATTAATGTTCTTATATCCTATATAATCTTAAAATTAGAGTAAGATTTCACGAATGAAATCAAGAAGTACTTTTTCACACAAAAGGTAGCGGAAATCTAGAAATTTATCTTCTGAAGGGCAATGGATGCTGGGACAATTGAGTTTTCAAGATGGATAGATAAATTTATGAGCAAAGGCATGTAAATGGATTTGGGTACAGATTAACCATGATCTATTGATTGGTGGAGCAGGCTTGAGGGACAGAATGGCCTAAAGAAGTGGGAGTGTTCTATCTTGGCTCCAGATAGATGTGCATGTAAGGCAATACCCAGTGGACAGCGAAATCCTGACTAGATGGCATGGCTTAAACTCGTTATAATCATCCAAGTACTTGATAGGCTCCTCTGTCTTGGCACTTCTTTGACCTGTCTTTGGACTTCGGCAAATGTGGTGTGTCCTTTTAAGAAAACCTCTTCTGCTGAACTTTATAAACATTTATTTATTCCAACCTAAAACAACGCAATATCAAAGCTTTGAACATTGGAACATTACAGTGGAAGTCACCCTCCCACTCCACGCTTCAATTTGTAGTAATTTGGTTTAGGCTTCAGCCCATTGCAAAGGGCTGTGCTCATCTACCATCTTCTACTTTCTGAAGTAATGACGCAGTTCGAGAAAGATTCATAGAAGAAATGATATGGGAGGGGTCTCAAAGCAGGTAGGAGGAATTAATGACTCCTCTTTCGGGCTGAATGAAGGGGCACCCTATTAATTATTTGCTCTAGCCATGGAGAACCAGGCTCAGCCGAGTACTGTTCTCAAGATTCCAATGTCCATTGGAGGAAGAGCATTGCTCCTTGACTAATGGGTCACATTCCTTTGAGAATCCATTAATGTTTGCAGCTGGAGTTGAGTAGGTGAGATTGGTCATCAGTTCCCAACAGAGGCAGGAAAGAAGGGATGAAGGTGAATTCATCTAAGGGGCATGGCTGCTAGGAAGTAGCTAGCTGCACACTTCAACCCTGCATAATCCCAGCTACATGGTCATGGCTGACAAGGCATAATGCAGAAACTCTTTTCATCAAGCTAAGGCTATGTTCTCTCTATAGAATGTCTAGGGTTATGGAGACAAGCTAACAAGTGCCAGACAGAGGGTTCATGCACTTGGCTGTCATCACCTGAGTCAAGGCGCAAGTCATATGAAGGGGAGGAACACCCATCTGCGGTCCTCCAGGATGTCCTGCACCTGGAAAAGGTGGGCTGGGCGTTCCACGATTAGATGGAGGCCAGGCCAAGCGCTTAACATTGGCCTGCTGGCTTGAAGATGGAAGAAATGCTGTTAAGGAAATTTATTAAATCAATTTGTATCCAGATACAAAGATGTGTCAAGAATGCAGGCTGCAGGCAGCCCTGCCTTGGTTCTTGCTCTCATATGAGTGAGGAGAAGAAGGGCCCGTCGTAGATTGGCACAGGTCCAGGAGGAGCAGCGGGCTGAGCAGCAAGATGGAGCAGGGCTCCAAGCAGTCCAAGATGCTCCTGAAGAGGGGTAAATGTAACAAAGGCCATTGGCCGGACCATGGGTACATCACAGGTGCTGCTTAAATATGAAAATGATTGAAAAACAATGCGGCAGGCATCTTCGCTTGTCCAGGGATGTGGTAGCTCATATGTGCCAACTTCTCTGTGAAGAACTGCGGCCACAAGGACTTGGAGGGCATCCCATGCCAGTGGCATTGAAGATCACCACTGCACTGAACTTTTTTGCCAGCAGTTTCTCCCAGGGCTGCAGTGGGGATCTGTGTGGCATAAGGGAGATCACAGAGGTCCTGTTCACTCGAGCGCACCAGTATGCTCAGTTCCACATGGATGCTGAAATCCAAGCTGTGAGTGCTGTGGAATTTGCAGTGATATCTGGTTTCCCACAAGGACAGGGTGTCATCAACTGCACGCATGTGGCCTTGAGAGCTCCCTCAAAAAGAATCTCACTCATTGAACGTCCAGCTAATTTATGGTCACATAGGCAAATCCTGCATGCTTGTGCTAGGTTCTCAGGAAGATCTACAACTCTTACAATTTGAGCCATTAGCAGGTGCCACTCCTCTTTGAGGGACTTAGGCGATTAAAGGGCTGGCTCCTCAGGGTCAAAGGATACCCCCAGAAGATGTGGTTGATGACGCCAGTTCATTGTTCATAGAATGCTGCTGAGGAGAGGTTACAAAGCTGCACACCTGCACCAGGTCCTTGATAGAGCAGACTTAGGCCGCCTGAAGATGCATGTCCGATGTTTGGGCCACTCACAACAGAGGGTGTCCAAGATCATTGTTGTCTACTGTGCCCTGCACAGCTTAGTGCTGCAAAGGTGAGATGCCTTCCCTGAGGGTTACATGGAGGAGTGAGATCTCTCCTCTGATAAGGAGGACATTGAAGGGGATGGATCTGATGAGGGCCAGGATGTTGATGAGCCACATAAAATGCTATAGTAGGGAAATTATGTGACCAACATGCCTATGACAATTTGATAGCTACCAGATTCCAGGAGGAGTAATGTGCTGACACTTTCACAATTGTTGTTCTTGCCTTTGCTGGTTGGAAGGCCCTAGCACCTTTTTGCTCACAGACATAATTTGTCTCAAAAGCCATGTTTTCATAAAGCTCAATGAAATATCCATACTCACTGTCTCCCCTGATATTGGGTTGATCATTTGAATACACTAAACCACAGTTAAAGGCGTAGCCCTGGTGATATATGGCTGCTGTAGAACTCGAACAGCACTTCCTTCTCCCAAAGCCTTAGGCAACTTTAAATGAAATAGCGATTTCACTTATGCCCTCATCAAGTCCGTGTGCACGGCAGCTTATGACTGGTTTGAACTCATATTTGGTTAGGGATACCCTGCTCCCAAAGTGGGACCGACCAGACTGACCGTTCTTTCGGGCATAACCAAATGAATGGGTCAACAGCGTGTAGCAGCAAGAGAGCATCGTATGTCCTCCTGCCACCACTCCTCAATGCAGATTTATGAGGCATGAACTTGCTCCAGCCCCATGATCACTTCTTCCACATCATAAAGCCAGAATCATTGACATCTTTATCAAACAGTGAAATTTCCAGGTTTCTTTGCAGTGCCCATACTGAGAGTGCTTCACTTGGACTATGGATTGATGAGATGCAACCACTCAGGACCCTGCAATTGTCAAAAACCTTAACAGTCTTTCTCCTAGATTGCATTAGGGTGAGACTGTGAGCCGTCATTTTGGACACACCAGTCAAGGTGGAAATGTTTCCTGCAGAGACTTGAGAGAGCTGGCTATACATCACATTGATAGCATCACGATACTCGAGACAGTACAGCACACAAGCCCATTCTAGTCTCTCTCTCCTAAGTCACCAAAAGCTATCCCTTCACCCAAGGACCACTGACACCTTTGATAAGGAGGCGAACAAGTCCAACAACTCTCCATGTAAGGCCTGGCAACGGCTTCACCCAGATACACACACACCTCTTAAAGTTCTACACTTAAACCCCTCTTGTAGCCAAAGCTAATGTTCCCGTTGAATGCTTACTTGCCTTGTTCAGCTGCATGGCCACTGAAGTTAATAAAGCACTAAGGAAGGACATTCAACATTGAACATGTCCACCACATCTTCCTCCAGACAGTTAGGGTAGCCTCTGCATTTCGATTGTTACAATTACAGTGCCCAACAACCATTTCTCACCTCTGAAAATACATTCACAATGAACCTAGAGACACATATAGCTGATTTAAATCCCCATGAGTAATCGTGCCATCCACACACAACTGACATCAATGTAACAGCAGCAGGAAATGCAATGAGTTTGATGAACACATCTCCTGAGGCCACATCATGTTTAGCAGCGAAAATTGGCTGACAGGAGTATTGGCCAGAGAGCATATTAACAAATGATGGCCGTTGCCTAATCTTGCACATGTGGGATTATAGACTACTCACTCTGGTGATAATGTTGGAGAACTGAATCAATAGATGTTCCTGATTGGACTCAATTGGGAACCAATATTCTGGAGACTTAACTGACTGCGAAGCTTTGAAGCAACTATTGGAAAAATGGAATTAATGAGACTTGCAAACAAATGTGGAGACCTGTGTCACCTGTGTGCATTCAGGCTTCCTAATTTTTTTTAAGTTATTGCTACATCTTGATGCAGCCCCGACTGACACCTGCAGCTTAGGTGGAGGCAGCCTGCTAACTGCTATTACCTGTTGGATGAGATTACTTTGGCAGGCCTCCTCTGGTGGCCCATGGCCTGCTAAGGGTCTCATGCCTACGTGCAGGTGCATACTCCTTGGCCTGGCCTTTTGGACATGATGAGATCACTGGCAGAGGGGAGGTGGAGCAGCAGGACACCCTTGGAGTGACTTGGGTTGATGCCCCTGGAGTGCCTGGCTGCCAGTCCTCCTCCCTGTTGATGGCACCTCCCTGACTCCTTCAGGAGAAGGGGCACCTGAAGGCAGGTTGTGATGCTCTGTCCCCCTCTCGCCTAGCCACTGCTGCACTGCACCCATGGCTAGAATGATGGAGTGCAGGTCCGATTGCACATCCAGCAGAAACTGTGTATTCCCCTGGAGCTGGTTTTCCAAGGCGGCCGCCATCCTCCCTATGGAGACATCCATGGGCTCGCATGCCGGAGACATGACAGCAGACAGAAGATGAACAGGCATCTCCAGCCTTTGGTCTGCCTCTGGCAACTCTTCCATTTGTTCTCCTGCCTGTCTCTGCATCTCCAATATGTTTCTTAGGACTGAGTTCAGAGGATTGTCATCTGAATCGGGCTCAGGAGGGGCCTCCAGCAGTCCTCTGAGTGTCAGAGAATTCGGCTGTCATTGCCTCTGCCAGCTGTGGACCCGTGTCTGTGATGTGCTCAACAGATTGTGAACCTGAGCCTGGTCTAGAACTAGGATCCAACAAGTTCATGAATCTGCGCTGATGCGGTGCTGGTGAGCACCCTGACGGTGCATTCTCAGAAGATACTGAGGTTTCCCCCTCAGAGGTGGGCTGGGGGCTGGGGAAGCAATGTCTTCTGGTGAATGTCCCCTCCTTTTCTTGCTGGTACCTGGAATAGAGAAAAGAGAGATTCAATGATTGACTAAGCAGGCTTAAACATCACAGTCAATGCGCGTGTATTGGAGCTGGAGAAAGGATGCAATCTCACTGGGTTCTTGGGGAAGTCCAGACTGGAGTGCCCCCAATTTCCATGCAGGCACAGTCATTTTCCTCTTCTGCAAGCTCTGCGACCTGCTCTTCGAAGCTGCTAAGAGGGTGACTTTCTGCTGTCCCCCTCACATCTTAGCTCGCTCACACTTGTTATGCACAATCTTGTCCTGCAGAAAGACAGTGATTGTTTGTGAGGCCATTGGGCGAATGAGCAGTTCAGAAGCATGAGTGCCTATTGTCACTGTTGAGGCCTCCCCAGTAAATGTTTAAGAAGCCATTTGTCCTGAAACTAATATAAGATGGAGAGCTTAAAGTGGCTGGCACACATTCAGTAATAATGTCCCATCTGCTGGTCGTGTATGACATCCCTGTGCAATCTAACCCATAGACTGCCTGATGCCCTTATGAGAGTGTGTGTTTGAAGTGAGTAGACAAGTGCACTTACCCTGGTGGAGCACAGCAGATCATTCATCCTTTTCCTGCACTGCAGGACAGTTCTTTTTTGGACCCCACGGGTGCTAACCATCCCAGTGACCTCCTCCCAGGCTGCTGCAGTCAGATGGGAACGCCTACTGCTTCCATCCCTGGGAAACAGTACCCCTTGCCTTTCCTGAAGGGGAATCTCCAGGAAGGTATCACTGAACTGTGGGGTTCCTGCTTTGAACCCCAAGGATATTTTGGTTTCAACCCAATCTGGAGCTCCTGGCGTGCAATGAGTGAAAAGATACCCGGGAACCCCTTAAATATGGTGTCAGGACCGTTGGCCCCAGTAGGTAATGACCTGCATGCTTACATAAATAATGAACTGAATAGCAGAAAGCCGCCTGTGCTCAGCCATCCTGTCACCCAGTGTAAATCACTCTGACTTCACCCCGTGCCACTGAGCTTAGACTTCAGAGCGCAAGACTCCACCCTACATATTTTCTACAGGATCTCATTATGCAGTTCTAACTCTGTAATGGGAAGTTGTTGTGACATATAGGGCAGGGTTTTGAGTTTGGCGTACAGGCGCGATTGGCAGGCCTATGAGTGACTGGGAAACGGACCGCCGCCCGTGATTGACCCCCTGACCACAATTTCATTTTGGCTAGCCAATTAATGGCCTTGGAGGAAGTTTCCTCATAAAGGCAAAAGCCACCTGGCCAATTTGCCCACCCACCAACTGTAATGTTGGACAGGCAACGAAAAATCACCGTGGATTACTACTTCAATGGGCCTCTTAATTGTCGGCGGGCGCGCTGCCAACTGTTGCGAGCACCCACAGACCAAAATGTCGCACGAGTGCACGATGACGTCGGGATGCTCGCCCAGCCTCGTCACGCACTATTTCACACTCGAGCGGGTCAGGCACGCACCTGCACGCCAAGCGAAAAATCCTGCCCATAGAGTAGCAGCCCTAGTAAATGCCAGATATATGGCTGCGCTCTGTTATTAGGTAGGGTTGTTGTAAGGATAACCGAGATATTGTGGAAATTAGAGCCTTATGGATTTTTGGTTGTGGTTTTAGGCTGGAACTGTTTGGATAGTTTGTAAAATAATATTCTTTAAATAATGACCTAAGAATCTCCTGAAGTCATCAGATTAAAAGTTATGCATTTTTTGATGTGTGGTTTTAGGCTAGAACTGTTGGGTTGGTTATGAAATAATATTCTTTAAATAATGACCTAAGAATCTCATGAAGGCATCAGATTAAAAGTTATGCATTTTTTGATGTGTCCAGGAGCTGCATGCTGAACTTGGTCTAGGCAATAAACCCTTCTTCCGCCGCCCCATGGCTTATCATTTTCCAAGTGATGAGCTGGCAACAAAATATTTGAGAAACGTACATAAGTATATTCCTGCTCCGGACCCTGAGGAGTTCAAGGTACGTATCTAAATTTTAAAAACTATATACTGTTTAAGAAAAGCAAAATAACCACAAAAACAGAAGTATTTTCTGTTACAAGCTTTTTATGTTGCATAGATAGACCACAGGTTGGGGGAAGAAATTATATTTTGACTCAATGATATGCACTTTTGAGCTTACAAAAGTTTTATTTACTTTGGAACAGGTTTTTCTAGTGCATGGATACTACAACTTCCATCACTGCTTGCAGGACAATGAAAATGACAGTGAATGGGGTGCTCCGTATCATTGTTTACAAGTTGTTGTCTCCTGGTTCAACAGTCAGGGGTACATTGACAAACCTGTACCTACAGTTGAGGAGTTGCAGGAAGTATGATAATACTTTTAAATCTATATTAATGTAGTTTACACTTGTCTCGGCTTACTTGTGGGAATCCATGAAAAACACGATTTTCATTTTTTAAAAAGGTTTTATTTAGTCATCATACAACATAACACAGTGGCAAATTCACTTTGAGAAAAATGTGGTTGCTGCATGATCAGATAATTTAAGCTCTAGAGTATCCGATCAAATTAAATAACTAACTTGATTTTCTGGATGTTTTAATTAAATTTGATAGAGAGATTTCATCAAGTAAAGAGACTGTCTGTTGCGTGTACAGCATTAGAAGCTTTCAAACTATTAGCATCACCATACACCTCCATTTTGTTATAACTGCAGGTAGATCCATGTTGGGATGAGGAGACAAACTGCGACTCAGGTGGGAAATAGGGTTGGAAGGGAAATTTGGATTGAGGAGTGTTCTTTGTGTGGCTGAGAGTTTTGGATTCAGGGGCAGTCAGGAAACTGGGGTACAGGGTCCAGACAGAGAGAGAGAAGGTAACAGAGCTGGTAGTCAGGGAGAGAGTGATGGGGTCCCTATCACTGGTTCGAGGTGGGGGTTCAGGAGAGAAAGGGAATATGGTTTAAAGGCGTTAGGAAATGGCTTGGCAGGTGTTTGGGAGGCTGCTTAGAGACTAGAAAATGGGCAAAATGCACTATGGTGGCTGTGATACTGCCAGTGCAGATTAGGTGTAGGACCTCATGCCTAGAAATTGGCAAAAATCACACCAGTTGCATGCATAAAATACAGGAAAATCCAGTGCATCCACTGTTGGCCCACTCCAAGTGCCAGGATGACCAATCAGACCCACCATGTAAATCAAAATGGAATCTCCCAATCTGCAAATTGAAAAAGTCATATCAGTGCTCTGATTGTATCTTTAACATTCTAATTTATAAATACTTTCTTAAGGAATGAATAAAGTTCAAACCATGAACGCGTGCTGCATGTTCTCTGTTAATTTTTAAGTCTTTTGCAAGGATTGCTACTTTATAAGCTGTTTTCATTTTGCATTTTCAGATATTGACAAAAACTGATGAAGAATTTGTCAATGTAGTGGGAGCAAAAGAATGGTTTACAGCAGAACAGATGGCAACATTATTAAAATTTTTTAATATTTCATCTACCAAGACTGAAATCCGGTAAGAAAAATGTTTTGGTTTGTCTTTCGCTGTAAGCCAGAGTGCAAAAGACTGAAAACAGTTGAAGCGTTCCACCGCACCACAATCTCCACCATGGTCAGCAAGGAGACAGATCCCAAATCTACCCCAGGCAGAGCAGGGATTTACCCCCATGCTGTCGGCACCCATCTTATTAACCGACCCCACCAAGGAGTTGATGTGGAAACATGTATTTTTAAATGCACCTTGTAGTCTGAAGCTGTGAATAGTGATGGTAGAGTCTCCAATTTTCTTTCTATTACATGGCTGACTAGGAATCTCCTGCTCTTGATACCTGGCATTCACGTATGTTGGAAGAATTTACAAGTTGGTACTCAACCTGTTTGGCCCCATTATGAAAGTTTCCTTGGCCATCAAGTCCTGGAGTAGGACTTGAACCTGAGCTTCTGGCTCAGAGGGAGAGATGCTACCCACTGCGCCACAAGACCTCCAGTTATATGGTATGAATATAGGTATACAAATCTATTGTAAACGATAGAGAAACGATTTGTACTCCACTTTGAGTATCCCTTCATTTTAGCTTGGATTTGACAAAGTCATATAAGCTTCAGCACAAAAGAAGACTATTTGAAAATATGTGCCCGTGCCAACTCTTCATCTGGAGCTGTCTTCTTTAATCCCATTTTCATGCCTCTTTTCATATTGATGATTATATTCTCCCTTTGTGAAAACTTGTATAATGTCTGGTTGTAATGCTGCTTAAAGTGAAGTACTCCATGTTCTAATAATCCTCTATATGAAAAATTTCTCCTAATTTCCTTTTTGTTCTTACAGAGATATTCCTCCATTCCTGCCACCTCTTATCAATTTACTAACTTTTGGAAACTATCTTTTATTATTTACCTCTCAAAACCTTGCAGACTTTTGAAACTGTTACGATCCAGTTAGGGACAAGTAACTTTTTGCTTAAAGTAGACAAAATTTGAAATCCCAGTTACTTAGGCCTTAATTTTCCCGTCGGTGATTTGGGGGCGGGGCCTGCTCGCTGACAGGAAAATGACACGTCATCCCGGTCCCTTTAAATTTTTAGGAAGGCGGGCGGACAGCGAAATCAGCTGTCCGCCCGCCGACCTGTCAAAGGCCAACTGAGGCCATTGACAGGCTAATTAAGATAATTAAAGACCTGCCCGTCCAACCTTAAGGTTGTCGAGCAGGCCAGGAGCCCCAGCGGGCTTCTGATAAAACACGAAACCTCATCCACTGGCGGGATGGGGTTTCATGTCCGTTTTTAATAAGTCTAATAAAACTTATGTCCTTTTTATTAACATGTCCCATCTCGTGTGACATTGTCACATGAGGGGGACATGTTAATAATTTAAAATTTTTCTATTTTTCGACATTTCATACCTGTCAGTAATCTTCCTGAGACAGGACTTTGCCTCAGGGAACAGTGTGCTCTTTCGTGCGCATGCGTGAAAGTGCGCACTTTGACAGATGGGGAATCCCTCCCTCCCCGCACAGGAAGCGCATAGCACTTCCTGTCGGGCAGGCTGCTGGGCGGGCCTTAATTGGCCCACCCACTCAAAATGGTGGCGGGCCCCGTTTCAGTGGTGGGGGTCGGCTTTCAGGTCGCCACCAAGTCGGTGGGGCCCGCCCGCCATCAGAGGACAAAATTCTGCCCTTACTAAGAGAATAAAGCTACAAGATTCTGTAGTTTTAAACAAACAAAATAAACTTTACTATACCAAGTCAGAAAAGTAAAACAATTTACAATATCTATCCTTTTCTTTATTCATTCCTGGGATGTGGGTATCGCTGGCTAGGCCAGCATATATTGCCCATCTCTTATTGCCCTTAAGAAGGCGCTGGTGCACTGCCTTCTTGAACTGCTGCAGTCTATATGGTATGGGTCCACCCACAGCACTTTTAAGGAGGGAGTTCCAGAATTTTGACCCAGCAACAGTAAAGGAACGCCAATGTATTTCCAAGTCAGGATACTGAATGACTTGGAGGGGAACTTCCAGGTGGTGGTGTTCCCATGTGTCTGCTGCCCTTGTCCTTCTAGATGGTAGTGGCCATGGGTTTGGAAGGGGCTGCCTAAGGAGCCTTGGTGAATTCCTGGAGTGCTTATGCCCTAACATAGAGAATTAACAAACAGAATTAACGTGTGATAAATATGAATTAACAGGCAAATGGTGGTCGTACACACCACACTGAATATTAAATTGCAGATGCAACTAAGACAGATTCCACTGATTTCTCAGCAAACCTACACATATGTCAATGACCACTGTGAGTCACAAAATCTCGTTAAAACTCTGTCTCCCTTATGACAGATTTGAACTCTTCACTTTCAAAGATCTAGCCTCTTAATTCTCTCAAATGCCACTCCAATTTGGACTGCCCCAATGA
The DNA here is from genome assembly GCF_017639515.1 of Carcharodon carcharias. Taxonomy (NCBI): domain Eukaryota; kingdom Metazoa; phylum Chordata; class Chondrichthyes; order Lamniformes; family Lamnidae; genus Carcharodon; species Carcharodon carcharias. Next base: position 167,625,645 of record NC_054470.1, read on the forward strand.
CTGCTCACATTCCAATAGCTCAACATCTTCTCCTGAGACTGAATTCTGCTGGATTCACAAGCTGCACTCCAGCTTCTAATTACCAGCACACTTCCAGCTCTTTGGCAAATCACTAGATTCACTAAATCACTGGCACTGCCCCTTGTTTCTCCAAACTTCAGCCCCCTGACTACACCGAGCTACAAATGGCTCACAGGGCTTCTCTGAATTCTAACAGTCATCAACATGGAACCAATTACCTTCCACCACCACCTCAGCTCCCCAGGATTTCTTCTGAGCCCTAACTGCACCAAACACTTCCCAGGGTTTCTCTCTGAGCTGAAAAGCAAGCCCCTGTCCCAGCAAACACACAGATAAATTAAAACCTGTAACCTTCTTAATCTCCACCCATCCCCATGGTGAAGTAGCCTTTCAAGGTTTACTGAATGCTTTTAAAATAATTTAGCTCTAACTTCCAAAAGAAAACATCTCTCTGGACTGCACACGTATATATGAACATATGAATTAGGAGCAGGAGTAGGCCACAGCACTTCTTTGCATGTCTCCAGATCTCCAGTTAAGCAATCCTACCTGCTGCTATATGACTCCATCTCTTCTGCGCTGACTCCCTTAAACAAACATGGGCGACCTTCTGAACTGCCACTTTTTTTAGGTGTTTTGGCAATCTCTAAAGCCCAGCATTTTAGTCACCTTACCTTCATAACAACAATCTTCCCAGAACTAAACATTATCTCAAAAATATTAACATGAACCATGAACACCTCCTCGCCAAAAAAATGAAAATGCATCACCAAAATGTGTTTCTGTTTATCATTTAGAATATAACAACTTCTGACAATGCTACTTTTAATTTACTACTTCTGCTATAGTACTATTAATTACTAATATTAGCAATATTATTACTAATATTAATAATTAATATTACTTTAATTACTATTAATTTTAACAATATTACTTTTTAAAAGGTTCTTTTGAAAGTTTTCTTCTTACATCAATTATAGTCCAAAGGTCCATCTGCAAAAGAAGATTCTTCATTCTTATACACAGGTGAATTTTCAAGCTCAGTCTTTAAATTCGTCTGTTCTGATTTTAGCTTTTTAAACTTACTGTCCATCATGCCTGTAGCTTTCTCATCTTTGAACTGCACAAAGAATGTCTCAGTTAAGTTTATAGTTAAATTAAATTGTCGTCCTCTTTGTTAGCTGTAATCGTATCTTCATTTTAAGTTCATTTTCCAGACTCAAACATTTTAAATTCAGTTCTCTTTTCCAGATAACAGATTCAAAATGGCTTCTTTTTGTGCCAACATCTCATTCCCTCTTTGACCAAAATCTTCCTTAGCCACTTAAGAATATCCTTTCAGATGCTTTTTATGCTCAAGCAGAAAATTTGATGTTCTTGTTTATTCTGATCTTTAAACAATTTGTAATCTTTCAGTATCTCCTGTTCACATTCAGATCAAATTTTATTTAATCCTTTATGAGCAATATCAACAGCTTCCTCATTTTAGACCTTGAGTTTTCTTTGTAAGACTTTGTGTCTTTCCGCACACACACACATTACTTTATTTCAATCATTTTGAAGTTGTAATTGGTCTTATGAACTCAGTTCAGTTGCCTGGATTTTTTTCAGTGCTGTACCCTGTACCTCATCAGTGATAGACATAATTAATTCTTGTGCTATCTCAGTTCTGACAGGAACATTTTATTCAGTGTTAACTATCATTAACCCTTTAGGGTCACTTGGACAGCTCAGTCCTTCCTGTGACAAAATTTGATTTGGAAATTCTGCAGACACTTGGTGCAGGTACTTATCCTGCATCTTCAAAGATTTCCGTATGTTACACCATGATCCTCCCTTCCAGCATCCCTATTAAAACTGCACCATGCAAAATGAATCACTTCAAAATTTTCTGCATTGAACTTTATATGCCACCTTTCCACCTGTTCCATAAATTTGTCTATGTCCTTTTGAAGTTCTACACTATCCTCCTCACAGTTCACAATGTTTACAAGTTTCAAATCATCCACAGATTTTGAAGTTGTGCTTTGTATACCAAGCTCTAGGTCATTAATATATATCAGGAAAAGCAATGGTCCCAACACTGACCATCCTGGAACTCCACTGCAAAACCTTCCTCCAATTCAAAAAACATCCATTAAACATCTTTGTTTCCCGTCGCCCAGCCAACTTTGTATCCATATTGCTACTGTCCTTTTTATTCCATGAGCTATAACTTTGCTCACAAGGCTTTTGTACGGCACTGTATCAAACGCCTTTTGAAAGTTCATGTACACCACATTCATAGCATTACTCTCATCAATCCTTTCTGCTCCCTCTGCAAAAAAGTCCAACAAGTTAGTTAAACAGGATTTGCCCTTAACAAATCCATTCTGGCTTTCCTTAAGCAACCTGCATTTGCCCAAGTGATTATTAAACTTGTCCTGAATTATTGGTTCTGGAAGCTTCCCCACCACTGAATTTAAGTTGACTGGCTTGTAGTCGTTGGGCTTATTTTTACACCCTTTTTTGAACACGAGTGTAACAGTGCAATTCTCTAGTCCTCTGGCACTGTCCCTGAGATTAAGAAAGACTGGAAAATGATGGCAAGTGTCAGGTCCTGATACCTTGTCACATTTAAGTACAGACAGCCTATCTAATACCTCCTCCTTATCAATCTTAAGCCCTTCAAGTTTCTGAATTATCTCCCCTTTCACCATGACCTGTGCAGCATTTTCTTCTGTACCTTCTAAGCCAAAAGCTTAGCCAAAGAGATAAGTTGTAAGGAACATCTTGAAGGAAGAGAGAGAGGTAGAAAAACAGAGCTTAGACACTTGGAGACTGTCAATGGTACTTTTTCAAATACCTTTTGAAACTTATTATTGAGTCACTTTCCACCAGTCATTCATGTAGTGCTTTCAATAAAAAAATGTGTAAACAAGTGTTTCCCCCTCTCCTTGCCTGCACTTTTGTCCATTATCTTAAATCTGTGTTCCTTGTTTACTGACCATCCTACCAGTGGAAATATTTTCTCCTCATTTACTCTATCAAAACTTCTCACAACCTTGAACACCTCTATTACATCTTTCCAAACACTGCCTTGATGTTAAGGGCAGTCACTCTCACCTCACCTCCTGAGTTCAGCTGTTTTGTCCATGTTGCAGCAAGGCCGTGATGAGGTCAGGAGTTGAGTGTCCCTGGCGGATCCCAAACTGAGCATCAGTGAGCGGGTTATTGCCGAGTAAGCACTGCTTGATAGCTTTATCGATAATGCCTTCCATCACTTGGCTGATGATCAGGAGGAGACTAATGGGGCAGTAATTGGCTGAGTTGGATTTGTCCTACAAGGTGTGAGACACCCTCTCTGCAACTTTAAAAGAACCTGAAAAAAAATGAACATAGCTGCCTGACCATGATTATAGAGGGGAAACTCATCCTCAGAGTGCCTGAGGTCACAGATGTAGCCAGTTGGTGGGCAGGGGTGGGGAATTCTCAGTGTATGTCTGCAGTGCTGGCCTCCTGGTCTGCTGGGAAGCCACCAGGACATAGCCAGCACATAGCTGCCATGCTGCTGATACGGCAGGGATCCCACAGGTGGATTGGAATATTCCAGACACAGTCCGATAATTGGCCTTTAATGTACCTCAAGTGGCTGCCAGACAGTTGTGGTCTGATAACCCTTCTGCCCTCTTTTCTGGCTCCCAGAAAATATCTAGGGGTGGGATGGTGCTGGAAAACTGGCATGCCAACTGGTGGCACAAAATTACCCACCCCGTCCACTTTCTTTCTTGCCCTAGTTTTGGGGGGAAAATTCTGCCCCAGGTCTCAGACCTAAAACTTGGCTAGGATTGATCTAATTCAGAATTGGATATTTGTATAAATGATTTATGTGTTGGTTCAGTCTTAATTTGGAAACAATCGGTAATATTTGTTTAGTGAATGTCATAATGGTTGACTGAGATATATTGAAACTATGTAAGATTTTGGTCTGAGAGTCACAGACTATCCAAAAGGGGATTGAGCTCATAAGTGATTTTAAAGCAATTTATTAAGAAGGAACTGTTTAGATATGATATATAAGCTAAATATACAGGGGTAAAAAAGGTCCTTTGGCAGGTGGAAACAGTTTACTGGTCCTGGGGGATGAACAGATGGATGGTGCAGAGTGACTGCTGATCCCTGTAGCTGGTGACAGCAGGTCCATTCTTATCTCAGCCTACTTGAGCTAACAAATTGTTAACAGGAACTCCCCGAGTCCTTGCTAACACTCCCACAAACGAGGAGCGACATGTGTCACTTAGCCAGGTGAAGTTTAGAAATAGTGGCCAGAATCTTTGGGTCGGCGAGTGGGACGGGCTCTGCTGGCCGATGTGTAAAATGACGCGCGGTGACATTGGGCGTGTGTCCTGACGTCACCGCGCATGGTTCGGATCTTCAGTTAGGTGGGCGCGCACCAGAGTCAGCTGCATGCCTGCCGAACTGTCAAAGGCCTATCGCGGCCATTTAAATTCCAATTAAAATAATTTGCTGAACTGCCTGTCCAACCTTAAGGTTGGCGGGCAGGCAAAGAGCCCAGGCAGCCTTCGCATTACTCATGAAACCTCATCCACAGGCGGGATGAAGCTTCGTGAAGGTTTTAAAACATTCATAAAAAATCTTATTAAAATTCATAGACATGTCCCAGCTCATTTGACACTGTCACATGAGGGGACATGTCTTAAATTTTTTTTTCCCTTTATTAAAATTTTTAAAAATCAAACTAATCTCCCTGAGGCACAGAGCTGCATGCATGAAGGAGCACAGGCCCCAACTCAGCCTACTCCCCCCGCCTGCACAGGGAGCGCACAGCACTTCCGGGTGTTTGTCATGCTGGGCAGGCCTTAATTGGCACGCCCACATAAAATGGCGGCGCGCAGCCGATCACGGGTGGCGATCGGCTGTGCGCCCAAAGATTACTGGTAAAACTTAGTGCTATGAGAGGTTTTTATTATCAGGAAGATAGGCCCGATCCTTCTGGGCAGCGTGCAGGGGCGGGCCCCATTCGTCGACACGCGCAGTAACGTCGAGCGTGTGTCCCGACGTCACCATATGTCATTCCGATCATCAGTTCGGCTGGCGGGCACCAGAGTCGGCTGTGCACTCACCAAACTGTCAAAGGCCTGTTAAGGCTGTTAATACCCTAATTAAGCTGGCTGTCTGGGTTGCCCGTCCAACCTTAAGGTTGGCGGGCAGGCAAAGAACCCAGGCGGCCTTCGCATTTAGCATGAAACCCCATCCACAGTTGGGATGAGATTTCACGAAGTGTTTATAAACTGAATTAAAAATGTTATTAAAATTCATTGACATGTCCCAGCTCATGTGACATTGTCACATGAGGGGACAGTTCTGAATAATTTTTATTTTTTTTATTTGAATTCTTCATAATCAAACTAACCTCCCTGAGGCAGCTCTGTGCCTCAAGGAAATTTCTCCGCTCCTTTGCATGCATGAGCGAAAGAGCGCAGGCTCCGACTCCCCCTCCTCCCCCTGCCCGTACAGGAAGCGCTCAACACTTCCGGGTGTGCATCACTCTGGGCGGGTCTTAATTGGCTCACCCATGCAAAATGGGTGCACGCCCGCTCCCGCTCAGCTCCCCTGACAGAAAGAAAATTCTCCCCATAAAGTCCAAAGACATAAAGAAACAATGGGTATTTGCATTCAAAGAGGGAAATAAGTATAAAAGAGAGAAGAGTGTTTGTAAGGGAAGGCATTTTAAGATCTTACAAGTGTGAAAAGCCTTCGGCATTTATGCCTTAAGTTGATGTCTTCAAAGGACTGAAGTTAAGAAACCTCCCTTTAAATTCAACTTGTTCAAGGTATCATGTTTCCTTGGCTGGGTCTTTTAAAATCTATGTCTTACTGTTGCCTTAACGAAAGTGTAACAGGGAGTTGGATTGATTAGGGGAATTTAGAAGTTATGATAGTAGTAATTTGTAGATCTATGTATATATTTAAAAATCATTTATCTTAATAATAAAATAAGTAAAACCTATAAGACTTGGCGGTCTTATTACTACTGAATTGAAGGCACGCATCTCAAAATTTATACAAACTGCAAAACAAGTTGTGGCAGTTGTTTCAAGTTTCCCTTTGGGATTTGAACAAATCAGCATTTACCATTGGCTGTGTCATAAACCAACATATTTATCATGAAACTGCGTAGGTTAGATATCTATCTCTTTACAAAGGGTGCAGAAGATCAAAGAGTTAAAAAAGATTAAATGGAATATGAGTCCCCAACCTGTCCCATATTTGCCAGCAGTTTTATGGTGGTGGGCAGCATGCTGTGCAAGTGTCCCACTGTCATTAAGATATTTAAATAGGCTCCCACAGTCCAATTAGGAGCCTGATTTAAATTTAACAGTTTTTCAGGGCTCATGAAACCCAAAAGTAAAGGGGAGAAATGAGCTGCTGGCTCAGGAAGATAGGAGTCTTTGGGGCTAGTAGGGACAGAAGAGCCTTCAGCCCCTCCTCTGCCAATCATGGCCTCTCTCCGTCTCCCGCCATGATTGATTAACTTAACTCTACAAACTCTGATGTCTCATTCTGTCCCTCCCAATAGGCGTTCTCTCCCTGCCCCCAGGCCAACATCTGTCTCTTCCTCCCCCCCTGCCTATTACTGCTTTCTTCCCCAAAAATAACAAAGATTATAGAAAGCAAATTCAATACTTTAATTTTTACAGGGCAAATATTGAGCAAACAGTGAATCTTAGTGCTCACTTCGAAGAACAAGGAACTCCAATTGTGATTTGTAAGTTTGTGATTTCATTATTTCTTTTTCCTTAAGTTTTGAACATTTTTTTAGATGCTGCATGAAAGTGTTCTTGATAAATTGTGAGTACTTTTATTATGTGCTTATATAAATTAAATAAATTTTATATGACTCTTTACACAAAAATAGCTAGCAGTTACTCTAGAGAAACAATGAATTTGGATACTTTTCTACACAGTGATGTTCAGCCACCTCAAAAATAAGAACCAAAATTTTATTTATCAGTTCTTGATTTAAAAAATTGAAATGCAAGTGCGTTGAAGAAAATTCAAAGTACTAGTCTTTCGACTAATTTTAGTATTTGTTTTAAAAATTAAGTTTATTGCCAAACTGCAGAAAGCATGTTGAACATCATGATGATGTGATTAAAAATATATGTTGATTACTTAACTACTGATCTTCTTTCTTTTTGCTGTCTTTACTGAATAAAACAGTTTCTGAACCTATGGCACACATTTTGTTGGGGTTAGCAAGGAATGAAGACCCAATGGCAACACAAGTCCTCGTCTTAGATCCAATGTACACAGGGAGTGATGACTTGATCAGTATAACCGATAAGGTATGTGGAGGAAAAGGGTCAAGCAGGAGGCAGTGGTGTTAATGGCATTGTTACTGGACTAGTAATCTTGAGATTTAGGGTTAATGCTCTGAGAGCCTGGGTTCAAATCCCACCACAGCAGATGGTGGAATTTGAATTCAATAAATATCTGGAATTAAAAATCTAATGATGACCATAAAACCATTGTTGACTGTTAAAAATGTCCTTTGAGCAAGGGCAGTTGGGGATGGGCAATAGATGCTGGCCTAGCCACACCCACATCCCACAAACAAATCAAAAAAAAGTTATTTTTCTAATTTTATATGAATTTATAGAGGGCTTTCCCACTGAAATCAAAATAAGAATTATTTTGTTTATTCATTCGTAGGATGTCAGTGTGGCTGGCAAGGCCAGCATTTATTGCCCATCAGTATTGGCCTTGAGAAGGTGGTGGCGAGTCACCTTCTTGAACTGCAACTTTTCTGTATCACTTTGATACATCTGAGTGGCTTGCCAGACCATTTTAGAGGGCAGTTAAAAGTCAACCACATTGCTGTGTTTGAAGACACATGTAGGCTAAACTGGGCCAGAACAGCAGATTTCCTTCCCCCAAGTTTATTAGTGAACCAGATGGGGTTTTTACAACAATTCAGTTGTTTCATCATCAGTATTACTGAGACACGCTTTGGGGCAGAAAGGGGCACGCAGACACCAAACTGAGTGAGACGTAGATTGAGTGAGGAGTTGGGAATTTAGTTCAGATGGGAATTTGAGGCAGAGGGGCAAAGAGGTGCACCTTTCTCGACTTTTCTTCAATCTCCAGTGGTTGGTCAGTTTCCTTGTCTCCAATGTAGGTAAGTGCAACTTTCAATTACTTTATCTGTGTAAATTATTAACTAATTGGCTAAATAAATAAATAAGATTGAACAGAAATTGCAGGGTTGGTGGTATGCCATAAATGCGGCATGTGGGAATCTGCAGTGTAATCGTGGACAAGCATATCCGCAGAAAGTGTCTGCAACTTAGGCAACTTCGGTTCTGAGTTGCTGAGCTGGAGTCTGATTTGCGGACTTTGCTGTGCATCAGGGAGGGGGAGAGTTACTTGGACACTTTGTTCTAGGAGACAATCACCCCCCTTAAGTTAGACAAAAACTTAGAGTTGGTCATTGGTCAGGGACAGGAGGATGTGACTGCGAGTCAGGCAGGCAAGGGGAACTAGCATGTAGTGGTGTAGGAGCTTCAGCCCCTGACTTTGTCCAACAGGTATGAAGTCCTTACTAACTGTCTGGATGAGAAGGAAGACTACAAAGTGGATGAGCAGACTGACTATAGCACCATGAAGGGTGCCATTCAAGTGGGGGGAGCAAAGAATGGTAGTGATAGGAGACAAGTATGTTTAAATATGGAATCCAGTAATATCACACAAGGCAACTCCTTTAGCTTTAATAAAGGTTCACCACATAACCTGTGTCCTCTTCCACTTTGCTATGGAATCCACTTCAGAATTTGCTGCAGCCCAAGACTCCTTAACAGCTCAATCAGCTCCAGCTATCTCCAGTTAACTCTAGCCTAACAGCGCAACAATTATCCATCTCAATAGCTAAAAACCAGCTAGCCACAGTAACACTAACATATCTTTCTCTCTTTCATCTCAGTCCCATTGTTCTCATACCCCTTTGAAACTCAAACTCAAACCCTTCCAAATATGAAATCTCTCATATTCCCATCTTGCCTTTGCTTTTGGGGTCAATAAAACTATCTTATCCCTGCTACTATTTACCTATGGACTCCTGCAAGCTGCAAACATTTTCCTTACAACCACAGATTCCCTTTTGAAATACAAACAACCTCTCAACTTATTTAAAAATGCAAATGTTAGATCTAACCTATTTACTTGTACCTCAAACTTAACACCTTTAATCTTTCCATGTTTCCAAACTTCCAGACAACCTGGCCCCTATCAGCTCTGCCTATCTTAATTAAATCACACACACACAGACACAGACACCAGCCTTCTTTACAGAATAATACAATATTCCCCCAAAGTATGAAAAAAATCAATTCTCACAACAGAATATAAAAATAGCAAAAAATGACGTAAAGATTAATAAGTATGAAAAAATTAGAGTACGAGTGAAAGCTTGCTAGAAATATAAAGACAGATAGTAAATGTTTCTGTTGCTGTAAAAAAAAGAAAGGAGTTAACAGAGTGAGTGTTGGTCCTGTAGAAAGTGAGTTTGGGGAATTAATAATGGAAATAAGTAGATGGCACAGGTATTTTGCATCAATCTTCACTACAGAGGATGCAAATAGCATTCCAGAAATAGGCGTAAATCAGGAAATGGAAGGAAGGGAGAAACTCAAGAAAATTACAATCAACAGGGAAGTGGCACTAAGCAAATTGTTGCTGCTGAAGGCTGACAAGTCCCCGGGACATGATGGACTTCATCCTAGGGTCTTAAAACAAGTGGCTAGTCAGATAGCTAATGCCTTGGTTTTCATTTTCCAAAATACCCTAGGGCAGAATTTTACATTTGGCCAGTGGGCACGCAGCCGGCAGCTCCATGCCTGAGAGAGATTGAAGTACTCTCTCGTGCACATGTGCAAACTGCGCGCAAGGCCTGGCTCTCCTTCCTCCCCCCGCCTGCACAGGCAGGACTTCACCACTCGTGATTGGCCTGTCTGTGTGAAATCGTGGTATGGAGCCGATCGTGGGCAGCGGTCGGCTCCATGACGGCACCCGCTCACTCCAGCTGAGCCCGCCCGGACATTGTAAAACCCTGGCCCTAGATTCTGGGGAAGGTTTCATTAGATTGCAGAATAGCATATATAACTCTGTTATTCAAAAAGAGAGGGAGATAGAAAGCTGGAAACTACAGGCCAGTTAGCTTAACATCTGTCATAGGGGAAATGTTAGAAGCTGTTACTAAACTTGCTATAACAGGGCACTTAGAAAAATTCAAGGTAATCAGGCAAAGTCAACATAGAAGATTGGCTAGCCACAGGAAATAGAGAGAGTTGGCAAGATGTAACAAAGGGTGCCACCGGGATCACTGCTGGGACCTCAACTTTTCACAATTTATTTAAATGACTTGGATGAAGGGACCGAAGGTATGGTTGCTAAATTTGCTGATGACACAAAATAGGTAGGAAAGTAAGTTGTGAAGAGGTCATAAGAGGGCTATAATGGGATATAGATAAGTTAAGTGAGTAGGCAAAAATCTGGCAAATGGAATATGATGTGGGAAAAAATGAAGTTGTCTATTTTGGCAGGAAGAATATTAAGGAAGCATATTATCTAATTGGTGAGAGACTGCAGAGCCCTGAGGTGCAGAGGGATCTGGGTATCCTAGTGCATGAATTGCAAAAGCATAGTATGCAGATACAGCAAGTGATTAGGAAAGCTAATAGAATGTAATCACTTATTGCGAGGGAAATTGGCTATAAAAGTAGGGAGGTTATGCTTTAGTTATACAGGGCATCGGTGAGACTACATCTGGAGTACTGTGTACTGTATTGGTCTCCTTATTTAAGGAAGGATGTAAATGCTTTGGAAGCAGTTCAGAGAACGTTTACTAGACTAATACCTGGAACGTGTGGGTTGTCTTATGATGAAAGGTTGGACAGGCTAGCCTTGTATCTGCTGGAGTTTAGAAGAATAAGATAAAGTTCTGTCACTAGAAGGTATCAAAATTGACAAGGAGGAAGTGTTAAATAGAGTGTCGGTATAAAGTTGACAAGGCACCGGGACTGGATGAGATGCATCCAAGGATATTGGTGGAAGTGAGAGTAGAAATTGCAGGGGTACTGGCCATAATCTTTTAGTCTTTCCTAGACCTGTGGGTGTTGCCAGAGGACTAGAGAATTGCAAACATTGCAACTTGTTCAAAAAAGGTTGTAAGGATCAGCCCAGAAATTATAGACCAGTCAGTTTAGCTTCTGTGGTGGGCAAGATTCTAGAAACAATTATTCGGGATAGAACTAGTAGCCACATGGAAAAATATGGGTTGATAAGGAAGATCCAGCATGGATTTCTAAAGGGGAAATCATGTTTAACTAACTTGCTGTTTTTTTTTTGAAGAGGTAACAGTAAAGGTCGATGAGGTTAATACTGTTGATATGGTGTACATGGACCTTTGACAGTACCACACAACAGACTTTTTAGAAAAGTTATTGATAATGGAAGGAAAGGGACAGTAGCAACATGGATACAAAATTGGCTGAAAAATAGGAAGCCGGGAGTAATGGTTAATGGATATTTTTCAGGCAGGAGGAGCGTTTGGAGTGGAGATCCCAGGGGTCGGTATTGGGACCCTTGCTTTTCCTGATATATGATAATGATCTAAATCTTGGTGTGCAGGGGAGAATTTCAAAGTTTGCAGATGATATGAAGCTTGGGAGTGTTGTGAACTACGAGGAGGATGACGTCAAACTTCAAGAGGACACAGACAAGTTGGTGGAGTGGGAAGATAAGTGGCAGATGAAGTTCAATGCAGAGAAGTGTGAGGTGATGCATTTTGGTAGGAAGAACATGGACAGACAATATAAAATAAGGGCTGAAATTCTGAAGGGGGTGCAGGAGCAGAAAGACTTGGGTACATGTGGATAGATTATTGAAGGTGGCAGGACAGGTGGAGAGAGCAGTTAATAAAGCATATAGTATCCTGGGCTTTATTAATAGGGACATAGGGAAGAATTCTTAGGTCGGCAAGTGGGGGCGGGGCCCGCTCAGTGAAGCGTAAAATGACATGTGGCGACATCTGGCGGGCGTCCCTATGTCACCGTGCATCATTTAGATTTTCAGTTTGGCGGGTGCACCCGCCGAAGTGTCAAAGGCCTATTAAGGCCATTAAGAAAGTAATTAAAGTAGTTAATAATGCTGCCTGTCCAACCTTAAGGCGGGATGAGGTTTCATGAAGGGTTTATAAAATAAATTTAAAAATTTCAAACATTTGATAAACATGTCCCAGCTCATGTGATGCTGCCACATGAGGGGACATGCCTAAATAATTTTTCTCTGTCTTTAATAAAAACTTTCATTAATCGGTCCGTGCCTCAGGGAAATTTCTGCATTCTTTCACACGCACGTGCGAAAGAGCACAGGCCCCAACTCAGGGAATCCCCCCCCCACCCCCCGCCCCCTCCCCCCCACCCACACAGGGAACACTCAACGCTTCTGGGCACGAGTCATGCTGAGCGGGCCTTATTTAGCCCACCCATGTAAAATGGTGGCGCGGCCCCAATTGAGGCGGAGCTGAGGACAAATCAGATCTATTCCAGCTCCACAACTATTGCATCTAGGACAAGATCCTAAATGAAACTAGGAACAACATCCAAAGAATGACAATCCTCCACATATCATTGTGAGGAATTAAAGACACCTCCAGACAGGGTTACCATTATAAGACCTGGGCGTACCAGTAGAATGCTTCTATACTTTAGAGACTCATAGATTCATCAGTTCTATACACTTATGTAATGGCAACTAAACATGAAAAGTATAGTAAATAGTTATTGGAGGGCAGGGAATACCTTTTAAAAGAAAGATAATGTTGTAAAATACCTTTAAGGGATTGCAGCATGACATCACGAGAAAAGAAGTATGTCATGCGATCCAGTTTTAATTTCAATTTTGCTGATAAGCAGAACACACACAGACAGCTCTGCTGCTGTGCCTTCAAGCTTTATGTCCATGTGCCTAGTCTAAATGAATAATCCCACATGTGTTTACCCAATCTCTTATGAGTGATTGATGCTTTCATATCATTTTAAAAATGCGACAGGGGAAAGGCCATGAGAGAGGGACATAACTGGGAGAGAGGAATATCTAGGCGCTTCCTAGCTCCACATTCAGTTAAGTATTTTTTTAAAAATTAACTTTGTAGGTACCCTTAGGGCATATGGAACATTTTTTTGAACATAGCTAGCCAGTGTGATGAGAGCAAACTTAGTTAATAATAAAGGGATCAAACAGGCATTGGGCCCCTCCTTTGCATGTTTCAGGCATGAGCCCTGGATGCCTCTTTTGATGCCGATCCACATATGCCGGCAGTATTGGAATTTGCACAGGCATGCAAAACACTTGTAAAGTGGGCACAGTGCAACAATTTTCTATGCCTGGATGATTTATCAGGGGCCTTTTTCCTTGATGGCAAGATGACTTTGCTTATTGCATCTCCACTGCTAAAGGGTTATTCATGATGCTAGACCCATTTGCCTAAAGGTCCCCTGCAGTAACAGCATTTTTGTCATCTTGGATATTGATTATGAAAATCTTTCCCATTGTTCTCAGGATCTGTTTGCCAACTAAACCTTGTACTTTCAAGCAGAATTGCTAAGTAATTAATGTTCAAGAAAGGGCCAGATCCAGCTCTTGTAGCTCTTGGCCAGGTCCTTATTCATGCTTTCATGTGCACATTTCTTTTGTTGGGACTGTTAGGAAATAGAGACCCTTTAAATAAGTTATATTGGTATTTGTCGGTGTTAGGAATGAGTTTTAGCTTCAAAGTTTAAGTTTGATTTGTATTTCTGTATCTGTGTTTGAAGAAAATGTCAAATTGAGTTTTATTTTGACTTTAAAAGGGAGCTTGCATTTCTAATGAGAGTTTATGATTTTAGAAGTTAAGCAAACAAGAGTAGAAAAAACAGCGCTGTTGTCTAGGAACAGGATTCAGGGAGGCAGGTCCCTCCCACAGACTCACATAGAAGAAGAGAAACAGCAGTTTGTTTTGGAACCTGTTGGAGTTCAGCTGGTTTTGAAGATCACTGCCAGGGAAGCAACTTGGAAGGGAAAGATAGCGAGTCCAAAGCTAAAGTTTGTTAAAAGTAGTTGCCAGGAGGAACTAGAGCAAATGGAACAGAAAGTCAGTCCCAAGCTAAAGAAAAACCCCAAAAATTCAGGGGAGTGGAAGAGGGGAAAGTCCCAAGCAGACCTTCTAGTCAAAAGAAGGACAGGAACCTGGAAAAGGTCTTTTTAATGAAATTAAGAGTGAGGGGCAGAAAGAAAGGCTCCAAGCTTCAGATTTAAAGAGACAAAAGCTGCAGAAAGCAGATTTAAAGCGAGAACAGCTTGCAAGAGGCAAGAAAGTCTAAAGAGACAACTGAAGGTCTGTAACTCTTGCAATGGACATGTGAAGCAGTGGTATACTATTGACAGCTGAGTCGGTGAGAGACAGTATGTGGAAGACAGCTTGAATGCATGTGGTAACCCAGGGAAAAGGAACATTGGAAGGAAAGTTCAAAACCCAGGAGGTGAACCCTTGCGGAAGGTGTCTGAAAGAAAATGTCAATTGGAGAGAAGATTCCAAGGCGTGATCTTGGAGAGTGGAAATTGGAAACCCTTGCGTGAAAGAATGAGTTCAGTGAGACTGATTGGCTCATGGTGTGACAAGCATCTGGGAGGAGTTAAGGAGAGATCCATATCATTTGTTTGAGGTGGCTTCTGTCACTTGGTTTCAGAGTGTGGTGTGTCTGACCATAGGGTGCCTATTGGTACATGGGCTGTGTACTTACTGTGGACATTAGAATATAAGATAGCTTTTGTAACTTGTGTTATCCATACAAATCTGTATATATCTGTAAAGGTATAGTGGTGGGTGAAGGAATATTGTAGTATAGTTCACCTTTTCTTGTTTAATAAATGTTTTATTCTTTTGTTAAGAGTTCATCAGCTGACTCCTGTAACTCTGTTCAGTAGCTACTCTCCATGTACCTAAACAAACAAATATAAGTTAGGATCTATCAAGCTGGGTTCCACTCTGGGATCTGGCTTGTCCAGGGATAATCTGAGCCTTGATCATAACAGGAACATGTTGAGTGTTGTGTGCCTGTGGGGGCTGGCAAAAAACTGGTGGGTGTAAACCAATTATGCAGCAATCTTTTTCAACCAACCAAGGAGCTGCCTCCTCCATGGAGCAATCCCCTTCCCACCTCCACCCACGCTTTTTCTTCGCTCCAGATTTGGTTTAAAATTGTTCATCTCAAACATAAACAGAATGATTCTACTACTGGAATTCACATTTGTTCTAAATAATCCTTCTATCTTGTGCATTTCAGGCTGTCAAATGGAAAGGAGAAGAATTCTGGAGTGAATTGGAGGTTTATAGCTTATTCCTGCCTCAGCGACCGGAGGGTGTTTAAAGCTACCATTACCTGCATTCATGCGCTTTATCGAGCCGTGACTGGAAAAGAAACAGAATTTTCAGATGCACAGGACTCTTACAATCTTTGTGTACTTCAAACCAAATGAGAACTTGAGTGTTGAGTACATGTGCTTCACACACTACAATAAAAACAGCAGCTAAATATATCTTCACTACTTTATTACTTCATATGCAGGATAGTCAAACTGTAAAGGTCACAGAGGCTCATTGAAAAGCAGTTGATTGACTTTCACAATGGTTTCTTTAATAATTACTGGAAGTGCTTATCATTCAATCTGATTATTTTAAATCCATGGAATCAAAGAACCTACAGAAATTTAAGAAATCTCACCACTTTAAAGATGGATGCAGGAATTAATGTTGATACCTCTGGATTTAGATATTATAAAAGGACCTACAACAAACTTTGTCCAATAATACAAACTTACACAACTGTACCAATAAGAAGACAATTATCTAGATACCGAGCAAAAACTATGAACTGAATGTTCACTTGCCTGACCTGCCGGGAGTTGGGGTGGCAGGTTCAGAAATGTGCAAGGAATCCAGAAGTTGTGATTCCTCCACACACTGACATCACTGATTGATTCTCCATCAGGCATTAACAGGGTTGGCTTCCAGTTGGTGGGGCGGGGTGGGGGGGGGGGGGGTTTGCGGGGTGGGGGGTGGGGTGGGGTTGGGGTAGCTGGTTGGTGAAGGCTGCAGGATGGCTGGGTGAGGGTGGTGGAGGGATGGAGTGGAGCAGTTATGGAATGGGTTGTGAGCTGGTTCGATTCTGGGTGGTTGATCGGTGAAGGTAGGGGAGTTGGGAGAGGTCGATCAGGCTGCTGGTTCCAGGTTTGGAGTGGAGGGTGATCTGAGTCCTTGGTGGAGGAAGCGGCAGGAGGGAGAAATCAGAGGAAGGGAATGAAGGTGAATGGCCTTAGAAGAGAAATAGGGAGGGGGAGACAGGGATTGGAGGCCAGCATGGAGAGTTTTGATCTTCTGCCTATGGTGACTGAAGGAATGGTGAGTGGAGAGGAGGAGAGGGTGGCAGTGACCTGTTCAGATTGGAGACAGGGAGGGGATTGGGGTGTCTGGTGATTTAAGAGAGGTGGGCTGGTGTCTGATTGCTGGGGTTTCCTTAGGCAAAGATGTTGTATCCAGGATGTAGGTATAAAGACATTCAGCTCCTGGATCTGTCACAAGGTGTACCAGGATGTAACTGCTGGTTTTTCCAATGTTCAGGAAACCAGGCTATCTAGAGCCATGATCATATTGAATGGCGGAGCAGGCTCGAAGGGCTGAATGGCCTACTCCTGCTCCTATTTTCTACGTTTCTAAAGTTAAAAAGCTGAATAAGGTCCACAGCTCCATATTTAATCTGCCTCCCTAGAAGGGGTTGGCCACCTACCCATCTTTTGTCCTCAGGTAAAGCCGAAAGTGGGTGGGTTGAAGTAGGTTTGGGTTGGAAATCTGCTTCTTGTCAGACTTTTACCCCGCCAGACCAAACCCATTCATTTTCTTGGGTTAAAATTCCCCCCTTTTATGTCTCAAATTGTATTGATGAGGTAGAAGTCAATACAGGCTGAAGAAATCTTAATTAGCACAACTCTTGAACATTTAAACTACATTTGGATATATTAGTGAGCGAGGGAAAATGATTTAAGGAGTAAAGAAAGTGTAGTGTGTACTTTCTATTTGGGCTCCATACTGCTGGCACCAGCGAAATCATAAAATGCTGTGGGCTGCTCTGCCAGCCACTTCCAGTACTTCCTGCACCTCACCCTATGTTGGGCTGGCCATTAACATGGGTGAACTGTATCTATTCCGATAGCATGAGGAGAAGTCTGATTGTGACATCATCCCACCATTTGCTCACATCCCATGAAAGAATAGAAAGAAATGTTGGTGCCGCTGGCAAGTTGAGTAGTTGTTTCCCTTCCTTTGCCCTTGAGGAGGTGGTGGTGAGCCTCCGGCTTCACTGTTGCAGTCCATGTTGTATAGATACACTGTAAGGAGTTTCAGGTTTTTGACCCAGTAACTGTTAAGGTAGTATGTGGGTGGTGTGCTAATCAAGCAGGCTGCTTTGTGCTGCCTGTGGTTAACTTCTCAAGTATTGCTGGAACTGCACTCATCCTGGTAAGTGGAGACAATTCCATCACACTCCTGATTTGTACCTTGAAGATGGTGCACAAGTGTTAGGGAGTTAGGAGATGAATTACTCGCTAAAAATTCCCAGCTTCTGACCTACTCTTGTAACCACATTGTTTACATAGCTAGCCTAGTTAAGTTTCTGGTCAAAGGTAACCCTCAGAAAATTGGTGGCATAGGATTCAGCAATGGTAGTGCCATTGAATGTCAATGGGAGACAGTTAGATTCTCTCTTGTTGGAGTTGGACACTGCCTGGCACTTGTGACCTTATGGGCTGAATTTTATGGGTGGGTGCGCTTGCGATTGGCCCCCCAATCAGAGGCACGGTGCCATTTTACGTGGGCGGGCCAATTAAGGCCCACCCAGCGTGACGTCCGCACAGAAGCGCTATGCACACCCTGTGCGGGTGGGGGGAGATGCCCAAATGTTACTTGCCAATTATCAATGCAAGTATGAATATTTCCAGGTCTTGCTTGGATGCAGGCACGGATTGCTTTGGTATCAGAGGAATAAAGACAGAAATGGCTGGAAAAACTCAGCAGGTCTGGCAGCACCCATGGAGACAGAAACAGAGTTAACATTCCAAGTCCAAATGACTTCTTCAGAACTGAGAAGAGGTGAAATGTGATGAGTTTTATGCTGTTGAGAAAGGAGGGAAATTTAGGTGGAACAATGGAGAAGAGGGCAAGGTATAGAGGGCGGAGGAGTTTACATACCAAAAACATCATGTTCCTCCTCACAAATGCTGCTAGATGATTTGAGTTTTTCCAGCACTTTATGTTTTTATTTCATATCTCCAGTATCCACAGTATGTTACTTTTATTTCAATATCAGAGGAGTTGCACTGAACACTGTGCATATTCACCAGTGAACATTCCTACTTCTGACCTTATGAGCTGAATTTTGTAGGCAGGTGCGCTTCTGATTGGCCCCCCAGTCGGAGGCACGGCACTATTTTACGTGGGCTGGCCAATTAAGGCCCGCCCAGCGTGACATCCGCACAGAAGCGCTATGCACACCCTGTGCGGGTGGGGGGAGATGCCCAAAATCGAGAGTGCGCTCTTTCACGCATGTGCACGAAAGAGCACACTCATCTCCCTGAGGTTAAGTGCAGCCTCAGGGAGATCGGCTGTACATTAGAAAATATTAGAATTAGAAAAATAAAATTTCCCATACATGTCCCCTCATGTGACAATGTCTCATGAGTTGGGACATGTTCATAGTTTCCAAAAAAGCTTTATTACAATTTTTAAAACCCTACATGAAACCTCATCCCGCCACAGGTTGAGGTTTCATGTTTTTTCTAGTTGCCGCCGGGGCTCCTGGCCTGCCTGCCAGCCTTAAGGTTGGACGGGCAGGTCCACTAATTACTTTAATTGCTCTATCAATGACCTCAATTGGCCATTGACAGGTCAGCGGGCGCGCAGCTGATTTTGCTACGCTTCAGCCTTCCTGAAAATTTAAATGGAGCGAGGTGATGTTGGGAGTTCTGCCCGACGTCACCGCGCGTCATTTTACGTGTCGGCGAGTGGGGCCCGCCCCTGCTCGCCGATGGTAAAATCCAGCCCTATGTTGCAGGGAAGATCACTGATGAAGCAGCTGAAGATGGCTGTGCCTAAGATCCTACCCTGAGGAACTCCTGCAGCAATGTCCTGGGGCTGTAATAATTAGCCTCCAACAACCACAACCATCTTCCTTTATGCTAGGTATGACTCCAACCAGTAGAGACTTTTCTCCGAATCCAATTATCTCCAATTTTGCCAGGACTCCTTGGTGCTGCAATCGGTCAAGTGCTGTCTTGATGTCAAGGGCCTCACCTCACCCCTTTTAATTCAGGTCTTTGTTCATGTTTTGACCAAGACTGTAAAGAAGTCTGGAGCTGAGTGACCCCTGGCAGAAACCAAACTGAGCATCAATGAGCAGTTATTGGTGAATAACTGCACTTGGTAACACTGTCAACGACATCTGCCATCACTTTACTGATGTTTAAGTGTAGACTGATTGGTAGTAATTGGCTGTGTTATATTTGACGAGCATTTTGTGGACAGGATATACCTGGTATTTTCCATGTTGTTGTGTACGTATTCAGTGTTGTTGCTTTACTGAGTGGGCAACAAGATGGCAGATGGATTATAATGTAGGGAAGTGGGAAATTATTGAATTTGGTTGAAAGAATAGAAAAGCTGAATATTTTTTAAAAGGTGAGAAACTTGTAAGTGTTGATGTTCAAAGACACATGGGTGTGTGTGTACAAGGAACAGAAAAAGTTAACATACAGATGCAGCAAGCAATTAGGAAGGCAAATGGCATGTTGGCCTTTATTGCAAAGGGATTGGAATACAGGAATAAAGAAATCTTGCTAGAGTTCCACAGGGTTTTGGTGAGACCACATCTGGAGTACTGTGTGCAGATTTGGTCTCCATATTTAAGAAAAGATATACTTAGATTGGAGGCGGTACAGTATAGCAAAAGTTCACTAAATTGGTCCCTTGGATGAGAGGATTGTCCTATGATGAGAGGCTGAGTAAATTGGGTCTATTTTCTCTGCAGTATAGAAGAATGAGAGACAATCTCAATGAAACGTACAAGATTCTGAAGGGGCTTATTAGACACTGAGATATTATTTTTGTAGGTTGAAGAATCTAAGACATGGGGGGGGCACAGACTCAGGAGAAGGGGGCAATCATTTAGGGCTGAGATGAGGAGAAATGACTTCACTTAAAGGGTTGTGAATCTTTGGAAATCTCTAGCCAGAGAGCTGTGGATGCTCCATCATTGAATATATTTAAGGCTGGGATAGACAGATTGGTCTCTCAGGGAATAAAGAGATTATGGAGAATGGGCAGGAAAGTGGAGTTGAAGCCCAAGATCAATCATGATCATATTGAATGGCGGAGAAGGCTCGATGGACCATATGGTCTACTCCTGCTCCTACTTCTTGTTTTCTTGTGTTGTGTATACAGGAACTGCTTATCAAGTGGGGGAGGCTAGTTCTGGAGCAAAAGTCTTCAGAACTACAGCTGGAATATAGTCAGGGCCCATAGCTTTTGCTGCATCCAGTGCTTTCAGCCATTTCTTGATATCACTTGGATTTATTTATTTTTTCACAGGACATGGGGATCACTAACTAGGCCAGCATTGTTGCCCATATGTAATTGCTCTTGAAAAAACATTGGTGAGCCACCTTCTTGAACTGCTGCAGTTCCTGTAATGGAGGTTCACCCACAGTGCTGTTAGGAAGGGAATTCCAGAATCTTGACCCAGCATCTATGAAGGAATGGCGATACAGTTCCAAGTCAGGATGGTGCATGTCTTGGCAGAGACATACGAACATACAAATTAGGATCAGGAGTCAGCAACTCGGCCTCTCAAGCCTGCTCCACGATTCAGTAAGATCATGGTTGATCTGATTGTGACTTCAACTCCACATTCCCCCCTACTCCAATAATCTTTCACCCCCTCGCTTATCAAGAATCTATCCAGCTCTGCTTTAAAAATATTCAAAGGCTCTGCTTCCATCTGCCACCTTGTTTCTCATTCACTTGACCTGTCTATATTTCTTTGCAGCCTAGCATTAGCTCCTAGCTATGTATCCTCAGCAAGCTTAGATGCATTCATTAGTCTCTGTCTCTTCATCTAAGGTATTAAAATACATTGTAAATAACTGCAGCCCAAATACAGATCGTTGCGGCACTCCGTTATGCATAGCCTTCCAACTTGAAAGTACCCCATTTATCCCTACTCTCTGCATCCTGTCTGTTAACCAATCTTCTATCAATGCTTAATATATAATGTCTGGTGACATGAGCCCTAATTTTGTGTATTAACATCTCCACAAATGATATTCTGCCACCAAATCCCTGACTTTATTACTGCATGTGTTTATTTATTGCATAATTGGATTGGGTCAGGTTTCTGATTGGTCAGAACAGGCCTCATTATTGTTGACCCTCACAAAGATGTCCACCTTGGCAACTGTGAATGGTTGTCATGGTAACTAAGGATGTGTCTCTTTTACCTGGCCAATTGGAACAGTGAGAATTGAAAGGCTTTTTGTGCAGAGGGCCGCCTCTGGATCGTGAACAGTAGAAATAAAATGGTGAGTCTCAAAACTCATAGAACAACACAGCAGGGCTAACTTGAAGGTAAAGGCCCAGAAGAAAAATGCTGACCATGAAAGTAATACAAAGATTGGTAATGATAGTGGTGATGGCGTAGTGGTATTGTTGCTAGACTAGTAATCCGGAGAGCCAGGGTGATGCTCTGGAGTCCTGGGTTTGAACCCCATCATGGCAGATGGTGAAATTTGAATTCTATAAAAATCTGGAAGTTTGATGATGACCGTGAAATCATTGCTGATTGTTGTAAAAACCCATCTGGTTCACTAATGTCCTTTAGGGAAGGAAATCTGCTGTCCTTCCCTGGTCTGGCCTACATGTGACTCCAGGCCCACAGCAGTATGGCTGACCCTTAAATGCCCTCTAAACAAGGGCAATTAGGGATGGGAAATAAAGGCTGCTCTATCCAGCGATGCCCACATCCCACAAATGAATAAAAAAAATGAAAGTTATCAAAACTGGAATCACATTTTGCTGTGTAGATGTGCATGTCTGTCAATTTGCCTTGGAGTTGGAAAGTTACAAGCACCCCAAAATGCAGTTAGTTTTTTATTGCTCTCTGAATGATTTAAGGTCTTCCTGTTATTAATATACTGTACCTTTAAAGAACAGGCCAAGTGTGTTACCAAAATCACATGTGTTGTACCCCAGACTGCCCATGAGCAATGCCACAGGAGACTAGATAGTCAATGATAGGTTGAGGGAGAGACCATGGAAGACATTGTTTAATTATGCCTGTGTAGTTTATATTGCAGTTAAAGTTATGTAATCAGGGAAACATATTAGGAACATAGAGACAGGAGTAATTCATTCTGCCCTCAAGTCTGCTGTCCTATTCAAATGAACTCAGGCTCAACAGCTTGATGGGAGAGATAGTTCCAGATTTCCACTATCCTTTATGTAAAGAAGTGACATCAGACTTGAAGTACTAATTTTAATTTTAAGTTTATGCCCCTTGTTGTAGACTCCCTCACCAGAGGAAATAGTTTCTCACTATATATCCTATTAAATCTCTTAACCATGTTAAACACATCACTCAACTCACTCAAACTTCTATACTTCAGGGGGTATAAGCCTAGTACATGCAATGTGTCGTTGTAATTTAATTTTTTTAACCCTGGAGATGATACAAAGATGGGCATTAAGACCATGATAAATATGAACCGCAAAACTGTTCCAACTCATCTTCTCATTCATTTGGGAAAAAATACAATCCACCCATCACGGCAACCTGACAAGAATCAAGCTATTTGTCTCAAATACCCTAGCTGATGGGTGATGTGGGAGAGCAAAGTTTTTAGTTGGCATAGAAGGGTTTAGGTTTACAAGCCTGAAGCCCATTCCAAATTCTAATCTTTCTTTTAAGGCAGAAATTCTGAAACCAATCCTAAATTTGATATAAAAGCAAAATACAGCAGATGCTGGAAATCTGAAACAGTTTTTGTCCTAAATTTGATGTCATATCTTTGGGTTATTACAGTATAATGTTCTCAGGCTGTGTTACTGGTTGCTCCCATCAGTGGATCTCAGGTCCACTACAGTTCAGAATGTCAAAAAAATGCAATATTTACATATATGATAGTGGGAGGAATAACAAGAGGGAACATTTTGTCACAAAAGTACACACTGCTGTTGCTGGAAATCTGGAATAAAAGCAGGTGGGAAATGCTGGAAATACTCAGCAGGTCAGGCAGCATCTGTGGAGAGAAAAACAGTTAATAGCCTGTATCTTCCAAGCTCCCCAGCATCGGATTTGGAGGGGTATCCCAAAGGTGCACTGGGAATCCCTCTGCGAAGTTCCCAGGTAAGGGTTTGCATGGCAATTGCCCAGAAGTGCACACTTCCTCTGGACATCTGCACTGTGCTGGGAACCATCCGAGAATGTGGTTTAAATCGCAAACTTTGGAAGGTTTTAACAGGGTTACACAAATTGTTACTCAGAATGAGTTAGAAGAATTAAAACCTCTTCTAACTTCTGGATACCTATTATAAAGACTAAGACCGATCCCAAGGGATTCTCCCTACACCACCCGCCCTTGTAACCCCCTCCCGACCTCCAACACCCCCAACCCCGACCTCTAACACCCCAACCCCCTCACACCCATTTCCCTGACCTCTGACCTCCCCACCCACGGGGACCTTGGACCCTACTACCTCCACATGGACTTCCAGCCCCACTGTCACCCCCATCCCCTCAGACCTATGACTGACCTCTGCCACTGACCTCAGACCACCCCTCCCACTCCCCACGGACCTCCGACCCCCTCCACAACCCCGGACTTTGGAACCACCCCCGGAGCTTGGTCCCTCCCCCACAACCACCTCAGACCTCTGAACCTCCCACGACCCTCCAGACCTCCACCCCCAACCTTGGGACCCCCCTCCCACTGGATATCGGACCAACCCCCTCAACTCCCTGGACATCCAACCGACTCCCCCCCCTCCCCTCTCACCAATTCCAACCACTTATCTCAGACACTTATCTTCCCCCGGCCTATCAATTTCCTTGGCCCTTTAAACTTACCTGCTTTACAGCAGCAAGTGCCATAAAAAAGGGTGTGTGGCCTCCTTGTATTCGCTGGAGCTTCACTTCACTGGGGCCTGTGAGGAGCCTTTCGAGGCAGGCCCCAAGCAGCTCCAGTGAACGGAAGTGTCAACATAATTTTCAACACCAGGTAAGCAGATATTTATTTCTTCTAGATCCTGCTTTCCAGCACTTTTCGATGCTAGTTGGACGTTACAGCCGATTGTTTCAGGTTTGTGATCATCAGGTGTATTTCCAGCATTTCCGATTGTTATTACACTTCTTTTTTATCATTCATAGGATGTGGGCTTTGCTGGCTAGGCCAGCATTTATTGCCCTTGAGAAGGTGGTGGTGAGCTGCCTTCTTGAAAAGCTGCAGTCCATGTGGCATAGCTATACCCACAGAGCTGTTAGGAAGGGAGTTCCAGGATTTTGACCCAGCGACAGTGAAGGAACGGCAATATATTTCCAAGTCAGGATGGTTAGTGACTTGGAGGGGAACTTCCAGATGGTGGTATTCCCATCTATCTGCTGCGCTTGTCCTTCTAGGTGGTAGCTGCCATGATTCTGGAAGGTGCTGTCTAAGGAGCCTTGATGAATTCCTGCAGTGCATCTGGTAGATGGTACACAGTGCTGCTACTGTGTGTCGGTGATGGAGGGAGTGAATGTTTGTGAATGTGGTGCCAATGAAGCGGGCTACTTTGTTCTGGACAGTGTCAAGATTCTTGAGTGTTGTGGGAGCTGCATTCTTCCAGGCAAGCGAGGAGTGCATCCTGCAGTGATGTCCTGGAGCTGAGATGACTGACCTCCAACAACTACAACCATCTTCCTTTGTGCTAGGTATGACCACCAACCAGTGGAGAGTTTTCCCCTTATTCCCATTGACTCAGGCTCCTTGATACCACACTCAGTCAAATACAGCCTTGATGTGAATAGCAGTCACCCTCACCCCACCTCAGGAGTTCAGCTCTTTTGTCCATGTTTGAACTAAGGCTGTAATGAGGTCAGGGGCTGAGTGGCCCTGGCAGAACCCATACTGGGTGTCAATGAGCAGGCTGTTGCTAAGCAAGTACTGCTTGATAGTACTCTCGATATTCCCTTCCATTACTTTACTGATGATTGAGAGTAGACTGATCGGGCTGTGATTGGCCTGGTTGGATTTGTCCTGCTTTTTGTGTACAGGACATAACTGGGCAATTTTCCACATAGCCAGGTAGATGCCAGTGTTGTAGCTGTACTGGAATAGCTTGGTTACGGCGCAGCAAGTTCAGGAGCTCAAGTCTTCAGTACTGTTGTTGGAATATTTCAGAGCCCATAGCCTTTGCAGTATCCAGTGCCTTTAGCCATTTCTTGATATCGCGTGGAGTGAATTGAATTGGCTGAAGACTGGCATCTGTGATGCTGGGGACCTCCGGAGAAGGCCGAGATGTATCATTCATCTGGCTGAAGATTGTAGCTAGTGCTTCAGCCTTATCTTTTTCATTGATGTGATGGGCTCCACCATCATTGAGGATGGGGATATTTGTTGTTTAGTTGTCCACCATCACTCACGACTGGATGTGGCAGGACTTAGATCTCATCCATTTGTTGTGGGATTGCTTAGTTCTATCTATCACTTGCTGCTTGGCATGGAAGTAGTCCTGTATTATAGCTTCACCAGGTTGACACCTCATTTTTACGAATGCCTGGTGCTGCTCCTGCCATGCCCTCCTGCACCCTGCACTGAACCAGGATTGATCCCCTAGCTTGATGGGAACGCTGAGTCATGAAGTTACAGATTGTGTTTGAGTAAAATTTTGCTACTGCTGATGGCCCACAGCATGGTTGCCAGATCTGTTCGAAATCTATCCCATTTAGCACAGTGGTAGGGCCACACAACACAATGGATTTTGTCTCCGCAAATGACTGTGCGGTTGTCACTCCTACCGATACTGTCAGGGCCAGGTGATTCTGCAGCAGTCAGTTTGGTGAGGATGAGGTCAAGTTATGTTTTTCCCCCACCACCTGCCGTAGACCAGTCTAGCAGCTATGCCTTTTAGGACTTGGCCAGCTACTGAGCCACTCTTGGCAATGGACATTGAAGTCCCCCACCCTGAGTATATTCTGTGCCCTTGCCATCCTCAGTGCTTCCTCCAAATGGTGTTTCACATGGAGGAGTACTGGGGAGTACATGGTAATCAGCAGGAGGTTTCCTTGCTGACTTCATGGGGTGTAGAGTCAATGTTGAGGTCTCCCAGGGCAACTCCCTCCTGACTATATACTATTGTGCCACTACCTCTGTTGGACCTGTCCACAGCTGGTGATGGGATATGATCTGTAAGATATGATTCCATGAGGATGGCTATGTCAGGCTGTTGCCAGACCAGGAAAGGATGGCAGAATTCCTTCTCTAAAGGATATTAGTGAACCAGATAGGTTTTTACAACAATTGACTATTTCATTAGACTTTCAAATTCCACCATGGTGGGATTTGAACTTGGGTTCCCAGAGCATTATCCTGGGTCTTTGGATTATTTGTCCAGTGACAATATCACTATGCCATTGTGTCTGCTTACTCTGTCTGCAGGCCACTGAATGTATTATGTGACCCAATGTGAATTTTCTCTTTTCTCTCTGAACAGTGGACTGGATAATTCCTTTTTTCCAAATTGAGACATGGATTTTGGAAAGGCCTTATTTACATGGAATCCAATGATAGGAATTCTCTGACCACCATCTAGCATTCGCACTATGTTTGAACCAACCAATGGCCTTGCAACAGCATAAAGTTTTGACATTGCAGTAACAGTCCCTGGGTTAATTAACATATAACATCAATGAGTTTACCCAAACAGAATCTATCTCATTGAGCCCTCTCCCATACAATTCACCTAAACTGAGCTGACTGTTTTTGTTTTACATTGTATTTTAACCCCTTAGATAGTTAACATCTGTGCGATTACATAGAATTTGCAATATAGAAACAGACCAATCATCCCAACTGATCAATTCCTGTGTTTACTCTCCCTGCAAGCCTCCTTCTAATTCCCTTCATCTAATTTTATCAATATAGCCTTCTATTCTTCTCTTCCTCATGTATTTATCTAGTTTCTTCTTAAACGCATCTATACCATTCACTTCAACTATTACTTGTGGCAGCAAGTTCCACCTTCTGACCATTCTCTGGTAAGGAAGTTGCTCCTGAATTCTCTAATAGATTTATTGGTGACAAATCTTATATTTATGGCACATAGTTTTGGATTCTCCCACAAGTAGAAACATTCTCTCAATATCAACCTTACCCTTAGGACTTCCCAAATCCGCAGCCTCTATAGTTTAGAACATTGGTTCTCAAAGTGTGTTCTTCAGACCACTGAACCCGAGGGTACCTAGGTGGTGTGTGGATTGGTTCAAATGCAAGTCACTGATGCGTAACACCACAGCCAAAGCCTTAGGGGGAGTGGCCAGAATCTTCATTCCCACCACCGGTATGACATCGCACAACCAGATCAGCTCCTATGTGCATGGCACAAGTCATCATAAATGCAAACAACAAGAATGTAGCTTTATGAGCAAGATTTATGTTACTGTTGGTTTTGTTTGATTAATATAAATGTAAGCTGGGTATTAACTTTGCAGAAGATTATTGTGATGATGTTATAACAAACATTTGAACGATTCAGATAAACGTATTCTCTTGTAGTATTGATGTTTATAATACGAAAATGTCTACATTTTTGTTTCTGACATGAATTAATAATTTACCTATGGTATTTAATAAAATAAATTAATATGCATAAATGCACTGCAATTAGTAGTGAAAAAGCAGCAAAAATATTTATAGTTTCAGAAAGTTCTCATTAATTCTGAAGAGTTTTTTTTGTGGTGGCAAGTGAAAACAGGCTGGCCAAGACCAGCGGGTGGTCCACAGACAAAAATATTTGAGAGTTACCACTTGCTTAGAATAACAAGGGCAACAAATGACTGGAAAACCATTTGCAAGTTCTCCTTCAAGTCATACAGCAGTCTGACTTTGAAATATATCAGCGTTCCTTCATCTTCTGTGAGTCAAAATGCTGGAACTCTCTAACTACAGCACTCTGAGTGTACCAGTACCTCACAGAGTGTAGCAGTTTGAGAAGACAGTTCAACATCACTTCTTCAAGAGCAAAGGTTAAACCATGGTTCAATGAAAAGTGCAGGAGGACATACCTAAAAATGAGGTGTCAACCTGGTGAAGTTACAATACAGGACTAATTACATGCCAAACAGCAGAAGCAGCATGTGATAGAACTAAGTGATCCCAAACCAACGGATCAGATCAGAGCTCTGCAGTCCTACCATATCTATTTGTGAATTGTGATGGACAATTAAACAACTGACAGGAAATGGAGATGCCACAAATATCCCCATCCTAAATAATGAGGGAGCCCAGCACACCTGTGTAAATAAGTCAAGGCTGAAGCATTTGCAACCACCTTCGGCCAGGAGTGCCAATTGGATAATCGATCTCTGCCTCCTCTTGAGGTCCCCAGCATCACAAATGCTAATCTTCAGCCAATTCAATTCGCTCCATATGATAACTAGAAATGACAGAACGCACTGGATACAGCAAAGGCTATGGGCCCTGACAATATCCTAGCACAGTGCTGAAGTCATGTACTCCAGCACTAGCCGCATCCCCAGCCAAGGTCTTCTAGTACAGCTACAACACTGGTATCTACCCAGCAAAATGGAAAATTGCCCAGGTATGTCCTGTATACAAAAAGCAGGATAAGTCCAACCTGGCCAATTACCACCCATCAGTCTACTCTCGACCATCAGCAAAGAAATGGAAGGGGTCAGTAACAGTGCTATCAAGCTGCACCTACACAGCAATAACCTGCTCACTGATGTTCAGTTGGGTTCTGCCAGGGCCACTTGGCTCCTGACCTCATTACAGCCTTGGTCCAAACATGGACAAAAGAGCTGAACTCAAGAGATGAGATAAGGGTGACTACCCTTGACATCAAGGTAGCATTTAACTGAGTGTGCTATCAAGGAGCCCTGGCAAAATTGAAGTCAATTGATATCAAGGGGAAAACTCCCTATTGGTTGGTACCTGGCACAAAGGAAGATGATTGTGGTTTCTGGAGGTCAGTTATCTCAGTCGCTGGACACTGCTGCATATGTTCCTCAGGGAGCTAGGTCCAACCATCTTCAGCTGCATTATCAATGACCTTTCTTCCATAATAAGGTCAGAAATGTGGATATTCACTAGTATTTGCACAATGTTCAGTACCATTCGCAATCCCTCAGATACTGAAGCGATCTGTGTCAAAGGCAGTAGGACCTGGACAACATTCAGGCTTGAGCTAATAAGCGGCAAGCAACATTCACACCCTACAAGTGCCTAGCAATGACCATGCTAGGCAATGACCATCTCCAACAAGAGAGAATCTAACCGTCACCTCTTGACATCCAATGGCATTATCATCTCCGAATCACCCATTATCAACATCCTAGAGGACCATTGACCAGAAACTGAACTGGATCAGCCATATAAATACTATGGTTACAAGACCAGGACAGAGGCTGGGAATCCTGAAGCGAGTAACTCACCCCCTGACTCCTCAAAGCCTGTCCACCATCTACAAGGAATACTCTCTACCTGCCTGGATGAGTGTGACTCCCAACAACATTCAAGAAGTTTGACACCATCCTGCACAAAGCAGCCTGCTTGATTGGCACCACAGCCACCAACTTAAACATTCACTCCCTCCACCACCGACACACAGTCACAGCTGTGTGTACCATCTACAAGACGCACTGCAACAACTCGTCAAGGCTCTTTCGACAGCACCTTCCAAATCAGTGCCCTCTAATGCCTAGAAGGATAAGGGCAGCAGTGCTTGGGAAAACCACCTCCTGCAAATTCCCCTCCAAGCCATTCTGATTTGGAACCATATCACTATTGCATCACTGTGGCGGGATTCTTGAACTCCCTTCTCAACAGCACTGTTGGTGGACCTGCACCAGATGGACTGCAGCAGTCCAAGAAAGTGGCTAACCAGCACCTTTTCAAGGGCAATTAGGGATGCGCAGCAAATGCTGCCCTTGCCAGTGAGGCACACATCTCTGAAAAAAATAACAAAAAGATTAGTAATATGCAAAAAATTCTCACATCCCATGGATGCATAGAGAAAGAATGTGTGCAACACGCATAGCAGATTTAATACATTATTTAGACAGATGGATGATTATTTCATTCCAATCAATTTATTTTAGCTGCCACTTGATACTGAAGATTTGTTGTTTCGAATAAAGGGAGGAGTTCTGTTGGAAGGAGTCCTTAACAAAACAGATGGTGAGTAGATTGCTTATTAGATACATATTTAATATTTAAACTAATCTGTTTTATATTTCAATAGGGATTTTTTGAATAGTTAGAATTTTTAACTCCACTTGTACAATAAGATTTTGTGTACTAAAATTCTGTGAGAGAAATTTGTCAAAATCTTTACCACAGATTTTTGAGGTTCTGGGAAAATCCATTTCCTTTGGACTAGCCATTTTTCAAAGTTTTTAGCTCACATGCTTTCGAAGGAAACTTGTCGAATTGCTGCTGTGAATCTTGTAGATGATACAAACTGTGCCCTGTGTGTCACTGGCAGAAGGGATAAACGTTTAAGGTGGTGGGTGAGGTGCCCATCAAGCAGGCTGCTTTGCCCTGGATGGTGTCAAAACTACTTGAATATTGTTGGCGCTGCACTTGTCCAGGCAAGTGTCATATACCTGGCATGCCTTGTAGATTGTGGGAAGGATTTTCAGAATCAGAAGGTGAATTACTCTGCGCAGAATTCCAAGCCTCTGACCTGCTCTTGTAGCCACAGTATTTATATGACTGGTCCAGTTCAGTTTCTGGCCAATGGCAGCCCCCAAGGATGTTGATAGTGGGAGATTCAGCAATATAATGCCACTGAATGTCAAGGGGAGATGGTTAGATTCTCTCTTGCAGGAGAAGGGCGTTGTCTGGCACTTGTGTTACTCGAATGTTACATGTCACAAACAAACAAATTAATTAGGAGCAGGAGTAGGCCACTTGGACCCGCGAGCCTGTTCCGCCATTCAGCACGATCATGCCCAACAAGCCTGAATGTTGTCTGGGCTTGCTGCACGCAGGCACAGACTGTGTCCATGTCTAAGAAGTTCCAAAATCATCAGCATATATCCCTATTTCTGACCTTATCACAGAATCACAGTGCAGAAGAGGCCCTTCAGCCCATCGAGTCTGCACCGACGCATGAGAAACCTGACCTACCTACCTAATCCCATTTACCAGCACTTGGCCCATAGCCTTGAATGTTATGACATGCCAAGTGCTCATCCTGATACTTTTTAAAGGATGTGAGGCAACCCGCCTCCACCACCCTCAAAGGCAGCACATTCCAGACAGTCACCACCCTCTGGGTAAAAAAGTTTTTCCTCACATCCCCCCTAAACCTCCTGCCCCTCACCTTGAACTTATGCCCCCTTGTGACTGACCCTTCAACTAAGGGGAACAGCTGCTCCCTATCCACCCTGTCCATGCCCCTCATAATCTTATACACCTTGATCAGGTCGCCCCTCAGTCTTCTCTGCTCCAACGAAAACAACCCAAGTCTATCCAACCTCTCTTCATAACTTAAATGTTTCATCCCAGGCAACATCCTGGTGAATCTCTTCTGCACCCCCTCCAGTGCAAACACATCCTTCCTATAATGTGGTGACCAGAACTGCACACAGTACTCCAGTTGTGGCCTCACCAAGGTTCTATACAACTCCAACATGATCTCCCTACTTTTGTAAACTATGCCTCGATTGATAAAGGCAAGTGTCCCATATGCCTTTTTCACCACCCCACTAACATGCTCCTCCGCCTTCAGAGATCAATGGACACACACGCCAAGGTCCCTTTGTTCCTCAGAAATTCCTAGTGCCATGCCGTTCATTGAATACTTCCTTGTCAAATTACTCCTTCCAAAGTGTATCACCTCACACTTTTCAGGGTTAAATTCCATCTGCCACTTATCTGCCCATTTGACCATCCCGTCTATTTCTTCCTGTAGCCCAAGACACTCAACCTCACTGTTAACCATCTGGCCAATCTTTGTGTCACCCAGAAACTTACTAATCCTACCCCCCACATAGTCATCTATGTCGTTTATATAAATGACAAATAATAGGGGACCGAGCACAGATCCCTGTGGAACGCCACTGG
This sequence comes from Carcharodon carcharias, assembly GCF_017639515.1. Lineage (NCBI taxonomy): Eukaryota > Metazoa > Chordata > Chondrichthyes > Lamniformes > Lamnidae > Carcharodon > Carcharodon carcharias. The sequence goes on from NC_054470.1 coordinate 167,658,150, forward strand.
ACACTGGCTTTCAGTCACTAAAGCATCCTTCTGTCATCATGCTTTGCTTCATACAACTAAGTCAATTTTGAATCCACTTTATCAAATTACTGTATATCCCTTTGCCTTCTTTATAAGTCTCCCATGTGGGACCTTGTCAAAGGCTTTGCTGAAATCCATATAAACTACATCAACTGCACTTCCCTCATCTATACACTTGGTCATCTCCTCAAAAAATTCAATCAAATTTGTTAGGCATGACCTTCTTCTGACAAAGCCATGCTGACTATCCCTGATCAAACCTTGCTTCTCCAAGTGGAGATAGATCCTCTCCTTCAGAAATTTCTCCAATAGTTTCCCTACCACTGACGTGAGACTGACTGGCTTGTAGTTCCCTGGCTTATCTCTACAACCCTTCTTAGGTAATGGAACCATATTAGCTGTTTTCCAGTCCTCTGGCACATCCCCCATGGAAAGAGAGGAATTAAAAATTTGGGTCAGAGCCCCTGCGATCTCCTCCCTTGCCTCCTTCAGCAGTCTGGGACAAAAATCATCCAGACCTCGAGATTTGTCCACCTTTAAGCCTGCCAACACCTCCAATACCTTGTCACTTCCTATATCAATTTGCTTAAGAACCTCGCAGTTTCTCTCCCCAAGTTCGATATCTTCATCCTCATTCTCTTGGGTGAAGACAGACGTGAAGTATTCATTCAACACTCTAGCGATGTCCTCTGGCTCCACCCATAGTTTGCCCCCTTGGTCCCTTATGGGGTCCACTCTTTCCCTGGTTATCCTCTTCCCATTGATATACTTATAGAATATCTTGGGATTTTCCCTACTTTTACCAGCCAGAGCTTTCTCATATCCAATCTTTGCTCTCCTAATTGCTTTCTTAAGCTCCAACCTGCACTGTCTGTACTCCACTAATGCCTCTGCTGATTTGCTTCCCTTGTACTTGCTAAAAGCCTCTCTTTTACTTCTCATCGTAACCTGAATATCTCTGGTCATCCATGGTTCTCTGGGCTTGTTACTCTTTCCTATCACCCTAGGGTGAACATGTTCAGCCTGTACCTTGCAGTCATGATGTAAGGAAGGTCATTGATGAAGTAGCTGAAGATGGTTGGGCCTAGGGCACTGCCCTGAGGAACTCCTGCAGTAATATTCAGGGGCTAGGATAATTGGCCTCCAACAATCATAACCATCTTCCTTTGTGCTAGGAATGACTCCACCAGTGGAGAGTTTACCCCCGAATTTCCACTGACTTAAATTTTGCTAGGGCCCCTTGACGCCACACTTAGTCAAATGCCACCTGATGTCAAGGTGAGTCACCCTCACCTAACCTCTGGAATTCAGCTCTTTTGTCCATGTTTGGACCGAGGCTGTATGAGATCTGGAGATGATCGGCCCCGGCAGAAACCAAACTGAGCATCAGTGATCAGATTATTGCTGAGTAAGTGACTCTCAATGGAACTTTCAATGACATCTTCCATTACTTTGTTGATGACCAACAATAGATTGAAGGAGAGATAATTGGATGGATTGGATTTGCCCTGTCCTATGTAAATACTTCTACTGTATCTTACAAGTTGATAAGACTGTTAAAAACATATACTGTTTCCTGAGCTTTATAAATAGAGGTGCACAGTGCAAAAGCAACTAAGTTATGCTAAATATTTGCCAAACATTGTTTATGCCTGAGCTGGATGATTGTGTCCAATTCTGGGAACCACACATTAGGGAAGATGCCAAGACCTTGGAGAGAAGATTTACTTTGATGATATCAGGGATGATGGACTTAAGTTATGTCGGGAGACTAGAGAACCTGGCATTGTTCTCTTAAAAGCAGAAAAGGGTAAGGAGAGATTTAATAGAGATTTTCAAAATGATGAACGGTTTTGATAGAGTAAGTAAGATATTAAGTGCTATAACAGAGAACTAAAACCAATCCACAAGGTGTTTATATACCTTTTTGTTATGTTCTTTTGTCGGGTTGCTTTGCTTGTGAACACATTTGCACACCTATCTAATGTTGGGTGAGTTGGCAAATAATACAATGCAGACGCAGAGACAATATAAGATGAAGCACATGCTGTTTATTTACACAAGCATCCGAGTACTAACACAATGTGTGCTTCTCCAACCAGACCCTATTCTAAACCGGTGATTAACATTGTAGCCCACGCCACATAGCAATTGGGTAATACAGTTACATGGTCAATCTGCTCACATTCTCTTAAAAGTGTATAGCACCTCAGATTACCACATCCCTCCCCCTTTACCCGAAAGTACAATTTACAACCTTTACAATATAACAACGATTTACATAAATAAGATACTTACAAATTCAGTCTCCCCGGAGGCTTCTTCAAAGGTATTGAACGTTGTAGTTCTACGACTTAGGATGGCTTGTTCAAGGCCTCCCTCTTAGGAGTCATCTGTCCACTAGGCTTTCCAGTAGGAAGCTGTAAGTTTGTCTCCTCAACTTTCTCAGGCTCAACGGATCCTACAGCTACTTGCAAACCAAGGAGAGTACTTCTACATGTGGGCTAGATTCCAATGGGAATGTTTTCAACAACAAAAACAGAAAATGCTGGAAAAACTCAGCAGGCCTAACAGCATCTGTGGAGATAAAAACAAAGTTAACGTTTCAACCCTTCTTCAGGAGACGAGCTGTACACATTTCTCCAGGTGTGGTCTCTCCAAGGCCCTGTACACTGCAGTAAAACTTCCCTACTTTTATATTAAAATTCCCTCGCAATAAACACAAACATTCCATTTGCCTTCCTAATCACTTACTGTACCTGTAAACTAAGTTTTTGTGTTTCATGTACCAGGACACCCAGATACCACCAAGTGTCATCGGCAAATTTAGTTCCCATATATTCGATCTCTTAATCCAAGTTGTTGGGCTGAATTCTCCCATCCGGACTAAGTCCCATGGTGGGGGTGGGGACGGAGACTGTGTCCCACTGCGGAAGCCGACGGGAAAACCTGGGGACTCTTGTGTCCCTGTAGTCATTAATTATGCAGTCAGTGACTTCCCTACATCTAGCACGGTGGGTGGGTTGGGTGGCATGCACCGCTGTCATATCCAGGCAGCATGTTTAAAAGGCACCCAGAATCCTTGTTGTCAACACTATTTTGAGATGTCAGGAAAGGAAGGTGAAGGCCCAGCACCCAAGTTCAGTGACGCTTCCTTGTGTGTCAAGGCCAGAAGGGGTGTACTCTATCCAGCTGATGGGAGGAGGAGGCCAAGCAGGGAAGCAAATCCTGCATGGGCCCAGGTGGCCAATGCTGTTAGTGCCCCGCTGTCCAGTGCAGGTCAGCCATTCAGTGCTGGAAAAGGATGAGCGACATCATCTGCTCTGCCAGGGTAAGTGAATCTTCAGCTGCTTGCGCTAACCACAATGAATGCAATGAATGCCAGATAGTGGCAACAGCATAGTCATGCCTCATAACCCCACTGCAGTGCATTCACTCTGTGGTGGACTGACCACTGTGCCTCCTTCACCCTTCTACATATACAGAGATCAATGCTGTATGGAAGTTCGGGGTGGGGGAGGTGGAGTGGAGCAATGGGCTCAAGCGCAGATGGCACCAGCAACCTTCGAAGTGCCTCTCTGAGCCGTATCCATGCATGTGGATTTGCTCAGTGCACTGGTGGGTGCTGGCCCACAACCCTTCTGGACAACTTGCAGAGCCTTAATGCCCTGCCATACAATCCAATGGGTTATCTCCAACAGTGGAAGTATGAGAAATGAACATAAAATTGCTATGTACAAATTCCTCTCAAAACCATTGTTAATCTTTCAGCAAGAGATGTTAAGGCACAACCAGCAAGAACGGGAAAAGACAGGAGAGGGGTACCCACATCTGAGGCCTTTCATGAAGCTTAAAGAGAGGGCAGCCCAGGTGGCAGGTGTGGAGCAGGACCAGGCAACTGGCGATGGGGTCCTTGGACTTGGGTCTCCAGCCACTAAGGATTCATGCATGGAATTTGGAGGCCAAGTGTACCTCCATGTTGGAGACAGCTAAGGTCGCTCTCCCCCCTCTCAATTGCAGGTGCCACCAGGAAGAGGCCAAGGCCCAAGGCAGAGGACTCCCTATCAGGCCTCGGCAGAAACCCTTGCCCAGAGAGGAGCTAGGAGAGAAGATCGGAGGAGAGATGCTGACCTGTAGGGGCATCACAGTAGACACATGCGCCCTCCAACAACCCAGAAACACACACCTTGGTGGGGATGAGCTCTTATGTAGGAAGGGTCTCACACTCTGGCAGTGACCGTACAGACACATGTCCACAGCAGGAGGAGGCAGGTTCAGCTGAGCTTACTGGCACTTGGAGGAATGCAGGGGAAGAGGCACCTGCGAGGTCTAAGTCCAATGCCAGCCCTCTGGAATCGGCCTTCCAACTCACGGAGGAGAGCCAGCAAGAGCCTGAGCAACATCAGGCAGAGGCATTGGGGGTCCTCAACAGAGTGGCACGTGAGTCAGAGGAGTCCGTCTGCCTGCTGGCTAATGAAGTGGCATCAACCTGTGCACCCATCGAGGTCTCCATGGGGAGGTTTGCAAACATCATGGAGATCCCAGTCCAGCACATCCTGCCGGAGTTGCGCACTCCACCACGGTAGCCATGGGGGAGCTCCTGCAGTGGCTATGTGAGAGGGGATGGGGCACCTCGACCTACCTCCAGGTGCCCCTTCCCCTCAAGGAGCCAGGCTGGGGCTCTCAGGCAACCTAAGGGAGGAGAAGCGGCAGCTGGGCACCCCTGCGACATCCACTCAGGAATCTTAGAGGTTGTCCAGCCCTTCCGAATCCCGTCTACCTTTGACCCTTTCAACCTTGTCCTCTGTCACCACAGATGAAGCAGCTGGGCCACAAGATGATAGCCAAAGGAAACTGGGACCCTCCAAGCCTCAGCTCCCCAGAGGATGGCCGCCAAAGTCATCCAAGGCAACAGGGCCACCTGGCCAGCAGGCTGTCTCCAGCCCTACTGTGGTTGCCGGGGAATCACATAGGAGAAGCAGGAACCAAGGAAAATCAAAAAATATTGATCACAACTGGTTGCATGGGTGAACAATTGATTGTCACAATTGAAAATTATGTAATTATGATCACTTTCACTTCAATAATGTCTACTATCTTCCTTCAGCATGACCTTTAATGCTTAACAAACACGCCACACCCCAAACTCTCCTGCAGACAGCCGATCCCCCGATTGAATCTGCAGGGATTCAGTAATGTGTGGCAAGGCCTTTGCAAGCCATGTGCAAGCACTCTCCTGTGCACATTCAGCCTTCATTTATCAAAGTCTCATGTCCCAGGTTCCTAGCATGGTCAATAATGCCTTCTGGGGTTCCCTTTCAGTTGTCCAGCTGAAATGACCTGCATCTCCACCCACCCACTGACCCAACTCCCATGCAGTATCTCGGCCCATCCAACATGAGGCTCTGCTTAGTTCTGACCAGACCAGCATGGTGGTTGTAGCATTCTTCTTGCGCTCCCTCCGCCAGTTACTTATGCCCTTCCTTTCATTATCATTGACCCCTCCTGGATTCGACCTCCCCATTGTTACCCTTCAAACCAAACCCTTTCCCTTTGACCATGTCCAGGTCAACATACACGTCCCCTTCTTCCCTGAGAATCCCACCCCAGCTGCCACTGATCTGCCTGCCCTCCTGCTGCTCACACCCTGAGTCCATGTATCTATGTGTCCCTAGCAATGTCTCTCGCCACCTCTTCACACAATGATGTCATACCCTCACCCTACCGGCTCCCTCTACCCCCTGTAACCCTCATCATTCCCAGACACCTGGACAGCCCCTGTGGCCCTTCACAGCTTTTTTTTAAATTCGTTCATGGGCATCATTGCATTTATTGCCCTCGCTCAAAGGGCATTTTTTTAAAGAGTTGACCACATTGCTGTGGGTCTGGAGTCACATGTAGGCCACACCAGGTAAGGACGGCATCATCAAACTTTTAACTCCAGATTTTTATTGAATTCAAATTTCACCATCTGCTCATGGTGGGATTCGAACCCAGGTCCCGGAGCATTATCCCGGGTCTCTGGAATACCAGTCCAGTGACAATACCACAACGCCACTGCCCCCCTACCCCATCTGGCAAACAACACGGCTTTCCCACCCACCCCCTCCATTCCCTCTGCCACCTTGCTACACTCCTGTAATACTCTTTCCAAATACCTCAACTGCCAATACACTGCTCTACATATTCACCCCACCACCACTACCTCAACAGTCCTCTCCTAACCTCCTTTAACACCAACACCCCACTCCACAGATCCTCACCACCCAACAGTACCTCCTGCTGCCTTCCACCTGCAGATCAAGGACCCAATCTCATTGTCAAGTCCCTGGAAGAAGGTTTGAAGGTTGAGCAAGGTTGCTGTGTGGAGAACTCCCACCTCCTGGAAGCAGCTTCGTAGAAGACCCACGTGGATGAAGCCCCACCCGCTCTGTGCTGCATGTGGTGCTCCAGGATCCAGGGATGGAGGCCTCCATCTTCTTCTCGAGTGTCCTCGAACTACCAAAGGCCTTGTTAAGGTAAGTCCTGACTTTTGCATGCCATGTTGGTCCTGACGTGTTCTGGGCTAGCGTGTTTTCCTGCTGGCGTCATGGAGAATCGGGCGTGGGGGCGAGATTCAGGTAAGGCCTTCATCTGCATCCCATTAGCGGGATGCAAATCGGTTTCATACTGGCCTCTAATGGGAATCTCGATCCATCATGGCGGGCAGTATCAGAAAATCCCACCGTTAGGAAACCGATTTTTTGGACCTCCCGTGGAATTCTCCCACCACCTGCCATTGAACCTGCCAATGGGACCATGGGAGAATTCCACCCATTGATGTTGATTGCAAATAACTGAGGCCCAGCACTGATTCCTATGGCACTCCTCTAGCTACAGCGCGAGTTCAATGAACAGAGCACAGCTGTAAATAACGAGAATTCAGTGAGCAGAGCGGGGCTATAAAGAGGGAGAGTTCACTGAGCAGAGCGGCGCTGTAAAGAGTGGTATTTCACTGAGCAGAGTGGGGTCATTCAAAAAGGAAATAGTGAGAGCCCAGGGCCAACATGTTCCCATAAAAGTGAAGGGTAGGACCAACAAGCCTGGGAATCCTGGATGTCTAGGGATATAGAGAATTGAATAAAGGCAAAAAAAGGAGGCTTATAGCAGATACAGAGGGCTGAAAACAGCAGAAACCCCAGAGAAGTGTAGAAAGAGTAGAGGGTACTTAAAAAAGTAATTAGGAGTGCAAAGAGGGGTCATGAAAAAACACTGGCGGGCAAGATAAAGGAAAATCCCAAGGCATTTTATAAATATATTAAGGGCAAGAGGATAACCAGGGAAAGAATAGGGTCCATTAGGGACCAAAGTGGTAATCTGTACGTGGAGTTGGAGGACGTGGGTGAGGTTTTGATTGATTACTTTTCATCTGTGTTCACGATATAGAATGAAGATGTAGGTGCAGAATTCAGGCAGGGGGACTGTGATATGTGTGAACAAATTAGCATTAAAAGGGAGGAGGTATTAACAGTTTTAGCAGGCTTAAAAGTGGATAAATCCCCAGGCCCAGATGAGATGTATCCCAGGCTGCTATGTGAGGCAAGGGAGGAGATTGTAGGGGCCCTGACAGTAGTTTAAAAATTCTCTCTGGCCACAGGAGAGGTGCCAGAGGACAGCGAATGTGGTACCATTATTCAAGAAGGGTTGTAGGGATAAATCAGGTCAGGCCAGTGAGTCTAACATCAGTGGTAGGGAACCTAGTGGAAAAAGTTCTGAGGGACAGGTTTAATCTCCACTTGAAGAGACAGGGATTAATCAGGGATTGTCGGCATAGTTTTTTTGTCAGAGGGAAATTATGTCTAAAGAATTTGGTTGAATTTTTCGAGGAGGTGACTAGTTGTGTGGATGGGGGTAGTGCAGTTGATGTAGTCTACGTGGACTGACTTCAGTAAGGCTTTTGACAAGGTCCTGCATGGGAGAATGGTCAAGAAGGTAAGAGCCCATGGGATCCAGGGCAATTTGGCAAATTGGATCCAAATTTGGCTTAGTGGCAAGAGGCAGAGGGTGATGGTTGAAGGCTGTTTTTGCGATTGGAAGCATGTGAGGAGTGGTGTACCACAGGGATCAGTGCTGGGACCTTTCCTGTTTGTAGTGTACATTAATGATTTAGATGTGAATGTAGGAGGTATGATCAGTAAGTTCGCAGATGACGTGAAAATTGGTGGTATCGTAAATAGTGAGGAGGAAAGCCTTAGATTACAGGACGATATAGATGGGCTGGTAAGATGGGCACAGCAGTGGCAAATGGAATTTAATCCTGAGAAGTGTGAAGTGATGCATTTTAACAAAGGAATACACAATGAATGGTAGGACCCGAGGAAGTGCAGAGGATCAGAGGGATCTTGGTGTACATGTCCATCGATCCCTGAAGGCAGCAGCAGAGGTAGATAAGGTGGTTAAGAAGGCATATGAGATACTTGCCTTTATTACCGAAGCATATAATATAAGAGCAGGGAAGTTATGTTGGAGCTGTATAAAACGCTTGTTAGGTCACAGCTGGAGTACTGTTCTCAGTTCTGGTCGCCACACTGTAGGAAGGATGTGATTACACTGGAGAGAGCGCAGAGGAGATTCACCAGGATGTTGCCCGGGCTGGAGCATTGCAGCTATGAAGAGAGACGGGATAGGCTAGGGTTGTTTTCCTTGGAGCAGAGAAGGCTGGGGGGGGCGGGGTTCTGATAAGCTATACAAAATTATGAGGGGCATAGAAAGGGTAGATAGGAAACAACTTTTCCCCTTAGCGGAAGTGTCAATAACCAGGAGGCATAGATTTAAGGTAAGGGGCAGGAGGCTTAGAGGGGACTTGAGGAAAAATGTTTTCACCCAGAAGGTAGTTGGAATCTGGAACATACTGCCTAACAGGTGGTAGAGGCAGGAACCCTCACAACATTTAAGATGTATTTAGATGAGCAGTTGAAATGCCGTAACATACAGGGCTACGGGACAAGTGCTAGAAAATGGGATTAGAATAGATAGGTGCTTGATGGCATGGTCACAATGAGCCAAAGGACTTGTTTTTGTGCTGTATAACTTTATGACTCTAACCTGAAAATGACTCATTGATACCAACTCTCTGCTTCCTGTTAGCTAACCAATTGTTTATCCATGCTGATAATACACTATGAGCTCTTATTTTGTGTAGTAACCTTTGATGTGGCACCACATCACACGCCTTTTGTAAATTCAAGTATATCATACCTACAGGTTCCCCTTCATCCACCTTACCTGTTACTTCCTAAAAGAGCTCTAATAACTTTGTTAATCACGATTTCCCTTTCGCAAAACCATGTTGACTCTGCCTGATTCCATTTGGATTCTCTAAGAACACTGCTATAACTTCCATAATAATGGATTCTAGTAATTTCCCTATGGCATATGTTAGGCCAACTAGCCTATTGTTCCCTGCTTTCTGTCTCCCTGCATTCTAGAATAAAGGTGTTACAAATGCTGTTTTCCAAGCTGCTGGGACCCTTCCAGAACCTGAGTTTCATGAACGGGTCAAAGGTCACTACGTTTGGACCTAAAAAGTGCCTGATCTACCTCAAATTACCCTGGAAAGGCCAAGTATTTCAAAACTTTGAACAGACTAAGCAAGCTGCTTCATGCTGCCACTAGGCAGTGGCTATGTGAGTGGTAATTTCCACTAATAGGATGCAGCCATCAGTCCAAAAAGATATTCTACCTATAACACAATTATTTAAAAATTCTTTCATGGGATGTGAGTGTCACTGGCAAGGCCAGCATTTGTTGCCCATCCCTAATTGCCCTTGAACTGAATGGCTTGTGAGACCATTTCAGAGGACAGTTAAGAGTCAACCACGTTGCTGTGGATCTGGAGTCACCTGTAGGCCAGACCAAGTAAGGATGGCAGATTTGCTTCCCTAAAGGATAGATTTTTTTTATGACAATCAATGATAATTTCATGGTCACCATGACTGAGATTAGCTTTCACTTTCAGATTTATTAACTGAATTCAAATTCCATCAGCTGCCATGGTGGGATTTGAACCCATACTCTCAGATATTAGTCTCGGTCTCTGGATTATTAGTCCAGCGACAATACCACTGTGCCACCATCTCCCTAATTGAGAAACATCATATATGCATTTCAGTGTCGATGCAATGCCAGGAGGTGATGGCGTAATGGTATTGTCACCAGACTAGTAATCCAGAGACCCAGGGTAATGCTCTAGGGATCCGCATTCAAACCACACCAAGGCAGCCGGTGGAATTAGAATTCAATAAAAACCTGGAATTAAAAGTCTAATGATGACCATGAAACCATTGTCGATTGTCATTGAACCATCTGGTTCACTAATGCCCCTTAGGGAAGGAAATCTACACCTGACTCCAGACCCACAGCAATGTGGTTGACTCTTGACTCTTAATTTCCCTCTGTAATGGTCTAGTTAAAAAGTCTAAAAGGAATGAAACTAGATGGACCACCTGGCATCAACCTAGGCACTGGAAATGGCAAACTCAGCCATGTCGGCCCTGCCAAGTCCTCCTTGTTAACATCTAGGGGCTTGTGCCAAAATTGGGAGATCTTTCTCACAGGCTAGTCAAACAACAGCCTGACATAGTCATACTCACGGAACCATACCTTACAGATAATGTCAAGAACACCACCATCACCGCCCATGTCCTGTCCTACCGGCAGGATAGACCCAGCAGAGGTGGCGGTACAGTGGTATACGGTTGGGAGTGAGTTGCCCTGGGAGTTCACAACATTGACTCTGAACCCCATTAAGTCTCATGGCATCAGGTCAAACATGGGTAAGGCAACCTCCTGCTGCTTATCACATACTGCCCTCCCTCAGTTGATGAATCAGTGCTCCTCCATGTTGAAACCATTTGGAGGAAGCACTGAGGGTGGCAAGGGTGCAGAACTTACTCTGGGTGGGGTCTTCAATGTCCATCACCAAGAGTGGCTCAGTAGCACTGGTAAAGACCGAGCTGGCCGAGTCCTAAAGGACATGGATACTAGACTGGGTTTGTGGCAGGTGGTGAGGCAACCAACAAGAGGGAAAAACATACTTGACCTCATTTTTAACCCTAACCTTCCTTTGAAAAAAACCTTTTTCAAAGTACTGAAATATTTATTTGGTGCCTTGCATGTCCTTAGATGCCCAAAGCAATTCACAGGCAATGAAGTACTTTTGAAGGGTAGTCACTGTGCAATGTAGAGAAACACAGTAGCCAATATGTGCACAGCAAGGTCCCATAAACAGCAATGAGATAGATGACCTGGCTGAAGAATAAATGTTGGCCAGGACATCAAAAAAAATCTCCTGCTCCCCTTTGAGCCATGCATTAATGTCTGTTACGTGTTTGCCTAAGAGAAGTGCGATGCTTTAGGTTAACGTCTCACCCAAAAGATGGCATCTGCAGCACTGTAGCACACCTGCTGTACTGCACTAAAATAGCAGCCTATATTATGTGCTGAAGTCTTGGCATGGAATATGAACCCATGAACTTCTGACTTGAGGGGAGAAAGCAACTGGGCTAATGCTTCCAGTTGATTCCTTTCAGTTTTTTTTCTTTAGACTGTGTTCATAAATAATGACAACTAGAAATGATAGTCTGAGAGAAGCTGTATCCATTAACATTTCAAGTATGCTGTCCCATCTCCTAATTCAATGATGGAATATGTCTGTCTATCATTTTGTCCTTAATAAACCTACTAGCCTACATTTGAAACCTGACTGCTAGGAATTATAAAAGCCAATGACAGAAAAGCATACTTTTATCACTGGCTCTTTGTTCCCTTTCTTCTCCTTCCAAATTATCTGCTTTTTGCTGCTATTTCTTAAATGAATATATCCTCCCTGCTAGCCTGCTGATTTACTTCTATGTCGTCGACTCATCGTCGCCTGTACCCCAATTCCAGGATGACATTTACTCAGGGGTGTGAGTTTCTGTCATGTGCTGAACTGGCCGATTCTCAAACCACAGATCTTTGGGCACGTGGAGCAGGACGTCCCACGAGGTAGTGGAATCCGGAGGGCAGAATTTGCTTCCTTTTTTTTTGAACCTTCTCTGCTGCCGTTCTGCCTCACCCTTAAGATGCTGTGACTCAAAAGGGCACATCTGTAGCTTGATGGAAAAATTATTGCCATTTTGAACAATTAGTAGAAAGTTCCTCCCAGTCATTAATATCAATACTGCTGCGCTTCAGGGAGAAATTCAGTGTGGCTTTAAAGTGTTTTCTTTGTCCTCGCCTGGGAAACTGGCCATCTGAGAGTTGAGAAAACGGAACGTGGCGGGGGAGACGCTTTTCAGCCATCCAGACAAAATATCCTGTCTATTGTCGTTGATTTTGCAGCAGTTTTGCATGAACGCATGTGGAGCTGGCTTCAAGGGCAGAGGCTTCGTTGATGGATTTCTCTAGTGCTCTTGTGTGCTGCTGATATATAGTCCAGGAGTCACTGTAGTACAGGAGTGTGGTGATGACAAATGTTCTGTGCAGTAATGTACCATCTATGTCAAAAAGCTCTTACAGATACATCTGTTTAATTTGCTCTCAATAAACGTGAATCATGACCGATTCTCAACCCACGGTCTTGCTACTTTTGAGTATATAAAAGCATTTTTCTAGTTCTCATATTTGTGTTAAGTATCTTAACTTCGCTACAAGACACCCACAGAAATGCCTCTTTTTGAAGCTAAAGAACCCTAGTGTATTGAAACATTAGTCACAAATCTTCCCTGAAACATCAGTATGAATGCTCCTGGATTCCCTTTAACTCTGTAAAATTTTGAATCTTTGTACAGGTTGACAACTACAGATTAAGTATTTGAATATAAATAGAGATCTTTTGTGTAATACTTGTCAAATTTTGCTGCAGCAGCACAGCATTTAGTTTGGTAAGTTTGTAATTTTTTCAAAAAATCAAATTTCTAACTTAGTTATATTAGGATGATGGTTTATTAATTAGAGAAGTATAATGAAAGACTTAAGCTGTAAGTATTAATGTTGACATCAACAGCATTTGTAACATATTTTTCCCTTTTCTCCATTGAATTCAGAAGGAGGAATTAAAGCAGGATTTAAGGAAGCCATTAATGAGCTGATTTCTAAGGTAAATTCACAGGCTTTCATCCTAAGTGGTCTCAGTGGCTCACTGTACATGTGGCCCAAAACCCATGCCAGCACACATCCTTCAGAACTACAAGAGGACTCTCACTGCAAAGCCATCTTAAAATATGTCACGTAAGTAGCAGAAAGGAATTTGTTAAATAACTCAACATCACATTGATGCTTATTTTAGGTGCCAGAACAGTTGCTACTAGGATTTCAATAAGGTTTGTCATGTAAATAATAAATTTCCATATGTACTTCATTTGAATATCTAATCTTTCAAGTATTGATTTTTTCTTCCAAATTGGTGTTGTGTCTGGAGAGACATTGAGCACAATAATATTCTAAGTGGTATAATAGTAAAATGATGTGCAGTTGGTTGCAGATATATTTACAGGTGGTGCTAGAGATAGGAGTAATTTAAGCTGATGAATTATAAGTATCACACAAAAAGGTGTCGCACAACATCACTTTTATTGACTTGTGGTTTTTCTTTTAAAATATTGTTACCAATATATCGCTAAATCACTAATTAGTTTGCAGACATTTTTGCTGTTTTGCCATCTTGACCATTAATGTCCTTTATTAAAAAGGGTATTTATTTAGGCTTTAATTGTTCATTTATATTGTTCATTTATAGTCAAAATAATCTGTACTTTGTGAATATGGTTTCACATTTTTCCCCCAGACATGAAAACAAATAACTTTTAGAAATCTGTTTGTATTGACATTTTGTGTATTCTTTTGAAAAGTGTTGCTTTTATAAGATTCAAGCCAGTTGTTTTTTGATATGCTTGTTTAAGGACATCTTTATGTGGAACTTCATTCATTTCAAGCATTGGACACTCTGACACAATTAAGGTGGCTGTCTGTGCCAATTTGTGTTTTTTATTCTTTCATGGGAAGAGGGCATTGCTGGCTAGGCCAGCATTTATTGCCCATCCCTAATTGCTTTTGAGAAGGTGGTGGTGAGCCACTTGCTTGAACTGTTGCAATCCATGTGATGTAGGTACACCCACAGTGCTGTTACGAAGGGAGTTCTAGGATTTTGACCCAGTGACAGTGAAGGAATGATGATATAGTTCCAAGTCAGAATAGTGTGTGGCTTGGAGGGGAACTTGTAGGTGGTGGTGATCCCATGTAGCTGCTCCCTTTGCCCCTCTCAGTGGTAGAGGTTGTGAGTTTGGAAGGTGTTGATGGAGGAGCCTTGGTGAATTACTGCTGAGCATCTTGTACATGGTACACACTGCCTCCACTGTGCATCGGTGGTGGAGGGAGTGAATGCTGAAGGTGGTAGATGGGGTGCCAATCAAGCTGTCTGCTTTGTCTGGATGGTGTCAAGCTTCTTGAGTGTTCTTGGAGCTGCATTCATCCAGGCAAGTGGAGAGTATTCCATCACGTTCCTGACTTGTTCTTTGTAGATAGTGGACAGCTTTAGGGAGTCAGGAGGTGAGTTAATCACTACAGAATTCCCAACCTTTGATCTGCCACCTGCTCTTGTAGCCACAGTATTTATCAGGCTGGTCCAGTTCAGTTTCTGGCCAATGGTAACCCCTAGGCTGTTTGGTGTCACCAAAATTCAACAAATGCATGTAGTAACATCAAAACACTTTCTCTCAGTTTAAAATAGAATTGCCACATTGCTGTTTTATTTTGTTTTCGTAAGTCAAAGCAGGTTTAGAAAATTGTTATCCGGGTGTTGCAATATGCATTAGAGCATATAGAAGCAAACAGTCACTGTGCTGCTGCTTTCAGTTGGCAGCAATTTGAAAAACTGGTGAGGCAGCCACCATGGCTGCTTAACAACCACAACTTGTGTTTATATTGTGCCTTAAATGTAGAAAAACACGCCATTGCATTTCATTAGGAACGTTGTCAAATAAAATTTGACAATAAGACACATAAGGACAGGTGACCAAAAACATACCATTGCACTTTATAGGAACATATGTCAAATAAAAGCTTGGTCAAACAGGTAGGTTGAGTGTCTTAGTGGAGGAGGGAGAAGTGGAGAGGAGAAGGGCTTTAGAGCGGAAAATTTTCAATGTCTTTTCAATCTATTCATAACCATTATCCACTGAATGAAGAAATTCCTTATTGATCCATAGTCTTCTTAGATTATCTCCTTCTTCATGCAGGGGATTTGACTTTGTATGTCACCAATCTGTTATACAGCTAATGTAGCTAGATAAAATATTCGACATTAAACATGAAAATTACAGGCTAATTAATCACACCACGGATGAGATCTTGTACCCTCCCCTGTGACAAGTTTGATGGCAGTGGAACATTTAATCAGCCAGAAGATGGGTGGGTGGGGATCCCACCACCTTCCCACCTCCATCCAATTAAGGATGGATGCCCTTCCCACCCAGCTAACAAGGATGTCACAGAGTGGCTGAAGGACATTCTTCTGGGGGAGTGTGAACAGCCAGAGGCCGTGGTCCACATTGGTACCAATGACTTAGGAAGAGGGATGTGGCCCTGCAATCAGAATTTAGGGAGCTAGGTAGAAAATTAGCAAGCAGATCTCAAATGTAGTAATCACCAGATTGCTCCTAGCCACTATGGCGTGCCAGTGAGTACATAAATAGGAGGATAAGGCATATGAATGCGTGGCTGGAAAGGTGGTGCAGGAGGGAGGGCTTTAAATTCCTGGGACTGGCTCTGGGGGAGATGGCACCTGTATAAGCCAGATGGGTTGCACCTGAACAGAGAAGGGACTGAGTTCCTTGCAGGCCATTTTGCTAGTGCTGTTGGGAGGGCTTTAAGCCAACCTAGCAGGGGTGTGGGAACCAAGAGAAAATATTAGAGAGGAATACCAGAGTGCACAAAATACTGGGAGGGACAGATAGCATGAGTATAGAGAATAATAAGTTAATAGGTGAAGTCAGGCTGAGGGAAAATATAACAAAATCTAATTCAGGGTTACTATGCATATATGTGAATGCACAGAGTACAGTAAATAAGATTGGGGAGTTACAGGCGCAGATTGCCATGTGGAAATGTGATGTTGTGGCGATAACAGAGACCTGGCTCAAAGAAGGGCAGAACTTCGCATTAAATATATCCCGGTTACAAGGTGTTCAGAAAAGATAGGAAATGAAGGGAAGGGGGAGAGGTGGTGGTATTGGTTAGGTAGAGCATTGCTGAAGAAAGAGGATGCCCCAAAGGGTTCAAGGACAGAATCAATTTGGCTAGAGCTAAGGAACAAAAAGGGTGCAATTATATTGCTCACTGTAGTCTATAGACTGCCAACCAGTGGGAGGGACATAGAAGAACAAATCTGCTAGGAAATTACAGAGAGTTGCAAGCATTATAGAGTAGTTAGAATGGATGACTTTAATTATCCGCACGTAGACTGGGAGAGTGGTAGTGTAAAGGGTGGAGAGGGGGAAAATGTTCCTAGATTGTGTTCAGGAAAATTTTCTACAACATATTTGTGCCCAATCCAACAAGAAAAGACAAACTTGGACCTGGTTCTTGAAAATGAGATGGGCCAAGTTGATCAAGTGTCAGTGGGGGAACATTTAAGAGACAGGGATCATTGTATTGTACATTTTAGGATGATGATAGAAAATGACGATAGGCAACTCAGATTAAGAATAATTAACTGGATGATAGCTGATTTTCATGGGGAAAGAATGGAGCTGAGCCAGATAGACTGGAATGAAAGATTCGTGGGAAAAATCGGTAACTGAACAATGGGCTACATTCAAAACAGAATTGGCTCAGGCACAGTCAAGGTATATTCTGTCAAAAGGGAAAGGTAAGGCAAACAAATCCAGAGTTCCCTGGATGAAAAAGGGGATAGAAATTAAGTTAGAAAGAAAATTTGTGTTTATGACAGGTGTCAGGTGGAAAATACAACTGAGAACCAAGAAGGATACAGAAGGACCCAAGGGGTGGTGAGAAAGCAAATTAGAGAAGTGAAGAGTGATTATGAGAAAAGACTGGCAGCCAGCATAAAGGGGAATCCCAAAGTCTTCTATAGGCATATAAATAATAAAAGGGTGGTAAACGGAGGAGTTGGGCCAATTTTGGACTTAAAAGGGAATTTACACATGGACGAAGGGGCCATGGCTGAAGTATTAAATGAATACTTTGCATCCATCTTTACTAAGGAGGTAGATGCTACCCAGGCCATGGTGACAGATGAGGAAACTCTGTCACTAGAAGGATTTAAAATTGATAAGGAGCAAGTGTTGAATAGACTCTGGGTACTTAAAGTTGACAAGGCACCAGGACTGGATGGGATGCATCCAAGGATATTGAAGGAAGTGAGAGTGGAAATTGCATGGGCACTGGCCATAATTTTTCAGTCTTTCCTAGACTCATGAGAGGTGCCAGAGGACTGGAGAATTGCAAACATTATGCCCTTGTTCAAAAGATGCTGTAAAGATAAGCCCAGCAATTACAGACCTGTCAGTTTAACTTCGGTGGTGGGCAAGATTCTACAAACAATTATTCGGGATAGAATTAATAGTCACCTGAATAAACATGGGTTGATAAGGAAGAGCCAGCAAGGATTTCTAAAGGGGAAACTGTGTTTACCTAACTTGCTGGACTTTTTTGAAAAAAAAGCAGATAAGATCGATGAGGGTAATGCTGTTGATGTGGTGTACATGGACTTTCAAAAGGCATTTGATACAGTGCCATGCAACAGACTTGTGAGAAAAGTTATTGCTCATGGAATAAAAGGGACAGTAGCAACGTGGATACAAAATTGGCTGAAAAATATGGAGCAGAGAGTAATGGTCAATGGATATTTTTCGGGCTGGAGGAAGGTTTGTAGTGGAGTTCCCCAGGGGTCACTTTTGGGACCCTTGCTTTTCCTGATATATATTCATGATCTAGATCTTGGTGTGCAGGGGACAATTTCAAAGTTTGCAGATGATACAAAGCTTGGGAGTGTTGTAAACTGCGAGGAGGACAGTGTAGAACTTCAAAAGGACATAGACAAATTGGTGGAGTGGGCAGATAGGTGGCAGGTGAAGTTCAATGTGGAGAAGTGTGAGGTGGTGCTGTTTGGTAGGAAGAACATGGACAGACAATATAAAATAAGGGGTGAAATTTTGAAGGGGGTGCAGGAGCACCTGGGTATATATGTGCATAAATCATTGAAGGTGGCAGTACAGGTGGAGAGAGCAGTTAATAAAGCATATAGTATCCTAGGCTTTATTAATAGGGGCAGAGAGTACAAGAGCAAGGAGGTGAATTTATATCAGACACTCGTTAGACCTCAGCTGGAGTATTATGTACAGTTCTGGGCTCCACACCATAGGAAGGATGTGGATACATTGGAGAGAGTGCAGAAGAGGTTTACAAGAATGGTTCCAGGGATGAGAAACTTCAGTTACGAAGATAGATTGGAGAGATTGGGACTGTACTCCTTGGAGAAAAGAAGACTAAGAGGAGATTTGATAGAGATGTTCAAAATCATGAGGAGGCTGTACAGAGAAGATAGGGAGAAGCTGTTCCCGCTTGTAAAAGGAACAAGAACGAGAGGGCACAGATATAAAATGATTTGCAAAAGAAGCAAATGTGACATGACAAAAAACTTTTTCACACAACAAGTGGTTCAGCTCTAGAATGCACTGCCTGGAAGTATGGTGGAGGCAGGTTCAATCGAGGCATTCAAGAGGACATTAGATGATTGTTTCTATTCAAATCGCATGAAGGGGTGTGGGGAAAAAGCAGGGCAATGGCACTAGGTCATAATGCTGGTTTGGATAGCCAGTGCAGACACAATGGGCCAAATGGCCTCCTTTTTGCCATCAAAATTCTGTGATTCTGTGAATTGAGGCCATTAAGTGGCCAATTAATGTCCACTGAAGAGTTTCATCCCATGGCCATTGGTATTAACACAGCAATGGGAAGGGGGCTCCCCATGCAGGGAGCACAACCCTGGCGTGTTTGCTTGCAGGCTCACAGGAGATGTCCATCATTCAAGGGCACTCAGTGCCTGTTTGAGGGACCTGGCATTGGGAAAGAGGTAGCTCGCTGAGAGCCAGCCCCTGCCCTTTCTGCCAACTCTCATTCCCCAACTTTCCCACAATCCCCTCGCAGCTTTCAGCATGTGGGACTTCCGACCCAGTGATCTTTGACCCCATTGTTAGGTCTGACGCTGACCTGTCAAGTGCCTGAATGGTACAAGATGCAATGGGGCTTCCCAAAAAGAGGCAACAGGGGGATCTCGCCAGTTTTCCAATCGGTGGCCAAGACCCCCACTGCCTCCACAAGATTTTGTCCCATAATCTAGAGGTGAAGAAACTGCACTATAGTCACCTCACCACTACCTAAATTCATTTCAAATTATTTGGTTGGCAATCATATCCTACTCCCCTCCCTGTCCCTCTCAAGAAACTCTGTAATCAGGCATTAGTCAAATGAATCATCAGAAGACTGTTAAGAATAGTAGGATTCTTAACAAAGAGTAAAATTAAATTGGAGTTAGGCTTTTTATTTGCTGGGTGGTGCAGCAGAGCAAAAATTGAACATTTCATTTCCCTCTTAAACCCCTAAGCAGTGCGTACAAATATATTTTTAAAAGTCCCCATTGTCACCATATCTCAAGGCATAGATTGTAGCCATGAGCTTTGGAGCGTTTTGATAACTATTTGTTATGACCTCCATTTTCTTCCTCTTCATGAAGGTTATGAGCATACATCAATCTGCTGGTGCTAAAAGATGCTATATAATGTTTCCACTTATGTAGCACCTTTCAGAACCTCAGGATGTCCCTCATTATTTTACAGCCAAGTGCTTTAAGTATAGTTGTGTAGTCACCATTGTAATGTAGGCAAGGAGACAAATATAAACCCAATTTCAACTTATCTTTGTCATGTTTGATGCCATACCTGAGCATGAAAGTTCTGACAAAGTATTGCACTTGCTTTGAACTTGTTTAATTATTGTAGAACTTGCTATATGACTTATGAATTCTGTCTCTTCATACAGTGTTAGACCATAAAGATAATGCAGTGGTATAGAGAAAATTGAATCTATGTCCATATAGCCTACATCCAAATCTAATGTCATAGTGGTGTATGTTGCACTAGTCTAGTGTGCATAATACATTTGTTCTGATGGAATGGATGAGAATGAAAGAAATCTGGATCTTCACATTTTTCTAGTCTTTTTTTACATGGATAGAAATGAAGAAATTCCATTAGTTTCTGAATCTATTTTCTTTAATTCATACATGCCAATATTGGTACCAGATACCAAGACATGAACAGCCAAGTTCTATCTGTGTGTTGTCTTATCACAGTGTACAATTTTTATTTCAGGTTTGAGGTCAGTGACTTACTTAAAAAAGCTTCCAAATTGAAAACGTTAAAGATCATACCTCTGGTAGGTATATACAGTATATTTATAATTTTTGATTTTAAGGATTTCTTGAATTTACTTGTACTTATTATGAGGCAACATCTCTAATGATGTTAAGGTGGCCAGCTACACTCCTCTAGTAGTAATACACAATAGGGGAAATTTGCCACATCTTCACTTATAATTGGGGACAATTCAAAGCCCTGAACATGGTTTGCAACACTAACTGCACAGACTGATGCAATTCACTGTCAATGTCATTTATTGATGAAAAGTGGGCCGACTGGAGGCTTTGCAAGCCTCATTACTTGTTTAAAATTGATCATATACTGATCTTATATGTTTCTTATGAATAGACAAGGTAATGTTTGGGTGCCCTTACGGTGGGGGAGGCTTCTTAAAAGTGACTATAACATTTTACTTTTATGTTAATTGTACCCCCTTTCCACTAACTCTATTGCTTTTTATATATTTTTTGTTGTTTCATTCATTTTTGTTGCTGTCTAAGTTTTGTTCTTGCCACTGCAAGGGTTACTTCTTAATACAATGTTAAACATTTCGTTTGCAGTATTGAAAATAGCCAGGATGGGAACTTCTTTGTGGGTTTCATAGATTCATAGAATCATTATAGCACAGAAGGCCATTTGGCCCATCATGTCTGTACTGGCTCTCCCAAAGAGCAATTCACATACCTCCACTCCCCCACCCTCTCCCCACATCCCTGCACATTTCTCCTTTTCAGATATTTAGAAAAATGTAGAAACATTTACAGCACAGGAGGTGACTCTGCCCATCATGTCTGCACCAGCCAAATATGAGACTCCCCTCAGCCTAATCCTATTTTCCAGCATTTGGTCCATAGCCCTGGAGATTATGGGACTTCAGGTGCATATCCAGCCACCTTTTAAATGAGCTGAGGGTTTCTGCCTCTACTACACTTTCAGGCAGTGAGTTCCAGACTCCTACCATGCCCTGGGTGAAAAGGTTTTTCCTCATCTCCCATCTAATTCTACCAATCACTTTAAATCTCTGCCCCTAGCCACTGATCATTCCTCCTAAGGGAAATAGGTCCTCCGTATCCACTCTATCCAGGCCCTCTCACAACCTCGTACACCTCAATCAAATGTCCCCTCAGCCTCCTCCATTCCAAGGTAAACAACCACTGCCTATCCAATCTTTCCTCATAGCTGCAATTTTCCAGTCTTGGCAACATCCTCATAAATCTCTTCTGTACCATCACGAGTGCATTTGCATCCATTCTGTAATGAGGTGACCAGAAATGCACACATTACTCAAATTATGGTCTAACTAGTGTTTTGTATAGCTCCAACAAAACCTCCTTGTTCTTATATTCTATGGACTTGGCTAATAAAGTAAAGTATTCCATGTGCCTTCTTTGGTTGTAGGGTGTTGGATACCATTCGGTAAGTCTTAATGAAGCCTTCGTAGTCTTAAGTAGGCTAACTATATTTAATAACTACAAGAACCATGTACTTATTTAGAGTAATGTGTTCAAGCTAGGAGGCGTCTTGATGCTTGCTTGTGCATACGGCTCTGTCCAACACTAGACTGACCCCTAGGTGAGGGTCATGTGTTCTCTTACATTACTGCATTACTGTGTGGATGATATTATACTCGGTCCTCCATTAACCCTACATGTGCCAGAACCTCCCCCTAATTTTTATCCAACATATTTCAAGTTATTCTTGTTTGCCCCATGTATTTACATCATTATTACTACCCACCTTCCCCCTTCAAGTCTCTGAATTCATAGGTTCAGGCAGTCTGGAGGCCTTACGTATCTCATTCACACTACTGTTGGAGGAGTGGTAGGCTCTGTCATAGCAGGTTAACTCTACTGATTTGGAATTTGTTCTGGCATCTGGGTTTCTTCCTCAATGTCTCTCCACTGTACTGTAGGAGCGGCAGTCTCTGGATGAGGAGACTCCTCTTGTTTCTCCTGACTGTACCCTCTGGGGCGCCAATCAGGTAGGGCCGACGTTGATCATCATCCTTCCTGATGATAGTACCCACTCTCTCAAGGTCCTTGCCATCCTTTCATAGTTGTAGCAAGTGTCAGGAAGATATAATAATTTCCATAATGTTATAGGAGTTTATTGTGAAATAGAGTAATAGTGGGATGTGTCTATGTGTGGGTCTGTGTATGTGTGAGACTTAATTGAATTAGAGGTCTGGGTGCTTTGATGTAAGAAGAGAAGTTAGGTTTGAAATGTTAATTAGCTAAACATTGGGAGTTTGAGAATGTGAAGTGTAAAGGGATCATTTGTATTTTTAAACAAACTAAAGTGGCTTGAAGTCAAAGGAGGGCATGTAGTGTATACATAGCCAGCAGAAGTAGTAAGAAATAGTGTGTTTATTTATTTTTCCCAAAGGTTACTAGTGGAATTGATACAATGGTAGGTTTTTTATTAGTAGAGAGGTAAAGTTCAAAAGACAGTGAAAAAATGGGAATTTGCATTCAAAGAGGAGCATATGTATAAAGGAGAGAGGACTGTAAGGGAGGCAGTTTAAGATACAACAACTACGAAGAGACGGCAGCCTGTATGTACCAAACTGTTGCCTCCAGGGACTAAAGTTAAGGGAATTCACTTTGAATTCGACTTGTTCAGGGTATCACATTTCTTTGCCTGGCCCTTTAAAATCTATGTGCCTTACTGTTGCCTTAATAGTCAGGATTTTCCCCTCGACGATTTGGGGGTGGGGCCCGCTCGCCAAGGGGAAAATGATGCGGGATGAAGTTGGGAGGAACCCACGACATCATCCCGGTCCCTTTAAATATTCACGAAGGCGGGCAGACAGTGAAATCAGCTGGCTGCCTGCCGATCTGTCAATGGCCAATTAAGGCCATTGACAGGCTAATCAACCTTATTAAACACCCTGCCTGGCCAACCTTAAGGCTAGCAGGCAGGCCACGAGCTCCAGCAGGCTGCAGATTATTAATGAAACTTTATCCACTGGCGGGATGAAGTTTCCTGTCCGATTTTTAAAAAATTAATAAATTTTATGTGTTTATTATTAACATGTCCAATCTCATGTGATGTTGTCACATGAGGGGGACATGTTAATAATTTTAATATTTATCTATTTTTAGACTTTACTTACCTCTCACGAATCTCGCTGAGACAGGAGGGAGCAGTGCGCAAAAGAGTGCACTTTGACAGATGGGGATTTCCTCCACTCCCCGCACAGGAAGCGGTGGGGCCCACCCGCCAGCCAAGGGCTGAATTCTGCCCAGTAACTGTGTAACTGAGAATTAGATTAACTAATGGATTTAAAAACTATTGTAGCAATAATTGGTAGACATATGTATGTGCTTACAATCTTTTCTTTTATTAATAAATGTTTAATTTAGTTTTATAAAAAACCTCTGAAGACTTGGTGGTCTTATCATTACTGAATTCAAAGCCCACATCTCGAAACTTAAACAAACAGCAAAACAAGTTGTGGCAGTTGTTTCAAGTTTCCCTTTGGGATTTGAACAACTCAGCATTTACCATCGGCTGTGCCATAACAAAAATTGGGGGCAATTTGAGGGATATATTTGAAATTCCTTGATTGGTTAGGAGTTGGTGAATCTTAAGGTTATGAGTACAAGAAGCATTTTGAATTCAGGAGTGGGTGTGAGATTCTTTTGGTAGTAGTGAGACTGCAACATGGCTTTGACAATTGTTAAATCTTGTCTAGGAGTTGAAGTTATGACTTTGGTTGATTTACAAAAAGTAAATAAAACTAAGTTAATGGAATTGGCAGCTAAATTACAATTAGGATTACCTGCCGGTCTGAGGAAATCAGACATAATTGAAGGTATAGCACAGCATTTGAAATTGGAAGGGATACCTGAGAGGCTGAGTTCTCCAAGGGGTGGCTCATTGGAATGGGCTCAAATTCAGCTGCAAATGAAAAAAATTGAACTAAAGGCAGCAGAAAAAGAAAAAGAAAAAGAAAAGGAGCATTTCAAAGGGAACAAGCAGAAAGGCAGGAGAGAGAAAGAAAACAAGAAAGGGAATTAGAAATGGTGAGGTTAGAAATGGAGGAAAAAGGAAAAGAGAGAGAGAGAAAGAATTCCAGCTTAAAATGCAGGCAATTAAAAAAGAGATGCCAGTAGGTGAGGAAGGCCTTATTTCCAGATCAGAACCCACTGGGTAGATGTTTAAAATTGTACAAGCTCTTCCAAAGTTTGAGGAAAGGGATGTTGAAGTATTCTTTATTTCATTTGAGAAGCTAGCTAAACAGATGAAATGGCCACAGTAAAACTGGACATTGCTGTTACAATCCAGGTTGGTGGGTAGAGCACATGAGGTTTATGCTTCTTTGACAGAAGAGGCAGTGCATATGAGTTGGTTCTTGAGGCATACAGGGAGAAATTTAGGAATATGAGAAAACAGTCTTGGCAAACTTATGTGAGTTTGAGAGAGTAAAACAAAGTAATTTTGACCGGTGGACACGGGCATTAAAGATAGAGATGACATATGCAGCTCTTAGGGAAGTAATTCTTTTGGAAGAATTTAAAGATTCAATTCCTTTGGTAGTGAGAACTCATGTGGAGGAACAGAGAGTTGAATCTGTAAGGCAAGCAGCAGAGATAGCTGATAGTTCATCGAGCCAAACCTTTTTTCCATCGCCCTTTCAAATTGGAAAATGATACAAAGTGGGAAGGTGAAAGGAAGATGGGGAGTCAGGAAAGAGAATGAGTAGATGGAAATTCACTGGAAGTTTTTTCTCAGAATAAAGAGGAGGATGCTGGGGGTAGAAGAAATGGAGAGACTGCTTTCAATTGCACATTAATAATGATAAATCCGATTTATATTTTATTATTTCCCAGCATCCCTCCTTCCCATTTCATAGAGTTAATCTTCCCCACCTGCATGGAGTTCCCAATGATTCCATTTTCTCTCTTCATCCTCACTTCTTTTTGGTAATGTTCTCCTTCTTCCTGTATTCTTCCTCCTGCCAGTTCATGGAGTGAGTCCTGGTGATTTGCCCCTCATCATTGCTCCTGATGCTACTATTCTGGGGTATATTTCTCCATGCTGTGGATGAGAGTTCCCAAATTGCACAACATTTTCCATTGAAAACATTGGCCTGAATTTCACGTTCCTAGGTTGGGCTTGTGCCTGACCCGAACGCATGTAAAATTGCGCAAGATGACATCGGGCATGTATCCTGATGTCATCACGCACGCATGTAATATTGAGGTCAGCAGGCATGCATGGGAGTCAGAGCTACGCCTGCTGACAGCTAAAGGGCCAATTAAGGCCATTAAAATCTCACTAACCGAGATTTTATGTTGCCTGTGTGATTTTGCACTCATGACATCGGCAAAACAAGCAAGTGGGCAGTACGTTTTTATCAAATTGTCATCCAAGGGCGGGATAAGAGACCCCTGGAGCACAAGCATTTTCATTTTCTTTGTGATTTTGCTGCTGTCATATTGAGTTTTGCCACATTTCCTTTTGATTGCCCTAGCTTTCTAAGCTGGCTCACCTATATATCTGTGCCAAAGTTCTAACAAAATTGTTTTATCTGTACAAACAATAGGGAACATTGTCGTTTACAAAAGAGATTGACCTCGAAAATCCATGGCCAAAACAATTGCCAGTGGCCAAATCCATGGCCAAAACAATTGCCAATTGGGGAGGGGGAGGGCGGTATTGAGCTGAAGGCAGGGAGCTCTCTGAATGTCAGACTCCCTATGACCCATGCCTTCATTATGACCCAGCATACAGATACTGCAGGCTTGACATTGGAGGTGTCTCAACTGACCCAGCAGTCGATGTGGAATATGACCATATCCCTGCATAATTAAAAATAGTTTCCCCTACAAAAGGGAACACCACAGTTCGTTTGCAGCCCTCAGCACTGCCTCCCTCAATTTGCTCCCCCCCCCCCCACCCCATGGCCATTAGCCCTAGCTGTGCCAATTCAGCCAGGCAGTCCAGAGCTGCTGCAATAGCAGGTAGAGCAGATGGCATGGGTGTCTACCACATTGGAGCATTCTGCTCTCTGGCATTCAGTTGGTTATGGGTTCAAGTCCCACTCCAGAGAGTTGGGATGTGGGCTTATAGTCCCATCACAGTCCTGAGAGAGTGCTGCCCTGTCTGTGGTGCCAGTGTTCAGGTGAGATGTTAATCTGAGACCACATCTACCCTCTCAGATGGATGTTAAAGATCCAACATTGCTGTCTATGGGAGCTTTCTGTGTGCAAATTAGCTGGCTGGCACATTCTCCACATGATAGCAGTGACCACCCCTCAAAAAGTGATGAGGTACATTGGGATGTCCTGAAATCATTTCATTCTTGAAATTCACTTTGGTAAAGAGCTAAACACCTTTACTGCTGTTTGTTTCACCACACCTTATCACTCTGATCAGCAAATACAAAATGTTTAAAGCTTCTTATAGATGTTAGCAATTGCACCTAAATTATTTGAGTTGGTAAATTTGAATGCTAGTAGTTGGATACTTGTTTGGGCAGTTTTTAAAGAAAACACATGCTCCTTAGATCCACCTTTGGGATGTATCTGTTCTGCTTTGCTGGTAGATATCTGCACCCTGGTGTTGAGTTCTCCAGTGGGCTGGCAGGTGACATTCATCAACTTGTGGTTGTACAGTCAAAGGTGCTTGAGTCATTGGCATGTTAAAGTAATATACCTGCACGGTAGCCCCTCAGTTCTGATGTGAACGACCTGTTACTCCAGGCTGTTGCTACCATCAGGACTTTGCTGCTATGTGGACAGGTTTATCAAAATCCATCTGGTTTAAATATTGCATTGAAGTCCTGGAGAAATGCTTATTCATTATTTTTTCTTTCTTAACTGATGTAAGTAGATGAAGGGAACCCTCTCCCCAACTCTTTCCCCACTTCCCCCACCCACAACTTCCTCACTGCTGCCATTGAGTTTAGTTGGATCAGTGGCAGATACTGAAAAGGACCTGTGGGTTTTCAAGGCCTGTCCCAGAGCTACCCTATACAAATACATTGAGTCAGTGAAGGTTTTAGTCAGGGATCAGTTCATTGCTGAAAAGCCGCAGTATTAACAACAAATTCATTTCCATATTGTAGGACCTATCTGTTTTTCCACTGGAAGTTTAATTGAAGTTACCAAAGTTGTGGGGGATACCAGTGGACCCGGTGCCAGACTTGTTTCACCCCCGCTTGCACTGTCTGGCCAACTGGATGGCGCATTTCACGCTGGGCGGGCTGTAATTGACCACCCAATTTTAAATCCCGTTGAGAACACAATCTCGTCCAGGAGCAGATTCTACATCCGCTTCCGGGCCCGTCAACTTCACGTGCACACCAAGCGTGAAAATCAAGCCATGAAGACTACAGTGTGGGTCTAACCCAAAGCCAGCAGACCTCAGAAGACCACACTACCAGCTGTTTTTCTTTTCAGAATTTCTCAAAGAATTATGTTCTGTGGGTGCTTTTCCAAGAATTTTACAACTGGTCCTGGAAACCCAGCTTAATTGGCCTCCTTTTATTTTTCCCCTTTCTTCTTTCTCAGTTGGCCCATTGTTCTATAATGGAGCCCCACAGGAGCCATGGCAACATTATGGAGTACCATTAAAGCAAGAGAGGCTGACCTTGTGTGACTTTTGGTGGATAGAATAATTCAGATTTATAAGAAAGGAAGGGCAAATAGATTTCAGCAAATACACCCTTTCAGCATCTGCTCAGATTAACATGAATATTGCTTTCTCGGGACACAACGGTAGAACTCTAATGGTATATTTTCTCTTACCTATTGTATGAAGCTAGTAGCCTTGCCACATTGGTAAAGGAGATCATTCTGGCAGTGGGAACACACATCAGCAACATTCTAAGCTCCAAATACTTATGTAAATTAAAGTCCTGGACTTCCATTTCAACCACCCCCGTGCTTCACTCGCTGCCTGCTGACCTGGTGTTCAATTACTCGTAAAATGTCCCAACCTTACAACCATTAACAACTGTAATAATCCTAGCTTAACTATTTTTAACTTTCAGAAAGTAATAAACCTGCAGATTCTGTTTGAAATGACAAGGCCTGATCTCATTAAAAGAGTAGCTGTTCAGCACAAAAACATGTCACGTATCCACTTCAAGTTGACTCTCCCTATCGATGTGGTAGTATTTGCACATCCAGAGGACCCATGGGGAAAGTATGTATTGTCTTAAGTATTAAATTATTTCTGAATTAATTTGTAATGTTAACAATGCAATAATGTAGCCTGTGATCAACAATGCTTTGCTGGTTAAACAAATCTTAACATGGTGCCTCCATGATATCTTCAACTAAATCTTTTCAAGTCTGCTGACCCAATTTGTTTGGTATTATTCTGAGACGCTTGTTGGAAATTTTGTGCCGATGGACTGTCTTGTCTGGAGGTACAAGATCTCCATTTATTTCACTGCTTTGGCATTAACCTTTTAAGAAGAGTTTTTCACCTGCATTATTGCTGTTGACTAGCTCCATAAAACAATGGGCAGAATCTTGCCCTTGGATGGCGTGCGGACCCCACCGGCTTGGCGGCGGGCGGGCAGCCAACCCCCGCCACTGAAACAGGGCCCGCCGCCATTTTAAGTGGGCTGGCCAATTAAGGCCCGCCCAGCAGCATCCCTGATGGGAAGCACTATGCACTTCCTGTGGATGGGGGGAGGGATTCCCCATCTGTCAAAGTGCGCTCTTTCGCACATGTGTGCAAAAGAGCACACTGCTCCCTGAGGCAAAGTCCTGTCTCAGGGAGATTAGTGACAGTGTCAACAACATTAAAAATAGAAACATTAAAAAATTATTAACACGTCCCCCTCACGTGACAATGTCACATGAGATGGGACATGTTAATAAAGACCACATAAACTTTATTAATTTTTTACAATATGAGCATGAAACTTCATCCCACCAGTGGTACTCCACTGGACACTGGCTGCCAGTCACTAAAGCAAATGCCCAAATGTACTATTTCACACTTTTCGGCATAAAACTTCATGTGCTGTATGTCTGGCCATTCCAGACATGGTCAGCCTGTCTCTGTATTTTTGATGCATACTTTTATCCTCCTCACAGTTCACAATATGTCCAGCTTTTTGTGCCATCAGCAAATTTGGAAATTGTGCTCTGCACAACCAAGTCCAGGGCATTAACATGTTAAGAAGTGCTGTGGTGCTAGCACCGACCCATGGGGCACACCACTGTATACCTTCCTACAGTTTTAAAAACAACCATTATCAACAATTGAAAAAAGACTCATGACCTAAAATGTTTCTCTCTCCACAGATGCTGTCAAATCTGCACAGCATTTCCATAATTTTCTGTTTTTATTCCATTATCCATTGCTCTCTGTTTACAGTCACTCAGCCAACTTCATATCCTTGCTGCCGCTCTCCTATTTATTCCATGGGCTTCAATTTTGTTGGCAAATCTATTATGTGGCATTTTATCAAACACCTTTTGAAGGCCATATACACCACATGAACCATATTACTCTCTTCACCTATCACCCATAAAAAATCTCAATCAAGTTAGTTAAACATGATTTGCCTTTAACAGATGGTTTTCCCCAATTAATCTGCCCTTGTCCGAATAACTGTTAATTTTGGCCTAGATTATCACCTGTAAAAGCTTTCCCATCACTGAGGTTAAACTGACTGGCCTGTCATTGCTGGGTTTATCCTTATATCTTTTTTGAACAATGATGTAATATTTGCAATTCCAGTCCCTTGGCACTACCCCATAACTAATGCTGATCGGAAAATTATGGCCAGTGTCTCTGCAGTTTCTTCCCTTACTTCCCTCAGCATCCTCAGATACATTCCAACTGGTCTGGTGACTTATCAGCTTTAAGTACATCCAACATTTCTAATAGCTCTTCGTTATCAATTTTTATCCCAATAAGTGTCCCAACCACCTCTTTCACTATCGTTTTGGCAGCACCTTCTTCCTTGGTACAAACAGATACAAAGTACTCATTGAGTACCTTAGCCACAGCTTCTGCCTCCAAGTGTAAATGCCCTTTGTTGTCCCTAAACAGCCCTAGCCTTTAACTCTTTATAGGCTCTCAGAAGAATTTGGATTCCCTTTTATGTTACCTACCAATGTCTGTTCAAATCCCATCTTTGCCTCTCTGTTTTCCAGGTGAGGTGTCAGGTGAGCCACCTGCCCTTGCCCCAACTGAGGCCCTTAAGGGGTGAATTAATGGCCACATAAGGGCCTCCTTCTCTAAAAACCAGCAGCCTTATTGTGGGCAGAGGCCCCTCCTGTTCAAGCTCCATATGCCCAACGAAGGCTCCCTTCACATAAGACCCCAGTCTGAGTGTTCCCCTTAACCTGCCCTCCCAAACTCAGTCTTCTACCCCTTGTCAGGGTTTGCCAGACTGGCCTCAGCAAAACTCCTGAGTTACCTTCTCTTCCAGCCTCATGGCGTCTTTGGAGACTGCCTACAGTCCCAACAGTGGCCACTGCTCCAGGTGGCACTCCTGGGACTAGAGAGCTTTTACCCACTTGATTGGTCACCGGTTCTTGGTGGTGTGACATCCTCCGCAATAAGGACGCAATTCCTACCTATTAAATTAGCTTGGCCTTCCCAAGTCAATGGAGACGGGATCACCCCAACCTCTATGCTGGGGGTCAGGGTCACTGCCTTAATGTAAAATTCAGCACATAGAGTCATAGGCCCAGATTTTCGGTACATGTACGCAGAGTCAGGAAATTTTCTATCTTGCCACACCCACTTTGGGAAAAAGTACTCTGAATAATGGGATCTTAATTTTGGTGTGGGGGGAGGCTGTGAGTAAATGCTAAAGTCGAACCCACCACCCCCAGAAACATTTCAGAGGCAGCCATAGGATTGCCGAGTGCCAAAGTGGGTTGGTTAAGAGGCCTGCCTCGGTGCTCTGGGATTTCGTGCCAGTGTGTGGTTGAACCTTCTAGCCCTTACCCCTCATTCTTCCACTCCCTGCCCCCATCCACACCTAATGACCCTTCATATCGTCCAAGCCAATCTATTCCACTCTACTCACCCCCCATGCAACTTCTTAGCCTCCACGCCAACCTATGTCCCCTTATAGCTGCTATGCCAATTTGGTGCCAGCTCATGTCAATACAATGCACCTCACCTACCACCCTTTGCCCTTACGTCCTCGAACTCACCCAGTATCCACCATAGGCAGACCTCAGGAGCCATACTGAGATGAAATAAAATAAAGTATCTTTTACAGACTTCACTAGGGTCAGAATTTTATCTTCAGCGTGCAGGCGCATGTCCGACATGCCCGAACATAATATGATGCGCGATGACCACATGAGTGGGCATGCACCCCAACGTCATTGTGCACTCACACGATATTTGTTCGGCGGGCACATGCCGGAGTTGGTTGCGTGCCTGCCGATAATTGAAAGGCCTATTAAGGCCATTAAGAAGGTAATTAACATGAAATTTAGACTGCCCGTCCAACTAATGGTTGGCGGGCAGGCGAAAAGGCCAAGCAGCCTTTACATTTTTTAAGAAACCTCTCCACGAGCAGGATGAAGCTTCCTAAAGCTAATACAAGTTACGTAAGAACTTTACTTTGAATTTAAAAACATGTTCCAACTCACGTGACACAGTCACATTATTAATTTTTTTAAAAAGCGCTTCAATCTGACTGAGGCAGCTCTGTGCCTCAGGGAGATTGAAGCGATCTTTTGCGCACATGTACGAACTGCGCACCAAGCCCGCTCTCCCTCCACCCCCCAACCTGCACAGGCAGTGCTCAACGCTGCTGCTCATTATCCATGCAGGGCGGGCCTTAATTGACCCACCCGCTCCTGCCAAGCCCGCCCAACGAGGGAAAAATTCTGGCCTATATAAAAAACACCCTCATTGATAAAAGCCCATAAAATACAATTAAATCCACTGAAGTACTTAATCCCTCATAAAAACAAACATTTGTGTTCATAGGCCTACCTCTTAGAGCTGTCAACCAAACTGTGAAGTTACAGCACCCCACTGTGATAATGATAGGTTGTGGAAGCAGTCAATTATAGCCCTTAGAGTTATGTTAACAAACAGCTTTGAAACTTCAAGCATCATTTTTCTCACAACTCATTTGACAATTCCACAGACCTTATCCGTCTTTTATGAACATTCTGCGTATTCGTAAAAATCGTAAGTCACTTACTGCAGGACATGAACCTCACTCCAGTGAAAATTGGATCTGTTTGAACTCATCATTGAGCACAAATGGTGCTCTTGTTTCCCCAATGTGTGAGTCATGTCCTGCCCCCTTTCCCCTACTGGCTGAAATAGGATCTGTTGGAAATGGGGGTGGGATTTCCAAATCAGGAGTACTGGTGCCATTTTGCATAAGGTGTTCAGTCTCCACAAAAATCCAGCTCATAGAATCATTATGAAACAAAAGTGGGCTATTCAGCCAGTCAAGTTTGTGATGGCTCCAATCCATAGGCGCTCTTTCTATGTTATTAGTATCGATATATACCATAACTCACTTTCTCCTACAGGATATTCTGCATCCTTTCCGAGGTGTCTTTTAACCTGGCACCAAAGAGGCAAGGCATCATACGAGATTCACAACGACAGTTGTAGAAACAATGCAATCTTCTATAGGAGCTGCATTTCTACTGTGCTATTCCTGCCTGTGCAGTCCCTTACCCATTGGTGCCACTGGTCTAGACTGTATTCCTTCATTGTGTTGACACTCCTAGCAGACTCCAAAGCTGTGTACCGATTTGAGAGTAACACTTATCTCACAGACTCGTATCTCTGCCTCTTCATTCACCTCCTATCCTGCGTGTGGGCTGGCCACCTCCTAGAACAATAGATCCAGAAAAGTCTAATCCTCCCTGATGCTTTGCAGTGACTCCAGCTGCCCCTCAAGCTTGGAAATCCTGAGATCAACCTCAGGATGGAGATACTTCCTACACAGGTGGTTCCCCCAAGTCACACCAAATGTCTTGAAGTTCCCACTTGGCTCAGGAATTGCACCAGTGGTTTCATGTGAAAATAATGAAACCAAACCGCTATGATTTCTTAACTGTAACCAAATAGACTTAGATTCAGTCCTTCACCCCTCAAGGCATTGGGCGGAATCATCCCAGATTTGCATGATGTGCGGTAGCGGGCAGCCGTGATGATGGGTTTTCAAGCCGTATTGCCCAAACCCACCTCGTTATTTATGCATTCCCGGCAAACACACCGTTTCCATGGCAGGTGGGCTCTCATTCACCCGCCAACTATCACCCTGTCGCTGTATCAGGCCAGCTACCATGTTTAAAGTCCAGTCAACAGCACAACGCTCATTGCTTCCAGCTCACCACTGCTGCACAGAAGACATGCCAGCAAAGGAAAAAAGACCACAACCCCCAATTCAATGACAGGTCCCTCGAGCAACAGCTAGATGCCGTGGAGGCCCATGGGGATGTCCTGTACCCCAGCTCTGGCCACAGGATGGGCAACAATGTGACCAATCCAACTTGGGAGGCAGTGGCAGCGGTGGTCAGTGCCAACACCTTCAGAAGAGGACAGCCATCCAGTGCCGCTAGAGGATGAATGATCTCCTCCGTTCCACCAGTGTAAGTCACTCTACTCATCATTCTCAACTCACACACTCACAAACCCATCACACACACACAAGGCCCTCACTCACTGCCAGTTCAAGGGACAACACCATTCACTCTCTCACATTCACCGTCATTGTCCTTAGCACATTCGTGGGACCTCTCAATCCCCACACAGGCCAAATAATACTTGTCATCTGGGCTGGCAGGCATCCTGCTTACACATTCTCCATGTCTATCTGTGCAGGACCAGCTGGCACGCAAAAAGAGGGAGAAGTCGCAGACCAGTGGCACAATGCCCGAAATCAAGGTCCTCACGGAGTTTGAAAACAGAGCCATCCAGCTGGCCAGCCATGATCTGTACGGGTCCTGTGCTGACGGTGAGGTCGGTGCTGCTCTACCATACAAGGATCCAGCAGTGCAACATTCATCAGACAACCATGCCATGAGCGACGTGTCCTGTTTCACAGGCCACTGTCAAACTAATTATCTCCCCTTGCGTTCTCATGCACAACTGTCAAACAGCCGACAGAGTCCATGACCCAGGGCCTTCAGGCAAGCCCCAAAGAAACCTCCGGAGAGGAAACTGGAGGCACCCTCCCTGAAGTCCCGTCACAGCGCGCTCACCCACACCCTCCATAGCGCAGAGACGCACACCTTAGCAGGACCTAGCTTTAGAGTAGCCCTGGGATCACAATCTGGTGAGCACATCGCACAGCAGGCAGCAGCAGGGACTTCACAGGTGTCCAGCACTCGGAGGACTGCTGGAGGCCAGAATATTGCTGAGCCCAAGTCAGATGATGAGCCTCTGGAGTCAGTCATATCACAGTTGCTAGAGCTGCAAAGGCAAGCTCGGGAACATCGGGAAGGCATGTCCGTTGCACTCCTCAGATTGCAAGGCACGATGGAGGAGTCCGTCCACCTTCAGGCTGTGGTGATAGCGCAGGCATGCCAATGCACTGAGGTCAACACTGGTAGGATGGCAGCCGCCATGGAGACCTTGGTCCAGGACTTAATTCCTGCACTGCTGTGCGGGCTCAGCTCCATCACTGATGCCATAGTTGCCCTCCAACAGTGTGTACGAGAGAGGGGTGCCAGGCAGCTCGATCTCACTCCAGCTATCCCTGCTTCTCAAGGAGTCAGCCTGGGGCCCGCAGGCATCCATAGGGAAGAGGATCAGCAGGTGCACACTCCAGGCCCATCTATCCAGGTGAGTGTCTGGCCAATCTGCCTCTCCTCTTCCAGCTCCAGCTGGAGCAGCTCCAGCTTCACAGCTTGAGAAGGGTGCCACTGCCACACAGCATGACCCTAAAAGAAGGCCAAGGCCCTCAATGTCTTGGCCCTCCAGAGGACGTCTGCCAAAGTGATTACAGATAGGGCATCGCAGTCAGCAGACTGCCTCCACTCCACTGTGGATGTCCGGGGAGCAACAAGACATAGCGGCAGAGTTAGGAAAGTTAAGGAGAATTACTTGCACAACCTGGGCATGGGTATCAATCACTTGTACATACTGTTCACTATTGTCAATAAACTCTCAAGAATACCTCCCCACCTATAGCTCCTGGTTCTGATGAGCAGTGTTCTTGTCACTCAGATGTGAAAGCTTTTTGCACAAAATAAAGGCAAGTGTCTCAGCCCATGGCTTCTTCCTTGTGCTCTATGCAGCCTTCAGTCCAAAGCGATGGTCCGGCCTCAAACTCCCTGGACACATTACTGATGCCTGCACCTCGATGGTGCTGGTCATTGTTGCCAGAATGCCATGGGCAGGTGTCGCAGAGTTGTCTCATACTGTCGATGTGCTCTCAGCTCCCATCTCTTCAGCATCTGTGACCAGTGATGCTGTGTTCCAGCTCCTGGAGAGCTCGGGTGGTGAAGGCAGACAAAGCATCAGAACTTCTAAAGTTTCATGGCTGCGTCTCTATGATATGACCCTGATCACGGAGCGCAAGCAAGCTGCCCTCAGCCAGACAGAAGTCAGACATTCTCAGGAGAGGCTATGTGAAGATTTATTGAGCTTCCTCACTGCATGTCGTCATCATCCTGAGCGACTATTAGGGCTTCCACTGCATTTCCAAGACAGGAGCATTCTCACAGAGGGTATTCGCCCTGCCATAAGCCAGACTGGAGTCATATGTTCCCAAATGCAATGTGAGGATCTATCGGTCACCTCACTGTGTGTCTTCATCATCATGCACAAATCAAGCAGCTATGAGGGTCTCCCAAGCGCGCCTGCCTCATCCAGCCAGTGCAAGGGCCTCATTTCTGTCATCATCGCCTCCAAGGACCTCCTCTGCCTCATCCCTCTCAGCATCCTCCTCTTTGGAGGAGACATGCAGCTCCTCTATCTCTTCCTTAGCCAGCTCATCTCCCCATTGCAGCGCCAAGTTGTAAAGGGCGCAGCAGACGATGATGCGTGACATCCTCTGCAGACTGTATCCAGGGCTCCACCAGACCAGTCCAGGCACTGGAACCTCATCTTCAGCATCCCGATGATCTGCTCCACCAAGTTGCATACTGCAGCATGAGCCTCATTATAGTGTCACTCTGCTGCAGTCTGAGGCCACTGCACGGGTGTCATCAGCCACGGCCTCTGCGGGTAGCCCTTGTCTCCGAGGAGCCAACCCTGCAGCTTCTGTGGACCCTGGAAGACTCCAAGGATCTGTAACCGACTGAGGATGTAGGCGTCGTGTGCATTCCCTGGAAACAATGCGCACACCTGCAGGATGCATTTCTGGTGGTTGCATACCAGCTGCACATTCAGTGAGTAGAATCCCTTGCAGTTGATGTAGTCCATTGTGTGTAGTGGTGGAGACCAGAGCGCCATGAGTGTAGTCAATCACACCCTGTACCTGTGGGAATCCCAAGATCCAGGCGAATCCAATGGCCCTTGCATCCTGGCTGTCCTGGTCCCGGGCAAAATGCACAAAGTTGTGTGTCATGGAGAAGATGGCATCAGTGACCTCATGGATGCATTTGTGGGTGGAGGCTTGTGATATCCCACAGAGGTCACCTGTGGAGTCCCGAAAGGAGCCACTGGTATAGAAATTAAGCGCCACAGTCTCTTTCACAGCCACTAGCCATGGATGCCCTCCATGTCCCTTGGCATCAAGTCCTGCAGTAAATGGCAGATGTGAGCCATCAGCTCCCTTGACATGGGCAGTCATCGGCAACACTGGCTGTCGGTCATCTGCAGGAATAACAGGCGGCTTCTATAGACCCTGGGTGTCGCTAGGCCCCGACCAGCCACAGCTCACTGTCGCTCCTGGGCAGCATATGCAGGAGCCCCTGCAGCTCCTTCTTCCTGAGGTTGCTGCTCCTGCCTTTGCATGGCCTCAACCGTTCTCTCTTCCACCTTTTCCATTCTCTGTAGGCCATCGGGCATACAGCTAGGTCACTGGGCTCCATGCTCCTGATGTGGTCCACTTGCGGCGTGAAAGAGAGAGAGAGACGTAGTTAGCATGGCTGTACCTAGCACCTTTCTTGGCCCTGTGTGACAGCCCCTTATGGCTTCCTGGTTGCCCTGTTAGCCTGCGACATGGGGGAGACTGCACCTAACTGGGATACTGAGATTGCAAGAGGCTGTGAGCACCT
Source organism: Carcharodon carcharias (assembly GCF_017639515.1). Taxonomy (NCBI): domain Eukaryota; kingdom Metazoa; phylum Chordata; class Chondrichthyes; order Lamniformes; family Lamnidae; genus Carcharodon; species Carcharodon carcharias. Next base: position 167,695,771 of record NC_054470.1, read on the forward strand.
CCAGCAATGACTGCTACATGGCCAGTGTTGGCGAGGAGATTGTACAAAGTGTGCATGCTCCGCGGTCATGTAAAGTGGTCGCGGTCTCGCTGTCTGTGCCGGGGTGGGGTGGGGGAGGGGGGCGGGGGTGTTGGGGGGGTTGGTGCATTGGGGTAGTGGTAAAGCCTGGAGCACTTGGTGGCACTTTGGTTCCTCCGCATTGCTGGCGTGGGTGGGCAGGCGAGGAGCCTGACCCCAATACTATCGCTGGGGCTGCGCCTGAACTGTCTCAGTTGCAGAGCGATGATCAGTTTACACAGGTGTCCCTACTGCGTGGCCACTTCCCTCGCCTACCCTGCCCCCGCCTTGATTTCTTGCTGTGGGATCCAACACCAGGGTAGCAGTTGCCCCCCCCCCATGACAACAGCCGCCTCCAAGGCTGGGCAGCAGTTGCTACCGGACACCATCCCCGACAACAGTCACCTCCGTGGCAGGGCGGCATTTCATCTCAGCCCCCCAGCGCCCCTGAAGCCTGCAAAGCAACAGGCGACTCTGGCAAGCTCTGCAGAACGATACTGTTCACTCACCTCCAGAACCCCCAAAGTGAAGGCTGCCAAGTGCACATCGCCTGTGAGCTGTTCTGAAGCATGTCGACGTGCTTTCCTGCTGATGCGGATGGACGATCTTGCCGGGGTCCAAGAGCCTGGTGAGCTGGCCTTTTAATGATATGCTGATGTATTACAATGAGCTCCCCAGTGAACATTGGTGGGAAACACAGCCCACCTTTGGCAGGCTGAGCGGACAATCGCAACCTGCCTTCCCACCGTTATGAAATCGATTGCATTATACTGTCTGTGCATGCCACCTATCAAGACTGCTGCCAGCAGGCATGAAAAATACTGCCATTGTCTCTCTCTCTAGCAGTTTTACAGTGAACCCTTCTCCTTTCCTTCCTTCCCTATCTTTCCTGAACACCTTGGACTGGATTTTCCCATCCCAACCCAGGGCCGACCAATATTAAAAATGGTGGACGTGACCTGATTCTGGGAAAGCCTCCCCATTCCCTTTGGCAGCAGTTTTGAATAGTGCAGGATAAGGGCGCGGGTTACAAATCATATGCAGCTATCCCATTTTTGGCACTCCATTGCGGAGGTGAGCATTTCAAGCTCTTCATCATTTTGATAGAACTTTTGGAGGCACGTGTTTATCACCGACTCAGAGGTGTCTTGAAACATGGGGGACCCTGCATTTGACAGTTCAAAAGGTTTTAACAACTTCACATTTCATAATGAAATGCTGTATAAGTGTGAGAATGGATTCTTTTTATATTTTGGGGAATATTATGTTATTCTGTAAAGAAAGGTGGGTGTCTGGGTTTGCATGATTTAATTAAGCTGGGCAGGAGTTTGATAGGAGTCAGGTTGTCTGGGGGTTTGGAAACATGAAAAGGATAGAGGTGTTAACTTTGAGGAACAAGTAAATAGGTTAGATCTAACATTTGCATTTCTAGATAAGTTGAAAGTTCATTTGAATATCAAAGGGGAGTCAGAGGTAAAAAGGAAAATGTTTGCATCTTGCAGAAGTTCATAGGTAAACAGTATGGATATGATATTTTATTGAGCCAAAGCAAAGACAAGATGGAAACATGAACGATCTTATATTTGGAAGGGTTTGAGTTTCAAAGGGGTATGAAATCAATGAGACTGAGATGAATGGAGGAGAAAAAGTATATTAGAGTTACTGTGGATAGCTGCTGAGCTGAAGAGAGAGCTAGAGATGGCTGGAGATAGCTGGAACTGTTTCAGCTGTTGAGATAGCTAGAACTGTTTGAGCTGTTGAGATAGCTGGAACTGTTTGAGCTGTTGAGATAGCTGGAACTGTTTGAGCTGTTGAGATAGCTGGAGCACGTAGGTGGATGAGGATGTAATTTGAATCACCCATCCAGTCAAGCCAGAAAAGTTTTGGGCTACAGCAAGCAGTTTTATTCTGAAGTGAATTTGACCGCAGAGTGGATAAGGGTAAAGGCCATGTGGTACACCTTCAGTGAAGCTGAGGCAGTTTGTCTTGTGTAATGTTACTGGATTTCATAATTAACATCTATAAGCAAGTGTTAGGAAATAGAGATAGTTTAAGTAAGTTATACTGGTACTTGTAGGTGTTAGGAATGAGTTTTAGCTTTAAAGTTAAAAGTTTGATTTGTATTTATGTGTGTTAAGAAAGGTCAAATGGAGTTTTAGTTTCACTTTAAAAAGGTGCTTGCATTTCTAAAGAGAGTTTATGACTTAAGAAGTTAAATAAACAAGGGTAGAAGAAATTGGACTGTTGCCTAGCAATAGGAGCCCAGAGGGGCAGGTCCCTCCCACAGACACACAGAAGAAGAAAGACAACAGTTTGTTTTGGAAGCTGTTGGAGTTTGATTGGATTGAAGACAGCTGTGACACAGAAGTAACCTGGAAGTGGACAGATAGCCAGTGCCAAGCTAAAGAAAAAATCCAAAAATCCAGGGGAGTGGAGAGAAGACAGTTCAAAGTAAAACTTCCAATCAAAGGAAGGACAGGAACCTGGAAAAGTTCCTGTTAAGTGAAGTTAAGACTGAGGGGCAGGAAGAAAGGCTCTAACCTCCAAATTTAAACTTTCAAGCTGCAGAAAGCAGATTTAAAGTGAGAATAGGTTGCAAGAGGCAAGGAAGTCCAAAGAGATAGCTGAAGGTCTGTAACTCTTGGCTATAGGCATGTGTGTACTGTCGACAGCTAAATCAGTGAGAGAGAAAGAGAGAGTGTGGAAGACAGCTTGAATGCACGTGGTGACACAGGGAAGAGGAATCTCAGAAGGAGAGTTCGAAACCCTGGAGAAAAACCCTTGCAGAAGGCATCTGAGAGAAAGCATTGGTTTGGGAGAAAACCCCAAGGCAAATTCTTGGAGAGTGGAGATTGAAAACCCTCATGTGAAAGATTGAGTTCAGTGAGAGTGGTTGGCTCACAGTGTAACAGGTGGGGGGAGTTGATGAGAGATCCATAGCACCTGGTTATGGTGGCATCTGTCAATTGGTTTCAGAGTGTGCTGTGTCTGACCATAGAGTGCCTATTATTTTACATGGACTGTGAACTTACTGTGAACGTTATAGTATAAGAAAGCTTTTGTAATTTGTGTTATTCTTTCAAATCTGTATATATCTGTAAACGTTGTGGGTGAAGGAGTATTGTAATATAGCTCATCGTTTCTTGTTGATTAAATGTTTTATTCTTTTGTTAAAGTTCATCAGCGGACTCCTGTGACTCTATTCAGTAGCTACTCTCCATGTATTTAAACAAACAAATAAAAGCTAGGATCTGTCAAGCTAGGTTCCACTCTGGGATCAGGCTTGTCCAGAGGTAACCTCAGCTGGGATCATAAAAAAGTGTTGCCTGGAAGATGTTTACTTTGGGGGAATGTTTTGTAAGACTAACCTTAATTGTGTAATTGTAATGTTGTGTTCTTAAGTTTTCTTTTTTTTGTTCATAAAACTTTAACATTTGTTATGACCGATGCAGTTGGTAAAGCAGAGTTATTTAAAAATCCCAGAGGGAAACTTTAAACAACTGTCATAACCTATAATTTTAAGTGTTATGTTTGAGATGTGACTCTAAATTCAGGAATCAGACCACCAGTTCTCGAGGTTTTACATTAACTGAGTGAAGCATTTTATCAATTTACACAGTTTAAAAATTTATATGTACATGGCTACAAATTACTATTATCATAACTTTTAACAAATTCCCAAACAAACCTCCATTAAGGCTACAGTAACCCATAGACTTAACTAAACACCAGGCAAAGCATTTTCACCTTGTAAATTCAAAATGAGGTTCTTTCATTTGGTTCCTGTGGAGCCAGTTGGAGGCTTGCAGCTGCCTTTTGATCTCACACTACCTCCGCTCTGCACACCCGAAAACTACTGAAGTTATACCTACCAGCCCCATTGAATGTTAATTCTCATTGTATCAACAACCTCTGAACTAAACCTCTATAACAATAAAACCCCTTTCATAGTACCAATTTTATTAATTATATAAACATACTGCTTGGTAGCTGCCAGAAAGGCATCAGTTTCCATCTCACTTCTTGAATGCTATATTCAAAAAAATGCAAATGCACGCTATCACTCTTATATATCAAAACTAGTACACATCAAAGCACCCAGGCTAGCTGGCTTTAATCCAGTTAAGACATGCCTGCCAACTAAATCTCTATTTTAAAAGAAAAATATTTTCCAAAATATTATATACATTAATAACTTCATGACACTTTCAATTTTTAAAATCCCAAAAGTTTTACTCTACCCCTGACTGCTAAGATCGGTACATCTTCTTCTCAGTTTCAGAATAAAAAAGTTGCGTCCCATACGCCAACTTTCCCTCTAGGATTTGGTTTGCACACCTATTAACACTGGCTGTGGTCATAACAATAAGTTATATAAGTTTTTAATACAGTAATTGATGATAGGGCTTTGTTTTGAAAAGGTAACTGACCGTAAACTGACTAACATTGTTAAAGTGGAAAAGTTTTCAGATGCATTAAAGCATATTATCCACTGACTAAAAGTTCTGTATGGAACAATATTGAAATTCAATTTGATTGTGTCAATAATCCCTTTTGATTTAATCTTTTCATTGAATTTCAGGACAGACATCTGTCTCCCTGCATGTTTGAAGCCAATGGGCAGGGGTTGGGTAGGGTGGGGTGGGGGTGGGGGTGGGGGGGGGCGGTGGTGTGGGGGATGACGGTGGGGAAGGGGGTGCAGTGTAGCTGTAAAATTACCTGGCACCTTTCTGCCACCATTCTGTGGGCCCGACCTGCCCACAATTTTGACCTGCTCTCCCACAACTCAGTTGAGGCCCTTAAGTGTCCATTTAATGAAAATATATCATGACCTCCATGTTTATTGAGTGTAAAGGTCTTTAATTTAACTTATTCTGCCATTGTTTGGGGAGAAAGTAGCAGCTGGTAGGGAAGCTAAGTTACTCCACTACACAATTTTGTGTCTGTTAAAAAATAAATTTCTTGTCCAATTATGCTATATATCAAATTATGCTGTTTAGAATATGAATTTAATGGTAACTAAAAATGATGTTTTTGACAGGCTACAGGATCAGTTTGTGGAAGCAGTTACTGAACAGCTTTCTGCAATGGACAAATGCATTCAGCAATATACAAAAGGAAAATCTGTCCCAAAGCCGCAAGCATACCACTTTGAATTGCCAGAGAAAACTACTCTTACTACAGTAATATACCCTGCTGGGATCAATGATGAGACTCTGGAACCGCAACGAAAAGTATGGTTGGAGTCCAAGTCACTTTTTCTTGTCTGTCCATGAATTACTAAATATGTAAAGCACCAATTTCTTTTGTCAATTTTGGGTTGATGCTCAATTTTTTTAAATGGCACAACGTGTCTTTTCACAGTGTTTTTGTTGGTTGCTGATAAACAACGTGATTTGGCATGATGGTGTCTCCCAAAAAAAAATCCAAGGGACCCAAAATAACTAAGCATAATGTGATATCTGCCCAATATTCAATAACATTCTTGGAAGCAGTGAAAATGCTCATTTCTGAGTGACCATAAAACACTTCCAAAATTACTTCTTTCTAATCTTGCCTCTCTTACACTTCACATATCGTGGATCGGTCACCTATCCAAATAAGAATCCACAAGACATTTTGAGGAAGAATCACTGCACTCACTGTTCTTGCATTAGATATCAATCTCCCAACATCTATCCTCCGTTTGTCTGCCCTGCTATCAACTGTAAGTAACTGTCTTGCTTGGAGGGAAGAGGAGAATATGTTGATTGCAAGAGGGAATGACTGGTGATTAAGGTTTGGAACGTCTGTGGCAGACTCATTGTAGTTACACTAAAGCCAGGGAGGTCCACAGTACTGTTGACAATTCACTGGTTTTACTTACTGAATCTTCCCAGGGTTTATAAGGTTAGGTTAAAAGTGTAGGTTCCATAAACTTGGTGTATTTCCTTAAGTTTAGAAGATTGGGGGCAAACTGAACGAGGCTTTTAACTTTTGAAAAGGCTTTGATACGATAGGAGATAGAGGGCATAGCTGAGGTATTAAATTAATACTTTGCATCTGTCTTTGCCAAGGAAGAAAATGCTACCCAGGGCATGTGAAAGAGGAGCTAATTAAGATACTAGATGGCTTTAAAATCGATAAGGAGAAGGTATGAGATAGGCTATCTATATTTAAAGTTGATAAGGCATCAGGACCAGATGTGATGCATCCAAGGATACTGAGGAAAGTGAGCATGGAAATTGCAGAGGTACTGGCCTTCATTTTTCAGACTTCCTTAGACTCAACGGTGGTGCCAGAGAACTGGAGAGTTACAAACATTACACCTTTGTTCAAAAAAGGATGTAACGATAAGCCTAGCAACAACAAGCCCGTCAGTTTAACTTCAGTGGTTAGTAAGCTGTTAGAAACCAAAATTTGGGACAAAATTAATAGTCACATGGACAAATGCAGGTTAATTTTCCTAAGGAAAAATCATGTTGAACTAACTTGTGGAATTTTTTGAAGAAGTAACAGAAAGGGTTGGTGAGGATAATGCTGTTGATGTGGTGTACATGGACTTCCAAAAGGCATTTGATGCAGTGCTGCACAATACACTTGTGAGCAAAGTTATAGCTCATGGAATGAAAGGGACAATTGCAATATGCATGTAGCATTCATAACAAAACAAATTAGTTGATAGCGCACTTTGAAGTAAATAAATATGATCCGATAGCCATTACAGAGACCTGGCTTCAAGATGACAAGTATTGGGTCCTGAATATTGAGGGGTATATGACCTTCAAGAAGAATAGGAAGCTAAGTAAAGGTAGAAAGGTTGCACTGTTAATCAAGGATGGCATTGGTTCAGGAGATCAGGATGTAGAATCAGTTTGGGTGGAGATGAGGAATAATAGGGGAAAGAAGTCACCAGCGGGAATAGTCTACAGGCCCCCTAACAGTAACCGCAATGTAGGACAAAGTATACAAGAAGAAATATTGGGTGTTTGTGATAAAGAGATCGCAATAATCATGGGTGACTTTAACCTACATACAAACTGGAAAAATCAGATTGGCAGTGGTAAGCTGGATGAGGAGTTCAGAGGCTGCTTTCAAGATAGTTTCTTTGAGCAGCATGTTCTGGAACCAGCCAGAAAGCAGGTTATATTAGACTTGGTATTGCGTAATGTACAGGATTAATTAATGACCTCAGAGTAAAGGCACCCCAAAGTAGCAGCGACACAATATGATTAAATTTTACATCCAGTTTGAAAGGGAGAAGAATGGGTCTAAGACTAGTATTTTAAATTTAAATAAGGGCAACTACCTGGGCATGAAAGCTGAGCTAGCTGAGATGAACTGGGATACTAGGCTAAGGGATAGATCAATAGAGGAGCAATGGCGGACATTTAAGGGGATACTTCAGAATACTCAGAATAAGCCTATTCCTACTATGAAGAAAACTTCTAAGGGGAGGACCAACCATCTATGGTTAACTAAAGAAGTTAGGGAAAGCATAAAACTTAAGGATAAAGCATATAAAATTCCCCTCCAATCCATGCACCATCCTGACTTGGAAATATATCGCCGTTCCTTCACTGTTGCTGGGTCAAAATCAAGGAACACTTCCTAACAGCACTGTGGGTGGGCAATAAATGCTGGCCTAGCCAGTGATGCCCACATCCAGTAAATTAATAAAAAAATATAGGGCACAGATTTAAATAATTGGCAAAAGAAGCAAAACGGATATGAGAAAAATCTTTTTCACGCAGTGAGTGGTTGGAGTCTGGGATGCACTGCCTGAGTGTGTTGTGGGTGGGCAAGTTCAACTGAGGCATTCAAAAGGGAATTAGACTTCTTTGAAAAGGAAGAATGTACAGGAAGGTGAGAAGTCAGTGAAATGGTACTTTGTGAAATGCTCATTCGGAGAGACGGTGCAATTACAATGAGCTAAATGGCCTCCTTCTGCGTGAAAATTCCATGATCTTGTGAGGATAGATGCAGAGAAATTATTTCCTCTGGTGACAGAACCATGAACAAGGGATCTGAGTAACCTTATATGTGAATCACAGAAAGTTAACCTGCATGTACAGCGAGCAATTAGGAAAGTAATTGAGGTGATAGTCTGTTGCAAAGTGATTGGAGAAAGAGCAAAGAAATCTCTGCAATTATATAGGGCCTTACTGAGACCACATCTGGTATATTGTGTGTAGTTTTGGTCTCCCTTTCCAAGGAAGGAAGCTGTTCATTATTCTGTCATTAATACTCACTCTGGACCAATGCTTTGTTTATTTACTACAACCATTCCCACTCCCTTTGCCTCTTGTTCCATAACATCTTTGTTATTTAATCTCTCCCACCCTCTAACCTATCCCAGAGCTTCTGTTTTGTTCTCTCTCCTCCCCTTCACTTTCAACAGCAACAAATCCATCACATCCCTACATCCCTTCAATTTCAAAGAGCCCTGTTCGATTCGAAATGCTAACTCTGTTTCTCTCTCGATAGATGCTGCCGGGGCATTTACAGGATGGTGACCTATAACTAGTAGAGTGCCACAGGGATCAGTGCTCGGGCCACAATTATTTACAATACATATTAATGACTTGGATGAGGGAAGTGAATGTACTATCGCCAAGTTTGTGGATGACACGAAGAGTCTACAGGGGGATGTAGATGGGTTAAGTGAATGAGCAAAAACTTGACAGGTGGCATATAATGTGGGAAGATGTGAGGTTATGCACTTTGGCAGGAAGAATAGAGGAACTGAGTATTATTTAAATGGAGAAAGGCTGCTGAAAGCTGTAGCACAGAGGGATTTGGAAGTCCTCGTGCATGAATCACAAAAAAGCTAGCATACAAGTTCAGCAGGTAATAGGGAAGGCAAATTGAATGTTGGCCTTTATTTCAAAGGGAATGGAGAATACAAATAGGGAAGTCTTGCTAAAACATACAAGGCGCTAGTTAGACCACACCTCGAATTCTGTGAACAATTTTGGTCCCCTTATCTAAGGAAAGATATATTGGGATTGGAGGCAGTCCAGAGAAGGTTCACTAGGTTGATCCCGGGTATGGAGGGATTTTCTTATGAGGAGAGGTTGAGTAAGTTGGGCCTATACTCATTGGAGTTTAGAAGAATGAGAGGCAACCCTATTGAAACATATGGGGCAGAATTTTGCCCTTGTCGGGTGGGCTCGGCAGTGACGGTCGGGAAGCCGACCCCCGCCCACGATTGGGGCCAATTAAGGCCCACCTAGCGTGACTGCCGGCTGGACAGCCTCCGAGAAGGGGTGGACAGGGACCTGTTGTCCGTCAGGTCCAATGGCGACCCGGCGGCCAGTTTCAACACGGTGCCGGCAGCCCCAGGGAGGCTGCCCATGTCGGAGTTGCAGCAGTGACATGGCTGCAGACGAGGATGCAGAGGCCAGGTGGGAGGGGAGGTCAGCTGCCACCCCCCCTCCCCCATTTTCCAACGAGTGCCTCGTCGCCCTCCTGGAGGAGGTGGCTGCCAGAAGGGACACGTTTGTCCCTTTAGAGATGGGAGGAGGAGGCCACCACACCTCACCAAGAGGGCATGGGAGGAGATGGCAGCCAGGTGAGCAGCCATGATGTGGCGTGGCGCACATGGATGCAGTACAGGAAGTGCTTCCTCTGCTGCGCTCAGGAAAGCTGAGTACTGTGTTGACATGGGTCAATGTGTTGAATTGTTTTGGGCTGGCCATCCCCCAGTGGAGCTCAGGGGTGTAAGAGTCTGAGTGCCAACTGTCAATCACGCCAGAGGTGGCCAAGGGGCTGAGTGAGCTCAGGCTGCTTTGACTGAGTGCCTTGCGGCTCGAGGGCCACCACTCGGATCTGCCCTGTAAGGTGCTCCTCAGCTGGAGTTGGCCAGGCTGCAATGGACCTGCAGGTAGAGAGTGGACTAATCAATGCTCCTCTGCCCTTTCAGGAAGACGTCCCATAACAATATTGTAAGGTCACAGACTGGCGGAGGACCCCCACACCAGGGGGTCCTGGGTGCTATGTCTAGGTTCTCCGCCCTCACTGGCACCGGCATTGGAGACAACCTGCTGACTCTGCTGTCCTGTTGGCCTTGATGACCTTGGCATTTGTTCTATGGCCAGGGTGTCTCACCAGGGTGCCTGATAGTGTCATGTCTTAAAAATAATGAAATGACTTTCTTCTCCCTTAGATGTGCCACCAAGCAGCGAAACACATTACCTCCACGAGCTACCCCTTACCCCTGAGGACCATCATGCTCCCCAAGCACCTGTGTCACACCCACTCTCTGAACCAGGCACTAGCGCAGATACCAGCACCTTAGTGAGCATTAGTTCGGTGTCTAGTATCTTGGTGCACATTGGTAAGGGCACCACATTCTCTTGAATGCAGAGGCAAAGAGTGCCCAGGGCGCCAGCAGTTGGAGGACTGCTGGAGACCAGGATGATGTTCATTTGAAAGCATGTGATGAGTCTCTGGAGTCGTCCATTAAGCATGCAGATGCTGGATGTCCAGTGAGATGTGCAGGAGAATCTAAGGGGGTATATGTGCCACGGTCGCCATTGTGAAGGAATCCCTGTGGACCGTGAGCAATGCGTTGATCCTCCTGGCCGAGCACAATGCCTTCTCCATGGAGAGAGTAGCGACTCTCATGGAGACGCTGCTCCAGGAACAGAATCAGGGATTCCTGGGGAGGCACTCGGACCTACAAGCCCTCACACAGCCAATGACCTCAGCTGGTCAGTGTCTGTGTGTGAGAAGGATGGGGCACCCAGTATCCCAGCTAGGTGCCCATCCATCAATGGAGAGCAGGGAGGTCCACAGCAGCCCCATGTTGGCGCACAAGCTGCTTTTCATCTCTGCAGGCTTCTCTCAGGGTGCTTTGTATGATGGCAGCAGCTTCTCTGCCCCTCCATAAGTGACCGTCGCATCTGATGAAGCCGCAGCAACTGGGGAGATGCCAGCTGTGGCACTGGCTGCTCCCTCCCAGGCAGGGCCAGCATGGGCTCCACTGGCTAGAGGGTGAATGCCAAGGTTATCAAGGCCAAGAGGACATCAGGGTCAGCAGGTTGTCTCCAATGCCGGTGCCAGCGAGGGCGGAGCACCTAAACGTAGCACCCGTAACCATAAATTTAAAGAACCTTAAACACAAGAGGGACTGGTCACAGGTGATCTTTTGTTCTCTCATTTTGTTCTTCTTTTCTTAATGGTGTGACCACCAACACCGGATATTGTTCCGTTCAGTACTACATGAGTTCCAACATTAAATTACATTTGCTTTTGTGTTATTGGCCTGAGCATGCTTCATTTATTTTGTAGGTGCCAGGTAGGCCAGTATGTAATGCTGGATGTGGGTGCCTTGAAACTTTATTGCACAGGCACTAAGTCTATTTTGGAGGCCGAGGAAAGGGTCATTTCTGCAATCCAGGATGGAGGCAGCAGCCCTGGCATGAGGTGGTAGTTCTTATTTGGTAGTCTAGCTGAAGGACTCTTGGATCAAAGCCTCCCTGACGATCCTGTCTTCCTGGAGGTTACCAAGGTCTGGCTCCAGGCCCTCAGTGTTCTCCTCATCGTGCTCCTCTTCTGACTCACTGCTGGACTCCTCATCTGGGGCCTATGCTGCTGCGTCAGCATCCTCTTCCTCCAGTGGGTCCCCCCTTGCCTGTGCCAGATTGTGAAGAATGCAGCATGCAACCACTATCAGTGACACCTGCTCTGGGGGGTATTGCAGTGTGCCCCCTGAACGGTCCAAACATCAGAAGTGCACCTTGAAGCCACCGCATGACTTGTGAAGGCATGACTCCTGTTGTACCGCTGCTCGGCCTCTGTCCTTGGATGGCGGAGATGTGTCATGAGCCAGCTTTTCAAGGGATAGCCCTTGTCATGAAGCACCCATCCATCCAGTTGGGCTGGAGCACTGAAGAGACTCGGCACCTGGGAGGGTCTCAGGATGCACGCGTCATGGGAACTGCCAGGGTACCTTGCACAGATTTCCAGAGTCTGCATCTTGTGGTCACACACTATCTGCACGTTCATCAAGTGGAATCCCTTCCTGCTGACCCGCTGGCGCCTTGATGGCCACATGTGTGCAGTCGATGGCACCCTGGACGCAGGGGAACCCAGCAATCGCTGCAACGCCTTTGACTCACTCAACCTGGCTGGCCTCATCCGTACGGAAATGAATGAAAAATCAATACCCGCCTGAACAGAGCTTCTGTCACAAGCTTGACGCAACTGGGAGCCGATTGGGAGACTCTACGCAGATCCCTCACTGAGCCATGGAAAGAGCCAGAGACATAGAAGTTGAGGGCCACTGTGACCTTCAGGGCCACTGGCATGTGACGTCACCCACACAGTCGGAACTGATCTCAGGCCCAATCACCTGACAAATGGAGGTCATGTTCTCCCTGAAGAGATAGAGCCTCCTTTGGCATTGCATGTCAGACATATTGAAGTAGCTGCATCGCTGCCTGTAAACCCTGTCAGCAGGATAGTGGCATCTTCTGTGGCTCCTTCTGCCTTGGACTACCTGCTGGCTCTGCACCTCTTGTTCCTGCACCTCTCCTCCCACAGGTCCCTCCCCTGGAAGCTGCATTGGGACACATGGCCTCCTCTCCCTTCTGCCCCTCTTCTCCTCAGAGGAGGAGGTGCCTGCAGCAGTGACCACAATCCTCAGTTCCAGGGTAAAGGAAGGCTGTCTGATACCTGGAAGGGTCCATGTGCTCAAAATCCTCAGGGGGCATGGAAGACACTAATTAATCCTGAAATGAAGCCTGGAAATGCTAAGAATGAAGCCCCGATCAGAGATTAAGCTGACAAGTACCAATAAGCCACCCGCAACAAGTTATCTCAAAATTCCCCATTACTCACACTGGCAATGCTGCTGGCCCTTCTTATCCCACCCATGGATGAGGTTTTGCAAATTGTGGACTGCCTGCCTGCCCACTTTGACCGTGTGATGAGCGACAAATTGCCATCAGTTAGGTTGTCAAGGGCCTTAACTGGCCTCTTAATTAATGGCGGGTGCAGCTCTGACTCCTGCACACGCCCACAGAGTGAAATATTGCGCTAGTGCGTGATGACGTTGGGATGCTCGCCCGATGTCATCGGACATCATTTTATGTTCGCTCGGGTCGGGTGCACGCCCACCCAACAAGAGGAAAGTTCTGCCCATAAGTTTCTTAGGGGGCTTGACAGGGTAGATGCTGAGAGGTTGTTTCTCCTTGTGGGAAAGTCTAGGACCAGAGGGCACAATCTCAGAGTAAGGGGTAACCCATTTAAGACAGAGATGAGGACGTATTTCTTTTCTCAGAGAGTAGTGAATCTACGGAATTCTTTACCACAGAGGGCTGTAGAAGCTGGGTTGTTAAGCGTATTCAAGGCTGATAGACAGATTTTTAATCAATAAGGGAACCGAAGGTTATGGGGAAAGGGCAGGAAAGTGAAATTGTGGATTATCAGATCAACCATGATCTCACTGAATGGTGGAGCAGACTCGATGGGCCGAATGTTCTACTTCTGCCCCTACGTCTTTTGATCTTATAAACCTGAGTTTTTCCAGCACTTTCTGTTTTTCCTTCCAGATTTCCAACATTATTTTGCTTTTATTTATGGATATACTTGCCCTGGAAAGAACTCAAAAGGGTCGCTAGACTGATCCCTGGGATGAGGACATTGTCTTTGAGGAGAGATTGAGTAGACTGGGATATAACCCCTTGAATTTAAAAGAATGAAAGAGGATATCTTTGAAACACATATCAAATTCTTAAAGAGCTTAAAAGGGTCGATGCTGGAAGCATATGTCACCTGGCTGGGGATTCTAGAACTGGGATCACAGTCTCAGCACAAGACATCAGCCATTTAGGCTGAAATGAAGTAAAACTTTTCAGTCAGGAGTTTGTCGATCTTTGTAGTTCTCTACCCAATAGAGCTGTGGATGATCAATTATTGAACATAATCAAGAGAAAGATCAATAGATTTTAGGATTCTTAGCAAATTGGACAATCTGGGTATGGTGTGGGAAGACAGAAATGAGGTAAGTCAGCTGTGATCACATGGTGTGGTTAAGTAAGCTCAAAAGGATAAATGGCCAAACCCTGTTTCTATTTATGTTCTTATATCCTATATAATATTTTAAAATTATAGTTAAGTCATTCAGGAATGAGATTAGGAAGCACTTTTTCGTACAAAGGGTAGCAGAAATCTGGAACTCTTCCTCCCAGAGAGCAGTGGATTCTGGGGCAATCACGTTTTCAAGACAGGCGCATACATTTCTGATTAGTAAACATTTCAAGGCACATGAGCAAAGGCTGAAGAAAGTGGCATTGGGGTATACATTAACTATTATCTAATTGAATAGTGAAGCAGGTTTGAGGCACTAAATGGTCCACTTCTGTTCCTAAAGGAGTGCGAGTGTTCTATCTTGGCTTCAAATACCCTGCATGTAAAGCAATGCCCAATGAACAGGGCAACCCTTACTAGGAAAGTCTTCTATACTGATACTGCATAGATTGAACTCCAGTCAAACCATTAAATTACTTGATAGGCTCCCAAATCCTGGCAGTATCCAACCTGTCTTTAGTGAATGTGAGTTGCTCTACCTGTATGGAAACCTCTTCTGCTAAATTTAATGGAAATCTCTTTACTCCAAAGCAAAACAATGCAATATCAAAGCCTTGGATGTTGGATCATTGCAATTTCTAGTAACTTTTTTGTGACTTCAGCCCATTACAAAGGGCCATGCCCATCTACCATTTAAACTGCATCCTGTGCTTTATGCTTTTCTGATTGCTGTCCATTAGGGCAAAGGGCATCCTAATGTAGGATCAAGATAGAGTGGAACTGCAGACTATATATTTTCTGCAGGATTTTGTTGTGCAGTTCCACTTCTGGAATTGGAAGCTGTTGTGAACTATAGAGCAGCAGCTCTAGTAATTGCCAGATATATGGCAATTAGGTTATTAGGTAGTTATTAGGTAGTTACGGTGAGAAGATATTGCAGAAATGGATCCTTATGGATTTTTGGTTGTGGTTTTAGGCAAGAAACACTGGGATGGTCTGTAAAATAATATTCTTCAAATGATAACCCAAGGATCCAGTGAATTCATAAGATTAAAAGTAATGTATTTTTTGATGTGTCCAGGAGCTGCATACTGAACTTGGTCTAGGTAATAAACCCTTCTTCCGCCGTCCCATGGCTTATCGTTTTCCAAGTGATGAGATGGCAATCGAGTACTTGAGAAACGTACATAAGTATATTCCTGCCCCCAACCCTGATGAGTTCAAGGTGTGTATGTAACTTTACAAAACTATATACTGTTTAATAAAGCATAATAACCACAATAATGATTATGTGTCATTATAAGCATTTTTATGTTGCATAAGTAGGCTGCAGGTTGGGCAAAAATTATATTTTGAATCAATATATTCACTTTTGAGCTTACAAATATTATGTTTTATTTATTTTGTAACAGGTTTCTCTTGTGCATGGTTCCTATACCTTTTATCATTGCATGCAGGACAGTGCAAGTGACAGTGGATGGGGTGCTCCATACCGTTGTTTGCAAGTCATCATTTCCTGGTTCAACTTTCAGGGATACATTGACAAACCTGTACCTACAATTGCAGAGGTGCAGAATGGCTTAGTTCTGGGAATTCTTGAAAAATATAATTTTCATTTTTTTTAAGTCTGTTTTTAGTTGTCCTATATCATAGCATAGTGACAAATTCACTTTATGAAAAAAATAGTTGTTGCATGTTCACATAATTGAAGCCCCAGAGTATCAGATTAAATCAACTCAAAGCCTTGATTTGTTTGATATTTTAATAAAATTTGATAGGAGACGTTTCAGCAAGTATAGGGATTGCCTGGTGTAATGCCACATGGTGACAGAGCCAATAAGGGTTTGGCCATGACACCTCCAGTTACTTTAAGTACCCAAACACAGCATTGGAGGCTTTCAACACATCAGCACCTGCTATGCTTCCGTTTTGTTATAAATGGAGGTGAAATTATGTTGGGATGAGGAAACAAACTACGACTCAGGTGGGAAAAAAAAGTTGGAAGGTTGGATGGAGGAGTGTTGCTCATGTGTCTGAGAGTTTGGGAATGCAGGGGCAGTCAGGAAACAGGGGTACAGGGTGTGAAGAGAGGGAGAAGGTAACAGGACTAATGGTTAGGGAGACTGTGACAGTGGACTAGGGGTTGAAGTAGGGGGCCCAAGAGAGAATGAGAATCTAGAGAAATGCAGATCAGGAAAATTAACTTCTGGAGGGGGAGTGGAGTGAAAAAGGGGCAGGGATCAGGAGATTGGGGCTTGGGCAGTTGTGGGAGAGGAATGGGGTGGGGCGAATATGGGGCTACCATCTCCTGCAGACCCAGAAGCAGTAGCCGGAATGTGGTGAATATAGGAGTGGAGTTGTGAGGGCAGCCAGCAGTAAAGGGTTAAACAAAACCTGAACTGTTACTGTGAGTAAACAGTGAAAGATTATTTTCACCCATGGGCAAATGGGAGACAAAGTAATGGAGACTGAGAGTTATCAGTGTGTCCAGTGAACTTTACAAGCTCCAATATGTGGTGGAGATACATGAGAGCCAAGTACGCCCAGTAGTACGTTATCAATTATAAAAATTTCAAATCTAATGAATTTAACAAAAAAGGCTGGACTCCCAGCACCTTTATCGCCTGAAACCAGAGATAACACAGGGTGATAGAGGAATTCAGAAGAAGAGCTAAATTTTCATAGCTTAATGATATAAAAACCATGTAAAAGTGATCTGTGTGTGTATTTTGTCCCAGCAGTTCCATTATGCTTTACATTGTCTGATTATTGGTGTTTGAATTCAAATTATAGTTGTTCTCCATACTTCACAGCAAATACGTACATGCTTTAAATGAATTGCAGAGCTCCTTCACTTATACATTACACATTCTGTACCATAAGTCACAAACAAATTCTCCCACCCCATTTCAGTGGCTGCTCATTCATTATCCATTCTGAAGTATGCTATAGAAAATGCAAGAATGCAAACAAATACTGTTAACCACAGTAAAAATTGAATTGTAACGGGGGCAAGGCAGTAAGGAGACTAAAAGGTCAAAAAATGAAAATTTACAGATTTGAAATATGCCTAAGGAATAAAACATTTCTTCCCTTTCACCTGTGCCCCTATCATGACCTGTAGCACAGCAGGGAAACAAATTTGGCTTTTTAATTAACCCTATCCTGCAATGCTAAATGTTTTCTCCTTTATGAATTACATTTTGTATGTTTTTCCAATATATTGTCCTGTAGAGGTAGTGAAATTGTGAAAGTTTAGCACTATATTTAACCCATTGGTTGCTGATAGCTGCATGGAAATGAAACATTTTCTCTCCAACCAGTTTTAACTTTTCAATTCAAGCTGTGAAATTGAAACAATATTAATATTACAGTAATAATGCAGCTTTGACATGAGGAATTGTCTGTATTGCAGTGTTAATATATACATGACTAGATCACACAGTTTCTATAGATTAAGTTTAACAAAATGTCTAAACTTAACATTTGCTGCCTTTCAGTTGTCTTCCTCATTTATCCCTTCTACTCTCCTATTTTAGCTTAATTTTCTGACTGTACAAGAACTATGGATTTAAAGTTTTTGGCAAGAGATTAGTGGGAATTTGAGGAACAGCTTTATATGTAGCAACTGGTAATGAATAGAACCCACTGCCTACCAGGTTGATGAAAACAGAGATGATCAATGATTTCAAAAGGAAATTGGATGAACGCTTGAGGGAAATGAACTTGCAGGGTATGAGGATAGAATAGGGGAATGGGACTCATTGGATTGCTTTTCAGAGAGCTGGTATGGACTTGATGGGCTGAATAGCCTCCTGTGCCACAATGACTCTTGATTCTAGTGCTGGAGCTTGGAGGAACACCCACCTTCCACTGCCCTCAGAAAGGGATGTCATGGAAATTTTTTCCGTCAATCCTTCAGTGACCTCCAGTAGAAACAATTTACAACATGAAAAATTTGCAAGGTGTACACCCCACCTAGTTTCTCATGCACTTTGCAAAAGTATTTTAAAATATTTGCATATTTAAATTGATCCAAATGCTGATTTCAGGTTGCCTAGAGGCAGCAAAGAGTACTATAGTGGCAGCAATACTGGTTGTCTAGATTAGGTGTAGGATTTCATGGTCTGAAATTGGCAAAAAATTGCACCAGTTTTATGCACAAAAGAAGGGAAAATCCAGTGTGCCATTGTTTTTCTGAATGCGACTCTTGCCAAGCATCAGGATGATCAGTCAGACCCACCATGAAAATTTAAATTGACTCTCCTGATCTTTAAATTGAAAATATCAGATCAGTGTTTTGATTGTATCTTTAACACTCTAGTTTATAAATACTTTCTTAAGGAATGAATAAAGTTCTAACCATGAACACATGATGCATGTTTTCTGCCAATTTTTATTATGTCACTTTCAAGAATTGCTACTTTATAAGCTGTTTTCCTTTTGCATTTTCAGTTCTTGATACAAATTAATGAAGAATTTGTCAATGATGTGGTAGTAAAAGAATGGCTGGAAGCTAATGACATGAAAGAACTATTAAATTTTTGTAATGTTTCATCTATCACCTCAGATATCTGGTAAGAAAAACATACAAGTAGCATGATCAATATAAATTATGTTTTGGTCTATCTTTCCCTACAAGCCAGAGTGTAAATGGCTAGAAACAGTTGAAGCTTTGTTGCGCATAGTTATATGGTATGAATGCATATCTATTGTAAACTATAGAACTAGGGGTCACTGTTTAAAATAAGGGGTTGCTCATTTAAGACAGAGATGAGGAGAATTTTTCTCCCTCAGACGGTTGAGAGCCTTTGGAATTCTCTTCCTCGAAAGGCAGTGGAAGCAGAGTTTTTGAATATTTTTAAGGCAGAGCTAGATAGATTCTTTATTAGCAAGAGGGTGAAAGGTTATCAGAATGTGGAGTTGAGGTTACATTCAGATCAACCATGATCTAATTGAATGGCAGAGCAGGCTCGAGATGCCGAGTGGCTTACTCCTGCTCCTAGTTCGTACAGAAAAAAGATTTGTGCTCCATTTTAAGTGTCCTTTCATTTTAGCTTGGTTTTTGACAAAATCATTGAAATTTCAGCACAAAAGAAGCCAATCTGAATATTTGTGCCAGTGCCAGCTCTTCATCTAGAGCTGCCTTCTTTAGTCCCATTTTCATGCCTTTTTTCATATTGTTGATTATATTCTCCCTTTGTAAATATTTCTCTATTTACAGTCTCAGGTTGTAATGTCACTTGTAGGGAAGCATTCCATGTTCTAATATTCCTCTATATTAAAAAAACACCGAACCTCCCTTTTGATCTTACAGAGATAATCCACCAATCCTGCCACCTTTTACTAATTTAATAAATTTTGGAAACCACCTTTTTTACTTACCCTCTTAAAACCTTTTAGACTTTTAAAAAGCTCTCATTAGGCTCCACCCCCTTAACATTCTCTTTTTCTTTGCTATCGGGATGTGGGTGTCACTGGTAAGGTCAGCATTTAATGCCCATCACTTGTTGCCCTTGAGAAGGTGGTGCTGAGCCATGATCACATGGTGAAGGTGTTTCCACTGGGCTGTCAGAAATTAAGGGATGAATTATACCCTGAGGATGGGCTCCACAATCTTCCAGCGCAAGCCCACCTCCACTTGGCCTTTAATTGTTACAAGGTTGAAATACCACCCCTCTCCAGGAGGAAGTCCTGCTTCATAAATCTGCAGGTGAGTGGGAGGCTGACAGCTCTGCAATACCAGCCACACAACCTGGAGCAAAGAGCGCTGCTGATACTGCAGGAAGACCAGGGGGAAGAGCAAGAGCCCTAAGTCAGGGATCTCATCAGATCCGAAATGGGCTTCTGTTGGTTATCAATAGAAAATGTGGTTTGGAATGACACTGTCTCTCAGAATAAATGTTATAGTGGTACCCACAGTGTTATGATCCCCGGGTGAGGCTTACCACTGGACAAGTCTGATACCCAGAGTGGAACCCGGCTTGACGGATCCTAACTTTTAATTGTTTGTTTAGATACGTGGAGAGGGGCCACTGAACAGAGACACCAGAGTCAGTCACGGGTGTCGGAGCCGTGCCTGCCATCAATTAAAAGGCCACTTAATGTCATTAAAAACACAACTGATCCTGATTTTACGTTGCCCGTGTGATTTTGTGCTCGTTTCACAAGCAAAACGGGCAGCCCATTTTTGCAAAACCTCATCCAAATGCAGGATAAAAAGGGTCAGTAGCATTGCCATTGTGAACAGTGAGGTGTGTAGGAGATAGTTTGCTGTTGGTTGCTTATTTGAACTTGACAGCTTCATCTCAGTTCTGAGCTTCATTCTTAGCATTTCTAGGCTTTATTTAAGGACTATTGGTGTCTCCAAGACCCCAGGGGGATTTTGACTCTTTCGAGCTTTCCGGGTATCAGACAGCCTTCTGTAACCCTGGTAACGGGGACTGTGGTCTCCGCTGGAGGCACCTCCTGAGGAGGATGAGAGGGGCAGAATGGAGAGGAGGCCAGATGTCCCAATGCAGCTTCCAGGGGAGCGTCCTGTGGGAGGAGAGACGCAGGCACTAGGGCGCAGGGCCAGCAGGTAGTCCAAGGCAGAAGGGGCTGCAGGAGACACCACTATCCCGCTGCCAGGGTTTACAGGCAGCGATGCAGCTACCCTAATATGTCCGAGGTGCAATGCCGAAGGAGGCTAAGCTTCTCAAGGGAGACAGTGACCTTCATCTGTCAGATGATTGGGCCTGAGATCAGCTCCAACTGTGTGGGTGGAAACCCCATGCCAGTGGCTCTGAAGGTCACAGTGGCCCTCAACTTCTATGCCTCCAGCTCTTTCCAGGGGTCAGTGGGGGATCTTTGTGGAGTCTCCCAATCAACTGTCCACAGTTATGTCAAGCCTGCGTTGGCCCCAACTGGGAGAGAGCAGCCAGTGCCACAGCTGGTATCCCCCCAATCATTGCAGCCTCATCAGATACCATGGTCACTGGGAGAGGGGCGGAGGAGCTGCTGCCATCATCCAGAGCGCCCTGAGAGAAGCCCGCAGAGACGACAAAGCAGCTTCTCCGCCAACGTGTGGTGACTCTGGAACTCTCTGCTCGCCATTGATGGACGGACACCAAACTGGGATTCTGGGTGCCTCATCCATCTCCCACACTGGCACTGACCACCTGATGTCATTGCCTATGTGAGGGTTTGCAGGTCCAAGCGCAACCTCTGGAATGTCTGTTTCTGTCCCTGAGGCTGCCTCTCCATGAGAGTCACCCCTCTGTCAATGGAGGAGGCATTGTGCTGGGATTTGACGGTCAATACAGTGCTCATGCTCCATATGAACTCCTCCACAACAGAGATGATGGCATGCATACCCTCATGGATCTCCACCAGATACTCCTGCACATCCCACTGGACATCCAGCATCTGCTGCCTAATGGACGACCCCATCTGCCTTTCGACTCAACATCTTGGTCTCCAGCAGTCCTCCAACTGTCAGCATCCTGGGCACTTTCTGCCTCCGGCTGCTCCACAAGCGAGTGTGAAGTGCCCTCACCGCCATGCTCCAACATTTTAGCCGAGGATATAATGCCCATCGAGGTGCTTTATTTGCGCTGGTCCCTGGCTCAGAGAGCAGATGTGCTGCAGGTGCAGCTGAAGCCTGGCAGTCCTCTGGTATCAGGCGTGGCTCTCCAGGGCCCTGGTTACAAGTGCCTGCTGGCAGATCTAAGGGAGAACAATGACATGTCATTCATTTAAGTCATCACACTGTCACTGTGCATGCCAGGCACCCTGGTGAGACAATGGAGATCTGCATCATGGTGTCATCATCTTTCAGTGATCAATAGGGACTTCAGTTTTGAGGCTCCCATCAATGAAGAGACTACACAAGAATGTTTGCATCATCTAAAACTTTCACCTCTGCGCACTGCACTCTTACCTTTGTCTGACACCCAAGTCTCTCCACGATCGGCTGACCAAGGTGTGTGTCTCCTCTCCAGCTCCAAGGCTTCCTGTTCAAATCTGGATAGGATTAGGAGGTTTTGGTGGCCTCCGCCTGTCCGCGACCCCTCAATGTTGTCATGGCTTGTCTTCTCTTGAAAGGACAGAGGAATATTGATTAGTCCACTGTCTACCTGCAGCACCATTGTAGCCTGGCCAACCCCACCTAAGGAACACCTTGCAGGGTACATCCAATTCGTGGCCCTCGAGCTGCAAGACACTCAGTCCAAGCAACCAAGGATCACCCCCTTGGCCAGCTCCGGTATCATTGACAGTTAGAACTCAGACTCTAACATCCCTGAGCTCCATGCATGGATGGCCAGCCCTTATAACACTTCCCCACACTGATCCATGCCAACATGGTACTCACACTTCCTGAGCACCGCAGGTGGTTGAGCCTTTTGTGGCACTGCACCCATGTGCGCCGCACAATGTCATGGCTGTTGACCTCAGCTGACCTTCTCCCAAGCTTTTTACATCAAGTGCAGTGACCTCCTCCTTCCATCTCTGGGGTCGAGGGTGTCCCTCCTGGCAGCCACCTCCTCCAATAGCAATGCGAGGCTGTCGTCCAAAAACTAGGGACCCGAGTGCCCACCCGACCTGGCGTTTCCAGCCACTGTTGAGGCCATAGCTACGGTCTCCAGACGGCGGAAGATATGTTCTTCCTGGCAGCCTTCAAGGAGCTGCCTGTGCTGTTTTTAAACTGCCCACTGGGTTGCCACTGGACCCGGCGCCTGACAGGCTCCCGTCCCCGCCCAACCCATCCCAACCACTGGGAGGACACATTTCATGCTGGATAGACCTTAATTGGCCAGCCAGCATGAAATCGTGGTTGTGGGCTGATTGCAGGCGGGACCCTATTTCCCGACTGATCCCGGGCCCACAGATCATGTGTGCCCACCAAGGGTAAAATTCGGGCCCAAGTGACAAATGCTATGGATCTCTCCTCAACTTCCCCCAGTTACACTGTTACACTGTGAGCCAACCAGTCTCACTGAACTCCATCTTTCACAAGAGGGTTTCCAATCTCCACTTTCCAAGAATTCACCTTGGAATCTTCTCCCAAACTGACACTTTCTCTCAGATGGCTTCCACAAGGGTTCACCTCTAGGGTTTCAAACTCTCCTTCTGATGTTTCTCTCCCCTAGGTCACCACATGCATTCAGGCTGTCTTCCACACACTCTCTCTCTCACCGACTCAGCTGTCAGCAGTACACCACTGCTTCACATGCCCATGGCAAAGAGTTACAGACATTCAGTTATCTCTTTGGACCTTCTTGCCTCTTGAAAACTGTTTCTATCTTTAAATCTGCTTTCTACAGCTTTTGGCTCTTTAAATCTGAAGCTTGGAACCTTTCTCTCTGCCCCTCTTAACTTCACTTAACAGGACCTTTTCCAGATTCCTGCCCTTCCCTTTGACAAGAAGGTCTTCTTGGACTTTCTTTAGCTCGGGACTGGCTATCTGTCCCTTTTGCTCCAGTCTCTCCTGGCAGCTACGTTCAACCAACTGAACTCAAACAGCTTCCAAATAAAACTGTTGTTTCTAGTTTCCTGTGTGTGTCTGTGAAGGAGAGACCTGCCTCTCTGAACTCATCTTGCTAGGCAACAGCCCAGTTTCTCTACTCTTGTTTGTTTAACTTAGCTGCAACAGTTGTAAAACTTTCATTATAAATGCAAGCACCCTGTAAAGTGAAGCTAAAACTCAATTTGATCTTTCTTAACACACAGATACAGAAATACAAATCAAACTTAAACATTAAACTAACATCCACAAATACATATATAACTCACTTAAACTATCTCTATTTCCTAACAATAGTAACTAAGCATATTGTGATATATGCCCAAATTTGATGAAATTCTTGGAAGCAGTGAAAATGTTTGTTTCTGTGTGACCAAAAAGACTTCCCAAATTACTTCCTTCTAATCTCGCCTCTCTTACACTTCACATATCGTGGATCAGTCACCTGTCTAAATAAGAACCCATAAGATATTTTGAGGAAGAACCATTGCATTTCCTGTTCTTGCATTAGACGTCAATCCCCTAACAGCTATCCTGAATTTTTCTGCCCTGCCTTCAACTGTGAGTAATTGCCCTGCTTGGAGGGAAGAAGAGAGTATGTTGACTGCAAGAGGAAATGATTGGCGATTGAGATTTGGAATGAAGCTAATCCTCTGGGGCAGACTTATTATAGCTACATTAAAGCCAGGGAGGTCCACAGTACTGTTGATGATTGACCAGTTTTACTTATTGAATCTTCCCAGGTTTATAAGGTTAGATTATAAGTGCAGGTTGCATGAACTTGGTGTATGTCCTTGAGCTTAGAAGTTTGAGGGGTAATCTGAATGAAGATTTAAAATTGTGAAAATGTTTTGATACCATAGGAGCCAGAGGGCATAGCTGAGGTATTAAATGAATACTTTGCATCTATCTTTGTTCGCTGAAGTGGGATGTTCGTTGGTGATTGCACAATGTTCAGCACCATTCGTAACTCCTCAGATACTGAAGCAGTCTGTGCCCTTATGCAGCAAGACCTGGACAACATTCAGGCTTGGGCTGATAAATGGCAAATAACATTCGTGCCACACAAGTGCCAGGAAATGACCATCTCCAACAAAAGATCATCCAACCATCTACACTTGACACTCAATGGCATTACCTTGCCGAATCCCCCCCACCACTGTCAACATCGTGGGGGCTACCATTGACCAGAAACTGAACTGGACTAGCCATATAAGTAGCCATACTAATACTGTGGCTACAAGAGCAGGTCAGAGGCTGGGAATTCTGCAGAGAGTAACTCACCTCCTGACTTTCCAAAGCCTGTCCATCATCTACAAGGCACAAGTCAGGAGCATGTTGGAATACTTCCCATTTGCCTGGATGAGTGCAGCTCCCATAACACTCAAGAAGCTTGATACCATCCAGGACAAAGCAGCCAGCTTTATTGGCACCCCATCCACCACCTTCAACATCCACTCCCTCCACCATTCACGCACAGTGGCAGCAGTGCATACCATCTACAAGATACACTGCAGCAATCACCAAGGCTCCTTCGACAGCAGTAAGGACCTCTACCACCTAGAAGGAGAAGGGCAGCCAATGCAATGGAACACCACCACCTGCAAGTTTTCCTCCAAGCCATACACCATCCTGACTTGGAACTATATTACCATTCCTTCACTGATGCTGGGTCAAAACCCTGGAACTATACCACCCGTGCCGCCCCCCCACCCCCCACCACCCCAACCCACCCCCAGCGGGAGCACTGTGGGTTTTCCTGCACCACATGGACTGAAGCAGTTCAAGGCAGCCGCTCACCACCACCTTCTCAGGGGCAATTAGAGATGGGCAATAAATGCTGGTCTAGCCAGCGACACCCACATCCTGTGAAAGAATAAAAAAGGCTGTAAAGATAAGACCATAGCAACCACAAGGCAGCCAATTTAAATTCAATGGTGGAGGAGATTCTTGAAACAACAATTTGGGACAAAATTAATGGTCACTTTGGCAAATGCAGTTTAATTAAGGAATGCCAGCATGAATTTGTTAAGAGAAAAATTTTGTTTTATTAACTTGCTGGAGTTTTTTTTAAAAAGTAACAGAGACGGTTGATGAGAGTGATGCTGTTAATGTGGTGTACATGGACTGTCAAAAGGCTTTGATACAGTGCCACAAAACAGACTTGTGAACAAGGTTATAGCTCACGGAATAAAAGGGACAGTAGCAACATGGATATGAAATTTGCTGAGTGATAGGAAACAGATAGTTGGTTAATGGATATTTTTCGGACTGGAGGAAGACTTTTAGTGGGCTTCCCGGGGTGTCAGTTTTCGGACCTTTGCTTTTCCTGATATATATTAATGACATTGGGTACAATTTCAACATTTGCAGATGATACAAAATTCGGAAACATTGTGAACAATGCAGAGGATAGGTATAATTTCAAAATGACATAGATTCAAAATAGACAGGAAAGAAAAAGATCCTGTGACACATGAGAATGGTTTACCAGTCCCAGAGGCTAAACAGATGGATGGTGTAGAGCGAATGCTTATCCCCATAGCTGGTGATGGCAGTCGCTTCTGATCTCAGTCTATGCTGAGATAACTAAAGTGTTAGCAAGCTCTTCCCCCGGTCTTCCTCCATTTGAAGAAGGCTAAATGCTTCCTTCTCTGTTTATATACCTTTGGCGGAATTTAATGCCCTCACCCATGGTGAGTTTGGAGGTGGGGGGCATTTAATCAGGCAGGAGGGTGATTGTACTTGCCCCGATTAAGTCCAGGGTGGGAGGCTCGTGAACAGGATTGCTTGAGGGCTCCCTGATCGAGGGACACGGCATCATCCTGTGCAAGTATCCCACTGTCATTAAGATATTGAAATAGGCTCCCACAGTCCAACAATTGATGGCCAGGTTTGGCAGGGCTCATGAAATTCAACAGTAGAAGGGAGATTGGAGCCACTGGCTCAAGAAGGTAGAGCACTTTTGGACTAGTAGGAACAGAAGAGCCATTAGTCTCTCCTCTGCCGATCATGGCATCTCTCTCTTGCCACAACTGATGACCTTAACTCCCCAAACTCTGATCTCACACTCTGTCCCTCCCAGTAGGCATTCTCTCCCTGCTCCCAGGCCCACATCTGTCACTTCCTCCCTCCTGAGTGCTGCTCTCGTTCCCAAAAATAACAAAGATTATAGAAAGCAAATTCAATACTTTGATTTTTACAGGACAAACATTGAGAAAGCAGTGAATCTTAGTGCTCACTTTGAAGAACAAGGAACTCCAGTTGTGATCTGTAAGTTTGTGATTTCAGTATTTCTTCTTCCTTGACTTCTGAACTTTTTTTTTAAATTCTGCATGAAAATGTTCTTGATAAATTGTGTAATTTGAGACAGTTCTTTGATGATGTGCTTATATAAATTGAATAAATTTTAAATGAATCTTTACATAAAAATAACTAGCAGTTACTCTAGAGAAGCAATGAATTTGGACACTTTTCTACACAGTGGTGTTCAGCCACCTCAAAAATAGGAACCAAAATTTTATTTAGCATTCTTGATTTTAAAAAATTAAAAGACAGGTGTTTTGAAGAAAATTCAAAGTACTAGTCTTGTCACTAATTATAGTATTTATTTTAAAAGTTAAATTTATTACCAAAATGCAGAAAGCATATTGAACCTCATGAAAATGTGATGAAATCTGTGTTGATTCCTTAACTACTGATATTCTTATTTTTTGTGATGTTGTCATCGTATAAACTAGTTTCTGAATCTAAGGCATGCATATTGCTAGGGATAGCAGTGAATGAAGACTCAAGCACTACAAAAGTCCTCATCTTAGATACAATGTACACAGGAAGTGATGACTTGGCCAGTGTAACTGAAAAGGTATGCACAGGAAAAGGAACAGCACAAATTATTTTTCTAATTATATATGAATTTGTAGAAGGCTTTCCCGCTGAAATCATATTTTGTTCATTGGTGGGATGTGAGCATCGCTGGCAAGGCCAGTATTTATTGCCCATCCATAATTGTCCTTGAGGAGGTGATGCTGAGACACCCTTCTTGAACTGCAACTTTTCTGTATCAGTTTGTTATAACTGAGCAGCTTGCCAGGCCAGTTCAGAGGGCATTTAAGAGCCAACCATATTGCTGTGTCCTATGTCACACACCGGCCAGTTCAGGCCAGGCCTGAAACTTATTAGTGAACCAGGTCAGTTTTTACAACAACCTGGTAGTTTTATCATCATTATTGCTGAGACTAGCTTCTTACTCTAGAATTATTAATTAATTGAATTTAAATCCCTCCAGCTGCTGTGGAAGGTTTTGAACTTGCTTCCCTGGAGCATTACTCCTGATTTCTGATTATTAGTCCAGTGACATCACCACTATGCTATATTATTTGATGTTATTAATTAATTTGTAATAGTGAATTGGTTTATCAACTTATGTTTTTAAAAATCATTTTGGCTGTCTTAAATGAGACTCTATCTGAGGATCAAGCACAATTTCAATTCATTTATGTGATCTATTTTAGTTTTGTGTTGTGCCATTACTACTAGAATCCATTTCCCTATTACTGTGTTAGTTCAAGTCACATGTTCTTATTTGAGCAGAAAGTTTGATTCTAAGAAGTTTACCCTAACTTTAACATTCCATTATTTTTTGGGATGGTGTATGGTAGAAGAGTAGTTATGTTACTGGACTAGTAAGAGACCTGGACTAATGAACTGGACTCATGAGTTCAAATCCCACCATGGCAACTGGGGAACTTAAATTCAGTTAAGTAATACCTGGAATGAAAAGTTCATATCCTAACAAAACTAACCAATCTAACTAACTCCTTTGTTCTTTCAGGAGAGTAACCTGCCATCCTTGCTTTATCCGTCCCAGATGTGACTCCAGACCCACACTGATGTAACTGATTCTTAATTGCCTTCTGAATTGGCCCAGCAAGCCATCAAATTGTATTCAAGATTATGGTGCTGAAGGGAAATTAGGGATGGGTAATAAGTTCATGCCTTACCAGTACTAACCACATCCCAGGAATGAATTTTTAAAAAAATATTAAAAAGGAAAGTGGGCATAAACTACTCATAAACTAATCTTTGTCAACCAGGAAGCAATCTCCACTTTTCCTGCAAATATGCCCGCTCCCACCCCCACACACATCTCCTTCTTAGCTCCAGATTTGGTTAAAGGTTGTTCATCTGGAATATAAACAGCACGATTCTACTACCGAAATTCACATTTGTTCTAAGTAACCATTTTATATTGTGCATTTCAGGCTGTAGAGTGGAAAGGTCAAGGATTCTGGGATGAAATGGAGGCTTATGGCTTATGCCTGCCTCAGAGACCAGTGGGTGTTTAAAGCTGCCATTACCAGAGTTCATGCGCTTTATAGAGCCGTGGCTGGAAAAGGAACAGAATTTTCAGATGCTCAGGACTCTCACATTGTTTTTTTTACTTCAAACCCAGCAAGATCTTGAGTTTTGAGTACATACTACAATAAAAACAGCAGTTAAATATATCTTCATTACTTCATTGTTTCATATGCAGGATAGTCAAAACGTAAAGGTCACAGATGCTCATTGGAAAGCAGCTGATTGACTTTCACTGTGGTTTATTTAATCATTCCTGGAAGTGTTTATCAATTAAACTGTGGAAATTTAAGAAAGCTCACCCACTTTAAAGATGGATGCAGGAATTAATGTTGACACTTCTGGATTTAGATATTATAGAAGCACCTACAGCAGACTTTATGCAAACTTACACAAGTGTATCTCTAAGATGATAAATATCTAGATGCTGAGCAAAAACTATGGACTGCATGTTTGCTAGTCTGACCTGCCGGGAGATGGGATGGCAGGTTCAGGAATGTGCAAGGAGTCCAGAAGTTGGGATTCCTCCACACACTGACATCACCGATTGATTCCCCATCTGGCATTAACAGGCTTGGCTTCCAGTCAGGTGGGGGGATGGTTGGTGAAGGCTGCAGGATGGTCCGTTGGGGGGGGGGGGGGGGGAAATGGGGCAATTATGGAAAGGATTAGGATGAGGGGGGGAGGGGATGTGGAAATTATGGAATGGGTTAGGAAGCGGGGGGGAGGGGGGGGCGGGGTGGATTCCAATGGTGCAGGGTAGGGAGGGCTCAACCGAATAGGCTGCCTGTCCCTGCTCACAGGCTGTGGGGGGAAGTCTGGGGCTTTGGGGGGCAGGAGGGTAGTTGAGGGGAGAAATTAGAGGGTTTGAGGTGGGGAGGTGATGGGGGGGGTTGGGGGTGGGGGTTGGGGGTGGGGTGGGGGTGATGTGAGGGGTGTGGTGTGGATGGGGTTGGTTGTGGGTTGGGGGGGGTTAGTGTGGAAGGGGTGGAGTAGGGTGGAGGTCATTCACGCCACGTCTGAGGAGAGATGTGGGCTTAGTAATAGGGGGCAGGGCTCCGCGGCCTGGGCCTCGTATGGGGAATGGTGACTGAAGTGGTGGTTGAGGGGGTGGGGGGATGGGTGGGGTGTTGAAGGAGAAGGGTGTCAGAGAGCTGGTTGGATTGGAGGCCAGGACTGGATGGTGAGTTCAGAAGGGTGCGCCAGTGTCTGATTGCTGGGAATTCCTTGGCAGACATGCTGGGGTTGAACTTAGGCATCGGGGATGGATGGAGGGAGGTCTCGCCTGCTGGCTGGAGAGCTGCAAGAGACCCATGTTGCCTCTTTAGGGAAGACTTCTGTCCTGCCCTGGAGTCGCTATAAGTGGTCACCGTCAGGCCTTCCCTGGGATCAAGGGCACCATGGGTGGTAATCCCGCCACCGGGAGTTGCCAGCCAATGAGACACCATCAGCTCTATTGCTCATCAGGCAGGCAGTGGCTGCTGTGGCAACAACACCTGCAAGAGGGTCCAGAATCAAGCAACAACCCATGACACAGGTAAATCATAACAGGAGGGGTTTCATGGGTGTGCGCTGTGAGGGATGGGGTCGCTGACAAGGGCAGGAGTTGAATCTCAACCAGCCAACCTTTCCCAGTGCCACCCAACACCCCCCCCCCAAACCCCAGATGACAGGCACCCCACAAAGGTTTTCTTGCCGTCCTCCCCACTTGGTGATCCCCTGCCCACTGTTGAATTAATACCAGTGGTGGTGCGAATCAGACCCTAAAGTGGTCATTAATTGCCCACTTAAGGGGCTTAGTTGTCACCAGGGCAGAAGTTCAACAATAGGCCTTCCCGCCTCAGACTTAATTTTGGCAAAGGCAGGAAAGCAGTGGGGTGCTTACACAGCACGCTCCTGCCTGATTAAATGCCTTTTCTGCCTCCAATCACACCAAAAGACAGGGCATAAAATTCTTCCTGCTGTATGCAGGATGTAGGTGTAAAGGCTCTCAGCTCCCAGATCTGTCACCTGCTCCCCTGGATGTAGCTCCTGGTTTCTCTGATGCTCGGGAAACTAGGCTGACTAGATCTTAAGGTTAAAAAGCTGAATGAAAATAAGGTCATAGGCATTCTGCCTGTTAGGAAATAGAAATAGTTTAAGTAAGTTAAATCTGTAGTTATGGGTGTTAGGTTTGAGTTTTAGCTTTGAAGTTTAAGTTTGATTTGTATTTCTGTATCTGTGTTAAGAAAGGTCAAATGGAGTTTTAGTTTCACTTTAAAAGGCTGCTTGCATTTCTAATGAGAAGTTTACGACCCCTATAAAGTAAAGGTAAACACAAAAGAGTAGAAAGAATAGTGCTGTTGCATAGCAACAGGGGGGCCAGATAGGTAGGTTCCTCTCACAGATACACACACAGAACTGAAGAAACAGCAGTTTAAAGTTCAGTTGAAGCCAGGACCCCAGAGAAACTGCCCGCTGGGAGACGGAACTGCAGATTTCCCAAAAAAAGCAGTCCCAAGCGAAGAAAAACCCCAAAAATCCAGGGGAGTGGGAGAGGGGAAAGTCCAAAGGAGACCTTGTTGCAAAGGATGGACAGGAACCTGGGAAAAAGTCCCGTTAACTGAAGCTACGAGTGAGGGGCAGAGAGAAAGGCACCAAGCTTCAGATTTAAAGAGTCAAAAGCTGCATAAAGCAGATTTAAAGTGAAAATAGCTTGCAAGAGGCAAGAAGGTCCAAGGAGACAACTGAAGGTCCATAGCTGTTTGCTATGGGCGTCTGAAGCAGTGGCGTACTGATGATGGCTGAGTCAGAGAGACAGGGTGTGTGGAAGGAAACTTGAAAGCATGTGGCAACCCAGCGAAGAGGAACACCAGAAGGAGATTTAAAACCCTGGAGGTGAACCCTTGCAGAAGGCGTCTGTGAGAAAGCGTTGATTTGGAAGAAGATTCCAAAGTGAGGTGTTTGGATAGTGGAGATTGGAAACTCTCATGTGAAGGACAGAATTCAGTAAGACTGGTTGGCTCATGGTGTGACAAGCATCTGGGGGGTAGTTGAGGAGAGATCCATAGCATCTGGTTGAGGTGACATATGTTACTTGGTTTCAGAGTGTAGTGTGTCTGACCACAGAGTGCCATTGGTGTACGTGGACTATATATTTACTCTGAACATTAAAGGATAAGACAGCTTTTGTAATTTGTGTTATCCTTACAAATCTGTACATATCTGTAAAGATATAGTTGTGGGTGAAAGAGTATTGTATTATAGGGCAGAATTTTTCGTTTGACGTGCGAGGGGCAGGTCCCACACGTCTGCGCATATAATGATGTGCAGTGACATTGGGCAAGGGTCCTGACATCACCACGTGCCATCGCAATATTTCACTGGGCAAGCACGCAGTGAAGTCCGACGCGCACCCGCCATTAATTAACAGGCCATTTAAGGCCCTTTAGTCTTCAATTGACGCTGATTTTTCAGCACTTGTACAGTCTTCGGGTCGGCGCATGGATGCAACAGGCAGGCAGGTAGGAGACATTTCTATTAAGCTCATCCATGGGCGGGATAAGAGGACTCAGTGGGGTCGCGAATCTGCTCTGTGAAGTATTTATTGGAGAAAGTGTTTTAAACTTGCCTGTATCTGCAGTACTTCAGAACGCATCCCAGCAGCTTTTTCTGGACTCTTAACCTTCAGTGAGGAATCTTTTCTGGGCCTGTAGGTTTCAGGAAGCCTTCCCTTAGCCTGGGTATGGGATCTGATCTGTCCAGTGGAGGCAGCTCCTCTGAGGAGGAGGGGAGGGCTAGAAAGAGGAGGAGGACAGGAGTGCACATTCAGCCTCCAGGAGAGCACCTTTGGGAGTACAGGCACAGGCACAAGGGGTTCAGGGCCAAGAGGTAGTCCAAGGCGGAAAGGGCCGCAGAAGACACCACTATCCTGCACCAGGGTGTACAGGCGGTGAAGCAGTTACCTCAATATGTCTGAGCTGCAGCGCCGAAGGAGGCTCCGACTCTCAAGGGAGACAGTGAACTATATCTGTCAGGTGATTGAGCCTGAGATCTCCACTAACTGTGTGGGTAGACACCCCATGCCAGTGGCTCTGAAGGTCACAGCTGCCCTCAACTTCTATGCCTCTGGCTCCTTCCAGGGTTCTGTGGTTGATTTTTACGATGTCTCCCAATCAGCTGTATACACTTTTGTCAAGCAGGTTACAGACGCTCTGTTCAGATGGGTATTGACCTTCATCCACTTCTGTTAGGACCAGGCAAGCCAGACACAGCGAGCCAGAGGCTTCGTGGCCATTGCTCTCTTCCCCCGCGTCCAGGGTGCAACAGACTGTACACATGTGGCTATCAAGGCACCAGCAGGTGAGCCCGGTGCCTTCATCAACAGGAAGGGCTTCCACTCCATGAACGTTCAGATAGTGTGTGACCACAGGATGCAGATTCTACGAGTCTGTGCAAGGTACCCAGGCAGCTCCCACAACTCCTACATCCTCAGATACACCCAGGTGCCGGGGCTCTTCAGCGCTCCGGCTCGGCTGGATGGATGACAAGGGTGACAAGGGCTATCCCCTCAGAAGGTGGCTCATGACGCCTCTCCGCCATCCAAGAACAGAAGCTGAGCAGCGCTACAGTAGAAGCATGTCTCCACAAGGGCTATGGTGAAGAGATAAAAACAAAAAACTG
The DNA here is from genome assembly GCF_017639515.1 of Carcharodon carcharias. NCBI lineage: Eukaryota > Metazoa > Chordata > Chondrichthyes > Lamniformes > Lamnidae > Carcharodon > Carcharodon carcharias. The sequence continues at coordinate 167,729,369 of NC_054470.1, forward strand.
CGGATGCTGGAAATCCAAAACAAAAACAGAATTACCTGGAAAAACTCAGCAGGTCTGGCAGCATCGGCGGAGAAGAAAAGAGTTGACGTTTTGAGTCCTCATGACCCTTCAACAGAACTGATTAATATTAGGAGAGGAGTGAAATATAAGCTGGTTTAAGGTGGGGGGTGGGGAGAGAAGTGGGGGGGGTGGCGGGGTGGGTGGTGTGGTTGTAGAGACAAGCAAGCAGTGATAGGAGCAGATAATCAAAAGATGTCACAGACAAAAGAACACAGAGGTGTTGAAGGTGGTGATATTATCTAAACGAATGTGCTAATTAAGAATGGATGGTAGAGCACTTAAGGTATAGCTCTAGTGCGGGTGGGGTGGAAAAGCTAGCAGGGCATAAAGGATTTAAAAATAATGGAAATAGGTGGGAAAAGAAAAATCTATATAAATTATTGGAAAAGTACAAAAGGAAAGGGGAAGAAACAGAAAGGGGGTGGGGATGGAGGAGGGAGTTCAAGATCTAAAGTTGTTGAATTCAATATTCAGTCCGGAAGGCTGTAAAGTGCCTAGTCAGAAGATGAGGTGTTGTTCCTCCAGTTTGTGTTGGGCTTCACTGGAACAATGCAGCAAGCCAAGGACAGACATGTGGGCAAGAGAGCAGGGTGGAGTGTTAAAATGGCAAGCGACAGGGAGGTTTGGGTCTTTCATGCGGACAGACTGCAGGTGTTCTGCAAAGCGGTCGCCCAGTTTACGTTTGGTGTCTCCAATGTAGAGGAGACCATATTGGGAGCAACAAATGCAGTAGACTAAGTTGGGGGAAATGTAAGTGAAATGCTGCTTCACTTGAAAGGAGTGTTTGGGCCCTTGGACGGTGAGGAGAGAGGAAGTGAAGGGGCAGGTGTTACATCTTTTGCGTGGACATGGGGAGGTGCCATAGGTGGGGGTTGAGGGGTAGGGGGTGATGGAGGAGTGGACCAGGGTGTTCCGGAGGGAACGATGCCTACGAAATACCGCCAGGGGTGGTGAAGGGTTTGGTGGTGGCATCATGCTGGAGTTGGCTGAAATGGCGGAGGATGATCCTTTGAATGGGGAGGCTGGTGGGGTGATAAGTGAGGACAAGCGGGACCCTATCATGTTTCTGGGAGGGAGGAGAAGGCGTGAGGGCGGATGCGCGGGAGATGGGCCGGACACGGTTGAGGGTCCTGTCAATGACCGTGGGTGGAAAACCTCGGTTAAGGAAGAAGGAGGACATGTCAGAGGAACTGTTTTTGAAGGTAGCATCATCGGAACAGATGCGACGGAGGCGAAGGAACTGAGAGAACGAGATGGAGTCCTTACAGGAAGCGGGGTGTGAGGAGCTGTAGTCGAGGTTGCTGTGGGAGTCGGTAGGCTTGTAATGGATATTGGTGGACAGTCTATCCCCAGAGATTGAGACAGAGAGGTCAAGGAAGGGAAGCGAAGTGTCAGAGATGGACCATGTGAAAATGATGGAGGGGTGGAGATTGGAAGCAAAATTAATAAATTTTTCCAAGTCCCAATGAGAGCATGAAGCAGCACCTAAATTATATGTCCCAAATTATATTGATGAGGTAGAAGTCGACATGGGCTGAAGAAAACTTGATTAGTACAACCCTGGATATATTCAGGTGTTTTTATTTATTCATGGGATGTGGGCACCGCTGACTAAGCCAGCAATTATTTCCCATCCTTAATTGCCCTTGAGAAGGTGGTGGTGAGCAGCCATCTTGAATCACTGCAATTGATGTGGTGTAGGTACACCCACAGTGCTATTAAGGAGGGAGTTCCAGGATTTTGACCCAGCATGAATGGCTGGCAAGTTGAGTATTTGTCACCTTTCGCAGTTGTCTTTGAGAAAATGGTAGGAGCCCCCTTTTTCATTGCTACAATTCATGTTATATAGGTACACCAACAGTACTTTAGGGAGTTCCAAGCGTTTGACCCAATGTTTGTAAAGGTACGATGATATAATTCCACATCAGTGTGTGGATGAGATGCCAATCAGGCAGGCTGCTTTGTGTTGGGTACAGCTGAGCTTCTTGAGTGTTGTTGGAGCTGCACTCATCCAAGTAAATGGAGAGTATTCCATCACACTGCTGATTTGTACCTTGAGATGGTGGATAGGTGTGGGGGAGTCAGTTATTCACCACAGAATTCTGAGTCTCCGACAGTATTCATATGGCTGGTCCAGTTCTGTTTCTGTTTCTGTTCAAAGGTAACCTGCAGGAAGTTGATATTGGGGGATTCAACAATGGTAATGTGATTGAATGTCAAGGGAAGATGGTTAGATTCTCTCTTGATGGAGATGGTCATTGCCTGGCATTTGTGTGGCATGAATGTTGCTTGACATTTACCAGTGCAAGCCTGAATATCCTCCAGGTCTTGCTGCATCTAGACATGGACTGCTTCAGTATCTGAGGAGTCACAAATGGTACTGAACACTGTGCAATCACCAGCAAACAATACTGACCTTATGATGAAGGAAAAGTCATTGATGTAGCAGGTGAAGATGGTTGGGCCAGGACACTACCCTGAGGAACTCCTGGAGCAATGTCCTGGGACTGAGATAATTGACCTCCAACAACCACAATCATCCTACTTTATGCTAGGTATGACTCCAACCAATGCAGAGTTTTCCTCGATTCCCATTGTCTTCAGTGTTGCTAGGGCTCCTCGATGCTGAACTTGGTTACAAACATGTGAACAAGGAGCAGGAGTAGGTCATTTGGCCCTTCGAGCCTGCTCCGCCATTTAATAAGATCATGGCTGATCTGATAGTAACCTCAAATCTGCTTCCTGCCTACTCCCAATAACCTATCACCTCCTTGCTTACCAAGAATCTATCCACCTCTGCCTTAAAAATATTCAAAGACTCTGCTTCCACCACCTTTTCAGGAAGAGCGTACCAAAGACACATAGCCTTCTGAGAGAAAAAATTTGTCTCATCTTCATTTTAAATTGGCGACCCCTTATTTTTAAACAGTCCCCGGCTCTAGATTCTCCCACAAGAGGAAATATCTTCTCCACATCCACCCAGTCAAGTCCCGTCAGGATCTTATATGTTTCAATCAAGTTGCATCTCCCTCTTCTAAACTCCAATGAATTCAAGCCTAGCCTGTACAACCTTTCCTCATACGACTGAGGGCAGTCACTCTCACCTCACTTATTGAATTCAACTCTTTTGCTCATGTTTGGACCAGGGCTGTAACATGGTCTGGAACCAAGTGACCCTGGCAGAAACTAAACTGAGCATAAATGAGCAGGTTCTTGGTGAGTATGTACCAGTTGAAAACATCTGCCATTCCTTTGCTGATAATTAAGAGTAGACTGATGGCACATAATTAGCAGGATTAGATTTGTTGTCCATTTTGTGGCAGAAAATATCTGTCAATTTTCCACATTGTCAGGTATATTTCAGTGTTGCAGCTGCACAGGAATAGCTTAGCTAATGGTGAGGCAAATTCTGGAGCACAAGTCTTCAGTACTACAGCCAGAATATTGTCAAGGACACAGTGGATGATGAAGACAGCCTGCAGCTGCACATGATGAGTCTGGCAGTGATTCCTTTGCTGCATCAAGTGCCTTAAGCCATTTTTTGATGTCAGTTGCACTAAATCGTATTGAATGAAGACTAGTATCTTTAATGCTGGGAGACACATGAGCAGACCAGGCCAGATCATCCACTGGGCACTTCTGGCTTAAGATGATTGCAAATGCTTTAGACTTGTCTTTTGCACTGATGTGCTGGGCTCCCCCATCATTGAGGATGAGGAGATTTTTGGACTTTCCTTCTCAGTTAGTTGTTTAATACCATGTCCAACACCATTCATGAATGGTGGTGGGATCACTTTGCTCAGCCTCTTGCAGGCTGTTTTCACTGTTTATATGCCTGTAGCTCTGCATTGTAGCTTCAAGTTGGCACCTCATTTTTAGGTATGCCTGATGCTGCTCCAAGCATACTCTCCTGCACTCCTCATTGAATCAGGGTTGATCACTTGGCTTAGTGTCAATGATACAGTGAGAGGTATGCTGGGCTACAAGGTTACGGATTGTGTTTGAATACAGTTCAGATACTGCTGGTAGCCCACAGCGCCTTATGGATGCCTACTTCTGAGTTGCTTGATCTGCTCTGAATCTATTCCATTTAGCATGGTGGTGACATAAGAACATAAGAAATAAAGTAGGAGAAGATCATCCCACCCATTGAGTCTGCTCTGGCATTCAATAACGTCATGGCTAACCTTGGCTGTCAACTCCACTTTCCTACCATTCCCCATATCCCATGATTTGCTGAGAGACAAAAAAATGTGTAGATCTCGGCCTTAAGTACATTCAATGATGGAGGATTCACAACCATCTGAGGTAGAGAATTCCAAAGATTCACAAAATTTCGAGTGAAGAAATTTCTCCTCATCAAGGTCCTAAATGATCAGCCCCTTATTCTGAAACTGTGCCTCCATGTTCAAGATTCTCCAGCTAGGGAAAAGTTTCATTATCTGCACTGTCAATACCCTTCATAATCTTGAATATTTCAATGAGATCATCTCTCATTCTTCTAAACTCTTGAAGAATGCAGACCCAATTTATTTAGCCTCTCATCATAGGGCAAACGTCTCATTCCACAGACAAATCTAGTGAACCTTTGCTGTACTGCTTCCAATATAAGTAGACCCTTCCTTAAATTTTTTAAAATTCATTTACGGGAGGTGGGTGTTGCTGGCTGGGCCAGCATTTATTGCCCATCCCTAATTGCCCTTGAGAAGATAATGGTGAACAGTCTTCTTGAACCACTGCAGTCCCAGTGGTGTAGGTACACCCACAGGGCTGTTAGGGAGTTCTCAGATTTTGACCCAGCGACAGTGAAGGAACAGCAATATAGTTCCAAGTCAGGATGGTGAGTAGCTTGGAGGGGCTCTTGCAGGTATGGAGACCAAAATTGCCCACAGCATTCCAGGTGTGGTCTTACCAAACCCCAGTACAGTTGTAGCAAAATGTATTTATTCTTGTACCCCAATCCCCTTTCACAAAAATGCAACATGTCATTTGCTTTCTTAATTGCTTGCTATACCTACATGCTGACATTTTGTGCTCCTTGTATGAGTACATCCAAGTCTCTTTGAACATCAATAGTTACAAGTTTCACAACTTTTAAAAAATGTTCTCCTTTTTCTATTCTTACAACCTAAGTGAATAACCTTACACGTCTCCACATTTCACTCCATCTGCTAACCCACTCACTTAACCTGTCTATGCCTCTTTGCTGCCTCTTTGTGACCTTCTAGCTTTGTACAAACTTAGATACAATACTGTCTGGGCAGAATCATCCGGACCTGTTGGCAGCAGGCATCATGGCGGGCATGAGCAGACAATATGGGTGAAGAGATTGAAGGGATGGTTGCCAAGTTTGCTGATGACATAAGGATAGGTAGGAAAGCAAGCTGTGATGAGGACATAAGGAGGCGAAAAACAGATGTCTTTCTTTCCACAGATGCTGTCAGACCCACTGAGATTTTCCAGCATTTTTTGTTTTTGTTACAAACAGATTAGATAGATTAAGTGAGTGGGCAAAGATCTGGCGAATGGAGTATAATGTGGGAAAATGTGAAATTGTCCATTTTGGCAGGAGGAATGAAATAGAAGCCTCTTATCTAAATGATGAGAGATTGCAGAGCTCTGACGTGCAGAGAGATCTGGGTGTCCTAGTGCATGAATCACAAAAGGTTAGTATACAAGTTCAGCAGGTAATTAGGAAAGCTCATAGAATGTTATCATTTATTGCGAGGAAATTGAATACAAAAGTAGGGAGGTTATGCTTCAGTTTAACAGGGCATTGGTGAGATCACATTTGGAGTACTGTGTGCAGTATTGGCCACCTTATTTAAGGATGTAAATGCATTGGAAGCAGTTCAGAGAAGGTTTACCAGGCTAATAACTGGAATGAGTGGGTTGACTTATGAGGAAAGGTTGTACAGGCTAGGCTTGTATCCACTGGAGTTTAGGAGAGTAAGAGGTGACTTGATGGAAACATATAAGATCCTGAGGGGACTTGACAGGGTGGATGTGGAAAGGATGTTTCCTCTCATGGGAGAATCTAGAACCAGGGGTCACTGTTTAAAAATAAGGGGTCACCCATTTAAAACGAAGGGCCGTGATTCTTTGGAACTCTCTTCCTGAAAAGGTGGTGGAAGCAGAGTCTTTGAATATTTTTAAGGCAGAGGTGGATAGGTTCTTGGTAAGCAAGGGGGTGATAGGTTCTTGGGAGTAGGTGGGATGCAGATTTCATGTTACTATCAGATCAGCCATAATCTTATTAAATGGTGGAGCAGGTTCGAGGGGCTAAATGGCCTACTCCTGCTCCTTGTTCATATGTTCGTAATATGGCAAGAAAGCCAAAAATCGGTTTTATGCCGTCGTGCAACCAGTTTGCGATTGTCTCCTCCACCTGTCAATGGCGGGTGCGTTTCCTGCCATTGCATGTCAGGAACCTAATTTCAATACTTTAGCATCTCATTATAATCCCTGCTTGCCGGAATCATCTTCCCAGGCTGGATCATCTGGGCATCATGCCGACTTGTTTCGCAACTGTAAATAAGCGACATGCACCTGGCGAGCTGCACTTTGCTCGGGACTTTGAGGTTTGTTTGCCTACCTTGCTTTGGGCAGCACTCGTGGTCATCAGCGCCAGACTTTGCAGGCAGCATCACATCACTCTTAGGGGGGCTCACAGGCAGGTCTCTACATACCAGGCCAGCCATTAGGCAGGGTGGCTTTTCAACAGCTACAGGGCTAGGGCTTATTTGGGGAAGAGAGAGAAGTGGCCTCAGGCAAGGGAAGAGACTGCATAATTCATGAGGCAGGAAGGAGACGATATGTCGTGAAAACCCGCCATTGCGGCTGATGGGTAAAATGTCTTTTGTCACACGGTGCAAATCAAGGACCATTCCACCCTCTGTCTCTTTATCTGAGTCATTAATATCAATTATAAATAAATGAGGCCCCAGCACTGACCCCTGTGGCACACTTCTAGTCAAGGCCTGCCAACTTGAAAATGGCCCATTTATCCCTACTCTCTGCTTCCTGCCTGTTAACCAATCATCTATCCATGTTGATATATCAGCCCCAACTCCATGAACCCTACTCTTATGTATTAACCCCTCCACGACCAATATTCCACCACCAAACCCCTGACCCCATTATTGCCTGTCTTTACTTGCTGCATAATTGGCTTGGGTCAGGTTTCTGATTGGTCACAAATGATCTCATTATTGTTGCTCCTCATAAAGCTGTCTACCATGGTAACTGTGAATTGTTGCCATGGTAACCAAGGCTGCGACTCTTGTAGCTGGTGAGTTGGAACAGTGAGAACGGAAAGGCTTTTATACAGAGGGTGACCTCCGGATTGTGAACAGTAAAAAAAAAATGGTGAGTCTCAAAACTCAGAGAACAACACAGCAGGACTAATGTGAAGGTTAAGGCCCAGAAGAAAAACGCTGACCTTGAAAGTGCCTGGTGTATACAATATGTCCTTATAATTTATCACTTTTAGCCTAGGAGATATAAAGATAAGCAATGAAAGTTGTCAGAACTGGAGTCACATTTTGCTGGGTAAAAGTGTTAAAAGTGCATGTTTATAAGTTTATCTTGGAACGGCAGTTACAAGCATCCTAAAGATCAATAAAGTTTTTATTGCCCTCTGGGATTATTGAGTGGAATTTAATGGTCCCGCCGTGGCAGAGGCAGAGCCGGGAAATGCAGCAGGCCATTCATAAGCCCATTGACTTCAGCGGGACTGGAAAATCCCACTGGCAGGAGGGTCCATACAATTTCCACCCACAAGGTCTTTCTGCACAGGGATGACTCACTGTGGCTTTAATGGGACAGGCCAAAAATGTTATCAAAATCACATGTGTTGTACCCCAGACTGCCTATGAACAACACCACAGGAGGATAAGATAGTCCCTGATACGTTGAGAGACCAGAGAAGACAATAGCCCTAATCTTCCAGTCTATGGATTGTCGGAGATGGGACGTAAGTTGGGAGATGCATGTCAAGACCCTGCGGAAATCCTGAGACACAGAAAAACACAGAAATTGTCCGGTAATTTTAAACTTCCTATGGGCTGATTCCATGTTGCCAGGGACCCTCCGCAAATGTCCCTGACCCTGGGTTCAGGGCAGAGACTTGGGCCAGACATGCGGTTCTTACCTGCACACTTACCCAGGAAATGCTGCACAGTTCAATATCTGGCCTAACTCAGCGATTAGCTAGAGTAACTCAGCTGCACACCACAACCGACGCCCCCACCCACCCCCAACTCCAATCAACGCCCCAGCCACCCAACTACCACCCCCAACAATGCCACTGCCCCCCGACCAGATCCGACTGCCCTTCCTGAACAGACCCGATTGCCCACTTCACCTGCTATACAACCCTGACCACCCAACCACCCCAGCAAACCAGACCCAACTACCCTACTCCCCCACCATTCCCTCCGCCCTAAAATGCATTGCAAACAGAAAAAAATCAGCTCAGTTCAGGTGAGATGTCTGGAAAAGGGCTCTGCCAGGTGGGGTTCGTTCGGGCCCACACAATGATGGCTTGTTAATCAACCCAGGGAAGGTTACTGCAATGTCAAAATTTAATGCTGTTACATTACTTTGTATGGTAAAGTTTATTTAGATTAAAACTGGAATTTTGTGGTTTTATTTCCCTAGTGGGTAACAGGGATTTCAAACTTTGTCTACTTTGAACAAAAGGTTACTGGCCCCTAACTGGATCATAACATATAATAAACTTTCTTTTCTCTGACACCCCACAAATGGGAACTCTCTCTATTAACCAGAATTCTGGGGTTGGGGCAGTTGGGTCTATTTTTTGTTTTCAGATGTCAAACTTGCCGGTAATAGTTATCAGGGGCCTGTCCTTGCCCTGAATCTATATTATTAAGGAAAGACTAACAATGCACTTAGAAAAACTTAGTTTGATTAGAACAAAATAACAAGGTTTTACTAAGGGGAAATCCTGTTTAGCAAATTTATTGGAGTTTTTTGAGGAATTGACTAGTAAGGTGGATAAAGGGGAACCAGTAGATGTAGTGTATCTGTATTTCAAAAAAGGCTTTCAATAGGGCACTCCACAAAAATAGACAACATAAGTGTAAGTGGACTTGGAGGTAAGATATTAGCCTTGGTAGAGGATTGGCTAACAAATAGGAAGCAAAGAGTGAGCATAAATGGGATTTAACAACTTGGCAGGTAGTGAATAGTGGAGTACCCCAAGAGTCAGTGCTGAGGCCTCAACTATTTACAACCTATATTAGATGAAGACACAGGGAATAACATATCTAAGTTTGCTGATGATACAAAGCTGAGTGGAATGGTAAGCTGTTGGGAGGACACAGAGAGGCTGCAAAGAGATATAGAACAGGTTAAATGAGTGGGAAACAAGGTGGCAGATGGATTATAACGTAGGGAAGTGTGAAGTTATTCACTTTGGTCGAAAGAATAGAAGAGCTGAATATTTTTTAAAAGGTGAGAAACTTGCAAGTGTTGATGTTCAAAGACACTTGGGTGTGCTTGCACAAGGAACACAGAAAGTAAACATACAGGTGCAACAAGCAATTAGGAAGACAAATGGCATGTTGGCCTTTATTGCAAAGGGATTGGAGTACAGGAATAAAGAAGTCTTGCTAGAGTTGTGCAGTGTTTTCGTGAAATGACATCTGGAGTAGTGTGCAGTTTTGGTCTCCACATTTAAGAAAAAATATACTTACACTGGAGGTGGTACAATGAAGGGTCACTAAATTGGTCCCAGGGATGAGGGGGTTGTCCAATGATTAGAGTCTGAGCAAGTTGGGTCTATATTCTCTGGTGTTTAGAAGAAAGAGAAGTGATCTCATTGAAATGTATAAGGTTCTGAAGGGGCTTGATAGAGTGGATGCTGAGAGATTATTTTCACTGGTCAGGGGCACCTAAAATGCAGAAGCACCATCTCAGGATAAGGAGCCGATCATTTAGGACTGAGATGAGGAGAAGTTACTTCACTCAAAGGGTTGTGAATCTTTGGAATTCTCTTCCCTAAAGGGTTATGGATGCTCTATTATTGAATACATTTAAAGCTGGTTTTGGTTTCTCAGGGAATCAAGGGATTTAGGGAGCAGGCAGGGAAGTGAGGCCCAAGATCAGCCATGAAAGTACTGAACGGTGGAGGAGGCTTGACAGACCATATGATCTACTCCTGCTCTTATTTCTTGTGTTCCTGCTCCATTCTCAGCCTCCCACTGCTCTGCAGCACCTTCTCCCCTTGGCACCACTCACTTGATGCACGCATTCCCGCACCTTTCCTGAGACCTTAATATCCCCATGATCATCCTGGAGCTTTCTCATTGGATAAAATCGCAGAACTCACCTTACATCTCAGTTAACTGGCACATTTGATTAACCGGCACCTCCCATTCCTGGAGCATGCTGGATAACAGATTTTCCTGCACATTATTTAGACAGATGATTGTTTCAATCAATTTATTTCAGCTGCCACTTGATACCGAAAATTTGTTATTTCGAATAAAGGGAGGAGTTCAGTTGGAAGGAGTCCTCAACCAAACAGATGGTGAGTAGATTGCTTGTTAGATACATATTTAATACTTATATGAAACTGTTTTACATTTTCACCTTCAATTTTTGATGCCTCTGAAGCAATAAAATTTTGTGTGCTAAGATTCTGTGAGTAGTTTGTTACCTTTAGCACAGACCATTCGATATTCAGGGGAAACCTGGTTTCTTCAGGCTAGCTGTCGTTCAAAGGTTTTAGCTCACATACTGTGTATTTAAAGACAAGTCACCTTTGTGAAATATCATTTGCAACACATGCCGTCTCTGATTTAGGGACATTCCAATGCATTCATTGCCCAATCTTAATCATATGTAGACTCTCCTCCTGTTACTTCCAAACAGTTTTTTTGGTTGCATCTAATTGTCCTATTTTCTTGATTGTTTGACTGACAAGGCTCTGAAGCAGTGCTAGTTAGAGACAGGTCAGGTGAGATTGGGAGTACAGCAGGAACATGGTTCATATGAACAGAACAATGGAAAATAAGGAGATGACAGATTGATTGAATGTATTTTTTGCATTGATCTTCACTATAGAGGAAATAAGTAACCTCCCAGAAATAGCTGTAAGTTAGGAAATGGAAGGGAGGGAGGGACTCTAGAAAATTACAGTCACCAGGAAAATGGTATTGAGCAAACTGTTGGAGCTGTGGGCTACAATTCCCCGGGTCCCGATGGACTTCATCCTCGGGTCTTAAAAGATGTGGCTAATTAAATAGTTGATGCATTGGTTTTAATTTTCCAAATTTCCCTAGATTCGGGAGGGTTCCATTAGATTGGGAAATAGCAAATGTAACTCCTTTATTCAAAAAGGGAAGGAGACAGAAAGCAGGAAACTACAGGTCATAGTCTGATATCTGTCATAGGGAAAATGTTAGAAGCTATTATTAAAGATGTTATAGCAGGGCATTTAGAAAAAAATAAAGCCAATCAAGCAAAGTCAACATGGTTTTGTGAAAGAGAAATCATGTTTAACCAATTTATTAGAGTTCTTTGAAGGAGTAACATGTGCTATGGATAAAGCGAAGGGGAAGGCAGACGTACAATACTTTCCAGAAGGCATTTGATAAGGTGCCATATCAAAGATTAATACTGAAAATAAAAGCTCATGGTGTAGGGGGTAACATTTTGGCATGGATAAAAGATTAGCTAGTTAACAGGAAGCAAAGAGTAGGGTCTTCTTCTGGTTTGCAGGATGTAGCGAGAGTACCATATTATCTGAATGATGAGAAATTGCAGAGCTCTGAGATTTACAATGTCCTAATATATTAATCACAAAAGGCTAGTATGCAGGTACAGCAAGTAATTAGGAAAGCTAATAGAACATTATCATTTATTGCAAGGGGAATTGAATACATAGAAACACAGAAAATAGGAGCAGGAGTAGGCCATTCAGCCCTTCGAGTCTGCTCCGCCATTCATTATGATCATGGCTGATCATCCAACTCTAATAGCCTGCTCCTGCTTTCTCCCCATATCCTTTGATCCCTTTTGCCCCAAGAGAAATATGTAACTCCTTCTTGAAAACATACAATGCTTTGGCCTCAACTACTTTCTGTGGTAGCGAATTCCACAGGCTCACCACTCTCTGAGTGAAGAAATTTCCCCTCATCTCAGTCCTAAATGGTCTACTCCGTATCCTCAGACTGTGACCCTGGTATACAAAGATATAACAGAGAGGTTATGCTCCAATTGTACAGGGCACTGGTGAGACCACATCGGGAGTACTGTGTACAGTATTGGTCACCTTATTTAAGGAAGGATGTAAATGTGTTGGAAGCAGTTCAGAGAAGGTTTACCAGACTAATATCGGGAGTGAGGAAAGGTTGGACAGTGGGGTTGGTATCCACTGGAGTTTAGAAGAGTAAAAGACGACTTGATTGAAACCTTCATGACCCTGAGGGGTCTTGAGAAGGTGGATGTGGATAGGATGTTTCCTCTTGTAGCAGAATCTAGAACTGGGGATCATTGTTTAAAAATAAAGGGTGACTCATTTAAGACAGGGATGAGGAGAATTTTTTTTCTCTCTGAGAGTCGTGAGTCTTTGGAATTAGTCCAGTATTCACACATGCACCTTCTAGCCTCATGATTCACCAGGCCATGATATCTAAAAAGCTCCACAGTGCCTTCTATATGCATTCGGGCTGATAAGCGAGAGTCTACAGAACAACGAGGGTGATGTGAGAACTGCCCTGAAGCAGTCATCACCACATAATTAAGGAACTACAGCGGCCAGTGAGATGAGGACATGGTTAGGGATCTCCTCCTCCCATCCATGTCCTGTCCTTTGCTGCTACCACCGAAGAGACACAACTACTGCTAATCACTCAAGGCTGATGAGCTGCCCTCACACAATGGTCTTCCGTGAGGAAGCTGGATTAGAAGCAGAAAAATCAGACACTTCTAACAAAGATTTTAACACATCTCCCTGACATCACACAAGGGTGCGGAGACCATTTTCAGTGAGGTTGACATCACATGGGTATGAATCTCACAGAGGGAGACTATCGCTGAATGGGAGGATGGCTAAACCTTGAAATAAGAGGATTCAAATGTACATAATCACAACGCCTTCAGTTGACCAAGCCATTCGTATAAACGTCAAATGTGTTTACAGAAGTTCGGTATTTTTACAGTGGTAGCACACCCATGACCTAAATGTAATATTAATATTTCTTAATTTTCTAACCCTACCACTACATCTCGGTGCAGCCCCGACATCAGCAGCAGAGGTGGAGGCAGCCTGCTGACTTCTACGTTCTGATGTTTGTGATGACCTTGGTGGATGTTCTCTGGTGGCCTGAGGCCTGGAGGGTCCCGGCCTGAAAAGGGTGTCGTGCTTGGGGAGATGCATCCTCCTCAACCTGAGCAGCTGGAGCGGATGGGGTCACAGGCAAAAGGGGCTCTGAGAGGCTGGACACCCTTGGAGTGTCCTGAGAGGAGGCCCCCGGGGTGTCCAGTTGATGCTCTGCCTCCCTATGGGTGTGCAAGGGCTCCGCTCTGATTCCTTGAGGAGATGTTGCACTTGGTAGGAGGTCAAAGTGTCTCATCCCCCTGTTGCCTACATCTTGATGGTGCCCACCAGGGTGTGGCCATGGAGTCCAGGGGCTAGTGCAAATCCAGTAAAACCTACTGGACCAAGGTCTCCATGGTGGTTGCCAACCTTCCCATGGTGACCTTGAGGTGCTCGCATGAAATCAGAGAGAACGTGGACAGACTCTTCCATCCTTCACTCTAGACTGCTGAGTGACTGCTGAACCTCTGCCTTATGTTCCACTGCCGCCTGTTGCTACATCTTCAGTATTGTGTTGGCAGCTGCTCGCAGGGGCTCAACATCTGACTCAGAATGAGTGGGTGGCTGGTCTCCAGCAGCTCTCTGAGTCCCGGAGACCTGGGCTGTCCCTGCCTCCGACTGCTGTGGGGGATGTGTCAGTGTTCTCCAGAAAGCGACACCAAGCCCAATCTAGTTCTGTGCCCCATTGAAGTGTGTGCTGGTGGAGGGTGCGGGTGAGCACAGTGATGGTTCTTCCTGAGCTTCCTCTTTGGGTGTGGTCTGGAGGTTGGGACATAGTGAGTACTCTTGCGGGCCTCGATCTGCTGATGCCTATAAGATACAGAATAGAGTTTTAGTTGATAAGGCTGAGGAATATAAGACTACATGCCAGTCACTGTGATGAACAGATGGAGGTGTGATCCGTACAAGCTTGCTGAGACAATCCGATTTCCCCTTCCCTACAGGAGCGATCCCTGATCTCCCCAGTGATCTCAGCTGCAGTCTCCTCACTGAGGGCAATTATGTGAGCAGTGCCCCTGCCCTGGTCTGCGATCTTTCCCACCTGGTGTGGGCAAGCTGGTGCTGGAGGAAGACAAAAGAAAGGCATGTGATGAGAAGGGGTGGATCATAGGTAGGAATGGTGTTTCGGGCGTGGTTGGCAGCCGCGCTGACACCCCCTGTGATGGCCTTCCAAGCTGCAGAGGTGAGCTTCCTGGAACCATCTCTGGGATACAGGACACCCCTGTGAGCCTGGACTCCTCTAATCAAGGCCTTGGGGGTCTGTTGGGTGAAGCAGGGTGCCGCCTTCTTCTTGAGGCCTGCAGCTTTCTTCTTTTGGCTGGGCTATCCCTCCAACATTGCCCTGGAGACAGGTAAGCTGGAGAGAGTGAGATATGTGTGCTCTGGTGTCGTTTACATATGGCAACTGGACCTTCAGCCCTGCCAGGTAATGGTGGGGCAGATGAATCACCAGCCAGGTGATTCAGAGAGGTGCTTAATTAATGAGCTTCCAAGTGCAGAATCGGGCGCGATTTCCCTCTATTCCAAGCAGGGGGATATGTGCTGCGAAACCTACCCACCACTGCTCTTAGTTTCAAAATGGAGGATTCCACCCTATGTCTCTCCTTATAAAGCTCAAGGAACAGTGGGCTGTATTTTACATGCTCCCGCCGAGTGTGTTTTGAGCAGGGGGGCATGTAAAATAGGGCAGGTGTCCACCCCACCACCTACCCACCCACCTCTGAGATCATACCCATAATATGGGGTGTAGGTGGATGCCAAAATCAGCTGGGGTTGGGGGTGGGGTGCATAAATCAGTCCGGTATGTATTTTTAACAATCATCGCAACTTGTAATATGCTCCAAGGTATAGTTGGTTTCACCCTGCACTCTAGGGAAACCTGAAATAGCTGTGAAGCCGGGAACACTACCACGTGGAAGCTGCAAAGCCGGGAACACTACCATGAGGAAGTTCCCCTTTAAGCCACTCACTATTTTGACTCGAAAATATCACCGTTCAGACAGCCCCAGGACTGTCTACTTTCTGACTGCTTTCCACAGTGTCCCAGGGGTGTCTCTACTCTTTGACTCCTGACTGCAAGCCCCAGACCAGGGGTTTTGACTTTCACAGAGTTCCCCATTTCCCTCATGACCAAAGATTACACTGTCTGCCTTCCCAACACCCCCCACCATCTTTATGACTCTGCATGCAACCCATCCCTCTTGTGGCACACGAACAACACCCCCCCCCCCTCCTTTTCCTATTTGAGAGTTTGTGTGCACCCCCTCCCATTCATACATGTGATATCCTTTTCACTCCCTTGTTTGTCAGCATTTCAGTTACCCTTGTCGGGCTCCAGCTTCCCACTCCTCAGTCTACCCCCTGCCTCCCATCGTTCCCCCTCTTCCTCCATCCCCTTACAAAGCCTTCCTCCCCCACAGCCCCTTACGAAGTCTTCCTTCCCCATTGCCCCTGTGTGTTCCACCCCACACCGACAACCCTTCCCCAGGTCGAAATGCTGATTTCTGAATATTCAGCCTGTATGAGTACCGCTGCACAGTGCTGTCCTTCTGGACAACGGTGGTACCCAGTTGGAGCAGACCACTCCTACACCACCACCCACTCCCCTCATCCACCCCAGCCAGTTGCAATACTTGCCAGAGTCTGAAAGTTGAGCCCTGCCTGAGTACCGCTGCACAGGTGTGTCCTTGTGACTACGGAGGCAGCCACCAGGAGCAGACCAATCCTACAGACCCGGTCGTGCGGCATTCCACTGGCATCGCAGCGAGACCAGAACAGTGCTATGGATGGTAGGCTATTTGTGGTTTACTCACCTGGAAGTCACAAGCGAAGTGAGGTCCGACCTGTGCACACTGCCATTTTTCAAACGAGATTCAGACTGACGTGATTTCCCGCTGGCGTGAAGCAAGATCGGAAGGCAGCACGTGACTCGGCAAAATGTTAATTTAATGAACATTCGTAAGACGGTAATGAATGCAAATGCCATTCACACCACTGCTCAGCAGGATACCCGACCCATTGTTAACCCATCCTCAGGAGAATTGCAAACTATTTTTACGCTGGTAGGTTTCTGCTTTTTGAGCTCCCGCTAAATTCTCTGCTCTCGCCTGCCACGAAGCCCACTATGGACAGGATGCAAGAATTCTGCCCCCTGAGTCAAAAAACAACTAAGTTATGTTAAACTTTTGCAAAATGTTGTTTATGCCTGAGCTGGATGATTGATTCCAATTCTGGGAATCACACATTAGGGAGGATGCCACGACCTTGGAGAGGAGATTTAGTTTGAAGATATCAAGGATGAGGGACTTCATTTGTGTCAGGAGCCTGGATAACCTGGCATTGTTTTCTTAGAAGCAGAGAAGGGTAAGGAGAGATTTAATAGAGATTTTCAAAATGATGAATGGTTTTGATCGAGTAAGTAATATATACAATGCTATAACAGAGAACTAAAACCAATCCACAAGGCATTAGTATACCTTTTTCAGAAAACTCATGAATGTGTTAGCATTTTTGAGTGAATCAGATGAACACTCTGTTTCCATGGTGAACAGACCACAATTTTAGAGAGAATTTTAGTCCCCAAAAATAGGGGTGCAATGTGAGTCTTGTGCGCTGATGGAAACTAATTTTTCTCTTATTCATTCACGGGATGTGAACTACACTGGCTGAGCCACATTTATTGCCCACCCTTAGTTGCCCTTGAGAAGGTGGTGGTGAGCTGCCTTCTTGAACCTCTGCAGTCCGTATGGTGTGGGTACACCCACAGTGCTGTTAGGAAGGGAGTTCCAGGATTTTGACCCAGAGACAGTGAAGCAACGGTGATATATTTCCAAGTCAGGATGGTGAGTGACTTAGAGGGGAACTTCCAGGTGGTAGTGTTCCCATGTACCTGCTGCCCTTGTCCTTCTAGATGGTAGTAGTCATGTGTTTGGAAGGTGCTGTCTAAAGGAGCCTTGGGGAATTCCTCCAATACATCTTGTGGATGGTACACACTGCTGCTAATGTGTGTCAGTGCTGGAGGGAGTGAATGGCTGTGGATGGGGTGCCAGTCAAGCAGGCTGCTTTGTCCTGGATGATGTCAAGCTTCTTGAGTGTTGTAGGAGCTGCATTCATCCAGGCAAGTGGAGAGTATTCCATTATACTCCTGACTTGTACCTTGTAGATGGTGGACAGGCTTTAGGGAGTCAGGAGGTGGGTTACTCGTTGCAGGATTCCTAGCCTCTGACCTGCCCTTGTAGCCACAGTATTTGTATAGCTAGTCCAGTTCAGTTTCTACTCAATGGTAACCCCTAGAACATTGATAGTGGGAGCTTTTGTGATGATAATGTCATTGAACGCCCATGTTACTGCATTAAAATAGCACCCTATATTATGTGCTGAAGTCTTGGAATGGAATATGAGCCAATGAACTTTTGACTCGAGGGGAGAAAGCATCTGGGATAATGCCTACAGTTGATTCCTTTCAGGTTTTTTCTTTAGACTGTGTTCATAACTAATGACAACTAGAAATTATAGTCTGAGAGAAGTTGTATCCATTAATATTTTAAATATGTTGCCCCATCTCCTAATCTGACAATGGAATATCTCTGTCTATTATTTTGTCCTTAATAAATCTACTAAACATGTGAACAAGGAGCAGGAGTAGGCCATTCAGCCCCTCGAGTCTGCTCCGCCATTTAATGTCATGGCTGACCTGATAGTAATCTGAAATCTGCATCCCTATAACCTTTCACCCCTTTGCTTACCAAGAATCTATCCAGCTCTGCCTTAAAAATATTCAAAGACTCTGCTTCCACCACCTTTTCAGGAAGAGGATTCCAAAGACTCAAAACCATCTGAGTGAAAAATTTTGCCTCATCTCTTTTTTAAATGGGTGACCCTTATTTTTAAACAGTGACCCCTAATACTAGATTCTCCCACAAGAGGACACATCCACCCTGTCGAGACCCTTCAGGATCTAATATGTTTCAGTCAAGTCGCCTCTTACTCTCCTAAACTCCAGCAGATACAAGCCTAGTCTGTCCAACCTTCCATCATAGGACAACCCATCCATTCCTGGAATTAGCCTGGTAAACCTCCTCTGAACTGCTTCCAACATATTTATATCCTTTCTTAAATAAGGTGGCCAATACTGTACACAGTATTCCAAATGTGGTCTCACTAGTGCCCTGTACAACTGAAGCATAACCCTACTTTTGTATCAGCTCCCGTTGCAATAAATGATAACATATTAGCTTTCCTAATTACTTGCTGTACCTGCATACTAACCTTTTGTGGTTCATGCTCTAGGACATCCAGGTCCTCCTGCACCTCATAGCTCTGCAACTCTCACGATTTAAATAATATGCTTCTCTTTTATTCTCCTGCCAAAATTTCACATTTTCCCACATTATATCCCATTTTTTTTTTATTCATTCATGGAATGTGGGTTTCGCTGGCTGGGCCAGCATTTATTGCCCATCCCTAGTTGCCTTTGAGAAGGTGGTGGTGAGCTGCCTTCTTGAACCGCTGCGGTCTATGTGGTGTGGGTACACCCATAGTGCTGTTAGGAAGGGAGTTCCAGGATCTTGACCCAACGACAGTGAAGGAACAGCGCTATATTCCCAAGTCAGGAAGGTGAGTGACTTGGATGGTAACTTCCAGCTGGTGATGTTCCCATCTATCTGCTGCCCTTGTCCTTCTAGATGTAGTGTTCTTGGGTTTGGAATATACTGTCTAAGGAGCCTTGGTGAATTCCTGCAGTGCACCTTGAAGATGGTAAACAGTGCTGCTACTGTGCATCGATGGCAGAGGGAGTAAATGTTTGTGGATGTAGTGCGGACTGCTCTGTCCTGGACGGTATCCAGCTTCTTCAGTGTTGTAGGAGCTGCACTCATTCAGGCAAGTGGGGAGTATTCCATCACACTCCTGACTTGTGCCTTGTTGATGGTGGACAGGCTTTGGGGAGTCAGGAGGCAAGTTACTCGTCGCACGATTCCTAGCCTCTGACCTGCTCTTGTAGCCATAGTATTTATATGGCTAGTCCAGCTCAGTTTCTGGTCAATGATAACCCCCAGGATGTTGATATTGAGGGATTCAGTGATGGTAATGCCATTGAACATCTAGGGGCGATGGTTGGATTCTCTCCTGTTGGAGATGGTCATTGCCTGACACTTGTGTGGCACAAATGTTACTTGCCACTTGTCAGCCCAAGCCTGGATATTGTCCAGGTCTTGCTGCATTTGGATGTGGACTGCTTCAGTATCTGAGGAGTCGTGAATGGTGCTGAACATTATACAATCATCAGTGAACATTCCCACTTCTGACCTTATGATGGAAGGAAGGTCATTGATGAAGCAGCTGAAGATGGTTGGGCCTAGGACACTACCCTGAAGAACTCCTGCAGTGATGTCCTGGAGCTGAGATGACTGTCCTCCAACAACCAAAACCATCTTCCTTAGTGTTAGGTGTGATTCCAACCAGTGGAGAGTTTTACCCCTGATTCCCATTGACTTCAGTTTTGCTAGGGCTCCTTGATGCCAAACTCCATCAAATGCTGCCTTGATGTCAAGGGCAGTCACTCTCACCTCACCTCGGGAGTTCAGCTCTTTTGTCCATGTTTGAACCAAGGCTGTAATGAGGTCAGGAGCTGAGTGGCCCTGGCAGAACCCAAACTGGACATCAGTGAGCGGGCTATTGCTAAGCAAGTGCCGCTTGATAGCACTGTTGATGACCCCTTCCATTACTTTACTGATGATCGAGAGTAGACTGACGGGGCGGTAATTAACCAGGTTGAATTTGTCCTGTTTTTTGTGTACAGGACATACCTGGGCAATTTTACACATAGCCGGGTAGCTGCCAGTGTTTGTATCTGTACTGAAACAGCTTGGCTAGGGGCGTGGCAAGTTCTGCAGCACAAGTCTTCAGTACTATTGCCGGAACGTTGTCAGGGCCCATAGCCTTTGCAATATCCAGTGCCTTCAGCCCGTTTCTTGATATCACGTGGAGTGAATTGAATTGGCTGAAGACTGGCATCTGTGGTAGTGCCACACAACATGATGGAGGGTATCCTCAGTGTGAAGGCAGTACTTCGTCTCAACATTGACTGCCACTCCTACTGATGCTGTCATGGACAGATGCATCTGCGGTAGGCAGGTTGGTGAGGATGAGGTCAAGTATGTTTTTCCCCCCTGTTGGTTCCCTCACCACCTGCTACAGACCCAGTCTAGCAGCTATATCTTCTAGGACTCGGCCAGCTCGGTCAGTGGTGACACTACCAAGCCACTCTTGGTGATGGACATTGAAGTCCCCTACCCAGAGAACATTCTGCGCCCTTACCACCCTCAGTGCTTCCTCCAAGTGATGTTCAACATGGAGTAGCACTGATTCATCAGCTGAGGGAGTGTGGTACGTGGTAATCAGCAAGAGGTTTCCTTGCCCACATTTGACCTGATGCTATGTGACTTCATGGGGTCTGGAGTTGATGTTAAGGACTCCAAGGGCAACTCCCTCCTGACTGTATATCACTGTGCCGCCACCTCTGCTGGGTCTGTCCTGCCGGTGGGACAGGGCATACCCAGGGATGGTGATGGTGGAGTCTGGGACATTACCTGTAAGGTATGATTTCATGAGGATGACTATGTCAGGCTGTTGCTTGACTAGTCTTGATTTGCAAGATCTTTGCCCACTCACTTAACTACCTATATCTTTTTGTAGTGTCCTCATGTCCTCTTCACACCTTACTTTCTTACCTATCTTTGTGTCATCAGCAAATTTGGCAACCATCCCTTCAATCTCTTCATTCAAGTCACTTATATAAATTGTAAGCAGTTGAGGTCCCTGGGGCACATCACTTGTTACATCTTGACAACCTGAATAAGACCCATTTATCCCTACTCTCTGTAAGCTTCCTGTAAGCCTGCATTTTAAACCTGACTGCTAGAAATTATTTAAAAAATGACAGAAATACTTATTTTTATCACAGGCTCTTTGTTCCTTTTGACATCTGTTCACACTATCTGATCTTTGCAGCCATTTCTTCAATTAATATATCTTTCCTGATGGTCTGCTATACCTCCTGTTTACCTTCTACATCAAGGAGTTCTTACAATGTACCTGCTTAATTTGCTCTCAATAAATGTGAATGGAGGCCTTCTAGCCTTGCTACCTTTGAGTATATAAAAACATGTTCATGTTTTCATATTGTGTTAAGTATCTTATTTCTCTACAAGGCACCCACACAAATGCCTCTGTAAACTTTTGAATTTTTGATCAGTTTGACAACTACAGAGTAACTATTTGAATGTAATTAGAGATCGTTTATGTGATGCTTGCCTGTTAAATTTTGCTGCAGCTACACAGCATTTAGTTTCACATCCTTGATCAAAGATTTGGAATGGGAATCACTACAGCAAAGGAGGGACAAAAATAGTCTGATCATGTTCTATAAACTATGGAATGAACTGGTGGGAATTGACAGAAACAGGCACCTGGTGTCCTCCAGTAATGACAAAACAAACAAACTATAAAGTTGTTTCCATGACTGTGGATCAACAATCTTTCTTTCCAGGACATTCCCACAATGAAACAAGCTGCCAAAGAAAATAGTCACAGCCCCATCACTTGAAATTTCAAGACCCATCTTTAGATTATTTCCTTTTAAAAGTTTTCATTATCAGGACTGCAATTTCAGCAGATGATGCCTGGTTTAGCTGGCGCTACCCATATAAATGTTGGAATACGGATATTAATGTGTAATTCTGACATAGCTATGGCAGGAGCAGAAGAATTTAGTTTGGTGCAAATGTATAATTTCAAAAGATTGAATTTGCCACTTGCATAGCTATACAAGGATAATGGTTATTATTCATAGATATATAATGAAAGACTTAAGCTGTAAACTTTAATGTTGACCTCAACAGCATTTATAACATATTTTTCCTTTTTCTTCATTGAATTCAGAAAAAGGAATTAAAGCAGGCTTCAAGGAAGCCATTAATGAGCTGATTACTAAGGTAAATTCACAGGCTTTCACCCTAAGTGGTCTCAGTGGCTCACTGTACATGTGGCCCAAAATCCATGCCAGCACACGTCCATCAACACTGAAAGAGGACTCTCACTGCAAAGCCATCTTAAAATATATTCGGTAAGTAGCAGAATGGAACCTGTCAAATATCTCAGTGTTATATTACTGCATGTTTTTGATGTCAGGGCTGTGGCTTTCAATAAAGTTTATGGTGCAAGTAATACATTTGCATACGTGCACTTCATTTGAAAATCTATCTCTCAAGAATTGATTTTGTCCTTCCAAAATTTGTGTTGTGTTTGGAGAGGCATTGAGCTAGATAATATTCTAAATTATATAACAGTAAAATGATGTGCAGGTGATTGCAGGTATGTTTACAGGTGGTGCTAGAGATAGGAGTAATTTAAGCTGATGCATTATATGTATCACAAGAAAGATATCACACAATATCAGTTTTGTCGACTTGTGATTTTGCTTTTGGAATATTGGTACCAATATGCTCAATAAACTTGGTGACTCACTAAATCACTAACTAGTGAAGAAAGCAAAGTAATTCGCTGGACATTTATTTTTGCTGTTTCCTCATCTTGGCATTTAAGGTCCTTTTTTAAAAAAAAAGATATTCCTGTAGACATTAAATTATTCTTTAGTATTCAAAATAATCTGTGTCCTGTGAATATGATTTCACTACACCTTTTCACCTGAGATGAAAACAAACCTCAGCTAGAAATCTGTTTCTACTGACATTTTGAATCCATTTGAAAAGTGCTACTGTTAAAAAAATCAAGTCAGTTGCTTTTTCCATACTTGCTTGGAGACATCTTTTTGTTAATCTTCATTCATTTCAATCATTGAGAAACTGTGGCACAATTAAGCTGGCTGTCTCAGTACACTGAATATCAGTGCTCAGTATCACCAAAAATACACAAATAGATCAATGGAACAAAATGTAATTATATCTAACAGTAAGATAAAAAGGCTTTCTATCAGGTTAAAATAGAATTGCCATGTGGCTGTTTATTTTTGTTTTCATAAGTCAAAGCAGGTTTAGAAAATTATTATCCTGGGATTGCAATATGTGATGGAGCAACCTGGTTTGTAATGTAGAAGCAACCAGCCACTGTGCTGCTGCTTTCAATTGGTAGAAATTTGAAAAAGCTGTCTAGGCCGATTAAAAACTGGCGAGTTGGCCACCGTGGCTGATTAACAACCGCAGTCACAACGATGGTGCCTTAAATGTAGAAAAACATCCCATCGTGCTTCATAGGCATATTGCTAAATAAAATTTCATAACAAGACACATAGGCCAAAATTTTCCGTTTGGCGGGTGGGCGGAGCAGGTGCTGAGGCGGGCGGCCGGCCGGGGACCCGATCGCCGCCCGCAATCGGGGTTGCGCTGCCATTTTGTGCGGGCGGGCCAATTAAGGCCCTCCCAGCGTATTTCCGGCTCCCATGGAGAGCAGGAGTGTGAAGTTTGTGGCAGGCGTGTACAGACCGCTGGGTCCAATGGCCATCCGGCAGTCTGTTTAAAAAAAGGGCCAGGCAGCCTCCTTCACTATGGCCAGCTGCAGGTGGTACCGCAGGGGGTCAGCACAGCAGGCCAATGTTGAGGGAAGGCCAGAGGAGGAGGGCAGACTGCAGGGTGTGGCCCAGGAGCAGGGCAGGCTACAGGGCAGGCCAACGGGGGGCCAATGTGCCCCTCGCTTTTCTGATATTGCCTTGCTGCCCTTGTCGAGAAAGTGGCAGCACGGCGGAAGGTGCTGTTTCCCCAGGATGGGAGGAGGAGGCCCCCCCAACATGACAAAACGTGCCTGGGAGGAGGTGGCAGAGGTGGTGAGCTCCCGCAACGTGGTGCAGCGTATCTGGATCCAGTGCCGTAAGCGCTTCAACAATTTGTTGTACTCTGGAAGGGTGAGTATCATGTTGGAGTTGGGCATTTAACCCAGCAGGTAGCCTTAGCCTTTGAGGGACTGCATTGACTCATGTTGGGCATTTGTTGCACGCTAGGTGGGCAAGCAGATAGTGAACATGCTTACAACAACGTTAATGGTTCATGAGAAGATGGGTTCTCCCCGCAACATGACTAGCCTGGGGGCAACCTGCAGGACATGCAGCTAGGCGCATACTCATAACTCCAACACATGGTCTATTCACAGTGATGAGGTTGTGAAAGGGGAGCCTCAAGGTCTCATGGCCAAGAGCCATCTGGCGCCCTCAGTGTTGCACCTAGTTGTGCCTCCTTGCCATGTGAGCTAAGACCATGTGTTTCCTAAAGTGATGGATGCAGAATGTGTCCAAGATGGCCATGGGTGGTTGTAGGGGGAGGCGTTGGGAGCAGCCGTACTATATTTTTGTGACCGATCAACAGTTGCGTGAACAGGAGGCACTGGAGGCCTCAGATGGGCCACTGTGGTTGGGGTGCGGTGTGCGCGTACAGAGTACATGTGCATTTAGCCTGCTTTGCAGGAGAAAAATGCGCACAAAGCTTATGAGCGTTTGCAACTGGAGGTGGCCAGGCCCAGTTGGTGATATTGAGCCCTTTTGAGCAGGAGGCCTTGGAGCTCGAGCGGCGCCATGCACCCAGGTCCACAGTGTTGATGAGGCTGGGGTGGAGAGGACAGGTATTTAAGGTCCACAGTCACATCCGGTCTGTCTCCCCTCCCATCCAAAGCACTGATGATTGTTGGAATTGTTAATGTAGCAACACTGCTCATTCACAGACTGATAGAGTCAGAGGTGTGGGTCATAGACAAAGGTCCCTTGATCCTTCAAAGATGCACGTGTCCAGCACCTTCCAAAGTCGCTTTATCCCATTTCTGAGCACTGTCCCCATGGCCTTGTATGCCATGGCATTGCAGCTGCACATCCAAATACTTATTACATGTTAGGAGGGTTTCTGCATCCACCACCCTTTCAGGCAGTGCGTCCTACAATACTGTGTGCAAGAGTTCCTCATCACCTCACCTGTCAACCTCATGCCCCTTACCTTAAATCAATTCCACTAGGTTAGTCATCCCTCCGCCAAGTGGAGAAGTTGCTTTCTGTCCATCCCATCTATGCCCCTCATAATGTTATGAAGTTCAATAATGTCACCCCTCAATCTTCTGTGCTCCAGGGGAAACATCCCCAGTCTATGCTATGTGTCCTCATAACTCCAACTCTCCAGCCCAGCATGCATCCTGGTCAACAACCTCTGCACTCTCTCCTCTTCAATCACATCCCTCCTATGAAGTGCTGCTCACAACTGCATGCAGAACTATAGTTGTGGCCTCAGCAGCATTTTCCGCACTTGCAACATGACCTCCCTATTCCAACATTCTATTCCTTGGCTAATAAAGGCAAGTATGGCATTTACCTTCTTAAACGCCTTATGTACCTGCCCCGCTACCTTAATGGGCCTGTCAACATGCCCAGCAAGGTCCCTCTGATCCTCCTTACTTTCCACAGACCCATCATTCCTCATGTATTCCTGTACCTTGTTTGTCCTACTCAAGTGCATCACCTCATACTCATCCACATGACATTCCATTTGGCATTCCTTAGGCCATCTGACCAGCCTGCCCATATCCGCCTGTAATGTTTGGGGCTCCTCCTGATTATTTGCCACCCCACCAATGCTCGTCTCCTTAGGTTCTGGAAGGTTGAGTGCATAATGAGCCTGGGGGAAAGGGATGAAGTGTGTCACTGTGTGGACGCTAACTGATCCACTGTCCTTGTTGTTATTTTCAGCATTATCAGAGGCCGGTGACCAGGCTCCATTACAGATGACCCCTCTCACACCTGAGGGCCATGAATTGTCACCTGTGTCACACCATTTCTGCCAGGCAGGCTCCAGCACAGATACTAGCACCTCGGTGGGAATTGCAACATTGGCTAGTGTCCCGGAGCACGGTGGAGAGGGTACTTCACAATCACTGGAGGAGATGGCAGAGATGGAGGGTGCCGATGGTGCCAGCAGCCAGAGGACTGCAGCGGACCAGGCACATGCTGAGTCGGGTCGTGATGACATGCCCCTGGAGTTGTCTGCGCTGCAGCAGCTGCAGGAAATGCGGCCAAATGTGTGGGAGCATCTGGGAGTGTTGCATGAGACCATGCTTCACTTGGTGTCCATGGTGGAGGAGTCCACACAGAGCATGAGTGATGCCCTGAGCCTCATGTCAGAGCCTCATGCTTCCTCTATAGAGAGAGTGGTGACACTCCTGGAGGGGAGCTTCCACGAGAACAAGCAGCTTCTCCTGGGGATATGCTTAGACCTGCAAGCCCTCACAGTGCCAGTAGCCACAGCTGGTCATTGGCAATGTGGGAGATGGCCTGGGCACCAAGTTTCCCAGCTCAGTGCCCATCCATCTACGGTGAGCAGGGAGATCTGAAGCAACCTCACATTGGTGCAACAGCTGCCTGTCATCTCTGCGGGCTCCTCTCAGGGCACTGTGGATGGGCGCAGCAGCTCCTCTGCCCTTCTGCCAGTGACCGTTGCATCTTTTGAGGCAGCAACAACTAGGGAGATGCCAGTTCTGGAACTGGCTACTCCCTCCCAGGTGGGGCCAGCACAGGCTCCATGGGCCAGAGGACGTCCGCCAAGGTCACCAGGACAGTAGAGTCAGCAGGCAGGCTCAGAAGCCATTTCGATCGATGGGGCGGCACCTAGACGTAGCACCCGTAAACGTAAGCATAAGGCACCATAGGCACACCACAGGTTTCTCACTAATGCTTTTGTGTTGGCCCTAGATTAGGGAATTGTTATTTGTTGCTGTTGTAAAAGCGTTTTGCTTTCATTTTGTTGCACCATATCATGTGTTGCCATGGCTGAGGGTGTTTCCTTTGTGCTGCATTTGTATGTTTCATAGACATGTCATGAGTGTTTGAATGGACATTGAGGTTTATGTCAAAAGCCCTTAGTTGCAGCTGATGAGGTGGAAGGTGTAGTACTTAAGTGCCGCTTATGGAAGCGCCAGGCAAGACTGGCCCTCCTGATCCATTTGTGTGGAGCTCGCTGAAGGTTTGTTAGATTAAAGCATCCCGGGTGTCCCTGCCTCCTTGGTGTGGTGCCGGGTCAGCGTTCAGCCCCTCATCATTGCCCTGTGCTTCCTCATCATCCGAATCAGTGCTGGACTCATCGTAAGCAGCCGATTCCACTGCATCAATGTCTTCCTCGTCCACTGCGTCCCCCCTTTCCAGCACAAGATTATGCAGAGCGCAGCATGCTACCATTATCACAGAGGCATGATCTGGGGGGTATTGCAGTGCGCCCATTAAGCGGTCCAGGCATCGGAAACGCATCTTGAGAAGACAGATGGCTGTCTCCACCACAGCCCTTGTGTAGACATGGCTGTTCAGCTTCTGTTCTTGGATGGCGGAAAGGTGTCATGAGCCACCTTCTGAGGGGATAGCCCTTGTCACCCAGCAGCCATCCATCCAGCTGGGCTGGAACACTGAAGAGGCTCGGCACCTGGGAGTGTCGGAGGATATAGGCGTCATGGGAGCTGCCTGGGTACCTTGCACAAACTTGTCGAATCTGGATCCTGTGATCACACACTATCTGCACATTCATGGAGTGGAAGCCCTTCCTGTTGACCGGGCTCACCTGCTGGCACCTTGATAGCCACATGTGTACAGTCTATAGCACCCTGGACACAGGGAAAGCCAGCAATAGCCGCGAAGCCTCTGGCTCACTATGTCTGGCTTGCCTGGTCGCAGCAGAAGTGGATGAAGGTCAATGCCCTTCTGAACAGAGCGTCTGTGACCTGCTTGACACAAGTGTGGACAGCTGATTGGGAGACACCGCAAAGATCACCTACTGAGCCCTGGAAGGAGCCAGAGGCATTTAAGTTGAGGGCAACAGTGACCTTCAACGCCACTGGCATGGGGTGTCCACCCACAGGACAGATCTCAGGGCCAATCATCTGACAGATGTAGTGTACTGTCTACCTTGACAGTCAGATCCTCCTTTGGCACTGCACCTCAGTCATATTGAGGTAGCTCTTCTCCAACTGTATACCTTGGCAGCAGGGTAGTGGCGTCTTCTGCAGCCCCTTCCACCTTGGACTACCTCTTGGCCCTGTGCCCCTTGTGACTGCACCTGTACTCCCAAAGGTGGCTCCCCTGGGGGCTGATTGTCCACTCCCAGCCTCCTCCTTATTCTATCCCTCCCTTCCTCCTCAGAGGAGCTGTCTCCAGTAGACATGTCAGAACCCATACCCAGGCTAAAGGGAGGCCTCCGGAAAGCTGCAGATAAAGATTCCTGACTGAAGAGTGCTAAACTGAAGATTAAAAGTACACAGAGACCTGTTGGAATTCGTTCTGAACTGCTACAGATCTCACAGGCAAGTTTAAAAAACTTTCTGCAATAAATACTTCACAGACCAGATTGACAAACCCACTGAGCCCTCATATCCTGCCTGTGAATGAGTTTTATTAAAAAGTTGCTTATCCGCCTGCCTGTTGCACCCGTGCGCCGAGCCAAAGATTGCACAGGCACCTGAAAATCGGCATCAATTGCAGAGTTAAAGGCCTTAAATAGCCCATTAATTAATAACGGGCACGCATCACATTTCATCGCGCGTCCGCCCAATGAAATATCGCAATGGCGCGCGGTGATGTCAGGACGCTCGCCCGATGTCACCGCACATCATTTTACGCACTGATATGTACACACTGACATGCGGGGCCCGCCCACCCGCACATCACCCTGAAAATTCTGCCCATAAACACAGGCGACCAAAAGCTTGGCCAAAGAGGTATCTTTTTTTTTCCTTTATTCTTTCATGGGGTGATGGCAAGACTGGCAAGGCCAGCTTTTGTGGCCTATTCTTATTTGCCAATTAATGCCCACTTAAGGGACTCATCCCACTGTCACTGGTACTAACCAAGCGGCAGATTGGGGGGGGGGTTTGCCATTCAGGGAGCATGACAAGCAAACCTTGGCGTGTTTGCTTGCGCAATTCCAGGGGTGAGCCTTGTTCAAAGGCTCTCAGTGGCTTATCGAGGGAGCCAGCAATGGGAAGTGGGGATCCACTAAGAGCCACACCTCCAACCCTCTTCCCATCTCCCCCACTCCCCCCATCCACAGCTCATACCCCATTTCTTGCCATCACTCACCTGAGCTTGGGTCCCTCCTCAATCTGAGGCCCCTGGTGCATGTATGACTGGCAGCATCCACCGCCTCTCCAGTGATGCTGCTGAGTACAGATGAGCTGCCAGCTTCTAATTGGCCAGCAACTCTTGGCAGGAAGGATGTCTGTCCCAGGGCCCTTGATCCCAGAGAAAGGCCCACCGCTGGCCAGTCAAGCGCCTAAGTACCACAAGGAAGTCCATTCCTGAAAGGAGGTGACACAGGGTCTTGCGCCCCACCAGTTGGGCAAGATTCTCAATGCCTCCACAAGATTCCTCCCTACATTCCAGAGGTTAAGAAACTGCACTATATTCATCTCTCTACCACCTCAATTTATTCGAAACTATTTGGTTAGCAAGCACTTCCTACTCCCCACCCTATCCCCATAAGCATTAGTCAAATACATTATCATAAGACTGTTAGACTAGTAGCATTCTTAACAAAAAGTAAAATTAAGCTGGAGCTAGGTCTTTTTTAATTGTTGGAATCAGGGGTGGTGCAGCAAAGCACTATCTTTGTTATGCTCGATGGTATGCCTAAGCAGTAAACTCCTGATAAAGCATCCCTTTTTTTTTGAACTTGTTTAATTCTGTACCAAGAATTCTGTACAACTTACTATATATCTTGTGAATTCAGCCTCTTTATACAGTGTTCGACCATAAAAACAACTCAGTGGTATAGAGAAAATTGAATCAATGCTTATGCAGTCTAGATCCAATCCTACTGTCATGGTGATGTGTTTTGCTCTAGTCCAGTGTGGATAATACATTTGTTCTGATGGAATGGATGAGAATGAAAGAAATCTTGATCTTCTTATTTTTCTAGCCTCTTTTATATGGATAGAAAAGAAGAATTTCCTTTAGTTTCTCTCTAATTTAATACATTTGTGCCAATATTGATAAAAGAAATACCAGGGCATCTATGCCAGGTGTGTTGTCTTATCACAGCACAATTTTTATTTCAGGTTTGAGCTCAGTAAGACAGTTAAACACGCTTCCAAAAGGAAATCGTTAAAGATCATACCTCTGGTAGGTATATAATGTATGCTTATAATTTTTGACTTTAAGGATTTCTTGAATTTATGGATATTTATGATGAGGTAACATCTGCAACGATTTTAAGGTGGCCAGCTACACACCTCGAGTAGTAATACACAATAGGGGGAATTTGCCAGGTCTTCAATGGCATTGGAGAATATTCAAAAACATGAGCATGATTTGCAGCATCGACTGCACAAATTGGCACACCCAACTCACTGTCAGTTTCATTCTGTAAAGAAAAAGTGAGCTGACTGGAGGCTTCACAAGTCTTATTACTTATTTAAAAATGGTCCCACACTGATCTCATGACTTTCTCGTGAATGGACTGAGTAATGTTTGGGTGTCCTGACTTGTAGGATAGGGCTTCTGAAAGGTAACTATAACATTTTACTTTTAGGTTGATTGTATCTGTATTTCACTAACCCTGTTGCTTTTTCTATATTTTGTTATTTCATTCAGTTTTGTTCTTGCCATTGCAAGGGTTACTTCTTAATACAATGCCAACCATTTTGTTTGCAGTTTTGAAAATGGTCAGTATGGGAATTTATTTCTGGGTTCCAATGGCACTCATAGATTTATAAGGGGAAGAGCAGTTACTTATTGAGAGCACAAAAAGGCAATCGTGGCTATAGCTCACTTATTACTTATGGAGCTATGCTTATCCCAGGACCCATGCTTACTGACCCAAACAGTCCCTTGTGGTCATCCCTGCCTCTACTTCACAAAGCAGCTGTCAAATAGTTATGTTATCCTTGGAAGCTAACTTGGAGTTACCTTCATACAGGGTTAGGTCTCTCTACAGAGTAAGGTTTGTGTTATGTCTTGTGGTTCCCAGAAGTTCATAATCCTCATACAATTTTACACACATACAGTGTTTCTTCCCAGTGATTAAATATGAAGAAATACTGATTCATCACCTGAGTTCAATTTTGCAACACTCGATCAAATGTGGCTTTGATGTCATGTCATATCTCCAGATCATTGGTCCAGGCCTCTGGATTACTAATCCAATAACATCAACTTTAATGTTGCCATTGTTTGTTTCATTCATATAAGTATGAATAAGGTAAAATAGGCATTGGCATGATGTGTTGAATGCCCTCTCTCTGCTGTATCATTTGGTGATTTTATTTGTATAAGAGCTAATAAGTAATACATTTGTACTAACTATTTGCAATAGTTAGCTTACTGTTAAAACCCTTGGACATCCAATAATCTATAGGAGAAAGTAGCAAGGCTACTGCAGAGTGGTGCCAGGAATGAAAAGCTCAGCAATTTTTTTTTAGCTTAGTGCTGTACTTAATTCAAAGTGTGATTTTACTTCTTTCATTTCCTCATTTGTCCTTCATAAGTTGGTGATTTTCATTTCGACTATGAAAAAAATGCTTCAATTCACTCAGTGCCCTTACAGGTTACTGTTTAGTGCAGATCTTAACAATGATGACTAGGAGAATATGCCAAAAGTTGTAGGGACTTCCCTTATTTCCGGATGGAGAAATGGAAATAGCGGGCAGGATTTTTCGCTTGGCGTGCAGGCACGCGGCTGACACACCCAAGCATGAAATAAAGTGCGTTGACTTTGGCCGAGCGTGCTGATGTCAATGTGCACTCTTGCGATAGTTCAGTCGGCGGGCATGCAACGGAGCTGGCACCGCGCACGCCAACAATTAAAAGCCTATTAAGGTCATTAAGTTAAGAATTGTGCTGAATCTTTCACTGCCTGTTCAACCTAACAGTTGGCAGGCAGGCGAAAAGGCCAAGCAGCCTTTGCATTTTTTAGGAAACCTCATCCTAAAGTAAATAAAAATGAAATAAAAATTTGACACTTGAATTAAAAATGTCCCTGCTCATGTGACAGAGATTTAGAAGGGGAAGAGCAGTTATTTATTGAGGGGACAAAAAGGCAGTCATGGCTATAGCTCACTTATTACTTTATTTAATTCATTCACGGGATGTGGGCTTTACTGGCTGGGCCAGCATTTGTTGCCCATCCATAGTTGCCATTGAGAAGGTGATGGAGAGCTGCCTTCTTGGACTGCTGCAGTCCATGTGGTGTAGTCCTGGAAACTCAGCTTGATTGGCCTCCTTTGAATTTTCCCCTTCTTGTTCTACATTTTTAATTTCTTCATTAGTTTTTTAAACAGCGCTTCATCTCTCTGAGACAGCTCTGTGCCTCAGAGAGATTATTCAGCACTCTTTCACGCGCATGCGTGAAGCTCGCACTAGGCCCGGATACTGTCCTCCACCCGCCCACATAGGCAGCGCTCAGCGCTGCCCCTCACGTTCCACGCAGGACAGGCCTTAATTGACCCACCTGCGTAAAATTGTGGTGCGGTGCCGATCACGAGCAGTGGTCAGCTTCTTGACTGCCCTTGCCAAGCACCCCCGCCAAGGGCAAAATTCTGGCCACTGTTTTGGTTTGCATATTAATAATGATAAATCTGCCTTCTTGAACTGCTGCAGTCCATGTGCTTTGTCCTGGAAACTCAGCTTGATTGGCCTCCTTTGAATTTTCCCCTTCTTGTTCTACAATGGAGCCCTACTGGGGCAGTGGCAACAGTGGAGCAAGAGAGTCACCTTGTGTGACTTTCAGTGGATAGAATAATTCAGATTTATAAGAAAGAAAGGGCAACAGATTTCAGTTAATGCGCTGTTTTGGCACCTGCTCATATTAACATGAATATTGCTTTCTTGGGACACAACGGTAGAACTCTAATGGTATATTTTCTCTTAGGCCTGAAGCTAGGGGCTTTGAATTCCAGCCAGCAGTGTGCTGCCTGCCACATTGGTAAAGGAGATCATTCTGGCAGTGAGAGCACACCAACAACATTCTAAGTCTGGGCTTCCATTTTCATTCACCCCAGTGCTTCAATCAATACCTGCTGACCTTGTGTTCTATTACTCTGTAAACTGCCCTAACCTTCCAACCTTTAACAATTGTAATAATCCTAGCATAACTATTTTTAACTTTCAGAAAGTGATAAACCTGCAGATTCACTTTGAAGTGACAAGGCCTGATCTCCTTCAAGGAATAGTTATCCAGCACAATAACATGTCATGCATCCACTTCAAGTTGACTCTCCCTATCGATGTGGTAGTATTTGCACATCCAGAAGACCCATGGGGAAAGTATGTATTCTCCTAAGTATTGAATAATTTATGAATTAATTTAGTATGTTAAAAGTGCATTAATGTAGTCCATGTTCAGTTTAACCAAGTGCCTCCATGATATCTTAAGCTGAATATTTGCTGACCCAATTTGCTTGGTATTATTCTGAGACACTTGCTAGAAACTTTGTGCTATTGTACTGCCTTCTCTGGAGGCATAAGATCTCAATTTATTTAAACTCTTCGGCATTGACCTAAGTACCTCTATGGAATTTTTTCATCTGCTTCAATTGCTGTTGACTAACTCCTTAAAAGCAATGTTTATCCAACTTGCCATGTTTGAGGGTGAACAGTGACACCCTCTTGAAGATCCCAAGCAAATAATGAAATACGTATAGAGACTTCCTTCCTTCCTTAACTTTGGAAAGCACTGACCATAATCCAAAGAAACACAGTGGCCAGGATTTCCCGCTCACCAATGCATAAAATGGCGCAGGATGACATTGGGAGTTCCGCCCGACGTCACCCCGCCTCATTTCAATCTTCAGGTGGGCAGGGGCTCAGCAGAATCAGCTGTGCACCCGCCGACCTGTCAATGGCCAATTGAGGCCATTGACAAAGTAATTAAAGTACTTAATGGACCTGCCAGTCCAACCTTAAGGTTGGTGAGCGGGCCAGGAACTCTGACGGGCATTGGAAAAAGCAAGAAACCTCATCCACGGGTGGGATGAGGTTTCATGTAGATTTTAAAATTTTTTAATAAAAGTGTTAATGAAAGTGGTGGACAGGTTCCAACTCACGTATGAGCTGGGACAGGTCCATCACTTTCAGTAACACAGTGTCACATGAGGGGACATGTCAGGGGAATTTTTTTCTATTGTTAACATTTTTAAATTTGGTGTCGATCTCCCTGAGCCAGCACTTAGTCTCAGGGAGATGAGTGCGCTCTTTCACATGCATGTGCAAAAGAGCTCACTCTCAGTTTAGGGACCCCCTCCCCCGGCCCACACTTCCTTGTGGATGGCACGCTGGGTGGGCCTTAATTGGCTTGCCCATGTAAAATGGCTGTGCGTCCCCAATCAGAGGCACCGATCGAAGGTGTGCCTCCACGCGCCCACTCCTAAACATCCCCCAATTCTGCCCAATATTGATACCACAGAGACATTTTTTTTTATTTTATTGGTAAATGGCATTTTATTAGTATCAACAAGCTAATAGGTCAGAAGAATACAGAATTCTTATGGCATTTTGGCCCAACCCAGCCTCAGCTGAAAAGAAGTTCAGTGACCACATGGGTCTCCCAGGATTCCCTTGCACCCCTAATAGGATCCACAGAAACCAGTTTCTTTCTTAAAGAAACATTCATATACTGAGCAAAAAAAACAGCTCATTTGTTATGTCCAAGTTTTGGGTTCTCCCTACCCACTCAACCCAGACCCTTCATGATTTTCAACACCTCTATCAATTCTCCTTTGAAGCTTATCATCTCTCAAGAGACCACCCTTTCTAAAGCTTTTACATCCTTCGCAAAGTATGGTGCCCAGAATTGCTCAAAATACTCCAGTTGAGGTAGAAACAGTTTTATAAATTTTTATCATAACACCCTAGCTTTTGTGCATCTGTACACTCTATGCATCAATTCATGAAGCTCAGAATCCCAAATGCCTATTTAACGACTTTCCTGACCCGCCTGTTACCTTCAGTGATTTATTCAGATATACCCTAAGGTCTTCATGTTGCTGCACCTTCTTTAGAATTGTTCCCTTCATTTTATATTGCCCCTCTTCTTTCTTTCTCCCAAAATATACCATTTTAAACTTGATGTGCTGCATGCCTGATCATTCCACGAGCCTGTCTCTGTCCTCTTGAAGTTTACCATTATCTTCCTCACGGTTCACAATGTGTCCAAGTTTTGTGTCATCTGCAAATTTTGAAGTTGTGCTCCGCACACCCAAGTCTAGGATATTGATATATTAAGAAATCAGTGGTGCTAGTACCAAACCCTAGGACGCACCACTGCATATCTTCCTCCAGTTTGAAAAACAACATCATCCATGACTGAAGAAAGGTTCTTGACATGAATAATTAACACAGTTTCTCTCTCCTCAGATGCTGTCAGATCTGCTGAGTATTTCCAGTATTTTCTGTTTTATTCCGTTATCCACTGCTTTCTGTTTCCAGTCACTCAGCCAATTTCATATCCTTGCTGCCACTGTTCAATTTATTCCAGGGGCTTCAACTTCACTGGCAAGTTTATGACCTGGCAGATTATCAAGTGCTTTTTGTAAGGCCATAAACACTACATGGACCATATTATTCTCATCACCTATTTCAAAAAAGACAATCAAGTTAGTTAGTCACTATTTGCCTTCAACAGATCCATACTGTGTTTCTCTATTTAATCCGGTCTGTCTCTGCAAGTTCTTTTTTTTAATTCATTCATGGGGCGCGGGCATCGCTGGCTAGGCCAGCACTTATTGCCCATCCCTAACTGTCCTTGAGAAGGTGGTGGTGAACTACCTACTTGAACCGCTGCACTCCCTGAGGTGTAAGTACACCCACAGAGCTGTTAGGAAGGGAGTTCCAGGATTTTGACCCAACGACATTGAAGGAATAGTGATATATTTCCAAGTCAAGATGGTGAGTGTCTTGGAGGAGAACTTCCAGCTGATGGTGTTCCCATGTGTCTGCTTCCATGTCCTTCTAGATGGTAGTGGTCATGGGTTTGGAAAGTGCTGTTTAAGGAGACTTCGTGAGTTCCTGCAGTGCATCTTGTAGATGGTTTGCATCGTGGCCACTGTGCGTCAGTGGTGGAGGGAGTGAATGTTTGTGGATGGGGTGTCAATCTTCCCTTACTTCCCTTAGCATCCTCAGATACATCCCATCTGGTCTTGGTCATTTATCAACTTTAAGTACAGCCAACATTTCTGATATATCCTCATTACCAATTTTTAGTCCTTCAAGTGTCTCAACTACCCCTTTCACTATAGTTTTGGAGGCATCTTCTCCCTTGGTAAAAACAGGTACAAAGTGCTCATTGAGCACCTCAGCCACAGCTTCTGCCTCCAAGTTTAAATTCCCCTTGTTGACCTTAAACAGCTCCAGCTTTTTACTTTTATTGCCTTTCAGAAGAATTTGTATTCCCTTTTATGTTAGCTGCCAGTTTCTACTCAAACATCCTCTTTGTCTCTCTGATTTCCAGTTGCATGCGAGGTGTTGGCCAATTGAGACCCTTAAGAGGTGAATTGGTGGCCACATAAAGGCCTCCTTCTGTGAAAACTGGCAGCCTTAATGCAGAAGGGGTCCCTCCTGTTAGGGCACCCTGTGCCCAAAGAAGGCCCCCTCCTCACAATACTCTGATTTGTGCACACCCCACCCTGGCCTTCCAACCATGATCCCCCACCCCCCTTCACTCAGGTCTGCCAGACTGGCCCTGGCAAAACACCAACTTACATCCACATCCGGCCCAGGGCTCCTTAGCATTGGCAGCTGCACTGCTCCCAGTGTCACTGCTGGGGCTAGAGAGCTGACAGCCACTTGTGGAACATTCTCCCACATGGGGGCAGAAATACCTCCCCAAACCACTTCACAACCTAATGGCCATTAAATTGGCAAAAGCTTCCCAACCCAAATGGAGGCAGGCTCCCTCCCAATTTTTATGCTGGGGGTATTGGATCAACGCCTCCATGTAACATTCGACACAAAGAGTTATAGTGTCATTATGCGACAACGAGTAGTATTTTGGCCCATCAAGTCTGTGCCAGCTCTCTGTAAAGTAGTCCAATCAATTCCACTCCTGCCAACCACACTGTTAACCACACCATGAGCACATTGGTCCCAGTCTTGTTGAGGTGTAATGTGTACCTTTTGAATAGGTG
This sequence comes from Carcharodon carcharias, assembly GCF_017639515.1. NCBI lineage: Eukaryota > Metazoa > Chordata > Chondrichthyes > Lamniformes > Lamnidae > Carcharodon > Carcharodon carcharias. The sequence continues at coordinate 167,766,918 of NC_054470.1, forward strand.
CCTCCTGTCCCAGAATTGATCCCAATGGCCCAAGAATCATAAACTTTCCACCTGCACCAAGCCTTAAATCACACATTGACCCTCCCGATCTATTGTCCCTCTCTCTAGCATTTGGCACTGGGAATAATGCAGTTTTACTACCTACTTTTTAACCATCCCTAGCTTCTGAAAATCTGACCGTAAGAGCTCAATCCCTGCTCTTTCTATGTCGTTAGTATCAACATGTACCACACCTCTCACCCCTGCAGAATATCCTGCACCTTATAAGGTCTGGCCTACAGGTGATTCCAGACTCACAACAATGTGGTTGACTCAACTTCCCTCTGAAATGGTGTGGCAAGCCACTTAGCTCAAGGGCAATTAGGGATGGGAAACAATTACTGGACTTGTCAGCATTGCCCACATCACATGAAAGAATAATTTGCTTGTCCTGTCTGCAGAAAAGGCAGTTGCTTAAATACACAAAAGGTTGGCTTGTCACATGACCCCCTCTCTCCAACTGTCCAGTGACCCAGATATGTCATGCTGTATTCCAGTTGTAACCTGATTAGACTATGGCTAGGAATTCCTCTTCCAGCCAGGACCCCATTGCCCAAGAGATTATGTCTAATGTTTTGTCTCCACCCAGTTAAATACCCAGGTGATTGTCTGGATGCTTTGCTAAAGGGATGGACAATTGCCTCTATTCATATTCCCCAAAGGCCTTTGTTCCTTGTGCGCCTTTGTCGACAGGTTACCTCCATTCAATGATTTAGGAATGTAGAATGTACAGTGATGGAAATATGCAGCCATCTTTGAGTGTGATCCCAAGTCACTGTAGCATGACTTTAGTCTTCTTTTTAATCAGTTAGGAATTTTCAACCAGTAAATTCAAAAAGCTTTTTTTTGATATAAAGCATGGTTTACAACAATAGTACAAACCCCCAAAATGTGTGCCTCCTGCCTCTTCCTACTCTTCTTTCTGGATGTCCACCCATCTAGTATCCTGAACTCTCACTGCCTGTGGGCTGACCACCTCCTAGAATATATGATCCAGGAAATTCTCATCCTCCCTGATGCTCTGCCTTGACTCCAGCTGCCCCTCAAGCTTGGAAATCCTGAGCTTGAGGTCAAGCAGTTGCAGGCACTTCTTAGACATGTTGTCCCTCAAGTCAAATGAAGTGTTCTGAAGAACTGACATGACACAGGAATTGCAACTGGTGGCTTACAGAATACTCCCAGTAGTAAAAAGGTACCTCTATTGTTTTTAGCTCTAACCTAATAGGTTGAGTCTTTGATCCCCCCAAGACATTGGGTGGAATCGTCCCAGATTTGCACTAAGCGCGGTAGCGGCTGGATAAAACGATGATAGATTTTCATGCCGGATCGTCCCAAACACATCACATTATTTATGCAGTCCATGGAAACATGCCGTTTCCATGGCGGGCGGGCTCTCATTCGCCTGCCTGCCATCACCTCGCTGCTTCATCACACCGGGTGGCAGATTTAAAGTGCAGCCACATGCACACACCTCAGTGCTTGCAGCCAACGACTGCTGCAGGGCAGATGCCCACAAAAGGCAAAAAGAAGGCAGCTGCCAGGTTCAGCGACGCATCATTGGAATGCATTCTGGATGCCGTGGAGACCCGCCAGGATGTCCTTTACCCCCGCTCTGGCCACAAGATGGGCAGTGCCGTGACCAACCAGGCTTGGGAGGTGGTAGCAGCGGTGGTCAGCAGCAAAGCCCTTCAAAAAAGGACAGCCAACCAGAGCTGCAAGAGGATGAATGATCTCCTTTGTTCCACCTGGGTAAGTCATTCTTTCCATCACGCTCAACTCATGCACTCAGAAACCCAGCACACATCCACAGGGATCTCACTCACTGCCCGTTCAAGGGACATCACCATTCACTCTCTCTCACACACGCCGCCCTTGTCCTCATCCCGTCCAGGGGACCACTCACCACCCGCACATGCTGGCCATACTTATCAAATGGCCTGCCAGGGGTCCTGCTTGCACTTTCTCCACCCTTATTCATGCAGGACAAGCTGGTACACAACAACAGGGAGAGGTCGCAGACCGGTGGAGGAATGCCTGAAATCAAGGTCTGCACAGACTTTGAATTCAGAGTCATCCAGGTGATCTAGATCATCCTGTTCTGACGGTGAGGTCAGCGGTGCTCTACCAAGTGAGGGTCCAGCAGTGCAACATCCATCAGACAACCATGCCGTGAGTGATGTGTCCTGTTTCACAGGCCACTGCCATACACTAATTATCTCTCCTTGCTTCCACAGGCCCATCTGGGAAACAGCCAACGGAGTCCATGACCCAGGGCCTCCAATCAAGCCCCAAAGAAACCTCTGGAGGCACCCTCCTTGAAATTCTGTCACAGTGCTCATCCACACCCTCCACCAGCTCAGAGACACACACCTTGGTGGGACCTAACTTTACAGTAACCCCGGAATCACAATCTGGTGAGCACATCACACTTTCTGATCCACAGCAGGCAGAGGCAGGGACTTCCAGGGTGTCTGGCATTCGGAGCTCTGCTGGAGGCCAGGATGTTGCTGAGTCTGAGTCAGATGACGAGCCTCTGGACTCGGTCATGTCACAGTTGCTGGAGCTGCAAAGGCAAGCTCGGGAACATCAGGAAGGGTTGTCCACTGCACTCCTCAGATTGCAACATACAATGGAGGAGTCCATCTGCCTTCACTCTGAAACGATAGTACCGGCATGCAAACACACCGAGTTCAACACTGGTAGGATGGTGGCCACCATGGATGGTCCAGGGCATCACTCCTGCACTGCTGCGTGGGCTCAACTCCATTGCTGGTATCATAGTTGGCCTCCAACAGCGTGTATGCGAGAGGGGTGCCGGGCAGCTCGATGTTACTCCAACTACCCCCTCTCCTCAGGGAGTCAGCCTGGGGCCCTCAGGCACCCATAGGGAGGAGGATCAGGGGGCGCACGCCCTGGGGCCATTCATCCAAGTGACTCCAGGAGTGTCCAGCCCATCCGAATCCCGTCTTCCTGTGACCTCAGCAGCTCCAGTTCCAAAGGCCAAGGAGGGTGGCACTGCCACACAGCCGGACCCTAAAAGCAGGTCGGGGCCCTTCAAGTCTTGGCCCTCAAGAGGTTGCCCACCAAAGCCATCACAGACAGGGTATAGCAGTCAGCAGGCTGCCTCCACCTCCGTTGTGGATGTCCAGGAAGCACCAAGACATAGCAGCAAAGTTAGGAAAGTTAAGGAGAATCAGTCGCACACCCTGGGCACGGGTGTTAATCACTTGTAAAAACTGTTCACTATTGTCAATGAACTCCTAAGAATGTCTCCCTGCCTATGGTTCCTGGTTCTGATGAGCAGTGTTCTTGTCACTCAGATATGAAACCTTTCTGCACAAGATAAAGACAGGTGTCTCAGTCCAGGGCCTCTTCCCTGTGTTCTGTGCAGCCTTCAGACCACAGTGATGGTCCGGCCTCACTCTCCCTGGACACATTACTGACGCCTGCACCTCGATGGTGCTTGTCATTGCTGCCAGAATGTAGTGGGCAGGTGTCACAGAGTTCCATCATTCTCTGTGAGCTCTCAGCACCTTTAAATTGGGGCTGGTCCCCATCTCTTCAGCATCTGTGACCAGTGACCCTGTGCACCTGAAGGGCTCAAGTGCTAAAAGCGGAGAAAGTGTCAGATGCTTTTAAAGTTTCATGGCTGCATCTCCATGCTAGGACCCTGATCACAGGGTGCAAGCAAGCTGCCCTCGGCCAAACAGGAGTCAGACGTTCTCAGAGACCATGTGAAGATGTAGGGAGTTTCCTCATTGCATATCGTCATCATCCTCCTGGAATCAAGCGACTATTAGGGCCTCCACTGCGTCTCCATGACAGGAGCATTCTCACAGAGGGTATTTGTGCTGCCATAAGCCAGACTGGAGTCAAATGTTAACAGATGTAATGTGAGGATCTATGGGGTCACCTCACTGCATGTCCTCCACAAATCTAACAGCTATGAGGACCTCCCGAGTGTGCTGCCTTGTCTAGCCAGTGTGAAGGCCTCATCCCTGTCATAGTCGCCTTTGAGGACCTTCTCACCCTCATCCCCATTGGCACCCTCCTCATTGGTGGAGACCTCCAGCTCGTCCATCTCCTCCTCAGCCAGCTCGTCTCCCAGTTGGAGCACAAGGTTGTAAAGGGTGCAGCAGATGATGATGATGCATAACACAGTCTGCGGACTGTATAGTAGGGCTCCACCAGACTGATCCAGGCACGGGACCCTCGTCTTCAGCATCCCAATGGTCTGCCCCACCAAGTTGCAAGTTGCAGCATGAATCTCGTATACCTTTGCTCTGCTGCAGTCTGAGGGTGACATTAACCACAGCCTCTGCGGGAAGCCCTTGTCTCCTAGGAACAACCCCTGTTGCTACTGTGGATCCAGGAAGACTTCAGGGGTCTGCGAGTGACTGAGGATGTAGGCGTCATGCACAATCCCTTGAAACTGTACACACACCTGTAGAATGCGTTTGTGGTGGTCGCACACCAGCTGCACATTCACAGAATCACAGTGCAGAAGAGGCCCTTCGGCCCATTGAGTCTGCACCAACACATGAGAAACACTTGATCTACCTAGCTAATCCCATTTACCAGCGCTTGGTCCATAGCCTTGAATGTTATGACGTGCCAAGTGCTCATCCAGGTACATTTTAAAGGATGTGAGGCAACCCACCTCCACCACCCTCCTAGGCAGTGCATTCCAGACCGTCACCACCTTCTGGGTAAAAAAGATTTTCCTCACATTCCCCCTAAACCTCCTGTCCCTCACCTTGAACTTATGTCCCCTTGTGACTGGCCCTTAAACTAAGGGGAACAGTTGCTCCCTATCCACCCTATCCAAGCCACTCATAACCTTGTACACCTCGATCAGGTTGTCCCTCAGTATTCTCTGCTCCAACAAAAACAACCCAAGTCCATCCAAACTCTCTTCATAACTTAAATGTTTCATCCCAGGCAACATCCTGGTGAATCACTTCTGCACCCCCTCCAGTGCAATCACATCCCTCCTATAATGTGACGACCAGAACTGCACACAGTTCTCCAGCTGTGGCCTCACCGAGGTTCTATACAACTCCAACATGACCTCCCTACTTTTGTAATATATGCCTTGATTGATAAAGGTAAGTGTCCCATATGCCTTTTTCACCACCCCACTAACATGCATCTCCGCCTTCAGAGATCTATGGACACACACGCCAAGGTCCCTTTGTTTCTCAGAAATTCCGAGTGTCATGCCGTTCATTGAATATTTCCTGGTCAAATTACTCCTTCCAAAGCGTATCACATCACACTTTTCAGGGTTAAATTCCATCTTCCACTTACCTGCCCATTTGACCATCCTGTCTATATCTTCCTGTAGCCCAAGGCACTCAACCTCACTGTTAACCACCCGGCCAATCTTTGTGTCATTCGCAAATTTACTAATCCTACCCCCCACATAGTAATGTATATCGTTTATATAAATGACAAATAATAGGGCACCCAGCACAGATCCCTGTGATACGCCACTGGACACTGGCTTCCAGTCACTAAAGCATCCTTCTGTCATCATCCTCTGTCTCCTCCAGCTAAACCAATTTTAAATCCACCTTATCAAATTACCCTGTATCCCATGTGCATTTGCCTTCTTTATAAGTCTCCCATGTGGGACCTTGTCAAAGGCTTTGCTGAAATCCATATAAACCACACCAACTGCACTACCCTCATATACAGACCTGGTCACCTACTCAAAAAATTCAATCAAATTTGTTAGGCATGACCTCTCTCTGACAAAGCCACGCTGACTTGCCTCTCCAAGTGGAGATAGAGTCTCAGATTCTCTCCTTCAGAATTTTCTCCAATATATTCCCTACCACTGACTTGAGACTCACTGGCTTATCTCTACAACCCTTCTTAAATAGCGGAACCACATTAGCTATTCTCCAGTCCTCTGGCACCTCCCCGTGGCCAAAGAAGAATTAAAAATTTGGGACAGAGCCCCTGCGATTTCCTCCCTTGTCTCCCTCAGCAGTCTGGGACACAAATCATCCGGACCTGGAGATTTGTGCACTTTTAAGCCTGCCAACACCCCCAATACCTTGTCACTCCCTACATCAATTTGCTTAAGAACCTCGCAGTCTCTCTCCCCGAGTTCTATACCTGCATCCTTATTCTCTTGGGTGAAGACGGATGTGAAGTATTCATTCAACACTCTAGCGATGTCATCTGGCTCCACCCATAGATTGCCCCCTTGGTCCCTTGTGGGCCCTATTCTTTCCCTAGTTATCCTCTTCCTATTATATACTTATAGAAAATCTTGGAATTTTCACTACTTTTACCAGCCAGAGCTTTCTCACATCCCCTCTTTGCTCTCCTAATTGCTTTCTTATGCTCCACCCTGCACTGTCTGTACTCCACTAATGCCTCTGCTGATTTGCTTCCCTTGTACCTGCTAAAGGCCTCTCTTTTCCTTCTCATCGTAACCTGAATATCTCTGATCATCCATAGTTCTCTGGGCTTGTTACTGCTTCCTATCACCCTAGAGGGAGCATGTTGAGCCTGTACCCTCCCTTTTTCCTTTTTGAATGCCCCCCACTGTTCCTCTGTAGACTTCCCCACAGATAACTGTTCCCCGTCTATCTTGGGCAGATCCTGCCTTATTTTACTAAAATCCACTCTCCCCCAATCCAAAACATTTTTTTTCAACTTGTCTGTTTCTTTGTCCATAACAAGCTTAAATTGTACCATGTTATGGTCGCTATCACTAAAATGCTCCCCCACCACCACCTCAGCCACCTGCCTGGCTTCATTCCCCAGAATTAGGTCCAGCACTGCTCCGACCCTTGTTGGACTCTCTACATATTGATCTAAAAAGTTCTCCTGTACACATTTCAAGAAATCCACTCCATCCAAGCCCATAACACTATGTCTGTCCCAATTAATGTTGGGAAAGTTGAAATCACCCTATTGTTATTGTTTTTACACACTTCTGCAAATTGTGCACATATTTGCTCCTCAATTTCCCATTGACTATCTGGGGGTCTAAAATAAGCATGTAACAATGTGGCTGCCCCTTTTATATTCCTAAACTCTACCCACAAAGCTTCATTCGATGTCCCCTCCAAGATATCATCTCTCCTTACTGCAGTAACTGACTCCTTAACTAATAATGCAATGCCTCCTCTTTTACCCCTTCCCCTGTCTCGCCTGAAGATTCTATATCCCAGAATGTTGAGCTGCCAATCCTGCCCTTCCCTCAACCACATCTCAGTGATGGCTACTATATTACAATTCCATGTGTCAATGCTCACCCTTAACTCATCCATTTTACCTGTAATACTCCTGGCATTAAAGTAGAGGCCATCCAGCCTTGCCTTACTCCCTTGAAGCTTAATGCAGCTGTACTCCCTCTGACTTGATTGTTTTGCTGTATTATGACGTGTCCCTATTCTGCTCACATTCTGTGTCCCCTCCCCTGCCAAATTAGTTTAAACTCCTCCCAACAGCACAAGCAAACCCGCCTGCAAATTCCATGAATAGAACCCCTTGCAGTTGATGTAGTTGACCCCTTGTTGCGACAGAGATCTGAGCGCCACGTGAGTGTTGTCAATCGCATCCTGCACCTGTTGGAACCCTGAGATCTGGGTGAATCCAGTCGCTCTTGCATCCTGGCTGTCCTGGTCCCATGCGAAATGCGCAAAGTTGTGTGAACTCGCAAATCACAGAATCACAAAATTTTAACGGCACAGGAGGAGGCCATTTGGCCCATCGTGTCTGCACCGGCTCTCCAAATGAGCATGATGACCTAGTGCCATTGCCTTGCCTCTGTCCAACCCCTCATGATTTTGAACATCTCTATCAAACCCCCTTTTAGCCTTCTTCTCTCCAAGGAGAACAATCCCAACCTATTCTCAAAGCTAAAATTTCTCATCCCTGGAACCATCCTTGTAAACCTCTTCTGCACTATCTTCAATGTGCTTACATCCTTCCTATAATGACATCCGCAACCTCATGGATGCATTTGTCAGTGGAGGCTTGTGAGATCTGACAGAGGTCACCTGTGGAACCCCGAAAGGAGCCAGTGGCAGGTCACTTTAACAGCCACTGGCAGTGGATGCCCTCCATGTCCCCGTGGCGTCAAATCCTGCAGTAGCTGACAAATGTGACTGATCAGTTCCCTAGACCTGGGCAGTCTTTGGCGACACTGGTTCTCTGTCATCTGCAGGAATGAAAGATGGCGCCTCTAGATCCTGGGTGTCGCTAGCTGCCAACCAGCGACGACTCACTGTGGCTGACTGCAGGAGCCCCAGCCGCCACTCTCTGAGGGTGCTGCTCCTGTCTCTGTGCAGCCAGTCGGCTCAGTCGCTCTCTTCTCCATCGTCTTCACTCTCTGTAAGCCACGAGACATACAGCTAGTTCACCAGGTTCCATGATCCTAATGTACTCCTCCTGCAGGATGGAAGAGAGAGACACGCGGTTAGCATGGGTATACCAAGAACCTGCCCTGGTTAAGTGTGAAGGCCCGTTAATACTTTCCAGAGAATGCTGGCCACCACTTGGGTGGCCAGAGACTAGTGCCCTGCATGGCTGCCCAACACCCCACCCACCTCCACCCCACTGCACCCAACCAGTTGGTGGCAGCTTTGCCCATTGGACTGCATGCTGTGGTCTCAGCTCAGGCACAGGCATTCTCCTAACCCACACTGCAAGGCTGCACTGTTAGCTTGAAGCATGGGGGAGACTGGTCCAAACCATGATGATGACATTGTAAGGGGCTGTGAGCGTCTCGAGCAGTGACTGCTCCATGGCCAGCTTTAGCAAGGAATTATACAACATGTGCAGTGGGCCAAGTATTCTGCAGTCCACTAAAATACTCATGATTTTGTGGTATGTGCCCTGGGTGGGTGAAAAGATATTCTATAAGTATATAATGGGAAGAGGATAACCAGGGAAAGAATAGGGCCCACAAGGGACCAAGGGGGCAATCTATGGGTGGGACCAGATGACATCACTAGAGTGTTGAATGAATACTTCACATCCGTCTTCACCCGAGAGAATGAGGATGAAGGTATCAAACTCGTGGAGAGAGACTGCAAGGTTCTTAAGCAAATTGATATAGGGAGTGACAAGGTATTGGAGGTGTTGGCAGGCTTAAAAGTGGACAAATCTCCAGGTCCAGATGATTTGTGTCCCAGACTGCTGAGGGAGGCAAGGGAGGAGATCGCAGGGGCTCTGACCCAAATTTATAATTCCTCTCTGGCCACAGGGGAGGTGCCAGAGGACTGGAGAACAGCTAATGTGGTTCCGCTATTTATGAAGGGTTGTAGAGATAAGCCAGGGAACTACAGGCCAGTGAGTCTCACGTCAGTGGTAGGGAAAATATTGGAGAAAATTCTGAAGGAGAGAATCTATCTCCACTTGGAGAGGCAAGGTTTGATAAGAGATAGTCAGCGTGGCTTTGTCAGAGGGAGGTCATGCCTAACAAATTTGATTGAATTTTTTGAGGAGGTGACCAGGTGTGTAGATGAGGGTAGTGCAGTTGATGTAGTTTATATGGATTTCAGCAAAGCCTTTGACAAGGTCCCACATGGGTGACTTAAAAAGAAGGCAAATGCACATGGGATACTGGGTAATTTGATAAGGTGGATTCAAAATTGGCTTATTGTAGGAGGGAGAGGGTGATGACAGAAGGATGCTTTAGTGACTGGAAGCCAGTGTCCCGTGGCACATCACAGGGATCTGTGCTGGGTCCCCTATTATTTGTCATTTACTTAAACAACAAGATGACTATGTGGGGGGTTTGGATTAGTAGGTTTGCAGATGACACAAAGATTGGCCGGGTGGTTAACAGTGAAGTTGAGTGTCTTGGGCTACAGGAAGATATAGACAGGATGGTCAAATGGGCAGATAAGTGGCAGATGGAATTTAACCTGAAAAGTGTGAGGTGATACACTTTGGAAGGGGTAATTTGACAAGACAGTATTCAGTAAATGGCATGACACTAGGAAGTTCTGAGGAACAAAGGGACCTTAAATTTGTGTCCATAGATCTCTGAAGGCAGAGGGGCATGTTAGTGGGGTGGTGAAAAAGACATATGGGACACTTACCTTTATCAATCAATGCATATATTACAAAAGTAGGGAGGTCATGTTGGAGTTGTATAGAACCTTGGTGAGGCCACAGCTGGAGTACTGTGTTCAGTTCAGGTTACACTATAGGAAGGATGTGATTGCACTGGAGTGGATGCAGAGGAGATTCACCAGGATGTTGCCTGGGATGAAACATTTAAGTTATGAAGAGAGGTTGGATAGACTTGGGTTGTTTTCATTGGAGCAGAGAAGACTGAGGGGCGGCCTGATCGAGGTGTACAAGATTATAAGGGGCATGGACAGGGTGGACAGGGAGCAGCTGTTCCCCTTAGTTGAAGCATCAGTCACAAGGGGGCATAAGTTCAAGGTGAGGGACTGGAGGTTTAGGGGGGATGTGAGGAAAACCTTTTTACTCAGGGGGTGGTGACAGTCTGGAATGCACTGCCTGGGAGGATGGTGGAGGTGGGTTGCCTCACATCCTTTAAAAGTTACCTGGATGAGCATTTGGCATGTCATAACATTCAAGGCTATGGGCCAAGTGCTGGTAAATGGGATTAGGTCAGGTGTTTCTCACGTGTTGGTGCAGACTCGATGGGCCAAAGGGCCTCTTCTGCACTCTGTGATTCTGTGATTGTAGCTACAGTATTTATATGGCTAGCCCAGTTCAGTTTCTGGTCAATGGTAGCCCCCAAGGTGTTAATAGTGGGGGATTCAGCGATGGTAATGCCATTGAATATCAAGGGGTGATGGTTGGATTCTCTCTTGTTGGAGATGGTCATTGCCTGACACTTGTGTGATGCAAATGTTACTTGCCACTTGTCAGCCCAAGCGTGGATATAGTCCAGGCCTTGCTGCATTTGGACATGGATGCTTCAGTATCTGAGGATTCGCGAATGGTGCTGAGCATTGTGCACTCATCAGCGAACATCCCCACTTCTGACCTTATGATGGAAGGAAGGTCATTGGTGAAGCAGCTGAAGATGCTTGAGCTGAGGACACTACTCTCAGGAGCTCCTGCAGTGAGGTCCGGGATGCCTTTGGACCAAAAGGAGGATACTTCCTTATGGTCTCTCTTTCTTGATTGGGGACATCCCAGTAAGATCTGCCTCCCTTGTGTGCTCCTGCCATCCTCAACCGTCTGGTCAAAATCCTCACCTCCCCGAGTCACCCCTCTGATCCCGCCATGATATCCCATGGCACTTATCTCCATCCTGACTCTGGTTTGTCAACTCATAGGACTGTTTGTAGTCTCAGCAGTGGCTGCTACTCCTAATGGCACTGCTGTGACTTCTGGTAAGCAGCTCTCTGATAGGGAATTCCTCCTGTGTAAGGGACAGAAGTCTCACCTGCAGCTATTTATTGCTGCTCTGAGAAGCAGCTGGAATTAGTGGGGGTGCATTTAAAAGCCCACAACACATGAAATGCTGCCCACTGCTACAAAGGCTGAATAGCTGGCTGAGCTCTTTGATTGAATTCAAATGTTTTTATGTATTCAGCTCTGATTGTTTTGTTTGTACAGCTATGCAATGTTTATGCTTCGCTCACTGAATGCTTAGCTCTGTTTCAAATTCACTAATAGATTCAGCTCAGCAAGGGTTGTTTGTACAATGGAATTGTGTTATGAATGCTTGGCTGAGTTCCAACCCACAAATGGATTAATCATATAAGAGGGTATTGATGTAGCTGTCAGGAGGGCTGTGAGTTTGTTTGTCTTTACAGTTTTATGAGTATCTAATAGGATAAGGGTTTTTTGAAGTTGTTTTTGAATGACTTTGTTTGTAATTACCATCTCCATGATGCACATCCAGTGCCTTGTATCCAGGAATAGTGAGTACCCAGTCCTGCCCCTTTTTGATATCCATTTTGCAAATGGATCCCAGAACAAGTCTTTTAAAAAATCTAAAAAGAAAACACGGAAATCTTGAAATCTGAAATATAAGGTAGAAATATTATAAATACTAAGTGGCTCCATCAAAGTTGTTACTGTAGATCTTTGATCAGAATTCCAGTTTCAATGACATTCCTGCACCCGTTATTTAGCAATGGGCCTAAATTGTGAAATTTGAATCGGGTAAATTTGATGGTAAAATGAGGAAAATATGCGTTCACTTCCATGTTTATTGAGTGTAAAGGTGTTTTATTTAAATTATTCTGCCATTATTTGGGGAGAAAGTAGAAGCTGGTAGGGAAGCTAAACTACTCCTACACAATTTTGTGTCTGAGATAAAGTAAGTTTCTTGTCCAATTATGCTATATATCAAATTATGTTGTTTAGAAAATGACTTTAATGGTAACTAAAAATTATGTTTTTGACAGGCTACAGGATCAGTTTGTGGAAGCAGTTACTGAACAGCTATCTGCAATGGACAAATGCATTCAGCGATATACAAATGGAAAATCTGTCCCAATGCCGCAAGCATACCACTTTGAATTGCGAGAGAAACCTACTCTTACTACAGTAATATACCCTGCTGGGATCAATGATGAGGCTCTGGAACCACAACGAAAAGTATGGTTGGAGCCCAGGTCACTTTTTTTCATTTATACAGTCTGTCCATGAATTACTAAATGTTTAAAGGAGCAATTTCTTTCATCAATTTTAGATTGATGCTATTTTTTTAAAATGTCACAACCCGTCTTTTGACAGGTTCCAAATGTGCTTCTGTTGGTTATTAATGAAAAATGTGATTTGGCATGACGTCGTCTCCCAAAATAAATGCCATGCTACTCACGGTAACTAAGCATAATGTAATATGTAGATAAAAACAAAAAAACTGCGGATGCTGGAAATCCAAAACAAAAACAAAAACAGAATTACCTGGAAAAACTCAGCAGGTCTGGCAGCATCGGCGGAGTTCTGTCGAAGGGTCATGAGGACTCGAAACGTCAACTCTTTTCTTCTCCGCCGATGCTGTCAGACCTGCTGAGTTTTTCCAGGTAATTCTGTTTTTGTTTTATAATGTATTATGTGTCCAATATTCAATAAAATTCTTGGAAGCAGTGAAAGTGCTTGCTTCTGACCATAAATCACTTCCCTAGTTACTTCCTTCTAATCTTGCCTCTCTTACATTTCACATATCGTGGATCGGTCACCTATCCAAATAAGAATCCACAAGACATTTTGAGTAAGAATCACTGCACTTACTGTTCTTGCATTAGATATCAATCCCCAACAGCTATCCTCAATTCTTCTGTCCTGCCCTCAACTGTGAATAATTGTTCTGCTTGGAGGGAAGTGGAGAATATGTTGACTGCAAGATGACATGGCTGGTGATTGATGTTTGGAATGGAGTCAACCCTCTGTGGCAGACTTATAGCTATGTCCAAGCCGGGGAGGTCCACAGTACTTTGACAATTGACCAGTTTTACTTGTTGAATTTTCCCAGGATTTGTAAGTATAGATTATAGGAGCAGGTTGCATTAACCCAGATATTTCCTTGAGTTTAGAGGATTGAGGGTCTGTCTGATTGAGGCTGTCACAGACAAAGATTATGGGCACAATGATCTGTGTCCACTGGCATCGGGCGTGATCGGTGGCATGGGCGGGCAATAGGCCACAGTCGCTTTCACAACAGCGTGAAACTAGTTCGTGATTGTCCGCTCAGCCTGCTGACAGCGGGCCGTGTTTCCTGCCACCAGAGGTTGGGAACCTTATTGTAATACATCAGTACATTACTATCAGGCCTGCCTGCCAGAATCGTCCCCCCTCCCCACCACTGGATCGTCTGTCCACGTCGGCGGATTTCACAACAGCATATAAGCGACAAGCACTTGGCGGGCTGCACTTTGCGGGAACTCGGATGTGAGTACACAGTAATGTTGTGTAGCACTCGCCAGGGTCACCTGTTGGGCTTCGAGCTTGAAGGGTGCTGGGGGATCAGAGTTAAGGGCAGCCCTGCCATTGAGGCAACTTATGAGGGGGTCGGGCAACCGTTCAGGTGACTTGTGAGGTGAGGGGGGCTAGGGCCTGCTGTTGAATATAACACACAAGCATTCGGGGTCGGGGGTAGTGTAGGTGAGGGAAGTTGCCACACATTAGGGAAACCTATATAAAGATAAAAAGCGACCATTCCTCTGCAACTCAGACAGTTCAGGCGCAGCCACGTTAGTATGATTGGAGTCAGGCTTCTAGCTTATCTGCCCACTCAAGCAATGCAGAGGCAGCAAAGTGCCACCAAGTGCTCCAAAGATTTTCATTCTCCACCCTCCCCCCCGACACCGCCCCCCCCCACCTCCCCCGCCACCACCACCTCCTCCCCCCAACCCCCCACCACCACCCCCCTCCCCCCAGCACAGGCTGCAAAGTCATGAACATTTTAGTGATTGCAGAACAGTTGGACGACTGCACACATTGTACAATCTCCTTACTAAAGCTGGCCATGGAGCATTCACTGCTGGAGGTCCTCACATCATCCTGGTTTAGAACAATCTTCTTCATGGTTCCAACAAACAGTGCAGCCTTGCAGTGCGGGTTCGGAGAATGCCTGTGCCTGAGCTGAGTGCACAGCATGCAGTCCAGTGGGCAAAGCTGCCGCCAATCGGTCAGACGGAGTAGGGTGGAGGTGGGTGGGGTTTTGGGTAGTCATGCAGTGCTCTAATCTCTGGCCATCCAAATGATGGCCAGCACTCTCCAGGAATTGTTAAGGGGCCTTCACACTTAATCAGGACAGGTTCTTAGTACACCCAGGCTAAGCCATATGTCTCTCTCTTCCATCCTGCAGGAGGACTACATCAGGATCATGGAGCCTCGTTAACTAGCTGTATGTCTGATGGCCTACAGAGAGTGAAGACTACGGAGGAGATACTGACTGAGGCTCCTGGCTGCACGGAGACAAGAGCAGCAACCATCAGGAAGAAGGGGCAGCTGGGGCTCCGGCACAGACCGCCAAAGAGCCACAGTTCAGCGCCTAGTGACACCCAGGGTCTACAGACGCCGCCTGTCATTCTTGCAGATGACCGAGAATCAGAGTTGCCGAAGACCGAGCATGTCTAGGGAACTCATTGGTCACCTCTTCCAGCTACTGCACAATTTGGCACCACGGGGATATGGAGGGCATCCACTGCCAGTGGCCATGCAAGTGACAGTGGCTCCTTTCGGGGCTCCACAACTGACCTCTGTGAGGTCTCAGAAGCCTCCACCCACAAATGTATCCATGAGGTCATGGGTGCTGTCTTGGCGAGGGCCCACAACATTGTGCATTTTGCCTGGGACCAGGACAGCCAGGATGCAACAGCAATTGGATTTACTCAGATCTCGAGTTTGCAACAGGTGCAGGATGTGGTCAACTGCACTCACCTGATGCTCAGATCTCTGTCACAGCACATGGTGAACTACATCAACCACAAGGGGTTCCACTCACTGAATGTGCAGCTGCTGTGCGACCACCAGAAATGCACCCTGCAGGTGTGCGCACGGTTTCCAGGGAGTGTGCACGACACCTACATCCTTAGTTGATCACAGATCCCTGGGGTCTTCCAGGCTCCACAGAAGCTGCGGGGTTGGCTCTTTGGGGACAAGGGCTATCCACAGAGGCCATGGCTGGTGACACCCGTGCAGCGGCCTCTGACTGCAGCAGAACGACAGTATAATGAGGATCATGCTGCAGCTCACAACTTGGTGGAGCAGACCATCGGGATGCTGAAGATGAGGTTCCGGTGCCTGGACCAGTCTGATGGAGCCCTGTAATACAGTCCGCAGAAGGTGTCACGCATTATCGTTGCCTGCTGCGCACTTTACAATCTGGCGCTGCAACGGGGAGAGGAGCTGGCTAAGGAGGACTTGGAGGAGCTGCACATCTCCTCCAATGAGGAGGATGCCGACAGGGATGAAAGTGAGGAGGTCCTCGGGGGTGGCGATGAAGGTTGAGGCCCTCGCACTGGCTGGATGAGGCAGGTGCTCTTGGGAGGCCCTCACAGCTGCTAGATTTGTGGAGTATGATGACAACATGCAGTGAAGAGACACCATAGATCCTCACATCGCATCTGTGAATGTTTGACTCTGGTCTAGCTTATGGCAGCGCCAATACCCTCTGTGAGAATGCTCCTGTCATGGAGACGCAGTGGAGGCCCTAAGTCGCTCGATTCCAGCAAGATGATGATGACATGCAGTGAGGACACTCCATAGGTCTTCACATGGCCTCTGAGAATGTCTGACTCCTGTCTGGCCAAGGGTAGGTCACTTGTGCTCTATGGTCAAGGCCATAATTATAGAGACGCAGCCATGAAACTTTAAAAGCATCTGATCCTTTGTCCACCTTTAGCACTTGAGCCCTTCAGGAGCACAGAATCACTGGTCACAAATGCTGAAGAGATGGAAGGCCAGCCCCTCCTTAAAGGTGCTGAAAGCACACAGAGAGAATGAAAGAACTCTGTGACGCCTGCCCACGACATTCTGGCAGCAATGACCAGCATCGCCAGGGGGCAGGCATCAGTAATGTTTCCAGGGAGAGTGAGGCCAGACCAGCACTTTGCAGAGGGAAGAGGCCCTGGGCTGAGACACGTACCTTTATCTTGTGCAGAAAGTTTTCACACCTGAGTGTGAAACAGAACAAGGAGCCATAGGCAGGGAGACATCCTTGAGAGTTTACTGACAATAGTGAACAGTATGTAATTAACACCCATGCCCAGGCTGTGCAACTAATTCTCCGCTATATCTTGGCGCTCCCCAGACATCACAGTGGAGGTGGAGGCACCCTGCTGACTCAGACGCCCTGTCTGTGAAGACCTTGGCAGGCGTCTCTGGAGGGCCGAGACTTGGAGGGCCTCGGCCTGCTTTTGGGATCCTGCTGTGTGGCAGTGCCACCCTCCTCGTCCTGTGGAGCTGGAGCTGCTGAGGTCACAGGAAGAGGGGAGTTGGATGGGCTGGGCACTGTCAGAATCACCTGAATGGATGGGCCTGGATTGTGCACTTGCTGATCCTCCTCCCTATGGGTGCCTCAAAGCCCCAGGCTGATTCCTTGAGAAGCAGGGATAGCTGGAGTGAGATCAAGCAGCCCAGCACCCCTCTCGCGTGCACGCTGTTGGAGGCCAACTATGGCATCAGCAATTTAGTAGTGCAGGAGCAAAGTCCTGGACCAAGGTCTCTATGGTGGCCGCCATCCTACCAGTGTTGGTCTCGGTGTGTTGGCATGCCAGTGCTATCACCTCGACCTGAAGGGCCTTTCAATCTGAGGAGTGCAGTGGACATCCCTTCCTGATGTTCCCGAGCTTACCTTTGCAGCTCCAGCAACTGTGACATGACCGAGTCCAGAGGCTCATCATCTGACTTAGGGTCAACAAATTTATGGCCTCCAGCAGTCCCCTGAGTGTCAGACACCTGGCAGGTCCCTGCCTCCACCTGCTGTGAATGTGTTCACCAGGTTGTAATTCCAAGGCTATTCCAAAGCTAGGTCCCACCGAGTTGTGTGTCACTGCATTGGCAGAGGGTGTGGGTGAGCGCTGTGGCAGTACTTCACGGAGGATGCCTCCAGGTCCCTCTTTAGAGTTTCTTCAGAGCTTGATTGGATGCCCTGCATCGAGAACACCATTGGCTGTTTGATCGATATGTCTGTGAAAGCAAGGAGAGATAATTAGTGCATGGCAGTGGCCTGTGAAACAGGACACATCACTCACGGCATGGTTGCCTGATAGATGCCACACTGCTGGACCTCACTAGGTAGAGCACCACCGACCTCACCATCAGCACTGGGCTGGTCCAGATTGTTGCCGGCAGCTGGATGGCTCTGTTTTCAAAGTCCATAATGACCTTGATTTCGGGCATTCCGCCACCAGTCTGTGACCTCTCCCTCTTGTTGTGTGCCAGCTTGTCTTACATGAACAGAGATGGAGAAAGTGTAAGCAGGACATCTGCCAAGCCAGATGATAAGTGTGCCTGGCCTGTTGGGTGGAGGGTGGTCCCATGGACAGGATAAAGACAATGATGGTGAGTGCGAGAGAGTGAATGGTGATGTCCCTTGAACTGGCAGTAAATGGATGAGGTTTCCTAAAAAGTGCAAAGGCCGCTTGGCCTTTTCGTCTGCCTGCCAACTGTAAGGATGGACAGGCAGCAAGAAATAACATTTAATTGGGACTTTAATGGCCTTAATAGGCCTGTTAATTGTAAGTGGGCATGCCGCCAACTCCCGTGCATGCGCCCGCCGACCAAAATATCGCACAATTGCGCAATGACGCTGGGACACTCACCCAGCGTCATCAAGCATCATTTTATGTTCATTCAGGTCGGGCACACGCCTGCCCAACAAATGTAACATTCTGGCCCAGGAGTAGATACAGATGAAGAAAACAATACGATTACAATCTGGAATTATTTCAGTCTCTTTCATAGCAAGCCTGTGGTTTCTTCGATGAATTGATGCTTTAGCTGGAGTGGGGGCCTTGTAAAAGCAGAGGATAATCACTAAGCTGCGAGTCTTCTTGTAGTTGAATTGCCAGGAGGTCAGCTCTCAGGTAAACTTGAAGTTGGAGCAGTTTGAGGGAGAGTTATTCTCCTGCTTTCAAAGGATATCTGTACATTACCTTGGCTGCGCAGTTGTCATGCAGCTGGTTCAATGGCTTAGATGGTGCATCTGATGGTATCAGTCACAGTATTTCAGATCTGAATAGCTCCTGCTGTAATTTTTAAAACAACAGGTAATAAACATGCTGTCTTAACCACGTGACCTGTGATGAGTCCAAAGTTCTAAAAAAAATAAGTTGGGTTGGGCTGAACACATCCTGTGTTACAGCCTTTCACACTTCGAGAGTTTTGAGACAGCCAGGAATTTTGTAATGGAATGACCCTTTCCATTTAAATTTCCCTTTCAGGAAAATTCATTGAGTTTCAATGTCTCTGTGGCACAGGATGAAAAAGAAGGGTGAGTCGGCCAATATGTTAAAGCCTTGTTCTGCTGACAGTTAATAAAGGGGCTTTTGAATTTCACCACAGTTTGTGATTGTCCATATTTACTTGAATTTTAGGTCTGGCTGGAGCTGATATTACCAAAGTCACAATACACGTTGCTAGCCATCATAAAAGCTGTTGTGCCACTTTTAAAGTACAGCTTTAAAATTTGTAATAGCTTCATGTTGTGCAGGGCATGTCACACCTTCCTCTATATATTCTATGTAATCTCAAAATTAGAGTTAGGCCATTCAGGAATGAAATCGGGAGGTACTTTTACCTTATTTCAGTCTTAAATGACTGACATCTTATTCTGAGACTCTGGCCCTAATTTTGGACTCCCCAGGCAGGGGATATATCTTTCCAGCATCAACCTTTTTAATCTTCAAGAATTTGATATGTATTTCAATGATAGTGTCTTCTAAATTCAAAGGAATATAGCCCCAGTCTACTCAATTTCTCCTCAAAAGGTAATGCTTTCATCCCAGAAATCAGTCTAGTGAACCTTTGGAATTCTTTCCAAGACAAGTATATCCTTAAATAAAAGCAAAATACTGCAGATGCTGAAAATCTGAAATAAAAACACAAAGTGCTGGAAAAACTCAATATGCCTGGCAGTATCAGTGAAGAGTGGAAGTCATATTCCCTATCCATTTCTATTTCTAGTAATTTAGTTTAGACTTCAGCCCATTGCAAAGGACCATGCCTGCCTACCATTTAAAATTGTATCCTGTGCTTTATGCTTTTCTGATTGCATTCATTGCAGACATTGGGAGGTCAAAGAACATTCTAATCTAGGGACAGGATAGAGTGGAACTGCAATCTATACATTTTCTACAGGATCTAATTATGCAGCTCTAATTCTGGAATTGGAAGCTGTTGTGACGTAAAGAGCAACAGTCTTAGTAGCTGCCAGATATGTAGCTATCCTCTGTTATTAGGTAGATTATGGTAAGGATAACCAAGTTATTGCAGAAATTAGAGCCTTATGGATTTTTTTTGATTGCGGTTTTAGGCTAGAACTATTGTCATAGTTTGTAAGATAATATTCTTTAAATGATGACCTAAGGATCTTATGAAGTTGTCAGCTTAAAAGTTATACATTTTTTTGATGTGTTCAGGAGCTGCATGCTGAACTTGGTCTAGGCAATAAACCCTTCTTTCGCCGTCCCATGGCTTATCGTTTTCCAAGTGATGAGAAAGCAGCTGAGTACTTGAGAGATATACATAAGTATATTCCTGCTCCCAACCCTGATGAATTTAAGGTATGTGTCTAAATTTACAAAACTATATACTGCTTAAGTAAAGCAAAATAACCACATTGACAGAATTTTTTGTCATTATAAGCATTTTTATACTGTAGTGCATTAGTAGGCCGCAGGTTGGGGAAAAGGATTCTATTTTAACTCAGTTATAAGCACTTTTGATCTTAAAAATTTTATGTTTTATTTACTTTGGAATAGGTTGCTCTAGTACATGGATCCTATATCTTTCATCACTGCTTGCAGGACTATGTTAATGACAGTGAATGGGGTGCTCCATACCGTTGTTTGCAAGTCGTCATCTCCTGGTTCAACTTACAGGGGTACATTGGCAAACCTGTACCTTTAGTTGCAGAGATGCAGAATGTATGATAATCCTTTTAAATTAATATTAATATTATTTAAACTTGTCTGGACTTATTTATGGGAAATCTTGAATTTTCATGTTTTAAAAATGGTTTTGTTTAGTCATCGTTTAACACAGCGCAGTTACAAATTCACTTGGTGAAAAATGTTATTGCTGCACGATCAGATAATTCTGGAGAGGAACTTGCAGTGGGAGGGGGAAGAACCCAGTCACCATGGTCCATGTTGGTTCCAACGACATAGGCAGGACAAAGAAGGATGTTCTGCATTGTCAGTGTGAGGAGCTTGGCACCAAATTAAGAAGCAGAACCTCAAAGGTCATAACTTCTGGATTATTACCTGGGCCACTTGAAAATTGGCATAGGACAAATCAGATTGGAGAGGTGAATGTGTGGTTCAAAGACTGGTTCCAGTTCATGGGACACTGAGACCAGCATCTGTAACGTTGGGACGGTTTACAACCAAACCATGCTGGGACTGGTGTTCTTGCGAGCCGCATAACTAGGGAAGTAGAGAGGGTTTAAGCTAAGTAGTTGGGGCAAGGGATCAAATTTGAGAGGATGTGGTAAACCAAAGAGTAGAGACAAGGCAAAAGAGAAAGGTATTATTACAGAAAATGAAAAACAGGCTGTGGCAGGAAGGGATAGAGAGTACAAATCTAACAATAAATCAACAGATGAAACTAGAGGTTATAAAGAGAATAAAAGGCTAACACTAAAAGCTCTGTATCTGAATGCACTCAACATTCAAAAGAAAAAACAGATAAACTGAGAGCGGTCATAGAAATAAATACTTATGATTTGATAGCCGTTAAGGAAACATGGCTGCAAAAGGGCATGGATTGGGACCTGAATATTGAAGGGTACAGGATATTTAGGAAGGACAGGAAGCGAGGAAAAGGTGGAGGGTTGGCTCTGTTAGTTAGTAATGGGTTTAGTACAATAGAGAGGGATGACCTAAGTTTAGGAAACCAGAATGTGGAAACATTTGGTAGAGATGAGAAATGGTAAAGGCAAGTAATCACTTGTGGGAATTGTAAACAGGCCCCCTAACAGTAGCCACGTGGTAGGGTTAAGCATAAAGAAAGAAATAATTGGAGTTTGTCTGAAAGGCATGGCAATAATCATGGGAGATTTTAATTTATATCACAGAATCATAGAATTTTAATGGCACAGAAGGAAGCCATTCAGCCCATTGTGTCTGCACCGGCTCTCCAAATGAGCATTATGACCTAGTGCCATTGCCCCGCCTTTTCCCCATACCCCTGCACATTGTTTCGATTCAAATAACCATCTAATGCCCTCTTGAATACCTTGATTGAACCTGCTTCCACCACACTTCCAGACAGTGTATTCCAGACACAAACCACTCGTTGAGTGAAAAAGTTTTTTCTCACATCACAAATGCTTCTTTTGCAAATCACCTTAAATCTGTGCCCATCATCTTTGATCTTTTTACGAGCGGGAACAGCTTCTCCCTATCGAGCCCCCTCATGATTTTGAACATCTCTATCAACTCTCTTCTTAGCCTTCTTATCTCCAAGGAGAACAGTCTTAAACTTTCCAATCTATCTTCATAGCTGAAGTTTCTCATCCCTGGCACCATTCTTGTAAACCTCTTCCGCGCTCTCTCCAATGTGTTCACATCCTTCCTATAAAGTGGCGCCCAGAACGGTACACAATACTCCAGCTGAGGTCTCATGAGTATCTTATATGGGGAGAATTTTCTCCCCGTCGTGTGGGCTGGGCGGGAGCAGGCGTGGGCAGGCGCACAGCTGATCGCCGTCCGCAATCTGCTGCATGCCGCCATTTACGTTTGTGACAGGCACCCTGAAGTGCTGAGCGCTCCCTGGGCGGCCAGGGGGAGGAGGGAGAGTCAGGGCATGTGCACTTTCGTACATGCGTGTGAAAGAGCACAGGAATCTCCCTGAGGCACGGAGCTGACTCAGGGAGATTAATTTGATTGTGAAAAACTGAAAACAAGATTTTTAAAAATTATTCGGACATGTCCCCTCATGTGACAGTGTCACATGAGCTGGGGCACGTCTATGATTTTTATTAACATTTTTTATTGGCGTTATAAACCTTTCATGAAACCTCATCACGCCCGTGGATGTGGTTTCATGAGAAATGCAAAGGCTGCCTGGGTTCTTTGCCAGCTCGCCAGCCTTAAGGTTGGATGGGCAGCCCAGACTATCAGCTCAATTAATTGTTAACTGGCCTTTGACAGTTCGACGGGCACGTAGCTGCCTCTGGTGTGTGCCCGCCGAACTGAAGATCGGAATGACACGCAGTGACGTCGGACGCATGCTCAACAGCACTGTGCATCATTTTAAGCATCAGTGATCAGGGCCTGCCCCCATAAGCCAACCAAAAGATTCAGGCCATAAATTCAGCATAACCTCATTGCTCTTGTACTCTATGTCCCTGTTAATAAAGCCTAGGATACTGTATGTTTTATTAACTGCTCTCTCCACCTGCCCTGCCAATGATCTAAGCACATATACACCCAGGTCTCTCTGATTCTGCACTCCCTTCAAAATTTCACCCCTTATTTTATATTGTCTGCCCATGTTCTTCCTATCAAAATGCATCACCTTACACTTCTCCACATTGAACTTCATCTGCCACCTATCTGTCCACTCCACCAACTTGTCTATGTCCTTTTGAAGTTCTACACTGTCCTCCATGCAGTTTACAATATTCCCAAGCTTTGTATCATCACAAACTTTGAAATTGTCCCCTGCACACCAAGATCTGGATCATTAATGTATATAAGGAAAAGCAAGGCCCCCAGTATCAACCCCTGGGGAATTCCACTACAAACCTTCCTCCAACCCAAAAAATATCCATTGACCATTACTCTGTTTCCTATTTTGCAGCCAATTTTGTATCCACGTTGCTACTGTCCCTTTCATTCCATGAGCAATAATTTTTCTCACAAGTCAGTTGTGTGGCACTGTATCGAATGCCTTTTGAAAGTCCATGTACACCACATTAACAGCATTACCCTCATCGACCTTTTCTTTTACCTCTTCAAAAGACTCCAGCAAGTTAGTTAAACATGATTTCCCCTTTAGAAATCCATGCTGGCTCTTCCTTATCAATCCATATTTTTCCATGTGACTACTAATTCTATCTCAAATAATCGTTTCTAGAATCTTGCCCACCACTGAAGTTAAACTGACAGGTCTGCAATTGCTGGGCTTATCCTTACAATCTTTTTTGATCAAGGGCAAAATATTTGCAATTCTTCAGTCCTCTGGCACCTCCCCTGAGTCTAGGGAAGATTGAAAAACTATGGCCAGTGCCCCTGCAATTTCGACTCTCACTTCCTTCAATATCCTTGGCTACGTCTCTTCCAGTCCTGGTGCCTTGTCAACTTTAAGTACCAACAGTCTATTCAAACCTTACTCCTTATCAATTTTGAACCCTTCTAGTGACAGAATTTCCTTCTCTGTCTCCATGGCCTGGATAACATCTACCTTCTTGGTAAAGATGGATGCAAAGTATTCATTTAATACCTCAGCCATGGCCCCTTTGTCCATATGTATATTCCCTTTTAGGTCTCTTTTAGGTCCCTAATTGGCCCTACTCCTCCTCTTACCACCTTTTTACTATTTATATGCCTATAGAAGACTTTGGGATTCCCCTTCATGTTGGCTGCCAGTCTTTTCTCATAATCCCTCTTTGCTTCACTAAAATACTTTTTCACCTCCCCTCTGAACCTTCTGTATTACTCTTAGTTCTCAATTGTATTTTCTACTTGACACCTGTCATAAGCACACTTTTTCTTTATTATCTTAATTTCTATCTCCTTTTTCATCCAGGGAGCTCTAGATTTATTTGCTCTATCTTTCCCTTTCAATGGAATATACCTTGACTGTGCCCGAACCAATTCTTTTTTGTAGGTAGCCCATGGTTCAGTTACAGATTTTCCCACTAATCTTTTGTTCCAGTCTATCTGGCCCAGCTCCGTTCTTGCCCCATCGAAGTCAATTAATCATTCTTACTCTGGATTGCCTATTGTCCTTTTCTATCATCATCCTAAAGTGTATAATACAATGATCACTGTCTCCTAAATGATCCCCCACTGGCACTTGATCTACTTGGCTCACCTGATTTCCAAGAGCCAGGGCTTTTCTTGTTGGATTGGACACATACTGCTGTAGAAAATTTTCCTGAACACAATCTAGGAACTTTTGCTCCTCTTCACCCTTTACACTATCACTATCCCAGTCTACATTTGGGTAATTAAAGTCACCATTTTAACTACTCTATAATGTTTACATCTCTCTGTAATTTCACTGTAGATCTGTTCTTCAATGTCCTTCTCACTAGTTAGTGGTCTATAGACTACACCAAGCAATGCAATTGTACTCTTTTTGTTTCTTAGCTCTAGCCAAATTGGTTCTGTCCTTGAACCCTCCAGGACTCCTCTTTCTCCAGCACTGCAATGCTCTCCTTATCTAATACCACCACCCCTCCTCCTTTCTTTCCTTTCCTATCTTTTCTGAACACCTTGTACCCGGACCTTGTACCCTATAGACTGGAAAAGTCAGATGGGCGAAGAAAGCCTAGATGAGGAGTACATTGAATGTTTTTGGGATAGTTTCTTGGAATAGCATGTTCTGGAGCAATCCAGAGAGCATGCTATACTATACCTGGTATTGTGCAATGAGATTGAAGTAATTAATGATCTCATAGTGAAGGCGCCCCTAGGTTGCAGTGACCATAATATAATTGAATTTTACATTCAGTTTGAGGGGGAGAGGAGTGGGTAAGAGACTAAGTTTTTAAACTTAGATAAGGGCAATTATGAGGGCATGAAAGCTGAGCTGGCGAAAGTGAATTGGCAAATTAGGTTAAGGGATAGGTCAATGAAGATGCAGTGGCTAATATTTAAGGGGATATTTCAGAATGCACAGAATACTTACATTCCAACAAGTAAAAAAAAGTCCAAGGGATGGACATATAATCCATGGTTAATTGGAAAGGTTAAAGATAGTATCAAAGATAAAGAAAAAACATATAATTGAGCAAAGATAGGTGGAAGGCCATAAGATTGGACAGAATATAAGGAGCAGCAAAGAATGACTAAAAGACTAACAAGGAGGGAAAAGTTAGAGTACTAAAGCTAGCCAGAAATATAAAAACAGATAGTAACAGTTTTATTTAAAAAAAGAAAAGAGTTAAATAAGTGAGTGTTGGTCCTATAGAAAGTGAGTCTGGAGAATTGATAATGGAAAACAAGGCAATGGCAGATGAATTGAACAGGTATTTTGCATCAGTTTTCACTATAGGGGATACAAGTAACATCCCAGAAGCAGCTATAAACCAGAAAATAGAAGATGGGAAGGCAGTCAGGAAAATTACAGCGAAGTGGTACTGAGGAAATTGTTGGTGCTGCAGACAAAAGCCCGGGTCCTGATGGACTTCATCCAAGCATCTTAAAAGAAGTGTTTGGTGAGATAGTTGATGCATTGATTTTAATTTTCCAAAACTCCTTTGATTCGGGGAAGGTCCTATTAGATTGGAAGATAGCAAATGTAACTCAAAAAGGGAGGGAAGACAGAAAGCAGGAAACTACAAGCTAGTAAGCTTTACATCTGTCATAGGGAAAATGTTAGAAGCTATTATTGAAGAAGTTATAGCAGGGCAGTTGGATAAGCTCAAGGTCATCAGGCAGAGTCAACACAATTTTGTGAAAGGGAAATCATGTTTAACCAACTTATTGGAGTTCTTTGAGGAAGTAACATGTGCTGTGGATAAAAGGGAACCGGTGGATGTACTGTACTTAGATTTCCAGAAGGCATTTGATAAAGTGCCACATCAAAGGATATTGCATAAAAAAAAAGCTCATGGTATAGGGGATAATATATTGGAAGGAAAGAAGATTGGCTGGCTAACAGGAAGTAGAGAGTAGGCATAAATGGGTCTTTTTCAGGTTGGCAAGATGTGACTAGTGGCATGCCTCAGGAATCAGTGCTGGGAGCTCAACTGTTTACAATTTATGTAAATGACTTGGATGAAGGGATTGAAGAGATGGTTGCCAAAGTTGCTGATGACACAAAGATAGGTAGGAAAGTAAGTTGTGAAGAGGGCATAAGGAGGCTACAAAGGGATATAGATATGTTAAGTGAGTGGGCAAAGATCTGGCAGGTGGAGTTTAATGTGGGAAAATGTGAAATTGTCCATTTTGGCAGGAAGAATAAAAGCAAAACATATTATCTATATGGTGAGAGATTGCAGAGCTCTGAGGTGCAGAGGGATCTGCGTGCCCCAGTGTATGAATCACAAAATGCTAGTATGCAAGTATAACAAGTAATTAGGAAAGCTAATAGAATGTTATAATTTCTTGTGAGGGGAATTGAATACAAAAGTAGCGAGGTTATGCTTCAGTTGTACAGGGCATTGGTGAGACCACATGTGGAGTGCTGTGCGCTGTATTGGTTACCTTACTTTAGGAAGGGTGTTAATGCATTGGAAGCAGTTCGGAGAAGGTTTACCAGACTAATACTTGGAATGGTTGGGTTTATGAGGAAAGGTTGGACAGACAAGGCTTGATCTGCTAGAGTTTAGAAGAGTAAGAGGCGAATTGATTGAAACATATAAGATCCTGAGGGGTCTTGACATGGTGGATGTGGAGAGGATTTTTCCTCTTGTGGGAGAATCTAGAACTAGGGTTCACTGTTTGAAAATGAGGGATCACCCGTTTAAAACAGAGATGAGGCAAAATGTTTTCACTTGGAGGGTCATGAGTCTTGAAAAGGTGGTGGTCTTTAAATGTTTTTAAGGCAGAGATGGATAGATTCTTGGTAAGCAAGGGGGTGGTGGGTTATCGGCAGTAGGTGGGATGCAGATTTCAGGTTACTATCAGATCAGCCATGATCTTATTAAATGTCAGAGCAGGCTCGAGGGGCTGAATGGCCTAGTCCTGCTCCTTGTTCGTATTTTGCTTATAATTGAAATCCTAGGGTAGAATTTTCTGCCTGCCTGGCAGGCGGGCCCCACCCAATCACTGGCTGGCGGGGAGACAATCCCCGCCGGAGAAGCGGGCCCCACCGCCATTTTACGTGGGTGGGCCAATTAAGGCCCGCCCGGCGGGAAGCGCTAAGCGCTCCCTGTGTGGGCGGGGGGAAGATTCCCCAAAAGCGAGAGTGCGTTCTTTCGCGCATGTGAACGGAAGAGTGTACATCTCCCTGAGGCTAAGTGCAGCCTTAGGGAGATCACTTACACTTTTAAAAAGATTAAAAATAAAAAAAAAAATTCCCTAACATGTCCCCCTCATGTGACAATGTTACATGGGACATGTTCATAAATTACAGTAAAACTTTATTAAACTTTTTAGAACCCTGCATGAACCCTCATCCCGCCGGTGGATGAGGTTTCATGTCTTTTCTATTCCCCGCCGGGGCTCCTGGCCTGTCCGCCAACCTTAAAGTTGGACGGGCAGGTCCTTTAATTGTTTCATTGATCCTGTCAATGGCCTCAATTGGCCATTGATAGGTCAGTGGGCCCGCAGCTGATTTTGCCGCGCCCCCGCCTTCCTGAAAATTTAAATGGGGCGGGATGACGTCGGGGGTTCCGCCCGACATCATCCCACGTCATTTTACGCATCGGCGAGTGGGCCCCACCCTGTGCTCGCCGACGGCAAAATTCTGCCCCTAGAGTATCAGATTAAATCAGTTGAATAGCTTGTTTTGCTGGACATTTTAATAAAATTTGATAGTAGTGGTTTCACCAAGTAAAGGGAATATCTGGTGTAATGCCATGTGGTGGCAGAGCCAGTGAGGGTTTGGGTCATGAGCCCTCAAGTCACACTGAGTATCCTAACACAGCATTAGAGGCTTTCAAACCATTAGCATTGTCATGTACCTCCATTTTGTTGTAAATAGAGGCAGAACAATGTTGTGATGAGGAGACAAACTGCGCCTCAGGTAGATAAAAGAGTTGGAAGGCAGATTTGGATTGAAGAGTGTTGCTCATGTATCTGAGAATTTTGGAATGCAGGGGCAGTCAGGAAACTGGGGTATAAGCTGTGGAAAGAGAGGAAGAGGGTAACAGAACTGTTAGTCAGGAGAGGGTGATAGGGGACAGGACAGAAAGGGAATCTGGCTTCATTGGGATAGGAAATGGCTTTGGGGTTTCGGGCAGTTGCTTAGAGACTAGAAAATGAGGCCTGGAGAGAGGCAGAGAATCTAGAGAAATGTAGATCAGGTAAATGGTGGAGTGATTAGGGCTTGGGCAGTTAGGGAGAGATATGGGGTAGGGTGGGGTAAGTGTGGGCCCACATCTCCTGCTGAGCCAGGAGTAGAAGCACCAGCAACAATGTGGTGCGTATAGGAGTGGAGCTGTGAGGGCAGCAGGCAGTAAAGGGTTGAACAAAACCTGGGACCTCAATGTGAGTGATCAGTGAAAGATTATTTTCACTCTATGGCAAACGGGATACAAGGTGATGGAGACTGGAATTCTCAGTGTGTTCGGTGAACATCACAAGCTCTAATAAAAGCAAGAGAGTCAAGTATGCCAAGTAGTGCTGGAATTGGGAGGATCACCCCTCCTCCACTGCCCAAGAAGGTGAAGTAATAGAAACGTTTTCTGTCAATTCTTTAGTGACCTCCAGTAAAACCACTGTACAACAAGAAAGACTTGCATGGTGCACACCCCACCTCGTTTTTCATGCATTTTACCGCGGAGTCTTAAAACGGTTGCATGTTTAAATTGAGCCAATGCTGATTTCAGGTAGCTACCAGGGATGCCTAGAAGCAGCAAAGAGTACTATGGTGGCAGCAATACTAGTGGTGCAGGTTAGGTGTAGGACCTCGTGCCCTGAAACTGGCAAAAAATTGTGCCAGTTTTATGCACAAAATACAGGAAAATCCAATGTGCCAATGTTTTTCTGAATGTCGCCTCGCCAAGTGCCAGGTTGGCAGATCAGACCCATGTAAATTCAGATTGACTCCCCCATCTACAAATTGAAAAAATCAGATCTCTGCTTTGATTGTATCTTTAACAGTATAGTTTATAAATACTTTCCTAAGGAATGAACAAAGTTCGAACCTTGAGTGCATGATGCATGTTTTCTGCTAATTTTTATCATGCCACTTCCAAGAATTGTTACTTTATAAGCTGTTTTCCTTTTGCATTTTCAGTTGCTGATGACAAATAATGAAAAATATATCAGTGTTGTGATAGGAAAAGAATGGCTTTCAACTGAAGGGATGGTAACACTATTAAATTATTTTAATATTTCATCTATCATCATGGATGACCAGTAAGAAAAATATACAAATAATGTGATCATTATAAATTAAGCTTTGGTCTGTCTTTCACTGTTAGCCAGAGTGTAAATGGTTAGAAACAGGTGAAGATTTGTTGGGCATAGTTATATGCTATGAATATATCTATATATATCTATTGTAAACAAGAGAGAAAAGCTGGGCTAAAAACAAAAGATACTGGAAACACTCAGCAGGTCTGACAGGAGCTGTGCAATGTTTCAGCTCTGTGACCTTTCATCAGGAGTGGGAAAAGTTAGAAATAAAATAGGTTTTGAGTAAGTGAAAGGGGGAGGGTGGGAAAAAGAAGGAAAGACAAGATCTGTGATAGGGTAGAGGGCAGGAAAGATTAAATAAATAATTGGTCCATGGTGAAAAACTAAAGGGAGTGGCACTGGGAGAATTAAAGAAACAAAGGGTTTGTTTAAAGGAGGTGTGAATGGTATGATCATGAGTAGCTGCTTTCCAAAAGCAAAAATGAATAAAGAAAAATATAAGGGGAAAGAACACAGCAAATATAAAGGAAACAAAATGGGAACAAAGGTTACGGTCCAAAATTGTTGAGCTCAGTGTTGAGTCAGAAGCTTATACATGTCTAGAAGAAAAATGAGATGCTGCTCTTCAAGCTTGTGTTGGGTTTCATTGGGGTATGTAGGAGGTCAAGGACAGAAAGGTCAGAGCGAAAGCAAAGTGGAGAATTAAAATGACACACTTGCAAAGTATCTTCAGTATTTTTTGTTTTTATTTCAGATTTCCAACACCCGCACTATTTTGCTTTTGTATCATAGAAGCTGGAATTGTTTGCCTTAGGCAGAGAGGGATAAGGGAAGATTTAATGGAGGTGTTTAAAATTCTGAGACATTTTGATAGAGTAAATGAGGAGAAAATGGCAGGAGGGTCACCAAGCAAGGAACACAGATAATGAACAAAAGAGCCAGCTGGGAAATGGGGAGACACTTGTTTACATAGCACATTGTTTATGGTATGGAATACATTACAGGCAAAACTGGTGGAAGGAGATTCAACAATAACTTTCAAAAGGTGTTTGGATATATACCACTGACAGTCTCCAAATGTCTCTTATCTCTAGAATTTCCTCCCTAAAACCGCTACGTTTTTCTACCTCTCTTTCATTCTTTAAGGTTCTCCTATCTTTGTCAACGCAGGATGGTTTTGATCATGAGAGAAAGAGTTAGTTCTTTAATATGCAATAAATTTCTTAAGGCCTTATCATGTTATTTTACAGTGATTTCTTACAACTAATGGAGGAATACAATCCAACATACCAAAATATTTATCATGAAACTGCATAGCCCTGATATTAATCTCGCCACAAAGGGTGGGGGAGGATCAATGAGTTTAAAAAAATTAAACTGGTTATCAGTCCCCAACCTGTCCCATATCTGCCTGTTCGCAGTTTTATGGTGGTAGGTAGCATGCTGTGTAAGTGACCCACAGTCCAATTAGGAGCCTGATTCAAATTTAACAGTTGATGGCCAGGTTTTGCAGGGCTCATGAAATCCAACAGTAAAAGGGGGATTGGAGCTGCTGGCTCAGGAAGATAAGAGCCTGCTGGGCTAGTAAGAAACATAGAAACATAGAAAATAAGAGCAGGAGTAGGCCATTCAGCCCTTCGAGCCTGCTCCACCATTCATCATGATCATAGCTGATCATCCAACTCAGTAGCCTGCTCCCGCTTTCTCCCCATATCCTTTGATCCCTTTCGCCCCAAGAGCTATATCTAACTCCTTCTTGAAAACATACAATGTTTTGGCCTTAACTACTTTCTGTGGTAGCGAATTCCACAGGCTCACCATTCTCTGGATGAATAAATTTCTCCTCATCTCAGTCCTAAATGGTCTAACCCTTATCCTCAGACTGTGACCCCTGGTTCTGGACTCCCCCACCATTGGGAACATCCTTCCTGCATCTACCCTGTCCAGTCCTGTTAGGATTTTATAGGTTTCTATGAGATCCCCCTTCATTCTTCTGAGTTCCAGTGAATATAATCCTAACCAACTCAATCTCTCCTCATATGTCAGTCCTGCCATCCCAGGAATCAGCCTGGTAAACCTTCACTGCACTCCCTCTATAGCAAGAACATCTTTCCTCAGATAAGGAGATCAAAACTGCACACAATATTCCAAGTGTGGTCTCACCAAGGCCCTGTATAATTGCAGCAAGACATCTCTGCTCCTGTACTCAAATCCTCTCGTTATGAAGACCAACATACCATTTGCCTTCTTTACCGCCTGCAGCACCTGCATGCTTACCTTCAGCGACTGGTGTACAAGGACACCCAGATCTCATTGCACATTTCCCTCTCTCAATTTATAGCCATTCAGATAATAATCTGCCTTGCTGTTTTTGCTACCAAGGTGGATAACCTCACATTTATTACATTATACTGCATCTGCCATGCATTTGCCCACTCACTCAGCTTGTCCAAATCACCCTGAAGCATCTCTGCATCCTCCTCACAGCTCACCCTCCCACCCAGCTTTGTGTCATCTGCAAATTTGGAGATATTATATTTAGCTCCCTCATCTAAATCATTAATATATATTGTGAATAGCTGGGGTCACAGCACTGATCCCTGCAGTACCCCACTAGTCACTGCCTGCCATTCAGAAAAAGACCCGTTTATTCCTACACTTTGTTTCCTGTCTGCCATCCATCTCAATACACTACCCCCAATTCCATGTGCTTTAATTTTATACGCTAATCTCTTATGTGGGACTTTATCAAAAGCCTTCTGAAAGTCCAAATAAACCACATCCACTGGCTCCCCCTCATCAACTCTACTTGTTACATTCTCAAAAAATTCCAGTAGATTTGTCAAGCATGATTTCCCTTTCGTAAATCCATGCTGACTCTGTCCGATTCTGCCACTGTTTTCCATGTGCTCAGCTATTAAATCTTTTATAATGGACTTTAGAATTTTCCTCACTATCGATGTCAGGCTGACTGGTCTATAATTCCCTGTTTTCTCTCTACCTCCCTTTTAAACAGAAGAGCCACTGGCGTCTTCTCTGCTGAACGGGGCCTCTCTCTGCCTCCTGCCACGATTGATGACCTGAACACCCCAAACTCTGATCTCTCATTCTGTTCCTCCAAATAGGTCCCTGCTTCTAAGCTCGGATCTGTTCCTTCCTCCCTCCTGATTGCTACTTTCTTCCCCAAAACTATCTGTTACGACCAGGATGAGAGAAGTGTGCAGTTGCTCTAGTCCCACCACTCTACAGGTTGCACCATAAGCCTTTTTTACTGCATCATAATCCATAGAAACCACTTCCTAAAGTGATGTATAAACCTCATGAGTTGTGCCCACCAACCTGCTTTGCAGAACAATGTCCAGTTTTCAAAGCTTATTCAAAAAGGGGGGGATGCAGAAAGTAGGAAACTATAGACCAGTTAGTTTAACGTCTGTCGTTGGGAAATTGTTGGATTCCATTATTAAGGAAGTAGTAATGGGGCATTTGGAAAGTCAAAATGCAATCCATCAGAGTCAGCATGGTTTTATGAAGAGTAAATCACGTTTGTCTAATTTGCTAGAGTTCTTTGAAGATGCGACAAGCAAAGTGGATAATGGGGATCCTGTAGATGTAGTATATCTGGACTTCCAGAAGGCCTTTGATAAGATGCCACACAAAAGATTAATACACAAGATAAGATCACACAGAGTTAGGGGTAATATATTAGCTTGGATAGAGGATTGGCTAACCAACAGAAAGCAGAGAGTCGGGATAAATGGGTCTTTTCTGGATGGGAAGCTGTAACTAGTGGGGTGCCACAGGGTTCGGTCCTTGGGCCCCAACTATTTACAATCTATATTAATGACTTGGATTCAGGGACAGAAGGTACTAGAGGTAAATTTGCAGGTGGCACCAAAATAGTTGGGAAAGTAAGTTGCAATGAAGAAATAAGAAATTTACAAATGGATATGGACAGGTTAGGTGAATGGACTAAAATTTGGCAGATGGAGTTTAACGTGCATAAGTGTGAGGTTATCCATTTTGGTCTGAAGAATAAAAAGGTGACTTATTATTTAAATGGAGAGAAACTTCAGAATGCTTCAGTGCAGAGGGAACTGGGTGTCCTTGTGCATGAATCACTGAAAGCTAGTATGCAGGTACAGCAGGAGTAAGGAAGGCAAATGGAATTTTGGCATTTATTGCTAAAGGAGTGGAGTATGAAAATAGGGAAGTGTTGTTGCAACTGTACAAGGCATTGGTGAGACCACACCTGGAATACTGTGCACAGTTTTGGTCCCCTTACTTGAAGAAGAATATAGTTGCACTGGAGGCAGTTCAGAGGAAATTCACTAGATTGATTCCAGAGATGCGGGGCTTGTCTTAGGAGAGATTGAGCAGTTTAGGCCTACACTCACTAGAATTTAGAAGGATGAGAGGAGATATAATTGAGATATATAAGATGCTAAAGGGGATAAACAAAGTAGACGTGGAGTGGATGTTTCCCCTTGTGGGGCATTGTAGAATGAGAGTCCATAGTTTTAGATTAAGGGGTGGTAGATTTAAATCAGATGAGGAGGCATTATTTTTCACAAAGGGTCGTGAATCTGTGGAATTCACTACCTCAGAGTGCAGTGGATGCCGGGACGCTGAATAAATTTGAGGAAGGAGATAGACAGATTTTTAATTAGTGATGGGTTGAAAGGTTATGTGGAAAAGGCCAGAAATTGGAGTTGAGGCCAAAATGAGATCAGCCATGATCATAATGAATTGCAGGGCAGGCTCGAAGGGTTAAATTGCCTACTCCTGCTCCTAGTTCTTATGTTATGTTCTTTTGGCCTAGCTACTTTCTCAAATGAAATAAAGAATCCTCTACATCCCTTTCCTCAAAATTTTGGATGGGTTTATACAAACTTAAAAAATCTCTCTACTCGACTTTGGTTTGGGGTAGTTTTTTGTCATCTGAACTTACCTAAGCATCTGTGGCCTCTTTGTTAAATTCCATCCTTTTAAGCTGGTATTCCCTTTCTCGTTCCTTCCCTCTCCCCTTTGCCTCTCTTTCTTTATCATTCTCCCTTTCCTTCCTTGCTAACTTCCTTCTCTGGACCTCAAGTTTTCGCATTTTTATTTCTCTTTCTTTTTCTTTCTCTTTTGTTTCTATTTCAAGTTTCCTCATCTCTCATTCTCTCCCTTTTTCCTCCAATTAAAGTTTTTTCTGTTCCTTTTATTGTTTTCAAGTTCAAGCTTCTGCTTTTCTCTATCTCAAACTGCTGTGTTTGCAACAGAACCCTACCTAACTCAAGCTGAGATACAACAACTTCAGGGGTCACCTCTTTTAATTCTAAATGCTGAGTAATTACCTTAATCATATAATTCTTACAAAATCCTACTTTTATTTCTACCTCCGCTTTAACTGATAACTCTCTCAGTTTAGCCTTCATGAAGAATTGCATGTAATCTACCATATCTTCTTCCCAGAAAAAAGCTTAGCAACTTCCAAGACAATTTTGGTTTACTAATGTATAAGAAAGCTGGTGTCTTCCTTTTACCTTGACCAATTAGTATTAATCCATGTCCAATCACCTGTTGTCCACATTTCAAAATCCCACAAGAGCACCCAATCTATGTTACAACTGGGATACAAGGAGTACGCAGTTTCTCTAGCCCCTCTACTCCACAGGTCACACCATAAGTGTAGATGTTCAATTCACTCACCAAAATGGCCAATTGATTACCTTCACGACTGCTATACCCAGAATAAGAGAGACTTGAACCAGCCTTCTTTCAATGAATTCACAATAATTAATTTAGTATGAAGCAAAACTTTTTTTAAACTAAGTTGCACAACTGGTTGACATGCACTTTGTAAACTGGAAGTGTAACAGTTTACCACTTTTAAAATCCTAACACAATTACACAAAATAAAGGACAAGACAAAAAGGTCTCGGCAGACAAAAACAGAAAATGCTGGAAAAACTCAGCAGGTTTGGCAGCATCTGTGTAGAGAGAAACAGAGTTAATGTTTCAAGTCCGTATGACCCTTCTTCAGAGCTGAATAGAAGTGGAAATGTGATGAAATTGATACTGTTTAAGGCGGGTGGAGCAGGTGGAGCTGGATAGAAGGCCAGCAACAGGTGGGGACAAAGGAGGGATTGGCAAAGATGTCATGAACTAAGGACAAAGGGAGTGTTAATGGTAGTGGTTAGTGCTTTAAAAAAAGGTGCTGATAGTGGCATAGAGGTAAGAAAGCAGAATGTGATAATAGTAGAACAAGGGGAGCATTGTGTGAAAGAACAACATGGGGCAAGTAACAGATGGCCCTGCAGGGGATGGGGTGGGGGTAGGGGCGGTGGTGGGGTAAAAGGATAGAAATAGGATAGAAGGGATAAAAAGGAGGATAAAACCACGGATAAATGAATAAAAATAAAAATAAGCGGATAAATAATAAAAATGAATGTAGATAAAAGGGGATTAGAGAAAGGGGGGAAGGATGGAGGAGATAGTTTATGGTCAGAAGTTGTTGAACTCAATGTTAAGTCCAGAAGGCTGTAAAGTCATTCATCCATGGTTTTATCCCCCTTCTATCCCATTTTCTATCTTCTTTTCCCCCACACCACCCCTCCCCCCACCCTATTCCCTACAGGGCCATCTGTTACTTGTCCCATGTTGTTCTTTCACACAATGCTTCCCTTGTTCTGCTATTATCACATTCTGCTTTCTTACCTTTATGCCACTATCAGCACCTTTTTTAGTGGTAACCACTACCATTAGCACTTGCTTTGTCCTTTAGTTCATGACACCTTTGTCAATCCCTCCTTTATCCCCACCTTCTATCCAGCTTCACTTGCCCTATCCCCCCCAAACAGTATAAATTTCATCATATTCCCACTTCTCTTCAGCTCTGAAGAAGGGTTATATGGACTCGAAACATTAACTCTGTTTGTCTCTCCACAGATGCTACCAGACCTGTGAGTTTTTCCAGCATTTTCTGTTTTTGTTTCCGATTTCCAGCATCTGCAGTATTTTGTTTTTATCTTAAGGTCTCTGCAAGGGTTGGCATAAGGGAAAACTTTATGAAAAAGAATAAAGTTCGAAAAGGCCTTGACGCTGTCAATTTGGTGTTCCTGCGTGCAAAGACGGATGACTGGTCACAGTAGTTGTCTGGAACTCTTTTCCAAATGATCTTTGGTGAAACACTGACGTCGTGAACTTTCGCTTGTCGCAGCTTCGCAGGCTTTCAAAATATAAATGAATCATATTGAGATGAGAATTTTCTGGCTGAAGTGAACACCTACTCTGGAATAAAGGCAAAGTGGGGGAAGAGAGAGAGAGAGAGAGAAGAGCAATCTTCTTTCACAGTTTGCTTCCTAGACATACACTGAGTTCAAAAAAAATGTTCAGATAGAACTTCTCACAGGCCAGGTATTTTCAGCCAATCAGCTGGAGCCCACACCCTGACAACAGCATTTTTAAAAAAATTTTAACTCAAGTAAACAAAATAACTCATCTCCTCAGGGGTAACAAGAAAGTCACTTAGCTGGTCATTTTGCTGAAGTCATGTGATTTCTTGGAGAAAGCAGTTTTCTCACAGGTCAAAGTGAATTAGTAACCTTTAAAAAAACACAGGAGAGTGTCCAAATATTCAACGTCCTTCCATTTTTTTAAAAAACGTATTTAGTTCTTGGAGATCTGGATTCCTAACATAACAAAGATTATTGAAAGCAAATGCAATACTTTAATTTTTACAGGACAGATATTGAGAAACCAGTGGATCTTAGTGCTCATTTCGAAGAACAAGGAACTCCAGTTGTGATTGTTAAGTCCTTGATTTGTGAGTTGATTTCATTATTTCTCCTTCCTTAACTTTTGAAAATTTTTAGACCCCTGCATGAAAATGTATTTGATAATTTGTGTAATTTGAGAGTTATGTGTTATACAAATTGAATATTTTTCCAGTGGCTCTTTACATAAAAATAAGTAGTAATTACTCTAGAGAAGAAATGATTTGGGCATTTTTTACGCAGTGATGTTCAGCTACCTCAAAAGTAGGAACAATTTTTTTATTTAGCAGTTCTTGATATAAAAAACTTTGAAGAAGAGTCTTAATGGACTTGAAATGTTAACGCTGTTTCCCTCTCCACAGATGCTTCCAGACTTGCTGAGTTTTTTCAGCACTTTCTTTTGAAGTTCATGATGACGTGATTAAATTGATGTGTTTATTTATGGTGTTTTTGATTTTTTTTTTTGCTTCTGCTACTGAATAAAACAGTTTCTGAACCTGAGGCATACATATTGCTGGGGATAGCAGTGAATGAAGACTCAAGCGCCAAAAAAGCCCTTATCTTGGACACAATGTACACCGGAAGTGATGACTTGATCTATATAATTGATAAGGTATGTGTAGGAAAAGCAGCAGCACAAATTATTTTTCTAATTGTATATGAATTTGTTGGAGGCTTTCTCACCAAAATCAAATTGGTTATGTTTTTATTTGTTCATGGAATATGACGTAGTTGGCAAGGCTAGTGTTTATTGCCCTTCCCTAATTGCCCTTGGGAGGTGGCGATGAGCCACTTTCTTGAACTACAAATTTTCTGTAGCGGTGTAAGTGGCTTGAGTGGCTTGCTAGGCCAGTTCAGAGGGCAGTTAAGAGGCAACCACAGTGCTGTGCCTGACGTCACGTTTAGGCCAGACCGCACCAAAACAGCAGATTTCCTTCCCTGGAGGTTATTAATGAACCAGGTGCATTTTTTGCAACAATCCAATAGTTTCATCATCATTAATACTGAGACTCGCTTTTTATTCTAGAAGTATTAACTAATTGAATTTAAATTCCTCTAGGTTCTGTGAGGTGATTTGAACTTGTGTCCCTGGAGCATTCAGCCCAGGCCTCTGGATTATTAGTCCAGTAACATCATCAATTTATAAGTGAACTGGTTTATCAATTTATGTTTTCATAAATCTATTTGGCTGTCTTAAATGAGAGGCCATCTGAGAATCAAGTACCATTTTCAATTAATTTACATGATCCAGTTTTGTGTCTTTGTGCCACTACTGCCGAATCCATTTCCCTATTACTGTGCTAGTTGCGATCACATATTCTTCTCTTGAGTCTGGCCAGGAAGTTTGGTTCTCAGAAGTTTACCCTAACTTTAACATGCCATTATTTTTGGGGGATGTATGTTAGAAAAGCAGTTATGTTACTGGGCTAATAAGAAGCCTGGACTAACGATCTGGACACGAGTTCAAATCCCACCTTGGCAACTGGGGAACTTAAATTTAATTATGTCATACCTGGAATAAAAAGCTCATATCCTAATGAGGCTAATGGATTATTGTAAAAGTCAACCTGGCTCACTAATGTCCTTTGAGGAAGGAAATCTGACATCTTTGCCTTGCCTTGCCAATATGTAACTCCAGACCCTAGGATGTGATTGATTCTTAATTGTTTTTTGGAAGCCATACTAAGTTGTATTTGTCAAGGAACTATCATATTTTTCCTAATATTGCTGTGGGATACATTAAAGCAGGCTTCTGTTTGTGTGTGTGTATGGTTCTGTGTGTGCGGCTGTGTTTAATTAAACTAGAGGTGATTAGACTGCAAGATTTAAATTATCAAAGGAGTTAGGTGCAAAGCAAGCATTTGAAATGGAGATGAGTAAACTAGACTGAGGTCTCAGCAGAGACGGTGAATGGATTTGGCATTTTTAAATGAGTGGGAAAGGTGTTTGATTTTCAAAGGGACATGGAAGATTTTTACAACAGGCAAGGTAAATAGGGCAAAGTGATTACATTTATTTTTCCCAAAAGTGTTGATTATAATGAGAACATAAAAAGATTTTTATATTCTGGAAAAAGTAACTTCTAAAGACAAGTTGAACCAATGGGATTTAGAGATCAAAAAGGGAGAAATATATTTAAAGAAGGATGGAATGCCATGTGAGTTGTGGCCATGTGAGATCTTGAAAGGTGAAAGTGTGAAATAGACTTGGGGAAAAGCCTCTAGCCACCCTGCAGAAGTTTACTGTTTCAGTAACCAAAGTTGTGTTAAAAGCCTTTGAAAGTCCATTATCCAGTGGATGCTTCTGGTAATATTGCTGGATGACTTTATAAATTTGGAATCTATTTTGGACTGTTGTCTTAAAGGGGATGTCTGATTAAGTAGAGATTGTAATTGTAATCTTCTGTGTGTTTAATGTTTTTCTTCTTTTGATAATAATTGTTTTAATTTAATCTTTACAATCTCTAAAGGTGGTAGTAGACTCACTACTTTTGACTTCATGCACCAGCCTTCTCATAATAAACGCAAATTGCAAAATCATTGTGATCGCGTAGCTAAGGTTCCCTTGTGGATTTGGTCAGCCTGGCAAATACCACCTGCCAAATCATAACATATTCAAGTTGTGATGCTGAGCCACCATCTTCTCAAGGACAATTAGGGATGGGCAACAAATGCATGCCTTACTAACGGCATCCACCTCCTGGGAATGATTTTTTTTTAAGTTGTTAAGAAGGAAAATGCTGCTTTACACTGTTGTGCAGGTTGTAAATTGTAAGGCCCAGAAATTGTCTCTGGAATAGAGCACAGGGATCGACACCTGCACCAGATGTATAGGCCCAAGGCCCACCTGATATTGGACCTATAACCTCATTTGTAACAGAATAGCAAGATGCAGGTGCCTGATGTGTGTCTCCAGGCAGGTCACCTATGGTGATCATTTGAATTTTGGGCCATTGCATTATTGGCAGGGTCCTCAGAATTCTGCAAGAAGGGATGCATAAAGGAGGAGGAGAACAATCAGCTGGGGAGAAGGGTGATCAGTGAAGGGGAGGGTAAATTAAGATAAAAGACAAATACTGCAGATGCTGGAAATCAGAAATAAAGTAGAAAATGCTGGAAAAACTCAGCAGGTCTGGCAGAATCTGTGCAGAAAGAAACCAAGTTAACATTTTGAGTCCATATGACTTCTTCAGAGCCAAGGAGAAGTAGAAATATGATTACATTTATACTATTTAAAGTGGGGGGGGGGTGGAGCAGGTGAAGCTGGATAGAAGGCCAGTGATAGGTGGGGGAAAAGGAGAGATTGACAAAGATGCCATGGACAAAAAGACAAAGGGAGTATTAATGATAATGCTAAGGGCTAAAGAAGATGCTGATAGTGGCATAAAGGTAAGAAAGCAGAATGTGTTAATAGCAGAACAAGGGTCAGCACTCTATGAAAGAGAACAACATGAAACAAGCAACAGATGGTCCTTTTGGGGGTGGGGTGGGGAGAGGGGGCAGTAGTTGAGGAAAAGGGATAGAAAAAGGGATAAAAAATGGGAGAAAAAAGGAGATAGAAAATGAATAAATGGAATGGTAGGGGTCATCAACAGTGCTATTAAGTAACACTTGCTTAGCTCACTGCTCACTGACGCCCAGTTTGGGTTCTGCCAGGGCCACTCAGCTCCTGACCTCATTACAGCCTTAGTTCAAACATGGACATAAGAGCTGAACTCCTGAGGTGAGGTGAGATTGATTCCCCTTGAAATCAAGGCAGCATTTGACCGAGTGTGGCATCAAGGAACCCTAGCAAAACTGGAGTCAATGGGAATCCGGGGAAAACTCTCCGCTGGTTGGATTCATAAATACAGTAAAAATTGAATGAAACTTGTCCCCTCATGTGATGGGACATGTTTTTTAGTGTCAAAATAAAGGAGGGAGTTCATGATCTGAAGTTGTTGAACTCAAAGTTAAATCCGGAAGGCTGTAAAGTGCCTAGTCGGAAGATGAGATGCTGTTCCTCCAGTTTGCATTGAGCTTCACTGGAACAATGCAGCAAGCCAAAGACCGACATGTGGGCATGAGAGCCGGGTGGTGTGTAGAAATGGCAAACAACAGGGAGGTCTGGGTCATGTTGCAGGCAGACCGAAGGTGTTCCGCAAAGCGGTCACCCAGTCTGCGTTTGGTCTCTCCAATGTAGAGGAGACCGCATTGGGAGCAGCGAATGCAGTAGACCAAATTGAAGGAGGCGCAAGTGAAGCCCTGCTTCACCTAAAAGGAGTGTTTGGGCCCTTGGACAGTGAGGAGGGAAGAGGTAAAGACACAGGTGTTGCACCTTCTGCAATTACATAGGAAGGTGCCATGGGAAGGGGATGAGGTGTTGGGAGTGATGGACCAGAGTGTCCTGGAGGAACAGTCCCTATGTAATGATGATAGGGGGTGGTGTGAGGGGAAGATGTGTTTGGTAGTGGCATCATGCTGGAGTTGGCGGAAAGGGCGGTGGATGATCCTTTGAATGGAGAGGCTAGTGGGTTGAAAAGTAAGAACAAGGGGTACCCTATCATGGTTCTGGGAGGGAGAGGAAGGTGTGAAGGCAGAGGCGTGAGAGATGGGCCGGACACGGTTGAGGCCCCTGTCACAGTGGGTGGGAAACCTCAGTTAAGGATGAAGGAAGACATGTCAGAAGCGCCATTTTGGAAAGTGGTATCATCGGAAAAGATGTGACGGAGGCGAAGGAACTGAGAGAATGGGATGGAGTCCTTACAGGAAGCAGGATATCAGGAGCAGTAGTCAAGGTAGCTGTTGGGAGTTGGTGGGCTTTAAATGAATATTGATGGATGGTATATCACCAGAAATGGAGACAGAGAGGTCAAGGAAGGGAAGAGAAGTGTCAATGATGGACCATGTGAAGGTGATAAAGGGGTGAAAATTGGAAGCAAAATTGATAAATTTTTCCAGGTCCAGACGAGAGCATGAAGCAGCACTGAAGCAGTCATTGATGTACCAGAGAAAGATTTGTGGGAGGGGCCCGGAGTAGGACTGGAACAAGGAATGTTCGTAAAGAGACAGGCATAACTGGGGCCCATGCAGGTACCCATAAGCCACACCTTTTATTTGGAGGAAGTGAGATAAGTTTGAGGAGAAATTATTCAGTGAAAGAACAAGTTTAGCCAGATAGAGGAGAGTGGTGGTGGATGGGGATTGCTCAGGCTTCTGTTCGAGGAAGAAGCGGAGAACCCTCAGACCATCCCGATGGGGGATGGAGGTGTAGAGGAATTGGACGTCCATGGTTGGGGGGAAGTGGTTAGGGCCAGGGAACTGGG
Organism: Carcharodon carcharias; assembly: GCF_017639515.1. Lineage (NCBI taxonomy): Eukaryota > Metazoa > Chordata > Chondrichthyes > Lamniformes > Lamnidae > Carcharodon > Carcharodon carcharias. The sequence continues at coordinate 167,809,856 of NC_054470.1, forward strand.
AAGGTTGATTAGGAGAGAGGAACAACAATATGAGGGAGGAAGAGGTGTAACTGGGGGAGCTTTCATGCCTATACAAATATGACAGGCAGCAACCTTCTGTCTTGGAATCTGCATGCACAAACACCTGTAAAATGGGCACAGTGCATCGATTTTCTAGACCTGCATTCTTTGTCATGGGCTTTATTCCTTGATGGCTAGATGGTTTTGCTTATTGAACCTCCACTCCTCAGGAGTTATTCAGAATTTAGTCTTAAGAGCCTTTAAGACTACATGATGCTAAACCCATTTGCCTAAAGGTCGCCTGCAGTAACAGCATTTTTGTCATCTTGGATATTGGTCATGAGAGGCTTTCTCATTGTTCTCAGGATCTGTTTGCCAACTAACTCTTGTACTTTCTAGCAGAATTAGTAAGTAAGGGATGTTCAAGAAAAGGCCAGATCCAGCTCTTATAGCCCTTGGCCAGGTTTTTATTTATACATTCATGCGCAAGTTTCTTTAGTATCGAGTTTCTTTCATATCGAGCATTGTGTACCTAGGTGGAGTTGAAATAACTAGTGGGCGTAAGCTATTAAGCAGCAGTCCTTTTCAACCAAACAAGGTGAAGTCTCCCCTTTTCCTGCAATTTCTCCATCCTCCACCCCCACATGTAATTTTTCTTAGTTCCATATTTATTTAAAAGTTGGTCATCTTGAACATAAATAGCGTGATCCTACTCCCGAATTCACATTTGTTCTAAGTAACCATTTTATCTTGTGCATTTCAGGCTGTCAAGTGGAAAGGTCAAGAATTCTGGGATGAGATGGATGATTATGGCTTTTGCCTGCCTCAGCGACCAGAGGGTGTTTAAAGCTACCATTACCTGAGTTGTGCGCTTTATAGAGCTGTAGCTGGAAAAGAAACAGAATTTTCAGATGCTCAGGACCCTTACAATCTTTGTGTACTTCAAACCAAGCGAGATCTTGGGTATTGAATACATATGCTTCATATACTACAATAAAAACAGCAGTTAAATATATCCTTACTACTTTATGGTTTCATATAAAGATAGTCGAACTGTGAAGGCCACAGATGCTCATTGGAAAGCAGTTGATTGATTTTCATTATGACTTCTTTAATAATTACTGGAAGCATTTATCAACCAATCTGATTTTTTTAATAACTTTAAATTCATGGAATCAAAGAAACTATGGAAATTTAAGAAAGCTCACCCACTTTAAAGATGGATTAAGGAATTATTGTTGATACTTTTGGATTTAGACATTGTAGAAGCATCTAGAGCAGACTTTGTGTTTTTTATTCATTTATGGGATGTGTACATCATTGGCTAGGCTAGCGTTCATTGCCCATCCCTAATTGCCCATGAGAAGTTGATGGTGAGCTGCCTTCTTGAACCGCTGCAGTTCATGTGCTGTAGGTAGGAAGGGAGTTCCAGGATTTTGACCCAGTGACAGTGAAAGAATGCCAATATATTTCCAAGTCAGGATGGTGAATGGCCTGGAGGGGAACTTCCAAGTGGTGGTGTTTCCATGTGTCTGCTGCCCTTGGGCAAAGTTTTTACCTTGGCGGGTGCGCACCTGACCCGCTCGAGAGTAAAATGAGGCACGTGGACATCGTGCGAGCGTACCAATGTCAACACGCAGTCATGCGATATTTCAGTCGGCGGGCACGCACCAGAGTCGGCAGCACGCCCTCCAATTAAAAGGCCGATTAAGGCCATTAAAAGGTACTTAAAAGAATTTTTTTGCTGCCCGTCCAACCTTACAGGCAGGCAAGAAGGCCAACCTTTTTAGGAAAGCTCATCTACGGGTGAGTTTCCAACAGCAAATAAAAATAAAATTAAAATTTTACATTTCGTTTACAACATGACAGAGTCACATGAGGGGACATGTTTTATTACATTTCTGAAATCTTTATTTTATACTTGGAAAAATGTTCTCCTCCCTGTGCCTCAGGGAGATTTGCAAGTGCACATTTGCAATCACACTCTGCCCCCCTCTGCCCGCACAGGCAGTGCTAAGCTTGTGTTTCACGCTGGGCGGGCCTTAATTGGGCCACCAGCGTGAAATTGTGTGCTGGCCCAGATCGCCAGCCACGGCCAGCTTCCCAACCACCCTGCCGAGCCCGCCTGACAAGAGCTAAATTCTGCCCCTTGTTTTCTAGATGGTAGTGTTCTTGGGTTTGGAAGGGGATGTCTAAGGAGGCTTGGTGAATTCCTTGATGGTTCACACTGCTGCCAATGTGTGTCGGTGTTGGGGGGAGTGAATGTTTGTGGATAGGGTGCCACTCAAGCAGGCTTATTTGTCCTGGATGGTGTCAAGCTACTTGAGTGTTGTTGGAGCTGCGCTCATCCAAGCAAATGAAGATATTCCATTACAGTCCTGACTTGTGCCTTGTAGATGGTGGACAAGCTTTGGGGAGTCAGGAGGTGAGTTACTCTCTGCAGTACTCCTAGCCTCTGACCTGCTCTTGTACACACAGTATTTATATGGCTAGTCCAGTTCAGTTTCTGGTCAATGGTAACCCCCAGGATGTTGTCCATTAATACAAACTTACTGAAGTGTATCAATAACAGTTGGAGTAATGGAATCGCAAAGCTGCAGAGAACCCAGAAGTTAGGATTCATCCACACACTGACATAATCGATTGATTCCCCATATGGCTTGAACAGGCAAGGCTTCCAGTCAGGTGGGGAGCTGGTTGATGAAGGCTGCAGAATGGTTGTGTGGGAGTGGAGGGTACGGGGCTAGGGATGCTTGGGAAACCAGATTGATTAGAGCTAAAATTAAAAAGCTGAATAAGGCTCACAGCTAAATATTTAATCTGCCTCCCTAGAGTGGGTTGACCACCTGCCCACCTTTCATCCTCAATTAAAGCCAAACATGGCCGGGTTGAAGCAGGTTTTGGTTAGAAATCAGATTTTTTTTTCCAGACTTTAACTCCAGCTAGACCAAACCCGTTCATTTTCTTGGGTTAAAATTTATCCCTTTTTAAGCCCAAACTATATGATGAGGTAGAAGTTGATGAGCGCAGAAGAAATCTTGGTTAATGTCCTTTAGGGAAGGAAATCGGCCATCCTTAGCTGTTCTAGCCGAAATGTACCTCCAGACCCATAGCAATGTGGTTGACTCTTAACTGCCCTCTGAAATTACTAGCAAGTCAGTTAGCTCAAGGGCAATTAGGGATGGGCAACAAATGTTGGCCTTGCCAGTGATGCCTACATCCCATGAAAGAATACATTTTTTAAAACTCCTATGCTAGATAGGGCGCTAACGTGGGCATGCTGTGTCTACGCCAGTAGCGTGAGGAGTGGTCTGATTTTGACATCATCCCACCATCTGCTCACATCCCATAAAAGAATTTTTTTTAAAAAATTGATGTCGCTGACAAGGTGAGCATTTGTTGCTCATCCCAGTTGCCCTTGAGAAGCTAGTGGTGAGTCTCCTTCTTCAAAAGCAATCCATGTAGGGTAGGTACACCTAGAATGCTGTAGAGAGTTCCAGCTTTTTGACCCAGTGACTGTAAAGGAAGTGAGTTACTCACCACAGAATTCTGAGTTTGGATCTGCACTTGTAGCCACAGTAGTTATATGGCTGATCCAGTTCAGTTTCTGGTCAAAGGTAATCCTCAGGAAGTTCTTGGCATGGGATTCAGCACTGGTAATGCCATTGATTGTCAATGGGAGATGATTAGACTCTCTCTTGTTGGAGATGGACATTGCTTGGCGCTTGTGTAGTGCGAATATTACTTGCCATTTATCAGCGCAAGCCTGAATGTTGTCCAGGCCTTGTTGTGTGCAGGCAAGGACTGAGTCAATATCTGAGGAGTTGTGAATGGTATTGAACACTGTTCAATCACCAGCACACATTCCCAATTCTGAGCTTATGTTGCAGTGAAGCATTGATCAAGCAGCTGAAGATTGTTGGGCCTAGGACACTATCCTGAGGAACTCCCACGGTGATGTCCTGGAACTGAGATGATTGACCACTAGCAACAACAACCATCTTTCTTTATGCTAGGCATGATTCCAACCAATGGAGAGTTTTCTCTGATTCCCATTGTCTCCAATTTTGTTAGGACTCCTTGATGCTGAACTTCTTCAAGTGCTGCCTTGATGTTAAAAGTAGTCACTCTCACTTATATCTTGAACTCAACTCTTGTCCAGCAATGAGATCTGGAGCTGAGTAGCACTTGCGGAAACCAAACTGAGCTTCAATAAGCAGGTTTTTGGTGAGTAAGTGCCGTTTGATAACATTGCCAATGACGCCTCGCATCACTTTGCTAATGATTAAGAGTAGACTAATGGGGCAGCAATTGGCTGAATTAGATTTGTCCTGCATTTTGTGGACAGGACATACCTGGAAATTTTCCAGATTGTCGGGTATATATCAATGTTGTGGCTGTACTGAAACATCTTAGCTGGGGCAGAGCTAGGCCTGGAGTGCAAGTCTTCATTACTACAGCCAAAATATTGTCAGGGCCCATAGCCTTTGCTGCATCCAGTGCCTTCAGCCATTTCTTGATATCAATTGCAGTGAATTGTATTGGCTGAAGATTGGCATCTGTAATGCTGGGGAACAGAGGAAGAGACTGAGATGGATCATCCACAGGGTACTTCTGGCTGAAGATGAGTGCAAATGTTTTAGACATCCTTTGCACTGATATGCTGGACTCCCACATCATTGAGGATGGGGAGGGTTTTGGAACTTCCTCCGCTGGTTAGTTTTAAGTGTCCACCAGCATTAACAACTGGTTGTGGGAGGACTAGAGATTGGATCTGATCCATTGGTTGTGGGATCACTTAGCTCAGCCTATCACATACTGCCTCTGCCATTTAGCATGCACATAATCCTGCGTTGTAGCTTCGTTAGTTTGGTACCTCATTTTTATTTATATGTGGCTCTGCTCTTTGCATGCTGTCCACCACTACTCATTGAACTAGGGTTGATCCCCTGGACAACAGGGCTACAAGGTTACAGATTGTAGTTGAATAGGATTCTGCTGCTGCTGATGGCCAACAGCACCTCATGGATGCTCACTTTTGAGCTGCTTGATCTGATCTGAATCTATTCCCTTTAGCATGGTGGTAACATAAGAACATAAAAAATAAAAGCAGGAGATGATCATACTGCCTGTCAAGCCTACTCTGCTATTTGATATTGTCATGACCTACCTTAGGTTCAACTCCACTTTTCTGCCTGCTCACCTTATCCCTTGCTTTGCTAAGAGACAAAAAATCTGTCTATCTCGGCCTTAAGTCTATTCAATGATGAAGCATCCACAACCCTCTGGGGTAGAGAATTCCAAAGATTCACAAAACTTTGAGTGAAGAAATTTCTCCTCATCTCAGTCCTAAATGATCAGCCCCTTATTCTGAAATTGTGCCCCTTGTTCTAGATTCCCCAGCCATGGGAGCAATGTCTCAATGTTTTCATAGTCTTGAATGTTTCATGAGATCACCTTTCATTCTTCTAAACTCCAGAGAACATAGACCAATTTACTTAACCTTTCATCACAAGATAATGCTTGCACCCCAAGGACAAATTTAGTGTATCTTTATTGTACTGCCTCCGATGCAAATATATCCTTTGACACAGACAGAGGTGTGTGCTCTCGTATTGCCCATAATCAGCATATTTTGTATGGAAAGAAATGTGTCTTATCTTATCCTTGATTGTATATTCCAATTACATAATTCAGCAGCAGACTTTTATGCACTTAAAATAAAGAGGGTTATTTATTCACACACACTCTGAATCAACACAATGTCATACACTTAGTTACAGGCACGCACAGACAAACAGACACACACACATATAATATTGGATACAGATAAGGACAGTGTAGCTTTACCAATTGCAGTTAATTCAGTCTCTGATTTCAAATTTCTTGTTTCCCACGTGTTAAGCCTACGGTTTCTGTAAGGGATTCAGTAATTTAAAGTTGAAGCGAGGGTCTTGTAAAGTGAGGGGTTCACAGAAGGTGGTGAAGTTCCTTGTAGTTGAATATCTAGCAGGTTGGTTCCCAGGTGAGCTTTGAAGCTGGACCAGGTTAAGTATTTTGATTGCTTAATGATTTGCAGCTAGTTTCAGAATTTGGTTGTCAGAGTCTGGTTCTCAGCCAAGCTGATGACTAATGGTTCTGATCTGCTGGGTCCTTAGGTAATAAGGGTGCAAGCCCCTGAAACCAGTTTCATTCACATGACGGATGGGTTAACACTTCTAAGGCCCACCCAGTTTGATTTGGATGGGATAGGCCATCATGATAAAATGACAAGTTGGTAGTGACTATTGAATTTCTATCTTCGCTTTTATCCACTATGAAACAAGGAGATGGGCAGTCTGAAAACTCTGTAATCTTTAGGTGTTTGCACATCCTTAAACAATGACTTGAATGAATTTCACAGATGGCTGTGAGGTATCCTCACCTATGTCCATATTTAGGTATTTGCCAGAGACTTGATATTATCTGTGCTCCAAATGCCAGGAGTTATATGATTTGTGACAGTCATCTTAACAGTTTGTTTGTGTCCAACTTTGAAAAAGTGTTAATTAAAAGTTCATAATATGACATGCCTCTATTGGCCATGATGTCCTCTTAAATATGGAGATGAAAATTGCCCAAAGTATTGCAGGTGTAGTCTCACCAAAGCCTGGTGCAATTGCAGCAAAAGTTATTTTTTTCTTGCACTCCCAACTCCCGTGCAATAAAGGCAAACTTATGCAATTTGCTTTCCTAATTGCTTGCTGTACCTGCATGCTGACCTTCTACAAGTACACCCAAATCTCTTTAAACTTCAACAGTTACAAGTTTCACACCTTTTTTTTTACTCTTCCAGCATTTATTGCCCTTCCCTAATTGTTCTTGAGAAGGTGGTAGTGAGCCGCTGCCTTGAACTGTTGCAGTCCATGTGGTTTAAATACATCTACAGTACTGTTATGAATGGAGTTCCAGGATTTTAACCCAGCAACAGTGAAGAAACAGTGATATAGTTCCAAGTCAGAATGGTGTGTGGCTTGGAGGGCAACTTAGAGGTGATGGTATTCCCATGCATCTGTTGCACTTGTCCTTCTAGATGGTAGAGGTCGTGGGTTTGGAAGGTGCTGCTGAAGTTCAATGACTGAGCTTGTGCAGCAATCTCAGTGGAGAAGAGATTGCCAAAGATTTACCACCCTCTGAGTGAAGGAATTCCTCCTTATCTCGGTCTTAAATGGCCTGTCTCTTATTCTGAGACTGTGGCTCCTGGTTCTAGACTCACCAGCCAGAGGAAATATTATATCTACATCTACCCTATCAGAACCTGTAAGACCTTTGTATGTCCAATGAGGTCACTTCTCATTCCTTGAAACTCTAGAGAATACACACCCAGTTTCTTCAATCTCTCCTCATAAAACAATCCCGTCATCCCAAGGATTAATCAGATGAATCTCCATTGCACACCCTCTATGACAAATACATTCTTCCTTAGATAAGGAGGCCAAAACTGTACACAATACCCCAGATGCAGTCTCACCAAGGCCCTATATAAATGCAGCAAGATGTCTTTACACCCTTGTGATGAAGGCCAACATATTATTTGCTTTCCTGATTGCTTGCTGCACATGCCTGCTGGATTTTAGTGACTCAATGAACAAGAACACCCAGTTCCTTTGGACACCAACACTTCCCACCTCTCACATTGAAGAAGTAATCTGCCTTTCTGTTTTTTTCACCAAAGTGGATAACTTCACACTTATTCACATTATATTCCATCTGCCATGTTCTAGCCCATTCACTTAGCCCGTCCAAGTCCACATGAAGCCTCCTTGCATCCTCCTCACAACTCACATTCCCACCTAGTTTTGTGTGATTAGCAAGTTTGGAAATATTACATTTGGCCCCCACATCCAAATCATTTATATAGCTTGTCAACAACTGTGAGCCAAACACTGATCCTTGCTGTGTCCCACTAGTAACAGCCTCTGTCCTGAAAATGACATGTTTATTCCTACTGTTTTCTGTCAATAAACAAATTCTCAGTCCATAGCAGTATATTGCCACAAATCCCATGTCTCTAATTTTGTTTACTAACCTGTGTGTGACCTTACAGGCTTTCAAGAATCAGGATGTGAGTTACTTGCTGCTGAATCCCCAGCTTCTGACATGTTGTTGTAGTATTTATATGGCTGGTCCAGTTCTGTTTCTGGTCAATAGTAACCCCTAGGATGTCGATAGTGGGGGATTCAACAATAGTAATGAAAAGATGTTCTGCTTTTCTATTCTTATGACCAAGGTGAATAACCTCACACTTCCCCACATTATATTCCATCTGCCAACTCATTGCCCACTCACTTAAACCTGTCTATATCTCTTTACGGTCTCTTTGTATCCTCCTAGCTTTTTATCATCAGCAAACTTAGTTACATTATCCTGTCTCTTCATCTAATTCATCTAATATCTAAGGCCCCAGCACTGATCTTTGCAGCACTCTACTAGTCACAGCCTCTCAGCTAGAAAATGGCCCATTTATCCCTACTTTCTGTTTCCGGTCCGTTAACCAACCCTCCATCTACATTAATATATCAGCCCCAAATCCATGAGCCCTGCTCTTGTGTATTAACCGCTCCATGACCTATATTCTACCACCAAACCCCTGAACCTATTATTGCCTGTATCTGTTTGCTCCACAATTAGATTGGGTCAGGATTCTGATTGGTGAGAACTGACGCCATTATTGTCATCCCTCAAAAAGACATCTACCTTGGTAACTGTGAATCGTTACCGTGGTAACCAAGGGTGTGATTCTTATACCTGGCCAATTGGAGCAGAGAGAATCGAAAGGCTTTTGTGCAGAGGGTGGCCTCTGGATCTTGACCAGTAGCAAAGAAATGGTGAGTCTCAAAACTCAAAGAACAACACAGCAGGGCTAATGTGAAAGTTAAGGCCCAGAAGTAGAACACTGATCATGGAAGTGGCTAGATTATGCAATGTGTCCTCATAATGTAACTCCTTTAACCCTGGATTATACAAAGATAGGCAATGAAAGTTGTCAAAATTCGAGTCACATTTTGCTATGTAAAGGTGTTAAAAGAGCATGTTTGTCAATTTGTCTTGGAATAGCAAAGTTACAAGCACCCCAAAGAGCAGTAAAGTTTTTATTGCCCTCTGGAATTATTTAAGGTCTTTCTGCACAGGAGTGACTCAATTGTGGCTTTTTAAGGACAGGTCAAATGCGTTATCAAAATCACATACGTTGTATCCCAGTCTACTTCTGAGCAATGCCACAGGAGGTTAGATGGTTGAGAGACCATAGAAGACGATAGCCCAAATCTTCCGATCTCTGGCTCATTGGAAATGGGACGTATGTGCATCAGGTTTCTGCTGAAGTTTTGACGCACTCAAAAACGTGGAAATCGCCCATTAGGTTTTAAAGTTCCAGTGGGCTGATTCCATTCCGGGGCAGGACCCTCAGTGGATGTCTCTGACCCTTGGCTCAGGACTGAGACTCAGGCCAGAATTTTTTTCCCCCTTGCCCTTTGATGGGATGTGGGCATCGCTGGCAGAGCCAGCATTTGTTGCCCATCCCTAAATGCCTTTAACTGAGAGACATACTAGGCTATTTCAGAGGGCAGTTAAGATTCAACCATATTGCGGGTCTGGAGTCACATGTAGGCTAAAGTAGGCAAGGACAGCAGATTTCCTTCTCTAAAGGGCATTAATGAACAGGATGTTTTTTTATGATAATCGATGATAGTATCATAGGGCTGCATTTTGCCGTTGGCGAGCAGGGGGCGGGGCCCACTCACTGACGCGCAAAATGACGTGGGATGATGTCAGGGGGAAATTTTCAGGAATTGAGGCCATTGACAGGATAATTAAAACAATTAAAGGACCTGCCCGTCCAACCTTAATTGGTCCGCCCACATAAAATGGCGGCAGGGCCCGCTTCTCCAGCGGGGATTGGCTCCCCGCCCGCCGAAAATTTGGTCAGGCCCACCCGCCCAACAGGCAGAAAATTCTGCCCATAGTCTTTGTTACTTAAACTAGCTTTCTGAGACTGACTTTCAATTCCAGATTCTTTTTCATTGAATTTAAATTCCACCAGCTGCCATGGTGGGATTTGAACCCCACGTCCATGATATTAGCCTGGGCCTCTGGATTACTAGTCCAGTGATGCATACCCAGGAAATGTTGCATAGTTTAATGCTAAGATAAAAGCAAAATAATGCGGATGCTGGAAATCTGAAACAAAAACAAAAATAGCTGGAAAAACTCAGCAGGTCTGACAGCATCTGCGGAGAGGAATACAGTTAACGTTTTGAGTCTGTATGACTCTTCATCAGAACTAAGGAAATATAGAAATGAGGTGAAATATAAGCTGGTTGAGGGGGGGTGGGACAGGTAGAGCTGGATAAAGGACCACTGATAGGTGGAGGGAAAGAAGAGATTGCCAAAGATGTCATAAACAAAAGGACAAATGGGTGTTGACGGCGGTGATATTAGCTAAGGAATGTACTAATGGGGACATTAAGGGTAGAAAGCAGGACAAGCAAGTGACAGATAGCCCGAGTGGGTGTGGGATGGGGGGAAGGGATTGAAATAGGCTAAAAGATGGAGATGAAACAATGGATGGAAATACATTTAAAAATAATGGAAATAGGTGGGAAAAGAAAAATACTTTTTATAAATTATAAATTATTGGAAAAAGGGGAATCGAAAAGGGGGTGGGGATGGAGGAGAGGGTTCATGATCTGAAGTTGTTGAACTCAAAGTTAAATCCGGAAGGCTGTAAAGTGCCTAGTCGGAAGATGAGGTGCTGTTCCTCCAGTTTGCGTTGAGCTTCACTGGAACATTGCAGCAGGACAAGGACGGACTTGTGGGAATGAGAGCAGGGTGGTGTGTTGAAATAGCAAATGACAGGGAGGTCTAGGTCATGCTTGCGGACAGACCAAAGGTATTCCTCCCAGACCTTCCTGTCACTTGCCATTTCAACACAGCACCTTCCTCTCATTTCCACATGTCCGTCCTTGGCCTGCTGCAATGTTCCAATGAAGCTGAATGCAAACTGGAGGAACAGCACCTCATCTTCCGACTTGGCACTTTACAGCCTTCCGGTCTGAATATTGAGTTCAACAATTTCAGATCATGAACTCCCTCCTCCATCCCCACCCCCTTTCTGATCCGCCTTTTTCCAATAATTTATAATTTTTCTTTTCCCACCTATTTCCATTATTTTCAAATTTATTTCCATCCATTGTATTATCTCCACCTTTTAGCCTGTTTTGATCCCTTCCCCCCAACCGACCCCCACTAGGGCTATCTGTACCTTGAAAAGCAGTGTAACATTTGCTAACTTCCAACTTAATGGGACTGTTCCCGAATCTAAGGAATTTTGGAAAATCATAGCTTGCACATCCACTATCTCAGCAGATATCTCTTTTGGAACTCTTGGTTATAGGCCATCAGGTCCTGGGGATTTGTCAGATTTTAGTCCCTTAGGTTTCTTCAATATGTTTTCTCTGCTAATATTAAAGCCCTGCCCTTAACTTCCTCACATTTTTTAGCTCCAAGGTTAGTGTCTATTTCTGATATAAAAATTGTGCCTTCTACTGTGAAGGCAGACACAAAATATTTGTTCAGTGCCTCTGCTATTTCTCATTCCTCATGATAATTCCTCTTTGATTTCTCACGCCTAATCCTTAGACTTGCTACTGTTTTTTTTGCAATATTGTAAGCATCCTCTTTTAATCCAATACTATCCTTAACTTTCTGAGTGAGCCACAGGTCGGTCTTTCTTGCTGAGTTTTTGGTTTTCAATTAAGTATATTTTTATTGAATGTTTTGAATGTTGAATATTTCCCACTTTTTCATTTGCCTCCATAACTTTTAGTCTATTCACCAGTGAATCTTAGCCAATTCTCCCCTCAAACCCATGTAACTGACTTTGGTTAAGCTTAAGTTTTTTTGTCTGCAATTGGAGTATAACGCTTTCAAACTTAACATGGAACTCAGTGGTATTATGATCATTATTTCCCAGTGGGTGTTATACTACAACATAACTAATTTTTTTTTTATTCATTCGTGGGATGTGGGCATTACTGACTAGCCCAGCATTTATTGCCCATCATTAACTGCCCTTGAGAAAGTGGTGGTGTGCTGCCTTCTTGAACCACTGCAGTCCATGTGGTATAAGTATACCCAGAGTGCTGTTAGGGAGGGAGTTCCAGGATTTTGACCCAGTGACAGTGAAGAAATGGCAATATGTTTCCAAGTCAGGATGGTTTGTGACTTGGAAGGGAACTTGCAGGTGGTGATATTCCCATGTGTCTGCTGCCCTTGTCCTTCTAGATGGTAGCAGTCTGGGTTTGGAAGGTGCTCTCTAAAGAGCCTTCATGAGTTCCTGCAGTGCATCTTGTGGATGGTACACATTGCTGCCCTTGTGAGTTGATGGTGGAGGGAGTGAATGTTTGAGGATGGGGTGCTGATCAGGCGGGCTGCTTTGTCCTGGATGATGTTGAGCTTTGTGAGTATTGTCGCAGCTGCACTCATCCAGGCAAGTGGGCAATATTCCATCACATTCCTGAAATGTGACTTGTAGATGGTGGACAGGCTTTGGGGGGTCAGGAGGTGAGTTACTTACCTTAGCCTCTTAGCCTCTAAACTGCTCTTGTAGCCACAGTATTTATATGAATAGTGCAGTTCAGTTTCTGGTTAATGGTAACCTCCAGGACGATGATAATGGGAGATTCAGCGATAGTAATGCCATGGAATGTCAAGGGACAATGGTTGTTGGAGATGGTTATTGCCTGGCACTTGTGTGGTGTGAATGTTATTTGCCACTTGTCAGCCCAAACCTGGATATTGTCCAGGTGTTGCTGCATTTGGACATGGACTGCTTCAGTATCTAAGGAGTTGCAAATGGTGCTGAACAATGTGCTCACATCAGCAAACATCCCCATTGCTGACCTTATGATGGAAGGAAGGTCATTAATGAAGCAGCTGAAGATGGTTGGACCTAGGACACTACCCTGAGGAACTCCTGCAGTGATGTCCTGAAACTGAGATGATTGACCTCCGACAACCACAACCATCTTCCTTTGTGTTAGGTATGACTCCAACCAGTAGAGAGTTTGCCCCTTTGTTCCCATTGACTCCAGTTTTGCTAGGGATCCTTGATACCATACTTGGTCAAATGCTGCCTTGATATTAAGGACAATCACTCCCATCTCACCTCAATTAACGCTGTTTCGTTACACAATGCTAGATCAAAAATAGCTTTATCCCTCATTAGTTCCACAATGTATTGCTCCGAGAAACTGAAACAAAAACATTCTATAAATGCATTGCCTAGGCCCTCTTGCCAGTTTGATTGCCTCAATCCATATGAAGATTAAGTCTCCCACGATTATTATTTTGCTCTTGTTACAAACTCAGATAGTTTCTTGTTTAATGCTCCACCCAATGGTATAACTACTGATAGGGGGCCTATAAACTACTCCCACCTGTGTTTTCTGACTCTTGCTATTCCTAATGTCCACCCATACTGATTCTACTTCATGATCTTCTGAGGCCAGATCCTTTCTCATTTATGTCCTTTTGTCAGCATTTACTATCAAGGCTACCCCTCCTCCTTTGCCATTCTTTCTGTCTTTCCAAAATATTGTATACCCTGGATTATTTATTTCCCAACCTTGATCACCTTGTAACTATGTGTCTGTAATGGTGATTAGATCTAAATCTATTACCTCTACTTGTGCCACTAGTTCATCTATCTCATTGCAGATACTTCATGCATTCAGACAAAGAACCTTTAATTTCAATTTTTTACTCCTATTTCCTGCAATGACCTTTTGCCGATGTACAATTTTTGTTAACCTTCTGTCGCTTCCTGTCCCACTCTGCTAGTCTTTATCCGCATTGCTATACTCTTCTGATGCCTAGATCTTTCTCTCTAGATTTCTAAACCTCCCTTCACCCAAACCCTCCCCCCACCCCGTCCCCATCACGTTAGGTTAAAGCCCTAGTTATATATTGGCCAGGATATTGGTCCCAGCCCAGTTCAAGGAGAGCCCAATCCAATTGAATAGCTCACTCTTCCCTGAGTACTGATGCCAGTGTCCTATGAATTGAACTCCCTTTTTCCTTTGAGCCACGCATTTAATTCTCTAATCTGCTTGACTCTACGCCACTTGGTGCATGGTTCAGGTAACAATCCAGAGAGGATTACCTTTGATGTATTGCTTTTTAATTTGGATTCCACCTCCTCAAATTCTCTGAGGCAGAACATCATTCCTGGTTCTACCTATGTCATTTGTTGCCACGTGTACCACAATAACTGGATCCTCTCCCTCCCACTTCAAGTTCCTCCCCAGCCACAAGGAGATTTCTTTAACCCTGGCATCAGCAGACAACGCAACCTTTGGAGCTCCCGGTTGCGGCTGCGGAGAGCAGTATCTATTCCCTTGACCATATTGTTTCCTATCACTATCACATTCCTCTTTGCTCCCTCCACTTGAATGGCATCCTTCGCCATGGTGCCATGGCCAATCCGTTCATCTACCTTGCAGTCCTTCTCCTTATCCACACAGGTAACAAGCACTTCATACCTGTTGGATAAAGTCAGTGGCTAAGGCTCCTCCATCAGTACATGCTGATTCCCCATACCTGCCGGACTCACATTCACACCCTTCTGTCTCTGACCACTAACCAAATCTACGGTTCTGCCTAACATAAGGGGAATGACTGCCTCCTGTAACAAAGTGTCCAAGTAACCCTCCCCTTCCCTGATGCCCTGCAATGCCTGCAACTCAGACTCCAGGTCAGCAGCTCGGAGCTGAAGTTGCCTAAGCTGCAGACACTTACTGCAGGTATGGGTGTCTGGGATCGTAGTGCTTTCCACAGATTCCCACATGCTGCAGTCTCAGCATACCACCAGCCGTGCCATTTCTCTCCAACCTTATTTATTTAATTATTAAACTAGTTAATCATTCACACAGATAAAATAACAGAAAGTTGAACTCAACTAGCTTGGAGACGAAGGAAGAAAACTCATCAAGTACTGGAGGCTTAAAAAAAGTAGAAAAAGGAGCAGCTCTTTGCCCCTCCTTGCAGAAGTCTCATCTGAACCAAATTCCCAACTACACACTCTGTCTATATCTCACTCCAGTGTAGACTCTTCTTCATGCTGCCAATTTTATTCACTTCAAATGATATCAAGAAATGGCTGAAGGCACTGACCCTTCAAAGGCCTTGACAACATCCTCACAATAATACTGAACACTTGTGCTTCAGATCTAGCCAGCCCCTGGCCAAGCTGGTCCACTACAGCTATAATGTGTGTGAGTTGAGAATGACTTACCTTGGTAGAATGGATGAGAGCATCATCCTCTTGCAGCACTGGGTGGCTGTCCTCTTTTGCAGGGTGTTGGCGCTGACCACCGCTGCCACCACCTCCCATGCTGGATTGGTGACCTTGCTTGCTGGCCTTCGCCCAGACCAGGGGTAGAGGATTTCACAGTGGGCCTCCAATCCGTCCAGTAGGTACTCAAGGGAGGCATCGCAAAATCTGAGGGCAGCATATTTCCTACCTTTGGCAGTCATTAGTCCACAGCAGCTTCCCATCCCTTGAAGAGAGCTAGCTCTGTGCAGGGGCAGCCTTTAAACATGGCGCCCGGTTTACTGAAAGCCTGATGTGACAGCGGGGCAGGCGAATGAGACGCCGCCCTACCACCGACCCGACGTGTTTCCCGGGAATGCACGATTAATGAGGTGGGATTAGGACGATACAGCATGAAAAGCCGCCATCGCGGCCGGCAGGTAAAATATCCTTTTTCCCGCCAGCTACCACACTGAGTGCAAACCTGGGATGATACCACCCTAACTCTAGAATTGCGCTTTTGTTGGGCTTGTTACGTACTGGCTAAAAAAGTTCTCCTGAATGCAGTTCAAGAATTTTGTGCCCTCTGTGCCTATTCCACTGTTCCTATCCCAGTTGATATTAGGGTAGTTGAAGGTCCCAACTATTATTGCCCAATTGTTTTTGCATTCAGAAATTTGCCTACCTATTTGATCTTCTGTCTCCCTCTCACTACTTGGGGTTCTTTAGTACACTCCTAATCTTTTGGCAGCCCCCTTTTTTATTCCTGAGCTCAACCTATATGGCGTCATTTGATGAGTCATTTTGTATATCATCCCTCCACACAGCTGTAATTGAGTCTTTAACCAATAATGCTACTTCCTTATCTTTTTTAGCCCCCTTAGAACCATAGAGCCATAGAAAAGTTACTATGCAGAAAGAGGCCATTCAGCCCATCATCTCTGCACCAACCAAAAAAGGAAAAAAAGAAACAAGATGCCCATTTTAATCCCACTTTCCTGGTCCATAGTCTTGCAGGTTACAGCACTTCAGATGCAGATCCAGGTACCTTTTAAATGAGTTCAGCTTTTAAGCCTTAACCAATAACTTAGGCAGTGAATTCCAGATGTCCACCATCCTCTGAATGAAAAAGTTTTTCCTCATGTCACCTCTAATCCTTCTACCAATCACCTTAAATCTATTCCCCCTGGTAATTGACTCCTCAGCTAAACGAAACAATTCTTTCCTGTCTACCCTATCTAGGCCCCTTATAATTTTGTACACCTCAATTAGGTCACTGCTCAGCCTCCTCTGTTCTAAGGAAAACAACCCTAGCCTATCCAATCTCTTCTCACAGCTGCAATTTTCAAGCCCTGACAACATTCTTTTAAATCTCCTCTGCACTCTCTTCAGAACAACTATGTCCTTCCTGAAATGTGGTGACCAGAACGGTACACAAAATTCCAGCTGTGGCCTAACCAGCATTTTATACAGTTCCATCATTACATCCCTGCTTTTGTATTCAGTACCTTGCCCAATAAAGGAAAGCATTCCATATGCTTTCTTGACCACCTGTCCTGCCACCTTCAAGGACCTGAACATAGACATGAACTCCAAAGGTTTCTCGCTTCCTCAACCCCTCGCTATAACTTCCTGTTTATTGAGCACTCCCTTGCTCTGCTTGCCCTCCCAAGTGCATTGCCTCGCACTTTTCTGGATTGAATTCCATTTGCCACTTCTCCGCCCATTCAACCAAACCATTGCTATCACACTGGAATCGACAGCTATCCTCTTCATTATCAACTACACAATTTTAGTGTCAACTGCAAATTTCCCAATCATGCCTCTCACATTTAAGTCTAAATCATGAATATAAACAGCAAACAGCAAGGCCCCAACATTGAGCCCTGTGGAACACCACTGGAAACCATTTTCCAATTATAAAACCATCCATTGACCATTGCCCTTTGTTTCCTATCACTAAGCCAATTTTGGATCCAACTTGCCACCTTCCCCTGTATCCCATAGAATCTCACTTTCCTGACCAGTTTCGCCATGTGGAAACCTCTCCAGCCTACCTGAAAACCCAGGGATGTTGAGCTGCCATTTTTGCCTCTTTTTTAAGCCAAGCCATGATACCATGCTACCACGTGTCTATCTGTGCCCTCAGCTCATCGGCTTTATTTGCTGTACTCCTTACATTTAAATAAATATCTTTTAACATTGCCAAATTCCAGAGCTGTAAACCTTATAAGCTCTTCTTCTTCTGTTTCTCAGAGTCACTTGTTAATTTTCTGACCCCGTTCCATGCTCGGAATTTGTCAGAATCTGCTCTCAGATTCCCATCTGCCTGCCAATCTAATTTAAACCCTCCCCAACAACCTGAGAAAGTCTCCCTGCAAGGACATTTGCCCTGGTCCTATTCAGGCTTGTAGAGATCCCTCCTTCCCTAGAACCAGTCCCAATGCCCCAGAAATCTGAAGCCCTCCCTCCTGCACCATCTCTCCAGCCACACATTCATCTGGTGTATTCTCCTATTTCTATACTCCCTAGCACGTGGCCTTGGTAGTAATTCAAAGATTACTACCTTTGGGGTCCTTCTTGCTAACCTGTTTCCTAAACCCCTCAGCTCAGCCTGCAGGACCTCATCCCTTTTTCTACCTATATTGTTGGTACCAACGTGAACTAGGAGCTCTGGCTGTGCACCCTCACCCTCCAGAATGCTCTGAAGCCACTCCATATTATCCATGACCCTTGCACCAAGGGAGGCAACATACCATCCTGGAATCACGTCTGCCACCCACAGAAGCTCCTGTCTATTCCCTTAATGATAGAATCCCCTGGAACTTTCACTCTGTCCTTGTGCCAGTTTTTTAAAGCTCCGACTCTTGCTGGACCTCCCCGTGCTGGTTTATTTCAAATCTCTGACACCAAATTCTAATTCACTGTCCATAGCCAATTTTTCTTCTAATAACTTCAAATTACTTTGCTTTCCTGTCTTTTCTCCTCTGTCCCTGCACACCAGAGCCACCCGTGGTGCTTTGGTCATGACTCCCGCTGTTAACTCCAGAGAAACCCTCTTCCCCCATTGGTGCTCAGAACGGAGTACCTGTTAGAAAGTAGGGTGTCCTCAGGGGTCTGCTGCACTATCTGCCTTGTCTTTCTTGTCTGTCTGACAGCCACCCACTCTCTCTCTTTCTGCTCTTTCTTAAGCTGTGGGGTGACCACCTTCTGAAATGTGCTATGCACGTAGCCCTCATCTTTGTGAATGCTCCTCAGTGACACCAGCTGCTCCTTGAGTTCCAATATACCGCATTTGAGTTTTTCCATTTAGTGGCACTTTCTGCACATGTAGTTGTCCAGGACATGGGTGGCATCCAGGAGTCCCCACATGGTACAGGATGCGCACTCGATCGGTATGAGCGGCCCTTCCTTGCCTTGAATATTTACTGTAACGAAATTGGAATTTAAGTAAACACAATAAAATGCTAATTAACTCTTATTCTGTCCTCACGCTTTTTCAAAAAAATCCCCGACTCTCGCTAGAACTTTCATTCTGTCCTCGTGCCAGTTATTTTTTGTTTAAATCCCCAACTCTCACTGGAACTCTCACTCTGTCCTCATGCCATTTTTTTAAAGCCCTGACTCTTGCTGGATCTCCCCGTGCTGGTTTATTTCAAGTCTCCGACACCAAATTCTAATTCACTGTCCATAGCTGATTTTTCTTCTAACTACTTCAAATTACTTTGAAATTAATTCAAACCTCAGGTGGAATCTTCTGCCCTACCCAGTGGTGGGTTTGACATCAAGGAAGCATTTAATCAAGCAGAATAGTGGTGGTGAAGACACTGACAGCTTCCCATCTCCACCCCAATTAAATCTCTGGTGGCAAGGCCTATGGATTGTCCTATCAACCATCGTCTCCATGTCCTGCCACCAACTGAGGCCTTTAAGTGGCCAATTATTGATGATATTAACCCATTGGCGGTGGGGCCCATGCTATGCTGGAGCCTGACAAGCAAACACTGACATGTTTGTTCCAGCTTCCAAAGCAGTGGTGTCCATCATTCAAGGACATTCCATGCCTGATCAAGGGACCTGGCATTGGGAAGGGCGGTGGGTGTGTGGGAGTGGGGGGGTGGGGTGGTGGGTGCCACTGACAGCCATACCCCTGCACTTGCTGTTGACCCCCCTCCCCCATGCCCACCCCCTCCCGTGACTTCCACCCTGTGATCATCTTCCCATTATCTCTCACCTGTGCCTGGCTCCCTCCTTAATCTGAGGGTGTAGTACAGACAGCAGCCACTGGCTCCCCAGTGCTGCTGCTGAGTACAGAAGAACTACCAGCTTCTAATTGGATAGGTGATGTTGAGAGGTGGGACTGCCACCCCCAGGGTCCCTGATTCCAGGAGAAGGCCCACCACTGGCCTGTCGAGTTCCTAAGTGGCACAAGATGCAGCAGGCTTCCTGAAAGGAGTTGACGTGGGGATCTTGCTGACTCTCCAATCAGTGGGGAAGACCCCATCACCTCCACAAGTTTCCTCCCCAAGTTCCAGATGTTAAGAAACTGCACTATAGTCACATATGTATCACCTGATTTGTTAGAAATGATTTGGTGAGCAATCACATCCTACACCCCTTCATATCCCCACAAGGAACATTATTATCAGGCATTAGTCATCGACACCATCATAAGACTGTTAGTCTAGTAGGATTCCTAATAAAGAGTGAAATTAAGTTGGAACTAGGTTTTTTATTTGGTTGGTGGAGTATTGGGTGTTGCAGCACAGCATAACAAAATGTGAACTCTTCCTTTCCTTCCTGGACTACTAAGTGGTAAATACAAATATATGTTTAAAAGTTTCCATTGTCACTGAAGCTCAAGGCATAGATTGTAGTCATGGGCCTTGATGTGTTTTGCTAATTATTTGATGTCTATTACCTCCACTTTCTTTCTATTCATGAAGGTTATCAGCATACGTCAATATGTTTGGAAAAAAGATTCCCATTTAAATAGTGCCTTTCACAATCTCAGGATGTCCCAAAGCAAACAAGGTCTTTCTGAAGTGTAGTTGGGTAGTCACTGTTGTAATGCAGGAATAGAGACAAGTACAAACCTTATTTCAATTCATCTTTGTCATGATAAAGCATCTAATGTGCAATATTGGTACCAGATATCAGAACATGAACAGTCAGGTTCTATTTGCGTGCCATCTCATCACAGTGTACAATTTTTATTTCAGGGCTGAGGTCAATGACATGCTTCAAAAGGCTTCCATGAAGCTATCGTTAAAGATTGTACCTCTGGTAGGCATATATATTTAATAATTTTTGATTTTAAGCATTTTTTTTCCAAGTATTTCTGATGAGATAACATCTGTAATGATTTAAGGTAACCAGCTACACTTCTCTAGTAGTAATACATAATAAGGGGAATTTGCCATGTATTCACTGGCATTGGAGAATATTCAAAACCATGAGCATGGTCTGCAGCATCAACTGCACAAATTGGCACACCCAACTCACCGTCAGTTTCATTTTATGAAGAAAAAGTGGGCTGACTGGGAATTTCACAAGTCTTATTACATGCTTAAAACATGGTCACACACTGATCTCATGACTTTCTCATGAATGGACTGGGTAATGTTTGGGTGCCCTGACTTGTAGGAGAGGGATTCTTAAAGGTGACTAGAACATTTTACTTCTATGCTGATTGCACCTCTTTTTCACTAAATTTTTGTTGTTTCATTTATTTTTGTTGCTGTCTAGGTTTTGCTCTTGTCATTGCAAAGGTTACTTCTTAATGAAATACGAACCATTTGTTTGCAGTAATCAAAATGGTCAGGATGGGAATTTCTTTCTGGAAATATAGCACCGTTCCTTCACTGTCGCTGGATCAAAATCCTGGAACTCCCTCCCTAACAGCAACGTGGGTATGCCTACACCACATGGACTGCAGCAGTTCAAGAAGGCAGCTCACCAACAACTTCTCAAGGAGAATTAGGGATAGGTAATAAATGCTGGCCCAGCCAGCAATGTCCACATCCCATAAATGAATATTAAAAAACAGAGGTTTAGGTCTCCCTACATGGTAGTGTGTTTGTTATGTCTTGCGGTTCCCAGAGGTTTAAAATACTCACACTATTTTACGCGCATACAGTGCTTCTTCCAAGTGGTTAAATATGCAGGAGTACTGATTCATCACTTGAGGGAAGATAGCGGGTGGCAATGAGCAGGTTTCCTTTCCCATGATTAACTTCATTGAGTCCAGAATCAATGTTGAATGTTCCCAATGGCACTCCCTCCCAAATGTATCCACTATTCTGTCATCTCTGCAGTGGGACAGGATTGTGATGGATGAGTTTGCAGCATTGTCTATAAGGTATGATTTAGCGAGTGGCTATGCAAGTCTGTTGACTAGTGTTAGTGAGAAGGATTGACAGGATTTTCAGAGTTGATTAGGCTATGTGTTTCTTTGTTGTTTCCATTGCTTAGGTCAATGCAGGGTTGTCCATCCACTTTCTTTATTCTTATCAGAGTTATTTGTCGCAATTTGATACAAATGAGGGACTTGCATCTCAGTGCCACTAAATACTCAATCACATTACTTTGGGTTTAGGCACTAATGCCTGAAGGGCATTAGTGAATCAGACATATTTTTATGAAAGTCCATTATCATAGAAACGTCAATGAGACAAGGTTATATTCTCTCAGGGTGGAGATGATCATTATCTGGCACTTGTGTGGTGCAAATGTTACTTACCATTTATCAGCTCAAGCCTGAATGTTTTATAGGTCTTGCTGCATATGGACACGGACTGCTTCAGTGTCTGATAAGTTGCAAATGGTATTGAACATTGTGCGATCATCAGCGAACATTCCTACTTCTGAACTTATGATGGAGGGAAGGTATTTGACGAAGCAGCTGAAAATGGTTGAGTCTAGAACGCTACCCTGAGGAATTCCTGCAGCAATGTCCAGGGCTTAGATGATTGACCTCCAAAAACCACAACCATCACCCTTTATGCTAAATTTGAATCCAACAGTGGAGAGTTTTCCTCTGATTTCCATTGTGTTCAATTTTGCAAGGCCTCCTTTATGGCACATGCAGGGTGCCTTGATATCATGTCGTGCCTCCATCCAGGACAAAGCAGCCCACTTCATTGGCACCCCATCCACAATCTCAAACATTTACTGCCTCCACCACTGACACACAGTGGCAGCAGTGTGCACCATCTACAAGATTAACTGTGGCAATTCACCAAGGCTTCTTTGACAGCACCTTCCAAACCCATGACGTCTACCACCTAGAAGGACAAGGGTAGCAGATGCATATGGACAAACGAACATATGAAATAGGAGCAGAAATAGGCCATTTGGCCCCTCGAGCCTGCTCTGTCATTCAATAAGATCATGGCTGATCTGTTCGTGTTTCGAGTTCTACATTCCCACCTACCCCTGATAACTTTTGGTTCCCTTGCCCACTTCCACTGCCTTCTGAGACAAAGAGTTCCAAAGTTGCACAATCCTATGAGAGAAAAAAAATTCTCCTCATCCCTGTCCCATAAGGGTGACCCCCTAGTTATAAAACAGTGTCCCCTAGTTCTGGCTTCACCCACAAGAGGAAACATCCTTTCCATGTCCACCATGTCAAGATCATTTGGCATCTTATATACTTCTACCAAATCACCCCTCACTCTTCTAAACTCCAGTGGAAACAAGCCCAGACTGTCCAACCTTTCCTCATAAGACAGCCCGCTCATCCCAGGTATCTATTAAACCTCCTCTGAACCACCTCCAACGCATTTACATCCATCCTTAAATAAGGAGACAAAACTGCACACAGTATTTGAGATGCGGTCTCACCAATACTCTTTTTAACTGAAGCATAACATCCTTACCTTTATGTTCAATTCTGTTCATAATAAAGGACAGTATCCCATTAGTCTCTTGATTACATGCTGTACCTGCATACTAACGTTTTGTGACTCATGCATGAGAACAACTAGATCCCTCTGACCTAGGAATCCTGCATCTGTTCGCTGTTTAAGTAATATTCTGCTTTTTTATTCTTCCTGCCAAAGTGAACATCACATTTTCCCACATTATGTTCCATCTGCCAGATTTTTTCCCACTCACTCAACCCATCTTTATCCTTCTGCAAACTCCTTATATCTTCTTCACTACATACTTTCCTACCTATCTTTGTGTCATCTGCAAATTTAGCTACCATGCCTTCACTTCCTTCATAGAAACATAGAAAATAGGAGCAGGAATAGGTCATTTGGGCCTTCGAGCCTGTTCTACCATTCAATATGATCCTGGCTGACCCTTTATCTCAACACCGTACTCCTGCAATCTCCCCATACCCCTTGAAACCTTTAGAATACAGAAATCTATCTATTTCCTTCTTAAATATATTCAGTGACTTGGCCTCCATAGCCTTCTGTGGTAGAGAATTCCATAGGATCACCATCCTCTGAGTGAAGAAGCTTCTATCTCAGTACTAAATGGTCTACCCCATATCCTGAAACTGTGACCCCTTGTTCTAGGCCCCCCAACCAAAGGAAATATCATCCCTACATCCAGTCTGTCCATCCCTGTCAGAATTTTATAGGTTTCAATAGGATCCCCTCTCATTCTTCCAAACTCCAGTGAGTACATGCCTAGTCTGCCCAATCTCTCCTCATACGACAATCCTGCCATCCCAGGAATCAGTCTGGTGAACCTTCGCTGCACTCCATCTATGGCAAGTATATCCTTTCATAGGTGAGGAGACCAAAACTGCAAACAGTACTCCAGGTATGGTCTCACCGAGATCTGGTACAGCTGCAGTAAGGCACCCTTGCTCCTGGAAGGCAAGGGCGCAGTGGTATTGTCACTGGATTAGGGGAACGGGGTTCGAATCCCACCAAAGCAGATGGTGGAATTTGAATTCAATAAAGATCTGGAACTAAAAGTTTAATGATGATCATGAAACCATTGTTAATTATTGTAAAAACCCATCTGGTTCACTAATGTCCTTTAGGAAAGGAAAACGTCTGGCCTACATGTGACTCCAGATCCACAAGATCCACAGCAATGCCCTCTGAAATGGCCTGGCAAGCCACTCAGTTGTATCAAACCACTATAAACTCTCAAGAAAGAAATGAAACCAGACAGGCCACCTGGCATCGATCTAGGCACCAGAAATGACAACGGCAAACTCAGCCCTGTTGACCCTGCAAAGTCACCCTTACTAAAATCTGGAGGCCATGCCAAAATTGGGAGAGCTGTCTCACAGACTAGTCAAGCCACAGCCTCACATAGTCATCCTCACCGAACCATATCTTGCAGATAATGCCCCAGACACCATCACCATCCCTGGCTATATTCTGTTCCACTGGCAAGACAGACCCATCAGAGGTGGCAGCACATTGGTATACAGTCGGGAGGGAGTTGCCCTGGGAGTCCTCAACAATGACTCTGGACCCTATGAAGTCTTATCAGGTCAAACATGATTACTACATACCGCCCTCATTCAGCTGATGAATCAGTGCTCCTCCATTTTGAACACCACTTGGAGGAAGTACTGAGGGAGGCAAGGGTGCAGAATGTACTCTGGGTAGGGGACTTCAATGTCCATCACCAAGAGTAGCTTGGAAGCACCACTACTGACTAAGCTTGCTGAGTCCTAAAGGACATAGCTGCTAGACTGGGTCTGCGGCTGGTGGTGAGGGAACCAACAAGAGATATAAAATTCTTGACCTCATCTGTCGCAGATGCATCTGTCCATGACATATCGGTAGGAGTGACCACTGCACAGCTGTTGTGGAGATGAATTCCCACCTTCATATTGAGGATACCCTCCATCATGTTGTGTGGCACTACCACCATGCTAAATGGGATAGATTTCGAACAGATCAAACAACTCAAGACTGGGCATCCATGAGACACTGTGGACCATCAGCAGCAGCAGAATTGTTCTCGAACACAATCTGTAACCTCATGGCCTAGCATATCCCCCACTCTACCATTACCATCAAGCCAGGGAATCAACTCTGGTTCAATGAAAAATACAGGAGAGCATGCCAGGAGCAACACCAGGCATATCTAAAAATGAGATGTCAACTTAGTGAAGCTACAACACTGGACTACTTGCATACCACACAGCAAGTGATAGACAGAGCTAAGTGATCCCACAACCAACGGATCAGATCTAGGCTCTGCAGGCCTGCCACATTCAGTCATGAATGGTGGTGGATAATTAAACAACTCACTGGAGGATGAGGCTCCACAAATATCCCCATCCTCAATGATGGGAGAGCCCAGCAGATCAGTATAAAAGATAAGGCTGAAGCATTTGCTACAATCTTCAGCCAGAAGTGCCAAGTGGATGATCCATCTCGGCCTCCTTCGGAGGTCCCCAGCTCACAGATGCCAGTCTTCAGCCAATTTGATTCATTCCATGTGACATCAAACAGCTGAAGGCACTGGATATTGCAAAGGCTATGGGCCCTGACAATATTCCAGCAACAGCACTGAAGGCTTGTTCTCCTGAACTTGCTACGCCTCTAGCCAAGCTGCTCCAGTACAGGTACAACACTGGCATCTAGCCAACTATGTGGAAAGTTGCCCAGATATGTCTTGTACACAAAAAGCAGGAAAAATCCAACCCAACCCTACCGTTCCTTCAGTCTACTCTCGTTCATCAGTAAAGTAATGGAAGGGGTCATCAACAGTGCTATCAACCGGCACTTCATTGGCAATAACCTGATCACTGAGGCCCAATTTGGGTTCTGCAAGAGCCACTCAACTTTTGACCTCATTACAGCCTTTGTTCAAACATGAACAAAAGAGCTGAACCCCAGAGGTGAGCTGAGAGTGACTGCCCTTGATATCAAGGCCATATTTGACCGAGTACGGCATCAAGGAGCCCTAGCAAAACTGGAGTCAATGGGAATCAGGGGGAAAACTCTCCACTGTTTGGAGTCATTCCTAGTACAAAGGAAGACGATCGTGGTTGTTGGAGGTCAGTCATCTCAGCAAGACCTGGACAATATCCAGGCTTGGGTTGACAAGTGGAAAGTAATATTTGCATCACACAAGTGCCAGGCAATGACAATCTCTAACAAGAGAGAATTAAACTATCGCCCCTTTGGGTTCAATGGCATTACCATCACTAGTCACTGTCTGCCACCCTGAAAAAGACCTATTTATTCCTCTCCAAGCCACACACCATCCTGACTTGGAACTATATCACTGCTCCTTCCCTGTTTTGGGGTCAAAATATGAGCAGCACTGTGAGTATACCTACACCACATGTACTGCAGTGGTTCAAGAATGCAATTCATTACCATCTCCTCAAGGGCAATTAAAGATGGACAATAAATGCTGGCCTAGACAATGATGCCCACATTCCATGAAAGAAGAAACTTTAAAAATGGATAAGCTCTGTGAGTGATTTCAGATACTTAATTGTATTCAGCTCTGGAGGTTTTGGTTATACAACTGTGAAATAGACACTCATTTTGAATGCTTGGCTGAGTTTCAAACATACCATTAGATCCAACTCAGCAAGGGTTATTTGTACAGTTGCAGAATGGAATCTCATTTTGAATGCTTTAGTGAGTGCCAAACTCACTAATAGATTCAGCTCAGCAGGGAACATTGATACAGCTGGCAAGGAGACTGAGAGTTTGTTTTAATTAGTTGACAGTTTTATGAGCTTCAAAGGGGGTAAAGTAGTTTTTTGCTGATTGTTCATTTGACTTGACAGTCTTATGATCTCTTAAGAGGATAATTATTTTTTGAAGTAGGCAGTTATATGTCCTCCTAATAGGACCCTGTTTTTTTGAAGTGGTTTCTGAATATTCTGACTATTTGTTTATTTTGACAATTATTGAGTTTCTCAAAGTCTTGTCAATATCTTTACAGAGTTCAAGAGTTCTGTACAGGGTTAATACTGGACGACTGGACATGGAGAGTGATGTGGGATATGGGCATCATGGAAGGTGAATGGAGATATGGGGGCATGGCAGTGAAGGGGATATGAGTAAATGGGGGTGCATGGGGTAAGGAGGTAAGGGTGCATTAGAATATGGGGTTGAGGGAAGATATGGAGTTCAAAGGTTCAAGAAGGTGGCTCACACCACCTTTTCAAGGGCAACCAAGGATGGACAATAATTACTGCCCTAGCCACCTACACCCACACCCCATGAAAGAATATTTTAAAATATATATGCGAGGCATGGGGAGCAAGGGGCTGGTGGGTGAGCGTTAACGGGCCTCACACTAAACTATAGAACTAGGTTAAAAACAAAAAAACTGCGGATGCTGGAAATCCAAAACAAAAACAGAATTACCTGGAAAAACTCAGCAGGTCTGGCAGCATCGGCAGAGAAGAAAAGAGTTGACGTTTCGAGTCCTCATGACCCTTCGACAGAACTTGAGTTATAGAACTGGGTTGATGTCCCAGCAAACAGAAGTGGGTCTTTTAACCTGTCCACCTTAGCATCCAACCACCTCCACCTCAGACCAGCTGCAAGAGGCTGTGGCCCTAACTCTAGCCCATCCCCACCATCCCACCATGAGGATACACAGGTGGAATTGTCGGGCAGGAAGTGGGATCGGGAATCGCCTGAGTCGTGATCCCCGCCTCCATGATGAAAATCCAGCCCCTTGTATCCAAGAATATTTAGTCCTTCTCCTTTTTGCTATCCATTTTGCAAATGGATTCCAGAATGAGTCTCTTAAAAATCGAAAAAGAAAACACAGAAATCCTGGAAATCTGAAATAAAAAGTAGAAATATAAATACTAAGTAGCTCCATCTAAGATTTTACTGTAGTTCTTTGATCACTGTTTTAATGATATCCCTGCTCCTGATATTTAACAGTAGACTCGAATTGTGAAATTTGAATAGGATTAATTTAATAGAAAAATAAGGAAAGTATTCCATTATTTCCATGTTTATTGAGTGTAAAGATGTTTAATTTAAATTGTTCTGCCTTTAGTTGAGGAGAAAGCTGCAGCTGTTTGGGAAGCTAAATTACTCCTCTACACAATTTTGTGCCTGAGATAAAGTAAGTTTCTTGTCCAATTATGCTATATATCAAATTATGTTGTTTAAATGGTAACTAAAAATGATGCTTTTGATAGGCTACAGGATCAGTTTGTGGAAGCAGTTACTGAACAGCTATCTGCAATGGACAAATGCATTCAGCGATATACAAAAGGAAAATCTGCCCCAATACCACAAGCATACCACTTTGAATTGCAAGAGAAACCTACTCTTACTACAGTAATATACCCTGCTGGGATCAATGATGAGGCTCTGGAACCGCAACGAAAAGGAAGGTTGGAGTCCAGGTCACTTTTTTTCATTTATACAGTCTGTCCATGAATTACGAAATGTTTAAAGTAGCAAATTATTCTGTCAATTTTGGATTGATGCTCATTTATTTAAATGTCACAACCTGTCTTTTAACAGGTTCCAAAATGTGCTTTAATGTTTAATTAGAGTTGAAGTACTTGCAATTTCTGGAATGCTTTTTTTGAATGATTGTTATTAATTTTTGAATGTTGGTTATTAATAAAAAAATGATTTGGCATGATGCTATCTCCCAAAATAAATGCCATGGTACCCACTGTAGCCAAGTGTAATGTGACATGTGCCCAACATTTAATAAAATTCTTGGAAGCAGTGAAAATGCTCATTTCTGAGCAACCATAAATCACTTGCTAAATTACTTCCTTCTAATCTGTCTCTCTTACACTTCACATATCATGGATTGGTCACCTATCTAAAAAAGAATGAGTCACTAAAAGCTAGCATGCAGGTACAGCAAGCAATTAAGAAGGCAAACAATATGTTGGCCTTCATTGCAAGGGGATTTGAGTACAGGAGTAAAGATGTCTTTCTGCAATTGTGTAGAGCCTTGGTGAGACTGCATCTAAAGTATTGTGCACAGTTTTGATCTTCTTACCTAAGGAAGCATGCTCTCACCTTAGAGGGAGTGCAACAGAGATTCACCAGACTAATCCCTGGGATGGAGGGGTTGTTTTATGAGGGGAGATTAAGGAAACTGATCTAATTGAAACTAACAAAATTCTTACAGGGCATGACAGGGTAGATGTGGATAGAATGTTTCCCCTGGCTGGTGTGTCTAGAACCAAAGGGCACAGTCTCAAAATAAGGACAGGCCATTTAAGACTGAGATGAGGAGGAATTTCTTCACTCAGAGGGTGGTGAATCTTTGGAATTGTCTACCCCAGAGCGCTGTGAAAGCTTAATCATTGAGCATGTTCAAGACAGAAATGGATAGCTTTCTGGATGCTAATGACAAGGGTTATGGAGATAGTGAGATCTGTTTGAATGGTCAAGCAGGCTGGACAGGCAGAATTCCCTACTCCTGCTCCTATATCCTAAGATCCATAGACATTTTGAAGCAGAACCACTGCAGTTGCTGTACTTGGACTAGGTATCAATCCCCTGACAAATATCTTCAGTTTTTCTGCTCTGCCATCAACAGTGAGTAATTGTCCTGCTTGGAGAGAAGATGAGAATATACGAATTAGGAGCAGGAGTAGGCCACTCGGCCCCTCAAGCCTGCTCTACCATTCAATAAGATCATGGCTGATCTGATTGTAACCTCAACTCCACATTCCAGCCTACCTATCTACATCTACTTTAAAAATATTCAAAGGCCCTGCTTCCACTATGTTTTGAGAAAGAGACCTCCAAAAACTCATTACCCTCTGAGAGAAAGAATTCCTCCTCATCTTTGTCTTAAATGAACGACCCCTTATTTTTAAACAGTGACCCCTTAGTTCTAGGTTCTCCCACAAGAGAAGACATCCTTTCCACATCCACCCTGTCAAGACCCCTCAGGATCTTATATGTTTTAATTAAGTCACCTCTTACTCTTCTAAACTCAAGTGGATACAAGCCTACCCTTTCCAACCTTTCCACATTAGACTACCCGCCCCTTCCAGGTATTAGTGTAGTAAACCTTCTCTGGATTGCTTCCAATGCATTTACATCCTTCCTTAAATAAGGAGACCAGTACTCCAGATATGGTCTCACCAGTGCCCTAGATAACTGAAGCATAACCTCCCTACTTCTGTATTCAATTCTCTTCGCAATAAATGATAACATTCTGTTAGCTTTCCTAGTTACTTGCTGTACCTGCATACTAACCATTAGTGATTAATGCACTAGGACACCCAGATCCCTCTGCATCTCAGAGCTCTGCAATTCTCTCACCATTTAGATAATATGCTTCCTGTCAAAATGGGCAATTTCACATTTTTCAACATTAAACTCCATTTGCCAGATCTTTGCCCACTCACTTAACCTATCTATATCCCTTTATAGCATCCTATGCCCTCTTCACAATTTACTTTCCTACTATATTTGTGTCTTGGGCAAATTTAGCAACCATACCTTCAGTCCCTTCAAGCAAGTCATTTATATATATTGTAAAAAGTTGAGGCCCCAGCACTGATCTCTGTGGCACACCACTCGTTACATAAAAGTAAGGATGTTATGCTTCAGTTATATAGGGCTTTGGTGAGACTGCACCTCGAATACTGTGTGGAGTTTTGGTCTCCTTATTTAAGGAAGGATATAAATGCATTGGAGGCAGTTCAAAGGAGGTTTACTAGATTGGTAACTGGAATGATTGGGTGGTCTAATGAGAAAAGGTTGGACAGACTGGGCTTGTTTCCACGGCAGTTCAGAGGAGTGAGGGATGATTTGATTGAAGTATACAAGATCCTGAACGGCCTTAACAAGGTGGACAACGAAAGGTTGTTTACTCTTGTGGGTGATCCCAGAACTAGGGGACACTGTTTTACAATTTAGGGGATGCCCTTTTAGGACAGAGATGAAGAGAAATTTTTTCTCTCAGAGGGATGTGCGACTTTGGAATTCTCTGCCTCAGAAGGTGGTGGAGGCGGGGTCATTGAATATTTTTAAGGCAGAGGTAGATGAATTCTTGTTAGGCAAGGGAATCAAAAGTTATCGGGGTTAGATGGAAATCGAAACACAAGAAGAGCAGCCTTGATCTTATTGAATGGCAGAGCAGGCTCAAGGGGCCGAATGGCCTACTCCTGTTCCTATTTCTTTTGTTCTTATGTTCTTATGTTACATCTTGCCAAGTAGAAAGGGACCCATTTATGCCTACTCTGCCTTCTGTTAGATAGTCAATCTTCTATCCATGCCAATATGTTACCCCCTACACCATGAGCTTTTATTTTCTGCAATAACCTTTGATGTAGCACCTTGGAGAGTTGCTGCAGTGCACCTTGTAGACTATACACACTGCTGCTGCTGTGCATTGGTGGTGGAGGGACTGAATGTTAAAGAGGGTGAAAGCGGTATAAAATCAAGTGGGCTGCTTTGCCCTGGATGGTGTTGAGCTGCTTGAGTCCTGTTGGAGCTGCACTCAATCAGGGAAGTGGAGAGTATTTGATCACACTCCTGACTTGTGCCTTGTAGATGGTGGACAGGCTTTGGGGAGTCAGGAAATGAGTTAATTACCACAGAATTCCCAGCCTCTGACCTGACCTTATAGCCATAGTATGTCTGTAGCTGGTTTAGTTCAGTTTCTGGTCAATGGTAATCCCCAGGATGTTGATAGTGGGGGATTCAGCGATGATAATGCCAAAGAATGTCAAGGGGAGATGGTTGGAATCTCTCTTTTTGGAGATGGTCATTGCCTGGCATTGTGTGGTGTGAATGTTACTTGCCACTAAGCTTGAATGTTGTCCAGGCCTTGCTGCATATGGACATGAACTGATTCTGTATCTGAGGAGTGTGGGAAGATGGAATTGAGGTAGCATATCTTCCATGATCGTATAGAATGGTGGAGAAAGCTCAAAAGGCCAAATGGCCTAACACTGCTCCTATGTTCTAGCATTCTTATCTTCTACATTATCTTAAAATTAGTGTCAAGCCATTCAGGAATGAAATCAGGAAGTATTTTTTCACACAACGGGTGGCAGAAATCTGGAACTCTTTCTCCCAAAGGACAGTGGATGTTCAGGCAATTGAACTTTCAAGAAGACAGCTATATTTCTGATCAGTCAACCATACCACGGCATATGAGAAAAGGCTTGTAAATGGACTTGTGGTACTTATTAGCCATGATCTAATTGAATGGGTGGAGCAGGCTTGAGGGGCTGAATGGCCTACTCATGTTCCTAACATAGTGGGAGTGTTCTATCTTGACTCCAGATAGCCCTGCATGTAAGGCAATGCCCAAAGAACAGGGCAATCTTGACTAGATGTCAGAAAGTCTCCTATGCTGACACGGTATGGATTAAACTCCAGTCAAACCATCAGAGTGCTTGATAGGCTCCTAAGTCTTTGCGCTATCCAACCTGTCTTTGGCACATGTGATGTGTTCTTTTAAGAAAAGCACTACCTGTATGGAAACCCCTTCAGCTAAATTTTATGAAAATTTCTTTGTTCTTCTTATTTCTTTATTCCAACCCAAAACAATGTTATATCAAAGCCTTGAATTTTGGAACATTACAGTGGAAGTAGATGGAGGTGGTGGTGTTGCAGTATTGCCACTGGACTGGTAATCCAGAGGCCCAAGGTAATGCTCTGCCAGTGGGACAGGACAGGCCCAGCAGAGAATCACAGAATTGTTAGGGTTCAGAAGGATTCCATTCGGCCCATTGTATCTGCACTGGCTGCCTGAGCATTTTAACTTAGTGCCAATCTCCTGCCTTTTCCCCGCAACTCTGCACATTGTTTCAAGTTCAATAATCATCCAATGCCCTCTTGAATGCCTCAGTTGAACCTGCCACCACCACACTTCCAGGCAGTGCATTCCAAACCATAACTACATGCTGTGTGAAAAAAAAATTTTCTCACCTTGTATTTGCTCTTTTTGCAAAACACTTTAAAACTGTGCCTCTTGTTTTCGATCCATTTATAAGCAGGAACAGTTGCTCCCTATCTACTCTATCCAGACCCCTCATGATTTTGAAAACTTCTATCCAAGGAAAATAGTCCCAGCTCTTCAATCTTTCCACATAACTGAAGTGTCTCATCCCTGGAACCATTCTCGCAAACCTCTTCTGCACTCTCTCCAACACGTTCACATCCTTCCTATAGCGTGGCGGCCAGAATTGTACACAACACCCCAGCTGAGGTCTAACCAGTGTCTTATAAAAGTTTATCAAAACCTCCCCTGCTGTTATACTCTATGCCCCTATTAATGAACCCTAGAATATTGCATACTTTAGAAACAGCTCTCTCCACTTGTCCTGAAACCTTCAATGACTTATGTACATATACACCCAGATCTCTCTGTTCCTGCATACCCTTTAGAATAGTACCCTTTATTTTATGTTGTCTCTCCATGTCCTTTGTACCAAAGTTTATCACCTCACACTTCTCCGCATTGAACTTCATCTGCCACCTATCTGCCCACTCCACCAATGTGTCCATGTCCTTTTGAAGTTCTACACTGTCCTCCTCACAGTTTACAACTCTCCCAAGTTTTGTGTCATCCACAAACTTTGAGATTATCCCCTGTATACTAAGATCTAGATTATTTATCTATATCAGGAAAAGCAAGGGTCCCAATACTGACCCCTGGGGAACTCCACTACAAACCTTCTTCCAGCCCAAAAAATACCCATTAACCATTACTCTCTGTTTCCTATCCCTCAGCCAATTTTGTATCCATGTTGCTACTGTCCCTTTTATTCCATGATCTAGAACTTTCCTCACAAGTCTGTTGTGTAGCACTGTATCGAACACCTTTTGGAAGTCCATATACAGCACATCAATGGCCTTGCCCTTGCACGAAAGAGTGCACTTTGACAGATGGGGAATCCCTTCCCGAACCCCCACACAGGAAGTGCATAGCTTCCCTCCCGCCACTGAGCCAGTGGGGCCCACCCGCCCATCAAGGTAAAAATTCTGGCCTATGTATAAATCCTCTTTTTGGTCCCTCGTCTGCCCTATTCCTCTTTTTACCATCATTTTATTTTTGATGTGCTTTTGGAATGCTTTGGAATTTCCTTTTATGTTAACCGCCAGTATTTTTTCATAACTCTTTGCTTCTCGTATTTGTTTTGTCACATCCCTTCTGAACCTTCTCTATTCAGCTTGGTTCTCAATTGTATTTGCTACCTGACACCTGTTGTAAGCACACCTTTTCTTCTTTAACTTAATTTCTATCTCCTTTCCCATCCAGGGAGATCTGGATTTGTTTGTCCAACCCTTCCCTTTTGAGAGAACATGCCTTGACTGTACACAAACCATCTGCTCTTTGAAGGAAGACCATTATTCAGCTACTGTTTTTCTCGCCAACCTTTGGTTCCAGTCTATCTGGCCCAGCTCCGTCCTTGCCCCATTGAAGTCAGCTCTCCGCCAGTTGATTATTCTTACTCTGGATTGACCAATGTCATTTTCCACCATTATCCTAAACCTTATGATACAAAGATCACTGTCTCCTAAATGTTTCCCCACTGACACTTGATCTACTTGGCCCACCTCATTCCCAAGATCCAGGTCTTGCAGTGCCTCCTTTCTTGTTGGACTGGATACATAATGCTGTAGGAAATTCTGCTGAACACAATCTAGGAACACTTGCCCCTCACTGCCCCTTACGCTACCACAATCCCAGCCTATGTACGGGTAATTGAAGTCCCCCATTATAACTACTCTATGATGTTTACACCTCTCTGTAATTTCCTTGCAGATATGTTCCTCTATATCCTTCCCACTAGCTGGTGGTCTATATATTATATCGAGCAATGTAATTGCACCCTACTTATTCCTTATCTCTAGCCAAATCGATTCTGTCCTTGAATCCTTTGACACTTCCTCTTTCTCCAGTACTGCAATACTCTTCTTAACCAAAAATGCCACCCCCCTCCTTTTTTCCCCTTCCTATCTTTTCTGAACACCTTGTAACCAGGAATATTTAACACCCAGATGTACCCTTCCTTAAGCCAGGTGTCCGTTATCGCCACAACATCATAATCGCACAAAGCAATCTGTACCTGTAACTCCCCAATCTTATTAACAATACTCCGTGCACTCACATGCATGCAGTATAGCCCTGACTTAGACTTCATTCCTTGCTCCCTTACTCCGACTCCATCCATTAACTTACTATTCTCTATTTTAGTGCTATCTGCCTCTCCCAACATACTGTGAACCCTGGTATTACTTTCTAATAGCCTCTCCTGGCTCCCAAATCCCTGCTGAGTTAGTTTAAATCCTCCCCATATCTATAAATGAGGTATTGAACTGGTGAAGCTACAACACAGGACTACTTGCATGCCAAACAGCATAAGAAGCAAGTGATAGACAGAGCTAAGCGATTCCACAACCAACAGATCAGATCTAAGCTTTGCTGTCTTGCCACATCCAGTCAAAAATGGTGGTGGCCAATAAACAACTCACTGGAGGAGGAGGACGCTCCACAAATATCCCCATCCTCAATGATGGGGGAGCCCAGCTCATCAGTGTAAAAGGTAAGGCTGAAGAATTCGCAACAATCTTCAGCCAGAAGTGCCGAGTGGATGATCCATCTTGGCCTCCTCTGGAGGTCCCCAGCATCACAGATGCCAGTCTTCAGCCAATTCGATTCACTTCACATGATATTAAGAAATGGCTGAAGGCACTGGACACTGCAAAGGCTATGGGCCCTGACAATATTCCAGCAATAGCACTGAAAACGATACCTGACAATATGGAAAATTGTCCAGGTAAGTCCTGTACACAAAAAGCAGGACAAATTCAACTTGACCAATTCCGCCCCAGCAGTCTACTCACCACAGGAAAGTGATGGAAGGGGTCATCAACAGTGCTATGAAGCAGCACTTGCTTAGCAATAATCTGCTCACAGATGCTCAATTTGGGTTTCGCCAGGGTCACTCAGTTTCTGACCTCATTGCAGCCTTGGTTCAAACATGGACCAAACAGCTGAACTCCCAAGGTGAGATGACAGTGATTGTCACTGAGATCAAGGCAACGTTTGACTGAGTGTGGCATCAAGGAGTCCTAGCAAAACTGTAGCAAATGGGAATCAGGGGGAAAACTCTCCACTGGTTGGAGTCATACTTAGGACAAAGGAAGATGGTTGTAGTTGTTGGAGGTCAATTATCTCAGTTCCAGGATGTCAGTCCAGGAGTTCCTCTGGGTAGGGCCCTAAGTCCAATCATCTTCAGCTGCTTCATCAAAGTTCTTCCTTCAATCATAAGGTCAGAAGTGTTCGCCTGCCGACCTGTCAATGGCCAATTAAGGCCATTGACAGGCTAATTAAGATAGTTAAATATCCTGCCCGGTCAACCTTAAGGCTGGCGGGCAGGCCAGGAGCCCCAGCGGCTTGTAGATTATTAATGAAACTTCATCCACTGGCGGGATGAAGTTTCATTACCGCTTTGTAAGAATTTAATAAATTTTATGAGTTTGTTATCAACATGTCCCATCTCGTGTGACATTGTCACATGAGGGGGACACGTTAATAATTTTAAAATGTCTCTATTTTTTGACTTTACTTACCTTTCTCTAAACTCCCTGAGACAGGACTTTGCCTCAGGGAGCAGTGTACTCTTTTGTGCACATGCGCGAAAGAGCGCACTTTAACAGTTGGGGATTCCCTCCCTCCCCCCACCCGAACAGGAAGCGCAGAGTGCTTCCTGTTGGACAGGCCTCTGGGCAGGCCTACTTAAAATCGCAGCGGGCCCCATTTCAGCAGTGGGGTTCAGCTGCCCGCCCACCAGCCAAGGGCTATGTTCTGCCCTAAGAGTGGGCACTGGAGGCCCAGGTAAGTTCAAGGGAGCCCAGTGCGGTGAAGCTAGGGAAGACCTGGGAGGAGGTGCAGGGGATGCATGAAGGGGCAATCGGGGTCTCAGGGGAGAGGCTGAGAGAGGTCTTAAGGCCACTGGACCTTAAGGGGTGAGGGAGGGGGTCGCCCAACTTCAGAAAGGGCTTCTGATGAACGCTCTAAGCCCTCACCCCCAACTTCTGCCCGAGATGTAACTCTGTTGATTTTCACCTTTCCCTCAGCAAGTTCAATCCTCCCATCAGCCTAAAAATTGAGGCTGGGTGGGAAACAGCCTTTAAGTGGCCAATAATTGGCTATTTATGGGCCTCAATTGGGGCAGGGGCAGGCTTCCATTCCAAAGCCTTGCCCAGCCCAGTGTAAACTTGCTGTGTTGTCTGAGTGGGTGGGAACCTGGAAGGAATCCTGTTCCTGCAATTTCACGCTCCCCTCCCACCTAAAAGCCCATTGGTAGGGGAACTTAAAATTCTGACCAAGGTTGCATTAGTCGGCCACAGATGAGTGAAAAGTTATATTTTGAATCAAATGTAAGCACTTTTGAGCTCACAAGTTATGCTTTATTTACTTTGGAACAAGTTTATCCAGTGCATGGATCCTATGCGTTTCATCACTGCTTGCAAGACAATGAAGAAGACAGTGGATGGGGTGCTCCACACCATTGCTTGCAAGTCATTACCTCCTGGTTCAACTTTCAGGGGTACATTGACAAACCTGTACCTACAATTAAGGAGATGCAAGAAGTATGATAATCCTTTAAATTAATATTAATATTTTTTACACTTGCCTGGACTTACTTAGAGGAATCCTTGAAAAACACAATTTTCATGTTCTAAAAAGGGTTTTGTTTAGTCATCATTTCACATAGCACAGCAACAAATTCACTTTGTGAAAAATTTGGTTGCTGCATGATCAGATAATTGAAGCTCGAGAGTGTCAGATTAAATCAATTAAATAGCTTGCTTTGCTGGCTTTTTTAACAAAATTTGATAGGGGAGGTTTCACAAAGTAAAGGGAATGCCCGGTGTAATGCCACATGATGGCAGAGCCAGTGAGGATTTTGGGGTCATAAAAACAGAAAGTTCTGGAAAAACTCAGTAGGTCTGGCAGCATCTATGGTGAGAGGAAAACAGAGTTGATAGCTGGGATTTTCTGCTCCTGTTTGCAGCGAGCATCATGGCGGTCAGGCGGGGGGTAGAATTTGGCAGGAGGGACAGAAATCGGTTTCGGGCCAGTGTGAAACCATAGTGAAATCATCTGATGGTTTCCACCATGGTGGATCACGAAATCCGCTGGAGTCCGGCCTGAAACTGATTTGCATCCAGCTAATGGGATGTAAGTAAGGCCTAACCAGAATCGTCCCCCTTAACGCCTGATTTATCATTACGTCGGTGGGAAAACACGCAGGCCCAGAACACATCTGGACAATGTTGCTTGAAAAAGTCAGGACTTATCTTTAGGGCCTTGCTCAGATCATGGACATCAGAGGAGAGGAAGATGCCGGAGCCCTACCGCTACTGGACCCTGGAGGGAACACATGCATCACATGCTGGGTGGATCCTCATGCACACGGCTCCACCGCGAAGCAGCTCTCAGAAGGGGGAGCTCTCCACACAGCAGCTTCGACTTCGCTGAGGCTTCTGATCTTCATGCACTTCGCCGATGGTTGGAACCTGCTTCAGGACTTCAGGGGCAACTCCATGTGCTTGCACCATCTTCCAGGGACTTCGCCATAGGCAGGTAGGGATGAGTGGTGAAGGTGGGGCTGGAGGCAGAAGAAGGTCTAGCTGTGAATGGGAGAGGAAGGTGTACTGGGTGGGGGGGGGATGGAGGTGGTGGATGAGGTTGGGAGGGGGAGGGGCAAGGTGTTAGGGAGGAGGGGTGAAGTTTGGAGGGGGGAAGATGTTGGAGGTGAAGTTGGGAAGGGGAAGTGACGGTGTTGAGGGGGTGAAGTTGGGAGGGGGAAGCTTTTAGGAGTGAGGTTGGGGGGGGTGCAAAGATGTTAGGGAGGGGTTGAAGTTGGGGCCCGCAGTGAAGGTGTTAGGGAGGGACTGTTGAAGTTGGGGGGGGGGTGGGGGGCAAAGATGTTACAGGGGTGAAGTTGGGTTGGGGTGAGTGTGTTGGGGGAGTTATGTTGGGGGGATCATGAAGGTGTAAGTGGGGAAGAAGGTGTAAGGGAGAGGAACGTGTACGGAAGGGGGAGGTGTATGGAGGGGGGAAGGTGTAAGGATAGGGAAGGTGTACGGAGGGGAGAATGCAGAATGGGGGCATTGAATATCCAGGTGAATGTGAAAAGGAGGAGTCTATGGAGTCAATGTGAGCCTCCTGGAGAACGAACTCAGGGTGGGCATGGTAGGATGGAATGGTGAGTGTGAGATGGGGCAGAGGGAGCTGGTAGGGTGAGAGGGTGAGGTGCACTGGTACCATTAGAAGGAGCAGCGAGGGTGGTTGGTGGGGACACAGAGGCAAACACAGACCCTGGGGGTGGAAAGGAGGAGGTCGGAGAGGTCAATGTGAATGGGGGTAGGATTTTCAAATTCACCTGGGCATTCCTGAAGGCAAAGGGTTTGGGCTGTAAGGTAATGGTGGTGAGGTGGAAGGTGATAGCAGGGGGGTCCACTGATATGGAGAAAGGACATGGGTGACTGGGGATGGGGTAAGGATGGGGTAGCTTACCAGAAACTTAATGACTATCATTTCACACAAATCACAAGTGAGCGGAGCCTCGTGTTGGACGGGCACAGATGCTGCATGGGAGTGTGATCAGTGGGTGGGTGGAGACGCAGGTCAGCTCAGATAGACAACTGAAAGAGAACTCCAGCAGGCAGCATAGAAAATGCACAGGACAGTGAGATGAGTGTGATGGATGAAGGCTACATATGTGTGGGAGAGTGCTTGCACATGGCTCCGAAAGGCCATGCTACACCCACACATTTCTCCCTCCAGATTCACTCCTGGTCTGGCTGCATGCAGCTGAATTACTAGTGCAGGGGGAATGCAGGGGAAGGACTCACAAAGCCTGTCAATGAAGCTGAAAGACAACATTACACATTATTCAGTGAAAATGAATATATTTTCAGATTATAAAATGACAAAATGTGTTCACCTGTGCAACCACTTGTGATCAGAATTTATTGACTTTTCTAGGCCTACCACTTCTTCTAGGTACTGCCCTGACATCAGCAGCAGGGGTGGAGACAGCCTGTGCAGTGATTGGCCCTGTCGCCTCTGATGGCTTCAGCTTGCGTCCTCTGAAGAACCGAGGGCTGAAGGGTGCCGGCTTGTTTTGTCTGTCCTGCTGTGGGCCAGCTTCTGCCTCTGCAGTGACAGAGGATGAGGTTGAGGGGGTTGGAGAGAGCGGACAGCCTCTGAGATTCCCAAGTGGATGACCCTGGGAGGTGTCCAACTGCCGCTCCTCCTCCCTTTGGGTGCCTGAGAACCCTGGCCTGACTACTTGAAGGGAAGGAGTACCTCGAGTGTTGTCAAGCTGCTCTGTTCCCCCCTCCCATTGCCAATGCAGGAACTCATCCATGGTTAACACGATGGAGTGCAGGTCTGCGCACATCCCTGCCTTCTGCTGGACAGGGTTTCCATGGCGAACACCATCCTTCCCATGGAGACCTCCAGGTGCGCACATGTGGGACCACTTCATCAGAGAGCAGTTGGACACACTCCTCCAACCCGCATGCCATTCTGTTGAGAGCTTCCAACAGCTCTGCGTGATACTCCCCCACCTCCTGCTGACTCTCCATGATGAATTGGAATGCCGAATCCAGAGGGTCATCATCTGATTCAGTTCTACAAATGCATCTTCCCCAGCAGTCTTCTGACACATGTCCGTGCAGTGACCACAAGATTGTGAACTCGAGCCTGCTCTGCACCGAGTTATGTGTCTCTGGAGGGTGTGGGTAATTCCTGTGGATGTGTGATGGGATTGTGAGTGTGTAAGTTG
The DNA here is from genome assembly GCF_017639515.1 of Carcharodon carcharias. Lineage (NCBI taxonomy): Eukaryota > Metazoa > Chordata > Chondrichthyes > Lamniformes > Lamnidae > Carcharodon > Carcharodon carcharias. Next base: position 167,850,937 of record NC_054470.1, read on the forward strand.
AGTGATGAGTTGGTTGACACCCCTGGCAGACGGTTAAGATCATTCATCCTCTTCCTGCAATGGATGGCTGACCCCCTCTGTGCCCTGTTGGTACTGACCACTGTTGCCACTGCCTCCCAGGCCAGATTGATGATTCTGGTGGACCTCCTGCGGCCAGAGTGGGGGTAGAGGACATCACAGTGGGCCTCCACGGCATCCAAAAGGTGCCCCAGTGAGGCATCACTACATTTGGGGGCTGCCACCTTCCTGGCTTTCGGGGCCATCTGTCGCCTGGAGCAGTCCTGGTCTGTAGATATGAAGTAGGCTGTGCCCTGGTGCGCTTTAAATATGACACCCGGAGTACGGAAGCACTGAGACAGCGTGGCGGGCAAATCCGAGGCCGCTCGCCTGTGATCCAGTATGTATACCATCTATCCTCTGTCCTTGTCCTTCTGGATGGTAGTCTTCGTGCATTATTAATGAGGCAGGACGGAGCTGGGAAACAGACGATATGGTGCAAAAACCCACTGTTATGTCCAGCAGGAAAAAACATACACGCTCACAATCCCATCACACATCCACAGGGGTCTCACACCTCAAGGGACAACACCACCAACTCTCACACACACACCCTCACATCTCCATCAGGCTCATACCCTCTGGAGCTCACATCCTCATCCCATCCATCTCTCCGCTCACCACACAAACATTTTTCACGCCTGCAACCGCACTTAGTGCAATTCAGGGAAAATTCTTTTCAAGCCCAGGATGACTCTTCTTCGGAAATTCATTTTTGACTCAAAACGTTAACTTTGGCTGGGATTTTCCCGCCCCGGCACAACAGGCCCCACCCCCGGCCCCCCAAAAGTCCATTGATTTTGGCAGGACCAGAGGTTCCGCCGGCGGCCAAGGTTGGAAGCTTGTATCCTCTGTTTCTCTCTCTGCAGATATTACCAGACCTGCTGAGTTCTTCCGGCACTTTCTATTTTTTTTTCAGATCTCCAGCATTCGCAGTACATTTTAGTGTTTTGCGTCATGACCACTGGAGCCATGTTAAGTACCGTCACACAGCATTAGAGGCTTTCAAAACATTAACATCTCCATGTGCCTCCATTTTGTTATAAATGGAGGTAGAACAATGTTGAGATGAGGAGACAAACTGGGACCCCGGTGGGGAAAAAGGGTTTGAAGGCAGATTTAGGTTGAGACCTGTTGCTTGTGTGTCTGAGAGTTTGGGAATGTAGAGGTAGTCAGGAAACTGGGGAACAGGCTGCAGGGAGAGAGGGAGAAGGTAGCAGAACTGGTGGTCAGGAAGGGGATGATAGGGGACTGGGTCTCGATACGGGTGCTAAGGAGAGAAAGAGAATGCGGCTTAAAAGGGTTAGGAAATAGTTTGGGGAGGGGGTTCGGGCAGCTGCTTAGAGACTAGAAAATGGGGCATGGGGGAAAGAGAGAATCTAGAGAAATGGGGATCAGGTAAATGGACTCTTGGGGTGGGGGGGTGGGGGAGATGGTCGGGGAGGGGTGGTTGTGGTCAGGAGATTGGAGCTTGGGCAGCTGGGGAAAAGGTATGGGGTAGGGTGGAGTGAGTGTCGGCCACCATCTCCTGTACAGCCAGTTAAGGCAGCAGCACTGTGGTGAGTGTAGGAGTGGAGCTGTGGGGGCAGGCGACAGGAAATGTTTTGTTTTTGTTCATACATGGGGTGTGGGCATCGCTGGCTGGGCCAGCATTTATTGCCCATCCCTAATTGCCCTTAAGAAGCTGGCAGTGAGCTGCCTTCTTAAACCGCTACAGTCCATGTGGTGTAGTTATGCCTACAGTGCTGTTAGGGAGGAAATTGTAGGATTTTGTTCCAGCGATGGTGAAGGAATGACAATATATTTCCAAGTCAGGATGGTGAGTGGCTTGCAAGGGAATTTCCAGGTGGTGGTGTCACCATCTATCCTCTGCCCTTGTCCTTCTAGATGGTAGTCTTCATGCAGTTGGAAGGTGCTGTCAAAGGAACCTTGGTTAGTTGCTGCAGTGCATCTTGTAGATGGTAAACACTGCTGCCACTGTGAGTCGGTGGTGAATGGAGTGAATGTTTGTGGATGGGGTGCCAATCGAGTGGGCTCCTTAGTCCTGAATGGTGTCAAGCTTCTTGAGCGTTGTTGGAGCTGCACTCATCCAGGCAAGTGGGGAGTATTCCATCACACTCCTGCCTTATAGATGGTTTTGGGGAGTCAGGAGGTGAGATACACATTGCAGGATTCCTAGCTTCTGACCTATTCTCGTAGGCACAGTTTGTATATGGCTTGTCCTGTTCAGTTTCTTTTTTTAATTCATTCACGGGATGTGGGCTTCACTGGCTGGGCCAGCATTCATTGCCCATTCCTAGTAGCCCTTGATCAATGGCAACTCCCAGGATGTTGATAGTGGTAGATTCAGTGACGGTAATGCAATTGAATGTCAAGGGGCGATGGTTAGATTCTCTCTTGTTGGAGATGATCATTGCCTGGCATTTGTGTGGTGTGAATGTTACTTGCCATTTGTCAGCCCAAGCCTGGATATTGTCCAGGTCTTGCTACATTTGGACTTGGACTGGTTGCATATCATGCAGATTAAGTGTAGGAGCTCACACCAAAAATTGGCAAAAATTACACCAGTTGCTTGCATAGAATACAGGAGAAACCAGTGTGTTCACTGTTTTTCTGAATGTGGCCCACACCAAGTGGCAGGATGATGGATCAGACCCAGCATGTAAATTAAAATTGACTGCCCTGATCTACAAATTGAAAAAAACAGATCAGTGCTTTCATTGTATCTTTGACGGTTTAGTTTATAAATACTTTCCTGAGGAATGAATGAAGTTCGAACCATGACCACATGGATGCATGTTTTCTGCTAATTTTTATTGGGCCATAACTTCTGAGGATTAGCAGTCACAGTTGGATTGCTACTCCATTCCTTTTTACTTACACTGGAATGAAACTGTACATTTCTTACCCGACCTTCCGTCTCAGGCCAGGTGAGAAAAGTGCAGTGCAGCAGGTTCCCGAGGCCTTTGGTCTAGTGCAGCAGGATCAGGGGAAGTGAAGCCACGCCCCTTTTTACAGCACTAGCTGCCATAAAGCAGCTAAGTTTTAAGGTCCCAGCCATTTTGAGAAGCCAGCGGGAAGATAAATGTGTAATGTAAACAAGTAGGATGGGGGAAATGGGGAATGGTAGCTGGCAAGTGGGGTCAGGTGGTCAGTTGGGGGGACAGTAGGGTAATTGTGGGGATTGGCGGCTGGGGGATTATCCTGGGGATCAGGAGAGTAGTCATGGAGTGGGGAGGAGTCAGGGGGGCGGGAAGGGTAATCAGGGGTGAGGAGTATTCGGGAGGTTTCAGGAGGGTAGTTGGGAAGTGGAGGAATATTTGGCAGGTGGCGAGGGTAGTCAGGGTGACCAGAGGGTAGTTGAGGAGTTGGGGGGGTAGTTGCGGGGTGGGGAGTGTATTCAGGGGTTAGTCGGGATGAGTCATGGAGTTGGGGATTGTGGAGGGCGATTGTGGAGTGGGGTTAGTTGGAGGGTGGGGTGTATGGTGGAGTTAGTCAGGGGTCGTGTGTTGGTTGGGAGGATGGTGGGGTGGTAAGGGGTCCAGTGGGGTGTTTGGGGCATTAGTACAATAGTTAGCCAGGAATTAGAAGTGCTTTTAATTCTTCTAACTATTCTGCTAAGACAGTTGGAACCATCCAAAGTCTCCGATTTAAATCGGAGTATCACGTGGTTGCCAGGACAGAGTAATTGCCCAACGGTAGTTTGAACTTCCCGGGCAATTCCCATGCAGCCCTTGCGTGGGGACTTCCAGGGGTGGGGGCCCAGCGCATCCTCTTAGATATCTCCGGGTACAACTCCCACCCCCACCCCCACCCACCCAAAGATCAGCAGTTCTGGACCTTAATGTCTCTTCCAAAAATTGCTACTTTATAAACTGTTTTCCTATTGCAATTTCAGATGTTGACAAAAATTGATAAAGATTTTGCTAAAGTTGTGATAGCAGACGAATGACCTGAAGTTGAACACATGAATGCACTATTAAAAATTTTTACGATTTCATGTATCACCACAAACATCCGGTAAGAAAAACATACAAGTAATATGATCATCATAATTTATGCTTTCACGTGTCTTTCATCGTAAACCCAAATGCAAATGGCTAGAAATAGTAGAAGATTGTTGGGCATAACTAAATGTTATATGTTATGAATACATGTCTACATATCGATTGTAAACTACAGAGAAAAGATTTGTGCTCCACTTTAAGTTCCCCTTCATTTTAGCTTGTTTTTTTTATAAAATCATAGAAGGGTCACCACAAAAAAAGATTATTTGAGGATTTGTGCCTGTGCCAGCTCTTCACCTAGAGCCTTCTTCTTTAATCCCATTTCTATGTCTTATTTCATATTGCTGATTATTTTCTCTCTTGGTAACTATTTGTCTGTTTACAGACTCAGGTTGTATGCCACTTGTAGTGAAGCATTCTATATTCTAATAATCCTCTATGTTAAAATGTTCTCCTAACTTCCCTTTTGTTCTTACAGAGATAATCCTCCATTCCTGCCACCTCTTACCAATTTACTAACTTCTGGAAAGTATCTTTTATTATTTGACCAGGTAATCTGCACCCTATTTCAGTATCAAGCTTGCATGGTGAGCAAATGGCTTGGGCCCTATTTACAAGGTTGCTGATAAGACCAATCTTATAACGTGTGGAACTGTAGGAATCCCATCAAAGACATCCTGCAGGATAATGGCTACCCTGATCAGATAATTTTGTGCTGTATATCACACAAACACATGAATGGCCTAAGGCTGTCATGCTCAGCCCTGAAAAGTGCCCAGTCTACCTCAAATTACCCTGGAAGGGTAAGAATCTCAAAGATTTGAGCAACAGGTGAAGCTAGCTGTTTCACGCTGCTGAGACGCAGAAGCAACATGAGTGGTATTCGCCGACAACAGGATGAAACCGTCAAGCCAAAAAGACACTTAACCTATCAGACAAATGAGTAATGTGGTATATGAATATCATTGCCAGTGTGATGCTAGGTGTATAGGCTATACTTCCCAATGACTGGCGGATTGTATCAAACAGCATGTCCCAGCCGCTGTTTGCAACGGGCAAGGTACAGACCATACCCAGCCATCCTGTGCTTGAAAATCTCAAAACACAGTGTTCAACATTAGATTTGATTCTGCAATTGCTAAATAATCCTCAATGTGCTAAGTAATTCTTAGATTTTAAGATTGCAATTTTAAGATTGTCAGTTGGGCTCGCAGTTGGGCAATCTGAGATTTTAAGATTACAATTTTAAGATTGTCAGTTGGGCTCGCAGTGTGGTGCATTTGTGTGTACTAGAGGCCACATATATTAATACATAGGACCCTGTTCTTTGTAGACAGAAAGAACGCGTACACAAGTTGTGCCTGTTTCAGCTAAGCTAAAGAAAGTAAGTGACAGCCATTCGCTGATGCATTCCTCAGGGCAATGCCTTGACCAATCAGGCTCAAGTTGCCTGGTTTAAATTTCAAACAACGCTTGGCAGTTAACTTTCAGTCACCGCACTGGTCCATTCTCCATGGCAATACCTCTACCAATCATAGTCCACTTGCCAACAAATCAGCAGTCATTTCACATACAGTATAAATTGTTGTTTTCCCCTTATATTGTTATTCTTGTGAAGTGGTCTGATGAGTGCAAGACGAAAAGCTTCGACCTGTCTCTTTCTTCAGAAATATCCTATTAATCTGACTTAAAATAATATAAAGAGCTTACCTTATCTATACCATTTAATATTTTATGTTCAGAATCCCCTCTTAATTACCTTCTCTCTGGCTTAAACTATATATATATATATATATATGGAGAAATAAATACATTGTAAAGCTGACAGATGAGACAAAATTCATCAATGTAGTAGATGGTGAGGAAAAAAGGAGCAGACTTCAGGATGATACAGATAGACTTGGAAAATGAACATGAGCATGGTGAAACTTGACAAATGAAATTTAACACAGAGAAATGTGAAGTGCTGCATTTTGGAAAGCAAAATGAGGAGAGGCAATATAAACTGATATGTTGCTGATTGCACCTAAGCTGGAGTAGTGTAGCCAACTCTGGGCACCACACTTTAACAATAATTTCCAGTCCTATGACAGGGGTACGTTTGAGATTTACTAGCATTATACCAAGGATGAGAAACTTCAGTTGTGTGAGAGAGACTAAAGAAGCTGGGATAAAAACAGAAGGGGGAGAACCTTCAGCTCAGTGAGCAGGGGCAGGGCCCGCTCACCAAGGTGTAAAATGACTCAGGGTGACATCGGGCGTGCATCCCGATGTCACCGCCTGTCATTTAGATTTTCAGCCTCAGCGACACACAGCCGAGTCAGCTGCACTCCCAACTCAGAGAAAGCCCCCCACCTCCCCGGCCCACACAGGGAGTGCTCAGAGCTTCCGGGTCTGCATCATGCTGGGCGGGCCTTAATTGGCCCACACACGTAAAATGGCGGCGCAGACCCAAGCAGGGGCACTGATCAGGCCTACGCCAGTCCGTGCCCACCCCGCACAAACCCCCCCCCACCACCCACCACCCCTGACAGGAGGAAAATTCTACCCAAGGTGCTGGAAACACTCAGTAGGTCTGACAGCAGCTGTGCAATGTTTCAGCTCTGTGACCTTTCATCAGAACTGGGAAAAGTCAGAAAAATAATAGGATTTGAGCAAATGAAAGGGGGGGAGTGGGGAAAAAGAACAAAAGAGAAGAACTGTGATAGGGGAGAGGGCAAGAGAGATTAAATAAATAATTGGTCCATCGTGCAAAACCAAAGGGAGTGGCAATAGGAGAAGTAAAGAAACAAAACATATATTTAAAGGAGGTGTGAATGATATGATCGTGAGCAGCTGACCTCCAAAAGCAAAAGTGAAAAAATGAAAATACAAGAGGAAAAATCACAGTAAACAATAAGGAAACAAAATGGAAGCAAAGGTTATGATCCAAAATTGTTGAACTCAGGGTTGAGTCCAAAAGGCTGTTAGGTCTCCAAACAAAAGATGAGCTGACGTTCTTCAAGGTTGTGTTGACTTTCATTGGAACAAACTAGGAGGCTTAGGACAGAAAGGTCAGAGCGGAAGCAAGGTAGAGAATTAAAATGATGGACTTGCTAAGTATCTCAAACATTTTTCTATTTTTATCTCAGATTTCCAGCATCTGCAGTATTTTACTTTTGTATTTGAGAAGCTGGGATTGTTTGCCTTAGAGCAGAAAAGGTTAAAGGAAAATTTAATAGGGGTGCTTAAAATTCTGAGACATTTTGATAGAGTAAATGAGGAGAAAATATTTCCACTGGCAGGAGGGTCACCAAGCAAGGAACACAGATAATGAACAAAAGGGCCAGCTGGGAAATGGGGAGACACTTGTTTACACAGCACATTGTTTATGGCATGGAATACATTACAGGCAAGACTGTTGGAAGGAGATGCAACAATAACTTTCAAGAGGTATTCGGATATATACCATTGTGTCTCCAGAATCTCCAGAAATCTCTAGAATTCCTTCCCTAAACCATTCTATTTTTCCACCCCTCTCTCCTCCTTTAAGATTCTCCTTAAAATCTATCTCAATGGCTAAGATTTTGGCTTAGAAGATGTGGAATAAGATGCTGCCCAGCCATGGAGAAAGAGGAGGTAATTCAGAGACTTGAAGGGTTTAAAATTGATAAGAAGGAGTTATTAGATAGGTTGCCTGTACTCAAAGTTCATAAAGTACTGGGACCGGATGAGATGCATCTAAGGCTACTGAGTGAACAGATGAAAATTGCAGTGGCACTGGTCATAATTTTCCAGTCTTCTTTAGACTCAGGGGTGGCGCCAAAGAGCTGGAGAATTGCAAATGTTCCACTTTTCTTCAAAAAAGGTTGTAAAGTTTAGCCCAGCAACTACAGACCAGTAAGATTGTTTTTTATTTATTCTTTAATGGGATGTGGATTTTGCTAGCTAGGCCAATGTTTATTGCTCACAATTGCCTTTGAGAAGGTGGTGATGAACATCCTTCTTCAACCGCTGCAGTCCATGTGGTGTTTTTCACCCACCGTGCTGTTAGGAAGGGAGTTCCAGGATTTTGATCCATGACAGCAAAGGAACAGCGATATATTCCCAAGTCAGGATGGTGTGTGGCTTGGAACGGAACTTGCAGGTGGTGGTGTTCCCATGAATCTGTTGCCCTTGTCCTCCAGATGGTAGAGGAGGTCATGGGTTTGGATGGTGCTGTTGAAGGTACCTTGGTGAGTTCCTGCAGTGCATCTTGTGGATAGTGTACACTGTGCATTGGTGGTGGAGGGAGTGAATGTTTTGTTAGAGTGGTGGATGGAGTGCCAGTCAAGCAGGATACTTTGTCCTGGATGGTTTCAAGCTTCCTGAGTGTTGTTGGAGCTGCATTCATCCAGGCAAACAGAGAGTATTCCATCTCACTCCAGACTTGTGCCATGTTGATGATGGACAGGCTTTGAGGAGTCAGGAGGTGAGTTACTGTGTGCCGAATTCGTAGCCTCTGACCTCCTCTTGTAGCCACAATATTTATATGTATGGTCCAATTCAGTTTCTGGTCAATAATAACCCCCACGATCATCTTCCAATGTGCTATATGTGTGACTCCAACCAGTTTGCTAGGACGCCTTGATGCTACACTTGGTTAAATGCTGCCTTAATGTTAAGGGCAGTCATCATCACCTCACCTCTTGAGTTCAGCTCTTTTGTTCAATGTTTGGACCAAGACTGTATTGAGGTTAGGAGCTGAGTGGCCCTGGCTTAACCCAAACTGTGCCTCAGTGAGCAGGTTATTTCTGCTTGATAGTACTATCAAAGACACCTTCCATCATTTTGATAGTAATTGAGAATAGATTGAAGGGTGGTAATTGGCCAGGTTGGATTTATGCTGCTTTTTGTGGACAAGGCATACTTGGGCAATTTTCCACATTGCTAGGTAGATGTTAGTGTTGTAGCTGTACTGGAACAGCTTGGCTAGGGGCACAGCTAGTTCTGTAACAGAAATCTTCAGTACTATTGCCGGAATGTTGTCAGGGCCCATAGCCTTTACAGTGTCCAGTGCCTTCAGCCATTTCTTGACAGCACGTAATTTCTGTAGCAAGGAAGTTTCTAGAACTTCTAGAAATTCGGGACAATATTTATAGTCACTTGAGCAAATGCGGATTAATTTAGGAAAGCCAGCATGGATTTGTTAAGTCGAAATCAAGTTTAACTAACTTGCTGGAGTTTTTGAAGAGGTAACAGGAAATGCTGATGAGGGAAATACTGTTGATATGGTGTACATGGACTTTCAAAAGGCATTTGATGCAGTGCCACACAACAGACTTGTGAGCAAAGTTATAGCTCATTGAATAAAAGGGACAGTAGCAATATGAATACATAATATGATAAGTGGAGGGAAACAGAGTAGTGGTAAATGGAGGCTTTTTGGACTGGAGGAATGTTTATAATGAAGTTACCCAGGGTTGCCAGGACCTTTCCTTTTCCTAGTATATATTAATGACCTAAATCATTAGGCCATAATTTCAAAATTTGTGGATGAGATGAAATTTGGAAGCATTGTGAACTGCGAGGAGTATGGTGTAGAACTTCAAAAGGACATAGACAAGTTGGTGGAATAGGCTGACCAGTGGCAGATGAAGTTCACTGCAGAGAAGCGTGAAATGATTCATTTTGGTAGGAAGAACATGGAGAGAAAATAGAAAATAAAAGGTACAATTCTAAGGGAGGGGGGTGCAGGTGCAAGGGGCTTGCAGAGTGGCGTGTTGGTTACAGATTGATATGTCTTAAAGAAGTCTCCATAGTCTTCTGTAGGTTAACTGTAAGTCTTGTTAACTACTAGAACCACTTACACATGTATAGTAAAGGATGCAAGCTAGGAGCCCACTTCATGCTTGTGTCTACACACATCTCTGCTCAACACCATACTAACCCCTGGATCAGGGTCATGTGCCTTCTTACATCATTATGTGGGCAGTACTGTACTCAGTCCCACATTAACCCTATATCTGCCAGACCCTTATACTACAGGATGTATATATGCATAAGTCATTGAAGATGGTAGGACAGGTTAAAAGACTGGTTAATAAAGCATAAAGTATCCTAGGCTTTATTAATGCAGCTTAGAATATAAGAGCAAGGAAGTTATGTTAAACTTGTATAAATCACTGGTTAGGCCTCAAATAGAGTATTACATTCAATTCTGGGTGCCACACTTTAGGAAAGTTGTTAAGGCATTAGAGAGAGTACAAAGAAGAATCACAATAATGATTCTAGATCTGAGGAATTCCAGGTTGTAGGTAGATTGGCGAGGTTGGGACCGTTCTCCTTCAAGAAGAGAAAATTGAGAGGAGATTTGAGACAGATATTCAAAATTATGAGGGTTCTGGATAGAGTAGATAGGGAAAAATTGTTCCCATTGGTGGAGGAATCAAGCGTGAGAGGGCTCAGATCTAAGGTAATTGGCAAAAGAAGCAATGGAGACATGAGGAGAAACTTTCTCACACAGCAAATGGTTAATATCTGGAATGCAATGCACTGCCAGAGAGTTTGGTGGAAGCAAGTTCAATCAAGGCATTCAAGAGAGAATTGGATTATCATCCGAAAAAGGAGAATCTGTGGGGTTACAGGGAGAAGGCAGGGGAATGGCACCAAGCACAGTGCTCATTCGGAGAGCCAGCACAGACATGATGGCCCAATTGGCCTTCTTCTGTGCTGTTACAATTCTCTGAACCTGTCATTCTGTGATCTGCCCTCATATTGCCTTTATTGGCTCTGTTTAAATTTTTAATTTTATAACATTCCTGTGAAACGCCTTGGGCATTTTACTACAAGTTGTTGCTGCTGTTGTTGTTCATAATGCTCCCTTGAAGCACCTTGGGACATGACAAATAGGAGCAGTAATAGACCATATGGCCTCTCAAGTCTGCTCCGCCTTTCAAAACAATCATGGCTGATCTTTTGCTTCAACTTTATTTTCCTATCCGCTTTCCAAAAAATCTATCTCAGCCTTAAAGGTATCTCATGACAGAGTATCCACAACCCTCTGGGGTAGAGAATTCCAAAGATTCACAACTGTTAGAGTGAAGAAATTTCTCATCCTCTTAGTCCTAATTGATTGGCCCATTCCCCTGAGACTGGGCCCCTGAGTTCTAGATTCCCCAGCCAGGGGAAACAACCTCTCAGTATCTATCATGTTAAGACCCCTCAGAGTCTTGTATGTTTATATGATAGCACATCTTATTCTTCTAAACCCTAGGGATGTAGGCCCAATTTACTCAGCCTCTCATCACAAGACAACCCTTTCATCCCAGGAACATATCTGGTGAACCCTTTGCTGCAGTACCTCCAACCCAGTATATCCTTCCAAACTAGTATATCCTTCCTATGGAGACCAAAACTGCGCACAGTACTCCAGGTGTGGTCTCACCAAAGCCCTGTGCAATTGCAGCAAGACTTCCTCATTTCTACACTTCAAACCCCTTGCAATAAAGGCCCACATGCCATTTGCCTTTCTTACTGCTTGCTGTCCCTGCATGTTAGCTTTGAGCTCCTTGTATGGATACACCAAAGACCTTATGAACATCAACATTTACAAGTTTCATGCCTTTCAAAAATATTCTGCTTTTCTATTCTTATTACCAAAGTGAATAATCTCACACTCGCCACATTATACTCCATCTTTGTCTGCACTGGAGTGCTGTTTTGGGCTGCAGTAGAGTGCTTCAGTTGGAATTTGGTGACTGAGGGAGTTTAAGGATTAAATTAAGAGCTAAATTCTATCTAAAGTCTAGCCTTTCTTTAGGTTATCAATTAACTAAAAGTTGTTGTTAGGGTTGGAAGAAGGTGAGTTTTAGTCAGCCTTAAAACAGGACTCATACCGGCTCTGCTTACAACTGCAATAAGTTAATTAGATAACTGGATTAATCAGGTTTTCAGAGCTCAGTTCCAGAGAGTATAAAATTAGGCTATCTCATAGTACTGTTTTGGGCTGCAGTGGAGTGCTTCAGTTGGAGGTTGGTGGCTGAGGGAGTTTATTGAGGAGGGAGGAGCTGCTCCTTTTCTTTTCTACCTTTCCTCAGAAAGAAGAGCAGCGGCCTTGGTAAGTACCTGGTGAGTAAATTAGAAAAGTGCAATAATTTTAAACAAGTCGCTATACTTGGATTTAACTGAGAAGAGCCAGGAATAAGAGAAATTTCAGGCCAATATAATAAAGTAATATAAATAATACAAAGTAGAATAAAGTTAACGTAAAGGAAATAGAGTTAAGACATGGCAGGGCAGTTCAGTTGAGTGGAATACATGTCCTGTAATATATGCAAAGTCATGGACCCTACTCGTGTCCTAGATGCCCACATGTGCAGGAAGTGCTGCGGCTGCAGAAACTTGAGCTCTGGGTTTCAGAGCTCGGGTGGCGGCTACATTCACTGTGGCGCATCCGCAAGGCTGAGGACTAGGTAGATAACGCATTCAGAGAGGTGGTCACACTACAGCTTAAGGGCCTGGAAACAGAGAGAGAATGGGTGACCACCAGGCAGTCCAAAAGAAGTAGGCAGGTGGTGCAGAAGTCCCCTGGGATCCTGCTCATAAATTAGTTTTCCGATATGGAAGCTGTTGAGGGTGTTGGTTCCTCAGAGGAGTGCAGGCAGAGACAAATTTGTGGCACCACGAGCAGCTCAGCTGTACAGGAGGGGAGGAATAAGAAAGAAAGAGCTATAGTGACAGGGGATTCATTGGTTATGGGAGCCGACAGGTGTTTCTGTGGTCATAGACGTGACTCCAAGATGGTATGTTGCCTCCCTGGTGCCAGGATCAAGGATGTCACAGAGTGGCTTCAGGACATTGTTCTGGGGGAGGGTGATCAGTCAGAGGTTGTGGTCCAATTACCTTAGGTAGGAAGGGGGATGTGGTCCTGCAATCAGAATTTAGGGAGCTACGTAGAAAATTAACAAGCAGGACCTCAAATGTAGTAGTCTTCGGCTTACCCCCAGTGCCACGTGAGTACAGAAATAGGAGGATAAGGCAGATATATGTGTGGCTGGAAAAATGGTGCAGGAAGGAGAGCTTTAGATTCCTGGGACACTGGGACAGGCTCTGAGGGAAATGGCATCTGTACAAGCTGGACGAGTTGCACCTGAACAGACCTGGGACTGAGTTCCTTGCTGGGCATTTTGCTAGTGCAGTTGGGAGGGCTTTAAACTAACTTGACAGGGGCATGGGAACCAAGAGAAATTATTAGAGAACAATACCAGTGTGCACAAAATACTGGGAGGGACAGATAGCACTAATATAGAGAATAGTAAGTTAATAGGTAAATTCGGGTTAAGGGAGAAAGTAACAAAATCTAAATCAGGGCTATTAGGCATGTATGTGAATGCATGGAGTATAGCAAATAAGATTGGGCAGTTACAGGCGCAGATTGCCATGTGGAAATATGATGTTGTGGCGATAACAGAGACCTGGCTCAAGGTAGGGCAGAACTGGGTGCTAAATATTCCCAGATACAAGGTGTTCAGGAAAGATAGGAAAGAAAGAAAAGGAGGAGGGGTGGCAGCACTGGTTAAAGAGAGAATTGCAGAGCTGGAGAAAGAGGATGTCCCAGAGGGCTCAAGGACAGAATCAATTTGGCTAGAGCTAAGGAACAAAAAGGGTGTGATTATATTGCTCAATGTAGTCTATAGACCACCAAACAGTGAGAAGGATGTAGAAGAACAAATCTGCAGGGAAATTACTGAGAGATGCAGGCATTATAGTGTAGTTATAATGGGGAACTGTAATTATCCGAATGTAGACTGGGACAGGGGTAGTGTAAAGAGCGGAGAGGGGCAAAAGTTCCTAGATTGTGTTTAAGAGAATTTTCTACCATAGTATGTGTCCAATCCAACAAGAAAAGATGCACCGTTGGACCTGGTTCTTGGAAATGAGGTGGGCCAGGTAGATCAAGTGTCAGTGAGGGAACATTTAGGAGGCAGTGATCATCGTATTCTACGTTTTAGGATGATAGAAAAAGACAATAAGCAACCTAAAGTAAGAATAATTAACTGGATGAGAGCCGACTTCAATGGGGCAAGAACGGAGCTGTGACAGATAGACTGGAATGAAAGATTGGCAGGAAAAACTATAACTGAACAATGGGCTACCTTCAAAAAAAATTGGTTCGGGCACAGTCAAGATATATTCCATCAAAAGGAAAAGGTAGAGCAAACAAGTCCAGAAGAAAAAGTGCACTTATGACAGGTGCCAGGTAGAAAATACAATTGAGAACCAAGAGGAATACAGAAGGTTCAAAGGGGAGGTGAAAAAGTACATTAGAGAAGCAAAGAGGGATCATGGGAAAAGACTTGCAGCCAATATAAAGGGGAATCCCAAAATCTAGTTGGTGGAGTGGGCAGATAGTTGGCAGATGAATGCAGAGAAGTGTGAGGTGATGCATTTTGGTAGGAAGAACATGGACAGACAATATGAAATAAGGGGTGAAGTTTTGAAGGGAGTGCAGGAGCAGAAAGACTTGTGTGTATATGTACATAGATCATTGAAGGTGGCAGGACAGGTGGAGGGAGCAGTTAATAAAGCATATAGTATCCTGGGCTTTATTAATGGGGGAATAAGAGTACAAGAGCAGGGAGGTTATGCTGAATTTATGTAAGACACTCGTTAGACCTCAGCTAGAGTATTATGTACAGTTCTGGGCACCACATTATAGGAAGGATGTGAACACATTGGAAAGAGTGCAGAAGACGTTTACAAAAATGGTTCCAGCGATGAGAAACTTCAGCTAAGAGGAGATTTGATAGAGATTTGATAGAGATGCTCAGAATCATGAAGGGGCTGGACAGGGTACTTAGGGAGAAGCTGCTCCCACTCATAAGAGGCTCAAGAACGAGAGGGCACAGACTTAAAGTGATTTGAAAGAGAAACAAATGTGATGTGAGAAAAATGTTTTCACACAACAAGTGGTTTGGGGCTGGATTACATTGCCTGGAAGTGTGGTGGAGGCAGGTTCAATCGAGGCATTCAAGAGGGCATTAGGTGATTATTTGAATTCAAACAATGTGCAGGGGTACGGGGAAGAGGCAGGACAATGGCAGTAGGTCACAATGCTCATTTGGAGAGCTGGTGCAGGCACAATGGGCCAAATGGCCTCCTTCTGCGGTCAATTTTACACCGCGGGAAACCAATTTTTCAGCTCCCACTGCATTGCCCCCCCCCCCCCACCTGCCATTAAACCCACTGCAGGGGCCAGGGGACTGGAAAATTCCGCCCTTTACTTTTGCAGCCTCTTTTGTCTTCCTCGCAGCCTGCATTCCCACCTAACTTTGCATTGTCAACAAACATAAATACATTACTCTCGTTCCCTTTGTCTAAGTCATTAATATAGATTGTAAATAACTGAAGCTCCTGCACTGATCCTTGTGGTATTCTACTAGTGACAGCCTGCCACTCTGAAAATGCTCCATTTGTCCCTACTTGTTGCTTCCTGTCCATTAACTAATCGTCCAGCTATGCTATTAGGAAAGCAGAAAATATTGGGCATACTCAGCTGGTCTGGCAGCAACTATGGAAAGAGAAACAGAGTTAACGTTACAGGTTGCAACCTTTCATTAGTACTGCCTTCCTTAGTATCCTTCTTTTTTGCTCTACCTCCATTGGCAGATTCATCAGTTATCTCAGTCAGGGTTGGTGCAAACACTAGGCAAACTAGGTGCCCATCTAGAGTGGCAAGATTGCGGGGCAGCAAAAAACTGAATGAACTATTCATGAAACTACATAATTACATAGACAGGCTGCATCAGTTGGAATGAAACATCTAGATCGACTGATATACATTCACATATGCTGACATACATATACATTTCTATGTATTTACATTGCAGTCTTTCAAAATATTGCATAAAATATTCTTCATTCTGTTTAGGCAACAATTTTACAAATTTATGCATCTGTCCATGACAGTATCAGTAGAAGTGCCACTGCACAGTTATTGTGGAGACAAAGTCCAGCCTTCACATTGAGGATTCCCTCCATTGTGTTGTATGGAACTACCATTGTGCTAAATGGGATAGATTTCAAACAGGTCTAGCAACTCAAGACTGGGCATCTATGAGGCGCTGTAGGCCATCGGCAGCAGCAGAATTGTACTCAAAAACAATCTGTAACCTCATGGCCCGGTATATCCCCCACTCTACCATTACCATCAAGGAGGGGATCAACCCTGGTTCAATGAAGAGTGCAGGAGGGCATGCCAGGAGCAGCACCAGGCACACCTAAAAATTAGTTGTCAACCTGATGAAGCCACAACACATGACTACTTGTGTGCCAAACAGCATAACCAGCAAGTGATAGAGCTAAGCAATCCAACAACCAATAGATCAGATTAAGCTCTGCAGTCCTGTCACATCCAGTCATGAATGGTGATGGACAATTAAACAACTCCCTGGAGTAGGGGGCTCCACAAATATCCCCATCCTCAATGATGGAGGAGACCAGCACATCAGTGCAAAAGATAAAGCTGAAGCGTTTGCTACAATCTTCAGCCAGAAGTGCTGAGTGGATGATCCATCTCGGCCTCCTCCAAAGGTCCCCAGCATCACAGATGCCAGTCTTCAGCCAATTCGATTCACTCCATGTGATATCAAGAAATGGCTGAAGGCACTGGATACTGCAAAGACTAAGGGCCCTGACAACATTCTGATAACAGTACTGAAAATTTGTACTCCAGAACTTGCTGCACCCCTAACTAAGCTGTTAGGCACCTACCCGGCTATGTGAAAAATTGCCCATACTAAAGGCAGGACAAATCCAACCCGACCAATTACTGCACCATCAGACTGCACTCGATCATCAGTAAAGTAATGGAAGGGGGTCATCAACAGTGCTAACAAGTGGCACTTGCTTGGCAATAACCTGCTCACTGATGCCCAGTTTGGGTTCCGCCAGGGCCACTCAGCTCCTGACCTCCTAACAGCCTTTGTTCAAACATGGACAAATCAATGGGAATCAGGGGGAAAACTCTCCGCTGGGTGGAATCATACCTAGCACAAAAGAAGATGGCTGTGGTTGTTGGAGGTTAGTCATCTCAGCTCCAGGACGTCGCTGCAGAAGTTCCTCAGGGTAGTGTCCTCGGCCCAAACATTTTCAGTTGCTTTATCAATTACCTTCCTTCCATCATAAGGTCAGAAGTGGGATGTTCGCTGATGATTATACAGTGTTCAGCACCATTCGCGATTCCTCAGATACTGAAGGAGTCCATGTCCAAATGCAGCAAGACCTGGACAATATCCAGGCTTAGGCTAACAAGTGGCAAGTAACATTTGCGCCACAGAAGTGCCAGGCAGTGACCATCTCCAACAAGAGAGAATCCATCCATCGTCCCTTGATGTTCAATGGCAATACCATCACTGAATCCCCCACTATCAACATCCTGGGAGTTACCATTGACCAGAAGCTGAACTGGACTAGCCATGTAAATATTGTGGCTTCAAGAGCAGGAGCAGGTCAGAGGTTAGGAATCCTGTGGTGAATAACTCACCTCCTGACTCCCCAAAGCCTGTCCACCATCTATAACGCACAAGTCAGGGGTGCAATGGAAAATTCCCCATTTGCCTGGATGAGTGCAGCTCCCACAGCACTCAAGAAGCTTGACACTGTCCAGGACAAAGCAGCCCACTTGATTAGCATCCCTTCCACAAACATTCACTCCCTTCACCACCAACACACAGTAGCAGCAATGTGTACCATCTACAAGATATACTGCAGGAATTCACCAAGGCTCCTTCGACAGCATTTTCCAAACCTGCAACCACTACCATGTAGAAGGACAAGGGCAGCAGGTAGATGGGAACACCACCACCTGCAAGTTCCCCTCCAAGTCACTCACCATCCTGACTTAGAAATATATCACCATTCCTTCATTGCCATTGGGTCAATATCCTGGAACTCCTCCCTAACAGTACTGTGGGTGTACCTACATCTCATGGACTGCAGCCGTTCAAGAAGGTAGCTCATCACCACCTTCTCAAGGGCAACTAGGGATGGGCAATAAATGCTGGTCCAGCCAATGAAACCCACATCCGGTAAATGAAAAATTTATTCCAAAATTGCGTAATTTATCCAGACCACTCTATCACAATGAATATTGATTGTGTAAATTGTGCATAAAATCATCTGATGTCTGTTGCAGGAACACATAGGGTTACATCATATTATGATTTGGCAGATGATGTGTGCCAGGCAGACCAAATCCACAAAGGAAACTTGGCCGTGCTGTCACAGCAGTTTTGCAGTTTGCTTTATTACAGAAGATGTGTGCACTGAATTCAGAAGTAATGATTCCACCAAGACCTTTAGAGATTTTAAAAATTAAATTGGAATATTTATTAACAAAATAAAAGATTTCAAGCACCTACATAAGACTACAATTACTTAATACTGTAACAACTCCTAGTGTAGAATTTTACGGCAGCGGGATTTTACATTCCCGCTGAAGTCAATGGGGTTTATAATGGCTCGTCACATTTTACGGCCCCATCCCTGCTGAAACGGGGCTGTAAAATTCTGCCCCTAAAGTTCCTAATTAACCTGACTTCCAGCTATACACTCCTTTTAAGGCAACTGTCCAAAATAGATTTTAGATTTAAAACAAAACCAACAAGTTAACACCATACCCACTTGACAGTGGAATTCCAAATGGTTTGCCCCAACTTAATATGCTGGACACAGCCAACTTACGTATAAATGACTGGAGGCTTCTTGAAGGCTATTTCACACATTCCTGGTAAATCTTTCATGGCCCTCTCCTCACATAGCCTTTCATTCTCCTTTATATATATTTACCCTCTCTTTAACGTGTAAATTCTATTGTTCCACATGTCTTTGGAACAGTACCTTTCCCATAATATAAAGACTTTCATGTTGCCAATATTGTCAGTAATCTTTGGGAAAAATAAACACACTCCTTGGCCTTGCTTATCTAGTTGTGAACAAATATCCCTTTGAAATCCAAACAATTCCTCAACTTATCTAAAAATGCAAATTCCCTTCACACCTTACATGACAAGCCAGCATCCATGTTTACTCATTAGCATGTCAAGCACATTTCTACACCTAGCCTCTTTTGATAATTCCAAACTTGCAGTCTACCTGACTGCAAATGTAATTAAATCACACAGACAGACACAACTATACTCACACCCATAAACCTACTTTACATTAAACCCGAAGAAAATAATGAAAGTTATTATACTTTTGTAACAATCATGTGAGCCATATTACTCATTATAATTTGCATTTCTTCTAACACATATCCTGTGAAAAGTGTAGCACAAGAAAATGTACAATCAGTCTCATAATCTCCTTTTTCATGTAAAATAAATCTGTAATTATAAATGCAGAATGTTTATTCATATTAAATGCACAATATTCATTTTCGAAAGTTCATTGTGAGAGAAGGTTCACCTAAGGCACCTGATCTTGGTCCTATATTCTGGCATACTCCCTAAAGTATTCTGCCTGGCGTCTTCCCCTCATCCTCAAAACCAATCTTTGGCCTCTTCTGTTACTACTAATAGTCATTTGGTAGTACAGAACTTGAGTATTTCTGAAAAAGGGCACAAGTTGTTGAAGCTTTTCATCTTGCATTCATCCAAACAATTCACAAGAATACCAACTGCAAAGGGAACAACAATTTAAACTTCATGAGAAGAGAGTGCTGATTGGTTGGCAAGTGGACTTTGATTGGTAGAGGCGTTGCCATGGAGAATGCACCAGTTAATTAATGACTGACAGTTAATTGCCAACCTTATTTAAATTCAAACCATGCAGGTTGACTCTGATTGGTCAAGGCATTGCCCTGGGAAATTAACCAGAGAATGGCTGTCGCCAATTTTGTTTATTTGAAACAGGCACAATGTGTGTACATAAGATAAAAGCAAAAAACTGCGGATGCTGGAAATCCAAAACAAAAACAAAAATACCTGGAAAAACTCAGCAGGTCTAGCAGCATCTGCAGAGAGGAGCACAGTTAACATTTCGAGTCCGAATGACCCTTCAACAGAAGTTTTACTTAGTCCTGTTGAAGGGTCATTCGGACTCGAAACGTTAACTGTGTTCCTCTCCGCAGATGCTGCCAGACCTGCTGAGTTTTTCCAGGTATTTTTGTTGACAATGTGTGTACATGTTCTTTCTGTCTGCAAAGAACAGGGCCCTGTGTACTAATATATGTTGCTTCTAGCATGTGCAAGTGCACCATACTGCAACCTGACTGATAAATCTTGAATTGTCAGTGTAATTCTAAACAATTCAGGATTGTTCAGCAATTGCTGTCCAATTGCAAAATCACATCTGATGTAGGACACTGTTTTGAGTTTCGCAAGCATGGGCTGGTTGGGTATGGTTGGTACCTTGCCCGTTGTGATCAGCCAAAGGGACATGCTGTTTGATATGATCCACCAGTCTTTGGGATGTACAGCCTACATACCTAGCACTACACCTGTACAGAAGCTCATATAACACATTATTAATTTGTATGATAGGCAGAATGTCCTTTTGGCTAGATGGCTGCATCCTGTTAGTGGCGAACACCACTTGTCTTGCAACTGCATAATAGCAAAGTGAATCAGCTAGCTTCATCTGTTGCTCAAATTTTTGAGATACCTTACCCCTTCCAGGATAATCTAAGGCAGACTGGGCACTTTTCAGGACCGAAATTGGCAGCCTTAGGCCCATTCATGAGTTTGCAAGATATACAGTGAGCAATGATATGATCAGGGTAGCCATTATCTTGTAGGATGGCTTTGACACGCATATTTCAGCATCAAACTTGCACATTGAGCAAATGGTTTGGGCCCTATTTATGAGGTTGTCAATAAGGCCAAGCTCATAGCACATGGAATTGTATGAATCCCAATGCACCTAGTGACCAGTGAAAGTAAGCTTGCAGTAGTCGGTAGTAGAGAGCCGCCTGGCAGATTTCTCAACAAACACATCAAGGAAAGGGAATTCATTTGACTATTTCATTTCAAAGGTGAATTTGAGCACTGGATGGATCCCATTAAAGTATGTAAGGAAATTTTTACATACAGCTGCAGATTCAATTATAACAAGTGCATCATCATACACCCTTTAAATTTGGTATTCTTGCAAATTTTCTTGATAAGTGCCAGATGAAAAGCTTCAACAACATATCCTTTTTCAGCAATAATCAATTTTACTACTCCAAATGACTTTTTTCCTCTTCGTGATGGAGATTTACAACATTAAACGTGTTATACATAAGTGTAAGCTGCTGTGAGCTCAACCCTCTAACTGTTTGCTCTCTGATTTATTTTCTTCACACCCGTATGCTCATGAAGACGACCACTAAAGCTTGGGTACATGACCACAAGTCCTTGTCTCCCTTTAGGTCTCAACTAACGGACCATTATTCAAATGCAGTTAGTTGATTTTGCTAGACTACTCACCATGGAGGCTCTAACAACAACTAATTCTTATCTGACATCAAACAAAGATTTATTTTCTGGGATCATGGAACAGAAAATAGGAGTATGGACCCTTTGCAGTTACAGTTTATTTTTCTTCTGCCCAGTTGTAAAGCTCAGGAATGCTGAGGCTATTTGAAACACTTGGACTACTGCTCTGACTCAGATTAACTAACTGCATGGAACTGAGGTCAAACCCAGAAGTACCAGACTACCCTATTGTTCCAAGTTTATGTGTCACCTGAGCCATAATTGGGATTGCATGTCTCATAGTGTTGTCTTGTGCTTTTGATTCTTCAATATTTCTTAAGATGGTATCCACACAACAGTGAATTGAGAGATGGGAGGAAAACATTGTATTGGTGGAGTTATTGTACAGAAACATGTTGCTGTATGAGAAACATGTTGCTCCTTCGACTGCACCTTTCAAACCCACAATCTGTTTTGATGGGGGTTTTACTTACTCTGAGTGACTTGGAGGTAGTTGGTATTTAGTTTTTCTTAAAATATTTATTTAGAACTGTCTCCATCCAAAACCTCGTGGTAAGTACATTGTTTCCTGGACATAGAATGTTCTGTGTCTTGCTCTCTTGGTCATCTGACTCTGATGTCATGCTTACATCATCATTAACATCATTGTCCCTTTAACATAACCATTGACCCTTTATTCTACATCTACCACCTTGAGGTTCAAGGGCAGCAGATGCATGGGAACACTACCACCTGAAAATTCCCCTCCAAGCCACACACCATCCAGACTTGGAACTATATCTTCCTTCACTGTCACTGAATCGAAATCATAGAACTCCCTTTCTAAAAGCACTATGGGTATACCAACTGCAGCGGTTCAAGAAGACGGTTCCCCACCACCTTCTCAAGGACAATTAGGGATGGGCAATAAATACTGGCCTGTGGTGAGGCCCACATCTCATGAACAAATAAATAAAAAAGGTGGGGGAAAGGAGTGAAGCTTGGGTGTTAATTTTTTTTTCTTTATTATTTCATGGGATGGAGGCATCACTGGTAAGGCAAACATTTGTTGCCCATCCCTAATTGCCCTTGAACTGAGGACAGTTAAGAGTCAACCACATCAGAGTCACATGTGGGCCAGACCAGGTAAGGATGGCAGATTTCCTTCACTAAAGGACATTAGTGAACCAGATGGGTTTTTATAGCTTCATGGTCACCATTACTGAGACTAGCTTTATTAAATCCAGATTTATTAAATCAAACTTAAATTCCACCAGCTGCCCTGGTGGGATTTGAACCCCTGCCCTAGAGCATTATACTAGGCCTCTGGATTACTATCCCAATGTTACCGCTATGCCACCATCTCCCCCTAACCTCTGTATATCAGTTTCTTCTCAGCCTCTGAATTTCTTGGAATAGGAGTTTGCATTTTAGGTCCAGGACAAATGGGGGCCCCAACCCTGTAATATGTTGGGTTGAATCACTCAGCAGTGATTTTGCTTGATTGGTCAATTTAGTGGCCAATCAAGTGTGTTCACCTTTCAATTAAGGATCACAGACATGCTTTCGAAGCTACAGGGCCAATAGGAGGCCTTGCAGAAAGGAAGCAGCTTCAGCCTGTTGTTGCAGGTAAGGGAGGGACAGCTCACCACCATCTTGAGGCGCCCTCTCAGCAACTTATAATATCTGAAAAAATGGCCACAGCTGCTAGGCCATGATTGTGGGGGGGAACCCTTTCTCAGATTGCCTTAGGTCACATCTATGGTTAATTGGCAGGCAGGGGTTAGGGCTTCCTTGGTGTCTGGAGTGCTGACCCCCTGGACTGTTGCTAGGTGGCTGCCTGGACAGCACAGCTGCTGATGCTGCAGAGATCCCACAGGTCGATTGGAAAATCCCAGTCGGCATCTGATAATTAGCCTTAATTTCTAAAGGCTGGTGGGAGCTCCATGTCAATCACTTGTTTGTTCCCATTTACTCAATCACTGAGGGACAGGTACTATATCATTCGGCACCCATGAAATCATCTCATAGATTATTGATTGCCAGGGCATCCTGTTTAATTTTTACTGAGACAGTTAGTTTATATCTGAGTGATGAGATTTCCCCCTTTATTTGGCTTACACACGAACATATGAAATAGGAACAGAAGTAGGTTATTTGGCCCCTTGAGCCTGCTTTCACCATTCAATAAGATCATGGCTGCTCTGTTTGTGTTTCAAATTCCACATTCCCATCTACCACTGATAACCTTTGATTCCTTTGACTAACAAGGATCTATTTACCTCTGCCTTGAAAACATTCAAGGACCCAGCCTCCACCACCTTCTGAGGCAGAGAGTTCCAAAGTCACACAACCCTCTGAGAGAAAAAAATTCTCCTCATCTCTGTCCTAAAAGGATAACCCCTCCCCCCAATTTTAAAACAGTGCCCTTAGTCCCAGACTCACCCACAAGAGGAAACATTCTTTCCATGTCCATCTTGTTGAGACCGTTCAGGCCTTGTATACTTCATTCAACCCACCCCTCACTCTTCTAAACTCCAGTGGAAACAAGCCCGGTCTGTCCAACTTTTCCTCATAAGACAGCCCGCTCATTCCAGGTATCAATCCAGTAAACCTCCTCCGAGCCGCCTCCAATGCATTTACATCCTTCCTTAAATAAGGACACCAAAACTGCACACAGTATTCAAGATGTATTCTCATCAATGCCCTGTAAAACTGAAGCATTACATCTTTACTTTTATGTTCAATTCCTCTCATAATAAAGGATAGCATTCCATTAACTTTCTTGCTGTGCCTGCATTCTACCTTTTTGTGATCCATGCACCAGAACACCCAGATCCGTCCGGAATGTCTTGTTTCAGAGCTTGCACTGGAGACATGTCCTTGGCAAAGATAACAGGTTTACCCTATATAAGAGAGAGAGAGTTAGTTCTATAAAATTCAATACATTTTTTCACATTTGTCCAGGTTATCTTAGAGCAATTTCTCACAACTGGTAGAGGAATAAAATCCAACGTACCAACATATTTATCATGACACTGCATAGCCTCAATATTAATCTCACCACAAAGGGTGGAAGAGGATCAAGGGATTTAAAAATCTCAAATTGGTTATGAATCCCCAACATGTCCCGTATCTGCCTGTTTTACAGTGGTGGGTACCATGCCATGCATGTGTCCCACTGTCATTAAGATATTTAAATAGGCTCCCACAGTCCAATTAGGAGCCTCATTTAAATTTAACAGTTGAAGGCCAGGTTTTCCAGGGCTCATGAAATCCAACAGTAAAAGGGGGATTGGAGCTGCTGGCTCAGGAAGGTAGGAACCTTTTAGGCTAGTGGAAAGAGAAGAGCCTTCAGCCTCTCCGCCACTGATCTTGACCTCTCTCTCCCTTTCTCTCTCGCTGCAATTAATGACCTTAACTCCCAAAACTCTGATCTCTCATTCTGTCCCTCCCAATATACATTCTTTACACGCTCCCAAACTCTGATCTGTCACTTCCTCCCTCCTGATTGCTGTTCCCTTTCCCAAAAATAACAAAGATTATAGAAAGCAAATTAAATACTTTAATTTTTACAGGTCAAAAGCTGAAGAACCAAGAGATCTTGTTGCTCATTTCAGGTTTCATGGAACTCTGGCCGTGATTTGGAACAAAGTGATTTGTAAGCTGTGGTTTCATTATTTCTTTTCCTTAATTTTTGAAGATTTTTTAAAATTCTGTATAAAAATGTGGCTGAGAAATTGTGCAATTTGAGAGTTTTTTTATTAAGTGCCATACAAATTGAATGTATTTCAAACTGCTTTACATAAAAATAGGTATTAGTTACTCTAGAGAAGTAATGAATTTGGACACTTTTCAGCCAACTCAAAGATAAGAAAAACAATTTTATTTTGCAATTCTTGATATAAAAAAGCTTAAAAGACAGGTGTTTTGAAGAAAATTCAAAGTACCAGTTTTATGACTAGTTTTAGTATTTGTTTTAAAAATTAAGCTTATTACTAAACTATGGAAAACATGTTGAACTTCATGGTGATGTGATTAAATTTAATGTGTTGATTCCTTAGCTATTGATGTCCTTACTTTTTTATTTGGCTGCTGTTACTGAATAAAATAGTTTCTGAACCTAAGGCATACGTATTGCTGGGGATAGCAGAGGATGAAAAAATGAACAACCGAGAAGTCTTTATCTTATACACAACGTACACAGGAATTGATGACTTGGTCATCGTGATTGAAAAGATATATGTAGGAAAGCGAGCTGACAAATTATTTTTCTAATTGTATATGAATTTGTAGAAGCTTTTCGCACTGAAATCAAATTTGGTCATTTTTAAAATTAATTTTAGGGATGTGAACATCACTGGCAGGGGCAGCATTTACTGCCCATCCCTAATTACCCTTGAGTACACATGAAGCTACAAATTAGGAACAGTAGGACATGCGGCTCCTCAAGCCTGCTCCGTAAAAGAAAGTGGTGGCCATCTTCTTGAACTGCGAACTTTTCTGTGTCAGTTTGATACAACTGCATGGCTGGCTAGGCCATTTCAGAGGGCAGTTAAGAGTCAACTATGTTGCTGTATCTGAAATCACATGTAGACAAGACTGGGCAGATTTCCTTCATTGAAGGTTATTAGAAAACCAGATGAGTTTTTAGAGCAACCTGGTAGACTGGCTTTTTATTCTAGAATTATTAATTAATTGAATTTAAATTCCTCCAGCTGGTGTGGACAGATTTGAACTTAGTGTCCCTGGAGCATTTAGGCCAGGTCTTTGGATTATTAGTCCAGTGACATCACCGCTTTACTACATTACTTGAGGTTATTAAATAATTTGTCACGCTGAATTGGTTTATCAATTTTTGTTATTAAGAAACATTTTGGCTGTCTTAAATGAGGCTCCATCTGAGAATCAAGGACCATTTTCAATTCATTTACATGATCCATTTTAGTTTTGCGTTGATGTGTCATTACTGCCAGAATCCATTTCCCTATTACTGTGTGAGTGCAGATCACATGTTCTTAGCTGAGTCTGACCAGAAGGTTTGGTTCTGAGAAGTTTACCCTAATTTTAACATTGCATTAATTTTTGGGGTGTATATTAGAATAGTAGCTACATTGCTGGGCTAGTAAGCAAGCTGGACTAATGAACTGGACACTTGAGTCCAAATCCCACTTTGGCAACTGGGAAACTTAAATTCAATTAAGCAATATCTGGAATAAAGGCTTATATCATAATGAAACTACTGGATTGTCATAAAAAACCCGTCTGGCTCACTGGGCGTAATTTTCTGTGCCCACTGGTGGCGGAAGCGGACAACATGGCACGATCTGGTTCATGATGGTGGGAAGGCAGGTCGCGATCGTCCGCTCAGCCCACCAACGGTACGCCACGTTTCCCAACAACAGTTGGCGGGGAGCTCATGGTAATGCATCAGCATATCCATTAAAAGGCTATCCCGCCAGGCTCTGGATCCCCGCCGGATCATCCACCCACGTCGGCGGGAAAGCACACTGACATGTTCCACGACAGCACACAGGCGACGTGCAGTTGGCAGCCTTCACTTTGGGGGGGACTGACATGAGTGAACAGTATCATTTTCCACAGCTTGCCAGGGTCGCCTGTTGCTTTGCAGGCTTCAGGGGCGCCACGGTGTCGGGGTGAAGTGCCACCCTGCCACAGATGGACTTTTTCAGGGAGGGTGGTGTCCGGGGGCAACTGCTGCCTGGTCACGGAGGTGACAGTTTTCATGGTAGGGGGTTGTGTCTGGCGGCAACTGCTGCCCTGGCGTTGGATACCGTGCACAAGCAATCAAGGTGCGGGACAGGGTAGGTGAGGGAAGTGGCCCTGCAGTAGGGACACCTGTATAAACTGACCATCCCTTTGTAACTGAGACAGTTCAGGCGCAGCCAAAGTGATATGAACGGGGTTGGGCTCCCAGCCTGCCCACCCACGCAAGCAATGCGGAGGCAACAGTGTGCCACCAAGCCCTCCAGACTTTACCCTCCAACGCCCCGGCACAGTCTGTGAGTCTGCGACCACTTTACTGTATCGTGCAGCAGTTGGAATGCACAAGTTGTACAATCTCCTCGCCAACGCTGGCCATGTAGCAGTCACTGCTGGAGGCGCTCACAGCCCCTTGCAATCTCAGCATCCTGATTTGGACCAGTGTCCCCCATATTGCAGGTTGACAAGGCAGCCATGCTGCGCACTCATCTGTGGCCATCTGAAGGGTGACCAGCACTTCCCAGGGCCAGGAAGGGATGCAAATTACACCCATGCTAACCATGTCTTCTCTCTCTCTCTCTTTCATGCTGCAGCAGGACCAAGTCAGGACCATGGAGCCTGGTGAGCTAGCTGTATGCCTGAAGGCCTACAGAGGTTGTAGAAGATGAAGGAGAGAGAGACTGAGGCTCCTGGCCATGCAAAGACAGGAGCAGCAACCTCAGGAACAAGGGGCCGCTGGGGCTCCCACACATGTTGCCCAGGAGGGACAGCGAGCCATGTCTGGTCAGTGCCTAGCGCCACCCAGGGTCTATAGACACCGCCTGCCCTTCCTGCAGATGACTGACAGCCAGTGTCGCTGATGACTGCACATGTCTAAGGACCTGATGGCTCACATCTGCCACTTACTGCGGGATTTGGCGCCAAGGAGACATAGAGGGTATCCACGGCCAGTGGCTGTGAAAGTGACCGTGGTGCTCAATTTCTATGCTAGTGGCTCCTTTCAGGGCTCCCCAGGAGACCTCTGTGAGATTTCACAATCCGCCACCCACAAATGCACCCATGAAGTCACAGATGCCATCTTCTCTATGACACACAACTTTGTGTATTTCACCCAGGACCGGGACAGCTAGGATGCAAAGGCCATTGGATTCACCTGGATCTCGGGATTCCCACAGGTACAGAGTGCGATTGACTGCACTCATGTGGCGCTCAGGTCTCTATCGCTACACATGGTGGACTACTTCAAGAGCAAGGGCTTCCACTCACTGAGCATGCAGCTGGTATGCAACCACCAGAAACACATCCTGCGGGTATGCGCACGGTTTCCAGGGAGTGTGCACGACACCCACATCATCAGTCGCTCGCAGATCCCTGCAGTTTTCCAGGGTCCACAGAGGCTGCAGGGTTGGCTCCTCGGGGACAATGGCTACCCACAGAGGCCATGGCTGATGATACCTGTACAGCGGCCTCAGACTGCAGCAGAACGACGCTATAATGAAGCTCATGCTGCAAGCCACAACTTGATGGAGCAGACCATCAGGATGCTGAAGATGCGGCTCTGGTGTCTGGACTGGTCTGGCGGTGCCCTGCAATGTAGTCCACAGAGGGTGTCATGCGTCATCATCGTCTGCTGTGCCCTTTACAACTTGGCGCTGCAACGGGGAGACGAGCTGGCTGAGAAGGAGATGGAGGAACTGGAGGTCTCCTCGGATGAGAAGGAAGGCAACTGGGATGAGGATGAGGAGGTCCTCAGTAGTGATGATGACATGGATGAGGCTCTCGCACTGGCTAGGCAAGGCAGGCACGCCCGGGAGGCCTTCATAGCTGCCAGATTTGTGGAGGATGATGACTACATGCAGTGAGGTGTCCCCGTAGATCCTCACATTGCAGTTGTAAACATTTGACTCCAACCTGACTTACGGCAGTGCCAAAAGCCTCTGTGAGAATGCTGCTATCATGGAGAAGCAACAGAGGCCCTCATGGTCGCTCGATTGCAGGAGGATGATGACAACATGCAATGAGGACACTCCATGAATCTTCACATAGCTTCTGTGAATGTCTGACTCCTGTCTGGCCGAGGGCAGCTCGCTTGTGCTCCAAGATCAGGGCCATCTCATAGAGACGCAACCATGAAACTTTAGTGCCTTCGCCACCAGAGCCCTTCAGGAGCTGATGCACAGCATCGATGGTCGTAGACGCTAGTACGATGGGGGCCAACCCCACCTCAAATGTCCTGAAAGCACACAGAGAGAATGCAAGAACTTTGTGGCACCTGCCCACTACATTCAAGCAACAATGACCAGCACCACCAAGGAGCAGGCATAGGTAATGTTTCCAGGGAGTGTGAGGCCGGACCATCACTGTGGTCTGAAGGCTGCACAAAACACAGGGAAGAGGACCTGAACTGAGACACCTGCCTTTTATCTTGTGCAGAAAGGTTTCACATCCGAATGACAAGAACACTGCTCATCAGAATAAGGAGCTGCAGGCAGGGAAACATCCTTAGGAGTTTATTGACAATAGTGAACAGTATGTACAAGTGACTAACACCTGTGCCCAGGCTTTGCAACTACTTTTCCTTAACCGTCCTAACCCTGCTGCTACGTCTTGGTGCTCCCCGGATATCCACAGCAGAGGTGGAGGCAGCCTGCTGACTGCGACGCCCTGTCTGTTTTGATTTTGGTGGGTGTCCTCTGGAGAGCCCAGACTTGGAGGGCCCTGACCTGCTCGCGGGGTCCTGCTGTGTGGCAGTGCCACCCTCCTCGGCCTGGAACTGAGGAAGAGGAGTTTTGGATGGGCCAAACACTCCCGGAGTCACCTGTGTGGATGGCCCCAGAGCGTGCACATGCTGATCCTCCTCCCTATGGGTGCCTGAGGGCCCCTGGCTGGCTCCATGAGGGGAAGTGGTGGCTGGAGTGAGATTGATCTGTCGAGCACCCCTCTCGCGTACACACTGACGGAGGCCAACTATGGCATCAGTGATGGAGTTGAGTCCACGTAGCAGTGCAGGAGTGACATCCTGGACCAAGGTCTCCATGGAGGCCGCCATCCTGCCTGTGTTGACCTCGGTGCATTGCAATGCCAATATAATCACCGCAGCCTGAAGATGGACGGAATCCTCCATCGTGTCTTGCAACCTGAGGAGTGCAGCAGACATCTCTTCCTGATGTTCCCAAGCTTGCCTTTGCAGCTTCAGCAACTGAGGCATGACAGATCCAGATGCTCGTCATCTGACTCGGACTCAACAGATTCCTGGCCTCCAGCAGCCATCCGAAAGCCGGGGAATTGGGAAGTCCCTGCTGCCGCTTGCTGTGGATTAAACTGTGCACTGTGCTCATCAGTATGTGATCCCATGCCTATTCTAGAGCTAGGTCCCCTGAGGTGTATGTCTCTGCACTGGTAGAGAGTGTGGGTGAGCGCTGTGATGGAACTTCGAGGAGGGTACCTTCAGATTCCCCTTCGGAGGTTTCTTCGGGGCTTGATGGAAGCTCTGGGTCATGGACCCAATTGGCTGTTTGGCAGATGTGCTGCAAAAGCAAGCGGAGATAAATAGGGCATGGCAGTGGCCTGTGAAAGAGGACACATCACTCATGGCATGGTTGTCTGCTGGATGTTGCACTGCTGGATCCTCACTTGGTACAGCAACACCAACCTCACCATCAGCACAGGACCAGTCCCAGTCATCGCCGGCCAGCTGGATGGCTCTGTTTTCAAATTCTGTAAGGACCTTGATTTTGGGCATTCTGCTATCAGTCTGCGACCTCTCTCTTGTTGTGTGCCAGCTTGTCCTGCATTGATAGAGATGGAGAAAATGTAAGCAGGATACCTGCCAGGCCAAATGATAGATGTGCCTGGTCCGTGCGCCTGGTGAGTGGTCCCATGGATGGGCTGAGGACAATGAAGTTGTGTGTGAGAGAGTGAATGGTGATGTCCCTTGAACTGGCAGTGAGTGAGGGCCCTGTGGATGAGTGCTGGGTTTGTGAGGGTGTGAGTTGAGAGTGATGAGAAGAGTGACTTACCCTGGCAGAACAGAGGAGATCATTCATCCTCTTGTGGCACTGGGTGGCTGTCCTTTTCTGAAGGGCGTTGGCGCTGACCACCACTGCCACCACCTCCCAAGCCAGATTGGTCACGTTGCTGCCCATCCTGCGGCCAGAGTGGGGGTAGAGCACATCCCGGCAGGCCTCCACGGCATCCAGCAGTCCCTCAAAGGACCTGTCATTAAACTGAGGGGCTGCGGTCTTTTTTCCTTTGCTGGCCATGTCTCCCAGGCAACGGTGGTGAGCATTATGCTGCCAGCTGCCTTTTAAACATAGCGACTGGTGTGATGCAACAGCAGGGTGATGACGTGAAGGGCAATGAGAGTCCGCCATGGAAACGGCATGTTTCTCGGGAATATATAAATAATGAGATGGGTTTGGGACAATATGGCATGAAAGCCCACCATTGCAGCCAGCGGATAAAACATCATTTAACCCGCCTGCTGCCAAATCTGGGAAATGTCCTTTCAACAAGGAAACCTGCCATTCTTGCCTTGTCCGGCCAATGTATGACTTCAGAGCCACTGCATTATGGTTTACTCATGATTGATTGCCTTCTGAATTGGCCTAGCAAGCCGCTAAGTTGTATTCAAGATGATGGTGGTGAGCCACCATCTTCTCAGGGGCAATTGGGGATGGGCAATGGGATTGCCTTACCAGTGCCATTCTCATCTCAGGAATTAAATTTTTTTAAATTGTTAAAAAGTTAAATGGAGCTTCAAGCACAATAACTCCTGCACCAAAATGTATAGGCCCAAGGTCTACCTGATGTTGGGTTTAAGGCCACATTTGCAACAGAATAGTCAGTTGAAGGTGCCTGCTTCATGTCTCAACTGGTGGATCATTGGTGGAGACCATTTGAATTTTGGGCCACTGCATCACTGGCAGGATCATCAGGTAGGCCTTGCAAGAGAGGGAGCATTCAGGAGGACAATCAGCAGGGGAAAGAGTGACCGGTATGGTGTGGGGGTTTACTAAGAGGGAGGAACAATATAAGAGGGAGAGAGAGGTGCAACTGGGGGAGAGTGGGACAATCAGAAGAGGGAGAGAGTGTGGCAACTAGAAGTGGAGGTGGGTGATTGGGAGAAAGGAATAACCAGATAAGAAGAGGGCAATCAGAAGAGGAAGGGTAAGTATCATTTGGAAGTGGGAAGGCTGGAGAAGAGGGGGAAAAACAGGGAGAGAGGCCTATCAAGGCACTTCCCAGCTCCACAAAATTCAGTTAATCATTTATTTTTTCAATATCTTTGCAGGCCTGCAGCACACATAACCCTTATTTTTCTGAAGATAGCCAGCTGACATTGATGCATTCAGGGCAAACCTAATTAATGATAAAGGCATCAAACAACCATTAGGCCCCTTCCTTTGCATAATCAAAGGATCAAATGCCTGCTTTAGGCATGAGTCCTGCAGACCTTTTTAGATGCCTTTATACTTAGGACAGGCAGTCAATTTCTCTCCTAGAATGTGCATGCCCATGCCAAATGCTTGTAAAATGGGCACAATGCAGCAACTTTTCAGCCTGCATGCTTTGTTAGGGGCATTTTTCCTTGATGTCAAGATGATTTTGCTTATTGCATCTCAATTCTGTGTTATTCAGAATTTATCTTAGGAGCAACAATGAGTGCCTGAAACTAGGCCCATTTAACTAAAGGTGTCCTGCAGTAACAGCATCATTGTCATCTTGGATATTGGTTATGGAATTCTTTTCCCATTGTTCTCGGGATCTGTTTGCCAATAGCCCTTGTATTTTCCAGCAGAACTGCTAAGTAAGGGATGTTCAATGAAGGGCTTGATCCAGCTCTTGACCAGATCTTTATTCACGCTTTTGTGCACGTTTCTTTAGTTGCAACATGTCAAGCGTTATGTGCCTGGGAGGATTTGAAAAAAATTGGTGGGCATAAACCAATTATGCAGCAGTCTTTTTCAACCAATCAAGCCTCTTTTCCTGCAATTACGCCACCTCCCCACTCCCTATTCGACCACCACAGATGCTTCTCCTGGCTCCGCCCTTCGTTAAAGGTTTTCATCTCTAACATAAATAAGAAGACTCTACTACTGGAATTCCCATTTTTAAAATTCTTTCATTGGATATGGGTGCTGCTGGCAAGACCAGCATTTATTGCCCATCCCTAATGGCTCTTGGGACAGGGTTGCTTGCTCAAGCATTTCAGTTGAGTCAAACTACGTTGCTGTGGGCCTGGATTCATGTATAGGCCAAACCGGGTAAGGACAGCAGATTTCCTTTCCTAAAGTACAGTGGTGAACCAGATCGGTTTTTATGCCAATTGATGATAGTTTCAAGGAGCAGAATTTTTTATTCCGGTGTGGATGCGTCCGATATGCTCAAGCATAAAATAGCGTGCAATGACATTGGGTGAGCGTCCCAATGTCATCACGCACTTGCACAATACTTCAGTCGGCGGGCACACACTAAACCCAGAAGTGCGCCTGCCGACAATTAAGATGGCTATAAAGTCCATTAACAACTCAATTAACTGGGATTTTTTACTACCCATCCAATGTTATGGTTGGCAAGCAGGTGAATCGGCCAGGTGGCCTTTGCAGTTTTCAGGAAACTTCATCCAAGGGCGGGATGAGGTTTCCGTCATTAATTATAAAAAAAAATGTTTGCACAGAATTTTCATGTTGCATATGTTCAGGTGACTTTCTGATACATGGGCACTTTTTCCAGATTTTAAAACCTGTTTTTATTGGATTTGAATTCTTCAGCTCCCTGAGGCAGCTCTCTGCCTTCAGGGAGCTTTCTGTGAGTGCTCCCCTGCACCCGCGCTGACTTCAGCACTCACCCTCCTCCCACCCCCACCCCGGCAGTGCTGAGCATTTCAACATGCCTTTCATGCTGGCCATTAATTGGCCAGCTAGCACGAAATCACCAACCACACCCACCTGCCGACCTCAAAATTCTGGCCCTGGTCACCATTACTGAGACTAGCTTTCAATTCCAGATTAATTAATTGAAACTTGTTCTAAGCAACCAATTTACCTTGTATATTTCAGGCTGTCAAGTGGAAAGGAAAAGAATTCTGGAATGAAATGGAGCTATTTAGCTTAATCCTGCCTCAGCGACCACTGGGTATTTAAAGCTACCATTACCTGAGTTCGTGTTTTTAGAGCTGTGACAGGAAAAGGAACAGAATTTTCAGATGCTCAGGACTCTTACCATCTTTGTACTTCAAACCAAATGAGTTGAACCTGATTATTGAGTACATGTGCTTCACATACAATAAAACAGCGGTTAAATATATCTTCACTACTTTATTGCTCCATATGGAGGACAGACGAACTGTAAAGCTCATAGATGCTCATTGGAAAGCAGTTGGTTGACTTTCACTGTGGTTTCTTTAATAATTACGGGAAGTGTTTATCAATCTATCTGATTTTTTAAAATAACTTTAAATCAATGGAATCAAAGAAATTTCAGAAACTTAATGACTTGAGGATATTCGCTGATGATTGCACAATGTTCAGTACCATTCATGACTCAGTCACTGAAGCAGTCTGTGACAATATGCAGTAAGACCTAGACAACATTCAGGCTTGGACTGATGAGTAGCAAATATTGTTTACACAACACATATGCCAGGCAATAGCCATCTCCAATGATAGAGAATCTAAGCATCTTCCCTTGACATTCAATGGCATTACCATGGCTGAAGCCCTCACTATCGACATTCTGGGGGCTACCTTTGACCAGAAACTGAACTGGAACAATCATAAAAATATTGTGACTGCAAAAGCAGGCCAAGGACTGGGAATTCTGAGGCAGGTAACTCACCTCCTGACTCCTCAAAGCCTGTCCACCATCTACAAAGCACAAGTCAGGAGTGTGATTGGAATGCTGTCCACTTGCCTGGTTGTGTGCAGTTCCAACAGCACCCAAGAAGCTCATATCACCATCCAGGACAAAGCATCCCACTTGACTGGCACCCCATCCACCAACTTAAACATTCATTGCCTTTAACATGGCCACACTGCGTAGCAGTGTGTATCTTATACAAAATGCACTGCAGCAACTCACCAAGGCTCCTGTGACAGCACTTTTCAATCCTACAACCTCACCACATAGAAGGACAAGGGCAGCAGGTGCACAAGAACACCACCACCACCATCAAAACCCCCTCCAAATTCCCATGCACACCATCCTGACTTGGAACTGTATTGCTGTTACTTCACTTTTACAGGATCAAAATCCTGGAACTCCTGACAGTACCATGGGTGCATCTGAACCAGACGGTCTGCAGCAGCTCATTAAGGTAACTCATCACCTCCTTCTCATGTGCAATTAGGGATGGGCAACCAATGCTGGCCTTGTGAGTGATGCCAACATCCTATGAAGGAATAAAAAGAACTTGGAATTGGATAGGGCACAATTTTAACATTTGTGAATGACACAAAACTTGTAATTATTGCGAACTGTCAGGCACATAAGTGATAAACTTCAAGAGGGTATAGTCAAGCTGGTGGAATGAGTGGGCAGGTGATAGATGCAATTTAATGCATTGAAGTGTAAAGTGATACACACTGGTTAGAAGAATAAAGAGAGGCAATATAACCTAAAGGGCACAATTCTAAATTTGGTGGAGTAATTGGGGTGTATATGACCTTGGGGTGTATATGTACACAAAATGTTGAAGGTGGCAGGGCAGGTTGAGAGCATGGTATATGTATAAAGGCTCTTGAGCATTATAAATAGAAGTATGTAGTACAAAAGCTAGGAAGTTACAATCAGCCTTTATAAAAGGCTGGTTCAGCCTCAACTGGAGTATTGTGTTCATTTTTGGGTGCCAAACATTAGGGAGGATGTGAAGGCATTAGGGTGCAGAAAAGATTCATGAGGGTGGTTCCAGGAATGGGGGACTTCAGCTAAGTGGATAGATTGGAGAAGTTGGGGTTCACAGAATCAGAGAATTGTTTCAGCACAGAAGGAGGCCATTTGGCCCGTGTTTGTACCTGCTCTCCAAATGAGCAACTCGCATAATGCTATTCCCCAGCCTTCTTCCTTAACTCTACACATTCTTCCTTTTCAGATAACAGTCTAATTCCCTTTTTTTAATTCATTGATGGGATGTGGATGTCACTGGTTAGGCCATCATTTATTGCCCATCCCTAATTGCTCTTGAGAATGTGATGGTGAGCTGCCTTCTTGAACCGCCGCAGTCCATGTGGTGTAGGTACACCCACAGTGCTGTTGGGTACAGTGTTTCAGAATTTTCACCCAGCAACAGTGAAGGAATGGCGATATATTTCCAAGTCAGGGTGGTGAGCACCTTGGAGGGGAACTTCCAGGTGGTAGTGTTCCCATGTGTCTGCTGCCCTTGTCCTTCTAGCTGGGAGTGGTTGTGGGTTTAGAAGGTGCTGTCCAAGGACCCTTGGTGACTTCCTGAGGTGCATCTTGGAGATGGTACACAGTGCTGCTGTTGTGTGTCGGTGGTGGAAGGAGTGAATGTTTGTGGATGGGGTGCTAATCAAGTGGGCTGCTTTGTCCTGGATAGTGTCAAGCTTCTTGAGTGTTGTTAGGGCTGCACTCATCCAGGCAAGTGGAGAGTATTCAATCACACTCCTGATTTGTGCCTTGTAGATGATGGACAGGTTTTGGGGAGTCATGGGGTGAGTTACTCACAGCAGGATTCCTAGCCTCTGACTTGCTTTTGTAGCCACAGTATTTATATGCCTAGCCAAGTTTCTAGTCAATGGTAACTCCCCTAAGGATGTTGATAATGGGGGATTCAGTGATGGTAATATCTTTGAATGTCAAGGGGCAATGGTTAGATTCTCTCTTCTCTCTTGTTGGTGATGGTCATTGCCTGCTACTTGTGTGGCGCAAATGTTACCTGCCACTTGTCAGCCCAAACCTGGATATTGGCCAGTGTTATGATGTGGCAGATGATGTGTGCCAGGTGGATCAAATCCACGAGGGAAACTTGATCACAACAGTTTTGCAATTTGTATTTATTTTGAGATGCATGCCCTGAATTCGGAAGTAATCAGTCCACCAAGGCTTCAGAAATTTTTAATTAAAAAAACTAAATTAAACATTTATTAACAAAAGAAAAGATTTCAAGTGCATACATATGTCTACAAATTACTACTATAATAAATCCTAAAACCCCTAATTAATCTGGCTTCCAGTTACACCACCTTTAAGGCAACTGTAAAAAAAATAGATTTTAAACAGATCCAGCAAGTTAAGCACAATACCCTGGACAGTGGAATTGAAAGCAGCTTTTCCCAGCTTCGGTTTCTGCAGACAGAATGCTTAATGCATAAATACTGAAGGCTTCTCAAACTTCTGGTAGATCTCACAATGCCTTCCTCCTGACACATAAGCTCATTCTGCTTTAATCATTTTTCTCCCTTTTAATGTGTAAATCCCATTGTCCATATGTCTTTGGAACTTTACCTTTCTCATAATATAAATCTTTCATGTTGCCGCTATATATTTTCAGTAACCCTTGAGAAAAATAAACACATTCCATATTTTTTTATTCATTTGTAGCTTGTGGGCTTCGCTTGCTGGCCCAGCATTTATTGCCTATCCCTAGTTGCCCTTGAGAAGGTGGTAGTGAGCTGCCTTCTTGAGCCACTACAGTCCATGTGGTGTAGGTACACCCACAGTGCTGTTAGGGAGTGAGTTCCAGGATTTTGACCCGGCGACAGTGAACAACAGCAATATATGTCCAAGTCAGGATGGTGAGTGACGTGGAGGGGAATTTCCAGGTGACGGTGTTCCCATCTATCTGCTGCCCTTGTCTTTCTAGATGCTAGTGGTCGTGGGTTTGGAAGGTGCTGTTGAAGGAGCCTTGGTGAACTCCTGCAGTGCATCTTGTAGATGGTGCACACTGCTGCTACTGTGCGTCAGTGGTGGCAGAATGAATGTTTGTGGATGTGGTGCCAATCAAGTGGGCTGCTTTCTCATTGATGGTGTCAAGCTTCTTGAGTGTTGTGTGAGTTGCACTCGTCCAGTCAAGTGGGGAGTATTCCATCACACTCCTGACCTGTGCCTTGTAGATGGTGGACAGGCTTTGGGGAGTCAGGAGGTGAGTTACTTGTCACAGGATTCTAGACTCTGACCTGCTCTTGTAGCCATAGTATTTATATGGCTAGTCCAGTTCAGTTTCTGGTCAATGGTAACCTCAGGATGTTGATAGTAGGGGATTCAGTGATGGTAATGCCATTGAACATCAAGGGGCTATGGTTGGATTCTCTCTTGTTGGAGATGATCATTGCCTGACACTTGTGTGGTGCGAATGTTACTTGCCACTTGTCAGCCCAAGCCTGGATATTATCCAGGTCTTGCTGCATTTGGACATGCACTTCTTCAGAATCTGAGGAATCGCAAATAGTGCTGAACATTGTGCAATCATCAGCGAACAGCCCCAGTTCTGACCTTATGATGGAAGGAAGGTCATTCCTGAAGATAGTTGGGCCGAGGACACCACCCTGAGGAACTCCTGCGGTGATACCCTGAAGCTGAGATGACTGACCTCCAACAACCATAACCATCTTATTTTGTGCTATCTGTGACTCCAACCAGCGGAGAGTTTTCACCCGATTCCCATTGACTCCAGTTTTGGTAGGGACTAGCAAATGCGGCTTCGATGTCAAGGGCAGTCACTCTCACTTCACCTCGGGAGTTCAACTCTTTTATCCATGTTTGAACCAAGGCTGTAATGAGGTTGCTTGTTTGGCTATTTGTAAACAGACTGAGATCCCTTTGAAAACCAAATTCCCCTTTCTA
Organism: Carcharodon carcharias; assembly: GCF_017639515.1. Taxonomy (NCBI): domain Eukaryota; kingdom Metazoa; phylum Chordata; class Chondrichthyes; order Lamniformes; family Lamnidae; genus Carcharodon; species Carcharodon carcharias. Next base: position 167,889,947 of record NC_054470.1, read on the forward strand.
TCTAAAAATGCAAATTCCCTTTACACCTTACATGCTAAGGCCCCAACCATGTTTACTCATGAACCTAATAAAGACACTTCTACACTCTACCTCTTTCGATACTTCAACCTGTAGTCTGCTTGGCTACAAGATGTAATTAAATCACACACACAGAATCTATCCAAGTCCCACTATTAACCTACTTTTACAATAAATCACAATAATATTATGAGAATTATTATACTTTTGTGACACCCCACCTCCTTACCAAAAAATGAACTGTCATAATTTAAAAAGACGCCTCATTTCTTAACCCATCTTACACTACCTAATATATTTACCTATATAATCACGTTATTACATTACCAAATGCATGTATTAACAAAACATTGTATACACAAATCCGTTGTGTCAACAGAATCATTTCAATCCAGTGTCTAGGTTTTAAATGTCCAATTTCCGAGTAGTGGATAGTGTAGAGGATAGCCATAATCTCCAAAACGATATTGATGGGTTGGTGGAGTGGGCAGTAAAGTGGCAGATGGATTTTAACATAGAGAAGTGTGAGGTCATACATTTAGGGAGGTTAAACAGTTACTTGGATTACAAAATAAATGGGAATATACTAAGAGTGGTAGATGAAATGAGAGATCTTGGCGTACAAGTACACAGGTCCCTGAAGGCAGCAGTTCAAGTAGACAAGGTTCTATAGAAGGCATGTGGAATGCTCTCCTTCATTGGCAGATGTATAGAATATAAAAGTAAAGATATAATGTTGGAATTGTACAAAACACTGGTGAGGCCACAACTGGAGTATTGTGTGCAGTTCTGGTCACCACATTACAGGAAGGACGTAATAGCTCTGGGGGGAGTGCAAAGGAGGTTTACAAGAATGTTGCTAGAGATAGAAAAGAGTAGCTACGAGGAGAGATTGGATAGGTTGGGGTTATTTTCCTTAGAATAAACAAGGCTGAGAGGTGATTTAATTGAGGTGTACAAAATTATGAAGGGAATAGATAGAGTGGACAGGATAAAATTGTTTCCCTTGATGGAGAATTCTAGAACCATGGGACATAGATTCAAGATAAGTGGCAGAAGGTGTAGGGGGGACATGAGGAAGAACTTTTTTACACGTAGTGGATGTCTGGAATTCACTGCCCAAGTTAGTGGTAGAGGCAGAAACTTTAAACTCTTTTAAAAAGTACCTGGATCTGCACCTAAAGTGCTGAAAGCTGCAGGGCTATGGGCCGGGTGCAGGAAGGTGGGATTAGAAAGGGCACCTGGGTGTCCTCAGGCTGGCTTGGACAAGATAGGCTGAATGGCCTCCTTCTGTGCTGTAACTTTTCTATGGTTCTATTTTTCTAATTTCCCTTTGAGCTTTAAATTCTCGGCAATGCATCTGCAATTAGATTTTCTCGTCCAGCCACATGTATCATCTGTAGATTAAATGGTTGCAGTAATAAACTCCATCTGAACAACCTTGAACTTCAGTCTCAAAATTTGTCGAGAAACCTTAAAGGATTGTGGTCGGTATAAACAACTGTTTCTGACATTGTTTGCAACGTAAACCTTGAAATGCTGCAACATGAACACCAGAACCAGAGTCTCCTTTTCAATCATTGAATATTTTCTCTGTTGTACATTCAATTTCCGTAAAAAAATTCCCTAACAGTTTCTCAATTCCAGTTTCATCTTCTTGCAACAGTACGACCCCAATGCTTAGAGCGCTTGCGTCAATGACCAGCTTAAATTGCTTGGCATAATTGAATACTGCCAAAACTGGTGTCATAGTCAATACAGTTTTCAAACTGCCAAATGCCTTCTGACACTCCTGTGTCCATTTAAACTTCTTGTTTTTTGTAATAGTTCAATCAATGGAGCAACCACACTGCTAAAATTTGGTACAAATCACTGATAAAATCAACTCATGCCTAGAAATCTCAAAACTTCTCATTTTGTTGCAGGCATGGGGAAATCTGAGAGACTTTCACATCTCTCAGAGCCACCTTACCATGTCCAATGGCATGGCCTAGATATGTAACTTGCGCTTTTGCAAATTCACTTTTAGCTAAGTTCATCACCAAATTAGCTCCTTGTAGTCAACAAAATAATTCTTCCAGATGTTGTAAATGCTCCTCCCATGTTTGACTGAAAACTATCAAGTTGTCAATATAAACAGCAGATTTGCTCAGTCTTGCAAGTATTTTGTTTGTCAGTCTTTGAAATGTTGCAGGTACATTTTTCATACCAAATGGCATGACTTTAAACTGATATAGTCCATCTGGTGTCACAAAAGCCAATATCACCTTTGCTCTCTCCAATAACAATATTTACCAATATTCTCCCAGCAAGTCAATATATGTGATAAACTTTGGTTGTCCCAATTTCTCAATGCAATTTTCCAACAATGCTATAGGATATGAACCCGCTTTTGTCACTCCATTCACATTTTGATAGTCGACATACAGTCTTTGTGTTCCATCCAGTTTCAGTATCAGCATGATAGGCAAACTCCAGTTACTGCAACTCAACTAAATTATGTCCTCTTGAAGCATGAATTCAAGTTCTTTCTGTATTTGTGATAACTTTGCTGGATTTAATCCATAAGGATGTTGCCTTGTCAAAGATGGAACTTCTACACTTACATCATGTGGTTAAATTTGTCCTCCCCAGCGTATTCCCACAAATATCTTTGTGTGACTGCAATAGCTTCTCCAAATCACTTTGACACTTGTCTGGAAGGTAACTCAATATTACATTTAAATTTTCAAGTACCTCCTCATTATCCAATTTGATTAGAGGAAAATCAATTTCAGAATTCTTCATTTCCACCTATTTCTCCTTATCTACCATCACTTTTGGTCCTTTTCCCTGTCAAAATACTTTTTAAGCATATTTACATGACACACCCTCTGCTTCTTCTATCTGGAGTATTTATTAAATAATTTATTTCACTCAGTTTCTTTTCAATCCTGTAAGAATCACTAAACCTTGCCTTTAATGAGTCACCCAATACTGGTAACAAAACTAAGACTCTTTCCCCAGCAACAAAACTATGGACAGAATTTTATGGCTGACGTGCAGGTGGCAGAGCCCGCATGTCAGTGCTTAAAATGTCACATGCTGACGTCGCGTGAGTGTCCCAACGTCTGCGCACAGCATCACGATATTTAGCTGGGCGGGTGCGCTATGAAGCACGACATGCGCCCGCCATTAATTTAAGACCTTGTTGAGACCCTTAACTTGGCAATTGAAGCTGATTTTGGGGAGCCCGTGTGATCTTTGCCTTGGCGCATGAGCCCAATGGGCAGGCGGGTAACTGATTTTTTTAACAAACCTCATCCACAGGCAGGATATGTGGGCTTGGGGGATTGTTCATGTTTTTTCTGAAGTATTTAATGCAGAAAGTGTTTTAAACTTACCTGTGTGATTATTAGCAGTTCAGATCGATTTCCAATAGCTTTCTCTGTACTTTGAAGCTTCAGCTCAGCAGTCTGCAGACAGTAATCTTTATCGGGCCTGCAGCTTTCCGGAGGCCTCCATTTAGCCTGGGTATGGGTTCTGACATCTCCACTGGAGGAGCTCCTCTGAGGAAAAAGGGAGGGATAGAATAAGGAGGAGGCCAGGAGTGGACAATCAGCCTCCAGGGGAGCCACTTTTGGGAGGCCAGGCACAGGCACAGGCACAAGGGGCGCAGGGCCAAGATGTTGGCCAAGGTGGAAGGGGCCACAGAAGACGCCACTATCCTGCTAGGGTATACAGGCGGCAAAGCAGCTACCTCAATATGACTGAGGTGCAGTGCCGAAGGAGGCTCTGTCTGTCAAGGGAAACAGTCAACTATATCTGTCAGATGATTGGCCCTGAGATCTCCCCTAACTGTGTGGGTGAACACGCCATGCCAGTGGCTCTGAAGGTCACAGTTGCCCTCCACTTCTATGCATCTGGCTCCTTCCAGGGCTCGGTGGATGATCTTTGCGGTGTCTCTCAATCAACTGTACGCACTTGTGTCAAGCAGGTTACAGACACTCTGTTCAGACAGGCATTGACCTTCATCCACTTCCGCTGCGACCAGGCGAGCCAGAGGCTTCGCAGCCACTGCTGTCTTCCCCCACGTCCAGGGTGCTATAGACTGCACACATGTGGCCATCAAGGCACCAGAGCTATACCTTGAGTGCCCTACCATCCATTCTTAATTAGCACATTCGTTTAGATAATATCACCAACTTTAACTTTAACACCTATGTGTTCTATTGTACTATTGTCGTTGACATCTTTTGATGATCTGCTTCTATCACTGCTTGTTTGTCCCTACAACCACACACCCCCCCTCCACCTGTCTGTCTCTCTATCTCTCCGCTCCCCACACACACACCTTAAACCAGCTTATATTTCAACTCTTTCTTGGACTCGAACTCAAGTTCTGTCGAAGGGTCATGAGGACTCGAAACGTCAACTCTTTTCTTCTCCGGCGATGCTGCCAGACCTGCTGAGTTTTTCCAGGTAATTCTGTTTTTGTTTTGGATTTCCAGCATCCGCAGTTTTTTTGTTTTTTTCAGTTTTTTTGTTTTTACCAGCAGGTGAGCCTGGTGCCTTCATCAACAGGAAAGGCTTCCACTCCATGAACGTGCAGATAGTCTGTGATCACAGGATGCAGATTTTACAAGTCTGTGCAAGATACCCAGGCAGCGCCCACGACGCCTACATCCTCAGATACTCCCAGGTGCTGGCGTTCTTCAGTGCTCCAGCTCGGCTGGATGGTTGACTGCTGGGTGACACGGGCTATCCCCTCAGAAGGTGGCTTATGAGGCCTCTCCGCCATCCAAGAACAGAAGCTGAGCAGCGTTACAATAGGAGCCAGGGCACCACCAGGGCTGTGATGGAGAGAGCCATCGCTCTTCTCAAGATGTGCTTCCGTTGCCTGGACCGCTCAGGGGGCGCACTCCAGTACCCCCCAGATTGTGTCTCTGTGATAGTGGTAGCATGCTGCACTCTGCATAATCTTGTGCTGGAAAGGGGGGATGCAGTTGACGATGAAGACATTGACGCAGTGGATGAGGCTGCACATGATGAATCCAGCAGTGGCTCAGAGGATGAGGAAGCACAGGGCGATGAGGAGGGGCAGCACACTGACCCGCCACTACATGAAGCAGGGACACCCGGGACAATTTAATCCAACGAACCTTCAGCTAGCTCCACACACTTGGGTCAGCAGGACCAACATTGCCTGGCGCTTCCGCACGTGTCGCTTAGGTGCTACATCTTCCATCTCATCAGATGCAACTAAGGGCTTAGTACAGAAACATCAATGTCCACTCAAACGTTCATGAGATGTCTGTGAAATATACAAATGTAGCACAAAGGAAACACTCTCAGCCATGGTCAAAAAAGTGGACTTTATTTCCACCAATATAAACCACAAACGTTACTCAGACGAATATAATTATATATTCCCTAATCTAGGGCCAACATAAAATCACGAGTGACAAACCCATGGAGTGCCTAACATGCCTTATGCTTACGTTTGCAGGTGCTACATCTAGGTGCCGCCCCATCGCTTGTAGTGGCTTGTGAGACAGCCTGCTGATTCTGCTGTTCTGTTGGCCTCGATGACCTTGGCGGCCATCCTCTGGCCCGTGGAGCCTGTGATGGCCCCGCCTGGGAGGGAGTAGCCCGTTCCAGAACTGGCACCTCCCCAGTTGTCGCAGCCTCAACAGATGGAATGGTCACTGGCAGAGGGGCGGAGGAACTGCTGCCCTCATCCGGAGCGCCCTGAGAGGAGCTCGCAGCGACGACAGGCAGCTGCTGCACCAACGTGAGGTCACATTGGACCTCCCTGCTCACCGCAGATGGATGGGCACCAAACTGCGACACTTGGTGCCGAGAACTTCTCCCACATTGCCAATGACCACCTGCGGCCATTAGCACTGTGAGGGCTTGCAGGTCAAAGCGTAACCCAATCAGAAGAGTCTCAATCCGATTGAAGCCCCTCTCCATGAAAGTTGCCAATCTCTCGGTGGAGGAAGCTCTGTCCTGAGGTTCATGCCTTCACTGACACTCTGCCTGGACTCCTCCAACACAGAGACCAAATGAAGCACACCCTCATGCAACCCTGCCAGATGCTCCCACGCATCCTGCCGCTTGTCCTGCAGCTGCTGCATGGCTGACATCTCCAGAGGCACATCATCACTGCCAGACTCAGCATGTGCCTGGTCCCCTGCAATTCTCCGGCTGCTGGCACCACTGGCACTCTCTGTCCGTGCCATCTCCTCCAGCAATCGTGAAGTGCCCTCTCCACTGTGCCCCGGGACACTAGCCGATGTCATAATCCCCACCAAAGTGTTTGTCACTGCGCTGGTGCCAGGCTTGCTGAAAGGATGTGACGCAAGTTGCAAGCCTTGGCCCTCAGGTATGCAGGGGGGGCTCTGGACGTGTTGGTGGCGGCCATGCGGTGGTGATGCTGAAATTAACAACAAGGACAGTGCATCAGTTAGCGTTTAGTCAGTAACACCTTTCATCCCTTTCCCCCCCCAGCCTTATAAGTCACTCACCCTTCAAGAACCTAAGGAGACGAACATTGGTGGGGTGGTAAATAGTCAAGAGAGGCCCAAACATTACACGTGCATACAAACAGGCTGGTCAGATTGCCTAAGGAATGCCAAATGGAATGTTATGTGGATAAGTGTTCAGTTAAGCACTTGGGCAAGACAAGCAAGGTACAGGAATACATGACTAATGGTAGGACCGTGGGAAGTCACAACGATTACAGGGACCTTGCTGGGCAGACCCGTTAATGTAGCAGAATAGGAACATAAAGCGTTTAACAGGATTGATGCCAGACTTGCCTTTATTAGCCGAGGAATAGAATGTAGGAAAAGGGAGGTCATGTTGCAAGTGCAGAAAATGCTGTCAAGGCCACATCTACACTTCTGCATTCAGTTGTGACCTGTGCTTCATGGGAGGGATGGCACTGGAGTGGGGAGAATGCAGAGGTTCCTGACCTGGATGCATGCTGGCCTAGAGAGTTGGAGTGATGAGTAAACATTGCAAACACTTGCGACATTTGCCATGGAGCACAGGAGATTGACAGGTCACATTATTGACCTTCATACTATTATGAGGGGCATAGAACGGGTGGACAAAAGGCAACATTTCCCCTTGGGGCAGGGATGACAAACGTGGTGGCATTTATTTAAGTTGAGTGCCATGAGGTTGACAGGTGAGGTGCTGAGGACCTTTTGGACAAAGTAATGTGGGACACACTGGCTGAAAGGATGGTGGAGGTACAAACCCTCCTAAGATGCAATAAGTCTTTGGATGTGCAGCAGCGATGCCATGGCATGTTAGGCCATGGGGATAGTGGCCACAAATGGGATAAGGCGACTTTGGAAGGTGCTAGAGATGCGCATCCTCAAGGGGCCGAGGGACCTTTGTGTATGACCCAAATGTCTGACTGTCTCAGTCTGTGAATGAGCAGTGTTGCTGCATTAACAATTGCAGCAAACATCAGCGCTTTGGATGGTGGGGAGACAGAGTGGATGGGACTGTGGCCCTCAAATACCTGGCCGCTGCACCCCAGCCTTGCCGACACCTGCTGACCTGACCGCCTGCCTCCTCCCCAGCTCCATGGCTTGCTCCTCATTGGTGGTGAGGCGCTGCAGCATGGCGTGCCCACCACCAGTCCTCTGGCGCTCCCTGAGATTGTGCTCTGTTTTTGCCTGCAGAACATAGAAGAGCATTTATTGGAGCTGATCGCTTATGTACTCTGCACGCGCATACCTCACCCCAACCACAGTGGCCCATCTAAGGCCTCCAGTGGCTCCTGTCCACACTACCAGGAGATAGTATGGCTGGTCCCAACCCCCTCCCCCAATGGACACCTTGGACAAATTCGGCGTCCATCACTTTGAATAACACACGGGTCTTAGCACCTATGGCAAGGAGGCTCAACTAGGTGCAGCGCCGAGTCCAGCAGATGGCTCTTGGCCATGACACCTTGAGGCTCCCCTTCCACCATCTCATCATCATCAATAAGACATGTGTTGGAGTTCTGAGTATGTGTCTAGCTGCCTCCCCTGCAGGTTGCCCCCAGACTACTCAATGGGACAAACACCAACATATGCTGCAGGGAGAACTCATCTTCTCCTCAACCACTAAGGCTGATGTAAGCATGGTCAGTACCTGTTTGCCCACCCAGCGGCGCCAAATGCCCAATGCATTTAAGACGTTGGGGGGGGGGGGTTCTCAAAGGCTAAGGCTACCTGCTGGGTTAAAATGGCCAAGGCTGACATGGTACTCACCCTTCCAGAGTGCAGCAAATCATTGAAGCGCTTGCGGCACTGCGTTCCGGTGCACCGCACAGCATCATGAGAGCTAACAGCCTCTGCCACCTCCTGCCGCACCTGCCTGGTGACGTGGGGGGCCCTCCTCCTCCCATCCTCCGGAAACAAAACATCCCGAAGATTGGACAGCTCTTCGAGGAGGACAGCAAGGCAAGCATCTGAGAACCAAGGGCACAGTAGCTGCCCGCTGGCCTACCCTGCAGCCTGCCCTCCTCCTCCTCTGCCCTCACCTCTTGTGCTGCCCGATGACTGGCCATGGTGAACAGCCTAAAGGAGGCTGCCTGGCCGCTCTTTATACAGACTGCTGGTTCCCAATTGGAACTGGCGGTCTGAACATGCCTGCCGCCAATTTAATTTTCCTGATGAATACGGGGAGCCGGAACCCCACTGGGCGGGCCTTAATTGGCATGCCCACGCAAAATGGTGGCGCGGCCCATTTCGGTGGCGGGGATCAGCTGCCTGCCCGCCGCTGAGTCGGTCAGGCCTGCCCACCTGCCTGTCAAGCGCAAAATTCAGCCCTTTGAGTGTAGCCTTCCTATCTACCTTCACTTTCATCACTTGCTGTGATATCTTTAAACGTTCCCTAGCTAACTCACATGGTCTGTCTAATCTTTCTCTGAAGTTTGATACATAATCCAGGAGAGTAGTTTCAGAATTTTGACCCACCAATTTCTATTGTTTAAATTTCGGCGGTCCCCTTACCCCTTACCTCATGACCATAGACTAATTCAAAAGCAGTAAATCCAGTCGATGCATTAGGAGCATCCCTAATAGCAAATAGCAAGAATAGAATTCCCCTATGCCAATCCTGTGGATAGTCTGACTATATACCCTCGTCATAGTTTTTAGAGTTTGATGCCATCTTTCCAAAGCCCCTTGTGATTTAGGATGGTAAGCTGCTGACTTAAACTGCTTTATCCCCAAACTGTTCATTACTTCCTTAAACAGCTGTTTCATGAAATCTGAACCCTGATCTGATTGTTTTTCTTTAGGTAAATTATATCTTGTAAAAATTTAGTCAACTCCTCCACAATTCTCTTTGTTGTAATATTTCTGAAAATAAACCTTGTAAGCACATTCATTATTGTCAGTAAATACTGATTTCCACTTTTAGGGAGGGATCCTACACAATCAATCATGACCCTAGTAAAAGGTTCTTCAAATGCTTGAATTGGAATTAAAGGTGCCGGCTTAATCATTGCTTGTAGTTTCCCTATCACCTGACATGTGTGACATGTTCCACAGCATTTGACTACATCTCTATGCAATCCAGGCCAATAAAAATATTTTTGTATTTTTGCCTGTGTCCTTCTAATTCCTAAATGTCACCCCATTGGAATTTCATGACCTATTCTCAGTATCTCATTTCTATATCTAAATGGCATAACAATCTGATGCATTTCCCTCCAGTTTTCATCTGCTGAAACCTGGTACAGCCACCACTTTCTCGTTAACACATTACCCTTAAGATAATAACATTCTGGAATACATTCTTCCCCTATTTCTGAGTAAGCTGTCTGATATAACTGTTTTATTTGGGGATCCTTTTTCTATAATCTACCAACTGCCTCCAGCTAAACACCTCAGCCACGTCTCTTCCATTATTTCTTCCTGAACAATCTTTTCAAAGAAAATGTCAGCTAATTGAACTTCAACACACTTTCTCTGACTCTTAACTTCCTCTTCTCCCTGTTTCAACCTGTGAGCTTGTGATCTTGTTACCACACACTCTGGAAACAATCCAGGATGCTGTTTCTGCAACATTTCTTGAAAACACGTCTACAGGCTGCTGAACTTCCATTGGTATCACCCACATCTGTGACCCAGCTATTTCATTACCCAGAATAAATTGAACACCTGCAATGGGCATTTTTTTCCACTACTTCAACAATCACCTCATCTGTTTTCCACTTACTCTTTAAAATTATCTTCCACAACGGAATGGGTTTGGCATGTCCATGAACCCCACTTATTATTGCCTGTTCCTGTTCCCCACCTAAACCATCACTCTCTTCAATGTTCAGAACTAAATAGTGTTGGAGAGTGGGATGAACTCAAAGGACACCTACTCTACCCACTTGTTCCTTTTGATTGTCCTTTTCCATCTATCCTTGCATACTCTTAAGCTGTGGGGTGATCACATCTATAAACATGCTAGCAACATAATCTCAGCCTCAAGGATGCACTGCAGTCATGCCAGTTGCTGCTCAAGTTCCGAAACCCGGATCTCAAGCTACTGCAATTGACAACACTTCCTGCACAACATGCAGGACATGGGAAGTGCCCTGGAGCTCCCACATCGCAAAGGATGTGCACTTTCGTGTTTGGAGCAGTCCTGCCATTTCTCCATCTATTAACTGATAACCTTGTTATTACAAATAAACTTTACTACTGGTAATATACCTTACCAATACTAAAAAAACCTTTACCAATACTAATAGAATGTACTACTATTAATAAATCTTACTAATATTGATAAACCCTACCAACACTTAGTACACCTTACCAGTGGTAATAAACCAAACTTAAGAATAAAAGGTCAAACTCACTGGCTACTCATTTGTTACTTGTTACTACTAGTTAATATATTTAACATTTTTTAAACTCTCAGTTGTTTAGACTCAGTTCCTAAGCAGCAATACTCACCAAGCAATCGCCTCATCACTGTCCTGTGATGTCAGTGTTCACTTTGTTTTAAACTCAAGATGCTCCTCTCTGCTTCTCTCTGAAGTTAAATGTTCCAGGCCTTGCTCCTCGGGCTGTATTTATCCGCTCCACAGCTATGGATCTCCCGCATGTCCGCCTCTCTTTGTCTCTCTCCCCAAAGGTATAGGGGTTGTCCTCCTTAAAGAAGAGTAGACTGATACAAAGTTTGAAAGGGGTATTTAAATTCATGAGGTCTGGACAGACTAGATAGAGAAAAATTGTTTCCATTGGTGGAAGGATCAAGAACCAGAGGACACTGACTTATGGTGATTGGCAAAAGAACCAAAGGTGATATATAGAAAAATATTTTTAGGCAGTGAGTGGTTAAGATCTTGAATACACTGCCTGAGAGGGTGGTGAAGGCAGATTCATTATGGCTTTCAAAGGGGAATTGGAGAAACATCTGAAGAGAAAATATTTCCACAATCATGGGGAAAAGATGGGGAATTCACACTAGCTAAATTGTTCCTGCTGGAACCTGGCTGCATGGTCTTGTTCAGTGATGTAGCTGTTCTGTGATTCTAAACAGCACATAGAAGATTGAAAACAGGTCATACATTGTTAAGTTCATCCTGTTATGAAAGACAACTTATCTTCTCATCAACAGCAGAAGTCAGGAACACTAAATCCTGACTGACCTCAGAGTTTCTACCTATATGAGAACTGGAGTGGGAACTGTTTCTCCCTATCAACTCTGTCCAGCCCCTTCATGATTTTGAACATCACTATCAAATCTCCTCTTAGCCTTCTTCTCTCCAAGGAGAACAGTCCCAACCTCTCCAATCTATCTTCGTAACTGAAGTTTCTCATCCCTGGAACTATTCTTGTAAACCTCTTCCGCACTCTCTCCTTTGTGTTCACATCCTTCCTTTAAGGTGGCACCCAGAACTGTCCAGTTGAGGTCTAATTAGTATCTTATATAAATTCAGCATAACCGCCGTGCTCGTAGACCATAAGACATAGGAGCAGAAATTAGGCCATTCGGCCCATCGAGTCTGCTCCACCATTCAATCATGGCTGATAAGTTTCTCAACCCCATTCTCCCACCTTCTCCCCGTAACCTTTGATCCCCTTACCAATCAAGAACCTATCTATCTCGGTCTTAAATACACTCAATGACCTGGCCTCCACAGCCTTCTGTGGCAATGAATTCCAAAGATACACCTCTCTCTTGCTAACGAAGTTTCTCCTCATCTCTGTTCTAAAATGTCTTCCCTTTACTCTGAGGCTGTGCCCTCGGGTCCTAGACTCTCTTACTAATGGAAACATCTTCCCCACATCCACTCTATCCAAGCCTTTAAGTATTCTGTAAGTTTCAATCAGATCCCCCCTTCAACCTTCTAAACTCCATCGAGTATAGACCCAGAGTCCTCAAACGTTCCTCATATGTTAAGTCTTTCATTCCTGGGATCATTCTCGTGAACCTCCTCTGGACCCTCTCCAGGGCCAGCACATCCTTCCTGAGATACGGGGCCCAAAATTGCTCACAATATTCTAAATGTGATCTGATCAGAGCCTCATAAAGCCTCAGCAGCACATCCCTGCTTTTATATTCTAGTCCTCTCAAAATAAATGCCAACATTGCATTTGCCTTCCTAGCTACCAACTCAACCTGCAAGTTAACCTTAAGAGAATCCTGGACTAGGACTCCCAAGTCCCTTTGCACTTCAGACTTCTGAATTCTCTCTCCATTTAGAAAATAGTCTATGCCTCTATTCTTCCTACCAAAGTGCATAACCTCACACTTCCCCACATTGTATTCCATCTGCCAATTCTTTGCCCAATCTCCTAATCTGTCCAAATCCTTCTGCAGCCTCCCCACCATCTCAATACTACCTGTCCCTCCACCTATCTTTGTATCATCTGCAAACTTAGCTAGGATGCCCTCAGTTCCTTCATCTAGATCATTAATGTATAAAGTGAAAAGTTGTGGTCTCAACACTGACCCCTGCGGAACTCCACTAGTCACCGGCCGTCATCCTGAGAAGGACCCCCTTATCCCCACTCTCTGCCTCCTGCCAATCTTCTATCCATGCTAGTACCTTGCCTCTAACACCATAGGCTCTTATCTTACTGAGCAGCCTCCTGTGTGGCACCTTGTCAAAGGCCTTCTGGAAGTCCAAGTAGATAACATCCATTGGCTCTCCTTTGTCTAACCTACTCGTTACCTCCTTGAAGAATTCTAACAGATTTGTCAGGCTTGTACTCTTGTACTCTATGCCCCTATTAATAAAGCCCAGGATACTATATGCTTTATTAGCTGCTCTCTCCACTTGTCCTACCGCCTTCAATGATCTATGCACATATACACCCAGGTCTTTCTGCTCCTGCACCCCCTTCAAAATTTCACTCCTTACTTTTGTCTGTTCATGTTCTTCCTACCAAAATGCATTACCTCACACTTCTCTGCGTTGAACTTCATCTGCCACCTATTTGCCCACTCCACCAACTTGACTATGTCCTTTTGAAGTTCTAAACAGTCCTCCTCACAGTTTACAACACTCCCAAACTTTGTAACATACGTAAACTTTGAAATTGTCCCCTGCACATCAAGATCTAGATCATTAATATATATCAGGAAAAGCAAGGGTCCCAATACCAATCCCTGGGGAACTCCACTACAAACCTTCTTCCAGCCCAAAAACATCCATTGACCATTACCCTCTGATTGCTATTTTTCAGCCAATTTTGTATCCACATTGCTACTGTTCCTTTTATTCCATGAGCAACAATTTTTCTCACAAGTCTGTTGTGTGACACTTTATCAAATGCCTTTTGAAAGTCCATGTACATCACTTTAACAGCATTATCCTCATCAACCTTTTCTGTTACCTCCTCAAAAATCTCCAGCAAATTAGTTAAACACGATTTCCCCTTTAGAAATCCGTGTTGGCTCTTCCTTATCACCCCAAATTTTTCCATGTGACTACTAAATCTATCTCAAATAATTGTTTCTAGAATCTTGCCCACCACTGAAGTTAAACTCTAAGATAAAGGCAAAATACTGCGGATGCTGGAAATCTGAAACAAAAACAAAAAATGCTGGAAAAGCTCAGCAGGTCTGACAGCATCAATGGAGAGAAAGACAGAGTTAACGTTTCAAATCCGTATGTCTCTTCTTCAAAGCCCAAGTTGAGGTGAAATTAAACTGACTGGTCTGTAATCGCTGGGTTTATTCTTACAACCTTTTTTGATCAAGGGCGTAATGGTTGCAATTCCCCAGTCCTCTGGCACCTCTCCTGAGTCTAGGGAAGACTGAAACATGATGGCCAGTGCCCCTGCAATTTCTACTCACTTCCTTCAATATCCTTGAATGCATCTCGTCCGGTCCCAGTGCCTTGTCAACTTAAAGTACTGACAGTCTATTCAACACTTCCTCCTTATCAATGTTGAACCCTTCCAGTGACAGAGTTTCCTCATCTGTCACTGTGGCCTGGGTAGCATCTACCTCCTTGTTAAAGACAGATGCAAAGTATTCATTTCATACCTCAGTCATGGTCCCTTCGTCCATGTGTAATTTAGGTCCTTAATTAGCCCTACTCCTCCTTTTACCACCCATTTACTACTTACAAAAAGAAAGATCTATGATTAACAGACTTTAAGTGAAGAGGGCTCAGGAGAAGCCCAGGCAATCGATGAGGGTTCAGGAGAAGGTCTGAAGATCCAAGCAGGTAGCAGAAGGTTAATGACTCTGTGCTATGGGCTCTTGGGGAGATGATAACCCTTTGAGGCTGTTAATATTCTTGGCATGGCCTAAAAGCTGAAATTGTGCTTGTGCATTGGTGCTTGAATGTGGGACTTGGGAATCCAGTGGAACGGAATCTCGGGAGACAAGACTGAAACTCTGCAAGATGGGCTATCATTGAATCCGATCAAGTTGAAGTGGCTTTTAGAGAGAATTCCAAGGCTTCAAAGATGAAGACTGGAATCCCTCATGAGAGAGACAGAATTTCAGTGAGATTGGTTGACTCACAGTGTTTACTAACATCTGGGTGGGTTGTTGAGAAATCCGTGGACTCTGTCTTGGTTACATCTGCCATTTATTGTGCAGTGTGGTGTGTTCAACCGCAGTTTGCCTGTTAGTTTACATGTACCTCATTGTAACCCTGAATGTTAAGAGTATAAGATAGATATTGTAAATTATTTTATCTTTCTGACCTGGTATAGTAAAGTTTATTTTTGTTTGTTCAAAACCCATGGAATCTTATGGCTTTATTCTCTGAGTAAGTGTCTTAAATCTCAAGTTTTGTCTACTTTAAACAAAAGGTTATTGCTCCCTAGCTAGGTCTTGCCAAAACCTTCCGGTTCTGGTCTAGGATCATAACAAGCCATTGCTTGCTTTTCTCTGCAAAATGTTGGCAATTTACACTTCAGTTTGGCATGCTATTAGGCCACTTCAAATGTGATGGCACCTTGAGCTTCTCGGAGTTGGAGGGGTTTCATTCCCTGCACCAGAATGGTGAGGGCTTCCTAGAGAGGGACCTGATTTAGCAACAAAGTTTGCCGTGAAATGTTACACAATATTGGTCCACTGTCACAACATGCCTCAGGTAAGTGGAATTGGGACCATGAGAGAGGAGTTTGGGAAGGCTGATCAGAGGTCAGAAGAGGCTGGGACCAGGGTCAGGGGTAGGAGCTTGGTTCGGCGAAATTGAAGGTTTGAAGAGGCTGGGATTGGGATAGGAAACTGGCAGAGCTGCTCAAAGATCTGAAAGAAGCTGGGGTGTGCACTGATTGGGGGCCAGTGGGTGGGACAGTGATTGGAATGGGAGTTAAATGCAGTTCGGGAGCAGAAACAGAAACAGGTAAGTTACTTAACCTCTTTGTTACAGGTAATCCTTCAGGATGGTTTTCCATGGTCATCTACCTGGTTTATTTACATAAGCGCAAATTGGCTATCAGGAGGGGACAGCCCTTCCCACCCGCTATAAGATGAACAGATGAAGAGCCAGAGCTTGAGGAAGAGGAAGGGAGGAGGCAACCTAGACAATTGTTTTTGTTTGAGCTTTCTCTGAAGAATTCACCCAAATGTGGTCTGCTCTGTGTGCATTTGAGTGTTGCTCTTGGTGCATTTGAGTGCTTAAATTGGAGTTTGGTGAGTGAGGGAGTTTGGTGAAGAGGAGAAGGAGGTGCTCCTTTCTTTTTCTATCTTTGCCCAGCTTCCAGTAACTGGCTTTTACTTTGCTACGGGAGAAGAAGTGATTGAATGCCATAGCAGCCCATAAAACAGCAGAGAGAGAGAGCTGGGAGTTTACAGATAAAACCTAAAAGTAATGTCACAGGAATCAGGTAAGTTGACTGGTTGGAAAGTATAGTTGGCTCTTGCTACAGTCTCGGCACAGAGGAGACGATTGGTGAGTAACAGCTGAGTTACTATATTATACCATGCTGTAGCAAATGCCTTATATACAATTTAAGGTATGTCAGTGCAGCGTGGCCATGTGGAATGTGCATCCTGCAGGATGTGGGGAATCGTGCAGGCACAAAGTGCCCTTGATG
Organism: Carcharodon carcharias; assembly: GCF_017639515.1. NCBI lineage: Eukaryota > Metazoa > Chordata > Chondrichthyes > Lamniformes > Lamnidae > Carcharodon > Carcharodon carcharias. The sequence continues at coordinate 167,906,470 of NC_054470.1, forward strand.
ACTATATCTACAGGAAGTGTCACCAGCTGCAAGCTCCGGATTGCGGAGCTCAAGCAGCGACTGAAGTCACTGTGGTGCACTGTGGCTGAGGATTATATGGATGGCATGTTTAGAGAGGCGGTCACTCCGCAGCTAAGAAGTGCATAGGCGCAGAGGGTTTGGGTGACTGCCACAGTATCTAAGAGAAACAGGCAAGCAGTGCAGGAATCCCCTGAGGCCTTCTCACTCTCTAACCTTTTTTCCATTTTGGATGCTGGTGAGCAAGATCATTCCTCAGAAGACTGTAGCAAGAGCCAACTTCATGGCACCACAGGTGGCTCAGCTTCACAGGAGGAGAGAGGAAGAGTGCAAGTGTTATAGTGGTCGGGAATTCCATTGTAAAGGGAGCAACAGGCATTACTGCAGTCTTAGACATGACTCCAGGATGGCATGTTGCCTCCTTGGTGCCAGGATCAAAGATGTCACAAAGCGGCTGCAGGACATACTTTTGTGGGAGGGTGAACAGCCAGAGGTCGTGGTCCACATTGGGACCAATGACATAGGCAGGAAAGAAAGATGAGGCTTTGAAAGCAGATTTTAGGGAATTAGGAAGGGAATTAAAAAGCAGGACCTCAAGAGCAGTAATCTCAGGATTATTCCCAGTGCCACATGCTAGTGAGCACAAAAATAGGGAGATTTGAGCAGTTCACAACTTGGCTTGAGAAATGGGGAGGTGGGGCGGGGGGCCTTCAGATCTCTGAGGCAGTGGAACTAGTTCTGGGGCAGGCGGAACTTGTGTAAGAAGGATGGTTTACACTTTAACAGGGCTGGGACTAATGTCCTCGCCAGGAGGTTTGCTCGTGCGATTGGGGAGGGTTTGAATTAGATTGACAGGGGGATGAGAACCTGAGGCGGATTTCAGAGTGGAAAGGAGAAAAACTGACAGTGGGAAGTAGAGAAGTATTTACTGATAATAGGGATATATCAGAGAGTAGTATCAGGGTAAATAGAATACTTGGAGAGTTTGATAGAATTAGAGTAGGCAATAGTAAATCATTAGATGAGGTCAGAATAAGGGTGAAAGTGAAAAAGCCTAAACCAGGGTTAATGTGCATGTATGTGAATGCACAGAGAGTGTTAATGAGATTAGTGAACTACAGGCACAGGTTGACACCTGGCTCAAGGAGGGGCAGGACTGGGAGTTAAATATTCTTGGGTGCAAGGTATTTAGGAGAGACAGGAAAGGAAGAAAGAGTGGGGGGAGTGGCAATATTGATTAAAGATTGCATTACAGAACTGGAGGGAGAGGATGTTCCAGAGGGGTCAAGGACGGAATCTCTCTGGCTAGAGGTAAGGAATGAAAAAGATGCAATAATATTGATCGGTGTCATATATAGACCACCAACTAGTGCAAGGGATGTAGAAAAACAAATTTGCAAAGAAATTACAGGGAGTTGCAAGAATTATGGAGTAATTATTGGAGTAAGTAGATTACAAATGTAGGGAGGTCATGTTGGAGTTGTATAGAAACTTGGTGAGGCCACAGCTGGAGTACTGTGTGCAGTTCTGGTCACCACATTATAGGGAGGATGTGATTGCACTGGAGGGGGTGCAGAGGAGATTCACCAGGATGTTGCCTGGGATGAAACATTTAAGTTATGAAGAGAGGTTGGATAGACTTGGGTTGTTTTCGTTGGAGCAGAGAAGACTGAGGATCGACCTGATCGAGGTGTACAAGATTATGAGGGGCATGGACAGGGTGGATAGGGAGCAGCTGTTCCCCTTAGTTGAAGGGTCAGTCACAAGGGGGCATAAGTTTAAGGTGAGGGGCAGGAGGTTTAGGGGGGATGTGAGGAAAAACGTTTTTACCCAGAGGGTGGTGACGGTCTGGAATGCACTGCCTGGGGGGGTAGTGGAGGCGGGTTGCTTCACATCCTTTAAAAAGTACCTGGATAGCACTTGGCACGTCACAACATTCAAGGCTATGGGCCAAGTGCTGGTAAATGGGATTAGGTAGGTAGGTCAGGTGTTTTTCACATGTTGGATAAGAAACTGGCTGAGTGGGAAGAAACAGAGAGAAGTGATAAATGGTTGTTTTTCAGATTTTTTTTTGAATTTGTTCCTGGGATGTGGGCATCAATGGCTAGACCAGCATTTATTGCCCATCCCTAATTTCCCTCCTTCAGAGGATACTTTTAAGAGTTAACTATATTGCTGTGGGTCTGGAATCACATGTACACCAGACATGGAGGAAGGTTTGTAGTGGAGTTCCCCAAGAGACAACTTTGCAGACCCTTGCTCTTCCTGATATATATTCATGACCTAGAATATGGTGTGCAGGGCATGATTTCAAAACTTGCAGATGATACGAGATTGGAAACATTGGCAACTGTGATGAAGATAGTCTTGATTTTCAAAAGGACATAAACATGTCGGTGGATTGGGCAGACAAGGGACAGATGAAGTTCAATGCAGAGAAGTGTGAGGTTTTTGACAGGAAAAATATGGTGAGACAGTAGAAAATAAAGGGAGAGCCTCTAAAGGAGGTGCAGGAACAGAGTGACCTCAGTGTGTGCGGACATAGGTCATTGGAGATGGCAGGGCATGTTGAAAGAGCAGTTAATAAAGCTTATGGTATCTTAGGCTTCGTTAATAGGGGCATTGTGTAAGAGAGTAAGGAGGTCATGTTGAACTTGTATAAGACACTTAGGCCTCATCTGGAGTACTGCGTCCACTTCTGGGTGCCATACTTGAGGAAGGTGAAAAGGCTTTGGAGAGAGTGCAGAGGAGATTCACAAGAATGATTCCAGGGATAAAGAAATGTAGCTATGAGGATAGATTGGAGAGGTTGGGACTCTTTACCTTGGAGAAAAGAAGGCTGAAAGGAGACTTGACAGAGATATTCAAGATCTTGAGGAGTAAAGACAGGGTAAATAGTGAGAAACCGTTCCCACTCAAGAGAACATCAAGACCTATAGAGCACAAATCAAAATAATTGGCAAAAGGATTTTTGTGATGTGAGGATTTTTTTTTCACCTAGAGGGTGGTTGGAATCTGGGACAAACTTCCTGAAAGGATGGTGGAGGCAGGTTCAATAGAGGTATTCCAGAGGAAATTGGATTGCTACCTGAAAAGAAAGAATGGCCTCTTTCTGCACTGAAAAGATAATGTGAAACTGTGAATTTAGCTGTTCTCTGTGACTTTCGAATTGATACGTGCCTCACACAATCCTGGCCTCCATGCGTCCCACGTGCTTCGATTTGCGCCAGGCTTTAACTACCAAATTAACACACTGACCAACAGAAAAGTGTGAACAGACAAAAACTATTATTATTATTGTTATGGATGCTGCTATGATTAGATGTAGAGGGGTGGGAGAAGGTTCGGGTGGCACATAAAAGCCAGCGTAGACTACTTAGGCTGAATGTCCTGATTCTAAGCTGCGGACTCTGTGCAATTTTACGAAAAAATCCGAGTTGTTGTTACAATAATAGTAAATCTAAGGTTTCCAGCTCTAGTTTATCTGACAATTCGGCCCGAATTTTCACTCCCGAGTTGGGTAGCCGAGATATCTCACCTCCAGGAGGGCATAATGGCAGGACCTTTGCTTTGGTCGGTGGGGGAGGAAGACAGATGCGGGATTGAGTCAACCACATTGTTGTGGGCCTGGTAAGGACAGTAGATTTCCTTCCCTAAAAGGACATGTGAACCAGGTAGGGCTTTATGACAATCCAGTAGTTTTTCATGATCATCATTAATGAACCTAGGATTTTGTTCCAGATTAATTAAATTCAAATTCTACCAGCTACTAAGGTAGAATTTGAACTCACATCTTTAGAGCATTAGTCCATGCCTTTAGATTGCTAGTCCGGTAACATTACCACTAGATACCATACTCTAATCCTACTGTGCCATTATGATTTATTACAAAACTGCAGCAGTATTAATTGCTTGTTACCTAAACTACAATTAGAATCATTGAATGGTAATAGCACAGGAGGCCATTAAGCCCATTGTTTCTTTACCAGCTCTCTGCAAGAGCAACACACCTAGTCCCACTCCCCAGTCTTTTCCCTGTAGCCCTGCATATTTTTTCTTTTCAGATAATTATTCAATTCTCTGTTGAAGGCCTTGGTTGAATCTGCCTCTACCTTCCAGGCAGTACATTCCAGATCCTAACCACTCACAGTGTAAAAAAGCTTTTCCTTGTGTCACTTCTGGTTCTTTTGAGAATCACTGTCAATTAGTGTCCTCCGGTTCTAGATCTTTCCACCGATGGGAATGGTTTCCTCCTGGCTCACAATTTTGAGCATTTCTATCAAATCTTGTCATAACCTTCTCTTCTCCAAGGAGATGGATAGGTTCTTGATTGGTAAGGGGATCAAAGGTTACGGGGAGGAGGCGGGAGAATGGGGTTGAGAAACTTATCAGCCATGATTGAATGGCGGGGCAGACTCGACAGGCCAAATGGCCTAATTTCTGCTCCTATGTCTTATGGTCTTATGGAGAACAGCCCTAGCTTTTCCAGTTTAACCTTGGCTTGCACTGAAGTTCCTCATCATTCTGGAACCAGTCTCGTGAAACTTTCCTGCACCCTCTCAGCAGGGTGATCAACTGTCCCGGAATTTATGGGATCATCCCACAATTGGCAGGCTGTCCCATGTCCTGGGTTGTTTGAGGCCCGGGGCAGCGTTTTTCCCGTATTTGCAATGTTCGGGCTTCGCCGCGTTCGTCTCTTGGAACTTCTGCTCCGGTGGCCTGAAAATCTCCACAACCCCTGCTCTCACAGCTCTGGCAAAGCACTCCCCACAGCTCCTGTAGGGTTGCATCATCCCTTTAATTTTTCGTGGAAATCAGTCTGTCCCTCAATCTCACATCTTTTCTAAAGTGTGGTGCCCAGAACCAGATACAATAATCTAGTTGAGGCCGAACCAGTGTTTGAGACAAAGTTGATCATAGTTTCCTTGTTCTTGGACTTATTGCCCCTATATATAAGCCTAGGATCCCAATGCCTTAATGATGAACCCAAATCCTGTACCATCAACGATTTGTGCACATATATACTCTCGATCCCTCTGTTGTTGCACCCGCTTTAGAACTGTACCCCTTTACTTAATAATACCTCTCCTTACACAATGTAAAACAAAAAGTAATCTCTCTCTCAGGACAAGATCTGAGTTACAGCCGGGGTTTGTCTCCATGTCGCCCCGCACAAAGATGGCCGGCCTGGTGATCGGTTTCCTTAGTGACGGTGCGGGGTGTTCTGTGACGTGTCAGCTCGGGGTGGGGGAGGGGATTCAGAGGGCAGTTGGAGCCTGATCTTCAACGGTGGAAATGGTGAGTCTGAGTCTGGCAGCACTTCTCTCTTCGTTTCTCCTCCTTCATTTTGGGCTCCGAACCTCTTACCCAGCTCGAGTTTTATCACTGTCCTGGACTGACTGAAGCTCGCCGACAGTTGCCACAGGCCGCTGATAACTTACTTCATCTGAGAGCCTAATCCAGGGCACTGACCTCTTCTGAAACGGAGATTCTAATGTCCAGGGCACTGACCGCTTCTTAAGAAACGATCCTACTGTCCAAGGCATTGACCACGTCTTAAATGGAGAACCTAATGTAGTATGTGGGAAGTCCTGGACGCTACTGGTGATCTAGATGACCACATGCAGGAAGTGTCACCGACTGCAGAAACTTGTTCGGCAGCTAGAGTCACTGTGGAGTGTGTTTGTGCCAATGTTCATATGTATTCACTGTGCTGACAGCAGCATTATATTAGTATCATAGACATTCAGAGAGGTGTTCACACCACAGCTGAGGTGCCTGGAGGCAGGAAGGGAATGGGTGACCACCAGGCAGTCCTTGAGAACTATGCAGGTAATGCAGGAGTCCCCTGGGGTCCCGCTAGCCAATCGGTTTTTGATACTGGTGAGGACCTTGGTTCCTCAGAGGAGTGCAGTCAGAGCCTAGTTTATGGTGCCACAGGCAACTCTGCTGTACAGAAGGGGAAGTAGAAAGGAAGAGCAATTGTTTTAGGGAATTTGTTACTTAGAGGAACAGAAGCCATTTCTGTGGCCTAAGCATTCAAGAGAACTTTTTTAGCCAGCATGTAACAAGCCCAACGAAATGGGGTGCAATTCTAGATTTAGAATTAAGAAATGAAGCTAGGCATGTGGATGAAGTAGCAGTGGGGGACGATTTTGGAGATAGCAACCATACTACAGTTAGATTTAGCATTCTTAAGGAAAGGGACAAAAATGGAACAGGATTAAACGCTCTAAATTGGGGAAGATACATTTTTCAAAGCTCAGAGGTGAACTGTTGAAGGTGGACTGCATTCAGCTACTAGAAGGGAAAACAGTGTTTAATCAGTGGGAGGCATTGAAAATGAGATTCTGTAAGTACAGTGTAGACATGGACCACAAAGAAAAAAGGTGGTACTGCCAAATCCAGAGCCCGCTGGTTATCCAGAAGCATACAGGGTAAGATAAAGCAGAAAACAAAATCTTATGACTGTCACAAAAAAATTAAAACTATGGAAAGCCTAGAGGAATATGAGAAGTAAAAAAAGAAATTAGGAAAGCAAAGAGAGGATATGCAAAAATATTGGCTGGTAAAATCAAAGAAAACCCAAAGTGTTTTACCAGTATATTAAGAGCAAGAGAATAATTAAGGAAAGAGTAGAGCCTATGAGAGATGTAGATGGTAACTTATGCATTGATGCAGAAGATATGGGCAGGGTTTTCAATGAGTACTTTAAATCACTAAGGAGAGAGATGATGCAGGCAGTCTAATTAAAGAGGAGGAATGTTAAATTTTAGATATATAAGCATAATGAGAGAAGAAGTCCTGGAGGGCCTGACATCCTTGAAGATGGATAAATCACCAGAGCCAGATGGATTGTATTCCAGGCTATTGAAGGAAGCCAGGGAGGAAATAGCAGATGCTCTGAGGATCATTATCCAATCTTTACTAGATACAGCCAAGGTACCAGAATATTAGAGGCCAGCGAACATTGTATCATTATTTAAAAATAGTGTGAGGGATTGACCAAATAATCATTGACTGGTCAGTCTGACCGGTGGTGGGCAAATTATTGGAATCAATTCTGAGAGACAGGATAAACTGTTACTTAGGCATGGATTGATCAAGGATAGTCAGCATGGTTTTGTTGGGGAGACCGTGTCTTAGTAATTGAATTTTTTGAGGAAGTAACAGGGAGGATTGATGAGGGTAGTGCAGTGGATGTTGTCTACTTGGATTTTATTAAGGCATTTGACAAGGAGCCACATGTCAGACTGGTCAAAAAAATGAAATCCCATGGGATACAGGGAAATGTAGTGAGTTGGATCCAAAATTGGCTCAGCAACAGGAAGCAAAGAGTAATGGTCAATGGATGTTTTTGAGAATAGAAAGCGGTTTCCAGTGGCATTCCACAGGGCTCAGTGTTGGGTCCCTTGCTGTTTGTTGTAAATATTAATGATTTGGACTAAATGTGGGAGGTATGATTGGGAAATTTGTAGATGACACAAAAATTGGCCGTGTAGTTGATAGTGAAGGGAATAGCTGTCGACTCCAGAATGATATCAATGGTTTGGTTGAGTGGATGGAAAAGTGGCAAATGGAATTCAATTTGGAGAAGTGTGAGGTAATGCATTTGGAAAGAGCAAACAAAGCAAGGGAGTACACAATAATCGGGATGATATTGAGAGCGGTAGAGGAAGTGAGAGACCTTGGAGTGCATGTCCACAGGTCCCTGAAGGTGGCAGGATGGTGGATAAGGTGGTAAAGAAAGCATATGGAATGCTTTCCCTCATTGGACGAGGCATTGCATACAAAAGCAGGGATGTAATGATGGAGCTGTATAAAATGCTGGTTAGGCCACAGCTGGAATTTTGTGTACAGTTCTGGTCACCACATTACAAGAAGGACATAACAGTGAGAGAGTATTGGTAGGTTGAAGGAATCTTAAATTTCCATCTGAAAATTTAATATTGTATATATTTAACATTTAACTGCAAGTGCCATTTAAATTTTAAGTCTCATCCAAGGGCCTAAACATAGAGATAGAAGCTGTCTATTGGCAGCAGCTGAAATAGTTAATTAAGGAAACTAGCTCAAATTGGTGTGTTTTGTACCAGGGCTCAATCCTTTTGTTTCAGAACACATAAATTCAAACATTCTCAGTGTGACCAGCATGGAGTGCGAGTTTAACGGAGTGTGAGAGTTTGGTTAGCCGAGGGATTGTTTTTATCTATTTTCTTTTACCCTGGTTCTTGCTGTACAACAGGGAAAGAAGCTAGCTATTTGGTAAGTATCTGGTAAGTGGATAAGTCTATTCTATTCCTAAGGCTCAAAAGGAATTTGTGGTAAGATTTATAAAATACATAAAAGAAAATAAATAATTGAATAAAATAATTAAGTGATTAATTAAAGCACATAAAGATGGCAGGACAGGTGAGGTTTCATGGCTGCAGCATATGGGAGCTCTTGGATGCCAGTGTGATCCAGAGCAAACACGTCTGCAGTAAGTGTATGTGTCTTAAGCTTCGGCTCAGAGTCATTGAGCTGGAGGCTGAGCTGTGGACGCTGTGTCATATCAGGGAGGGGGAGAGTTACCTGGACACTTTGTACCAGGAGGCAGTCACATCCTTTAGGATAGGATCTTCTGATTTGGAAGGGAAAGGAAGCTGTGACTGTGAGTGAGGCAGGTAAGGGGACCCAGAGGCCAGAAGTGTCAGTCTTTGCAATTGTCCAACAGGTTTGAGGTCCTCTCAGCTTGTTTGGACAAGACTGGGGGCTGCAGGGTGGATGAGCTGACTGACCATAGCACTGTGGTACCGGAAGCCGTTCAAGTGGGGGGAGCAAAAAGTAATGTCATGGTAGTAGGGGACTGAATAATGAGGGGGATTGATACTGCTCTCTGTTGCAAAGAGCCAGATTCCACATGGCTGTGTTACCTGCCGGGGTTTGGGACATTTTCTCAGGGCTGCAGAGGAACTTGCAGCAGAAGGGGGAGGACAACAACATGGTAGGACAACGAAAGGGGTTCTGTATAGGCTGTACGAGGAACTAGACACCAAATTAAGAAGCAAAACCTCAAATGTAATAATCTCTGATTATTACCTGAACCATGTGCAAATTGGCATAGGGCAAATAAAGTTAGATGTATGCACAGCTCAAAGACTGGTGTGGGAGAAATGGGTTCCAATTTGTGGGGCGCTGGCACTAGTGCTGGAGAAAGTGGGGGCTGTACCGTTGGGACGGCTACACCTGAACTGTGCTGGGCTGGTGTTCTAGCAAGCCGCACAACTAGGGAAGTAGAGAGGGCTTTAAACTAAATAGTGGGGCCAAGAGATCAAATTTGGGAAGATGTGGTAAACCAAAGAGTAGAGACAAGGCAAGAGAAAAAGGTACTAAAATGGAAAATGATAAACAGAACTTGACAGGAAGGGACAGAGAGTACAAATGTAGGAGGAAATCAGAAGATAAAGCCAGACTTTATAATAATAAAAGGACAAAATTAAAGGCTCTGTATCTAAATGCATGTAGCAATCGAAACAAAACAAATGAACTGATAGCGCTAATTGAAATAAATAAATGCGATCTGATGGCCATTACAGAGACATGGCTGCAGCATGACATAGATTGGGACCTGAATGTCAAAGGAAATGTGACATTTAGGAAGGACAGGAAGCTAGGAAAAGGTGGAGGGGTGACTCTATTAATAAATAATGGTATTAGCACATTAGACAGGGATGACAACTTCAGGAAACCAGAATGTACAAGTTGTTTGGGTTGAGATGAGAAACAATTAAAGCAAAAAGTCATTTGTGGGAATGGTGCACCTGCTGGTGGAGTGGCCTGGTAATTGTAACTACATGGTCATACATTCGTACAATTGCCCTGCAGTCTGTACAGAGGAAACTTACAAGAATGTCGGGGCTTGAAAATTGCAACTATGGGTAAAAGATTACATACACTAGGGTTGTTTCCCTTAGAACAGAGGCGGCTGAGGGGTGACGTAATTGAGTGAATACAATTATTTGGGGCCTAGATGGGAAAGACCTGTTTCCCCTAGCTGATGGGTCAGTTACCATGGGGCATAGATTTAAGGTGATTTTTAGAAGGCTCAGAAGGGACATGAGGAAAAACATTTTCACCCAGAGGGTGATGGGTGTCTGGATTCACTGCCTGAAGTGGTGGCTGAGGCTGAAATGCCCAACTCTTTTAAAAAGGTACCTGGATCTGCACTTGATGTGCTGTAACCTGTAAGGCTATGGACTGGCTGCTGGAAAGTGGGATTAAAATGAGTGGCAAGAAACATAAAAGAGGACTGTAAAAGCTTCTGTAAGTATGTAAGAAGAAAAAGATTTGTGAACACAAATGTAGGTCCCCGACAGTCCAGAACGGGAGAATTTATAATAGAGAAGAAAGGAGATGGCAGAGCAATTAAACAACTCCTTTAGTTGTGTCTTCACGGAGGAAGACACAAATAACTCCCCAGAACTGCTAGGGAATCAAGGGTCTATTGAGAAGGAGGAATGGAAGGAAATTAGTAATACTAAAAAAACAGTGCTGGAGAAATTAATGGGACTGAGAGCCGATAAATCCCCAAGGCCTGATAATCTGCATTACAGGGTACTAAAGGAGATGATCATGGAAATAGTGGATGCGTTGGCTGTCATCTTCCAAAATTCTATAGATTCTGGGACTGTCCCGGCAGATAGGAGGGTGGCAAATGTGACCCCACTATTTTAAAAAGGGAGGGAGGGAAAAAACAGGGAATTACAGACCAGTTAGCCTAACGTCAGTCGTGGGGAATGCTATGTCTATGTCTATGGAAAATGTCTATGATAAAGGGTGCACTAACAGGGCACACTTAGAAAATATCAACGGGATTAGACAAAGTCAACATGGATTCATGAAAGGAATATATTTGACAAACCTATTGGAGTTTTTTGAGGATGTAACTAGCAGAATAGTTAAGAGAAAACCAGTGGATGTGGTGTATTTAGATTTTCAGAAAGCTTTTGATAAAGTCCCACATAAGTTATTGTGCAAAATTAAAGCACAGGGGACTGGGGGTAATTTATTGGCATGGATTGAGAGTTGGTTAGCAGACAGGAAATAAAGAGCAGGAATAAATGGGTCTTTTTCAGAATGGCAGGCAGTGACTAATAGGGTACCACAGCGATATGTGCTTGGGCCCCAGCTATTCACATTATATACCAATGATTTGGATGAGGGAACCAAATGTAATATTTCTAAGTTTGCTGACAACACAAAACTAGGTGGGAATGTGAGTGTGATGAGGATGTTAAGAGGCTCAAGGTGATTTATACAAGTTGAGTGAGTGGACAAATACATGGCAGATGCTGTATAATGTGGATAATTGTGAAGTTATCCACTTTGGTAGGGAAAACAGAACGGCAGAGTATTATTTAAATGGTGGTAGATTGGGAAATGTTATTGTACAAAGGGATCTGGGTGACCTTGTACATCAGTCACTGAAAGCAAGCTTGCAGGTGCAGCAGGCAGTTAAGAAGGCAAATAGTATGTTGTCCTTCATTGCAAGAGGACTTGAGTGCAAGGGCAAGGATGTCTTTCTGCAGTTGTGCAGGGTCTTGGTGAGACCACACCTGGAGTATTCTGTGCAGTTTTGGTCTCCTTACCTAAACAAGGATATACTTGCCATAAAGGGAGTGCAGCGAAAGGTTCACCAGACTGATTCCTGGGATGGCAGGATTGTAGTATGAGGAGAGGTTGGACCAATTAGGCCTGTACTCACTGGAGTTTTGAAGAATGAGAGGAAACCTTTTGAAACATTTAAAATTCTGTAGGGATGGACAGACTGGATGCAGGTATGGTATTTTCTCTGGCTGGGCGGTCTAGAACCAGGGGTCACAGTCTCAGGATACGGGGTAGACCATTTAGGATTGAGATGCGGAGAAACTTCTTCAATCAGATGGTTGATGGAATTCTCTACCACAGAAGGCTGTGGAGGCCAAGCCACTGAATATCTTTAAGAAGGAAATAGATAGATTTCTAGACTCTAAAGGCATCAAAGGGTATGGGGAGAGAGTGGCAGTATGGTGTCGAGATAGAGGATCAGCCATGAACATATTGAACAGTGGAGCAGGCTCAAAGGGCCGAATGGCTTACTCCTGTTTCTATGTTTCTAGTTTAATTTTTCTCTTTTTTTTGTCTGGGGCAGTCATGATCAGCTGAATAGCCCCTGTGCCGTAACGTTTCTATGGTTAATGCCCAGGGCACTAACCACTTAAATAGAGATTCTAACGTGCATGCCCAGGGCACTGACTACTTCTTAAACAGCCTAATGCCCAGGGCACTGACCTCTTCTGGAATGGAGAGCCTTAATGCCCATTCTTAAATGGAGAGCCTTGGTGGCCAGGACACTGACCTCTTTAATTGACACTGCTGGCCAAACGACCAATCGCTTTAAACTAAGAATTCGCCCAAGACCATAAGACATGGGAGCAGAAGTAGGCCATTCGGTCCATTAAATCTGCTCCGCCATTCAATGAGATCATGGCTGATCTGCTAATCCTCAACTCCACTTTCCTACCTTTTCCCCATAATCCTTGATTCCATTACTGATTAAAAATCTGTCTGTCTCAGCCTTGAGTATACTTAACGACCCAGCCTCTACAGCCCTCTGCGGTAAAGAATTCACAGATTGATTACCCTCTGAGAGAAGAAATTCCTCCTCATCCCTGTTTTAAATGGGCGCCCCCTACTGTGAGATTATGCCCTCTGGTCCTAGACTCTCCCACAAGGGGAAACAGCATCTACCCTGCCAAGCCCCCTAAGAATCTTATATGTTTCAATAAGATCGCCTCTCATTCTTCTAAATTCCAATAAGTACAAGCCCAACCTACTCAACCCCTCCTGATAAGAAAATCCCTCCATACTCGGGATCAACCTAGTGAACGTTCTCTGGATTGCCTCCAATGCCAACATAACTTTCCTTAGATAAGGGGACCAAAATTGTTCACAGTATTCTAGGTGTGGTCTAACTAGTGCCTTGTATAGTTTTAGCAAGGCTTCCCTATTTTTATTCCATTCCCTTTGAAATAAAGGCCAACATTCAATTTGCCTTCCCTATTACCTGTTTAACTTGTATGTTAGCTTTTTGGGATTCATGCATGAGGTCCCCCAAATCCCCCTGTGCTGCAGCCTTCTGCAGCCTTTCACTATTTTAAATAATATTCAGCTCCTCTATTCTTCCTGCCAAAATGCATAACCTCACATTTTCCCACATTATATTCCATCTGCTAAGTTTTTGCCCACTCACTTAACCTGTCTATATCCCTCTGTAGACTCTTTATATCATCCTCACCACTTGCCTTCCCACCTATTTTTGTGTCATCTGCAAACTTGGTGATAGTACATTCACTTCCCTCATCCAGGTCATTAATATATATTGTAAATAATTGAGGCCCCAGCACTGACCCATGTGGCATTCCACTAGTTACAGGTTGCCATCCTGAAAATGCCCACTTAGCTAACTCTCCGTCTTCTATTAATTAGCCAATCCTCCATCCATGCTAATATATGACCCCCAGCTAATGGGCTCTTATATTATGTGCGGTAACTTATCAAACGCCTTTTGGAAATCCAAATTTATTACATCTTCTGCTTGTTACCTCCTCAAAGAATTCTAATAAAGTTGTCAGGCATGATTTCCTCTTCATGAAGCAATGCTGACACTGCTTGATTAGATTATGTATTTCTAAATGCTCTGCATCCTTTATAATAGACTCCAACATTTCCCCAAAGACAGATATTAAACTCACTGGCCTATTGTTACCTGTTTTTTTGTCTCCCTTCCTTTTTGAATAAGGGTGTTACATTGGCCATTCTCCAATCTTCTGGGACTTTTCCAGATCGAAGGATTCTTGATTCAGTTTGCCAAATGAATAGTTTCAGCTCTGCTTAAAATTGTCACATAGCATGAATGATTGCAAACCGTATTTCCTTTTCCCTGTAGTTTCACGCTCAGTTCGTTCAGGTGACTATTGATTATTGGTGAGAAAGAGCAAAGCACATTTCAAACTTCATTTTAATTCTGTTAGAAATGGTCCATTTTTCCTGTTTCCTCAAGAAAGCCCCCGATTGACTGCAGTAGTTTGGCAAACTTTCCAACACTTTACCTTGACTCTGCTGACGTACATTAGCTAAATGAGCAATTCCAAGCAATGGGTATCAGTTCTTAGAAGTTCAAGAAACTGCTGATAATTTTGCACATTGGATATGGAAATTGTTTAAACATCACCAATTCATATTACATTTTTAAATAAATCATCAGCTGCAGTTTGAACTCAAAGGCTGTCCTGGTGGGTTATAAATTGGGAACTAGCGATTGTTGTGCGCTTCTGATTTGTCAGTTTTTTTTCAGCAGTGTTTCAAAGCCAGGGTTATAACCAGTCCTGATCGATGTAACAACAACATGCATTTAGAGCACCTATAAAATGTCCCACGGCGCTTCACAGGAGTATGGTTGAAGAAAATTTGACATTGACATTTGCCATAATAACCCCCCCATATGGGTAGGTATCCAATTTATTTTTGTAACCTTCCTGTGAAGTGCCTTGGGGTGTTTTACAAAATTAAAGATGCTCTATAAATGCAAGCTAATTATAAAATGCTAGAAAAACTGAGCAGGTCTGGTAGCATCTGTGGAGAGAGAAACAAGTTAACATTTCAAGTCTATGACTCTTCAGTGCTAAAGAAAAGTAGAAATGTGATAAATGATGTGAAGAGGGAGTGGAGCAGGTGAAGCAAGATAGAAGGTCAGGGATAAGTGGGAGCTAAGGAGAGATTGACAAAGATGTCATGGACTAGCTCTGAAGAAGAGTCATATGGACTTAAAACGTTAACTCTGTTTCTTTCTCCACCGATGCTGCCAGACCTGCTGAGTTTTTCCAGCATTTGGTTTTTGTTTCAGATTTCCAGCCTCCGCAGTATTTTACTTTTATATAAATGCAAGTTGTTGTTTAACCTCATTCTCATTTTTAAGTTTACATGCAGATTTTTGTCAAAAGTTTTATGACAATGTCTAAAGTTTTTTTAAGAGACAGTTTCCCTCAAAGGGTCAAGAAGTTGATTGTACAAGAACTTAAATTTCTAAGTAATTTCAAAGCTTATTTGCCAAGTGGTTGTCATACACCATGATTCTTGAAGTCACAAATCTTGGCTGTAAGAAAAACTGAAAAGAAAAGTTAAATTTTCCTCTTTGAAAAAGAGACTTCAAGATGTTATAATCTACCATGTTCTGAATGGGATTGGCATTTTAAAAAAAATGTTTACCATCGTGAATAGATCCAATACTGCAGAGCTCAAGTGCAGATTAGAAAGTTGTGAGTAAGTAGGAAGTCAGGCAGAACTGCATAACTAAGCTGTTGTAAAGTCATGAAATCAATTACCAGGGCAAGTATTTTACGTCCTGTGGGCGGGTGCCGGCCCAACTTGAACGGATACGAAATAGCACGAGATGACTCGGGCGAGCATCCCGAAGTCATCATGCACAATAAAGTGGACAGTTAAGCCCATTAATGGTGCAATTAACAGTGATTTGATGTGGCCCGTCCACATTTATGGTTGGCAGATGGATCATTCTCCCAGGCAGCATTCGCGTTTTTGTTCAAACTTCGATCCAAGGCGGGATGAAATCTCCCTGGGGCAATAACATAAAAAGAGATATTGGGGTACTATGTTTTTCTGAAGTATGCTTTCAGGTACTTGATTGTGTTGCAAGGACATATTTTGCAGCATTTTTTGTCGTGTCGTTTAGTCTGTGGAGGTCTGCAGCTCCCTGGGGCGGCTGTCTGCCTTCTGGGAGTTAACTAGAAGCACTCACCCGCACCCTCAGTTACATCGGCTCTCACCCACACCACGGCATCACTGAGCATTTCAGCGCGCATTTCACGCTGGCTGGTCATTAATTGGCCGATCATGGCCAGTGACCCATTTCCCGCCTGGTCCAAGCCCGCTGATCATGCACACCTGATGACCCAATAATTCAGGCCCAGGATCTTTAGTTGAAGCAAATAGTGAACATGGATTCAAAAGGCAGTGTTTGTGGAGAGAGAAAGGATAGAAGATTGTGGTAAGATTAGAGTGGGGTTGCAGAATAGACAAATGCTAAAATCCCACTTGCTGTGCAACTTATTGAAAAGTTTGAACATGTAGCCTGTATAAATGGAAGGTTGGGAATATTATTTTTCCCTTTCTCTTGTATTTTTCTGACTTTCATTCTTGATATGTGGGTGGTTCTGGTAAGGCAGGCATTTATTGCCCATTTCTAATTGCCTTAAGAGGGTGGTGGATCTTCAACTAAGTAGGATGCAAGGTCACTTCAGAGGGTGATTGAGTATTAACCATTTTGGTCTGGAACTGGAGTCACACGTGGGCCACGTTGGGTAAGGAAGGCATTTTTTCTTCGCCAGAGGACATTAGCGAACTGGCTTGTTCTTTGCTCATCATATATTTTTTTCCTGCATCTTCTTAAACTGCTGCTGAGATTTAAACTTATATTCATCTGAATTAACAGCCCAGATCTGTGGACTACTGGTCCAGTGATGTAAACACTATAGTATTGTACCAGAACATAAAATTAGTTCAGAATCTGCTATTTTATATTTATAGGTGATGCCTAAATTGAATTACTTTGGACCAACCTATGCAATCCACATTGAAAAGTATTGACTATTGCCTTATCTAGAGTGATCATTAGTCAGGCACTGAATTAAATATAAATTGTACTTGCTATCAATATCAGATACATTAGTAGTGCTACTTTATTTAACAGAATCTACAATAGTAATCACAAGGTTAAGTATTCTTGATGATGGTGAAGCTGTGGGGGTTCTTAATGTAACTTAACAGGGTCTAAATCATAAGCACAAGTGTAGATGAGCTGTAAGATTTAGAATATTTCACCATTATTGGGTGTTTGAATAGTAACAGTATAACAGTTATGTTTGATGCCCAAGATTATAATGCAGTCTTAATGAATTTTAGTTTACAATTTTTTAAATTCTTTCGTGGGATGTAGACATTGCTAGCTAGGCCAGCATTTATTATCCACCCCTAATTGACGTTGAGAAGCTGATGGTGAGCCGCTGCCTTGAACTGCTGCAGTCCTGGTGGTATAGGTACACCTACAGTGCTGTTAGAGGGGGAGTTCCAGAATTTTGACCCAGCAACAACAGCGATATATTCCAGGATGGTGAGTAACTTGGAGGGGAACTTCCAGGCAGTGGTATTCCCATGTGTCAGCTGCCCTTGTCCTTCTGGATGGTAGTGGCCTGAGGTTTGGAAGGTGTTGTCTGAGGAAGCTTAGTGAGGTCCTGCAGTGCATCATATAGACGGTACACACTGCTGCCATTCTGCGTTAGTGGTGGGGGGAGTGAATGTTTGTGGATGGGGTGCCAATCAAATGGACTGCTTTGACCTGGTTGGTGTCGAGTTTCTTGAGTGTTGTTGGATCTGCACTCATCCCGGCAAGTGGAGAGTATCACACTCCTGTCTTGTACCTTGTAGATGGTGGACATGCTTTGGGGAGTCAGGTGAGTTACTTGCCACAGGATTCCCAGTCTCTGGCCATGTGCTTTTCTGTATAAGGCAGAATTAATTGTGGATAGTAGGGTACAGAATTTCTATCAAGAACAGTATGCTAAAACTAAAGAAAGGCCTGATTATAGCTTGGATAATTGTTAGGAAATAGAGATAGTCTAAGTAAGTTATATGTGTATTTGAGTGGGTTGAGAATAAGATACATCTTTAAGTTTAAATTCAATTTATAATTTTGCTGTTTGTGGCTTAAAAGATGAAATCTGGAATCTAGTTTCATTTTTGAGTGGAGACAGCAGGCCTAAAGCTCTGTTTGTGTCCCTGCATTTCTAATGAGTTTAGAGGGACGCATGCACGCTCACACACACCAAAAACTAAAGAAAAAACAGTTTGAGTTCAGCTGGAAGCAGCTGCCAGAGAGATAATGGATAACTGATGGACAGATAGCAAGTCCCAAACTGAAGTTGAAGCCAGCTACCAGGAGAAGTTGGATAGGAGAAGAAACTGCAGAAGCAGGACCCAGGAACTAAAGAAGAAAGTCCTCAAATCTAGGGGAGTAGAACAGGAAAGGTATCAAGAGGACATTTAAGTCAAAGGAAAAGGACAGGAACCTGGAAAAGGTCCTGTTAAGTGAAGTTAAGAGGGGGAAGCCAGAAGGTCCAAGGGGACAGCTGAAAGTCTGCAACACTTTGCAATGGGCATGTGAAGCAGTGGTATCCTGTTGATGGCTGGATCGGTGAGAGAGAGTGCATGGAAAAAAGCTTGAATGCATGTGGTGATCCAGGAGAGAGGAACATTGGAAGGAGAGTTCGAAACCCTGGAGGTGGGCCCTTGTGGAAGGCATCTGAGAGAAAGCGTTGGTTTGGGAGAAAATTCCAAAGCGAGTTCTTGGAGGGTGGAGATTGTAAACCCTCATTCAAGATAGAGTTCAGTGAGACTGGTTCATGATGTGACAAGCATCTGGGGGAGCTGAGGAGAGATCCATAGCATCTGTTTGGAGTGGTATCTGTCACATGGTTTCAGAGTGTGGTATACTCGTCCACAGGTTGCCTATTGGTTTGCATGGTCTGTATATCTACTGGGAACATTAGAGTATAAGCTAGCTTTTGTAACCTGTGTTATCCTTACAAATCTGTATATATTGTAAAGGTATAGTTGTGGGTGACAGAGTATTGTAACATTCTCTGTCTTTTCTTGTTAAATAAATGTTTTATTCTTTTGTTAAAAGTTCATCAGCTGACTCCGTGACTGTTCAGCAGCCACTCTTCTAAACAAGAAATAAAAGATAGGATCTATCAAAACGGGTTCCATGCTGGGATCAGGCTTGTCCAGTTGTACACCAGTTGGGATCATAACATTACAAAATGTGTATGTAGCTGCAAAGTGTGGAGGACCTGGGTTATGACATTAAATGCACCAACCCCTCCACATCCAGAAGCAGAGAAAACTTTCCCTTTCAGCCAAATAATATAAATTATTTAATATAAATTTCTAATTCTCAAAAATAATGTAGCCAGTGGTGTTGAGATGATCTGTACAAGGTCAAGCAATGCTGAAGCTGGTTTCCTCAACTGGGAGAATCCTGCTCGCGCACAGTGTAAATTTGTATTCTGTAACCTTGTGATAAAAGTAGTCCATTCTTTCTTTTCAGCCTTCTCTGTCATCGAAACCAATTATCATATCCAAGGGATGAAAGTCTTTGCTTAGTGAACCATTAAAATTGCTGAAGTCACAATTTTTTGAACTGCTTTCAAATTGTTTTGTTTGTGGATGAACTGTGTACTAGTGGACCTTCTGTGGCTTTTTCCATGGAAAGTTAGAACAGTGCATGAGTGATATATAGATATAAAAGTATGAGTTTCTGGGGTTTACAAACCTCCATCTAATAGTGAAAGCGTGCACAAAATGGTGATGCCCAAAAAGGAGTGTGCAGCATGCACAAATAAACCTTGTAGACAAATGGATGATTACTTTGATAAAGGGGAAAGGGTAGATGTGGTGTATTTGGATTTCCAGAAGGCATTTGATAAAGTGCCACATATAAGGTTATTGCACAAGATAGGAGCTCCTGATATTGGGGCTAATGTATTAGCATGGATTGAGGATTGGTTAACACAAAGAAGATAGAGAGTTGGGATTAATGGGTCTTTTTCAGGTTGGAAAGACAAAACTAGTGGAGTGCCACATGGATCAGTCCTAGTGCCTCAATTATTTACTGTCTATATTAATGACTTGGAGGATGGGGCAGAGTATAATGCATCCAAATTTGCTGACGGTACAAAAATAGGTGGAAGGGCATGTTGTGATGAGGATATAAGGAATCTGCAAGGGGTTGTAGGCAGGTTGAGTGAGTGGGCAAAAACTTGGCAGATGGAGTTTAAAGTAGGAAAGTGTGATGTCTTGCACTTTGGTAGGAAAAATCAAAAGGCAGACTATTATTTAAATGGAGAGAGTCTCCAAAAATGTGCAACACAGAGGGATCTGGGTGTTCTTGTGCATGAAACAAAAAGTTAGCATGCAGGTGCAGCAAGTAATTAAGAAGACAAATAGAATTTTGTCCTGTATTGCTAGGGGGTTGGAGTTTAAAAATAGGGAAGTCTTGTTACAACAGTACAGGGTTTTGGTGAGGCCACACCTGGAACACTGTGTATAGTTTTGGTTCCCTTACTTACGAAAGGATGTACTGGCATTGGAGGCAATTCAAAAGCGGTTCACTAGGCTGATTCCTGGGATGAAGGGGTTGACTTACCAAGAACGGCTAAATGGGTCAGGCCTAATGAGTAGAGTTTAGAAGGATGAGGGGTGATCTTATTGAAACGTACAAGATTCTGAGGGGGCTTGACAGAGTAGATGTTGAGATGTTTCCACTAGTGGGGAAATCTCAAACTAGGGGACATAGTTACAGAATAAGGGGACACTCATCTAGAACAGAGATGTGAAGGAATTTCTCCTCTCAGAGGGTAGTGAATGTCTGGAATTCTCTACCTCAGGGTACTTTTTGTGGAGGCTAGATCATTGAAAGTATTTAAAGAGGAGGTAGATAGATTTTTGAAGTATAGGGGAGTTGAAGGCTACGAGGAGCTGCCATGAAAGAGGAGTTGAGGCCTGGGACAGATAAGCCACAATCTTATTGAATGGTGGGGCAGACTTGAGGGGCCGAATGGCCTACTCCTATTTCTTATGTTCTTTCTTTCAATCAATTTATTTTAGGTGCCACTTGATACTGAGGATTTGGTGTTTCGAATAAGGGGGGGAATTCAATTGAATGGGATCCTCAGCAAAACCGATGGTGAGTATATTAATTATTAGATCCATTTTGAAATTTAGCAATGTCATGATTTTGTGTGCTAAAATTCTGAAGAAGTTTGTTTTTTTTAATTCAGCGAGCAGGTGTTCCAGGGAATCCAGTCACTTCAGGCTAACTATTTTTCAGAGTTTTAGCCTGCATCCTGTGTATTTTTTTTAAGTTGCCCCTTAGAGCAATCTCACTTGCAAGCAATGAACAAATACCCTTTTCAGTGACAGCCTAACAATTTCATTGTCCAATCATAACCATATGAAAAATCTGTTCCTGCCAACTGTTTGCTGGGCTGCCTGTAATTGTGTCTTGATTGATTGATAAGGCTCTGGAGCAATTCCAGTAAAGTTAGATCATGTGAGGTTGGGAATTCAGCAGGTGCTTGGTTTATAAAGCATAACAAAAATTCAAGGACAGGAAATACCCATTTGGTCCACAAAGCTCTTCCTTTTTAATATTTCCACTCACCCAGACTTGCTGCCAACAGCATTTTGAACTCCTTTAGGAAAAAATGTTGGAAACATCACATTAATCAGCATCTCTGAAGAGAGCATCTGAGCCTGCAATTCAAGTGAGGACTCTTTCTCAGTTCTTGATACTCAAATTTGTGAAAAAAATTAACACCTTTGGCCTTGACTGCTGTGGGTGGGCACTGTGACCTTGAGGATCAAAAAGGGTGAGTTCCACAAGAATTTAGGTTTGGAAAACCAAATGACATAGGCTTGGGTACAAAAACATTTCTATTGTGCACAATATTGTGTACTGACACAAAACATTTTGTCTAAATTATTTATTCTTAATGACAAGTTCTGTTCAGGTGAAGAAGGTTCTGCCCTGTTATATTTTTGGTTTCCTCTGAATGCTTTAACTTTGTGTAAATTACTTTACAACAGCTTTCTGCTGTGTATCCCAGGTTTAAAATGAACTTCCATCATGACAAGTTGCTTACCTATTACATCTCTTATCAGACTGGACTATTTGTGACTTGCAGACCAGCTTGTCCAGGGAAATTTAATGTTTTTAAAAATAAAGTCATATGTAAAAGTAAATAGTTATTGCGAGAACTGAAATCAATCCACAAGGTGTTAATATATCTTTTTTAAAAAGCTTTTATTTTTAATTTATTAGCATTTTTGGATGCATCAGCTGAGCATTTTCTTGGTGCACAGTTTAGAGTTTTGAAATTACAAACATACGAAATAGGAACAGAAGTAGGTAATTTGGCCCCTCGAGCCTGCTCCATCATTCAATAAAATCATGGCTGATATTCTTATGTTTCGATTTCCACATTCTTATCTACCCCGATAACCTTTGATTCCCTTGCCTGACAAGAATCTACCTCTGCCTTAAAAATATTCAATGACCCTGCCTTCTGAGGCAGAGTTCCAAAGTCTCATACCCTCTGAGAGAAAAAAATTCTTTTAACCTCTGTCCTAAAAGGACAACCCATAATTTTAAAACAGCGTCCTCAAGTTCTGGACTTGCCCATGAGGAAAGGACATCCTTTCCATGTCCACCTTGTCAAGACCATTCAAGATCTTATATACTTCAATCTACTTTCTGTTTCCTGCTAACTAACAAATCCTCTATCCCTGCTAATAACACTATGAGCTCTTATTTTGTGGGTAATAAGTTTCGCATGGAATATATATGGAAACCGAATATATCTTTCCTAGGTTAAACATCAGTGGCAGTGAATGGGATACTGATCCTGTGGAATTCTTCAGTTGTAAAAAAGACTTGTTAAATTAAAGAATGGACAAATGTATATAATGACTTTCATACCCTGAGGAAGCTAAAGTAGGTCATTAAGAACTTTTGAGGTGTAGTTACTGTACTGAAGGGAAACACAGAAGCTAATGTGTTATAGCAAAGTCCCATAAACAGCAGTGAGATAGATGACCAGATAATTTATTTTAGTAATGCTAATTAAAGGATAAATATTGGCCAAGGTATTGGGAAAAAATCTCTTGCACTTCTTTGAATGGTGCCAAAGGGCCTTTTATATCCATCTGTGACAGCACATGGGTTCTTGGTTTAATACCTTATCTAAAACCATATTGGGTGTAGTGGCATCCAACATCACGTGCTCAAGTTTCCAGAATGGAGCTTTCATCAGTGACATTCTGACTTAGAGGCAGGTGCTACACTGAGCCAAAGCTAAAACTATGTCTTCACACTTGAGTAGATAACAGGAGAATGGACTGCAGTGATCGTTAGCTTCAGCATTTTTCTTCACACGCTTGATCATAACCAGAGTCTGTAGAAAACTGCATCCATTTGCATATTAAGTATAAATAATAACTGAAAATGCTGTGAATACTCAGCAGGTCTGGCAGAACTTGTAGAAAGTGGAAGAGTTTATGGGCAGTATTTTGCGATCCCAAAAAAGGGCTTAAGTGCACCGGGGGCTTTAAAAACGGTAGTGGGGACTCAGAATTCCTGCCCCAATTCCAGGCACTGGCAAGAGGACTGTTGAAGTAGTCATTTTGTGATTTTCTAGGCATTGTGTGGGCTTCGGAAGGCTGTGCAGTCAGGAACAGTGCAGGAAGCCACTTAGAAATGCAGGAAAGTTCTGAAAACTGTGCAGGTAAGAATATTGTACTTGGAGCAGAAAACCTTAGGGAAGGTACTGAGTTTGCACAAGGGAATGAGGTGAAGGCAGGGTGTGCCCTTTGAAAAATCAGGGCCCAGATACAAATTTGCCACTAATGGAGCATCAGTCCATTCAGCCTGTGTTAAAAAACATCTACCGCTAGCAAGGAAGTCTGCTGCTGGTACAGCAGCTGCAGCAGCAACCACGTGTACCACGAGGAAGGGTCCTTAGACATCAAGCAGCTCAACCTCAGTAGTTAGCATCAAAGAGGAGAAGGAACCAAGAAAAACCTGAGCACTGTGTATTTAGAGGAGACTTTGGCAGTCCAGGGAGATAGTGACCAATCTCTGTGTCCGCCTTAATAATGAATTGACCATAGAACTTATCAAAAGACCCTGCCAGGAGCACAGAAGCTGACCATGGCCCTCAACTTATTCGCTTTGGTTTCATTTCTGCTCTACTGCTGACCTCCATGGAATGTCTCAGTTGGCTGCTCACAGTTGCCCTCTTCATAAGGGAGCTGATTGTATCACTTCCCAATGGAGGTGGCCTCACAAGCATGGAGGGCAACAGGTTTTGTATCAATAGCTAGTGTCTCCCAGAACCAGGGTGCCATAAACTGCACGCGAATTGTGTGCTTTAATGGTCACCTGCATGTGACCATTAAGGCACGCACAGAAAGACCAGACAGGCTCATTAACAAGAACATATACGATTCCATTCATGTCCAGGAGTTCTTTGAACATAGGAAGAACTTCTTGTATATCTGTGCATACTTTCCAGGAAGCTGCCATCACTCTTTTATACTCCAAGCCAAGGCTGCCTCAACTCTTCTGCTGCATCCCCAGATAGGCAGATGGATTCTGGGTAACAAGGGCTACCCTCTGAGTAGGTGACTTCTAACCGCACTGAGAGGTCCTGAAACTGAGCCCCAGCGGCAGTACAATGAGAGCCACCTGCTCATCAGGACACTCATTGAGCAGCCAATAGACTGTAATAAACTCTAATGCTGCACATAGCTCCACTGGTGCCTGATGAACAAGCCTGATGTAATGCTGCTTTCTCTGTCATATTTTCCTTCTCCTGATGTCCAAGGCTTTCCATAGCTCTGGTGGGGTGGGACCACAATCCTTGTGGGACTTGAGTATTGCTGAAAAAAGAGACATGCTTTTGATGCTTTTTGTCTTGTACTCATCAGAAAGTCGCAAGAATGCCAAATTTCAAAGGGAACAACAATTTATGCGCATGAGAAAAGGGGCGCTAATTGGTTGCCAAATCAGCTCTGACTGGTTGAGGTGTTGCCATGGACAATGTACCAGGGAGCAATTGTCCCCATGCTTTTGTTTATTCAAAAAGGTGACATGTTTGGACATATTCCTTTTGCCTGCAGAGGACAGGTCCTGCGTAGTGTGGTGTTTTCCACTAACAAGATGCTGCCATCAAGCCAAAAGGACCTTCTGGCTACCACACAGACAAGTAATGTGGCATATGACTTTCAGTGCCAGTGTGACGTTAGGTATGTAGGCTGTATGACCCAACAACTGGTGTATTGTATCAAGTGGCATGTCCTTTTGGCTGTAGTCAACCAACCCATGCTTGCAAAACTCAGAACGTAATGTCGGATGTTAGATGTGATTCCACGATTGGGCAGCATTTGCTGAATGATGCAGAGTGTGCTAAGAATTACACTAATAATCAATTTAAAATTATCAGTCGGGCTCACAACGTAAGCCCATTTATGCTTGCTAGAAGCGTCATATGCAGTGACCTGTCCCCTTCTGGCAAAAGGAATATGCCCAGACATTGCACGTTTTTTGAATAAACAAAAACATGGGGGAACAAAGCTTCATGGTGCATTCTCCATGACAATGCCATGATCAATCAGCTGACTTGCCAACCAGTCAGCATCCCTTTTCTCAAGCAGTGTAAATTGTTGCTCCCTTTGAAATTTGGCATTCTTGCATCTGCCCTGAAGAGTGCAAGATGAAAAGCTTCCACATGTCCCCCTTTTTTTTTCAGCGGTACTCAGTGCTGGAGCTGAGAGACATGAGAAATTTGAGAGGTATGAATGGAGACCTTCATCCTTCCTCACTGAAGGGGGCATTCAATGAGACGCAGTGCCTGGCATCCTTTCAAACAGGGCTTTCATCGTAGATTTAGCACCACCCTTCCACTTTCCGAGCCCCCACCCCCATCCAACCTGAAGATCCATCGCAAGAACAATTACCGCCACACCATTGCTTCTTCCACAACATGTTTCTGGGTTGAGGGATTCGCCATCACCAGTATGCTTTTGCAATGAGGACCTAGCGATCTCCATCACTCTCTTCTCTATGGCCCTTACTGACCTCAGCATTGGCGTCCCATTTCCACCACCCACTCCGAGCTCTTCCTTTCATAGCGGCTCTCTGGCAGGGACAAGAGGGAAAGAGAGATGAGGTGGTGCAGTGCTGCATGGAAAATGGAAGCTCTTCCACATGGTTTAGAACAGCATTTCATCTTTGACAGCCTTGAGCACTGGGTACTACGTCAATGACTTGGGGACACACTCCTCCAAAACTGAGGAGCAGCATGCACTCTGTGTTTCCCAGATACTTTGCATGTTGCATGCTGCAATCCAAGGGAGACACTGAATTGCTAGAAGTCTCTCACCTTACCAGAATGCAGCTGGTCACTGAACTTCTTCCAGCATTGCACCGATGTTTGGCTGTGCTCCCCCAAGACACTCACTGCCTCTAATCTGGAGGTATACCCTCTTGGTTAGGGTCGGGGTCAGCTTGTGGCCTGCCAGGTATAGGATGTCCCTCCTGTCATCAACCACCTGCACCAGGGAATCCAGGGCATGGAGCAGGCGTATCCCAGCTCTTCTGACTGCTTCCTGGCTCCAACATTCTGGCATTGGAGTAGATGAAACTCATGGGTCAGTATGTGTATTGTCCTTGTGTATGGTGCATCAGTAGCTTGGCATGATTGTGAGGGCATGGCATTTTATGGTCCGATTATATCAGTGGTACAGGCTTCACCATTGTTGTGCAAGTGCCAGCATGGTATGCATTGACATGCAATGTTGTAAGGGGTCAGAGCTCCTTGAGGGTCAGTCATTCCTTGGTATGACGTATAGCTAGGATAGCTGGGATTGCTGTGTTTCATCTCTGTTGAAGTTGGAGGGAGAGGGGTAGCGTGAGGGGCTGTAGCGTTGAGGATTGAGTGTAGGTAGCTGCCCCTGAGCTGGGCTGCTATGCACACTTTTAGAGCTGGGCTCTGACTTGCTGCATGTTCATTTGACAGAATGCAGCGACTTTCAGGGGAGTGCAGAGCTGGGTCTCCTCAGGCAGCAGAACAAGAAATCAATGGAAGATGCAGTGTTTGAGTGTTTACTGAGGGCTCTGTCATGCAGGGCCAACTTTTTACAGGGGCAACAATCTATGAGCCAGCAATGACACTGAGCACTCACAGGTCAACTTTCAGCCAGTCCTTCCTGCGCTGATGGAAAGTTTAGTACAGAAAGTGGAACTGGAAAATTTCATTGACTTTGTTTCCAATTTCCACCCTTCTCTCACTTTCACCTCGTCTATCTCTAACTCTTCTCTTTCCTTTCTTGACTATTCTGTGTCCATTTCTGGGGATCAACTAATATTAATTACAAACCCACAGACTCCCACAGCTACCTTGACTATGCTTCTTCATGCCATGCTTCCTGTAAAGAATCCATTCTTTGTTTCACTGTCTCTGTTACATCTGATGTCTTTTTCCTCCACCGAGGATTCCCACCCAGCATGGTTGACAGGGCCCTCCACCGTTTCGATCCAATTCACACATTTTCCCGAGATCCCAGAATCATGATAGGGTTTCTCTCATACCCACCTTCCATCCCTCCAGCCTCTGTATTAAACAAATCATCCTCTGCATTTTTGCCAGCTCCACTGTGATGTCACCACCAACACATCATCCCCAGCTATCCCCTTTCAGCTTTCCAAAGGGATTGTTCCCTCTGTGACACTCTTGGTCCACTCCTTAGTCACCCCTAACACAGTCTCCCTTTAATATGGCACCTTTCTGTGCAAGTGCTGGAGATGCAACACCTGTTCTTTCACCAGCCCCCCCTCCCTTCTCACCATCCAAGGCCCCAAACACTCTTTCCAAATGAAACATTAATTTACTTGCACCTCTTCCAATTTAATGTATTGTATTCACTGTTCATTATGGGGCCTTCTCTACACATGGGAGTCCAACGTGGACTGGATGACTGCTTTGCAGTACACTTCTGTTCAATCCGCAAGTCTGACCTAGAGCTTCCTGTCGCTTGTCATTTTAATTCTTCACCCTGCTCCCAACCTGACCTTTCTATCCATGGCCAGCTAGATTGTTCCAATGAAGCTCAGCCCAACTTCAAGGAACAGCGCCTCATCTTTCGTTGTGACACCGTACAGCCTCTGGACTCAACATTGAGTTCAATAACTTCAGATGATAACCTGTGCCTCCATCTCGTTCTAAGGACAGAATTTTCTCTTCAGCATGCAGGGTAAAAGAGTATTTGACACACGGTGACATCGGGTGTGCGTCCCGACATCACTGCGTGTCATTCCAATCTTCCGTTCGGCAGGCGCATGCCGGAAGCTGCTACATGCCCACCGAACTGTCAAAGGCCTATTAAGGCCATTAATAATCCTTAATTGAACTCATTCTCAATGCTGCCCATCCAAACTTAAGGTTGGCGGGCAGGCGAAGGGCCCAAGCGACCTTTGCGTTTTTCATGAAACCTCATCCACAGGCGAGATGAGGTTTCATGAAGGTTTCATTAAATTAATGTTTTTTATACATTTCATAAACATGTCCCAGCTCATGTGACACTGTCACATGAGGGGACATGTCTAAGTAACTTCAATCTTTCTTTATTTTCTTTGTTTTAAACTTTAAATCTGAACTTAATCTCCGTGCCTCATGGAGATTTCTGTGCTCTTTCGTGCGTGCAAGCCCTGACTCTCCCTCCTCCCCCCGCCTGCACAGGTAGCGCTGAGCACTACCGGGCACGCGTCACGCTGGGTGGGCCTTAATTGGCCCATCCACATAAAATGACGGCACACAGTCGATCGCGAGTGGCGACCGGCCCGCCCGACAGGCAGAAGATTCTGCCCTATATGTTATTTAATTTGCTGGCTTGTTTGTTTCTTTATTCCTTCATGTTGAATTCAGATGGCTGCCGTTCACATCTCATCTGGATGCAACCTTTGTCTCTTCACTATAGCCATTACCACTCTTTGGCTTTTGCATTAGGAAATCTTTTGTAAGTTAATCTCGTCTGCCCTTCAACCTATAACAAACCTTCCTTTTGTTCTTGCTGCCCCCTCCCCACCTACCGATTTTAAAAACTCTCTCATTTCTGTCTTCCTTCTGTGTTGTGTTATGAAACCCAAACTTACCTAAATGTTGAGCGCAGAGGTTGGGAACTCCAATTCCCGACAAACCTTGGACCTGCTGCGTGTGTGCAGACCAGGAGCGAGCTGTGCAATTCAGCAGTTCTGCAACCTTAAGTTCTTCAGTCTCAGGACAGGCCCAGTGTGCCTGCACATAAAGAAAAAGGAAGAAGGCGCGAAAACTTGGGTCAGGTAACTGGAAGTGGAGTGCCATGAAAGACTAGTGTCCCAGGCAGGGGACAGGGAAAAGTCAAAAAAGGAAGTCCAACATAAGGAAGAGAGGTGGGACAGAAACAGGTCCCAGTTAAATTCAGTTAAAAAGAAAGGATCAGAGAAACAGGCTCCAAATTAGAGAAAGGGCTGCAGGGAGCAGACTTTAAGTAAAGAGAGCTCAGGAGAAGTCCTGGTTATTGAAGAAGACCCAGGAGAGGCCCTAAAGATCCAAAAAGACAGCGTAGGTTGGTGAGTCTGTGCTATGGGCTGTTGGGGCAAAGGTACTCCTTTGGAGCAGTGGTGTTCTGCTCTGTGTGACCGAAGATCTGAAGTTGTGCCTGTAATTTGGTGTTTGAGTGCATACTCAGGAATCCAGGGGAATGGAATCTCGGATCACAAGATTAAAACCCTGTGAGGTGGGGCATTGTTGATGCCATCCAAGTCGGGTAATTGAAGAGGTCTCAAGAGAAGCCCTGAAGATCCAGAAAGGTAGCTGCAAGTTGGTGACTCGTAGCTGCAGGCACTTGGGATAAAGGTACCCCTTTGGAGCGATAATGTTCTGCTCAGCCGTAGAGCTGAAGTTGGGCTTGAGTTGGTGTCCAAGTGAATACTCGGGAATCCAGGGTAACAGAATCTGAGAGGACGAGATTGAAACCCTGAAAGGTGGGCCGTTGTTGAAGTTTTCCAAGTTGGAGCAACTTTTGAGCGGAATTCCAAAGTGAGATCTTTGAAGGTGAAGATTGGAATCCTGCATGAGAGATACAGATCTTCAGTGACATTGGCTGATTCAGCATTGCTGTCATCTGGATGGTTTGTTGAGAAATTTATGAAATCTGTTTTGGTCACATTTTATTTATTTTTGTTTGTTCACGACTTGTGGAATCTTGTGGCTTTCTTCATTGAGCAAGTCTAAATGCTACCTTCTAGCAAAATCATCAAGAAACATTCAAGTTCCATGCGTATGGTGACAGCACCCATCTCTATCTCACTACCACCTCTCTTGATCCCTCCACTCTCTCTGATATGTCATTTTCTTGAATCGCAAACTTTGTTTACTTTTTAAACAACCATTATTGATCTCTAACTGGATCCTACCAACAACTTGGGGGTCTGGCCAAGGACCATGATAGCTGAAGAAAGGTCATGACCTGAAACATTAACTGTTTTTCTGCACCGATGCTGCTTGACTTGCTAAGTATTTCCAGCATTTTTTGTTTTTGTTTCTGTTTCAGATAACCAGCATCTGCAGCATTTTGCTTTTGTATTAGTTCAATACAGACATTTTTCTGGTTCTTTTTGCTGCACAATGATAGCAGTGGAGACAGGCCTTTAATTGGTCCTGAGATGGGTTACACCTACTTCTGCATTCGCCTCCGCCATGGATTACGCCTCTATTTGGTAGGTTTGACTCCAGCCCATCCCCTCCTCCCTGCCACAACCCACACTGATGAAAATCACACCAACAGGCACTACCATATAGGAGGCAGAATCACAATGTCAGGAAAATACCTGACTCCTGATTCCCACCTCAAATGTGAAAATCTGTTCCAACCTTTCTGAAGAAAGGTCACAACTGGCCAACTCTGTTTCTCTCGCCACACGTGTTGGCAGCATTTTTTGGTTTTATTTCAGATTTCAGCATCTGCAGTACTTTGCTTTTGAACATTTTAAGCATGCTGCCTGACTTCATGCAGGTGGGCTATTTCTGACAATGCATTTTGTCATCAATGAAATAAGCATCCTCCATTTTAAAGCTAACTTTTTCAAATTATTTTTTAAAAAGGATTACTATTTTGTCTCAGGCTCTTCGTTCTATTTGATATGCTTCTAGATTGACAGCCCATGGACTTTTCTGCTCTCTTCCTCACTCCCTCTCATTCCCTCTCACATCTATACCGTCTAAATCTTAGTTCAGGTTAATACTTTACAGAATAAGTAATTGAATCAAATTTTATGTGATGCTTGCTTGTTGAATTCTGTTTCAGAGGCACAGAGTTCTAGCTTGATGCAGGGTGATTTTCCAAAATATTCATAGCTGTGTAAGTCTGATGAGCCTCTCCTGTTTCTCACCTAAATGCTACCTTCTAGCAAAATCATCAAGAAACATTCAAGTTCCATGCGTATGGTGACAGCACCCATCTCTATCTCACTACCACCTCTCTTGATCCCTCCACTCTCTCTGATATGTCATTTTGCTGATCTGACACACAATACTGGATGAGCAGAAATTTACTCCAAATAGTATTGGAAAGACTAAAGCCATTGTCTTCAATTGTTGTACAAACTCAGAGCCCTACCCACTGACTCCATCCTTCTCCCTGGTCACTGCCTGACACTGAAACAGCATGTTCACAACTTTGATGTTCTAAACTGACTTCAAGAAGAGCTTCCAACTACACATCTGGTGTACAAGTAAGAACACCTTTTGCTGAAACCCTCACCCATACTTTTGTTACCTCCAGACTACAGTGCTCTTCTGGCCAGTCTCATAACTTCCACCCTATATAAACTTGGGGTCATTAGAAGCTTTATTACTTATATATTAGCTCACACCAAGTCCCATTCAGTCATTACTGAGGTGTCCACTGGCCTACATTAGCTTCCAGTCAGACAATGCCTTGATTTTAAAATTCTCATCTTTGTTTTCTAATTCTTCCAAGGCCTTGCTCCTCCCTATCTTTGTAACTTCCTCCAGCCCTACAACCCTCCATGATATCTGCACTCCTCCTGGCTTCTTGCACACCCCAATTTTTATGACTCCACAATTAGTGACCGTGCCTTCAGCTGTCTAGGCACTACGTTTTGGAATCCCCTCCCTAAACTTTTAGTCATAGCATCATAGAGGTCTACAACACAGAAAAAGGCCCTTTGGCTCATCGAGTCTGTGCGGGTCAAACAAGTACCTAACTATTCTAATCCCATTTTCCAGCACTAGGCCCATAGACATGTATGTCATGGCTTCGCAAGTGCATATTCAAATACTTCTTAAACGTTATGAGGGTTTCTGCCTCTACAACCCTTTCGGGTTAGTGAGTTCCAGATTCGCACCACCCTCTGGGTGAAAAAAATCTTCCTCACATCCCCTATAAACCTCCTGCCCTTACCTTAAATCTATGCCCCCTGGTTATTGATCCCTCCACCAAAGGGAAAAGTTCCTTCCTGTCTACCCTATCTCTGCCCCTCATAATTTTATAAACATCAATCTCCTCTGCTCCAGGGAAAATAACCTCAGTCTATCCAATCTTTCCTCATAAGTAAAATTCTCCAGCCCAGGCAACATCTTGGTAAATCTCCTCTGCACTCTCTCTAGTGCAATCACATCCTTCGTATAATGCGGATTCCAGAACTGCACGCAATACTCTTAGCTGTGGCCTAACCAGCATTTTATACAATTCCAGCATTACCTCCCTGCTCTTATATTCTATGCCGTGGCTAATAAAGGCAAGTATCCCACATACCTTCTTAACCACCTTATCTAACTGAACTGCCACCTTAAGGGACCGGTGGACATGCACACCAAGGTCCCTCTGATCCTCAGTACTTCCCAGGGTCCTACCATTCATCGTGTATTCCTGTGCCTTGTTTGTCCTCCCCAAGTGCATCACCTCACACTTATTCGGATTAAATTCCATTTGCCACTGATCAGCCCATCTGACCAGCCCATCTATATCCTCCTGTAATCTAAGGCTATCCTCCTCACTATTTACCATCCCACCAATTTTCATGTCATCTGCGAACTTACTGACCGACTCTCCTACATTCAAGTCTAAATCATTTATATATACCACAAACAGCAAAGGACCCAACACCGATCCCTGTGGAACCCCACTGGAAACAGGCATCCAGTCACAAAAACACCCCTCGACCATCACCTTCTGTTTCCTGCCACTCAGCCAATTCTGGATCCAGTTTACCAAATTGCTTTGGATCCCATGGGCTCTTACCTTTGTTATCAGTCTCCCATGCGGGACCTTATCAAAAGCTTGCTGAAGTCCAAGTAGACTACTGCAAATGCATTGCCCTCATCTACACACCTGGTCACCTCTTCAAAAAAGTCAATCAAATTAGTTAGACATGACCTCCCTGTAACAAAACCGTGCTGACTGTCCTTGATTAATCCCTGCCTCTCCAAGTGTAGATTAATTCTGTCCCTCAGAATTGCTTCCAATAGTTTCCCCACCACTGAGGTTAGACTGATTGGCCTGCAGTTCCCTGGTTTATCCCTTCCTCCCTTCTTGAATAACGGTACCACATTGGCTGTCCTCCAGTCCTCTGGCACCTCTCCTGTAGCCAGAGGTATTGAAAATTATTGCCTGCGCCCCTTCTATCTCCTTCCTTGCCTCACTCAACGGCCTGGGATACATTTCATCCAGGCCTGGAGATTTATCTATTCTTAAGCCTGCCAGACCATTTAGAACCTCCTCCCTTTCTATGCTAATTTATTTAATTATATCACAGTCCTTCTGCCTGATTTCCATACCCATATTGTCCCCCTCACTTGTGAACACCGAATACAAAGTATTCATTTAGAACCCTACCTACGTCTTCCAGCTCCTCGCACAAATTACCACTATGGTCCTTAATGGGCCCTACTCTTGCCCTCGTTATCCTCTTACTCTTAATGTACTTGTAAAATAACTTTGGATTTTCCTTCATTTTACCTGCCACTGTTTTTTCATGCCCTCTTTTTGCTCTCCTAATTTCCTTTTTAAGTTCCCTCCTACACATTCTATACTCTTCTAAAGCTTCCGCTGTTTTGAGCCCTCGGTATCTGCTATAAGACTCCCTTTTTCTCTATATCCAGTCCTGTATATCCCTCGACATCCAGGGTTCCCTGGATTTGTTGGTCCCACCCTTTATCTTTACTGGAATATGTTGGCCCTGTACTCTCTCTCTTTCCTTCTTGAATGATGCACTTCCTCTAAACCTATCACAGTATGACTAACCCAGTTAATGTTGGGGAAGCTGAAATCCCCGACTATTACTACCCTATTATTTTTCTCTGAAATTTGCCTACACATGTGCTCTTCTATTTCTCACTGCTCTGATGCAGCTTACCTAAAAGTTGCTGCTCCCTGTTCATTCTGGCCAAATCACATCTGATCTTATTAAAATCGACCTTCCCCCAGTTTAGAGCTCTAATTTCGGGCCCATCCTTGTCTTTTTCCATAACAACCTTGAATCTAACGGAGTTATGATCACTATCTGCAAAATGTTCCCCCACTGATACCTCTACCACTTGCCCGGCTTCATTCCCTAAAATTAAGTTCCCCTCTCTTGTAGGACTTTCTATGTACTGGCTTAAAAAGCTCTCCTGGATGCACTTTAAGAATTCCACTTCCTCTAAACCTATCACACTATGACTAACCCAGTTAATGTTGGGGAAGCTGAAATCCCCAACTATTACTACCCTATTATTTTTCTCTGAAATTTGCCTACACATCTGCTCTTCTATTTCTCTCTGACTGTCTGGGGGCCTATAATAGACTCTCAGCAATGTGATTGCTCCTTTTTTGTTTTTAAATTCTACCCATATGGCTTCATTTGAGGGGCCTTCTAAGATGTTCATCGCTCCTTACTGCTGTAATTGATTCCTTGATCAATATTGCAATACCCCCTCCTCTTTTACCTCCTTCCCTGTCTCGCCTGAAGACCCTATATCCTGGAATATTGAACTGTCAATCCTGCCCCTCTCTCAACCATGTCTCTGTGACAGTATTGACATCATACTTCCATGTGTTAATTTGTGCTCATCTCATCTGCCTTATCTGTCAGACTCCTTGCTTTAAAATAAATACCATCCAACCTTGCCAAACTCTCTTATGCCTTAACTGACCTTTAATTTCTATGCCTTCCAGACTCACTTGCTCTATCTTCTAATTTTAGCTGTGCATCTCCCCCTGCTGAACCTCCTCTCAGGATCCCGTCCACCTGCCAAGCTAGTTTAAACCTTCCCCAATAGCACTAGCAAATCTCCCCACAAGGATGTCAGACCCATTCAGGTTCAGGTGCAACCCGCCCGCCTTATACAGGTCCCAATGGGCCCAATGCTTCAGAAATCTAAAGCCCTCCCTCCTGCACCATCTCTCCAGCCACCTATTCATCTGGACTAACCTCCTATTTCTATACTCACTAGCGCATTGCACCAGAAGTAATCCAGAGATTATTACATTTGAGGTCCTGTTTTTTAATCTGCTTCCTAGCTCCCCAAATTCTGCTTGCAGGACCTTATCCCTCTTTCTACCTATGCCATTGGTGCTAATATGTACCATGATCTCTGTTTGCCCTCCCCCTTTAGAATGCCCTGCAGCCGTTCAGTGACATCCTTGACCCTGGCACCAGGGAGGCAACATACCATCCTGGAGGCACACCAATGGCCGCAGAAATGCCTGTCTGTTCCCCTTACTATCGAGTTTCCTATCACTATTGGTCTTCCCCTCTTTTTCCTCCACCCACCAACCCCCCATGCAGCTGAGCCACTCAGTGCCATGAGCATGGCTGCACTCCCCAGAGGAACCGTCACTCTCGCCATTTTCCAACACAGAAAAACGATTCTTGAACGAGATGCACCCTGGGGATTTCCTGACTACCTGCCTGACACCTTTCTTCTGACTGATGGTTCCCTCTCTGTCTGCACTTCCATAAGCTATGGGGTGACCACGTCTAAAAACGTGCTATTCGCGAAACTCTCAGCCTTGCAGATGCACCTCAGTACCTCCAGCTGCCGCTCAAGCTCTGAAACTCAGAGCTCAAGTAGCTGTAGCTGGTGGCACTTCCTCCACACGTGGTCGGTCAGAGTGCAAGGAGCGTATGGACTTCCCACATGTTGCAGGTGGAACATAACATGGGACTGAGCTGCCCTGCCATGCCTCTAGAAAAAAACTCCTTATTTTAAATTAAATACAGTAAAAAAAAAAGTTAAATTATTAATGTACTTTAAATAAAAACTAGAACTCTTACCTTTCTTTAGCTTAATCTATTTTAAACTGGAGAAAAACACTTACCCGCTACTCACCAATCAGCTCTCACCTTTATGCTGACATCACTTTTTGAAGCTTCCCCACACTTGCGCTGGTTCTGATCTCTCCGCTGCACGCTCATACTGTCTTGTGATGTCACTCTTGTTACTTTCAACAAGAATTGACTGCAGGACACTCTTTCCAGACTGCTTCATCGCGATGCTGACTGCTGGACACTTTTTTCCGAGACTGCTTCACCATGATGCTGACTGCAGGACGCTCTTCCCACTTTCCTGCCTTTCTATCTCTCTTACTCCTATAAGACGCTCCTTAAAACCTATCTCTTTGACCGGCTTTTCAACATCAGTCCCAATGTCTCTTAATGTGGCTCGGATTGTTTGATAATGCTCCAGTGAGGAGTCTTAGGATGTTTTACTGCTTTGAAGGCAAGCTGTTGTTGATAGTTTATCTTTACAGAAATGCTACGCAAGACCGATGTGAGTATGAATATTAGAATTTACATCATTTGTAATATTGCTTCTTTATTAAAATTAGAAAACGGAATTAAAAACGGATTTTCCGAAGCCATGAAGGATCTGATTAAGAAAGTGAATTCACAGGCTTTCGTCTTATTTGGTTGGGAGAGTACTCTATATGTATGGCCTAAATCTGGCTTCAGCACACAGCCTGAGGAACTACAAGAGAACAGTACCTGCAAAAGCATATTAAAACTTGTTCCGTAAGTAGCAAAATGGAATGTATTAAGTACCTCATATTGGAATATGCTTGTGCTGGTGGTCACAAGAATTTCAATTAAACTTATGCTGTTAATGTTAAACTTCCAATGTTCATTTCAATTGAATGTCCAGTTTGTCAAGTATTGATTTGATCCTCTCAAGTTCTGATTGTCTAGGGACACTTTGAGCTTTATAATATGATCAGTAAGATGAAGTATGAGTATTTACAGACATGTTACAGGTGGTACTAGAGGTAATAGCAATTTGAGATGAAGAATTATAAGTATCATCAAAGAATGGTATTTCACAACATCACCTTTATTGGCTTGTAGCTACGTAACCTCCTGCCCTACATCCTTGGAGAGAACGCTATGCTCTTCCAAATTCGGCCTCTTGCAAAGTTCCTGATTTTCATTGCTCCACCTTTTGGCAGCCTTTTGCTTAGTTGCCTAGGGCCAAAGCTCTGGAACTCCCTTAGAAAAACAGAGAGGTTTAGTATCTTTCTTGCCTTCTTTAAGATGCTCCTTTAAAACCTACCTCTTTGACCAAACCTGTCCTCATATCTCCTTATACGGTTCGATGTCAAATTTGATAGTGTTCCTGTGATGATTTACTATGTGAAAGGCACTATGTGAATGCAAGTTGATTCATTGTGAATTTTCTTTTAGAATATAGGTAACAATATGCTAAATAACTCTGGAGACTTATCAAATGACAATTTAATTAAGGATTTGGACTTTGGAATCAATAATGCAAATTCTAAATTTGCAGTTGATACCAAATTGTGGGTATACAGTCAATACTAAGGAGGATTACAACAAATTTTTGGAGAACATTAATAAACTTGCAGAATGGCCGAATATTGGCAAATAAGGTTTAACGCAGACAAATGTGAGGTGATACGTTTTGGTAGGAAGAATAGTGAGGTCACTAATTACTTGAGAGGTTCGAGTCTAGGTGGGGTAGAGGAAAAGTAGAATATCTGAGTACAAATACACCAATCACTAAAAGTTGCGGAAAAGGTCAGCAAGGCATAAAAATGTAAGCCAAGCCCCATGCTTTATTTTTAGAAGGATAGAATTAAAAAGAAGGGAAGTTATGCTAAACCTGCACTGAATCTTGGTTAGACCACACTTTGGGTACTGAATGCTTTAGTTGCCATATTATAAAAAGATATAGATGCACAGGAGAGGGAACTTTCTCTAAAATGCTTCTAACACATGTATATTCTTTCTTAAATAAAGAGACCAAAACTGTACACAGCGCTCTATTTGTGTTCTCAACAATGCCCTGTATAACTGTAGTAAAACATCCCTACTTTTAAATTCCATTCCCTTAGCAATAAGCAGCAACATCCCATTTGCCTTCCTAATCATTTGCAGTACTAACTTTTCCAAGATTCATGTACCAGTTCAGAGTTCTCTCTCTATTTAAATAATATGCTGCTTTTCTATTTTTCCTACCAAAGTGGACACATTCACATTTTCCCACATAATACTCCATCTGCCAAATTTGTGCGCACTCCTTAACCTATCTATGTTCCTTTGCAGACTCATGTTCTCTTCACAACCTAGTTTCCTACCAATCTTTGTGTCATCAGCAAATTTAGCAACCATACATCTGGTCCCTTCATCTAAAGCATTGACATAATTGTAAATAGATGAGGCTCCAGCACTGATTCCTGTGGCACTCCACTCTTGCCAACCTGAAAAAGATCCATTTATCTCTACTCTCTGCTCCTTGTTAGCTACCTAATCCTCTATCTATGTGATATGATACTCCCTATACCATGAGCTTTTATTTTGTGTAATAACCTTTGATGTGGCATCTTGTCAAATGCCTTCCACGCACAGCACATCCACAGGTTCCCTTTTATCCATGTTGCTTGTTATATCCTCAAAGAACTTCAATAAATCAGTCAAACATGATTTCCCTTTCACAAAACCATGTTGATTCTGCCTGATTACATTGAGATTTTCTAAGTGCCCTGCTATAACCTCCCTCATAATAGATTCCAGAAATTTCCCTATGGCAGATACTAAGCTAACTGGCCTGTAGTTTTCTGATTTCTGTCTCCTTCCTTTCTTCAATAGAGGAGTCCTGAATCTAGGGAATTTTGGAAAATTAAAACCAATGCATCTACTATCTCAGCAGCCACTTCTTTTAAGACCCTAGGGTGAAGCCCATCAGGACCTGGGGACTTCTCAGCTTTCAGTTCTAATAATTTTTTCAGTACCCTTTTGCTGGAGATTGTAATTGTTTTAAGTTCCTCCTTTCCTTTTACCTCCTGATTTACAACTATTTCTGGGATGTTATTTGTCTCCTCTATAATTAAGACATATGCAAAATAACTGTTCAATTCATCTGCCATTTCCTTGTTTTCCATTATTAACTCTGGAAGACCAACACTCACTTATTTTCCTTCTGAAATACCTGTAGAAACTCTTACTCTCTGTATTATATTTCTAGCAAGCTTTCTCTTGTACTCTAATTTCTCCTTCCTTATTAATCTTTTGGTCTTTCTTTGCTGTTCTTTATATTCTGTCCAATCTTGTGACCTGCCACTCATCTTTGTGGAATTATGTGCTTTTTCTTTCAATTTAATATCCTTAACTTCCTCACTTAACCACGAATGGCATATCCTTCTCTTAGAGCCTTTCTTTCTCACTAGAATGTATCTTTTCTGAGTATTCTGAAATGCTTCCTTAATTGTCTGCCACTGCATCTATACTGACTTACCCCTTAACCTAATATCCCAATTCACTTTAGCTAGCTCTGTTTGCATGCCCTCATAATTGCCCTTATTTAAGTTTAAAACTACCACTACATTCCTATTAACTCCCCCCACTTTAATAGCTTCCCGTACTATGGTGCCATGGTCAGTTTGCTCATCCACTCAGCAGACATCACTTTCATCCCTACAGGCTGCAAGAACCTCGAACCTGCTGGACAAGGCTGAGGCTCCTTCACTTCTATCTTTTGGGTCCCCATACCTGCCTCACTCGCAGTCACACCTTCATGTCCCTGACCACTAACCAAATCAGAAGACTCTATCCTAATTGTGACTGCATCCTAGTACAAAGTGTCCAGGTAACTTTTCTCCCACCCTGATGCATCACATTGTCTGCAGTTTGGCCTCCAGCTCAATGACTCTGAGCTGGAGCTCCTCAAGCCACAGATACTTACTGCAGACGTGTTTACCCTGGATCACCCTGGTGTCCAGGATAATTCCCATATTCTGCAGTTGCAACACGGCATCAGCCCTGTCATCTTTATTATGTTTTAATTAATTTATTCTTAATTAAGTTATAACTAATAAACACTGCTACTCCCAATGACCTTTACTACTGTTAGGCAACCTTTCTACAATTAATAAATTACACGAGTTTTGAAGATAAACCAACCAATTACTTATCTGTTTTCCTGTGATGTCACACTTTGATTTCTCTCAGGCAGCCATTCTGGAGCTTCAGACTGGATTGGATAGCTTGTCTAGGTGGTGGTCACTGTCTCTGGGTCCTGTTTTCGCCCGCCCTTCTAGCTGGCGGTTACTGCTGCTAGGTCATCTTTTCATTCGCTCTTCCAGGTGCTGCAGACTGCCTCCAGGTCTTTTTTTTTTTTTGCCTGCTCTTCTGGGTGCTGCTGATTGCCTCTGGCTCCATTTTTGTGCCCTTTTCCAGGTGCTGCTGACCACCTCTGGGTCCTCTTTTCACCCGCTATTCTAGGTACTGCCAACTGCCTTTAGATCCTTCTTTTTCCCACTCTGATGGAGGTTACCTCTTGGTTTTAACTTGTCTAATTATATGTGGAGGGCGGTTAGCTCAGTTGGCTAGAGTATGATACAGAATGAAGCCAATGGTGTGGGTTCAATCCCCATACCAGCTGTGGTGGCTCATGTAGGATATCCTTGCCCCACAATTGTGGAGTGGTGCCCCTCAAGCTAAATAACTAAATGTCTCTCTGATGGAGAGAGATGCCTACAGTCTTCTCTGGGCCAAGGTTAAAATTTAGCTAATAATATGTCAAGAATTCTGCAGGTGTTTCTTCTGCATTCAGTCCCTTCCCACACATTACACAATAAAGGTAATACAGTGATATAGAGAAAATTGAGTCATAACCCCAACACCAACTGTTGGGATGATGTGTTGTCCCAGTCTACAGTGCATCATGTGTTTGTTCAAAAAGGGGGAAGAGTATGAAAGAAATTTGAATCTTCAATTTTTTTCTATTCTCTTTTAAACAGATAGAAATGAGGAAGTTCTGTTAGTTTCTGTCCTGTTTTGAGTTAATTCATCCATGTCAATGTTAGTACAGGTGCACTTGATCTGTGTTCTGGAATTGTGCACCTAGAGTTGAGTGTGTTTGACAGTACAAACATGTCACCTTGTGGCAGCACTAAGTAATGATATTTTCAATAGTCAGTTATTAAACCTGCAATTTATGATCATTGTACAGCATTCTTTTCATTCATTATTGACATTTAGGCGTTGCTGGAAAGGCCCGCCCTTAATTGTCCCTGAGAAGGTGATGTTCTTCTTGAACGGCTGCAGTCTGTGTGGTGTAGGTACTCCCTTAGTGCTGTTAAGTAGGGAGTTCCAGGATTTTGATTCAGCAATGATGAAGGAACAGCGACATATTCCCAAGTCATGATAATATGTTAGGATAACTTGTAGGTGGTACTTCCCAATCATCTGCTGCTCTTGTAATTCTGGGTGGTAAAGATTGTGATTTGGAACATGTTGTTGAAGCAACCTTGGTGAGTTGCTGCAGTGCAACTTGTAGATGGTACACACTGCAGCCACAGAATTCCGGTGATGGAGCGAATGAATGTTTAGGGTAGTGGATGGGTTGCAAATCAAATGGGCTGTTTTGTCCTGGATAGTGTTGAGCTTCTTTGGTGTTGTTGAAGTTGCACTTGCGCATACAATTGGGAAATATTCCATCACACTCTTGACTTGTGCCCTATGCATGGGGGCAGGCTTTGGGGAGTCTTGAAGCGAATCACTTGCTGCATAATACCCAACTCTGAGACCTGTTCTTGTACCTGCAATCTTTATGTAGTTGGTCCAGATAACTCTCTGATCAGTTAATTTTCTAGTTAGTTTGACCCCAGGATGTTGGTGGTGGGGATTCAGTGATGGTAATAACCATTGAATGTCAAGGAGAGGTGGTTAGATTCTCTCATTGGAGATGGTCATTGCCTGGAACTTGTGTGGTGTGAATGTTACTTGCCACTTATCAGCCCAATCCTGAATGTTCTTCAGGTCTTGCTGCATGCAGGCATCAGCTGCTTCACTATCTGAGGAGTTGCGAATGGCAATGAATGCTGCAATAATCAGTGAATGTCCTCACTTCTGAATTTATGACGGAGGGAAGCTCATTGATGAAGCAGCTGAAGATGGTTGCACCTAGGAACAATGTTTCCTCTCAGCTGCAGTCGGAAATGTTGCACGCACTTTACAAACTACTGTGTACGAGCAGCACTTTCTTTAAGATGAATGACTGTGTAGAAATATT
Organism: Carcharodon carcharias; assembly: GCF_017639515.1. NCBI lineage: Eukaryota > Metazoa > Chordata > Chondrichthyes > Lamniformes > Lamnidae > Carcharodon > Carcharodon carcharias. The sequence goes on from NC_054470.1 coordinate 167,948,775, forward strand.
AAAGGACCACGCAAAGCAACAAACATGCCACGCACAACAAAAATAAATTAAAGGGAACATTGCCTAGGACCCTGCCCTGAGCAACTTCTGCAGCAATGTCCTGGGCTGTGATGATTAGCCTCCGACAACAACTAGTTTCCTTTGTGCTGGTTATAACTGAAGCCAGTGGAGAGTTTTCCACATCAACTTCAATTTTACTAGGGCTCCTTGATGCCATACTTGGTCAAGGGCAGTTACTCTAACCTCACTTCTGGGATTTAGCTCTCTTATCCATGTTTGCACCAAGGATGGAATGAAGTGTGGGGCCAAATGGTCCTGACAGAACCCAATCTGAGCATCAGTGAGCAGGTTATTGCTGATTATGTGCTGCTTGATTGCCCTGTCATCAACACCTTCCATCAGTTTAATGATGACTAGGAATAGATGAGCAGTAGTTGGCAGGATTAGATTTTTCAGCACTACAATTGGGAAGTTATCAGGGCCCATGGTCTATGATGTGTCCAGTGTGCTCAGCTCTTTCTTGTTATCACGTGGAGTGAGTCATGTTTGTTGAAGGTTGAAAACTGTGATGATGGGGACCTCAGGAGGAAGTTGAGATGGATCATTCGCTTGGCACTTCAGGCTAAAGATAGTTGTAAAGGCCTTAGCCTTGCCTTTTGCACTGACATTTTGGATTGCCCCATTATTGAAAATGGTGATGTTTGTGGAGCCTCCCCCTCCTGTTCGTTGTCTACCTCCATTCATGAGGATGAGGCAGGACTGTAGAGCTTTGATCTGATCTATTGGTTGTAGGATTGCTTGGCTTTGTCTATGTCATCGTGCTTCCTCTGTTTAGCATGCGCATGATGTAGCTTCATCAGTTTGGCACCTCATTTTAGGTATGCCTGATGTTGCTCCTGGCATGCTCCATTGCATCTTCAATGGAACCAAGTTGTGCCCGACTGAATATAGGCTGGGCCATGAAGTTACAGTTTGTGATGGAATATCATTTTCTTTTCTTTTATGGGATGTGGGCATCGCTGGCATGGTCAGCATTTGTTACCCATCCCTAATTGCTCTTGAGAAGGTGCTGGTGAGCTGCCTTCTTGAACCACTGCAGTACATGTGGTGTCGATACACTCTCAGATGCCAGATGATCCTTCGGTTTTATTCCCCTTTGACTTTTCTGTAGCAGTATGGTACAATTGAGTGACTTGCTAGGCCATTTCACAAGACAGTTAAGTGTCAACCACATTGCTGTAGGCCTGGAGTCACATGTTGGCCAGATAAGAACAACAGATTCTGTCCCGAAAGGACATTAGTGAACCAGATGGGTTTTTACAATAATCGATGATAGCTTCATAGCACCATTACTGAGACTAGATTTCAATTGCAATTTTTTATTTATTAATTAAAGTTATTAATTTCCAACAGCTGCTGTGATGGGATTTGAACCCCTGTCCCCAGGTCATCATGGGCCATGATGGTAAAGTGACTGATAGGCTCAGTCTTGAAGTTACAGTTTGTGGCAGAATATGTTCATATGGTTGCTCAGTTTTATGATGCTAGTGTAAAAGTGTGCCAAATCTATCCCATTTAGAACAAGTTGTACCACATAAAACAATGAAGGGTGTACTCAGTGCGAAGATGGGACTTGGTCTCCAAAGAACTGTGTGGTGGTAATTCCAACCAACACTATCATCAGTAGTTGCATCTGCTACTGTTAGATGCGTGCATAAGTCAGGAGTGTGATGGAGTGCTGTCCCCTTGCCTAGATGAATGCAGCTTGAACAACAATTGATTTGCATCCCATCCATGAACATTCACTCCCTCCACCACCGACAAACAATGGCAGCAGTGTGTACCATCTACAAGACGTACAGCAGAAACTCACCAAGGCTCCTTAGGCAGCACCTTCCAAACACACAACCACTACCATCTAGAAGGACAAGGGCGGAAGATACATGGGAACTCCATCACCTGGAAGTTCACCTCCAAGCCACTCACCATCCTGACTTGGAAATAAATCGCCATTCCTTCACTGTTGCTGGGTCAAAATTCTGGAACTCTCTCCCTAACAGCACTGTGGGTGTACCTATACCACATGGACTGCAGTGGTTCAAGAAGGTGGCTCACCACAACTTCTCAAGGGCAATTAGGAATGGGCAATAAATGCTGGCCTAGCATAGCCCATATCTCACAAATGAATTTTTTTAAAAGATGGGTTTTTACAACAATGCAGTAAATTGGTCACCATTGCTGGTGGTACCTTTTTTATTCCAGATTTATTTAATTAATTGAACTTAAATTCCCCAGCTGTCACGGTGAAAATTGAACTCCTGTCTCTGGAGTATTAGTCCAGACCTCTGGATTACTAGTCCATTAACATAACCATTATGCCACTGTCCCCATAAATAAAAAATATGTTAGTAAGCAATTTTTCAGCTAGTTCAAAAGCTACACAATAGGCAGATGTGTGGAATTGATAGGTTTATGAGAGATTGTTCTGGTGCATTATTTAAAAATTAATTTTTGTGAATAATCAGATTCTATATGTTGCTGTCTTATCGCAGTGTGTAATTTTTTATTTCAGCATTGAGGTCAACGACTATCTTGGAAAGATTTCCAAAAGGAAATCTGTAAAGATTGAACCTCTGGTAAGCATATATATTTTTGATTTTGAGAATTGCTTATTTTTACAAGTATTTTGGATGATGCAATATATCTAATGATTTTAAGGCATTCAACCAGACTTTTCTAGTAATAATATACCGTAGGGGCAATTTACCGTGTCTTCACTGGCAATGTGGAGCCCTTTATATTTGTAAGCATTGCAAAATTAGATGCACAGATCAGTGCATCCAGTTGACTGTTGATTTCATTTATGGCAAAGAAAAGATGGGCCGACTGGAGGCCTCATTACTCATTTAAAATTAGCCCTGTACTGAGCCTTGCGGTTTATTCATGAATGGACACCACAAGAAAAAATAGTGTACTTGGTTTATTGCATTTGCTCAGTCAATAACCACTCTCCATGCCGCTAGCACTGTTTGCTTGCAGATTTTCTTCAGCCTCAAATAGGGCTACCTTTTTTGTTCCTCTTCTGGAAGGCCCTTCAGAAAAAGGTGTACTCCATCACCTTGTTTGTTCAGTTGGCCTTCTCCTGCATGTCACGTCTAACTTAAGGCAGCAATGTCGATGTCGAGGCACCCAAGTTCCTGAGCTATGATGGCGGTGCGGCGCTTGGATCTGTCACTGTTCCGGTTGTCCATGAGTGTCCTGACATTCCAAGTCCCATACTTCATTTTGATGAGTGGATGATGCCTGTGCATGCTTTTTTTAACCTGGAGCAGTTACTGCATGCCAACTGCCACACTGTCTTGGTAGAGGGGGCTTCAGTCCAATGGCAAGGGGGTTCTGAGATGATTGACCCAGGCTCTACTGTGAAATATTAGCATTGGCCAGTCAGAGTGATTTACAGCTCACCTGGCTTCTAACTCCTACCTGATGCGACCACTGTACAGGATAGAACATTGTTGCATGTTATGATAGTTCCCAAAGTGTAAGTTATTTTCCATAGAAAACAATGGAGACTACAATTTGAGTCAATTTTAAGACAACGTGAAACAATGGGAATTTGCATTCAAAGGGGAAAATATGTATAAAGAAGAGAAGGCTGTATGTAAAGGCAGGTATTTTAAGATCTAACAAGTGTGAAAATCTTTCAGTATCTATGCCTTAAGCTGCTGTCGACAACGAACTGAAGTTAAGAAAACTCACTTTGAATTGGATTGTTCAGGGTATCATATTTCTTTGCCTGGGTCTCTTAACACCTATGTGTCTTACTGTTGCCTAAACAGAGGTGTAACTGGGAGTTAGATAAATTAGGGGATTTAGAAGTTATCCTAGTAGTAATTTGCAGACAAATGTATGCGCTTAAAATCATTTCTCGTATTAATAAATGTTTCATCTAGTTTTGTAAAAACCTATAAGGCTCGGTGGCTTTATTACTACTGAATTCAAAGTCTGCATCTTGAAACATACAAATTGCAAAAATAGTTGTGGCAGTTGCCTCAAGTTTCCCTCTGGGATTTGAACAATTCAGCATTTACCATCGGCTGTGCCCGATATTTTTCACTTACATGTTAAAGGGTGGGAAGGAAGGTGGGCGGCAGGGGGGTGGTCACTCTTCAGGGGCTGCCCTTTGCCAATCCTTCCTACCCACTCCCTCCCTTAAACCTCCCACCCCTCTCTTGAACCTACCCAAACCCTCCAGGCCCAAGATCCCAGACCCCAGACTTACCTGCTACCCAGTCAGGGGCGGAAGTCCCAATCAGCCCTTGTTAATCTACCCTCCAGCACTTTATGGCTGCAGGGTGGGTTGGTGTGGAGCATGTCGGCTTCATGCAGATTTTGTTTCCAGGCGGCATGCCGTCCTCACCACCCCAAGCTCATCACTATTAATCCACCCCTAGCTTGTTTTGCTTTATGTCCCCTTCTTTATTTCACGGCTCATTGTTTTACAATACAGCTACACACATGAGAAATCAGCAATATGGATCTTCATTAGGGACAAGTGAAGCTGACTTTGTGTGAATTTTGCTGGAGATTGTGTTTAGTTCACTTTTGAGGATCTAATTTTTTTAAACAGTGGAAATGAAGAATTGAGTGTGGTTATTGAGGTGGTTGGAAAGATCATGCAGAAAGCTGTATGCTAAGCCCTTTTCCAAGAGGATAAGAATGGTTTTGATCACGGCCTTTACAATAAAGTCCTCAGCTCTTGCATGAATTTCCATAGCACTATCCATGTAGTGTTGCAGGCAGCAGTTGATTTTCTCATGTTATACGTCGCCATTGAAAAACCAGTATGATAGAATAATCCAGATTTGTTAGAAAATAATTCAAATGAGTTTAGTAAATATACTCTTTTCATTGCTGTCTCAGGTTAACATGATTGCTTTCTCAGGACTCAATGCTCTATTTTAATAATTCATAACTTCTTTATTTTCAGAAAGTAATAAACCTAGAACTTTTGTTTGAGTTGACAAGGCCTGAGGTCATTGAAACTGTAACTGTGCAGAACAATAACAAGTCACGTATCCACTTCAAGCTGATTCTCCCTGTTGATGTGGTGGTATTTGCTAATCCAGAGGACCAATGGAAAGAGTAGGTATTGTTCTAAATATTAAATAATTTCTCAATTAATTTATTATGTCAACAATGTAATAATGTCCCTAGTCAATACTTAGTAAAATAACTCTTAACATGTTGCCTCTATGATATCTTAGGCTAATCGTTTTAATCAGACATTCAAGTCTGTCTAAATTTGTTTGGCTTTATTCTGAGGCACTTGCTGCATACTTTGTGCCGATGGACTGACTTCTCGAGAAGCACAAGGTTTCTTTTCTTTTATATTCTTTAGCATTGACCTAAATATGTTTAGGAAAATTTTACATTTTCTCTTGTATTACTATTGACTTTCTCTTAAAGCAGTGTTTATCAAGCTGTTTCCTAAACATTTTTCTATTATTAGCACATGGCAGCAATAATAACACACCAGTGAACCAACAAATCTAGAAGAATACCAAATTCTGTTTTTTAAAAAAATTGGATTTTGAACTTCGGATGCTGTGACCATGTGGGTCTTCCAGGATCCTCTTCCAATGGATCCACAGATCTCACGTCAGTCTAGTGAGAAGCTTGATTTTTTTTTTAAATTTGGCCATGAGATTTCATTGCTGTTCTTTCCATTTTGGTGACAGCCAAATTTGAATGCTGCCATCTATCTAGAAAAATTATACAGTATTTTGAAGTGTTTATATTTGATGTATTAACTTGATTTGTAGCTGCACTTTTTATTTCATTTGATAACATCACTTCTAAATGTTAAGATGACTTGCTTTTGCACCAAAATGATGTTCTTGAGTTAAACTTGTGTTCTGCAAATCTCATTTTCAGCTGTTGATCACTGTCCCATCAGTGCTTAAACTGCATTTATGGATGTTAGGTCTGGCCAGCATTTGGCTTGAATTTGATATTCCTTGTAATCAAAAAGTCTGGCAATACTCACTATTAAAGTTTACTTAGTAATAATATTCATTGAGTGAGATTAAAAGATATGCCTTTTGTGCTAAGAACTGTATTAAAGCAGAATTGCTGGAAAATAATCCTTGAATAAAGAAAGGCCCTACTCTATGGGTAAATAAACCTATGATGATTGCTCCTTAGACTGTGTAACTCCAGTGTGTCGTTTCAATCCCCTTCTAAAGAATCCTTTAGTAATGTATTAGTTGTACTGTGTCTGCTGATGTAAGTTACTTTGGTTTAAGAGCTTTGAGTGTCCAGATCAAGCACTCGCATGCTAAATATGTTGTTAATTTCTCTACAGTGGTTGTCATTGATCATTTAATGTGGTCTTTGCCCTTTCTATGTGGGGAAAGGCAGTTTGGGTATTGACTGATAGCAAAGATTTAAGACTATGTAGATTTTGGTTTAACATGAAACAGTTGACCTGTTCCCCTCAATTAAAATAAAATACTAAAAAAAATTAACCAAACTCCACTCTGGAGATCAATGACCCTGAAATAGGAAACTGGCTCAAAAAGTGGAAGCAGTGAGTAACTGTAAGTAGAAGCTTTTCACCCCAGAAGAAGAGGTCAATTTTAGTGCTTCACTTAGAGTATTTATTTCAAATACATATAATTTGGGTTTTTTTATGTTTGATGTTTGGAAGGCTGGTTGTCCACTCTCTGGCTTTTTCTCACAGCTTGGATCTATAATATGAGTTGATAGTTTAGCCGAAGGACTTGCACCATCACATGACAGGGTGTCATTTTAATATAAAGTAGATCTTGTATTCTTCAAGTATTAAATGTGAAGTATATTGATTAATTACCCTCATATCAGAATATGGTATTGAACAATATGGTATTAAGTTCTAATGGCCTTAACTATTTTCTTTTGTTTGCCATAATGATTTAAACACAATCATGTTTGATGTTCCATCATATCCAGCTGTTGCTTTGGCATTTGTGAAGAAGAAAAAGAATTGGATTATAGTCATCTCATAGTGAAGTTGGAGAGGAGTTTTTTTTTATGTTTGTTCATGGGATGTGGGCATTGCTGGCTAGGCCAGCATTCATTGACCATCCCTAATTGCCCTTGAAAAGGTGATGGTGAGCAGCTGCCTTGAACAGCTGCAGCCCAGATGTTGTAGAAACACCCACAGTGCTGTTCCTTCGTTGTCTGGAAAAAGACTTTTTTTGTTTGGTTCATTAGAAGTATTACAGGTGATATGATTGTTGGTGCAAGTCACATTTCAAAGACTAACCTTCTAGTGAAGTATTACGGAGTATCTCATTGTTGTAGGAACTGATTCCTTTGGATGAGACATTAAGCCATTAAACCCCATGTGCCCTTGCAGGTGGAAATAAAAAGACCTCTTTAGCACTAATTTTAAGATAAGTGTGAATTTCTGTTCGGTGTACTGGCCAATATTTATTCCTAAACCAACAGCACTTTTTTAAAAAAAAAGCTGATTTATGTGATCATTAGCACATTGCTATCTTGACTCTTAACATTAAATTAGTTGCCATGTTTCCTACGTTACAATCATGACTATATTTGAAGTACTTAATGAGGATGAAATGTCCCAAGGTTGTGAAAGATCGTACATTAGTCCAACTTTTTTTCTATATTCTTACTTCTAAGACAGGTTTGGGATTGCTGACAATTTACTCATTTATCATGCTGCTTCAGATTTTTGCTGAAAATTCACAATGTGGAATTGTCCCAAATTTGCATAAAGCGCGGTGGTTGGTGGGAAAAAGGACATTTTACCTGCTGGCCACAATGGCGGGTATTTGCGCCATTTCATCCCTTTCCCTCATTATAATGCATTCACGGGAAAAACTCCAGATCACTGGCAAACAGGCTTGGATTTTTCTGCCCTGCTGTGACCACATCGCTTCCTTGCTCTGGGGACACCATATTTAGAGCGCACAAGAGCGCATACATACTTCATGTCTACAGATCAGGACTGCTCCAGGTGACAGATGGCCCCAAAAGCAAAGATGATAGCAGCCCCCAAATTTGGTGAGGCCTCTCTGTGGCACTTGCTGGATGTAGTGGAAGGCCGCTGTGATGTCCTGTACCCCCCCCGCTCTGGCCGCAGGCGGTCCAACAGAGTCACCAATCCAGGCCTGGGAGGCAGTGTCAGCGGCGATCAGCACCACCGGAGCACAGAGGTCAGCCATCTAGTGCAGGAAGAGGATGAATGCTCTCATCCATTCTGGCAGGGTGAGTCAACCACCACTTCACTCTCAACTCGCACACTCTCAAACCCATCACACGTTAACAGGGACCCCACCCTTCACAGGACAAAACCACTAACTAACACACACACACACACACACACACACACACACACACACACACACACACACACACACACACCCCCTCACATCTCTATCAGGCCCATATCCTCTGGAGCTCGTGTCCTCATCCTGATTCTGGCTCCACTTACCGCACAAACATTCTAGTGCTATGCGTCCTGCTCTCATTTTCTCCATCTGTTTTCATGGAGGGAGGGGGGTGTTGGAGTGGCCCGCGTTAGGCCTCTCACTTACTTTGAAGAGCGTGTCATCGCGCTGACAGGTGAGGATGTGGACTGAGCCTGCGGTGACGGTGAGGTCAACGGCGAACATCCACATGAGGATCCTGCACCACATCATCCCTCTCTCACTGCAACTGAATGAGCTCTCTCCTGCTTTTGACTCTGCTGCCATGCACTAATTATCTCTACTTTGGCTCACAGCGAGCTCTGCCAAGGGACCGGCACCCTCAGCCAGCCAGTCCCTCAGCTCTGTCCACATCCTCACCTCCAGCCAAGAGAATATCTCCTTCGTTGAAGAGCTGAAAATAAGCAGCCTGGAAGACCCATCACACCACTTACCCACACCCTCCACCAGCGCAAACATACCCACCTCGGTGGGGCCTAGATCTGCAATCTGCTGGTCACCACACAGACATGTGTCTGCAGTAGGAGGAGGTAGGTTCAGCCAAGCCCCCCGGCACTCTGAGGACTGCTGGAGAAGAGGCATCTGCGAAGGCTGAGTCAAATAACAAGCCTCTGGATTCAGCCTTCCAACTCAAGGTGGAGAGTCAGCAGAAGGCCGGGGGAACATCACACAGAGTTGTTGGAAGCCCTCAACAGAGTGGCACGCGAGTCAGAGGAGTGCTCTCTGATGACGTGGTGCCCACATGTGACGTATGGAGATCTCCGTGGAGAGGATGGCAGATGCCATGGAGACACTGATCCAGCAGAACACAGAGATGCGCACAGAACTGCACTCCCATCGCGGTAGCCATGGGTGAGTTCCTGAAGTGGCAATGTAAGAGGGAAATGAGGCATCTCAACGGCACTCCAGGTGCTCCTTCCCCACTGCAGAGGGAGTAGCTGGCCCACAGGAGGACAGCCAAAGCAAGCTGGGGATTTCATTTCAGCCATGATCTTATTAAATGGCGGAGCAGGCTCAAGGGGCTGAATGGCCTACTTCTTCTTGTTAGTATGTAAGCAATTCTGATTACAAGTGATTGCACGGGTGAGCACGTTTTGTCACTTTATATAATATATAAATATATGTTCACTTTCATTGAATAATGTGTAGTGTTGTCTTTCAGCTTCATTGACAGGCTTTGTGAGTCCTCTCACAGCATCTCTCCCCACTAGCGGTTCAGCCGCATGCAGCCAAACCATGAGTGATTCTGAAGGGAGGACTGTGTGTGTGTTTGTGGCAGGGCCTGTCAGAGCATTATGCAAGCACTCTCCCATGCACACAGATCCTCATCCACCACACTCATCTCACTGTCCTGAGCATTTTCAATACTGTCTGCTGGGGTTCTCATTCAGTTGCCCATCTGAGCTGATTTGCACCTCTGCCCATGCAGCACCTTTGCCTGACCAACATGAGGCTCCACTCATTTTCGATTTCGACAACAATGGTCATAGTCAGACTACTGCTCAATTCCTCTCCCCATTCTCCTCCACCAGCCACCCATGTCCTTTCCCCCATCACTGTTGACCCCTCCCCCCAACATCATCTTCAGACTCCCCACCGTCACCTACCAACCCAAACACTTTTCTTTCAGGATGCCCAGGTGCACATTCCCTACCTTCCTGAGAATTCCATCCCCATTCACACAGAGCTACCCGACCTCCTCCTTCCCACCTCCAAGGTCCATGTCTGTCTCTGAGGCCCACCAACCACCCTTGTTGTCCTTTCTACTGCTACCGATGCACCCTCATCTTCCCACACTTCTGGCTCCCTCTATCCCCTGTCATACTTGCCATTCCTTCTTACCACACACACCATCAGTTCACTTCACAAAACAAAAACAGAATTACCTGGAAAAACTCAGGTCTGGCAGCATCGGCGGAGAAGAAAAGAGTTGACGTTTCGAGTCCTCATGACCCTTCGACAGAACTTGAGTTCGAGTCCAGGAAAGAGCTGAAATATAAGCTGGTTTAAGGTGTGTGTGTGGGGGGCGGAGTGATAGAGAGACAGAGAGGTGGAGGGGGGGGTGTGGTTGTAGGGACAAACAAGCAGTGATAGAAGCAGATCATCAAAAGATGTCAACGACAATAGTACAATAGAACACATAGGTGTTAAAGTTAAAGTTGGTGATATTATCTAAACGAATGTGCTAATTAAGAATGGATGGCAGGGCACTCAAGGTATAGCTCTAGTGGGGTTTTTTTTATAATGGAAATAGGTGGGAAAGGGAAAATCTTTATAATTTATTGGAAAAAAAAAAGGAAGGGGGAAACAGAAAGGGGATGGGGATGGGGGAGGGAGCTCACGACCTAAAGTTGTTGAATTCAATATTCAGTCCGGAAGGCTGTAAAGTCCCTAGTCGGAAGATGAGGTGTTGTTCCTCCAGTTTGCGTTGGGCTTCACTGGAACAATGCAGCAAGCCAAGGACAGACATGTGGGCAAGAGAGCAGGGTGGAGTGTTAAAATGGCAAGCGACAGGGAGGTTTGGGTCATTCTTGCGGACAGACCGCAGGTGTTCCGCAAAGCGGTCGCCCAGTTTACGTTTGGTCTCTCCAATGTAGAGGAGACCACATTGGGAGCAACGAATGCAGTAGACTAAGTTGGGGGAAATGCAAGTGAAATGCTGCTTCACTTGAAAGGAGTGTTTGGGTCCTTGGACGGTGAGGAGAGAGGAAGTGAAGGGGCAGGTGTTGCATCTTTTGTGTGGGCATGGGGTTGTGCCATAGGAGGGGGTTGAGGAGTAGGGGGTGATGGAGGAGTGGACCAGGGTGTCCCGGAGGGAGCGATCCCTACGGAATGCCGATAAGGGGGGTGAAGGGAAGATGTGTTTGGTGGTGGCATCATGCTGGAGTTGGTGGAAATGGCGGAGGATGATCCTTTGAATGCGGAGGCTGGTGGGGTGATAAGTGAGGACAAGGGGGACCCTATCATGTTTCTGGGAGGGAGGAGAAGACGTGAGGGCGGATGCGCGGGAGATGGGCCGGACACGGTTGAGGGCCCTGTCAACGACCGTGAGTGGAAAACCTCGGTTAAGGAAGAAGGAGGACATGTCAGAGGAATTGTTTTTGAATGTAGCATCATCGGAACAGATGCGACGGAGGCGAAGGAACTGAGAGAATGGGATGGAGTCCTTACAGGAAGCGGGGTGTGAGGAGCTGTAGTCGAGATAGCTGTGGGAGTCGGTGGGTTTGTAATGGATATTGGTGGACAGTCTATCACCAGAGATTGAGACAGAGAGGTCAAGGAAGGGAAGGGAAGTGTCAGAGATGGACCACGTGAAAATGATGGAGGGGTGGAGATTGGAAGTAAAATTAATAAATTTTTCCAAGTCCTGACGAGAGCATGAAGCGGCACCAAAGTAATCATCGATGTACCGGAGAAAGAGTTGTGGAAGGGGGCCGGAGTAGGACTGCAACAAGGAATGTTCCACATACCCCATAAAGAGACAGGCATAGCTGGGGCCCATTCGGGTACCCATAGCCACACCTTTTATTTGGAGGAAGTGAGAGGAGTTGAAGGAGAAATTGTTCAGCATGAGAACAAGTTCAGCCAGACGGAGGAGAGTAGTGGTGGATGGGGATTGTTCGGGCCTCTGTTCGAGGAAGAAGCTAAGGGCCCTCAGACCATCCTGGTGGGGGATGGAGGTGTAGAGGGATTGGACGTCCATGGTGAAGAGGAAGCGGTAGGGGCCAGGGACCTGGAAATTGTTGATGTGACGTAAGGTGTCAGAGGAATCACGGATGTAGGTGGGAAGGGACTGGACAAGGGGAGAGAGAAGGGTGTCAAGATAACGAGAAATGAGTTCTGTGGGGCAGGAGCAAGCTGAGACGATCGGTCTACCGGGGCAGTTCTGTTTGTGGATTTTGGGTAGGAGATAGAAGCGGGCCGTCCGAGGTTGGGCGATTATCAGGTTGGAAGCTGTGGGAGGGAGATCCCCAGAGGAGATGAGGTCAGTGACAGTCCTGGAAACAATGGCTTGATGTTCAGTGGTGGGGTCATGGTCCAGGGAGAGGTAGAAGGAAGTGTCTGCGAGTTGACGCTCAGCCTCCGCGAGGTAGAGGTCAGTGCGCCAGACAACAACAGCACCATCCTTGTCAGCGGGTTTGATGACAATGTCAGGGTTGGACCTGAGAGAATGGAGTGCAGTAAGTTCAGAGAGAGACAGGTTAGAATGGGTGAGAGGAGCAGAGAAATTGAGACGACTAATGTCCTACCATCATTCTTAATTAGCACATTCGTTTAGATAATATCACCAACTTTTAACTTTAACACCTATGTGTTCTATTGTACTATTGTCGTTGACATCTTTTGATGATCTGCTTCTATCACTGCTTGTTTGTCCCTACAACCACACCCCCCCCTCCACCTCTCTGTCTCTCTATCTCTCCGCCCCCCACACACACACCTTAAACCAGCTTATATTTCAGCTCTTTCCTGGACTCGAACTCAAGTTCTGTCAAAGGGTCATGAGGACTCGAAACGTCAACTCTTTTCTTCTCCGCCGATGCTGCCAGACCTGCTTAGTTTTTCCAGGTAATTCTGTTTTTTCATCAGTTCACTTCCCAGGTGGTAGTAATTGACTCTCCAGACCCATCCCTTGCATGTTCATCTGGACATCACGTCACCCCTTTTTATATATATGTATGTGTGTGTGTGTGTGTGTATATATATATATACACACACACACACACACACACACACACACACACACATTCAGCACACACACACACACACATTCAGCACACACACACACACACTCAGCGCGCACACACACACACACACTCAGCGCGCACACACACACACACACTCAGCGCGCACACACACACACACACTCAGCGCGCACACACACACACACACTCAGCGCGCACACACACACACACACTCAGCGCGCACACACACACACACACTCAGCGCACACACACACACACACTCAGCACACAAAAAAAAATGTCAAACCGGAACCACCAAAGGAAACAGATGTAACAGCCCGAAATTGTTGAGCTCATTGAGTCTGGAAGGCCGTTAAATGCCTAATCGAAAGATAAAGTTTTGTTCCTCAAGCTTACGTTGAGCTTCATTGGAACACTGCAGGAGGGGACACAGCGGTCTGAGTGGGATCGAGATGGACAATAGAAATGGCAAGTGACAAGAAACGCAGAATCATGCTTTTGGACTGAACAGAGTGTTCTGCAGAGTGATCACCCAGTCTGCATTTGATCTCCCCAGTGTAGAGCAGACTGCATTCTGAGCAGTGAATACAGTATAATAAATTGAAAGCAGAGGTAAATTATTGTTCCATCTTGAAGAACTATTTGGGGCCTTGAACAGTGAGGAGGGAGGAGGTAAAAGGGCTGGTGTTGCACCTCTAAACTTACATGGAAAGGTGCCATAAGAAGGGGAGGGGCTGTTGGGCTGAACCAGGATGTCACGGAGAGAAAACTCCCTTTGAAATGTTGAAAGCAGAGAAGATGTGTTTAGTTGTGGCATCAAGCTAGACATGGTGGAAATGGTGGCATATGATCAGTTGAATATGGAGGCTGGTGAGGTGGAAGGTGATTCTGGGAGAGAGGGACAGACATAATTGAGGGCCCTGTCAACCATAATGGGACGTATTCTCAGTTGACAAAAACCAAAAACATGTCAGAAACGCTGGTATGGAAGGTTGCTTCCTCACAACAGATGCAACAGAGAGGGAGAAACTGGGAGAATGGAATGGAGTCCTCACAAGAAGCATGAGGAAGTGTAGTGGAGGTAGCTGTGACAGTCAAGAGGTTCAAAGTGAATACTCATTGATACCCTATCCCCAGAAATGGAAGAAGGGGCGGGAAGGGTCAGAGATAGACCATGTGTAGGTGAGAGAAGGTTAGGAATCGGAAATAAGACCATAAGACGTAGGAGCACAAGTAGTCCATTTGGACCATTGAGTCTGCTCTGCCATTCAATGAGATCATGGCTGATCTGATAATCCTCAACTCCACTTTCCTGTCTTTTCCCCTTAGCCCTTGATTCCCTTACTGATTAAAAATCTGTCTATCTCAGCCTTGAATATAATTAGAGACCCAGCCTCTACAGCCCTCTGTAGTAAATTCCACAGATTGATAACCCCCTGAGAGAAGAAATTTCTCCTTATCTCTGTCTTAATTGGGTGACCCGTCACCCTGACATTATGCTTTCTGGTCCTAGACTCACCCACAAGGGGAAATAACCTCTCTGCATCTACCCTATCAAGCCCTCTATTATTTTTTAATAAGGTCGCCTCTCATTCTTCTAAACTCCAATGAGTACAGGCCTGACCTACTTAACCTCTCCTCAAGAAAATCCCTCCATACCCGAGATAAACCTACTGAACCTTCTCCGGACTGCCTCCAATGCCAGTATATCCGTCCTTAGATAAGGGAGCCAATACTGTTCATATTATTCTAGGTGTGGTCTAACTAGTATAGTTTTAGCAAGACTTCCCTATTTTTATACTCCATTCCCTTTGAAATAAAAGTCAACATTCCATTTGCTTTACCTATTACCTGCTGAACTTGTATGCTAGCTTTTTTGGATTCATGCACGAGGACCCCCAAATCCCTCTGTACTGCAGCTTTCTTCAGCCATTCTCCATTTAAGCAACATTGAGCTCCTCTATTCCCCCTGCCAAAGTGCATAACCTCACCTTTTCCCACATTATATTCCATCTGCCTAGTTTTTGCCCACTCACTTGCCCTGTCTATATCCCTCTATAGACTCTGTGTCATCTTCACCACTTGCCTTCCCACCTATTTTTGTGTCATCTGTAAACTTGGCAATAGTACATTAACTTCCCTCATCCAAGTCATTAATATATTGTAAATAATTGTGGCCCCAGCACTGATCCCTGCGGAACTCCACTCCACATCCTGAAGATGCCCCCCGTATCCCAACTCTCTGTCTTCTATTAGTTAGCCAATCCTCTATCAATGCTAATATACTACCCCCAACACCATGGGCTCTTACTAAGTAGCCTTATGTTTGGTGCCTTATTGAACGCCTTTTGGAAATCCAAATATATTACATCTGGTTCCCCTTTATCTATCCTGCTTGTTGACTTCTCAAAGAATTCTAATAAATTTGTTAGGCATGATTTCCCCTTCATGAAACCATGCTGACTCTGCTTGATTATATTATGCATTTCTAAATGCTCTGCTATTACATCCCTATTAATAGACACTAACATTTTCCCAATAGACACTAACATTTTCCCAATGTTAAGTGCAATGCCAGGTACTTGGGCCATACCCAACCTCTGGTGGATTGTATCTAACAGCACCTCCCTTCCGCTGTTTGTAAGAGGCATAATACTTACCATACTCAACCAGCCGTGCTTACAAACCTCAGAACGTAATGTCTAATGTTAGATGTGATTCGCGATTTGACAACGCTTGCTAAATAATTCCAAGTGTCTAAGAATTACACTAACAACCAATTTAAGATTATTAGCCAGGCTCGCAATGTGGCTTGTTTATATTCATATGCCCCACTATCAACATCCTGGGGGTTACCGTTGACCAGAAACTGAACTGGATTAGCCATATAAATACTGTGGCTACAATAGCAGGTCAGAGGAATCCTGCGACGACTAACACACCTCCTGACTCGTCATCTGCAAAGCACAAGTCAGAAGTGTGGTGGAGTACTCCCCAATTACCTGGATAAGTGCAGTTCCAACAACACTCAAGAAGCTTGACACTGTCCAGCACAAAGCAGCCTGCTTGATTGGCACCACATCCACAAACATTCACTCCCTCCATCACTGACGCAAAGTAGCAGTAGTGTGTACCATCTACAAGATGCAGGAATTTACCGATGCTCCTTAGACAGCACCTTCCAAACCCACGACCTCTACCATCTAGAAGGACAAGGGCAGCAGATGCATGGGAACACCACCACTTGGAAGTTCCCCTCCCAAGTCACTCACCATCCTGACTTGGAAATATATCGCCGTTCCTTTACTGTCGCTGAGTCAAAATCCTGGAACTCCCTTCCTAACAGAACTGTGGGTGTACCTACGCTCCATGGACTGCAGTAGTTCAAGAAGGCAGCTCGCCATCACGTTCTCATGGGCAACTAGGGATGGACAACAAATGCTGATCTAGCTAGCAAAGCCCAGATCCCGTGAATGATTTTTAAAAATATGTAGAGACTTATCCTCTGCAGGCAAATAAAACATGTCCAGGCACAGTATATTTTTTGAATTAAACAAAAACGGGGTGCATTTACCATGACAACGCTTCAACCATCAGAGTCGACTTGCCAACTAATCAGCATCCTTTTCTCATACAGTATAAATTGTTTCCCCCCTTTGAAATTTAGCATTCTTGTGTCAACCCTGATGAGTGTAAGATGAAAAGATTCAACAGCATGTCTTGTTTTTCATAAATTATTTAAGTTTCTCCAAAAGGAATGGAGAAATGTTGACTGTTGATCTGAGCTCAGTTCCAATGCAGATTTTGAACATGAAATTTAAATCTTTTTTGAATTATAGATCCTACATGTTTCCATCATGTTATATTTTTATCACAGTAGAATCCCTGATGAGTTAGAGAGAATATTTGCTTCTGCAAAGCTACAAATGTCATGATTTGGATTGCCCAACCTATTTAGCTGTGGACCTGAATTATGAAATTTGGGAAGGACAAATTTGATAGAAAGATGAGGGAAAACATATCAGGGTTTCTAAATTTACTGACTGTAAAGGTTTTTAAAATCTTCTGCCAGTATTTATGGAGAAAGTGGCAGCTAGCGGGGTAGCTAAATTACAGCTGTGCAGAGTTTTGTGTTTGAGATGCTTTACTTGTCAAATGATGCTTTGTGAGTAGTTTGTGTGCCTTTACTCTTAATTATAAATTATGTTTTTGACAGACTACAGAATAAGATTGTGGAAGCAGTTTCTGAACAGCTATTAGAGATGGACCAATGCATTCAGAGATATACAAGAGGAAAGTCTGTCCCAATACCACAAGCATTCCACTTTGAATTGCCAGAGACAACTACTCTTACTACAGTAATATACCCTGCTGGATTCTCTGACAAAGTTCTGGAACCGCAACGAAAAGTAGGGCTGAAATACAGATCATTTTTTACATTTATGTAGTCTGTTCATGAGCTACTGAATGTTTAGAGTAGCAATTTATTCTGGATTTATCCTCAATTCATTGTGCAATCTATCTTTTCATCCTTTCCAGTTTAGGTTTCAATTGGTTATTCATGTGAAACATGATTTGGCATGATAGTTTCCCAAGTTAAACCCCATGGTATCCACATTAATTGAGTGCAATGTGTATATGGTTTCCAGTTTTGAATAAAATTCCTGGAAGCAGTGAAAACACTGATTTCTGGGACACTTCCCAAGTTTCTAAATCACTTTCCAAGCAATTTCTGTCTAACTTTTCCTTTCTTGCACTCCACATGACATGGGTAGATAACTTAATCAAATAATGAAATCTCAAAGCACTTTTGAAGCAGAACCACCACACTGCTTCTGCTTGCTTGAAACATCATTGCCCCAACATACATCTTCAGTTTTTTTTTGCCCAGCCATCATTTGTGAGTAATTATTCTGCTGAAAGGAAGGAGAGAATCTTGGCTGCAGGACGACCTACCTGGTAGTTGAGGGAATAGCTATACCTGAGTCAAGCATGTCCACAGCACTTAAAAATTACCTGTTTCACTCTCCATAGATGCATCCTAAGCTGCTGAGTATTTCCAGCATTTTCTCTTTTTATTTCAGTTTTCCAGCATATGCAGTATTTTGTGTTTTTTTAGGTTCACAGTACTGTTAACCACTTTTGCTTATTGAATGATAGCATGGTATGAAGAATTAGAATATGAGAACTGATTGCATAAACTTGGTTAATATTCCCTTCAGTATAAAAGATAGGTGATTTGATTGAAGTGTTGAAAATGTTTAACTGATTTGATAGGGTGAGTAGAGAGAAACTGTCCTGAGGTAGCAGAATTAAGAACAAGGAGACATAATCTTAAAGTTAGAGTTCATTTATTCAGGATCTGAATCAGGAAGTACTTTTTCACACACAGATCAGTTGAAATCTGGAAATCTCTTCAACACCCACTACCCCCTCCTCTTCCCCTCGCTCCCCCCACAAAGCTGTGGCTGTTGAGACACTTCGAGCTGTCAAGACTGAGATGGTTAGACTTTTGTTAGATAAAGGTACCAAGAGAAATGAGTAAAGGGTAAAGAGTTGAGGTTTAGAACAACAGTCTTCTAATTGAATGGCAGAGTAGGCTTGGGGGCTAAGTTGCCTACTTCTGTCCCTAAAAGGCTGGGAATGTAATATCTTGGCACCAGATATAGCTGTATGTAAGGCAATATCTTAATGGAAAGAGTGATCCTGGTTGCACTGAGGGCAGGAAGTCTGTGCTGACAAGCTGCATGGATTAAACTCCAGTAGTGACCGTGCAATACTTGATAGGTTTCTAAGTCTTGGCATTCGACAACCCTGTTGCCATAATTTGATAAATGGGATGTCCTTTTAGGAAATTACAATGGGTAAATAGAAACTCCACCTGTATGGAAACATCTGATCAAAAAAATTTGAGGTCATCCACTTTGGTCTTAAAAGGAATATACCAAAATATTTTCTAAATGGTGAAAAGCTAGGAGAGGCCCAAAGAAACGGAGTATGTACAAAGATCATAAAAATATCATGGTCAGGTACAGAACGTACTCAAAAAGGCTAATGGAATGTTGACCTTTTGCAGTGTAGATTACCTAAGTACAATTCATTTTTATTCATGGGGTGTGGGCATTGCTGGATAGACCAGTATTTATTGTCCATCCTTAATTGCCCTTGACAAGGTGTGGTGAGCTGCTACCTTGAACTGCTGCAGCCCATGTGGTGTAGAAATAACCAAGGTGCTGTTAGGAAGGGAGTTCCAGGATTTTGATCCAGTGACAGTGAAGGAATAGTGATATAGTTCCAAGTCAGGACAGAAACAGAAATACCTGGAAAAACTCAGCAGGTCTGGCAGCATCGGCGGAGAAGAAAAGAGTTGAGTCCTCATGACCCTTCAACAGAACTAAGTAAAAATAGGAAAGGGGTGAAATATAAGCTGGTTTGTGGGGGGGGTGTGTTGGAACAAGCAAGCAGTGATAGGAGGAGATAACCAAAAGAACAAAGAGGCGTTGAAGGTGACACTTCTGACACTTTCCCTTCTCTTCCTTGACCTCTCTGTCTCAATTTCTGGTGATAGACTGTCCATCAATATCCATTACAAGCCTACTGACTTCCACAGCCACCTCGACTACAGCTCCTCACACCCCGCTTCCTGTAAGGACTCCATCCCATTCTCTCAGTTACTTCGCCTCCGTTGCATCTGTTCTGATGATGCTACCTTCAAAAACAGTTCCTCTGACATGTCCTCCTTCTTCCTTAACTGAGGTTTTCCACCCACGGTAGTTGACAGGGCCCTAAACCGTGTCCGGCATCCGCTCTCACGCCTTCTCTTCCCTCCCAGAAACATGATAGGGTCCCCCTTGTCCTCACTTATCACCCCACCAGCCTCCGCATTCAAAGGATCATCCTCCGCCATTTCTGCCAACTCCAGCATGATGTCACCACCAAACACATCTTCCCTTCACCCCCACTGGCGGCATTCCGTAGGGATCGTTCCCTCCGTGACACCCTGGTCCACTCCTCCATCACTCCCTACTCCTCAACCCCCTCCTACGGCACCTCCCCATGCAAACGCAGAATATGCAACACCTGCCCCTTCACTTCCTCTCTCCTCACCGTCCAAGGGCCCAAACACTCCTTTCAAGTGAAACAGCATTCCACTTGCACTTCCCTCAACTTAGCCTACTGCATTCGTTGCTCCCAATGCGGTTTCCTCTACACTGGAGAAACCAAACGCAGACTGGGTGACCGCTTTGCAGAACACCTTCGGTCTGCCCGCAAGCATTACCCAGACCTCCCTGCCGCTTGCCATTTTAACACTCCATCCTGCTCTTTTGCCCACATGTCTGTCCTTGGCTTGCTGCATTGTTCCAGTGAAGCTCAACGCAAACTGGAAGAACAGCACCTCATCTTCTGACTAGGCACTTTACAGCCCTCCGGACTGAATATTGAGTTCAACAATTTTAGATCTTGAACTCCCTGCTCCATCCCCATCCCCTATCCGTTTCTTCCCCCTCCTTTTTGTTTTTTCCAATAATTTATATAGGTTTTTCTTTTCCCACCTATTTCCATTATTTTTAAATGTATTCCACCCATCGTTTATTTCACCTCGCCCCCACTAGAGCTTGCTTGTCTTGCTCTCCAATCTTAATTAGCACATTCTTTTAGATAATATCACCACCTTCAACACCTCTTTGTTCTTTTGTCTGTGACGTCTTTTGGTTATCTCCTCCTATTACTGCTTGCTTGTCCCAACAACCCCCCACCCTTAAACCAGGTTATATTTCACCCATTTCCTATTTTTACTTAGTTCTGTTGATGGGTCATGAGGACTCGAAACATCAACTTTGCTCTTCTCTGCCGATGCTGCCAGACTTGTTGAGTTTTTCCAGCTATTTCAGTTTTTGTTTTAGATTTCCAGCATCCACAGTTTTTTTGTTTTTATTAGTTCCAAATCTGGGTTGTGTGTGGCTTGGAGAGTAATTTGCAGGTGTGGTGTTCCCATGCGTCTCCTTCTAGGTAGCCGAGGTAGCAGGTTTGGAAGATACTGTCAAAGGAGCCTTGTCAATTGCTGCAGTGCATGTTGTAGATAGTACACACTACTGTCATTGTCAGTGGTGGGTGGAGTGAATATTTTATAAAGTGGTGGATTGAGTGCCAAGCAAGCGGGCTGCTTTGTCCTGGCTGGTGTTGATCATCTTGAGTGTTGTTGGAATTGTGCTCATCAAGGCAAGTGGAGAGTATTCCATCACACTCCTGACTTACTCACTGCAGAATTCCTAGCCTCTGATCTGCTCTTGTAACCACAGTGTTTATATG
This sequence comes from Carcharodon carcharias, assembly GCF_017639515.1. Lineage (NCBI taxonomy): Eukaryota > Metazoa > Chordata > Chondrichthyes > Lamniformes > Lamnidae > Carcharodon > Carcharodon carcharias. The sequence continues at coordinate 167,970,289 of NC_054470.1, forward strand.
GCTGTTCCAGTTCAGTTTCTGGTCAATGGTAACCCCCCTCAGGATGTTGATAGTGGGGATTCAGTGATGGTAATGGAGATGGTTAGATTCTGACTTGTTGGAAATCATAATTGCCTAGCACTTGTGTGGCGCAAATGTTACTTGCCTCTTATCAGCCCAAGCCTGGATATTGTCCAGGTTTTGTTGCATTTGGACATGGACTGCTTCAGTATCAGAGGAGTCACAAATGGTGCTGAACATCGTGCAATCATCAGCGAAAATCCCCCACTCTAACCTTATAATGGAGGGAAGGTCATTGATGAAGCAGCTGAAGATGGTTGGGCCTAAGACGTTACCATGAGGACCTCCTGCAGTAATGAGACATATGATTGACCTTCAACTACTACAACCATCTTCCTTTGTGTGAGGTATGACTCCAATCAATGGAGTGTTTTCCCCCGATTCCAATTGACTTCAAGTTTTGCTAGGACCCCTTTATGCCACACTTGGTCAAATACTGCCTTGATGTCCACGGCAGTCACTCTCATCTCACTTCTGGAGCTCAGCTCTTTTGTCCATGTTTGGACCAAGGCAGTAATAAGTTCAGGAGCTGAGTTGCCTTGGCGGTACCCAAATTGAGTATCAGTGAGCAGGTTATTGCTGGGCAACTGCTGCTAGATAGCATTGTTGATGACCCCTTCCATTGTTTTGCTGATAATTGAGAGTAGACTGGTGGAGCAGTAATTGGCTGTGTTGGATTTGTCCTGCTTTTTGTAGGCAGAATATCCCTGGGCAATTTTCCATATTTCTGTGTGGATGCCAGTGTTGTGGCTGTACTGGAACATCTTGGCTAGGGGCATGACTAGTTCTGGAGCGCAAGTCTTCAGTACTAATGCCACAAAAAATGTTGTCAGGGCCCCTAGCCTTTGCAGTATCCAGTGCTTTCAGCTGTTTCTTGGTATCACGTTGAGTGAATCAAATTGGTTGAAGACTGGCATCTGTGATGGAACCTCCGGAGGAGATCGAGATGGATCATCCATTCAGCACTTCTGGAAGATGGTTGCAAATGCTTCAGCCTTGTCTTTTGCACTTATGTGCTGGGCTACCCCAGCAATAAGGATGGGGATATTTGTGGAGTTGTTTCATTTAATTGTCCACTACCATTCATGACCAGATGTGGCAGGACAGCAGAATTCTGATGAAGAGTCATATTAAACTTGAAACATTAACTCTATGTTTCTCTCTCCACAGATGCTGCTAGACCTGCTGAGTTCTTCCAGCATTTTCTGTTTTTATTTCAGATTTCAGATCATCTGCAGTATTTTGCTTTTATTTTATATCTTGGATCTGATCCATTTGTTGTGGGATCTCTTAGCTATGTGTATCTCATGCTGCTTCCGCTGTTTGGCATGCTATTAGTCCTGTGTTATAGCTTCACCAGGTTGACGCCTCATTTTTAGGTATGCATGGTGCTGCTCCTGGCAAGCCCATCTCCCAGGGTTGAACCCCTGGCTTAATGGTGATGATAGAGTCAAGGATATGCTTTGCCATGAGGTTACAGATTGTGATTGAATACAATTCTGCTGCTGTTCTTGGCCCACACTGCCTCATAGATGCCCAGTTTTGAGTTGCTGGATCTGTTCAAAATTTGTCGCATTTGGCATGATGGAGTGCCACACAACACTATGGAGGGTATCCTCAATGTGATTGCAGGACTTCGTCTCCACAAGGACTGTGTAGTGGGCACTCTAGCCAATACTGTAATGGATAGATGCATACGCGACAGGTAGATTGGTGAAGTTGAGTTAAAGTAAGTTTTTCCCCTCTTGTTGGTTCCCTCACCACCTGCTGAACCTCCAGTCTATCAGCTGTGTCCTTTAGGACTCATCAGCTTGGTCAGTAGTGGTGCTGCCGAGCTACTGTTGTGACAGACATTGAAGTCCCCCACTGAGAGTGCATTATGTGTCCTTGCCACCCTCAGTGCTTCTTCCAATTGGTGTTCAATATGGAGGAGTAACTGAGGGGGATCAGGGGGAGGGGTTGGGGTACAGTTGGTGCTAATCAGCAGGATGTTTCTTTGCCCATGTTTCATTTTGACACCATGAGAGCTCATGGGTTCTGAAGTCAATGTTGAGACCTCCAAGGGCAACTCCCTCTCAACTGTATACCACTGTGCAGCCAGCTCTGCTGAGTTTGTCCTGCCGGTGAGACAAGACATACCCAAGGATGGTGATGATGGCTTCTGGGACTTATAATGTATGAATCGGTGAGTGACTACATCAGGCTGATGCTTGACTAGTTTGTAGGTCAGCTCTCTCAATTTTGGCACAAGTCCCCAGATATTCGTAAGGAGTGCTTTGCAGATTTGACAGGACTGAGTTTGCCGTTGTCGTTTCTAATGGCTAAGTCGACATTGGCTGGTCCGTCCAGTTTAATTCCATTTTGTAGACTTTATAGCGGTACAAAGTTTGATACAACTGAATGGCATGCTAGGTCATTTCAAAGGGCATTTAAATTTCAACCACATTGCTGTGGATCTGGAGTCACATGTAGGCCAGACCAAGTAAGGATGGCAGATTTCCTTTCCTAAAGGACATTTTTGAACCAGATGGGTTTTTATGACAATTGACAATGATTCCATGATCACCAGCTTTTAATTACAGATTTATTAATTGAATTTAAACTCACCAGTTGCCATGGTGGAATTTGAACTCATAGCCGCGGGGCATTAGCCTAAGCTGTTGAATTATTAGTCCAGTGACCTTACCACTATACCACTACCTCCCCTAAATTACACAATTAAGAGTGGAATTCAATGGAATTTAGAATATTATGGGGTGATTGCTTGAAGTTAACAAGGTATTTAGGGGAACTTTTAGAGTAGTTAGAGAGAAACTACTGTATTGGTTGGGGAGTTTAGGACTGAGGGACAAAAACTAAAAGTTAGAACCAGGCCTTTCAAGACTGAAGTCAGGAAATATTTCTACACACAAAGAGTGGTAGAAGTTTGGAACTCCCCTCCACAAGTAGCTGTTGATTCTAGGTGAATAGTTAATTTTAAAACTGGGATTTATAATATTTTGTTAACCGAATTTATGGACTGATAGGTGGCAAGGGCAGGTATATGGAGTTAGACCACTGATCAACCATTGTCTCATTGAATTGTAGAACCAATTTGAAGGGCTGAATGGCCTACGTTTGTTTCTTTGTTCCTGTGATGTAACATCAAAACCTTGAACTGTGTATTTGAATATTATAGTAGAAGTCATCATTCCTCTCCATAATTAAATTAATAACAATTTAAATTCAAGTTGTAAAAGGGCTTGGAATTACCTCCTGTGCTTTTTTGTTTCTCCGATTGTTGTCCATTGCAGATATTTGGAAATAAAAGGACATTCTAACGAAGAAAGAGGACAGAGTAGAACTGCAATCTAGTTTTTTTTTACAGGATCCGGTTATGTTATTCTGCTTCTGGAAAGTGAAGTAATTTTTCAATATTCTCAGGACCTATAGTGCAGCAGCTCTAGTAGCTACAAGATATGTAGTTATGTTAGAGTAAGGAGCACAGTTGATTTTGACTTTGTGTACATTTTCTGCATTTATGCAGTCAACCTTAATGCATTAATAAAGATATTGCCGAAATTAGAACTTTACGGACTTTTTTGGTTGTGCTTTCAGACTAGAATATTCATGTCTGTTGTAAAATCATCTTTAAAGGATGACCCAAAGATCTTATGAAGTTGTCAGGTTAAAATGTTCACATTTTTTTTGAATGTATAGGAGTTACATGACAAACTTGGTCTAGGAAATAAACCCCTCTTGCGCCGACCCATGGCTTATAATTTTCCAAATGATGATTTAATGAATAAGCATCTGAGAACTGTACACAAGTATATTCCACTTCCCAATCCTGAAGAATTCAAGGTATGTACCAGAATTTACAATATTTTGAACTGTTTTTGGAAGTAGCCGCAGTGGCAGCATTTGTAGTTACAAGTATTTTAATAATGCATAACTATGTCAAATCATAGCTCAATTATCTGCATTTTGAGTTTACATATATTCTATACTTACTTTGGAATAGGTTTATGTAGTGCACGGATCGTATACTTTTCATCACTACTTGCAGGATAATATCAATGACAGTGGATGGGGTTGTGCATACCGTTCTTTGCAAACCATCATATCCTGGTTCAACTATCAGGGATACATCAATGTCCCTATACCATCACATGAGAAGATCCAACAGGTTTGAATATCCTTTTAAATTATTGTCAATATTTTTCTCTCTCTCTTATGTTTTTGGGACTTATTCAACAGGAATCATAGAAAAGCACTATTTTATGCCACACGTTTTTATTGAAAATAAATGTTTTGTTCAGGAGCCGTACAAAACAATGCACTAATAAATTTGCTTTCAAAGAAGAATTTGTTTGCTATATGACTGAATAATTGAAGCCCTAACTATAAAATTATATCAATGAAATTAATTGTTTTACTGAAATGTTTCATAAAGTTTGATGAGATGTTTCAGCAAATAAAGGCAATACATGATGTAATGACAGAGAACGACAGAGCCATTGTAGGTTGGTGGGGTCAGGAATAATCCCCGATCACATTAAGTGTCTCTCACATGGATACCAAAAGCATAGGACTAAGAAAGAGGTTTTTCTGAGGGAGGATGAGCAGCTAGGGGCTAAATTGAAAAGCAGAACTACTGAGGTAATAATCTCTAGATCACTATCTGAGCCATGAGCAAATTGGCATAGGCTAAGTAAGAGCAGGAGATTGAATGGGTAGCTCAAAGACTGGTGTGGGAGAAATGGGTTTCGATTCATGGGGGCACTGGTACTAGTCATGGAGAAAGAGAGAGCTGTACCATTTGGATGGCCTTCACCTGAACTACACTAGGAGCAGTGTAGAGAGTTGTATAACTAGGGCTGTAGAGAGGACTTTAAACTAAATATTGGGAATTCATCTGAGGGGAGATTTGGATAGTTCAAGAGAAAGGACAAGGCAATATTGCAGGGTAGTGATGTGGGCAATGGTAATGTGTAATGAGACAGGATTAGTTAAATACCTCATAGTAAAAGATTTTCTAGGCAAGCGTGATCATAATGGAATTTTATATTAAATTTAAGACTGAAAAATGTGGGTCAATAGCTAGTATCTTAAACTTTAAGAAAGGCAATTACAAGGGTACACAGACAGAGTTAGCTAAAGTAGACTGGGTAAATAGGTTAAAAAGGAAGACAATAGAGAAGTTGGGATAGACATTTAAAGCTATATTACATAACTCTCACTAAAGACATATTCTATTGAGGAAGAAACACTATTAGAAGGATGCACAATCCATGGCTCGTTAAGGAAGTTAAGGGTAATATTAAAACGTAGAATGCATCCCAAGAATAGCAGAAAATCAAGAGACAAAAGGGCGGGAGGAACTTAAAATCACTATTGCTAGAGAAAAAGTGATGGGAAGCTAATGGAAATTCAGGCTGACAAGCCCCCTGGACTGTTAGCCTGCACCCTAGGCTCTTAAAAGAAGTAGCCGCAGAGATAGCAGATGCATTGTTTGTAATCTTTGAAAATTCTCTATATCCTGGAAAGGTCCCAGAAGATTGGAAAACTGCAAATATAATATCCCTGTTCAAGGAGGGAGACAGAAAGCAGCAAACTGTTGGCCAGTTAGCCTAATGTCTATCATTGGGAAAATCTAGAATCCATTATTAGAGGTAGTAACAGGTCATTGCAGGCAGAGTTAACATGATTTTGTGAAAGGGAAATCCAGTTTGACAAATTTAGTAGAGTTTTTAGGGATGTAACAAGCAGGGTAGTTAAAAGAAAACAGGAACATAGAAAATAAGAGCAGAGGTATGTCATTTGGCCCCTCTAGCATGCTCCATCATTTAACTAGATCATGGCTGATCTTCAACCTCAACACCATTTTCCTGCCGTATCCCATATCCCTTTATATCTATAATATCTCAAAATCTATCAATCTCTGTCTTGAATATACTCAATGACAGCTTCCACAGCCCTCTGGGGTAGAGAATTCCAAGGATTCACCACCCTTTGAGTGAAGAATTTCCTTAGCATGGTTTATTTTTTATTCTGAGTGTTTCCCCTGGTTCTAGCCCTGTAACCAGGGGAAGCATCCAACGCATCTACCCTGTCGAGACCTGTAAAAATTTTGATTGTTTCAATAAGATCACCTTTCATTCTTCTAAACTCTAGAGAATACAGGCACAGTCACTTCAATCTCTCCTTTATATCACGATCCCGCCATCCCACAAATAAGTCTGGTGAATTTTTGTTGCACTTCCTTATACAAATATATCCTTCCTTGGGTAAGGAGACCAAAACTGTACTCAAAACTCCAGGTACAGCCTCACCAAGGCTGTATACAATTGCAGCAAGACTTCTTAACTCTTGTACTCAAATATTCTTCCAATAAAGACCAACATACCATTTGCCTTCCCAATTGCTTGCTGCACCTGCAGGTTAGCTTTCAGCGACTTGTGAGCAAGGACACCCAGGTCCCTTTGGACATCAACACATTCCTAATCTCTAAAATAAAAGCTAAATACTGTGGCTGCTGGAGATCTGAAATAAAAATGAAAAATGCTGGAAAAACACAGAAGGTCTCGTCTGGCAGCATCTGTGGAGAGCTAAATTGAGTTAACTTTTCAAGTCTAATATGACTCTTCTTCAGAACTGAAGTGAAGTAGAAATATAATGGTTTTTATGCTGTTGCAAAAGGGGGAAGGGGCAAAAGGAAAGGTCAGGGATAGGTTTGAGGGTGGAGAGATTAAATGACAAAGATGTCATGAAACAAAAGACAAAGAGAGTGGTAACAGTAGTAGTAAAAGAACAAAGCATTGGTCCATAGTAGGTATTAATATCAGAGTAAAGGGCAGTGCTGTATGAAAGCAAAACATGAGATCAAGATACAAACCGACACTTGGGGGTTGTTGGGGTGGAATGAAAAATGGAGGAAAGAGTTCATGGTCCAAAGTTGTTGAACTCAATGGTAAGTCCAGAAGGTTGTAAAGTGCCTAATCAGAAGATGATGAAGTGCTGTTCCTCAAGCCTGTATTTGGCTTCACTGGAACATCGCAGCAGGCTGAAGACAGAAATGTGAGCATGAGAATAAGATAAGGTGGTGAATTGAAATGGCAGGTGACCGGAAGGTCGGGGTCACGCTTGTGGACTGAATGGAGGTGTTCTGCAAAATGGTCACTCAGTCTACGTTTGCTCTCCCCAATGTAGAGGAGCGATTTGTGAGTTGCAAATATAAAAAAAAAATCAAATTTCTACCTTCAGTTCCGAAGAAGTCATATTGGAATCCAAACATTTATTCCGTTTCCCCCTTTGCAGATAATGCCAGACCTGGTGAGTTTTTCCAGCATTTTCTGTTTTTACTACCCAAACTCTCACCATTTAAAAATACTGTGAATTTCTGTTTTTCTTATCAAAGTGGATAACTTCACATATCTCAGCATTATATTCCATCTGCCATGTTCTTGCCTACTCACTTAGCCTGTCTAAGTTCAATCAAATTTGTTAGGCATGATCTAGCCTGTGAAGCCTCTTTGCATCCTCCTCACAACTCACATTCCCACCTAGTTTTGCGACATCAGTAAACTTGGAAATATTACGCTTGGCCCACATATCCAAATCATTGATCTAGATTGTGAGTATCTGGAGCCCAAGCACTGATCCTTGTGATACCCCACTAGTCAAAGCCTGCCAACCTGAGAATCTCAGAATCACACAGTGCAGAAGAGGCCCTTTGGCCCATCAAGTCTGCACCGACATCTGACCTACCTACCTAATCCCATTTACCAGCACTTGGCCCACAGCCTTGAATGTTATGACGTGCCAAGTGCTCATCCAGGTACTTTTTAAAGGATGAGAGACAACCCGCATCCACCGCCCTCCCAGGCAGTGCATTCCAGACCGTCACCACCAACATCCTGGTGAATCTCCTCTGCACCCCCTCCAGTGCAATCACGTCCTTCCTATAATGTGGCGACCAGAACTGCACATCTTACCCCAGCTGTGGCCTCATCAAGGTTCTATACAACTTCAACATGACCTCCCTACTTTTGTAATCTATGCCTCGATTGGTAAAGGCAAGTGTCCCATATGCCTTTTTCACCACCCCACTAACACGCCCCTCCGCCTTCAGAGATCTGTGGACACACACGCCAAGGTCCCTTTGTTCCTCAGAATTTCCTAGTGTCATGCCGTTCATTGAATACTTCCTTGTCAAATTACTCCTTCCAAAATGTATCACCTCATACTTTTCAGGGTTAAATTCCATCTGCCACTTATCTGCCCATTTGACCATCCCATCTATATCTTCCTGTAGCCCAAGACACTCAACCTCACTGTTAACCACCCGGCCAGTGTTTGCGTCATCCGCAAACTTGCTAATCCTACCTCCCACATAGTCATCTATGTCGCTTATATAAATGACGAATAATAGGGGACCCAGCACAGATCCCTGTGGTATGCAACTGGACACTGGCTTCCAGTCACTGAAGTAGCCTTCTGTCATCACCCTCTGTCTCCTACAACTAAGCCAATTTTGAATCTATCTTATCAAATTATCCTGTATCCCATGTGCATTTGCCTTCTTTATAAGTCTCCCATGTGGGACCTTGTCAAAGGCTTTGCTGAAATCCATATAAACTACATCAACTGCACTACCCTCGTCTACACACCTGGTCACCTCCTCAAAAAATTCAATCAAATTTGTCAGGCATGACCTCCCTCTGACAAAGCCATGCTGACTGTCCCTGATCAAACCTTGCCTCTCCAAGTGGAGGTAGATTCTCTCCTTCAGAATTTTCTCCAGTTCACCTGTTTATTCCTACTGTCTGCTTCTGTCCGTTAACCAATTCTCAATCCATATTACGGTATTGGTAAAAGAACAAAGCATTAGTCCAGAGTCAGGATTAGTAGGAGTGACTGCACTTGACATCAAGGCATCATTTGACTTGAGTATAGCATCAAGGAGCACTATCAAAACTGGAGTCAATGGAAGTCGGGGGAAAAACTCTCCTCTGGTTGGAGTCATACCAAGCACAAAGGAAGATGATTGTGGTTCTTGGAAGTCAATCATCTCAGTCCCACCTCAGTCTCATTGCTGCAGGAGTTCCTCAGGGTAATGTCCTGGACCCAGATATCTTCAGCTGCTTCATCAATGACCTTCCTTCCGTCATAAGGTCAGAAGTGTGATGTTCGCTGATGCACAGTGTTCACCATTTGCAACTCCTTAGATGTTGAAGCAGTCCATGTCCAAATGCAGCAAGACCTGGACAATATCCAGGCTTGGGTTGCAAGTAACATTCATGCTACACGAATGCCAAGCAATAATCATCTCCAACAAGAGAGAATCTAACCATTGCCCCTTGACCTTCAAAGGTATTACCTTTGCTGAATCCCCAACTATCAACACCCTAGGGGTACCATTGACCAAAAACTGAACTGGACTAGCCATATGAATGCTGTAGCTACAACAGCAGGTTAGAGGCTAGGAATCCTGTGGCGAGTAACTCACCTCCTGACTCCCCACAGCCTGTCCACATCTCCAAGGCACAAATCATGAGTATGTTGGAATACTCTCCACTTGCCTGGATGAGTGCAGTTAAGAAACTTGACACCATTTCGGACAAAGCAGCCTGCTTGATTGGCACCCCATCCACAAACATTCACTGCCTCCACCACTGACACCAATGCACAGCTTCAGCAGTACCACCTACACAATGCACTGCAGGAATTCACCAATGATCCTTAGACAGCACCTTCCAAACCCACGACCTAGAAGGACCAGGGCAGCAGACACATGGGAACACTATCACCTGGAAGTTCCCCTCCAAGCCACTCACCATCCTGATTTAGACATATATCACCGTTCTTTCACTGTCACTGGATCAAATTCGTGGAACTCCCTTCCGAACAGCACTGTGGTGTACCTACACCAGATGGACTGCAGTGGTTCAAGGAGGCAACTCACCACCACCTTCTCAAGGACAATTAGGGATGGGATATAAATACTGGCCTAGCGAAGCCCACATCCCATGAATGAATAAAAAAAAATCCCATGTGCTCTAATTTTGTTTACTAACCTCTTGTGTGAGACCTCATTGAAAATCTTCAGAAAATCCAAATACACCACATCCACTGGTTTCTTCTTATCAATTCTGCTAGTTATATCCTCAAAAATTGCAACAGTTTTGACAAACATGATTTCCCTTTCATAAATCCATCTTGACTCTGCCCACCGTAGCATTATTTTCTCAGTGTCCAGTTATCACATTGTTTATAATAGATTCTAGCATTTTCCCCAGTTCTGATGTCAGGCTAACAGGTCTGTAGTTCCCCATTTTTGCCTCCCTCTCTTTTTAAATCATGGGGTTACATTTGCTACCTTCCAATCAGCAGGAACCGTTCCAGAATCTGTAGAATTTTGGAAGATGCAAATAAAATGGAAGACCAATAAAGATTGATTGGCAGATATTTTACCATTTAAAAATCTTCAAACAGCAGTGGCACGAGCCTAACCTGCACTGTCCTTTTTGGAATTATTTATTCATTACTCTTGGGAAATCAGATAACCACTCTTGTTTTCTGTAATGTGGCATATTCAAATTCATCTGATCTCACCACATCTTTGTACTGGCTCAGACTTGTATTGTGGTAGATGCAGCTCTTCATGGAGGAAATGAAGACCAGGTTTTCTGGTTTGTATCCTATCAGCAAAGTAAGTGCAGTATTGATATCCAAAAACAGCTCTCATGATTGGTCAGTTGCCAAGGACAAGAGGGTATGACTGCAAGTGAGGCTGTTAAGGGGACCCAGAGGGCAGGAGTGTGAGCCTCTGCAATTGTCCAACAGTTTTGAGGTTCTCTTAGCTTGTTTGGATGAGAGTGGGGGATGCAGGGTGGATGAGCAAACTGACCTAGCACCATGGTACAAGAAGCCATCCAATGTGGGATGCAAAAAGGAATGTAGCGGTAGAAGGAGACATTATAGTAAAGGGGTTTGACACTGTTCTCTGTAACAATGAGCGAGAGTCCAGGCGGCTTTGTTGCCTGCCCAGTGACAGGTTTGGGACATCTGCTCAGGGCTGGAGAGGAACTTGTAGTGGGAGGGGGAAGGATCCAGTGGTATGGTCCATGCAGGTGCCAACGACATAGGCAGGATGAGGAAGGAGGCTCTGCATAGTCAGTACGATGACTAGGCACCAAATTAAGAAGCCAAACCTCAAAGATAATTTCTGGATTATCGCCTGAGCCTTGTGCAAATTGGTTTAAGACAAATCAGATTAGAGAAATGAATGCATCGCTCAAAGATTGGTGTGGGAGAAGTGGGTTCCAGTTTGTGAGGTACTGGTACCAGTATTGGGGAAAGTGGATCTATACTATTGGGATGGTCTACACCTGAACCCTGCTGGGGCTGGTGGCCTCGTGAGCCGCCAAACTGGGGAAATAGAGAGGGTTGTAAATAGTGGGGGTCAAGGGATCAAATTTGGGAAGATGTGGTAAAGTAAGGAGTAGAGACAAGGCAAGAGAGACAGTATTAATATAGGAAATGATAAACAGACTGTTCCAGGAAGGGACAAAGTGCAATTCTAAGAGTAAATCAGCAGATAAGGTTAGATGTTACAAAAATAATAAAAGGACAAAACTAAAGGCTCTGTATCTAAATGCACATAGCATTTGAAACAAAACAGATGAACTAATAGTGCTAATAGAAATAAATAAGTATGATCTGATAGCCATTACAGAGACATGGCTACAGGAAAAACATAGATTGGGACCTGAATATTGAAGGGTATGTGACATTTAGGAAGGACAGGAAGTTAGGAAAAGCTGGAGGGGTGGTTCTGTTAATTAATGATGGTATTCGCACATTAGGGAGAGATGACCTAAGTTCAGGAAATCAGGAGGTAGAAGCGATTTAGGTTGAGATAAGGAATGATAAGGCAAGAAGTCATTTTGTGGGAGTGGTGTACAGGCCTCCTAATTGTAACTACACAGCAGGACAGAGTATAAAAGAAGAGATAATGGGAGCTTGCCAGAAAGGTATAGCAATAATCATGGGGGATTTTAATCTACATAGACTGTAAAAATCAGATGGGCAGAAGTAGCGTAGATGAGTTCATAGAATGTTTTCGGGATAGTTTCTTAGATCAGCACGTTCTGGAGCCAACCAGAAAGCAGGCTATACTAGACCTGGCATTGAGCAACGATAGGATTAATTGATAACCTCCTAGTGAAGGTACCCCTAGGTAACAGCGATCATAATATGATTGAATTTTCATTCATTTTGAGGGCGAAACTATTGCATCTAAGACCAGTATTTTAAACTTAAATAAGGGCAATTATGAGGGCATGAAAGCAGAGCTGGTTAAAGTGAACTGGCAAATGAGGTTGAAGGATATGGCAATTGAATTTCAGTAGCAGACATTTAAAGGGATGTTTCAGAGTACACATTATATACATTCCAATGAGAAAGAAAAATTCCAAGGGGGAGCCCACCATCCATGGTTAACTAAAGAAGTTAAAGACAGTATCAAACTTAAAGAAAAAGCATATAATTACGCAAGGACAGGTGGCAGGTCAGAAGGTTGCAAAGAATGACAAAAAGATTGATAAGGAGGGAAAAATTAGAATATGAGAGATAGCTAGCTAGTAATATAAAGATGGATAGTAAGAGTTTCTATGGATATTTAAATAAGAGAAGAGTTAACAAAGCGAACATTGGTCCTATAGAACGTGTGTCTGGAGAATTGATAATGGAAAGTAGGGAGATGGCAGACAAATTAACAGGTATTTTGCTTAGGTCTTCACTATAAAGAACACAAGTAACATCCTGGAAATAGGGAAATGGAAGGGAGGGAGGAACTCTGGAAAATTAGTCACAAGGGAAATGGCATTGAGCAAATTGTTGAGGCTGTGGGCTGACAAATCCCCAGGTCCCGATGGATTTCACCCTAAGGCCTTGAAAGAAGTAGCTAGTGAGAAAGTTGATGCGCTGGTTTTAATTTTCCAAAATGCCCTAGATTCGGGGAAGGTTCCGCTAAATTTGAAAATAGCAAGTATAACTCCTTTATTCAAAAACAGAGGGACACAGAAAGCAGGAAGCTATATGCCTATTAGCCTAACATCTGTCATAGGGAAAATGTTAGAAGCTATTATTAAAGATGTTACAGCAGGGCACTTATGGGGCAGGATTTTTGAATCGTCAGGCGGGCACGGTGGGCAGGCCTGGGAGCAGCCGAGAAATGGGCCACCGCCCGCACCAGCCCCCGACCACGATTTCAGGCTGGCTGGCCAATTAATAGCCAGCCAGTATGAAATGCGAACTGAGAAGCGCAATGTTGCTGGGGTCGGGGGGGCAGGAGGAGGGTGAGCGCTAAAGTCGGCGCAGGGCTACATGCAATAAAAACTCCCTGAAGGCTGCCTCAGAGAGCTGAAGAATTTTAAACCATGAAATAAAGATTTGGAAATGCAGGAAAAAATGTCCACACATCAGACTTCCTCACATGAACATAGAGATTATAAAAGTTCTGTCAAAACAAGTTTAATTAACATCGGAAACCTCAGCCTGCCCGTGGATGAGGTTTCCTCAAAAATCCAAAGGCCACCTGGCCGATTCGCCCGTCCACCAACCATAATTTTGGACAGGCAGTGCAAAATCGCACTGAATTAATACATTAATGGCCTTAATAGGCCTCTTAATTGTCAACGGGCACGCTGCCAACTCTTGCGCATCCACCGACAGAAATATTGCGCGAGGGCACGATGACATCTGGACACTCGCACGATGACATTGTGCGGTATTTGCTGCCTGTTTGGGACGGGCATGCAACTGTCCATGGGATACAAAATTCTGCATGGTTTTGTAAAAGGGAAATCATGTTTAACCAATTTATTGGAGTTCTTTGAAGGAGTCACATGTGCTGTGGATAAAGGTGGTACTGCACTTAGATTTCCAGAATGCCAGAATTCCAGATAAAGTACTACATCGAAGGTTATTGCAAAAACTGAAAGCTCATGGTGTAGATGGTAGCATACTGGCATGGATAGAAAGTTGGCTAGCTAATAGGAAGCAGAGAGCAGGGCATGACTGGGTCTTTCTGGTCGGCAGGATGTGACGAGTGGAATTGGTGCTGGGGCTTCAACTTTTTACAATGTATGTAAATGACTTGGATGAAGGGACTGAAAGAATGGTGGCTAAATTTGCTGACAACACAAAGATAGGTAGGAAAGTAAATTGTGAAGAGGACAGAAGGAGGCTACAAAGTGACATAGGTTAAGTGAATGGGCAAAGAAATGGAGTATAATGTGGGCAAATGTGAAATCATTCATTCTGGCAGGAAGAGTGAAAAAGAAGCTTATTATCTAAATGGTGAGAGATTGCAGAGCTCTGGAATTCAGAGGGATCTGGGTGTCCTGTGCATAAATCACAAAAGATTAGTATGCAGGTACAGCAGGTAATTAGGAAAGCTAATAGAATGTTATCATTTATTGTGAAGGGAATTGATTACAAACGTAGGGAGGTTATGTTTCAGTTGTACAGGACATTGGCAAGACCACATCTGGAGAATTGTGTAAAGTACTGGTATCCTTATTTAAAGAAAGATGTAAATGCGTTAGAACAAAAACAAAAATACCTGGAAAAACTCAGCAGGTCTGGCAGCATCTGCGGAGAGGAGCACAGTTAACGTTTCGAGTCCAAATGACCCTTCAACGGAACTAAGTAAAAATAGAACAGAGGTGAAATATAAGCTGGTTTGGCGGGGTGGGGGGGGGTGGGGGGGGGAAGCAGAGCTGGATAGGGGGCCAGTGATAGGTGGAGATGTCATAGACAAAAGGACAAAGAGGTGTTGAAGGTGGTGATATTATCTAAGGAATGTGCTAATTAAGGGTGGAAAGGACAAGCAAGATACAGATAGCCCTAGTGGGGGTGGGGTGAAGGAATCAAAAAAGGCTAAAAGGTAGACATAAAACAATGGATGGAAATACATTTAAAAATAATGGGAATAGGTGGGAAAAGAAAAATCCATATAAATCATTGGGTAAAAAATAAAGTCCGAGTCGGAAGATGAGGTGCTGTTCCTCCAGTTTGCTTTGAGCTTCACTGGAACAATGCAGCAGGCCAAGGATGGACATATAGGCATGAGAGCAGGGTGGTGTGTTGAAATGGCCAGCGACAGGGAGGTCTGGGTAATGCTTTTTTTTCCCAATAACTTAAATAGATTTTTCTTTTCCCGCCTATTTCCATTATTTTTAAATGTATTTCCATCCATTGTTTTATGACTACCTTTTAGCCTTTTTTGATTCCTTCACCCCACCCCACCCCCATTAAGGCTATCTGTACCTTGCTTGTTCTGCTTTCTCCCCTTAATTAGCACGTTCCTTAGATAATATCACCACCTTCAACACCTCTTTGTCCTTTTGTCTGTGACATCTTTTGGTTATCTCCACCTATCACTGGCCCTCTATCCAGCTCTACTTGTCCCGTCCCACCGCCCAACACCCTTTAACCAGCTTATATTTCACCTCTCTTCTATTTTTACTTAGTTCTGTTGAAGGGTCATTCGGACTCGAAACATTAACTGTGTTCCCCTTCGCAGATGCTGCCAGACCTGCTGAGTTTTTCCACATATTTTTGTTTTTGTTTTGGATTTCCAGCATCTGCAGTTTTTTGCTTTTATGTAAATACATTAGAAACAGTTTAGAGAGAGTTTACTAAGCTAATACCAGGAATGAGCAGGTTGTTTTATGAGGAATGTTTTATGAGGAAAGGGTGGACAGGTTAGGTTTTTATCCACTGAAATTTAGAAGAGTAGGAGGCGACATAATTGAAATCTTTAAGATCCTGAGGGGTTCTGACAGGGTGGATGTGGAGAGGACATTTCCTCTTGTGGGAAAACCTAGAACCAGGGGTCACTGTTTAAAAATAAGGTTTCACTCATTTAAGACAGGCAAATTTTTTTCTCTGAGGGTTGAGAGTCTTTGGAACTCTCTTCCAAAAAGCGTTGGGAGCAGAGTTTTTGAACATTTTTAAGGCAGAGCTAGATAGATTCTTGATCAGCAAGGGGATGAAAGGTTATCGGGGTTAGGCAGGAATGTGGGGTTGAGGGTACATTCAGATCAGCCATAATCTTAT
The DNA here is from genome assembly GCF_017639515.1 of Carcharodon carcharias. Taxonomy (NCBI): domain Eukaryota; kingdom Metazoa; phylum Chordata; class Chondrichthyes; order Lamniformes; family Lamnidae; genus Carcharodon; species Carcharodon carcharias. Next base: position 167,986,459 of record NC_054470.1, read on the forward strand.
TGAATGGTGGAGCAGGCTTGAGGAGCCGAGTGGCCTACTCCTGCTCCTAATTTGTATGTTTGTATGATTAATAGAAGATATCAGATTGGTGCTTTGATTTTAATCTTTAATATTGTGAAGCATAATTTAGTTGATAAATCCTCCTTTCTCTTGCTTTTTTTGAAACTATAGGCAAGGCTGCACATTTTCTGCTAAAGTTTTATATCTCTTTCAAGAATTGTGACTTAGTAAACTGTTTGCTTTTTGCATTTTCAGATGTTGGTAAGTGCTGGAGATAAAGGCCCCAGTATTATTGGATCAACAGATTGGATTGGATCTTTTGAGATCCGGTCAGTATTAAATTTGTTGGGGATTACATCAAAGCTCATGAGCATCCGGTAAGAAAACCATAAGGTAAAATATTCCCTAAACTTATTTTTCACAAAGTTAAGTACATGTCCTCTTATCCTACTTATCAGTCTTGCTTTAAGGTAAGGTATTGATACCATTTAATATTTTATGAACAGCATTGAGATCTTCATGAATTAAATTGAGTTTCTCTAACCTGAACTCTTATCTGGTTGGCTTCATAATTGGTGGTCATTCTTTCAGCTCTTTTTGAATTCTCTCCAGTGATCAAATTGCACGTTAGTATTTGACCTAAGCCTTTGTAAAAAGTCAGGATATGGTAGTGTTGTGGTAATGTTACTGGACCAGGAGTCCAGAGGCACAGACTAATGACCTAGACATGAGTTCAAATCTCACCACTGCAGTTGGGGCAATAAATCTGGAATAACAAAAATCTAGTATCAGTAACTTGACCAAGAAATTACTGGATTGTCATAAAGGCTCATCAGGTTCACTAATGAACTTTAGGGAAGTAAACTGCATGCTTCCCCATTCTGGCTCATGTGTGACTCCAGATCCACAGAAATGTGGCTGACTCTTAACTGCCCCCTAAGTAAGCCACTCCACTTTATCAAATCGCTGCTGAGAACTATAATAAGACTAAACCCAGGTGGACCACTCACCATTGAACTTGGCACCGCAGATGACAAAGACACACCCAGCCCACTCAATTCTGCAAAATTCACCTTGCTAACATATGGGGACTTGTCCCAAAATTGGGAGAGCTGTCCTATGGACTAGTCAAGCAGCAGCCTTACAGATATGATCTCCAAATCGTAACTTTCAGCCAACATCCCAGACCCGCTCATCACCAACTGGTGAGTCAGGACAGAAATACCAGTGGCAGCCCAGAGTTGTACTGTTAGCAGGGATTGGCCCTGGAAGTCCCCAGCATTGCCTTTGGACCCCGTGAAGTCTCAAGGTTTTGGGTCAAATTAAAGCAAGGAAACCTCCTGCTTATTACCACCTACCACCCTCCCTGAGCTGATGAATCAGTACTCCTCCATGTTGAAAGAGCACTGAGGCTGGCAAGAGCACCAGAATGTGCTCTGGGTCGGGGACGTAAATGTCAATCATCAAGAGTGGCTCAATAGCATCACTATTGACTAAGCTGGCTGAGGCCTGATGGACATAGTTGTCAGACAAGACCTGCACAGGTGAAGGGAGAACCATCACATGGGGAAAAGCCACTTCATCATCAGTAAGCTACCTGTCGTGAATGCATCTGTCCATGACAGTATTGGTAGTAGTGACCACTGTGGAGATGGAATTCCGTTTTAGACTGAGGGCATGCTCCATTGTGTTGTGTGGCACTGCTGAATGGAATGGATTCAAAACCGATCTAGCAACTCAAAATTGATCATTTGCTAGGTGCTGTGGCTCACTGGCATAACGGAATTGTATTCTACCACAATCTTTTAACCTCATGGCTCAACATATCCCTCACTTTGTCATCACCATCAAGCCAGCAGGCCAATGTTGGTTCAGTGAGTTTTTTTTATTCATTAATGTTATGTAGGCGTTGCTGACTATGCCAGCATTTATTGCCCATCCCTAATTGCATTTAAGAGTCAACCACATTGCAGGTGGGTCTGGAGCCTCATGTAGGCCAGATCAGGTAAGGACAACAATCCCTTAGGGATATTAGTGAACCAGATGGGTTTTTATAACAATCAGCAATGGTTTTATGGTCACCATCAGACTTTTAATTCCAGATTTTTATTGAATTCAAATTTCACCATCTGCTGGGCCCCCAGAGCATTACCCTGGGTCTCTGGAACACTCGTCCAGTGACATTACCACTATGCCACTGCCTTCACCCCCCCCCCATGCCAGGACCAGGACCAGCACTAGCACCAGCACCAGATGTACCTAAAAATGAAGCGCCAGCCTGGTGAAGTTGCACCTCGGGCTACAAGCATGCTATATAGCGGAACCAGAATGTTAGAGAGAGATCAAAGTGATCTCATAACAAGCTGATTAGGTCAAAGCGCTGCTGGCCTGCACCATCCAGTTGTGAATGGTGGTGAACAATTAAACAACCAACGGGAGGAGATGGTTGCATGAATATTCCCATCCTCAATGATGGCAGAGCCCTTCAGTACAAAATGTTATAAGGAATCCCTACGTGATAAATAAGTTGACAGCGAGATTGTCAAATTGTAGCAAAGTGGAAATATTAATTAAGCATGACTTAGTAAATTGGGCAGTAATTAACATAACAACAGGTTATTCTTCTCATTTCGGCTATGGACAACAGAGTGTGCAAAAACCTGGTCTGGATTCACCTTGTGGGCTTCTCTTGTCCCTCTCAGAATTTTCTTTAGTGCAGCCTCCTCAGACTTCCCTGGTTTGTTCTTCAGACTTTTGTGATTTGCTTAGTTCTTGGACCTTGGGTAGGGGCATTATTTTCCTTTTGAACCTGTCTCCTCTCTGCTGCAACAAACATGATTCAGCTTCCTTTCTTAAAACCTAGACAGTTAATTAGTCCCTTTACAAACCATTTGAACCAATTGACCACTTACCAGGACACCTAATGATTTTTAATTGGTCCCTGGCATCTGACATTAACTCTCAATCTGCAACATTCTTAAGTGGGAGAGTTCTCACATTGGCAGACATCTTATCAACTCAAATTGCTGGAAAAACTCAGCAAGTCTGACAGCATCTGTGGAGAGAAAGACAGAGTTAATGCTTCAAGCCCGAATGACTCTTCTTCAGAACTAAAGAGAAGTAGAAATGTGGAGAGAGAGTTTACCACATTCCTAATTCTCTTTAGCCCTGAAAAACAGTCATATGGACTTGAAACGTTAACTCTGTCTTTCTGTCCACAGATGCTGTCAGACCTGCTGAGTTTTTCCAGCAATTTTTGTTTTTGTTTCAGATTTCCAGCATCTGCAGTATTTTGCTTTTACCTTATCAACTCATATTGGTTTTGACTAGTTCAGTACAGTTTAATGCAGTTACATGCAAATATGCAGGCTGAGGTTACAAAGGTTCACGTAGAGTCTTAAATAATGGCATTTGAAGTTAAACAGACGTGTTAAGGCTAAAGAATTTGATTACATGGTTTGATTCTTCTACAAAGCAAAATTCTAAAGGATGATTTTCTTATAATGCTCAAGCGTTTGCAGCTATTTTCAGGCAGAAATGCCAGATCAGTAATTCCATCGTCACCACCTCCTGGGGTTCCCACTCCCATTGAAGCCAGTCTTCAACCAATTTCATTCACACCAACAATGCTATCAAGCAGCACATACTCATCATTATGCTACACAGTTTGGGTTCTGCCAGGTGGTACCTGAATGGTTTTCAGGCTTGAGCTGTTAGGTGGCAAGTAACATTCATACCATGACTCTTCTGATCTTGCTCTTAAATTTTCTAGCTGCAACGTTAAGATTGTGTGCTATTGTTCTCTGTTCCTCCATAGCTTTATCTAATCTATCAAATCCTTATATCTTTTTAAACACCTCAATATGATCACCCCTCAATCTTGTAAACTCAGCAGAACCCAACCCAAGTTTATGCAACCTGTCCTCAACTTAAGCCTTGAAGTCCTGGTATCACTTCGGTGAATTTGCCCTGTACTCCTTCAAAAGCCAACATATCTATCCTTCCTGAGGGGCAATGCCCAAAACTGAATGCTGTACTCCAGATGCTGTCTGCATGGGCTCTATACCAACTGAAGCATTGCTTCATTCCTTGTGTATTCCATCCCCTTGAGATGAAATCAATATTCCATTAGCCTTTTTAACTATATTTTGACCAATGGCCTAAATCTTTGTGATTTGTGTACCTTGATTCACAAATTGCTTTGTTGCTTCTCAGTTACTTGTCATTAAGAAAATATTCTGACTCGTCTTTCTTTGATCCATGCTACTCAATGTGCCACAGTTTTACCTGCTCATTTAATCTGTTAATCATTGATGGCTGTATCAGTGCCGCTTCATGCTCCCATCTGGACCTGGAAAATTTATCAATTTTGCTTCCAATTTCCATCCCCTTCTCACCTTCACATGGTCTATCACCAACACTTCCTTTCGTTTCTTTGAATTCTCTGTCTCCATTTCTGGTTATAGATTGTCTACCAATATTCATTGAAAGCTCATTGACTCCCGCAGCTAACTCAACTACACCTCCTCACACCTTGCTTCCTATAAGGACTCCATTCCATTCTCCCAATCACTCAGTGTTTGTTGCATCTGTTCCGATGATGCTGCCTTCCACAACAGCGCTTCTGACATGGCTTCCTTTTTCCTCAGCTGAAGATTCTCTCTCCCCACACCACCAATCCCACCCCACTGTGGTTAACAGGGCTCTCAACCATGTTTGACCTATTTCCTGCACTTCTGCCTTCACCCCTTCCCCTCCCTTCCAGAACCATGATAGGTTCCCCTTGCCCTCACATTCCACCCCACCAGCCTCTGTATTCAAAGGATCATCCTCTACCATTTCCACCAACTCCAGCATGATGCCACCATAAAACACATCTTCCCCTCGGAACATTCTAAAGGGACCATTCCCTCTGTGACACCCTGGTCCACTCCTCCTCTATCACCCCCAACACCTCCTCATTGCCTTCTCATGATGCTTTCCATGCAATTGCAGAAAGTGTAACACCTCGCTTTTTACCTCCTCACTGTGCAAGGACCCAGACACTCATAGGTAAAGCAGCGATTTACTTGTACTTCTTTCAGTACTATATTCACTGCTCACAATGCTGTCTCCTCTACACTGGGGAGAATAAATGCAGACAGCATGACCACTGTGTGGAATACCTTCACTCAGCCCACAATCGTGAGCCCAACTTTCTTATCGCTTGCTATTTCAATTCACCATCTTGCTATCATACTCATATTTCTGTCCTTAGCCTGCTACAGTGTTCCAGTAAAGCCCAGCGCAAGCTACAGGAACAGTACCCCATTTTCAGATTAAGCACTTTACAGCCTTCCAGACTCAACATTGAATTCACAACTTCAGACCTTTTATACTTTCAGATAGTGCTGATCTCTTTCTTTACTATTAACACATGGTGCTATTTTGCTTTCAGATGATGCTGTTCTGCTGTCAACACTACTCTGGACCAAAGCTCCCGTCTTTATACTATCATTACCACTCTCTTTATCTTGTGTTCCATGACATCTTTGTCATTTAATGTCTCCTGCCCTCCAACCAATCACTGACCACCTATTTTCCTCCATTTGCCCCTTCACCCTTTTTCAACAGCATAAAACCCATCACATTTCTACCTCTCTCCAGTCCTGAAGAAGAGTCATATTGGACTTGAAACGTCAGCTCTGTTTCTTTCTCCACAGATGCTGCCAGACCTGCTGAGTTATTTCAGCTTTTTTTTCTGTTTTTATTTCCTATCTCCAGCACCTGAAATATTTAGCTTACGTTTAATCTGTCTATATCCCTTTTTTCCTACTCCCATCTGCACAAATTACTGTATCTCCCACTAACAACCTCTACTCTTATTTCACTCCCGCTGCCACTATAATCTTTGACACCAACAAAATGAGCAGCATAGAAATGGTGTCCTCAATTGTATATTCGGCAAAATAAAATGGATCCCAAGAACACTGGGAGCAAAAATCGATAAGGTGTTTTGTGCCCTGGAGTCTTTTACTGTTCTGGGACAGGAAAATACGTTGCTCCAAGATCGCCAATCAAGTTGAAATCTTCTCAAGCTGTTACCTACATAAGTTCCAACTTATAAGTATTCTGTTATCACTGACCCCGTCAACCTTTGTTTAAATTTGGTTTGATCTAAATTTGGATATTAACCTGATTTTTTAACTAAGTACATGATGATGAACTAAGTTGTATTGAAATTAGTACATCCAACATACCAACATATTTAGCATGAAACTGCATGCTTTTGTTTTATTCTTGTATGAAGTCATGGCAAATAGCTCTTGATTTAAAATGTATTTTTAACAAAACTAGAGGAAATGTTTTAACTTTTGCAGGGCAGGATCTGAATTTGTTTCTTCGGCTAGGGAACTTGTTGACCACTTTGAAGTGCAGGGAGCTCCAGTTATGGTTGGTAAGTGTGTGATTTCCTTCTTATATTTTCCTTTACTTTTGAACTTTTAATTCTGCATAACAAAATGTGGCTGGTAAGCTATAAAATGAGAGCTGACTTATTATGCAATTTTGCAAGTGCCAGGCAATAACCTTGTCCAACAAGTGTCATGAAAGTATAATAATTTTCATAATATTCTGGTTTATTGTAAGGTAGGTTTATGAGTGTATGTACAGTTGGGTCTGTCTGTAAGTGATTTAATTACATTTGGGATCCAGTAGACTGCAGGTTTAACTCGTTAAAAGAAGCTCAGTGCTTGCCATGCTAATGACTAAACATGGATGCTGGCTTAGCATGTAAGGTGTGAAGGGAATTTGCATTTTTAGATATATGACAGGAGAGTTGGATTTCAACGAGGTTTTAGTCTGTTTACAACTAGCTTAGCCTAGGTGTCCTAGGCCCAACCATCTTCAGTGCTTCATCAGTGACCTTCCTTCCATCGTAAGATCAGAAGTGGGGATGTTCGCTGATGATTTCACAATGTTCAGCACCATTTGCGACTCCTCAGATACTGAAGCAGTCCATGTCCAAATGCAGCAAGACCTGGACAATATCCAGGTTTGGGCTGACAAGTGGCAAGTAACATTCACAAGTAACCACACAAGTGTCAGGCAATGACCATCTCCAACTCGGGAAAATCCGATCATCGCCCCCCAATGTTCAATGGCATTACCATCGCTGAATCCTCCACCATCAACATCCTGGGGGTTACCATTGACCAGAAACTGAACTGGACTAGTCATATAAGTACAATGGCTACAAGAGCAGGTCAGAGGCTAGGAATCGTGCGATGAATAACTCAGCTCCTGACTCCCCAAAGCCTGCCCACCATCTACAAGGCACAAGTCAGGAATGTGATGGAATACTCCTCACTTGCCTGCATGAATGCAGCTCCTGAACACTGAAGAAACTGGACATCGTCCAGGACAAAGCAGTCCACTTGACTGGCACCACATCAACAAACATTCATTCCCTTCACCACTGATGCACAGTAGTAGCAGTGTATTCCATCTACAAGATGCACTGCAGGAATTCACCAAGGCTCCTTAGACAGCACCTTCCAAACCCACGACCACTACCACCAAGAAGGGCAAGGGCAGCAGATAAATGGGAACACCACCGCTTGGAAGTTCCCCTTCAATTCACTCACCATCCTGATTTGGAAATATATCGCCGTTCCTTCGCTGTTGCTGGATCAAAATCCTGGAACTCCCTTCCTAACAGCACTGTGGGTGTACCTACACCACAAGAAAGGCAGCTCACCACCACCTTCTCAAGGGCAACTAGGGATGGGCAATAAATGCTGGCCCAGCCAGCAAAGCCCACATCCCGTGAATGAATAAAAAAAAAAGCTAGCCAGCTAAGCAAGGCTAAGGAATGTTTATTTTTCCCAAAGGCTACTGACGATGAATAGTAGCAACATGAAAGTTTTTATATTGTGAGGAAGATACAGTTTCAAAGACATATGAAACAATATAATTTACATATTAAAAGAGAGAAACACATATAAAGGAGAATGAGGCTATGTGTCAGGAGAATGCCATGTGAGATCTAACAGAAATATGAGAAATAGCCTTAATGAAGCATCCAGTGTTTGTGCATTAGTCTGCTGTTGGCCAAACTGAAGCTATAGAAAAGCCATTTAGAATTCCACTTCCCAGCGTATTGTGTTAATTTGCTGGGTCTGTTTAAAATCTAAAATCTATTTTTAGACCATTGCCTTAAAGGGGGAACTGGATGTCAGGTTAATTAGGAATTTAGGAATTATTATAGTAGTAAATGTAGTCTTATATGTGCGCGTGAAATCTTTTCTTTTGTTCATAAATATTTTACTTGATTTTTTTTAAATCTCAAAGTCTTGATGGGCTTATTACTTCTGAATTCAGTGCACACATATCGAAATAAATTCAGATTGCAAAACCCGTTGTGATAGCGCGACCCTCGTGGATTTGGTCCCCCTGGCACACATCATCTGCCGTGTCATAACACAAACGAGAACCCAAACATCTCCCCTTGTCATTCAATGGCATTACTGAATGAATCTGTCACTATCAACATCCTGGGGATTATCATTGACCAGAAACTGAACTGGACCAGCAATATGAATACGGTGGCTACAAGAGCAGGTCAGAGGCTGGGAATTTTACAACGGGTAACTCACCACCTGATTCCCTAAAGCCTGTCCACCACCTACAAGGCACAAGTCAGGGGTGTGATGGAATATTCTCTACTTGCCTGGATGAGTGCAGCTCTAACAACAACCAAGAAGCTCAACACCATCCAGGGCAAAGCAGCCTGCTTGAATGGCACCCCATCCCCCACCTCCAACATCCACTGCCTCCAGTAGCAGCAGTGTGTACCATCTATAAGATGCATTACAGCAACTCATCAAGGTTCCTTAGTCAGCACCTTCCAGACTCACGTCCTCTACAGCCTAGAAGAACAAGGGTATCAGATGCATGGCAACATCACCACTTGGAAGTTCCCCTTCAAGCCACACATCATTCTAACTTGGAACTATATCTCCGTTCCTTCACTGTTGCTGGGTCAAAATCCTGGAACTCTCTTCCTAACAGCACTGTGGGTGTACCTACGCCATATGGACTGCAGCATCTCACCATCTCAAGGCCAATCAGGGATGGGCAATAAAAACGTTGGTCTAGCCAGCGATGCTCACACCCTGTGACAGAATTTGTAAAAAATAAATTAAATGTTTTTCACGTGACTTTTTTTTTGCTTCATAGAAGTAAATGGAGTTGCTCAAGGTGTGCAATAGATCAGGAATTTTATTTACACTGATTTTTAACCACTTCAAAAATAGGATCAAAAGTTCTATTTAACAGTTCTTGATATAATCTCAAAATACCAGCATTATTATGAAGCTTGAAATGCTAGAGTTGTGATGAATTTTAATATTTATTTTAGCTGAAGGCATGGATGCCAATGGTGAACCAATTAAAAATTGGGGAATTTGCAAGAGGCCAGAATTGGTGAAGTGCAGCAATCGTGGAAGGCTGAAAGAGACTAATGAGATAGGGAGGGCAAGATGATGGAGGGAATTGAAAGCGCCCATGTGAATTTTAAAATAGAGGTATTGTCAGACCAGGTGCCAAATGTAGTTCACCAAGTGCAGGGGTGTTGGGTGAACGGGACTCGATGTGAGTTAGGATATGGTATGTACAATTGCATGTTATATCTGTAAAACAAACTATTTCTTGAAAAAAGAGCTAAATTGTCTCTTCTGACTGCTAACTTTTCAAACTGATAAAAGTTTTTTTTTTAAACAGTTGCACGTTTGTATGTGGATTAAAATATAATTATATATCCATACTGTCCTTAAATGCAGGACATAATCTATTGGCATGTGCAGCCACATATTTGCATTTGATTCTTTAACTTCTGTTCTGACTTTATTGATGCTGTTGCTTTATAAACAGGTGGTGAACCTCTAGCACATACTCTTCTGGGAGTGGCATGGAATGAAGAAACAGGAGCAGCAAAATTCCTTGTCTTGGATGCGCACTACACTGGAGTGGATGACTGGGCCAGTGTAGTTGAAAGGGTATGTGTGGGAAAGGAAGAGCACAAATTATTTTCCTAACTGTTAAATTTAAACAGGGCTTTCTTTTGGAATCAAATTAGCTGCTGATGTTATTAAATAATTTGTAATAGAGAAATGATTTATCAGTTGAAAATTTTTATTAAGTTGCCTTAAAAAAGATTCATCTCAGGAGCAAACACTGTGTTCAGTTGATTTACATCAATTGTCGCTATACATTTTACATACTTCTGGTTGGACGGTCTTAACTTTCATCTGACCAGGAGGTTTTGATGCTGAGAGATGTATATCCTAACTTTAACTTTCTATTATTTTGTTAAAATGAAAAATACTGCTGTACATTGTGGTACCAGGTGTTAAATTTATACATTTTGTCAGGGAATGTTTTCTTTGAAGGCAGGATGGCTTTGCTTAATTCAACTCCACTCGTCAGGGTTCATGCAGAATCTGAAAAAATAGAAAATGCTAGAAATGCTCATCAAGTCAGGCAGTGTCTGTGAAGCACTGAACTAGGATAACACTAAGTCGATAATCCTTCATTCAGAATTTGAATCATTCACAGAAAGGAAACCTATTTCCTCTGCCATCTGATACTCAACCCAAAAAGCAAAGTACTGCAGATGCTGGACGTCTTATATAAAAACAGAAAATTCTGGGAATACTGAGCAGGCCTGGCAGCTTTTGTGGAGAGAGATACAGTTAATGTTTCAGATCAGTGACCTTACTTCAGGATCTGATTGCCCAGCTAACTCTTGTATGTGCCACCTGAACAGCCAAGTAAGAGATATCCAAGACATGACCAGAACTGGGCCTTGGATTTCTGGGCCAGTTCTTTGTTTACACACACATGCACATGATTCTTTGACTCTAACATTTCAAATTTTGGGGACTTGGGGTTGGAAAAGTCTGTTTGCTTTTTGGTTGATTTAAGTGAGATGGTAGTTTATGAAGCCTGCAAATCAAGCTCAAATGCTGCAATCAATCAGAGAAAAAACAGCAACTCTAGAAAGAAGGCTGTGGAGATAACTGCAGAGGCAGAATATTGAGTGGAACCCACTAATCCAGACTTAGGAAGAAGAGAACATCAGCCAGCCAATTTTAGCCAGGGAATGGGAACTGAAGTTTTTCTTTAAATAAGTGGTAGTCTAATGATTATCTGCAACAAGAGAGAATCTAAACATCTCCCCTTGACATTCAGTGAAGTGATCATCACTGAATCTCCCACTATCAACATCCTGAGGGTTACCATTGACCAGAAGCTGAACCTGACCAGCCATATAAATACTGTGGCTTCAAGAGCAAGTTTGACAGATGCTAACTTACCTCCTATTTCCCCTAAGACTGTCCAAAATCTGCAAGGAACAAGTAAGGTGTGCGATGCAATCCACTTGCCTGGAGGAGTACAGCTCTAAGGACACTCAAGAAGCTCAACACCATCAGGGACAAAGCAGCCCAGTTGATTGACACACCACCGAACACCTTAAACATTCACTTCTTCCACCACCGATGCACAGTGGCAGCAGTGTGTACGATCTATAAGATGCATTGCAGCAACCCACTAAAGCTCATTCGACAGCACCTCCCAAACTCTTGACCTCTATCACCTAGAAAGATAAGGTCAGCAGACACATGGGGCAGGATTTTTAGGTCTGTGTTTGGACGCGATAGGTGGGCCCAGGAGCAACCGGGGAAAGGACTGCCGCCTGCAATCAGCTTCTGACCGTGATTTCATGCTGGCCGGCCAACTAACGGCCAGCCAACACGAGTGTGCTGAAATGCTCGGCACTGCCGGGGTGGGGTGGGAGGAAGGCGGACACTGATGTAAGCGCGGGTGAGTGCTGCATGAAAGCTTCCTGAAGGTAGACAGCTGTCTCAGGGAGCCGAAGACATTAAAACCAATAAAAGTTTTTAAAATCCAGAAAAAAATGCCCAAGCGTCAAAATCACCTGAACATATACAAGATGAAAATTCTGTCCAAACGATTTTGTAAAATTTAATAATGGAAACCTCATCCCACTCTTGGATGTGGCTTCATCAAAAATGCAAAGTCCGTCTGGCAGATTCACCCACCCGCCAACTGTAAGGTTGGAATGGACCACAAAAAATCAGGGACAATTGGAACCCAACCAACTTTAATTGTCGTCTTAATTGTTGGCGGGCGTGCTTCTGACACGTGCGCGTGCCCACCAGCCAAAATATCTCATGAGCACAGGATGATGTCGGGATGCTCACCTGACGTCATCTTGCATGTTTTCACGTCTGATCAGGTTGGACGTGCCCACACGCCGACCTAAAAATTCTGCCCAGGGGAACATCACCATCTGCAAGTCCCTCTCCAAACCACACGCTATTCTGACTTGGAACTATATCACCATTCCTTCACCGTCACTGGGTCAAAATCCTGAAACTCTGTAACAGCACTGTGGGTGTATCTACACCACATCGATTGCAGCGATTCAAGGAGACAGCTTACCACCGACTTCTCAGGGGCAATTATGAATTTGTTAATAAATGCTGGCCCAGCTAGCAATGCCTACATCCCGTGAAAGAATTCATTTTTTAAAAATTGTGCTATTTGCCAATGGCGTAGTGGCATTATTGCTGGACTAGTAATCCAGAGACCCCAGGGTAATGCTCTGGGGACCTGGGTTCAAATCCCGCCACGGCGGATGGTGGAATTTGAATTCAATGAAAAATCTGGAATTAAAAGTTCAGTGATGACCATGAAACCATTGTCGATTGCTATAAAAATCCATCTGGTTCACTAATGTCCTTTAGGGAAGGAAATCTGTCATTCTTACCTGGTCTGGCCTACATGTGACTCCAGACCCACAGCAATGTGGTTGACTCTTAAATGCCCTCTCAAATGGCCAAGCAAGTTACTCAGTTGTAACAAACCGCTACTAAGTCATAAAAAAGGAATGAAACCGGACGGACCACCCAGCATCAAGCTAGGCATCTGAAACGACAACGGCAATCGCAACCCTGTTGACCCTACAAGTTCCTCCTTAGCTAACGTCTGGGGGCTAGTGCCAAAATTGGGAGAGCTGTCTGTCTCACAGAATACTCAAGCAACAGCCTGACATAGTCATCCTCACGGAATCATACTTTACAGATAATGTCCCAGACTCCACCATCACCATCCCTGGATATGTCCTGTCCCACCGGCAGGTCAGACCCAGCAGTGGCACAGTAGCATACAGGCGGGAGGGAGTTGCCCTGGGAGTCCTCAGCATCGACTCTGGACCCCATGAAGTCTCATGGCATCAGGTCAAACATGGGCAAGGAAACCTCCTGCTGATTACTACCTACCGCCCTCTCTCAGCTGATGAATCAATGCTCTTCCATGTTGAACATCACTTGGAGGAAGCACTGAGGGTGGCAGGGGCACAGAATGTGAAGGCACTAGATACTGCAAAGACTATGGGCCCTGACAATATTCCAGCAATAGTACTGAAGACTTATTCTCCAGAACTTGCCATGCCCCTAGCCTAGCTGTTGCAGTACAGCTACAACACTGGCATCTACCCAGCTATGTGGAAAACTACCCAGGTATGTCCTGTACACAAAAAGCAGGACAACTCCCACCCAGCCAGTTACCACCCCATCAGTCTACTTTCGATCATCAGTAAAGTAATGGAAGAGGTCATCAACAGTGCTATCAAGTAGCACTTGCTTAGCAATAACCTGCTCACTGATGCCCAGTTTGGGTTCCGCCAACGCCATTCAGCTCCTGACCTCATTATAGCTTTGATTCAGACATGGACAAAAGAGCTGAACTCATGAGGTGAGGTGAGAATGACTGCCCTTGACATCAAGGTCGCATTTGACCGAGTGTGGCATCAAGGAGCCCTAGCAAAACTGGAGTCAATGGGAATCGGGGAAACTGTCCACTGGTTGGAGTCATACCTAGGACAAAGGAAGATGGCTGTGGTTGTTGGAGTCAGTCATCTCAGCTCCAGGACATCACTGCAGGAGTTCCTCAGGGTAGTGTCCTTGGCCCAGTCATCTTCAGCTGCTTCATCAATGACCTTCCTTCAATCATAAGGTCAGAAGTGGGGATGTTCACTGATGATTGCGCTATGTTCCGCACTATTCGCGACTCCTAAGATACTGAAGCAGTCCATGTCCAAATGGAGCAAGACCTAGACAATATCCAGGCTTGGCCAGTAACACTTGCGCCACACTAGTGTCAGGCAATGACCATCTCCAACAAGACAGAATCCAATCATCGTCCCTTGATGTTCAATGGCTTTAGCATCACTGAGTCCCCCACTAACAACATTCTGGGGGGGTTACCATTGACCAGAAACTGAACTCGACTAGCCATATAAATACTGTGGCTACAAGAGCAGGTCAGAGGCTAGGAATCATGCGACGAGTAGCTCACCTGACTCCTCAAAGCCTGTCCACCATCTGCAAAGCACCATTTGCAAGGAATGTGATGGAATACTCCCAACTTGCCTGGATCAGTCCAGCTCCTACAACACTGAAGAAGCTGGATACTGTCCAGGAAAAAGCAGTCCACTTGATTGGCACCACATCCACAAACATTCACACCCCCACCACCGACACATGGTAGCAGCAGTATGTACCATCTACTAGATGCACTGCAGGAATTCACCAAGGCTCCTTAGCCAGCACCTTCCAAACCCATGACCACTATCACCTAAAAGGGCATGGGCAGCAGGTAAGTGGGAACACCACCACCTGGAAGTTCTCCTCCAAGTCATTCACAATCCTGACTTGGAAATATATCGCCATTCCTTCACTGTCACTGGGTCAAAATCCTGGAATTCCCTTCCTAACAGCAATGTGGGTGTACCTAACTGCAGCGGTTCAAGAAAGCAGCTCACCACCACCTTCTCGAGGGCAATTAGGGATGGGCAATAAATGCTGGCTCAGCCAGCAAAGCCCACATCCCATGAATGAATAAAAAAAAAAATTAGAACTTCTGTGGGGAGGACCCACCATTTGTGGTTAACTAGAGATGTTAAGGGAAGCCACAGACTTTAGGAAAAAGCATACAATTCCGCAAAAATGAGTGGCAGGACTGATGATTGGACAGAATACGGCAGAGAATGACTAAAAGGTTACTCAGGAGAAAGAAATTAGAGTATGAGAGGAAGCTAGCTAGAAATGTAAAACCGGATAGCAAGAGTTTCTACAGGTACTTAAAAAGGAAAAGAGTAAGTAAAGTGAGTGTTGGTTCTCTAGAGAATGACAGTGGGGAGTTAATAGTAGGTAATAAGGAAATGGCGGAAGAAATGAACAAATATTTTGCTTCTGTGTTCACTATAGCGGATACAAGAAACTGCAAATAAAGGAGGTGAACGGGAGAAAGGAACTTGGTGAAATTGAAATTACTAGAGAAACGGGTATTGAGCAAATTGATGGAGCTGCAGGCTGGCAAGTCTCCGGGTTCCAATGGACTACAACCTAGGGTCTTAAAAGAGGTGGCTAATGAGGTAGTCGATGCGCTGGTGTTAATTTTCCAAAATTCGCTAGATTCTGGAAAGGTTCCCTCAGATTTGAGAGTAGCAAATATAACCCCTCTATTCGAGAAGGGACGGAAGCAGAGAACAGGAAACTATAAGCCAGTTAACTTGCCCACGACAGATGTCAAGCCATTAGAATCGATCATGAAGGAGGTTATTGCTGGGCACTTAGAAGAACTCAAGGCAATAGGAAAATTTCAGCATGGTTTTGTGAAAGGAAGAATCATATTTAACCAATTTATTGGAGTTTTTTGAAGGAGTAACATGCGCAGTGGATAAAAGGGAGCCTGAAGATGCACTGTACTTGGATTTCCAGAAGGCATTTGGTAAGGTGCCACATCAAAGATTATTATGGAAGATAAAAGCGCGTGGTGTAATGGGTAACATATTAGCATGGATAGAACATTGGCTGGCTGGCAGAAAGCAGAGAGCATGCATAAATGGGTCTTTTTCTGATTGGCAGGATGTGATGAATGGTGTCCCATAAGGGTCTGTGCTGGGACCTCAACTTTTTACGATTTACTTCAATGACTTAGATGAGGGGAGTGAAGACATGGTAGCTAAATTTACAGATGACACAAAGATACGTAGGAAAGTATGTTGTGAAGAGGACATGAGGAGGTTGCAGATGGATATCGATAGGTTGAGTGAGTGGGCAAAGATCTGGCAAATGGAGTTTAATGTGGGAAAATGTGAAGTTGTTCACTTTGGCAGGAAAAACAAAAAAGCAGAGTATTACTTAAATGGAAAATGGCTGCATAATTCTGAGGTGCACAGGGACCTAGGTGTTCTATCATGAGTCACAAAATGTTAGTATGCAGGTACAGCAAGGAATTAAGAAGGCTAATGCAATGCTATTCTTTATTGTGAGACGGATTGAACATAAAAGTAAGGATGTTATGCTTCAGTTATACAGGGCATTGGTGAGACCGCACCTCGAATATTGTGTGCAGTTTTGGTCTCCTTATTAAGGAAGGATGTAAATGCATTGGAGGTGAAAAGAGTGAGGGGTGATTTGATTGAAGTACACAAGATCCTGAACAGCCTTGACAAGGTGGACGTCGAAAAGACGTTTCCTCTTGTGGGTGAGTCCAGAATTAGGGGGCACTGTTTTAAAATTAGGGCTCTCCCTAATGTTTTTTTTTCCTCAGAGGGTTGTGTGACTTTGGAACACTCTGCCTCAGAAAGGCAGTGGAGGCGGGGCCATTGAATATTTTTAAGGCAGTGGTAGATAGATTCTTGTTAGGCAAGGGAATCAAAGGTTATCGGGGTTAGATGAGAATCTGGAAATTGAAACACAAACAGATCAGCCATGATCCTATTGAATGGCAGAGCAGGCTCAAGGGGCCAAATGGTCGTCTACTGTTCCTATTTCTTATGCAGATGCTTTTAATAATCAAATCTGCTTTGATGTTTGAATTGATTTTGGTTGCTTCTCCAATAAAAGTGATATATCTCACAATGCTAGAAGTTTTTTTTGCTTCAGGTGCTAAAGTACATTTTTAGGTGAGCTTTAGCTTAATATGGCCCTGATGGTTTTGAGCTTTGTCCAGGTATCTACTTAAAGTCACGGTGTGTCCCCAGAGATTAAACAGGGAACCATGTTTGTTTTATTTCATCCATTTTTATCCCATGTAATCCTCCTTTTTGGACATTGGCAGAGCAGTATTACATGAACTTTAACTAGAACTATGGCTGCCAAACAAATAAATTAAACAGTAACAGAAGTGAATTGAAGCAGTAACATTTTTTAAATAATTCTTAAACATCAGTAGCTTTTAGTGCAGTACAAAGTAATGCTTTGCAAGTGCTTTACTAAACAATTATATGAACTTTTCCTTTTCTCACTGTCTAAAATCACAGAATGATCCAGCACAGAAGGAGCGTACTTGGCCCTTTGTGCCTGTGCTGACTCCTTGAAAGGGCTGTTCAATTAATCCCATAACCCTGAAGATTTTTCCCTGTCAAGTATTTATACAATTCCCTTTTGACAGTTATTATTGAATATGTTTCCACCATCCTTTCAGGCACAGCAATTCAATTTAGTTTTCACTTTATTGTCCATACAGAAATTAAATTGTTAAAATTATATATAAATGAATAGTAAAAAGAAATAAAATTACCCTATCACAAAGGTCCAACTTAAATAAAAATATCTACTTTTAATGAATTGGAATAATTTTTATCAGAGTCCTACCGTGAGGACATATCCTCATCTAAACATCAAACTTCCGTTAAAAATTCTTACAGAGAAGGGCACAAATGAGTTCAGGAACTGATTTATCCTGCACCTGAGGGATCGTAGCCTTTTCTCTGAATGTAACTAGCAGTAATACTGAGACAAGGGGTGATTCTCATTGTTCATGACACTTTACTTTCGTCAAAATTCTTTAAGGGCAGATTTCATCAAGAAAGATCTGCTGATCAAATACCCTTCCTGCCTAGTTTAATAATCTTTGTACCTTCTTAAGACAACAGTACCAGGTCAGACATCCAAAAAGGACAGCACTCAACGACAGCTGCATAGAAGCGTTTCATGATTGTAGGATCCACTCAAAAGGATTTTAATTTTCTGATGTAGTGTAATTGTCTATGTACTTTGGCCACCATATCTGTACAGTGCACAACCCACTGCACAATTTTTTCCCCCTCATGTTGCTTCTGCTTCTTTTGCCAATTTTCTTAAATTGATGTCCTCTGGTTATTGACCATTCTGCTACTGGAATCAATTTCTCCTTATTTATTCTGTTAAAACCCATCATAGCTTTAAACACATCTGTCAAATAAATGTCCTCTTAAACTTCTCTGTTGCATGTAGAACAATGTCAGCCTCTACAACAATACATAAGCTAATTACTGCCAGATGCTGGAAATCTGAAATAAAATTCAACATTAACTCGGATTCTCTCTACAAATGCTGCCTGACCTACGGAGTATTTCCAGCATTTTCTGTTTTACTAAGTGCTGGAGGAAGCTGTTCTGCCTGTTGTGTCTGTGCTTGCTCTCTGAAGAAGCAATTCACATAGTGCCACTCCTTGCCATCTCCCCGTGGTCCTGCACATTCAACCTTTGCAGATAATCAAATTCCCTCTTGAATGCCTCAATTGAACATGCCTCCATCACACCTTCAGGCAGTGCATTGCATATCCTAAACACTATGCTGTGTGAAAAAGGTTTTCCTTGTGTCACCATTGCTTCTTTTGCCTTAAATCTGTGGCCTCTTATTCTGAATCCTTCCATCAATGCGAAGTGTAATGTAGCATGGTGATCTTGTGTAGAGTACATTACTCATCTAAGTCAATATAAGATATTTTATATAAGCATAATTAAATTGGACACATAGGGGTAAGTAAGAATGGGCTAGCCTCCAGGAAAGGTATATCAATTTAATAAGTTTGTGGGCTCAGGATCAGTCAACCTTGATTGAAACCTGTTCTAGAGCCAAGATGCTAGTGGAAGTGATGAATTGGCTGAGTACCAGTCAGCAACCTTGACTCACTCAAGTCACTCAGAAAGCAGGTCAGAGAATAAAGGCCTGCTGTATTGGGTCAGTTTCTGACTGATACTGAAGGAGGCCGTAGGTGCTCCAAAAGCCCACTATACCTTCTCATCCAAATGAGCATTGTGGTGTGTGGCTAAAGAGCTGCTGTTTATTTTCAGTTGCAATAGAGAATTGCTGAGTGCTTCGATGTACTGTACTGTCTCTTTGCACAAAGAATGCATTATGCCTATCTTGTGAGCTGGTTTCATCTCAATATATCTATTTATATCTCTAGATTAAGCTCTGCTGAATTTGTGGCAGTCTTTATGTATGAAAAGTCATATGTTGATGGAAGTCTGGTGTGAGATTCAGTTGTTGGAAGGGTTTTGGGCACTCTGTACAAGATTGGAGGCCTGGGTGCCTTCCTTCTCACCTTCTCTCTCCCTATTCAAACTGCAATGTGAAAATGTTAAGTTTCTTGAATAGATTAAAGGCAGCACAAAAGTGACAAGGCAGTAGCTTCTATTCTAATCATTAATTCAGCTACAAAAACAACATTGCACATTTAAAAATAGGATGATTCTACAACTTGAATTCATATTTATTGTAAGCAACCATTTATCTTGTATATCTCAGGCTGTCGAGTGGAAAGGAGAAGAATTCTGGGATCAGATGGAACCTTACAACATCTGCCTGCCTCAGAGACCAGAGGGTGTTTAAAGCCACCATTGCTTGAGTACATAAGCTTATAAAGCTGTGCTTGGAAAGGAACAGAATTTTCAGATGACCAGGACCCTTACAATCTAGATTGTTCTTCAAACCAAATGAGAAATTGAATTTTGTCATATATGCTTTACATAGTACTGCAATAAAAACAGCAGCTAAATGTATGTTCTATTTTATTGCTTAAATAGCTTCATATGCAGGATAGAAAAACTGTAAAAATGCTCTTTACACTTCAGGTTGCGGATACTTATTGAAAGACGATTGACGTTTACTATTTTGCAGGTGTATTTATCAATCTATCTGCTTTTAATAAAATGTTAAATCTATGGAATCAAAGAGACTACTAAAACTTAAGAAACCTTTGAAGATGGAGGCAGGAATTATTGTTGATACGTTTGTATTTATACATTGCAAAAGCACCTTCAGCAGACTTAGAACCTTGGATATGGGAGCAGGAATAGGCCATTCGGCCCCTCAAGCCTGCCCTACCATTCAATAAGATCGTGGCTGACCTGCCCCAGGCTTCAATTCCTCTTTACTGCCAGCTCCTCATAGCCCTCCCTAATAAACTTACACAAGAATAAATAAGATGTTACTTATCTAGGTACCTAGTGAAAGTTGTTCCCAACTAGATTGATTGAGACAGAAGTTAAGGTGGCAGAAGAAATCTTGATTAGTAAAACCTTTTTAAACAAATCAATGAGATATATCAGTGTGGTGTAAAAGTGATTTTAAAATGGAGAAAAGTGTAGTTCTTCTGATCACGAACTCTGCTTTTTTACAGAAAGGTTTTGATATTTTACTGTTTTGATTTGAAATGTAAATTATAGTTCTGACATGAAGATTTGAGCATTTCCTCCTGCTAACCTGTTCCAGTAGCATCCTGGGATTCAGTGCATTGAGGGAATGCTATATTGTTGATGGTACTATCTTTCAGGTAGGATGCTAAACCAAGGCCCTGCCTGCTATCCCAGGTGCATGTAAAAAACCTGTTGCACTTTATCTGAAGGGGATGGAAGAGTTCTCCCAATGTCCTGACCAAAATTTATCCTTCAGATAATATCACCAAAACGGATTGTGTGATCATTTTATTTCATTGCTTTTTGTGAGATCATGCTATGCATACCAACTTCTGTGTTTCCCTACAATGTACCAGCTACACTTTGGAAGTTACTTCACTGAATGTGAATGCTTTGAGGAATCCCAATTAGCTTGTCAAAGCTGCTACAAAAATGCAGGTTTGTTCCTTCTATTACCCAACTTAGCATCCAACAGACGGTTTGAGCATCCATTTTACCATACACCTACCTTGTCTGCAACTACAAATGTAGTCTACTTTGATTAAGTAAATCATTTCTCATATTTTAATGTACTTTTCACTCAAGTTCATGTTTTGTGATCCCATTAATCTGATTACCTTAAAAGTCCTCATTTAGAATATTCTACACTTGAGTGCTTTAAATTTAATAGACCACTTGCCTGAACAGCTCCACTCAAAAGCTCTACTCAACATCTTTACCTCAGTCTGTTAATATTTTTCATACAAATATTCCCCATGTTCTATTCTAAATTCTAAATAGCTTGTTGCTTAACTAGAAATCATGAGAGATTTTGACAGTACACATAGAGAGAAACTATTTCCACTGACAAGAGGATTGGTAGTCAGAGAGGACTGAATTAAGGTAACTGGCAAAAGAACCAGATGAGATTTTTAATTTTTAAGTTTTTGTTTTATTATCTACATATGTAGTCAAAGTTGTTCCAATCTAGATTGATTGAGACAGAAATTGAGGTGGCTGAAGAATTTTGATTTTTTAAACTTTCAACATTAAAATAATTTCAATATGTTTATTTGATATAGTCCTATTTTAAACTTGCTTTTATAGATCATTACATAGGTGTAGGTAGGAGATGATAGCAATGGCAATAGAAAGCCCTAATACAGACAGAAGGACCTTATAAAGTTCTGACAATTGGTTCTTGGAGAGGTGGAGGAACTTTAGAAGCAGTTACTTAGCTCTAAAGCTTCCAGGATAGTCTTTTCTTAAAATCCTACTTGTAGGGCTTCTCCTAGAGTTCTGCAGCTATATCTCAGATTAGCCACAAATGAGAAGCAAACATATT
Organism: Carcharodon carcharias; assembly: GCF_017639515.1. NCBI lineage: Eukaryota > Metazoa > Chordata > Chondrichthyes > Lamniformes > Lamnidae > Carcharodon > Carcharodon carcharias. The sequence continues at coordinate 168,008,322 of NC_054470.1, forward strand.
AATACGGTCTAGGCCAAGATACTTCTCCCTTTCTCAGGTGCATGTTCAAATTCATATTATTGGTCTAATTATTTATTTAATCAAAATATTTTCCTTGAGATATTATCCTTCAAACAACACCCAAAACTAACATAAGCAAAGTTATGGAGGTGATGTGTTCTTGGTGATAGCAAATCACAAGTGAAGTACATTCCTCTGAATTGGGAACAGAGCTCCTTGCAAATCCCGGAACTTTACTTTTGCGCGCTCCACATTGGGGCGGTACAATTATGTTGCACCCGGAACAAAACAGGGGCGGATTTCCGGGCAACTTAGCAACGGCAGGGCGCGCTTGGCGGTCTCCATAGCAACTGGCCCCATTACTACAGCGGAAGGTAGTCAAGCAAGAGCTGGCAAGGGTCAGTGCGAGGCGCCCAGAGCAGGTGGGGGAGTCAGGCCTGGTGCCAACTGCTGTCTCTGCGCCTCAGCACTGAGAACGAAGATGTGGTGAAGCTACATATTAATGTATGGAAAAAATATATTAATTTATAGAAAATGTCATGAATAGAAAATATTGACGTACGGAAAATGCTAGTTTATCCAAAATAATATATATTAATGAAAGAAAAATGCTGAATAACTTGTATAGGTAATAAATAACTTTTGTAGGGTAAATAAATCGGAAGCCACATATTTAGCGTCCTGGCCAATATTTATCCCCCAGGCAACAACACAAAAAAGATCAGCTGGTCAATATCACGTTGCTGTATGTGGGATCTTGCTGTGCACGAATTGGTTGCTGTATTTCCTGCACTAAAACAGTGACCACTTTTTAAAAAGAAGTATTTAATTGGCTGTAAAGCACTTTGGAACATCCTGTGGCCATACATCCTGTGCTATACAAATGCAAGGCTTTATTTCTTCTATTGATGAATTTGGACAGCAGTGCAAGGGATCACTGTAACTGGCTGAACTCTATAACACAGGACAGGTAACTGCATCCTCTAGTTTTCCACAATCTTTCCATTGTTATGCCATGGATGTCAAACCATTCACTGTACTTGTTTTGCTTGTAAGATGTTCAGATATTTTAAATTTTAAACACCTGTAAAGGTTTTTAGAATCAATTCTGTCCTTTTCGTTTGTCTCTTGATGACTTGTGAAGAAGACTTCAAAGAAAATTTGTATAGCATCTTTCATGATCTTGGGGCATCCCAGAGTGCTTTACAGTACTTTTTGAAATGTATTATTGTAATGTAGGGAATAATAGTACACCCACAGAAAAGTCCCATAGCTAATTACTTGGATAATATATTTTTGTGATGTTGTTGAATGCTAAATATTGGCTAGAACACAAATACTCTTCTTAAAGGGCAAGCAGGGCTTCAGTTGAACATTTATCCTAAAAAGAGCACCTCCAACAGTGCAGCAAGCCTCAGTACTGCAATGAAGTGTCAGCCTGAATTATTTGCTCAACCACCTGATTTGGATGCAAGAATATTCACACTGTGCCATGGTTGACATCTTCAAAAAGTCAAAGGAACTCCAGGCATCTTTCAAAAGCTCCTTTCCTCTTTCCAGAATTCACTGTAAACAATGAGTCATTCCCTGTTTCTCTGTTGGTTAGCAGTTGCCAGCATTTTTGGTTGTCATTGGCTCATCCTTATCATCACTACTGGCTAAATATCAAATTAATTTATTAATATATATATGTTGCTAGGCACAACTTGAGGTCATCAATGTGGTGTCATTTTGGAATTATTTTTAATGATCTGATTCCTCTTGTTCCTCATAAGTGGATCCTATGCCTCATGAGCCAGAAACTGCTGGAAAAACGGTATCCTTTAGTGCTTGCACCATCCTGGAACTTTAATGCCTACTTCATTATATTTCTCACCAGTTCACTGTGGAAGATGGTTTTATCAACATACTGCACTCAAGCTGAGCTCAGAACCTGAATCCTCACTGGAGAGAATGTTTCCTCTTGTGGTAGTACTGGGGCAACGCATTTAGGACAGAGATGAGGAGAAATTTTCTCTCTCGGACACTTAAATGTTTGGAACTCTTTTCCTCAAAAGGCAGTGGAAGTAGGTCCTTTCACCCCTCGCTTATCAAGAATCTATCGGGGTAGGTGGGAATGTGGAGTTGAGGTTACAATCAGATCAGCCATGATCGTAATGAATGGTGGAGCAGGCTCAAAGGACTGAATAGCCTACTCCTGTTCCTAATTCTCGTGTTCATATGTTTGTATATTCGTATGGATTACATAAACTGGATCTATGTAACTTTTCAGCACACAAAGAACAGCACAGTATAATGACAACAGTAAACTGACTTTATCTTTTAAAATGCCTTTTGCTCAAACAAAAACAATTACTTGGAAAAACTCAGCAGGTCTGGCAGCATCGGCGGAGAAGAAAAGAGTTGACGTTTCGAGTCCTCATGACCCTTCGACAGAACTAAGTAGAAATAGGAAAGGAGTGAAATATAAGCTGGTTTAAGGTGTGTGTGTGTGTGTGTGTGTGTGTGTGTGTGTATGTGTGTGTGTGTGTGTGTGTGTGTGTGTGTGTGTCAGTTGGGGGGGGGTGGGTGTTGGGTGGGGGGAGTACTTCTCCCCCCCCACCCAACCCACCACCACCACCCCCCCCACCCCCCCCCCCCCCCCCCCCACACACACACACACACACACACACACACACACTCACACCTTAAACCAGCTTATATTTCACTCCTTTCCTATTTCTACTTAGTTCTGTCGAAGGGTCATGAGGACTCGAAACATCAACTCTTCTTCTCCGCCGATGCTGCCAGACCTGCTGAGTTTTTCCAGGTAATTCTGTTTTTGTTTTGGATTTCCAGCATCCGCAGTTTTTTGTTTTTATTTTTGCTCAAACAACATTGATGTAAATTAAAAGCAAAAAACTGCGGATGCTGGAAATCCAAAACAAAAATAAAAATACCTGGAAAAACTCAGCAGGTCCTGCAGCACCTGCGGAGAGGAACATAGTAAATTAGTCTCCTAGCCGCTGAACCATGCCATTTTTGGTTTTAGTTTTCTCAAGAGTTAAATTCACTTTCTCCCTTTCTGTCTTTCTGCAAGCTTTGTTCTCACAGACATTATGCTTATTTCACTCAAACAGCATATCTGGTCATTATTACATTGACAATTTATAGGACCTTCCTGTATCAAATTGGCTGCCGTATTTCCTACATCACAGCTGTGACTATACTTCAAAAGCGACTATAAAACACTTCTGGATGTCCTGAGGTTGTGAAAGTTGATATATAAACGAAAATCTACATATTTTTTTCTTGAATGATCCAGTAGCCTTTGAACTGTGTGGAATGCAAACTAACAGTTTTACAACTTTACTCATGATCTCATTTTCAGGTTGAATGGTCCACAAGTGGGTGTTGTACACATCTCAAACAGTATCTGCCTGGCTAAGCACATCTACTGTATGGAAGGCAAAAGGAAAATTCATCCTCTGTAAGTTAAGCACACTAAAGCTGGGTGTCCATCTTAAACTATTCATGTCCCTAGCTTTATCTTTTTTTAAAGAGTATAGGATAGTCTCATTTATATCTCTACTCAAAGTTAGTGCTTACTTTTATAAAAGCGACAATAAAATGGATGTTATCATAGCTTGAAAAATAAGTCAATATTAATCTTTCTGGAGCAAACACAAGTCACATAATTATTAACAAAAATAAAAATACTTGGAGAAACTCAGAAGGTCTGTCAGTATCTGTGGAGAGGAATACAGTTAACGTTTCAAGTCCGTATGATTCTTCAACAGAACTAAGGAAAAATATAAGGTGAAATATAAGCTGGTTTAAGAGGGGTGGAACAGGTAGAGCTGGATAGAAGGCCAGCAATAGGTGGAGATTGCCAAAAGATGTCATAGACAAAAGGACAAAGAGGTTTTGACGGTGGTGATATTAGCTAAGAAACGTGCTAATAGGTGACATTTATCATGTGATTATTATCTTTTTAAAAGTGCTCAAATTTTAATTTTGCCTCGTATATTTAATTAGCCCAGTTTATAATTTACCTACCTATAGCAATTAAGATTTATTAAAAGGTTTAATTGACATTTGAACGAAAAATTATTAGACTAAAGTTCTTGGACCTTGTTGATATGCTTTGGCTGTTTGTTCTTTGGACTTGTGCATACACTAGGAGACACTTCATTTCTCAAATGGGCTGTTTTAAACTTTTTCCCAAAGATTTGAGCTATTATTTAGTTTACTTATTAAATCTAATTTATTGTTGCATTTATAAATTGTTTGGACCGTAATATGTTCTGAATAATTAAATGGAAATGAACCATACATGCTCCTAAAGTTGTTCTCTCTGAATGCTCAGTGCAAAATTTCTCCTTTTCCTGCCCATCTGCGAATCTTCCTCCACATCAATGCAGCTAAACATGGATACAATGGGCACATTATTTACCTGTGGCTAAGAATGACCATCACTGAGCTGAGAGGATTTAAAAGAGTAAGAAATAGGGGGGAAATTTTTGACAGGAAACAAATGTTCTCATTTGAAACAGTGTTTTTCAAAGTATTCTGCATGGAGTACATTCCACAAATATTGATACACTCCAGGAGACCCCTATATATAAACGGGAACAATGTGCCATTAGCTCAACAACAAATCATAAATCTACCAATAGAACATCAGAAATCTGCTTACCAAGAGTATTTTCCACTAGCCTTGAGGCACATCAGTTTGAAAATCGACGGGCTGCAGCAAATTTGCCTTCCGATTTAAAAACTGCTAGAAATTTGTCCCCTTCCTCTGATAACCACATCATAATGTTTTAATTTATATAGCTCTTTATAACATCTTTGAGAAATGCAAATCATAGTATCTCACAGCTGTAGGCAACCTACGGCTCGAGGACTGGATCCTCAATTTCATGCGACCTGCAGCAAGATTTCTAAAAATACAGGACCATGACAGTAGCACCTTCAAAATAGCATTTATCAGCATTTGGATATAAGTGTCAGCTAAATTGCTATAATAATATTTAACAATATATTACTCACATTCTGCCATTGCATTAAAACAGCAGGTGAGTTGAACATTTCCGTTTTCCCTCAAAAAATTAAGTTTGATTTTTATGTGTGTGTGGTCTGCGATTGATTTTGTCTATGTGTGAATGGCCCGTGATAAGAAAAAGATTGCCCACCATTGGTATAGAAGGATTTCTATAGCAATTTCGCAACATAGAAGGATATTCATTCCATCATGTCTGTGTCAATGCCAGCTCTTGTAAAGTTACTATTGAATCTGCTTCCACCCGCCTACCAAAGCAATGCATTGCAGTTCATAGCAACTTGCTGTGTATAAAAATTCTCTTCTCTGCTTCTTTTGCCAATCACCTTAAATATGTATTCTCTTGTTACTGACCCACCCATCAATGGAAACGGTTTCTCCTTATTTACTTTATCAAAACCCCTCATAATTTTGCACACGTCTGTGAAATCTCGCTGGAGTCACTGGACCCAGGGTAACGCTCTGGGGACCCAGGTTCAAATCCCGCCATGGCATTTGGTGGAATTTGAATTCAATAAAAATCTTGAACTAAAAGTCTGACGATCACCATGAAACCATTGTTGATTGTTGTAAAAACCCATCTCGTTCACTAATGTCCTTTAGGGAAGGAAATCTGTCGCCCTATCTGGTCCGGCCTATATGTGACTCCAGACCCATAGTAATGTGGTTGACTCTTAAATACACTCTGAAATGGCCCAGCAAGCCACTCAGTTGTAACAAACCGCGACAAAGTCATAAAGAAGGAATGAAACCAGAGGAACTACCTGGCATCGACATCGGCACCAGAAACGACAATAGCAATCTCAGAGCAATCTCAGCCCTGTCGACCCTACGAAGTCCTCCTTATTAACATCTGGAAGCTAGTGCCAAAATTGGGAGAGCTGTCTCACAGACTAGTCAAGCAACAGCCTGACACAGTCATCCTCACGGATTCATATCTTACAGATAATTCCCCAGACACCACCTTCAGCATTCCTGGGTATATCCTGTCCCACCGGCAGGACAGACTTACAAAGGTGGCGACACAGTGGTATACAGTCAGGAGGGAGTTGCCTTGGGAGTCCTCAACATCGACTTCGGACCCCATGAAATCTCACGGCAACAGGTCAAACACAGGCAAGGAAACCTCCTGCTGATTACCACGTAATGGCCTCTCTCAGCTGATGAATCAGTGCTCCTCCATGTTGAACACGACGTGGAGGAAGCACTGAGGGCGGCAAGGGCGCAGAATGTACTCTGGGTAAGGGACTTCAATGTCCATCACCAAGAGTGGCTCAGTAGCAACATGACTGACCGAGCTGGCCGAGTCCTAAATGACATAGCCACTAGACTGGGTCTGCAGCAGATGGTGAGGGAACCAACAAGAGGGAAAAACATACTTGACCTCATCCTCACCAACCAGCCTGCTGCAGATGCATCTTCCCATGATAGTGTCGGTAGGAATGACCACTGCACAGTCGTTGTGGAGACAAATTCCCACCTTCACATTGAGGATACCCTCCATCATGTGCAGCACTACCACCATGATAAATGGGATGAACTTCAAACAGATCTAGCAACTCAAGACTGCGCATCTATGAGGCACTGTGGGTCATCAGCAGCATACGAATTGCACTCGAACACAATATCCCCCTTTTACCATTACCATCAAGCCAGGGATCAACCCTGATTCAATGAAGAATGCAGGAGGACATGCCAGGAGCAGCACCAGGCGTATCTAAAAATGAGGTGTCAACCTGGTAAAGCTACAACACAGGACAACTTGCATGCCAAACATCATAAGCAGCAAGTGATAGACAAGAGTCAAGCGATCTCACAACCAAGGATCAGATCTAAGCTCTGCAGTCCTGCCACATCCAGTTGTGAATGGTGGTGGACAATTAAACAACTCACTGGAGGAGGAGGCTCCACAAATATCCCCATCCTCAATGATGGAGGAGCCCTGCACAGCAGTGCAAAAGATATAGCTGTTGCATTCGCAACAATCTTCAGCCAGAAGTGCTGAGTGGATGATCCATCTCGGCCTCCTCCGGAGTACCCCAGCAACACAGACGCCAGTCTGCTGAAGACTATTCGATTCACTCTTCGTGTTATCTAGAAATGGCTGAATGCACTGGATACTGCAAAGGCTATGGGCCCTGACAATATTCCGGCAATGGTACTGAATACTTGTGCTCCAGAACTTGACGCGCCTCTAGCCAAGCTGTTCCAGTACAGCTACAACACTGGCATCTACCCGGCTATCTGGAAATTCACCCAGGTATGTCCTGCCCACATAAAACAGGACAAATCCAACCAAGCTAATTACCATGCCACCAGTCTATTCTCGATCATCAGTAAAGTAATGGAAGGGGTCATCAACTGTGCTATCAAGCGGCACTTGCTTAGCAATAACCTGCTCACTGAACTCCTGCATTGATGTCCAGGAGCTGAGATGACTAACCGCGAACAACTACAACCATCTTCCTTTGTGTTAGGTTTGACTCCAGTCAGCAGAGTGTTTTGCCCCTGATCAAGGCTGTAATGAGGTCAGGAGTGATCTGCCAAGGCCACTCAGCTCCTGACCTCATTACAGCCTTGGTTCAAACATGGTCAAAAGACCTGAACTCCCGAGGTGAGGTGAGAGTGACTGCCCTTGATATCAAAGCTGCATTTGACAGAGTGTGGCACTAAGGAGCCCCAGCAAAAATGGAGTCAATGGGAATCAAGGGAAAAACTCTCCGCTGGCTGGAGTCATACCTAGCACAAAGGAAGATGGTTGTGGTTGTTGGAGGTTTGTCATCTCAGCTCCAGGACATCAACAAAGGAGTTCCTCAGGGTAGTGTCCTCGGCCCAACCATCTTCAGCTGCTTCACCGATGACTTTCCTTCCACCATAAAGCCAGAAGTGGTGATGTTTACTGATGATTGCATGATGTTCAGCACCATTCGCAACTTCTCAGATACTGAAGCAGTCTATGTCCAAAAGCAGCAACACCTGGACAATGTCAAGTGGCAAGTAACATTCGCACCACATAAGTGTCAGGCAATGACCATCTCCAACAAGATAGAATCCAACCCTTGATGTTCAATGGCATTACCATCACTGAATCCCCCACTATCAACATTCTGGGGGTTACCATTGACCAGAAACTGCACTGGAGCAGCCATATAAATACTGTGGCAAGAGCATGTCAGAAGATAGGAATCATGTGACAAGTAACCCACCTGACTCCCCAAAGCCTATCCACCATCTCAAGTCAGGAGTGTGATGGAAAACCCCCCACTTGCCTGGATGAGTGCGGCTCCCACAACGCTTGAGAAGCTTGACGCTGTCCAGAACAGGGCAGCCCGCTTGATTGGCACCACACTCACAAACATTCACTCCCTCCACCACTGACGCACAGTAGTAGCAGTGTGTACCATCTACAAGACGCACTGTAGGAATTACCCCAGGCTCCTTAGACAGCACCTTCCAAACCCATAACCGCTACCATCTAGAAAGACAAGGGCAGCAGATAGATGGGAACACCACCACCAGGAAATTCCCCTCCAAGTCACTCACCATCCTGACTTGGAAATATATCACTGTTCCTTCACTGTCACTGGGTCAAAATCCTGGAACTCCCTTCCTAACTGCACTGTGGGTGTACCGACACCATATGGACTGCAGCAGTTCAAGAAGGCAGCTCACCACCACCTTCTCAAGGGAAATTAGGGATGGGCAATAAATGCTGGCCCACATCCCGTGAATGAATAAAAAAAATCTCTCTATTACTTCTCTGTTCTAAAGAGTCCAATCCCAACTTTTCTAGTTTCTCCACATAGCTCAAGGCCTTGACCTCTGGTATAATTCTAGTAATTTTCTTCTGCACCCTCTGCATCCTTCTTAAAGTGTGGTGCCCAAAATTTGGCACGGTTCTCTAGCTGAGGCCTAACAAGTGCTCTATAACATTGCAGCATAAATTCCTTGCTTCTGTACTCTGCCTTTATAAAGCCCAGGATCCTGTGCTCTGTTTTAACAGATACGCTGACCTACCTTGTCACTTTCAAATATTGTAAGTGTTAATCACCCTCTGAAAAAAGGACAATCAATTTTATCAGTCCTAAAGTTACCTTTTATTTGTTTTAACCTGGCTGCTTGATCTACTCTCAGAAGTAAGTTTAAAGTAATCCTCTAGTGTAATCTTTTCCATGATTTATGTACCTTTATATAATCAACTCTCAGATACCTGTTATCCAAGTATCCAAGGATCTTTCTAGTCTTTCCTCATATCTCAGGAATCAACCTCTCGGTCCTCCTCTGCACAATCTTCAACACTTGAATGTCTCCCTTGTGTCTTGGCTGAGCCCAGCACTCGAGATACAATCTGACCAAAGCACTTTATAGTTTGATCATGACTTCTGGTTTCTGTTTTAGTGCAGTAACTACGTAGTCCTGCTCTGGATTAATTGGGCATGTTTTTTGTCAAGTCTCTTGGCTCTCTTTCCACTCCTTCCTTAGCTATCTTTATTCAACCTCCCATGAAAGAAACAGGAGGCAGAATTAGGGAGTATGTGCATCTTGGGTAAAATGATTTAAACAACCCATGGGGAAATGAAGGGAAGGACCTCAATTCCCTCATGCCTAAAGGGTGGAAAATGCTTTAGGCATATATTCACGCCTGAAATACAATCTGCACATGGAGGGCAAGTCTAAGGTTCCCAACCCTCCTGTTTTCAGATGGAGCCTAATGGAATGGTGTTTCTGACTCAGGAGAGATGGTCCTTGTATGTGCAGTTTGCACATGTGCAGTCCCTTGGCTCTTGTGGCTTGCAACCAAACCGCCTTGTCTGAGACCTCCTTTTTGGAAACACCGCTCTTTTGCAGTTTGTGAGGATAATGGCCTCCAAATCAACCAAAATCACCAGGAAATTCTGGGAGCATTGTGAGAGCAATGCAAATTGGGGGAAGGGAGAGAAACACAAACTGGGAGAGAGGAGGATAAACACAAACTGTGGGGAGGGAGAGAAACAAAAACAGAGAGAGAAAAACAGAAATGGAGAAAAGTAGAGGGTGGATGAGAGAAACACAATATGTGAGAGGGTGAGAGAAAGCAACACAAACTGTAGGGACTCTTGCTCTCAGCTGCAGAGAACAGGGTCTATCCCCTTACCCATACAATCCCCTACTGCAACTACTTTCCTTTTTACTCCCTCTACTTGAATGCTCCCTGTAAAACAGGCCATGGTCAGTTTGCTCATTCTCCTATAGCCCCTGCTGTCAACCACACAACCTCAAACCTGTTAGACAATTGCAAGAGCAGAGGCTTCTCCGTTGGTATCTTCTGGATCCCCATTCCTGCCTCACTTGTGGTCACACCCTCCTGGCCCTGACCATGGACCAAATCTGAAGTACCTAGCCTAAGGGGTGTGTGTGACTGCTGCCTGGATCAAAGTGTCCAGGTAACAGTTGATTTTCCGGGCAACTTTTCTTGGTGGAAACATTGAACTTTATTTACAAGACAGCAGCTACATGTGTGTGTCAAACTCTATAACTAAAGAAGAACTCCCTCCTTGAGGTTCCCCACATTGCTAAGTCATTGGTTTACACAAATCATGCGACCTTACAACACAGGATTATTGTTAATGCTACAGTCCTACATTAATCAAAACTATAATTACTACATCCTTCCTGATGCATTGCAGTGTCTGAAGCTCGGACTCCAACTCATTAACTCAAAGTTGAAGTTCCTCAAGCTGCAGACACTTACTGCAGATGTGATTACCTTGGATCACACTGAACTGACATACTACAGCTGCAACACATCACCTGCCCTGCCAATTAGGTTTCAAGTTTAGAAATATCACTCAACTGTTATCTGGAGTTATATCAAGTATTTAACTAGTTAAGCCACAAATTTAATGCAACACATATTCCCCCTGTTTCAGTTTAAACTACTACGCACGTTTAGAGGAATAAAATCTTTAAAACTCACCAAACAATTACCTACCTGTTTATCCAATTAAGCCCATGAACACTCACCAGCTTCTGGATGCTGAAAAACAAAGATATAAAAAGCAGCATCTCCTTTCTCCTCTGCACTGATCCCCACCTGCACCAAAGTCCCTAGTTAGCACATGTGCGTCATTGCACTGTGTGCGATAGCAAAAGCTGCCTATTTTTATAGAGACCTGATGACTCCCTCCCTTCCTAATGGGCACAGTGGGTGTACCTACACCATATGGACTGCAATGATTCAGGAAGGTGGCTCACCACCATCTTCTTAAGGGAAATTCAGGATGGGCAACAAATTCTGGCCTAGCCAGCGAAGACCATAATCCATTAAATAATTTTAAGAAGTTTGGAGCTCTGAAATGAGGAGGCCTATGAAATGGGGGATAGGGTCAGTTGGCCCCTCTTGCCCTGCCTGCAGTTGCCCCACCCACAGTTTCTCCCCCGCCCTGTCCAGGATCCTCCCCCCCCCCCGACCTCTGTTCATGGGTGACCTCCAGATTCTTGGACCTAAATTGCGCAACAGCACAGCTTGGTGCGAAACAATGATGTAAATATTTAGCTAAAGTGGACCTAACCTTCATAAAGTAAATGCTTTGACATTTGTAGATATCGTATAAACAAACGTCACGTAAACAGGCTTCACAAGGTCAGATGTAATGTGATCAGAATGTCACATGATCAAAGCTCTAGAAATATCTTCAACCAGATTTGCAACCCCAAGCAAGCTTCAGGAAGGCACAATGCCGGCCTGAAAATGGGCCTCGGACCTCATTAAGATTATTTGGGGAAGCTGCCACTATTTTAAAAAAGATGAATTTTGGGGGAAGCTGCATTTGGGAGACCGTGGAGTCGAAGGAGCACTCCTGCTCCACAGGAACGTTTTACAAACATACGTAAAGAACCTAATGCCCAATTTAGGTTTACAGGCAGAAATGTTTGAAAAATGGCCCAAATCAATACCGGAATGAAGGTCTTTCAAGCATCCATTAAATGTGGAACATTAGTTCTTCAAATTGGCCTCATTGCCCTCATTTTACACCCGTGTAACAGACACAGTCACACCCAGTGTGCCAGGCTGGTAAACAAAAGTTGTAGTTTTAAAATATTTTAATGGAAAAAAAATGACCCTTTAAGGAAAAATTAATAGGATTTTGCAGACAAATGTGGAAGTTTGAAATAATACTGAGATAATTTATAAGTTTTAATAAATAACCTTTTGTTAACCATTGATCCCTGAGTTTTCAGCATGCTAATACTGAAATAAATTTCAGGGTGCAGTCTACAAATCGAAACACGTTAACATGTGAATTGTTGCCTCAGAAGCAAACCAATAACTATCCTTCATTGCAAGAGCATGGGATCAAGAACAGTGCCTTCCAGAATTTAGGTAAATATAGTGAAACTAGAATATGCTATAAATACTTTTGTTCATGGCTCATAGTAATATTTTAGATGTATATTTTTAGTTCTGGGAAGATTAAAATTTATCTGTAGATAATGGGATAAATGCAACTAAAACTCATGGTGTAGAGGGTAACATATTGTCATGGATAGAACATTGGCTAGCTAACAGGAAACAGAGAGTAGGCATAAATGGGTCTTTTTCTTGTTGGCAGGATGTAATAAGTGGTGTGCCACAGGGATCAGTGCTGGAGCCTCAACTTTTTACTATTTATATAAATGACTTGGATGGAGGGACCGAAGGTATGATTGCTAAATTTGCTGATGACACAAATATAGGTGGGAAAGTAAGTTGTGAAGAGGACATAAGGAGGCTAAGAAGGGATATAGATAGGTTAAATGAGTGGGAAAAGATCTGACAAATGGAGTATAATGTGGGCAAATGTGAAATTCTCCATTTTGGCAGGAAGAATAAAAAAGATCTAAATGATGAGAGATTGCAGATCACTCAGATTCAGAGGGATCTGGGTATCCTAGTGCACGAAGCACAGAAGGTTAATATGCAGGTATAGCAGTTAATTAAGAAAGCTAACAGAACGTTATTGTTTTTTGCCAGGGAAGTTGAATACAAATGTAGGGAGGCTATGCTTCAGCTGTACAGGGCAGGGACAAGGAAGGGTGTAAATACTTTAGAAGCAGTTCAGAGAAGATTTACTAGACTAATACCTAGAAAGATAAAAACAAAAAACTGCAGATGCTGGAAATCTAAAACAAAAACAGAATTACCTGGAAAAAATTTTTCCAGGTAATTCTGTTTTTGTAATACCAAGAAAGGTTGGACAGGTTAGGCTTGTATCCACTGGAGTTTAGAAGAGTAAGAGGCGACTTGATTAAAATCTTTAAGATCCTGAGTGGCCTTGACAGAGTGCATGTGGAAAGGATATTTCCTCTTGTGGGGGAATCTAGAACTAGGAGTCACTCTTTAGAAATAAGGGGTCACTCATTTAAGGCAGAGATGAGGTGAAACTTTTTTCTCTCAGATATCGTGAGTCTTTGGAACTCTCTTCCTCAAAAGGCACTGGAAGCAGAGTCTTTGAATGTTTTTAATGCAGAACTAGATAGATTCTGGATAAGCAAGGGGGTGAAAGGTTATTGGGGTAGGCGGGACGTTACAATCAGATGAGCCATGATCTTATTGAATGGCAGAGCAGGCTTGAGGGGCCCATTCCTGCTTCTAATTCATATGTTTGTATGTAAAACAGCTAGAAGACTATTACACTTAAAACTTTGCGCCATGTTGACCTAGAGGGTTAACAGCTAAAAAGGTAGGATCATAAGACAGCAAATGGGCTTACTTAGCTGGAAAATTGGAGATGAGGTGTCTACACTGCTTGCAAAGAATTACAGCCCAGAGAGTTGCCTTGCTTTAGGAGTTAGAGATTCTAACTAGAGTTAGGTAATATGGTACTACAATTGGCCTCAGAACCTTACGATTACGGAAAGGAATCAGAGAGGTTTACTGCTGCTGATTGCTATCCCTTGGTGGAGATTGATTGACAATTAGTTTAAATAACTTTCAGCGAGCACAGAAGGCTGTGTCGTTACGGAAGTGGGTGGAACTTAAGAAGTTTCTAGGATTTCAATTCTCTGTTTGTTGGCGGTATAGTGAATGTTCTGCAGCAGGGGAAAAGGCCATTCTGAAAAGGTGCTGCAGTTAGCAAGCTCCAGGCAACAGAAGTGTTGCTGTTAGCTGGCTCTGCACAGTTGGGGCTCAGGCGAAGTCCCAGGAGCCGTTGATAGCTCCATGCATTTAGGACTCAGGAGAAGTCGGTAAAGCTGAGAAGGTGACAGAGGTCACTAGCTCCATGCTGGAAAGGGTTAGGGCTCAAAAGAAGACCTGGGAGCCATTTATAGCTTTCTGTAGCTGGGGAGTTTGAAGCTTTGGTGAAATCCAGGGGCATTGCCAGCCGAGTAAAGCTAGCCAGCTATTGAAGAGCAGAAATTGCACCAGTAAGTGGAGACTAGAGTGCAGACTCAGGAATCCGGGGGAACAGAGCCTCGGGAAACAAAATTGAAACCCTGGGAGGTGTGCAGTCATTGACACAGTCTAAGTTAGAGCAGCTTTGAGGGAATTCAGAGGCTTGATCTTCAAAAGTGAAAAGTTTGGAGTCTATCATGAGGGACACAGTTTTAACGAGATTGGTTGATTCACAGTGCTTAGTGATGTATGGGAGTAGAGGGTGGGAATTGCTGAGAAATCCATGGGATCTATCTTGGTCACATTTGCTATTTTGTGTCCATGGGGTGTGTGCGACCACATTTTGCCTGATAATTCACATGTACCTCATATTAACCCTGAATGTTAGAGTATCAGATAGATTTTGTAAATTGTTTTATCTTTTTGACCTTGTATAAGTTTGGCCTGAATTAACACTCCAAAAACGGCAGCGAAATGTGCATGTGACAATGTTTTATCAGGCATGTTCCGGGCGTCTTCACGCCAGTCTAGGATAATATGGTTAGCGGGTGAGTCTGGAAATTGGGATCCTGCCCATGTTACACACATTGAAGCTGATAGGCTAGTTGTGATCATTAAAAAGGCAATCAACTGCCATAATACGTGCAGAATGGAATAAAATGCTTTCAGAGTGCGATTTACTCCAGACGTATTTCCTGTTTTTGTATCAGGTAAACTGTAATGGTGGGTTGTCTGAGGGAAGAGTTTGACTGTTCAGTGTTCTTTGGCCGCTGGAAGTGCTTTGTGGAAGAAGTAGATGTGTACTGACTTAAATTCATGATTTATGAACCTGAGACCTCATGCAGAGAGTTACATTTCTGCATTGCGTTGCTAAAGAGGCCTGAGTGGCCCTTTAAATTATCGGAGTGACCATAATCCAGGTCACGGCCGACGAACTCCAATGCCGGATATCCCAACCTACTGCACTAATTGGGTGGGACAATCTTCATCTGGCCCCCGGAACCCGCCCAGCACTCTTTATTGTCCCAGTTGATGCTTTATTTGGCGTCTTTGAGTGGCAGGCTCAGAAATCTGAATGCTGGCCACTTCCAGGTGTGTGGCCCACATGCTGTGCCAGCACTTATTATTCAGCCCTTTGTTTGTTCAAAACCTGTAGAATCTTACAGCTTCATTCTTTTAGCAAGTGTCTTGAAACTCAAACTTTGTCTACTTTAAACAAGAAGTTACTGGTCCCTAACTGGATCATACCAAACATTTGGAGGTCTGGTCCAGGATCATAACAAATATTTACAAAACATTGAGAGTAGTCCTGTGAAAACACGATTTCACTGTGCTTTAATGAGAAACCAATTGTAGAGGGAAAAAACTTAATTAAAAATATGTTTGAATGAATGAAATGCCTCAGTAATTTCCAGATCAATAGCTTTCCTGGTCTCGTAAAACCATAAGATGTAGGAGCAGAATTAGGCCATTTGACCCATCAAGTCTGACCCGCCATTCAATGAGATCATGACTGATCTGATAATCCTCAACTCCACTTTCTTGCCTTTTCCCCATAACCCTTGATTCCTTTACTCATTAAAAATCTGTCTATCTCAGCCTTGAATGTACTTAACGACCCAGCATCTAAGCCCTCTGCGGTAAAGAATTCACAGATTGATTACCCTCTGGGAGAAGAAATTCCTCCTCCTCTCTGTTTTAAATGGGCGCCCCCCTACTGTGAGATTATGCCCTCTGGTCCTAGACTCTCCCACAAGGGGAAACAGCATCTACCCTGTCAAGCCCCCTAAGAATCTTATATGTTTCA
Source organism: Carcharodon carcharias (assembly GCF_017639515.1). Lineage (NCBI taxonomy): Eukaryota > Metazoa > Chordata > Chondrichthyes > Lamniformes > Lamnidae > Carcharodon > Carcharodon carcharias. The sequence goes on from NC_054470.1 coordinate 168,024,528, forward strand.
ATAAGGTGGCCTCTCATTTTTTCTAAATTCCAATGAGTACAAGCCCAACCTACTCAACCCCTCCTCATAAGAAAATCCCTCCATACTCGGGATCAACCTAGTGAACGTTCTTTGGAGTGCCTCCAATGCCAACATATCTTTCCTTAGATAAGGGGACCAAAATTGTTCACAGTATTCTAGGTGTGGTCTAACTAGTGCCTTGTATAGTTTTAGCAAGGCTTCCCTATTTTTATACTCCATTCCCTTTGAAATAAAAGCCAACATTCAATTTGCCTTCCCTATTACCTGTCTAACTTGTATGTTAGCTTTTTGGGATTCATGCACGAGGACTTCTAAGCCCCTCTGTGCTGTAGCTTTCTGCAGTCTTTCTCCGTGTAAATAATATTCAGCTCCTCTATTTTTCCTGCCAAAGTACATAACCTCACATTTTGCCACATTATATTCCATCTGCCAAGTTATTGCCCACTCACTTAACCTGTCTATATCCCTCTGTAGACTCTTCATGTCATCCTCACCACTTGCCTTCCTATTTTTGTGTCAACCACAAACTTGGCAATAGTACATTCACTTCCCTCATCTAAGTCATTAATATATATTGTAAACAATTGAGGCCCCAGCACTGATCCCTGTGGCACTCCACTAGTTACAGGTTGCCATCCTGAAAATGCCCGCCTTATCCTAATATTATGTCCTCCATTAGTTAGCCAATCCTCTATCCATGCTAATATACTACCCCCAACACCATGGGCTCTTATCTTGTTAAGTAGCCTTGTGTGCAGTACCTTATCAAATGCCTTTTGGAAATCCAAATATATTACATCTACTGGTTCCCCTTTATCTACCCTGCTTGTTGCCTCCTCAAAGAATTTTAATAAATTTGTTAGGCATGAGTTCCCCTTCATGAAGCCATGCTGACTCTGCTTGATTAGAAATGCATAATATAAATGCACTGCTATTACATTCTTTATAATAGATTCCAACATTTTCCCAATGACGGATGTTAAGCTAACTGGACTACAGTAACCTGTTTTTTTGAATAAGGGTGTTACATTGGCAGTGTTCCAATCTTCTGGGACTTTTCCAGAATCTAAAGATTCTTGGAAGATTACTACCAATGCATCCACTATTTTTGTAGTTACTTCCTTTAATATCCTAGGATGTAACCCATCAGGTCCAGAGGATTTATCAGCCTTTGGCCCATTAGTTTCCCTAGTACTTTTTCTCTGGTGATAGTATTTATTTCCTCCCTCCCTTTTGCCCTTGATTATTTAGTATTTTTGGATTGCTATTCGTGCCTTCTACTGTGAAGACTGATGTAAAGTATTTATTCAACTCCCCTGCCATTTCCTGTTTCCCCATTATTATTTCCCCAGCCTCATTCTCTAGGGGGCCTATGTTCTTTGGCCCCTCTATTCCTTTATATATATTTTAAAAAGCTCTTACTGCCCATTTTTATATTACTTGCTAGTTTACCCTCAAAGTTTATTTTTTCCCACTTTATTTTTTTGGTCATCTTTTGATGGTTGACCAAAAAAATGGTGACGAGTCCAGAACAAGGAGGCATAACTTGAGAATTAGAGATACACCATTCAGGGGTGAAGTCAGGAAGCAGTTCTTCACCAAAAGGGTAGGAGAAATCAGGAATCAGTAGAAGTCAGGAAGCAGCTCTTCACCAAAAGGTAGTGGAAATCTCGATCTTGTGACCTGAAAAAGGCTGTTGGAGGCTAGGTTCCCTGAACATTTCATAATTAAGATTCATAGATTTTTGTCAGACATATTAAGGAGTATGAAATAAGATGGGAAAATGAAGTTAAGATGCAGATCAGTCATGATCCAATTGAATGGCAGAACAAGTTCAAGGGACTGAATGGCCTACAGCTGTTTCAAAAGTTTCTAAATAGGGGTCAGTTAACTCAGTTGGCTAGATTGCTAGAGTGTAGTGCAGGATAATGCCAGTGGCGTGGGTTCAATCCCTGTACTTGCTGTGGTAATCCATAGAGGCCTGTCTCCTTACCTTCTCACAAGCTTGTTGCAGAGTGATGCCCCTCAAGCTATATAACCAGTTGCCTCTCTCTAAAGGAGAGAATTGCTTATAGTTCTTTATGGAATATGGATAAATTTCAGTTTACAGGAATAAGGCTGTTTTTAAGGGATGCGTTCTCCTAGATCTATTATATAATTAAGTAAAGGTAATATGCTGCATATCTTTTATGACAAAATAGTGTACTAATTTTCAACTTATGCTTCTTGAATGTGCCCAGGTTGGTACCTTTTTCCTTTATTTTCAGCAAAGTACATTCAATTATTTTATGAGGCAATCATACATTATGTTTGTATGTGGTTATGGATTGGCATATCCAGATATTTGAGTATGACTACTTTTTTAATTCCTTCACGGGATGTGGGTGTTGCTGGCTAGGCCAGCATTTATTGCCCAACACTAATTGCCCTTGAGAAGGTGGCGGTGAGCTGCCTTCTTGAACTGCTGCAGTCTATGTGATGTAGGCACACCCAGAGTGCTGTTAGGGAGGGAGCTCCAGGATTTTGACCCAGTGACAGTGAAGGAACGGCGATATCTTTCCAAGTCAGGTTGATGAGTGGCTTGGAGGGTTCTTCCAGGTGGTGGTGTTCCCATGCACCTGCTGCCCTTGTCCTTCTAGATGGTAGCATTCATGGGTTTGGAAGGTGCTGTCTAAGGAGCGTTGGTGAGCACCTGCAGTGCATCTTGTCAATAGTATACACTGCTGCCACTGTTCGTCAGTGGTGGAGACATGGAATGTTTGTGGTGCGGTGCCAATCAAGCGGGCTGCTTTGCCCTGGATGGTGCCGAGCTTCTTAAGTGTTGTTGGAGCTGCACTCATCCAGGCAACTAGATCACACAAAAATAAAAATACCTGGAAAAACTCAGCAGGTCTGGCAGCACCTGCGGAGAGGAACACAGTTAACGTTTTGAGTCCGTATGACTCTTCAACAGAACTAAGTAAAAATAAAGACTAGATCACACTCCTGACTTGTGCCTTGCAGATGATGGATGGGCTCTGGGGAGTCAGGAGGTGAGTTACTAGCAGCATGATTCCTAGCCTCTGACCTGTTTTTGTAGCCATAGTATTTATCTGGCTGGACCAGTTCAGTTTCTAGTCAATGGTAACCTCCAGGATGTTGATAGCAGGGGATTCAGTGATGATAATGCTATTGAATTTCAAGGGGCAATGGTTAGATTCTCTCTTGTTGGTGATGGTCATTGCCTGGAACTCGTGTGGCGTGAATGTTACTTGCCACTTGTCAGCCCAAGCCTGGATATTGTCCAGGTCTTGCTGCATTTGGATATGGACTGCATCAGTTTCTGAGGAGTTGCGAATGGTGTTGAACATTGTACAATCATCAGCGAACATCCCCTCTTCTGACCTTATGATGGAGGAAGGTCATCAATACAGCAGTTGAAGATGGTTGGGCCTAGGACACTAGTCTAAGGAACTCCAGTGATTTCCTGGAACTGAGATGATTGACCTCCAACAACCACAACCATCTTCCTTTGTGCTAGGTATGACTCCAACCAGCAGAGAATTTCCACCCCCCCCCCCCCCCCCCCCACCCCGATTCCCATTTACTCCAGTTTTGCTAGGGCTTCTTGATGCCACACTCAGACAAATGCTGCCTCGATGTCAAGGGCAGTCACTCTCATTTGCATGGTGGTTGGGGGAGCTTGGTTGGTCTGGTTTCTGGGGAATGTTTAAGCCTGGTGAGGAGAATGGAGATGAGAAAATATCCTATCTACTTGTCATCATGCTGGGTGGACTTGTTACTTTTCATGCAGTGGATTGCTGAGTTGAGGAGGAGGCACTCGTTACTGACTGATCTCCAAGAACAGCTTGAACTACTTGGTATTTCCTCCATTCCAGGTGGTGGCTGAACAACACTCGATGTTTTTTTGGTTTTATTTCCCATGTGCTCTTTATCAAAGGGGTGGGAGTGATTCATCTTTTTGCAGGTAGAATGACTGTGTAGCAGCCTGCATATTGTATAGCTCACTATTTAGCACTCCTAATATGTTCCTAAAAACTTGTATGCTAAATGAAAATCACTTTCCCGTAAGAAAACATGTAATAAGGGTTGTGGTTAGTTGTGTTCATGACCTGTAATTTTACATTAAAAACCTATTGACGCCTTGAACCTAACTGCTCCAAAAATCCTAGTACTAGCTCTTACTAATTTACTACCTCTTAGTACTGCAGTACTAATTCTTTTAACTCAGCTCCTGCTCACTGATTGCTGCCACCAGCTCTCCAGACTCTCCAGATTGCTGCCTCTACCAACTTGCTGGTTCCTTCCTTTGCTGATCCCTCTCACTCGCGACTTCCCTCCCCTGATCCCTTGCTATGAGCGAAGCTCAGGAGAAGGGCAGTGAGAGAGAGGGAATGAGTGAGGAAGCAAGAGGAGTTTTGAATGGGAGGGAGTGGGGAAGCAGTGCGCAAGAGGGTCGCAGAGGAGATGATGAACGGGAGGTCAATGACAGGAGGCAGCGAGCAAGAGCACCGATGAGCAGGAGGCAGCAAGTGGGATGATTGGGGAGGGAGTCGGCAAGTAGCAGGGTCGGTAAGTGGGAGGGTCTGTGAGTAGGAGGATTGGGAGGGGAAGTAGGGAAGTGGCAGTTTGTTTTTAAAAAGAATGAGTTGAAGAAGGGTCATATTGGACACAAAACATTAACTCTGTTTCTCTCTTCATAGATGCTGTCAGCCCTGCTGAGTTTTTCCAGCACTTCCTGTATTTGTTTCAGATCTCCAGCATCCATAGTATTCTGCTTTTATCTTAGTGTTTAATTCACTGCCATTTCTCTTCCAGAAATACCTACCTTGAAGAAGTTCAGCCCTTCTCTCCGATAGGATTTCTGTTTGTCTCTTTCACCCTGTTCACCTATATTGCTTTCTATTTCCCTCCTGGTGTTTGATAAGGTCTTTACCAAAACTTGCTTTCACAGCCATATCTCCTTCCTTAGTGACTGTCTCTGGCTCCCACTTACCCCTATGGGTTCCAACTCTGTGGTTCCATCCTTCATGTTTCGATCGCCCAAGATTACAGGTATCTCCAAGATATACATGTTCCTTGGACTGCTGTCCTTGCCACAGCCTGAGATCCACACTCAGTGCCATGCACAGCCACGTGTACATACTTGACCTCTCTCTTCAGCAGCACCAACTCACCCTTTCTTGAAGCTGTCCTGGTCCCCAGTTTTATTTCATTCTTCGCCTCACTTGACTGCTTTCTCTTCCTTTCAGGTGTTAAGGAACACAAGCTCCAACAGCTTATGGGTTCTGACACCCTTTGGATCTTCCTCCCCTTCCCTTCCCTCTAACCCCATCTCTTCTTCTAATCCCACTTCTCACCCGTGCATTCACTACACCCTCTCTAATGCTGAACAATCTGTGCTGAGCAAAGGATTCCATTTTATCCCCTTATGTCCCTACCTTAATGAATTTTGGGCTCAGCAAAACGTTGAACTCTTCTGTCAACCTTCACCTTCGTGCCTCCTTTGGCCTAGAGTCCTTCCACCACTCAACGAATCCTTTCACCTGTCTCCAATACTCTGCCTTCACCTGGACCCCTCCCTGTGGTCTCTTAACCTGCTCTTGATCTTTTCATTGAGAACTATCGGCGTGACATCAGCCATCTTAATTCTTCTGCTCCCCTCATTCACACTGACTCCCTCTGAATTTGCTGCACTCAGTTCTCTCAGATCCAACCCTGACTTTGTTATCAAACCTGCTGACAAGGGTGGTGTTGTTGCCTGGTGTAGGTGCTGATCGCCAACTCTCAGACAGTACTTCCTATCTCCCTCTGGACCATGACCCCACCACTGAACATCAACCCATCGTTTCCAGGACTGTAACTGACCTAATCTCCTCTGGAGATCTTCTCTCCAAAGCCTCCAACCTCATAATACCTCAACTCCAGCACTTCTACAAAAAAAGACAGTTCCGAAGAAGTCAAATTGGATTTGAAACATTAACTTTGTTTCTTTCTCCACAGATGATGCCAGACCTGCTGAGTTTATCCAACACTTTTTGTTTATATTTCAGATCTCCAGCATCCACAGTATTTTGCTCTTATTAAGATTGATAGGGTGAATGCTGAGAGATTGTTTCTGCTGGTCAAGGAATCTAAAACACGGTGACACAGTCTCAGATAAGGAGCCGATCATTTTGGACTGAGATGAGGAGAAATTACTTCATTCAAAGAGTGTGAATCCTTGGAATTCTTTATTCCAGATGGTTATAGGTGCTCCATCATTGAATACATTTAAGGCTGGAATAGACAGATTTTTGGTCTTTCAAGTAATCAAGGAATATGGGGAGCAGGCAATAAAGTAGAGTAAAAACCAATGATCAGCCATGAACGCGTTGAATGGCAGAGCAGGCCCAATGAGCCGTGTAGTCTACTCCTGTTCCTATTTATTGTGTACTTGTGTCTCCATAGTTAAATGATGATAAGGTCACATAGATCCATGTGGGTCCTCTTGAAGTACATCTGCTTCTTAACATTGATGTCACAATGTTAAATATATTTCATATCAGTTATGAGTTTTTTAAATTACCTTTCTGCCTTCAAATAGCTTCTGTTATGTTTTACAAAATTTAGAGAAAGGCATTAAATGTTAGTTATATAAAAAAAAAGCCTATTGGAACAAGTTTCCTTTAAGCTAGATTTTTCATTGCTCAGTTGGAAAGTGTGCTCTCCAATGTGAAAGGTCTTTAATTCTAGTTATTGTGCTATAGAGGGGAAAGTAGCTAAACTTTTTTCACCCGCTACTAACTGCTGTTCGGTCAATTGTGGGAAAGTACGCTTGTGAGGAAGTTAGGTGAGGATTGTATTGGGCCCAGCTGTGATGTCTCTCACAGTTCAATTGCCTTGTCAATGTCTCGTTTTTATCATGAAGAATAACCCATCCCTATCCAGTTCCTTGGGCAACTGGTCCTAGTGGAACCAGGAAATCATATCCCAACTTGAGTAAGTGCCTTCAGGAGAGAGTGGTTAAATTGGGATAAAAAACACATTTCAAAAAGCAAGATTTAATTTATAAATGACTATATTTGCTCCCATTGCCTGTTCTCCAGACTTTCCTGCATGACAAACCGTTTCCCAGCTGTGTGACTAAACTGCAGCCTTTTCTTAAGGTGCTGCTAGAACCCCTCTGGAACAAGATAAAGTCCAAAGTGATTTCCCAACAATTCAATATTTCTTCTTCCTGTTTCTCAGTGGTAAAATATCCAGCCTTTGCAACTCAGCATTTGCCCACTAATGCACAACTGAGATCGGGACCTCTGCAGATGAAATAACAAGCACAATACCAGTAGCTTGGCCCTACCTTTAACTTAAAGCATAGATTAGAAGCAAAAATATTAAAAGTTAAGTTGAAAACTGCATATTTTTTGTGCTTTATATTCAGTTGAAAGTTTCAAATATATCACTGAAGTGAAAAAGGCAGATGCTTTCTTAAGGAAACGGATCAAAGAAGGAGATTTGCAAGCAACTTTCTTATTGGGACAACTCTACTTTGAAGAGGTGAGGTAATTGTTCATGAATATAGCAAAACAAGAAGCTATGAGATTATGAGTGATTTACTGAGGCAAAACCATTAAAATTATCTTTTTCTTATTTACATTACCAAAACTGATATTTTGCATCATACGATCCAACATCAATTTTTGTCAATAGTTCAGTGGAGCGAATAACTATTATGGGTATTTATTGCTGGCTACCTTTCCTTTTCTGCAAAGAAAAAAAATAAGCTGAGCCTGCCTAATTTCTACTTTGATTTGAATATGATTTGTAGGCGTGTTATCAGATATTTTCTGGTATTCTCTGGCATCATCTCTACCCAAACTTTATAATAGGTAAGTACACATTTGTTTGTAAATTAGAGTTACACTAGGGGATGTTTTATTCTTTGTGCCTTGATATGCACCTTCATTATTTCTCTGATATTCTTTTCAAGCTGGTTCCCTCAGCCAGTCAGACTATACGAGAAAACAGGAAGTCTGCAGCGTCAGAAGCTTCAGCTCAGAGTTTTTGAGCTGGATGCTGAGCTGCAGACACTGCAACATATCGGGGAAGGGGAATGTTACCTGGATGCTTTGTACCAGGAGGCAGTCACACCCCTTAGGATGGGGTCTCCTGATTTGGAAGATGGTCATGGACTGGAGAGTGTGATTGCAGCTTAGGCAGGTAAGGTTAACCCAGAGGGCAGGAGTGTCAGCCTCTTCAATTGTCCAACGGGTTTAAGGTTCTTTCAGCTTGTTTGGATAAGAGTGGGGGCTGCATGGTGGATGAGCTGACTGACCATAGCATTGTGATACAGGAAGCCATTCAAGTGGGGGGAGCAAAAAGAAACATGGGACAGTGTAGTGAGGGGGATTGACACTGTTATCTGCAGCAAAGAGCGAGAGTCCAGATGGCGCTGTTGCCTGTCCGCTGCCAGGGTTCAGGACATCTGCTGGGGGCTGGAGAGGAATTTACAGTGGTAGGCGGAGGATCCAGTTGGTGTGGTCCATATTAATGACATAGGCAGGACGAGGAAGTAGGCTCTGCATTGTCAGTATGAAGATATAGGCACTAAATTAAGAAGCAGAACCTCAAAAGTAATAAACTTTGGATTATTACTTGAGCCACATGCCAATTGGCATAGGGCAAATAAAGAAAGAGAAATGAATGTGTGGCTCAAAGACTGGTGTAGGAGAAGGGGACTCTGGTTCATGGCGCAATGGCACAGTTCTGGGGAGAGTGAGGGATGGACTGTTGGGACAGTCCACACCTGAACCGTCCTGGGACTGGCCTTCTAGGGAGCCGCATAACTAGGGAAGTAGAGAGAGTTTTAAACTAAATAGTGGCGGCAAGGTTTCAAATTTAGAAAGATGTAGTAAGCCAAAGAGTAGAGACAAGACAAGAGAGAAAGATTCAAATATGGGAAATGGTAAACAGAGCATGATAGGAAGGGGCAGGGAGTACAAATCTAAAAGGAAATCTGCAGATAAGGCTAGACATTACCAAAATAATAAAAGGACAAAACTAAAGGCCCTACATGAAATGCACATAGCATTCGAAATAAAACAGATGAACTCAGTGTAAACAGAAATATATAAGTACAATCTGATTGCAATTACAGAGATGTGGCTATAGGGTGACATAGATTGGGATCTATTGAAGGGTATGTGACATTTAAGAAGGACAGGAAGCTAGGAAAAGGCAAGTTGTTTATTAATGATGGTATTAGCATATTAGAGAGGGATCACCTTAAGTTCAGGATGTAGAAGTGGTTTGGGTTGAGATGAGAAATGATAAAGGCAAGAGGTCACTTGTGGGAGTGGTGTACAGGCCACCTAATTGTAACTACATGGTACAACAGAGTATAAAGGAAGAGATAATGAGAGCTTGTCAGAAAGGTACTGTGATAATCATGGGGATTTTAATCTATACATAGACTAGAAAAATCAGATGGGCAAGATGGCCTAGATGAGGAGTTCATAGCATGTTTTCAGGATGGTTTCTTAGAACTGCACATTCTGGAATCAACCAGAGAGCAGGCAATACCAGACCTGGGGCGGGATTTTCTACAACCACCCGCCACCGGGATCTTCCAGTTCTGCTGCAAGTCAGTGGACTTCTGGCTAGGGCGTCGCCTCACCTGTGGTGGGTCCCACCCGCAACAGGGCCAGGGAGTCCAGAAATCTACCTATTTCCTTTTTAAATGTATTCAGTGACTTGCCCCCATAGCCTCTGTGGTAGAGAATTCCATAGGTTCACCTCTGAGTGAAGAAGTTTCTCCTCATCTCTGACCTAAATGGCCTACCCCGTATCTTGAGACTGTGATCCCTGTTCTAGACCCTGAGCCAGAGGAAATATCCCTGCATCCAGTCTGTCCACCCATCAGAATTTTGCATGTTTCAGTGAATACAGACCTAGTCGACCCAATCTCTCCTCACATGACAATCCTGCCATCCCAAGATTTGGTATTGTGCAACAAGATAGGATTAATTGATAACCTCATGGTGAAGGCACTCCTAGGTAGCAACATTCATAATATGATTGAATTTTACATGCAGTTTGAGAGAGAGAAGTGTGGGTCCAAAACTAGTATTTTAAACTTAAATAAGGGCAATTATGAGGGCATGAAAGCAGAGGTAGCTAGAGGGAACTGGCAAATGAGTTTAAGGGATAAGTCAACAGAGATGCAGTGGCAGATATTTAAAGGGATATTTCAGAATACACAGAAGATTGGATATGAAAGATTGGATAGGCTGGTGTTGTTTTCCTTGGAGCAGCGAAGGTTGAGAGGGAACCTGATAGAGATATATAAGATTATGAGGAGGATAGATAGGGTGGATAGGAAGGAAATTTTTCCATTAGTAGAGGAGTCAATAACCAGGGGGCATAGATTTAAGATCAGAGATAGAAGGCTAAGAGGGGAGTTGAGGAGAATTTTTTTCACCCAGAGGGTGGTGGGAGCCTAGAACTCGCTGATAGAAAGGGTGGTTGAGTCAGAAACTCTCGGAATGTTTAAGAAGTATATAGATATTCACTTGTGTTGCCCTAGCCTCCAGGGCTATGGGCCAAGCGCTGGAAAATGGGATTAGTGTAGTCAGATCTTTGTTGACTGGTGCGGACACAATGGGCCAAATGGCCTCCTTCTGTGCTGTAAACATCTATGAGTCTATGAATAGATACAATCCAATGAGAAAGGAAAATTGCAAGGACCCACCATCTGTGGTTAACTAAAAAAGTTAAAGACAATATCAAACTTGAAGAAAAAGCATATAATTTGTGCAAAGAGGGGTGGCAGGTCAGAAGATTGAACAGAATATAAAGAACAGCAAAGAATGACATAAAGATTAACAAGGAAGGAAAAATTAGAGTACAAGAGAAAGCTAGCTAGAAATTTAAAGATATGGTAAGAGTTTCTATAGATATTTAAATAAGAAAAGATTTAACAAAGTGAGCGTTGGTCATATAGAAAGTGAGTCTGGGGAATTAATAATGGAAAATAAGGAGGTGGTATGTGAATTGAACAGGTATTTTGCATTGGTCTTTGCTAGTCACAAGTAACATCCCAGAAATAGCTTAAAATCAGGAGATGGGAGGGAGGGAGGAACTCATAAAAATTACAATCACCAGGGAAGTGGTTTTGAATAAATTGTTGGGGCCGCGGGCTGACATTTCCCCGGGTCCTGATGGACTTCACCATAGGGTCTTGAAAGAAGTGGCTAATGAGATAGCTGATGCTTTAGTTTTAATTTTCCAAAATTCCCTGGATTTGGGGAAGGTTCCGTTAGATTTGAAAATAGCAAATGTAACTCCTTTATTCAAAAAGGGAGGGGGCAGAAAGCAGGAAACTACATTCTTAACTACAGCTCAACATCTGTCATAAGGAAATGTTAAAAGCTATTATTAAAGATATCATGGCAGGGCATTTAGAAAAATTCAAGGCTATCAGGCAGAGTTGCTAACTTTGTCGATGACACAAAAACAATAGGAAAGTAAGTTATGAAGAGGACATAAGAGGCTACAACAGGACACAGATAGGTTAAGTGAGTTGGCAAAAATCTGCTAAATGTAGTATAATGTGGGCAAATGTGAAATTGTCTATTTTTCATTTTATCTAAATGATGAGAGATTGCAGAGCTCTCAGATTCAGAGAGATCTGGGTGTTCTCGTGCATGAATCACAAAAGGCTAGTACGGAGGTATAGAAGGTAATTAGGAAAGCTAATAGAATGTTATTGTTTATTGTGAGGACAATTTAATACAAAAGTAAGGAGGTCATGCTTCAGTTGTACAGAGCACTGTTGAGACCACATCTGGAGTACTGTGTACAGTATTGGTCTCTGTATTTAAGCAAGGATGTAAATGCATCAGAAGCAATTCAGAGAGGATTTACTAGACCAATACCAGGAATGGGTGGGCTGTCTTATGAGGAAAGGTTGGACAGGCTAGGCTTGTATCCGCTGGAGTTTAGAAGAGTAAGAGATGACCTGATTGAAGCCTTTAAGATCCTGAGGGGTCTTGACAGAGTGGATGCTGAGAGGATGTTTCCTCTTGTGGGAGAATCTAGAACTGGGGGGGTTGCCACTGTTTAAAAAAGGGGTTGCTCGTTTAAGACAGAGGCGAGGATATTTTTTTTTTTCTTCAGAGAGTCGTGTGTCTTTGGAACTCTCTCAAAAGACAGTGGAAGCATCTTTGAATATCTTTAAGGCAGGTAGATAGATTCTTGATAAGCAAGGTGTTGAAGGGTTATTGGGGTTAGGTGGGAGGCTACAGTTAGATCAGCCATGATCTTATTGAATGGCGGAACAGGCTTGAGGGGCCGAGTGGCCTACTCCTGCTCCTAATTCGTATGTAGTTCTTATACTTTGCTGCCAGCCACCTGCCAGTGTTATTCTTGGTCAAACATTAGGAGACATTTAGAAACATGGCACATTTTAAGTACAGAAGGAGGCCATTCAGCCTATTCTGCCTTTTTATATACTGGACATTATTTTACCTCAGAAAATCAATTAAATATTAGGCAAAAATAAAACCTGTAGCAGCAACTTTACTGCAGAGTATTATTAGGTAAAAGTATTAACATGCTAGGTGCCAATTTTACAAATAATTTTATAAATTCAATAAAATGTTACTTAACAAGTATGGCACAGCATCTGTACACTTACCAGAAGTTTTCACACCATAACCCTCCCCAAGGAGCAGGAAGGTGGTGGACAGCCCACCCATTCTTAAGCTAATTGAGCCCTTTATGTGGCCAGTAGCTCTTGGAGGTGGGACATCCTGCCAATATCTATGACCTCAGGCAACTAATTGCCTGAAGCACATGATATGGATTTGTGGCCTTCAGGGCCAGCGGAGGCAGGCTCACTCGACTTTCTGGCTGTTGGGTTGAGTCTTGGCCAATGTTTTCAAGAATCAGTACCACATCAGCCAGAAGATAGTAAGACCAACATAAAATCAGTAGTATTCTGCTACATAAAATATTTCCCAATCAAAATAAGGGTCTGGATTTTATAGGGTGTCATGTTCCCTACCCTCCCCCGATTAAAATGTCGGTTGCAAGCAAATCCACAAAAAGCTGGCTGCTCCAGAAGCATTTTACAGTTGGTGGGGAGTTAATTGGCTCAGGGCAAGACTTCTGACCCCATCTGGGTAGGAAGCCCATCTTGGAGAACTGCTGGCCAATCCGATTGGTCAGCAGCTCTGTAGTCCCAGTGTGCCAGATTTGAATGGTGGTCACTGCTGGGACTACAGCCAATCCCTGAAGAAGAGGAGGTTATGGAGGCTGGAGTGAGGGTATCAGCGGGGCAAAGCTGGCAGGCCCCAGCGAGGGGTTGTGTACGGCCAGGTTTGAGAAGCCGGGAGGGTTAAAGGGACTGGTATGACCTTGGGGAGTGGGGGTGCTGCCTCTGATGGGTACAGGGGGCCTCCTTGACCCATCCTTGCCTGTCACTAGCCTTATCAGTAAAGGCTTCCAGGCTACCCACTTGGCTTGAGCTTCTCCCTATCACCTCCCTTGATAAAATAGCGGCAGGAGAATGAGGTACTTAAATGACCAATAAGGGTAGGCAGGCCAACCGCTGCCTCCAATGCCTTCTGTTAAATGGGAGAAAGAGAAAGGCCGGGGTGGGTGGGAATACGGTGGACAGACTACATGCTGCATTTTATGAGCCACGCCCCCACCCCCTCCCTCATCACCCCACGATCCTCTCCTTCAAACATGCCAGGGGAAATGTCTGTGCCCGTTGGTGCCGGGCGTGCTTGGCAGTGCGAACGGACAATAAGGCGAGAAGGCCAAAAATCAGTTTCACAACGTCGTGAAACCAGTTTGTGATCGTCCGCTCAGCCCGTCGAGGGTCGGTGGCATTTCCTACCATTGGACTTCGGGAACCTTGTTCCCGGTGGTGGCATAATGGTATTGTCACTGGACTGTTAATCCTCGATTTCTCCTTATTTACTTTATAAAAACCCCTTATAATTTTGCACACATCTGTGAAATCTTGCTGGAGTTACTGGACTAGTAATCCAGAGACCCAGGGTAATGCTTTGGGGACCTGGGTTCGAATCCCACCACGGCAGATGGTAGAATTTGAATTCAATAAAAATCTAGAATTAAAAGTCTGATGGTGACCATGAAACCATTGTTGGTTGTTGTAAAAACACATCTAGTTCACTAATGTTCTTTAAGGAAGGAAATCTATCGTCCTTACCTGGTCTGATGTGCATGTGACTCCAGACCAGCAGCAACGTGGTTGACTCCTAAATGCCCTCTAAACAAGGGCAATTAGGGATGGGCAATAAATGCTGGCCTAGCCAGTGATGCCCACATCCCAGGAACGAATAAGAAAAAATACATCTGCACATCATTTTAAGGCCAGCCTGCCAGAATCAAACCCCCCCCCCCCCCCCCCCCCCCCCCCCCTCCCCTACCCCCACGCCCACACTGGGTCGTCTGTCCACGTTGGTGTGATTGCATACCAGTGTGTCTCACCACAGCATATATAAGGCTTGCTCTTGGTGGGCTGCTCTTTGAGGGGAACTCAGAGATGAGTACATAGTAACGTTGCGCAGCATTTGCCTGGGTTGCCTATTGGAATGCAAGGTTGGGGCACTTTAGAGGCATAAGGGCAAAGGCTGCCCTGCGGTTGAGGAGACTTGAGGGTGGGGCAAGGGCTACCTTGCTGGTGAAGGTAGTGCACAAGCACGTGTGGGGGGGAGGGGGGTGGGCGAAAGTGGTCACACATTAATAAAGTGACCATTCCTCTGTAGCTGAGACAGTTCAGGCACATTCACGTTGACATGCGTGGAGTTAGGCCTGCCCACTCAAGCAACTAAGAGACATGCAAGTGCCACCAAGTGCTCCAGAGCTTTTCACCCCTTGGGCACAGACTGCAAACTAATGAGCATTTTAGTAGATTGCAGAACGAATGGATGACTGGGCACGTTGTACAATCTCCTTGCTAAAGCTGGCCATGGAGCAGTTACTGGTGGAGGCGCTCACAGCCCTTTGCAATGTCATGACCCCGGTTTGGAGCAGTCGCCCCCATGGTTCAAGCTATCAGTGCAGCTTTGCAGCGTGGGTTAGGAGAATGCCTGCGCCTGAGCTGAGAGCATAGAATGCAGTCCAATGGGCAAAGCTGCCGCCAATCGATCAGGTGCAGTGGGGCGGAAGTGGTTGGGGTTTTAGGCAGCCATGCAACGCAAACTCTGGCCATCCAAGTGATGACGAGCAATCTCTGGGATATGTTAAGGGGCCCTCAGACTTAACCAAGAGAGGTTCTTAGTGTACCCAAGCTAACCTACACATCTCTCACTTTCATCCTGCAGAAGTGTATCAGGAACATGGAGCCTGGTGAACTAGCTGTAAGCTTTGTGGTGTACAGAGAGTGCAGACGATGGAGAAGAGAGCAGAGGAGGCGCCTGGCTGCGTAGAGGGAGGAGCAGTACCCTCAGGAGGAAGGGGCAGCTGGGGTTCCTGCACACACTGCTGCAGGGCCACAGTGAGCCGTCACTGGTCAGTGCCTAAGTAGACCTAGGGTCTGTAGACGCCGCCTTTCATTTCTGCAAATGACTGAGAACCAGTGTCGCCAAACACTGCACATGTCTAGGGAACTGATCAGTCACATCTGCCAGCTACTGCAAACTTTGGCACCATGGGACATGGAGGGCATCCACTGCCAGTGGCTGTGAAAGTGACCGTGACAATCAATTTTTACGCCAGTGACTCCTTTCAGGGTTCCACATGTGACCTCTGTAGGACATCACAAGTCTCCACCCCCAAATGCATCCATGCAGTCATGGGTGCCATCTTCACAAGGGCACACAACTTTGTGCATTTCGGCTGGGACCAGGACAGCCAGGATGCAAGAGTATTTGGATTTGCCCAGATCTTGGGTTTCCCACAGGTGCAGAGTGCGATCGACTGCACTCACGTGGCACTCAGATCTCCGTTGCAACAAGGGGTCTACTATATCAACCTCAAGGGTTTCCATTCGCTGAATGTGCAACTGGTGTGCGACCACCACAAACGCATCCTGCAGGTCTGCGCATTGTTTCCAGGGAGCAACTCCCACATTCTCAGTCAGTCACAGATCCCTAATGTCTTCCAGAGTCCACAGAGGCTGCAGAGTTGGCTCTTAGAGGACGAGGGCTACCCGCAGAGAACGTGGCTGATGACACCCATGCGGCAGCCTCAGACTGCAGCAAAGTGAAGGTTAACGAGGCTCATGGTACAACTTGCAACTTGGTGGAGCAAACCATCGGGATCCTGAAAATGAGGTTCTGGTGCCTGGACTGGCCTGGTGGGGCCAGCATTATAGTCCACAAAGGGTATCACCCATCATCATCGCCTACTGTGCCCTTAAAACCTGCCGCTGCAATGGAGCGAGGAGATGCGGGAGCTGGAGGTCTCCTCCAATGAGGAAGACGTTGAGGGTGAGGAGTTCCTCGAAGTCATTGATGATGGCGATGAGGCCCTCTTGCTGGCCATATGAGGCAGGCGCATTCAAGAGGCCCTCATAGCTGCTAGATTTGTGGAGGATGATGTGACATACAGTGAGGAGACACCATAGATCCTCACATTGCATCTGTGAACATTTGACTCCAGTCTGGCTTATGGCAGTGTACATAACGCTCTGTAATAATGCTCCTGTCATGGATATGTAGTGGAGACCCTAATAGTTACTCGATTGCAGGAGGATGATGACGACATGCAGTGAAGACACTCCATAGATCTTCACATTGCCTCTGAGAATGTCTGATTCCTGTCTGGCCAAAGGCAGCTCGCTTGCACTCTGTGATCAAGGACATATTATAGAGACCCAGTCATGAAACTTTAAAAGCATCTGATCCTTTGCCTGCCTTCAGCACCTGAGCCCTTCATGAGCACAGCATCATTGGCCACAGGTGCTGAAGAGATGGGGACAAGCCGCACCTTAAAGGTGCTGGGAGCACACAGAGAGAATGACAGAGCTCTGTGACACCTGCTCACGACATTCTGGCAGCAATGACAAGCACCACCAAGGAACAGGCATCACTAATATGTCCAAGATGTGTCAGGCCGGACCGTCACTTTGTTCTGAAGGCTGCACAAAGCAGAGGGTAGCGACCCTGGACTGAGACACCTGCCTTTATCTTGTGCAGAAAGGTTTAACATCTGAGTGACATTATCACTGCTTATCAGATCATGGAGCCATAGGCAGGGAGACATTCTTGGGAGTTTATTGACAATAGTGAACATTATGTGCAAGTGATTAACACCTGTGCCCAGGCTATGTGACTATTTTCCTTTCCTAACCCTGCCACTATGTCTTGGTGCTCCCGGGACATCCACAGGGGAGGTGGATGCAGCCTGCTGACTGCTATACCCTGTCTGTGATTACCTTGGTGGGCGTCCTCTGGAGGGCCGAGACCTGGAATGCGCCCGGCCTGCTTTCGGGTTCTGCTGTGTGGCAGTGGCCTGTGGAGATGAAGCTGCCAAAGACACAGGAAGAGAGGAGTCAGATGGGCTGGACACTCCTGGAGTCACCTGCATGGATGCCCCTGGGGAGTACACCTGCTAATCCTCCTCCCTATGGGTGCCTAAGGGCCCCTGGCTGAATCTTTGAGGAGAAGGGGGTAGCTGGAGTGAGAACGGGCTGCCCTGCACACCACTCATGTACACACTGTTGGAGGCCAACTGTGGTGTCAGCGATTGAGCTCAGCCTGTGCAGCAGCGTAGGAGCAACGTCCTGGACCAAGGGCTCCGTGGTAGCCGCCATCCTACCAGTGTTGACCTTCGTGTGTTGATATGATGGCACAATCATCTCACCCTGATGGTGGACAGACTCCTCCATTATGCCTTACAATCTGAGGAAGGCAGCGAACATACCTTCCTGACATTTCTGAGGTTTTTTTCTTTTTATTCATTCACAGGATGTGGGCTTCGCTGGCTGGGCCTGAATTTATTGCCCATCCCTAATTGCCCTTGAGAAGGGGTTGGTGAGCTGCCTTCCTGAACCACTGCAGTTCATGTGGTGTAGGTACACCCACAGTGCTGCTAGGAAGGGAGTTCTAGGATTTTGACCCAGCGACAGTGAAGGATCAGGGTGGTGAGTGATTTGGAGGGGAATTTCCAGGTGGTGGTGTTCCCATCTATGTGCTGCCCTTGTCCTAGATGGCCGTGGTCGAGGGTTTGGAAGTTGCTGTCAAAGGAGCCTTGGTGAATTCCTGTAGTGCATCTTGTAGATGATACACACCGCTGCCACTGTGAGTTGGTGGTGGATGGAGTGAACGTTTGGGGATGTGGTGCCAATCAAGCGGGCTGCTTTGTCCTGGATTGTGTAGAGCTTCTTGAGTATAGTGGGAGCTGCACTCATCAGGTTAGTAGGGTATTCCATCTCGCTCCTTACGTGTGCCTTTTAGATGATGGACAGACTTTGGTGAGTGAGGAGGTGAGTTACTCATCACACAATTCCTAGCTTCTGACCTGCTCTTGTAGCTACAGTATTAATATGACTACTCCAGTTCAGTTTCTGGTCAATGGTAAGCTCCCAGGATGTTGATAGTGGGGGATTCAGTGATGGTAATACCATTGAATATCAAGGACGATAGTTAAATTCTCTCTTTGTTGGAGATGGTCATTGGCTGTCACCTGTGTGGTGCAAATGTTACTTGCCATTTGTCAGCCCAAGCCTGGATATTGTCCAGGTCTTGCTACCTTTGGATATGGACTGCTTCAGTATCTAAGCGAATGGTGCTGAACATTGTGCACCCATTTGGTTCTGTCTTTGCTGGCTTGGCCAGCATTTATTGCCCACCCCTAGTTTCCCTTGAGAAGGTGGTGGTGAGCTGCCTTCTTAAACTGCTGCAGCCCACGTGGTGTTTGTATACTTACAGTGCTGTTAGGAAGGGAGTTCCAGGAATTTGACCCAGCAACACTGCAGTAACAATGATATATTTCCAAGTCAAGATGGCGAGTGACTTGGAGGGGAACTCCAGTCTCTCTGCTGCCCTTGTCCTTCTAAATAGTAATAGTTGTGGGTTTGGAAGGTGCTGTCGAGGGACCCTTGATAAATTCCTGCAGTGCATCTTGTAGATGGTACACACTGCTGCTACTGTGCATTGGTGGTGAAGGAAGTGAATGTTTGTGGAGGTGGTGCCAATTAAGTGGGCTGCTTTGTCCTGGATGATGTAAAGCTTCTTGAGTGTTCTGGGAGCAGCACTCATCCAGGCAAGTGGGGAGTATTCCTTCACACTCCTGACTTGTGCTTTGTAGATAGTGGACAGGCTTTTGGGAGTCAGGAGGTGAGTTACTTGCTGCAGGATTCCTAGCCTCTGACCTGCACTTGTAGCCACAGTATTCATGTGGCTGGTCCTGTTCAGTTTCTGGTCAATGGTAACCCCTATGATGTTGCTAGTGGGGGATTCAGTGATGGTAATGCCATTGAACATCAAGGGGGGATGGTTGGATTCTCTCTTGTTGTAGATGGTCATTGCCTGACACTTGTGTGGCGCGAATGTTACTTGCCACTTGTCAGCCCATGCCTGGACATTGTCCAGGTCTTGCTGCATTTGGGCTGTATCTGAGGAGCTGCGATTGGTGCTGAACAATGTGCAATCATCAGCGAACATCCCCACTTCTGACCTTATGTTGGAAGGAAGGCCATTGATGAAGCAGCTGAAGATGGTTGGGCTGAGCACACAACCACATCTGGAACTCCTGCAGTGATGTCCTAGAGCTGATATGATTGACCTCTAACAACCACAACTATCTTCCTTTGTGCTAGGGATGACTCCAACCAGCAGAGTGTTTTGCCCCCTGATTCCCATTGACTCCAGTTTTCCAAGAGCTCCTTGATGCCACACTCGGCCAATTGTGGCCTTGATGTCAAAAGCAGTCACTCTTACCTCACCTCGGGAGTTCAGCTCTTTTGTCCATTTTTGAAACAAGGTTGTACTGAGGCCAGGAGCTGAGTGGCCCTGGCGGAACCCAAACTGGGAGTCAGTGCTTCCTCCAAGTCATGTTCAACATGGAGGAGTACTGATTCATCAGCTCAGAGAGGGCGTTACGTGGTAATCAGCAGGAGGTTTCCTTGCCCATGTTTGACCTAATGCTGTGAGACTTCATGGGGTCCGGAGACTATGTTGAGGACTCCCAGGACAACTTCCTTCCGACTGTATACCGCTCTGCCGCCACCTCTGTTGGGTCTCTCCTGCCGGTGGCACAGGACGTATCCAGGGATGGTGAAGGTGGTGTCTAGGACATTACCTGTAAGATATGATTCCATGAGGATCACTGTGTCAGGCTGTTGCTTGACAGTTCTGTGTGACAGCTCTGCCAATTTTGGCACTAGCCTCCAGATGTGGGTGGTGAGTGGTCCTATGGATAGGATGAGGACAGTGAACTTGTGTGTGAGAAAGTGAATGGTGATGTCCCTTGAACTGGCAGTCAGTGAGGGCCCTGTGGATGTGTGATGGGTTTGTGAGTGTGTGAGTTGAGAGTGATGAGAAGAGTGACTTACCTTGGCAGAACGGAGGAGATCATTCATCCTCTTGCGGCACTGGATGGCTGTCCTCTTTCGCAGTGATGCTGGCGCTGAACACTGCTGCCAGCGCCTCCAAAACTGAATTAATGATTTTGCTGCCTACACTGCAGCCAAAGTGGGGGCAGAGGACATCACAGCAGGCCTCCAAAGGCGCTCAGGGGACAAATCATTGAACCTGGGGGCTGCAGTCTTCTTGCCTTTCAGAACCATGTCTTCCATGCAACAGTTGTGGACTGGAAGCACTGAGAGGTGTGCATCTGGCTGCAGTTTAAATATGGTGCCCGGCGTGATGAAGCGGCAAAGTGACGGCATGACAGATGAATGAGAGCTCGCCCGCCATGGAAACAGCATGTTTCCCAGGAATGTATAATTAATGCAACAGCTTTGGGATGATACAGTGTGAAAAGCTGCCATTGTGGCCAGCGGGTAAAACATCGTTTTACCTGTCCGTACCACAGTTAGTGCAAACCTGTGACAATTCCCCCCGCCAGCAGGCGAGCACAAAATCCAGCCCTAGATTCCAGCTTGTCTGATAGCATCAGCTGCTACTATTACATTACTGCCCCTTAGTGGACTCAGAGCTCCATAAATACAGCTCACTTAGGAATCTCAGCTGTCTATGCACCTTAATTACTTAAACTTGATTTGTCTATTTGACAGAAACCCAGTGCTTATGGGAGTATTCCTAAGAAGAAACTAAAACACAAATTTGGTACTTATCTGAAATGCTGAATGATATTAGGTTGAATGTTATATATTCTTTGCTATGTTCCTTGTGATATAACAACTATCATAGAAATTTCCTGGGCTGATAGTCTTTATGTGTCTGCAGACAGATTTTAAAAGTAAGGCCCAAACCTAGAGTCAACTTCCCACAGATGTCTGTGAAGGCTAGTAGCAGTAAGCAAACTGAATGTTTACATGAACAAAATTGAAGATTGTCCTAATGGCTCATTTTTGTGTGCCTTAAGGGATGCTATGAAACAGCTTTTGAAGAGTTTAACAAAATTAAAGGCACAGACTTCCAAGCTCTCTATCAGCTTGGCGTGATGTATTACGATGGCTTAGGCATTAAGGAGAATCCTGTGAGTAAATAAACCACTATTGCTTTCTAATGTGTTTTTAATACCATATCTTTGTGGACCAGTGCTATTACAAACAGAATAGAGTAAATCAAAATACAAACAATTCTTCACAAAGACTGTTGTGTATTGGGAACGCTGACCACTACAGTCACATCTGTGATCCACTCTCCCATCAAGTGAACTTCTGTGATTTGCACAATTTACCAGCATGAATATGCACAACTATTTCAAATTTTAAACTTAATTTGGTGCCCAAAGTCTCAAGTATTTCTTAAATGTGGTAAGGAAGGAAAGAGAGAGTAACTAGTGCATTACCTTTCTTGCCCATTGAGGTTGTTGAACTTTTGCAGCAGTGGCCTGCAGTCTTAGGGATGGGAGGAGTGTAGGCACTCAGAGTGATATTTCTAGCAGGTTTTCTGCCATAGTCTGCGCCTCTAGACACCACTTACTCCAAGGAGAAGTTGCAGGTCAAAATCTATAAAATTATGGCATCTTCTGCACCTGAGAGCCATGTCCTCCTGCCTTGCTTGGCTCTGTGTGCCAGTACTCTTGTCATAATCATTCTTGAAAAAATGAGATTGATGAGATCTGCAGTGAAAGTAGAAAGTCAAATAAGTGATCCAAGCATTGCTCCTTTCTTACCTGCCTATCTCTCAGTCATCACCAGGCAGAGGGACAGGCAGAATGTGCGTGTAACGAAAGCCATGTGTGGCACTGACTGCTGTACTGACTGCCATCTTATCATTTCAAAGCTAAACATCAAGATCTAACCCCCTAAACGCCTCAGAGCATGAAGGTCTAGAAGCATCTCAGTGCCTCAAGGTTCAATCAGGCCACCATGGAGGACTTCCTCTCAGGGAAACTCAAAAGGTGCCTGTGTACAGCAAAAATGGACACTCACTGTGGATTGAAGATGACTGGGTGACATTCAGGGTCACTCCACTGTACTCCACTGCTCTAAAGGCCCTTGGCGCTACCTCTCGTAAGCACCAAGATTGGTTCGATGAAAATGAGGTAATCCAGTAACTACTGGAGGAGAAACATTGCTTCTTACAGGATTTACCTCAATGATAAGTCATCGCCATTGAAGCACGATGGCTACCAAAACATCCACAGGACTGTCCAATGTAAGCTCAGAGAGAGGCTTGGCTGAACAAGAAATCAGATGAATTTCAGTCCTGTTGTTGCAAATATCTGATTCCGTAATCTATGTGTTTTAGAGGGTTTTTTTAAAATTAGTCTTAGGAATATAAATTTTGGGTTGAAGATTTAAGTGTAAAATATAAGATAAATGAAAATCTTGACTAAGAACCTAATAAACTACCCTACAGTAAATGCAAATCAAACAAGCTTAGGTTAGCTTTTAACTATAATTAACCAATGTTAATGTTACAAGGTCAGAGGTAGAATTGTAAAACTTAAACAATAGATGACCCAACTTTGAGCTTTTTAATGGAACCAGGCAGTCTACCCTTACTTCAATAAATGATTTTAATAATTTATGTAGTTCCCAGATGAAAGAAGCTGAAACAATTTTTGATAAGACTAAAACTCCATTAGGAGATATAAATTATCCACATGAGTCACAGAATCAAAGAGTTATGTTGAAAGTAAAAATAATTAATTTACATTTCTGTTTGTAACATCCCAAGTATGTCACATTGTTGTGGAAATCGGCTGTGGGGGTTAGAAGGTTTCTTTGTTTAATTTATCTGGGTGTTTCTCACAGGAGGCAGTTGCATATTTGGTCTTGTGTAGGTTACATCTCACTTAGAGTTCGTGAGGGAAAAAGACTGGAAGATTGACCTTGCTTGTTGCTAGAGGGATAAATCTACCATGACCCTCAGAGTGAAACCAAATTTGGAGAATCCAGTGAAGCCTAATTTTGAGTTGAGAATTCCACAGTTGTAAGGTTTTGAAGAAAAGTTTGAGAATCGCTTAGCCAAAAGCTAATGGGAGGATCTCTGAGAATAGCTGGAACATGAAGAGAGATCGAAGTGAACTCTAGAGGGCTGTGGCATATCTTTGGGCTGGTCCCAGGGAAAGTACATGAACCTTCAAGATTTCATAAGATAAGGGAACTGTTGGGGAGGAAGTAAAAGTAAAACTGAATTCATAGTTATAAACTATAGTGTTAAGTTAATATTACTTGTTTTCTTTAGGTTTGTTTATATTTACAATAAAGTTTATTTTTGTTTAAAAACTTGAAATCTTGTGGTGTAGTTCTTTCAGTTAATTATCAGGTGTCTGGATTTCTCTTTAAACGTTAATGGTCTGTAACAAGATTGTAACAATATGCATACCACAAAGAGATTCTACGATGCTCTGAAATCTGTCTACAGGCTCCTGTCTACTGGTTCATCACCAATCCTTGGTGCTGACGGGTCAACACTGCTCACAGAAAAAGCCTCAATTCTGGAGAGATGGGCAGAGTACTTTAACCACATCCTCAATCAGCCTTCATCTATCAATAAAAAAACAAACAATAGGCTGCCACAGGTTGCCATCAACTGCCCTGTCACTAACCCTCCCACACTGTTAGAAACAACGAACACAATCAATCTCCTGTCTAGCCACAGAGCTGCAGTGGCTGATGCTATCCCAGCTGAACCTACAAGGCTGGAGGCCAATACCTGGTCAAGAAGCTCACTGAACTCTTTCTGTCTACATGGGAGAAGGAACCATACCGTAAGAATACAAAAATGCCTCCATTGTCCATCTATACAAGCGGAAAGGAACTTGCGACAATCATTGAAAAATCTTACTCCTCTTCTTCACCTCAAAATCTTTGCCAGAATCCTTCTGAACCACTTAGTGCAACAACTCGACCAGGATCTGCTGTCAGTCAGTTTGGTTTCCGAAAAGGTCAAGGAACCCCAGATATGGTGTTTGCAGTTAGACAGCTCCAGTAGAAATGCCAACAACAGAACATTGACATCTACATCACATTTGTTGACCTAATCAAGGCCTTTGACCAATCAGCTGTGAGGGCCTTTGGAAGGTAATGGAGTAGTTTGGCTGCCCTGAGAAATTCGTCACGATCATTCGACAGTTTCATGATGACATTCTTGCACGTGGCCTGGATGATGATGAGTCTTCTAACCCATTCCCAGTCATTAATGGAATTAAACGAGATGGCATGCTAACATCAACTCAGCATGTTTTTCTTGGCCATAGTCTCCAATGCCTTCCATGATGACGATTCTGTCATCGAAATCAGATATTGCATGGACAGGAAGCTGCTCAATCTGAGAGACACTCCAGACAAAAAGATCAAAGTCTCCAAAGTCATAATTCGTGATTTCCTTTTTCCCAGTGACTGCGCACTAGCTGTCAGTTCAAAGCTGGACATGCAACGTTGCATGAACTTGTTCACCAATGCATACGCCAACTTCGGTCTTATCAGCACAAAGAAAACTGAAGTAATCTACCAGCCTTGCTTCAGGAATGCCCTATCTCAAGTTCAAGGTTTTAGTCCATGACCAGAACCTGTCAGCAGCTGATAAGTTCACTTATCTCGACAGCACACTCTCTCGAGCTGTCTATATTGATGGCAAGACAAATTCAAGAAGTGCTAAAGCAACTGTAGCCTTTGGGAGACTTCAAACATCAACCTGGGAATGAAGAGGAGTAAATCTGCCTAGCAAACTGAAAGTCTACAGAGCAATAGTCCTGCCCATTCTACTCTACGCATATGAGACCAGCATTATGCCAAGAAGCTCAACCACTTTCACTTGAGCTGCCTCCGGAAGTTTCTGAAGGTCAGAGAGCAGGAAAAAATACCAGACACTGAGGTGTTCATCCAAACCGGCATACCAAGCACCCATGCCACATATTGACACATTTACAACTGAGTTGGGCTGGTCATGTAGCCAGAATGCCTGGCACTCACTTACCAAAGCAAATCTTCTATGGAAAGTTTGAGTCTGCTCTCATGGTGGTCAAAGGAAGCACTACAAGCACACTCGGAAGGCTTCACTTAGGAATTTTGATATCGACTCCAAAGCCTCGGAGAAGCTCCTCCAAGATCACTGCACCTGACGCAACCGAATACAGAATGGTGTGACCTCCTTTGAAAGCAAGCACATATCAGAAGCAGAAAGAAAACTCAAGGAGAGGAAATCCTGAGCCATAAATTCATTGAAAATTTATCATCTGTGGTATTCTATCCTGTTTACCTCAAAGGGAGGAAAATAAAATAGGCAAAACATTTACCCCAGATATCTTTCACACACTAAAGCCAAAGCAAAGTACAGGGGTACTGGAAATGTATAATAAAAACAAAATGCTGGAAACTGCCAAGAGATCAAACATAGAAACATAGAAAATTGGAGCAGGAGTAGATCATTTGGCCCTTTGAGCCTGTTCCGCCATTCAATATGATCATGGCTGATCCTCTATCTCAATGCCATACTCCCGCGCTCTCCCCATACCCCCTGACGTCTTTAGAGTCCAGAGTCCAGAAATCTATCTATTTCCTTCTTAAATATTTTCAGTGACTTGGCCACCACACCCTTTTGTGGTAGAGAATTCCATAGCTTCACCACCCTCTGAGTGAAGACGTTTCTCCTCATCTCAGTTCTAAATGGCCTACCCTGTATCTTGAGACTGTGACCCCTGTTCCAGATCCCCCAGCTAGAGGAAATATCATCCCTGCACTCAGCCTGTCCATCCCTGTCAGAATTTTATATGTTTCAATGAGATCTCCTCTCATTCTAAACTCCAGTGAATACAGGCCTAATCTCTCCTTTTACAACAATCCTGCCATCCCAGGAATCAGTCTGGTAAACCTTACCTTGCACCCCCTCTATGGCAAATATATCCACTTTTAGGTAAGGAGACTGTAAGGGGTTCTTCGAGCTAGTTTACCCTTACTGTTGCAAAAGCAAAAAACTGCGGATGCTGGAAATCCAAAACAAAAACAGAAACAGAAATACCTGGAAAAACTCAGCAGGTCTGGCAGCATTGGCGGAGGAGAGCACAGTTGACGTTTCAAGTCCTCATGACCTGAATGTTCTCATGTTCTGTTGAAGGGTCATGAGGACTCGAAACGTCAACTGTGCTCTCCTCCGCCAATGCTGCCAGACCTGCTGAGTTTTTCCAGGTATTTCTGTTTCTGCTTTTGTTACCCTTACTGTTAGTTTTTGACTTTAGGATTTTATAAAGAGTCAAACTCACATGGATAAGGGTCAACAGCAAGCTTGTTTATTAACAAAATAACCCCAATGCCCTAATACAAGAGCTGTAAACTAGTGTAATGACACTGCGCAACATTCAAATCACAACTTATTAATAAAAGCCACCACTGAGAAGAAAAACCCACAGGCAAAACCCCACGTTTCTGCCCCAAGGCTTACTTGGTCCAACTCAAAATCCCTCAGGATTTAGTTGCTACCCTTAAAACTATCCTTAAACCTCAGCCCCAATATCTCTCGGTTCTGGCTGATACTTACAACTCTTCACACAGTTGGTTGCTCTGGTGTGAGCTGTAGGATGGTGAATCAGGTTGACCGTTCCTGATCCTCCTTGGTGATTGCAGTGCCAGACCCTACAGTCTTGGCCTTTTATTACAAACTTTATCAACAATATCAAAGCATATTTCCTGGAGACACTCTGTTTGAATGGTTGGTGCTTGGCACCCTTTTAAGCTCTTTAGTCCAGTTTCTGCCTTGGTCCAGACAAACCCATTCATCACGATGTTGCTTCCATGACCGAAACAATGTACCCCATCCAGGTGTGCTGTCTCTGGCTCCCAAGTTGATGTGCATGTGATAAAGTCCATTGCTCCTTAGCTGTTGTTGATGTTTGTTTGTATAATGGCTGTTGTCTGGGGCCATCTGCTTTGTGTCTTTGAGATGATAATGCTCCATTGTCTTTGCATAGTATTGACTCGATTTCAGTATTGACATGCTTTGAAAATTAACCCCAGGCAATACAGAATGCCTCTATGTGTTGAGGTTTGGCCTGTTTGTTTTGCAATGTTTATGTCCATGAAGCAAAGTTTTTTTTTTGGATCTTATATTTAATAAAAGTCCAGTTGGAGGGGATTCTAATCCTACAAGACCAAAATTACACAATACTCCAGGTGTGGTCTCACCAAGGCCCTGTACAGCTGCAGTAAGACATCCTTGCTCCTGTACTCAAGACCTCTTGCAATGAAGGCCAACATACCATTTGCCTTCTTAACTGCTTGCTGCACCTGCATGCTTGCTTTCAGTAATTGGTGAACAAGGACACCCAGGTCTCTTTGTACATCAACATTTCCCAATCTATCATCATTTAAATAATGCTCTGCATTCTGTTTTTCCTACTGAAGTGGTTAACTTCACACTTATCCATATTATACTGCACCTGCCATGTATTTTCCCACTCACTCAACCTGTCTAAATTGTCTTGAAGCCTCTTAACTAACACCCTCCTCATCGCTCATATTCCCACCAAGTTTTGTGTCATCAGCAAACTTGAAAGTACTACATTTGGATCCCTCATCCAAATCATTGGTATATATTGTGAATAGCTGGGGCCCAAGCACTGATCCCTGCAGTACCTCACACTAGTCACTGCCTGCCACTCCAAAAAAGACCCATTTATTCCCACTCTCATTTTCCTCTCTGCTAACCAATCCTCAATCCATGCCAATACATTACCCCTAATCCCATGTGCTTTAATTTTACACACTAACCTCTTAAGTGGGACTTTATCAAAAGCTTTCTGAAAATCCAAATACACCACATCCATTGGTTCTCCCTTATCTATTCTGCTAGTTACATCCTCAAAAAACTCCAGTAGGTTTGTCAAAAATGGTTTCCCTTTCATAAAGCCATGTTGACTTTGTCTAATCCCATTTTTTCCCCAAGTGCCCTGATATTGCACCCTTTATAATAGACTCTAGCATTTTCCTTACTACTGTAATTCCCTGTTTTCTCCCACCATCCTTTTTTAAATAGTGGGATTACATTTGCCACCCTCCAATCTGCCGGACTGTTCCAGAATCTACAGAATTTTGGAAGATGGCAACCAAGGCATCTACTATTTCCATGGCCGCCACCTTTAGTACCCGGGGATGTAGATTATCGAGCCCTGGGGATTTATCAGCTTTCAATCCCATTAATTTCTCCAGCACTATTGTTTTAGTAATTCTAATTTCCTTCAATTCCTCCTCCTTACTAGACCCTTGGTTCCCCAGTATTTCTGGGAAGTTATTTGTGTCTTCCTCTGTAAAGACAGAACTAAAGTAGTTGTTTAGTTGCTCTGCCATTCCCTTATTCTCTATTATAAATTCTCCTGTTTTGGACTGTAAGGGACCTACATTTGTCTTCACTATTTTTTTTCTTTTTACATACTTATAGAAGCTATTACAGCCCCCTTTATGTTCCTTGCAAGTTTATTCCCATACTCTATTTTTCCCCTCTTAATCAATCTCTTGATCCTCCTTTGCTGAATTCTAAACTGCTCCCAATCTTCAGGCTTGCTACTTTTTCTAGCAACTTTACATGAATCCTCTTTGGATCTAATACTATCCTTAATTTCTTTTGTTAGCCATGGTTGGGACACTTTTTTCTGTTGTGCTTTTGCACCAGAAAGGGATGTATAACTATTGCAATGCATACATTCGTTCCTTAAATATTAGCCATTGTCTATCCACTGTCATGCCTTCTAATGAAGTTCCCCAATCTATCTTAGCCAACTCACGCCTCAAAACTTCTTAGTTTCCTTTGTTAAGATTTAGGACCCTAGTTTCAGATTGGATTACTTCACTTTCCATCCTAATGAAGAATTCTATCATGTTATGTTCACTGTTCCCTAAAGGACCCCGCAAAACAAAATTATTAATTAAACCCTTCTCATTGCTCAATACCCAACCTAGGATCGCCTATTCCCTAGTCAGTTCCTCAACATACTGGTCTAAAAAAAACCATCTCGTACACACTTCAGGAATTCATTCACCACAGTATTATTGCTAATTTGGGCCCAATCTATATGTAGATTAAAGTCACCCATGATTACTGTAGCACCCTTGTTACATGCACCTCTAATTTCCTGTTTAATGTCATCCCCTACCTTATAACTACTGTTTGGAGGCTTATAGACAACTCCCACTAACGTTTTCCACCACTTGTTGCTTCTTAGCTCCACCCAGACTGATTCTACATCTAGATTTTCTGAGCCACTATCCTCTCTCACTATCACACTGATATTATCCTTAACTAACAACACCACGCCACTTCTTTTTCGCCTGTCCGTCCTAAATATTGAGTGCCCTTGGATATTCAGTTCCCAGCCTTGGTCACCCTACAGCCATGTCTCCATAATCACAATCATATCATACCAGGTTACTTCTATTTGCGCTGTTAATTCATTGACCTTATTGCGAATACTCTGTGAATTCAGATACAGTACTTTTAGACTTGTCTTTTTAACACATCTTTTTTGTACCAAGGCCCTATTTGCTGCCTTCCACTTTTGCTGTCTACTTTTCTGTCTTTCATTCCTATTTTTGAGAAGCCATCTCCCCTAGCAGTATCCAAAACGGAAAATCTGTCCCAGAGGGAAATGGACCCAGGGAACTCCTGTAGTACCTGCCTAGCCCTGTCTGGCGGTCACCCATTCCCTTTCTGCCTGTGCACTCTTTAGCTGTGGTGTGACCACCTCACTGTATGTGCTACCCATGAAGATATCATCCTTGCAGATGCTCCACAGTGACTCCAGGTGCAGCTCCAGCTCTGAAACACGGATATTGAGTAGCTGCAACTGGAGACACTTCTTGCACCCGTGGCCGCCCTGGACACTGGAAATGTCCCTAACTTCCCACACATTGCACAAGAGGAGTGTTCCAATTGGTCACGCTGCCCTGCCATGACTTATCCTTAAATTACTCCCTTTACTTTTACTTCCTCTAGTTTAGAGAATAGAAAACAGTTCTGATGAAAAGTCATTGACCTGAAATGTTAACTATGTTCCTTCTCCGGTGACTACCTGAGTATTTCCTGCATTTTTGTTTTTATTTCTCTCATGCATTTCGTTGCATTTAGTTATAGAGTGGCAGTGGTAGAAGTCTGAAACCAAGTTGTTTGCTAAGTTAGGAAATTATATGCGCTTTGGGGAGGAATGGTAAGAAAGGGAGAAGAATCACCCCTAACCCCTAGCAGAAATAGTTTCAGATACTTATGTAGATGCTTGAGTGACTTTGAAGGTACATTTATGTTCACTCAATGTAGGCAATTTTTCAAATAGAAATAGAAAATAGAGGTTCCTTCAAACAAGCTTTTTTGCCTTTGTACACCCATAAGTCTGTACCATGGACCCTCAATACCTACATACACAGGGTCGATTTTCACTCGGCCTACCTAGTTTCTGATTGGAAATGATCAGGTTACGTAGTTATTTGAAAATCATTAGCTTTTGTTCTATTTCCCATAGTAGTCTGCAGAATTCTGCAGGCAGGTGAAAAGTTCCTTTTAAAGGAGTGAGCTCTAGATTTATGGAAGATGAAGTCCTAAGGAACTGAACTGGGGCCTGAGCAAGGTAACTGGTGCAATTTTTCAGGCTGAAGGAAGGTTTGTAGTGGAGTTCCCCAGGGGTTGGTATTGGGACCCTTGCTTTTCCTGATATACATTAATGATCTAGATCTTGGTGTGCATGGGACAATTTCAAAGTTTGTGGGTGATACAAAGCTTGGGAGTGTTGTAAACTGCGAGGACAACAGTATAGAACTTCAAAAAACATAGACAAGTTGGTGGAGTTGGCAGATGAAGTTCAATGCGGAGGAATGTGAAGTGATGCATTTTGGTAAGAAGAATGTGGACAGACAATATAAAATAAGGAGTGAAAGTTTGAAGGGGGTGCAGGAGCAGAAAGACCTGGGTGTTTATGTGCATAGATCAGTGAAGGTGACAGGACAGTTAGAAAGAGCAGTTAATAAAGCATAAAGTATCCTGGGCTTTATTAATAGGGGCATAGAGTACAAGAGCAACGAGGTTATGCTGAATTTATATAAGACACTCGTTAGACCTCAGCTGGAGTATTGTGTACAGTTCTTGGTGCCACGCTATAGGAAGGATGTGAACACATTGGAGAGAGTGCAGAAGAGGTTTACAAGAATGGTTCCAGGGATGAGAAACTTCAGTTACAAAGTTGGATTGGAGAGGTTGGGACTATTTTCCTGGAGAGAAGAAGGCTAAGAGGAGATTTGATAGAAAACAAAAACAGAAAATGCTAGAAAAACTCAGCAGGTCTAGCAGCATTTGTGGAGAGAGAAACAGTTAATGTTTCAGAGCTCTGAA
The DNA here is from genome assembly GCF_017639515.1 of Carcharodon carcharias. Taxonomy (NCBI): domain Eukaryota; kingdom Metazoa; phylum Chordata; class Chondrichthyes; order Lamniformes; family Lamnidae; genus Carcharodon; species Carcharodon carcharias. Next base: position 168,056,453 of record NC_054470.1, read on the forward strand.
AAAGGTCATACAGGCTCAAAACATTAACTCCGTTCCCCTCTCCACAGATGCTGTTAGACCTGCTGAGTTTTATCAGCATTTTCTGTTTTTGTTTCAGATTTCCAGCATCCTCAGTATTTTGCTTTTATCTTGGAGATTTGATAGAGATGTTTAAAATCATGAGGAGGCTGGACAGAGTAGATAGGGAGAAACTGTTCCCACTCGTAAAATGATCAAGATGAGAGGGCACAGATTTAAAATGAATTACAAAAGAAGCAAACGTGACGTGAGAAAAATCTTTTTCACACAACGAGTGGTTCGGGTCTGGAATGCACTCCCTGGAAGTGTGGTGGAGGCAGGTTCAATCGAGGCATTCAAGAGGGCATTAGATGATTATTTCAATAGAAACAATGTGCGGGGGTACGGGAAAAAGGCAGGGCAATGACACTAGGTCATAATGCTCATTTGGAGAGCCGATGCAGATACAATGGGCCGAATGGTCCCCTTTTGTGCCGTTAATATTCTGTGATTCTGTGAACATTCCTGCCAAGCTCAAGCAGGTCTGCAGCTGGCTTGTAGACAGAAGAGGAACTCCAAGGTAAGTCTAAAACTTTCCATTGTGGGGCAAGGAAATCTAGGCGCGCTCCTCTGAGCCCTATAAGGAAAGTCATGATCCCCCCCTTTCACAAACATCTACTCCACATCCCTCCTGCAGGGCCTTCCCGCAAACCCCTTCCTGCGACTTAATTGCTTACTGATAACAGCCTTACTGCCCAAACGTTCTCTCTCACTTATCAGTTAGCTGTTGCTTTCTGCCTGTCTGAGGTATGTAGATCAGGCACAGGAACTAAAATACCGCAGGTACCAAATTTAGGACAGCAATCACCTTTCAAACTTGTTCCTCCTCCACTTAAAAACCACATGGCATTAAAATTGGCCCCAAAGTTTTAATCCATGCTGCCATCACTTTACATTTATTTCAATGTACTGACTGTTAACCAGTATACTAACCTAATAAGGAATTGCCCACTAAAGAAGCAGTGGTGCTAAGAACAACTCTTCCCACAAAGTTCAGCGAGGTAAGATGGTAATTTAGAAATATAGGAATTAATTGCCTGTTCTTCAAAGGCTGGATTTCCAGGACTCAGGGGTGGCACATAGCCTTTGGGTCACAGTTTGGACACCAGTAGTTTAAAGTCTGCCCCAATATTTTTAATGATTTCTGGAAAATTGAGCTGATTTTTCAAGACCAGTAATCTTCCTGTATTTTTGCAGCTTTTAATTACACTGCTCTTTTTGCCAGGAATTGGGTGTGGAATATATGAACAGAATCATAAACTCTGATGATCCAGGAGCACAACATTTGAAATTTGTAGCATATTACAACTTGGGCAGAGCTTCCTTCGAAGGATTTGGTATCCGACAGAGTAATATAGAAGCTGAGAGGTTAGCAAATTGTTATTTATTACGTTATGATCCCAGCTGAGATTACCTCTAGACAAGCCTGATCCCAGAGTGGAACCCAGCTCGATAGATCCTAACTTTTATTTGTTTGTTTAGATAAGTGGAGAGTGGCTACTGAACAGAGTCACTGGAGTCAGCTAATGAAGTCTTAACCAAAGAATAAAACATTTATTAAACTAAAAAAAAGATATATTTTACTATACTATATTCCTTCACTCACAACTATAACTTTGCAGATATATAGAGATTTATAAGGATAACAAAGGTTACAAAAGCTATCTTATACTTTAATGGTTGCAGTAAGTACACAATCCATGTAAATCTATGGCACCCTGTGCCCAGACACACCACACTGTGAAACCAAATGACACCTCTCTCACCAAGTGAGGTGAGTAACGCCTCAACCAGACACTATGGATCACTCCTCAATTCCCCCCAGATGCTTGTTACACCATGAGCCAACCAGCCTCCCTGCTATCCATCTTAAACACGAGGGTTTCCAATCTTCACTTTCCAAGAACTCACCTTGGAATCTCCTCCCAAACTGATGCTTTCTCTCAGATGCCTTCCGCAAGGGGTCATTTCCAGCCTTTTGAATTCTCCTTCCGATGTTCTTCTTCCCTGAATCACCACATACATTCAAGCTGTCTTCCACACATTCTCTCTGACCAGATCAGCTGACAACAATATCACAGCTTCAAATGCCCATAACAAATAGTTACAGATCTTCAATTATCTCTTTGGACCTGCTTGCTACTTGCAAGCTATTCTCGCTTTAAATCTGCTTTCTGCAGCTTTTGTCTCTTTAAATCTGAAGCTTAGAGCCTTTCTCTGCCCCTCACTCTTAACTTCATTAAAAGGACCTTTTCCAGGTTCGTATCCTTCCTTTGACTAGAAGGTCTGCTTAGGACTTTCCCCTGTTTCTGTACCCTGGACTTTGGGGTATTTTCCTTAGTTTGGGACTGGCTATCTGTCTTTGTTCCAGTCTCTCCTGGCAGCTACTTTCAAAACCAACTGAACTCAAACAGCTTCCAAAATCAAACTGATGTTTTTCTTCTGTGTGTGCCTGTGGGAGGGACCTGCCTCTCTGGACCTCTGTTGCTAGGCAACAGCACTGTTTTTTCCACTCTTGTGTTTGCTTAACCTCATAAGTCATAAAAATCACATTTGAAAAGTGAAACTAAAACTCAATTTGATCTTTCTTAACACACAGATACAGAAATACAAATCAAACTTAAACTTTAAAGCTAAAACTCATTCCTAATACCTATGAATACCTCTGTAGTAACATTTCGAGTCTGTATGGCCTTCTTCAGAGCTCTGAAGAAAGGTCATACCACCTGAAACATTAAGTCTGTTTCTCTCTCCACAGATGCTGCTAGACCTGCTGAGTTTTTCTAGCATTTTTTGTTTTTGTTTTCTATCAAATCTCCTCTTAGTCTTCTTCTCTCCAAGAAAATAGTCCCAACCTCTCCAATCTATCTTGGTAACTGAAGTTTCTCATTCCTGGAACCATTCTTGTGAACCTCTGGAGAAAATATAACTTCATTAAACTGTCTCTATTTCCTAACAATTACCACCTCAATTTGATTCAAGTAACAACAATGATTGCACGGCAAAAAGTACTTAAGTGGTGGTAAAGTGCTTTGAGATGCCCTGTGGTTGTGAAAGATACTTTATAAATGCAAGTTTTTTTTATGGTTACTGTGCATTTCTTTGCTTTTTACAGACTATGGCTTCTTGCTGCAGATGATGGTAACTCAAAAGCAAGCGTGAAAGCCCAATCTGTTCTGGGATTGTTCTACTGCAGACCAGAATCACAGGATTTGCAAAAGGTACAGGAGAGGAGGTTGGGATCTCTATATTAAATGCACAGTATGTTCAGAATTAATATTCATGCATTACTTCTTACTACACAAGTAAGTGCTTCTTGAAAAAAAACTTGCAGATTCTCTCGCTAATAATGTGAAAGTTTTTAGAAATTAAAATGGGGTTCCCATTGACAGAAAGTATTGGTTTCTCTCACTATTGGACCAGGATTCTGTATAAAGGATACCTGTGCTACATAGGAAATGTCACTGATGTTTCCACTTGCACCTCTTCAGGGTGCTGGACCCTCTCTAGGTTGCTGGCTCTTAATACCAGAATCCCTCCAATATCCCCATAGTCAAGAGTCAAGACCCTTTACTACTGCACCCAAAAAGCCTTCCCCACTATAGTCACATTGTGAAATCACCTTAAATGCTCTTAAATTCTACAGCTGTTTACATAGCTCTCCTTCTTGCCAATACCATCACACATCGCTACCATACTCTGTAAGTCCCTTTCCTGTCATTAGCATCCTCACATGCCACTCCCAGACCCCAGGATACTTCTCATTGCTCATTCATTCCACCTTGCTCCATCAAAAATGTGTGAGGGTGGATACGCAGGAGATGGGCCGGACACGGTTAAGGGCCCTGTCAACCACCGTGGGTGGTTTCCATGTCCACGTCCGGCCCATCTCCCACGCATCTGCCCTCACACCTTCCTCTCCCTCCCAGAAATGTGATAGGGTCCCCCTTGTCCTCACTTATCACCCCACTCGCCTCCGCATTCAAAGGTCATCCTCCGCCATTTCCGCCAACTCCAGCATGATGCCACCACCAAACACATCTTCCCTTCACCCCCCACTGTGGCACTCCATAGGGATCGTTCCCTCCGGGAAACCCTGGTCCACTCCTCCATCACCCCCCACACCTCAACCCCCTCCCACGGCACCTTCCCATACAACCGCAGAAGGTGCAACACCTGCCCCTACTTCCCCTCTCCTCACCATCCAAGGGCCCAAACACTCCCTTCAAGTGAAGCAGCATTTCACTTGCACTTCCCTCAATTTAGTCTACTGCATTTGTTGCTCCAATGCGGTTTCCTCTACGTTGGAGAGACCAAACGCAGACTGGGTGACCGCTTTGCAGAACACCTTCGGTCCGTCCGCAAGCATTACCCAGACCTCCCTGTCGCTGGCCATTTCAACACTCCACCCTGCTCTCATGCCCACATGTCCATCCTTGGCCTGCTGCATTGTTCCAGTGAAGCTCAACACAATCTGGAGGAACAGCATCTCATCTTCCGACTAGGCACTTTACAGCCTTCCGGACTGAATATTGAATTCAACAATTTTAGATCATGAACTCTCTCCTCCATCCCCACTCCCTTTCCGATTCCCCCTTTTTTTCCCAGTAATTTATATAGATTTTTCTTTTCCCACCTATTTCTATTATTTTTAAATGTATTTCCATCCATTGTTTTATCTCTACCTTTTAGCCTTTTTCGATTCCTTCACCCCACCCCATCGCCACTAGGGCTATCTGTACCTTGCTTGTTCTGCTTTCTACCCTTAATTAGCACATTCCTTAGATAATATCACCACCTTCAACACCTCTTTGTCCTTTTGTCTGTGACATCTTTTGGTTATCTCCGCCTATCACTGGCCCTCTATCCAGCTCTACTTGTCCCACCACCCCCACACCACACACACACACCCCCCGCCCCCCAAACCAGCTTATATTTCACCTATTTTTACTAGTTCTGTTGAAGGGTCATTCGGACTTGAAACATTAACTGTGTCCCACTCCGCAGATGCTGCCAGACCTGCAAAATTCTCCTCAGCTCAGTCTTAAATAAGCAATCCCTTATTTTTAAAAAGTGCTCTAGTTCTAGATTCTCTCACAAGGGGAAACATTCTTTTCACAGCCACCCTCTCAAAACCCCTCAGGATCTGATGTGGTACCTTTGATGAACGGACCACAGGAGACTCAGGTACAGGTTACGGTCATTTATTCGAGCAGTTGCAAGGAGGGCATTATCTCAATACAGCTTGAGACAGTACTCTGCTAAGCTACAAGTGTTCACCACTTTATACATTATTGGTCATATACAAGAACATCCTCCAGATTCCGATCTTGTCAACATATAGGTTTACATTAAGCAGACAAGTCTCTGGTATAAAGATACATGCATCATCTGACCCTACTTTCTCCCTGGTGACCTTTCCCCTATCTCCGCTATGACCACCTGTTCTTCCCTTATTTACTACAGACAAACCCAATCTTGAACAAAACAAAATTACCTGGAAAAACTCAGCAGGTCTGGCAGCATCAGTGGAGAAGAAAAGAGTTGACGTTTCGAGTCCTCATCAGTTCTGTTGAAGGGTTAATATAATAATTCGCCCCCCTCCCCCGACCGTATAACCCCAATGCTTTCTACTCTATATAAGGTTCTGCTGGGTGTTGACATAGGTATGACAGGTATTACTAATATAATGCCTATTAGCATATTATTATTCATTATACATTCAACATTCATTTTATATACTCATGTCAAACCTCTGAACTGGCAACCGGTCAAGTCATGACTGCTGTGTCATGAAAGATTCAATAAATGCTCATTAGTTACCCATAAGGAAATTACCCCTTCATTAATCTGTCTTAAATTCTCTTGGGCTTGTTCCAGTGCCCAAGATCCATATGTGCTGCAAATATCATTTTTGCTCGCTTTGTCTGAAATATTTTTCCCCATTTCAATTAGTTTGATGATGGTCCCTGCATGACTTTCGAGCATGGTAGCCAGGCTTTGGATTAACCGTGTCATGTCCTGTATTTAATTGGGTGTTATGAATTCCCTGTCCCTGCTCTAAAATCTTCTTAAGCTTAAAGCTCAGGGTACGGACCTTCTGATCTACAGTTGCTAGGTCAATGGAATTAACTATTGATGTGCCTGTATTGGATAACGTGGCAGCGTCATTTATCAGGCTACGCTTATTCCAGTTTCCTTCTGGACCTGATCACATCCCACCGTTAAACTGAGGTGCTTCAGTCATCAGCTAGCCCGTCAGAGCTGTATAGAGTGTTTGGGTGTGGGTTGAGCACCACTGGGGCAGGACGACACCGGATACATTCAAGACTACAGGTGCCAGCTCATGATGTACATTATCATATAGAACTTTATTTTGATTGATCGATACAAGACCATTTGTTGGCCCTGGATACATGGCTGGACAAGGTGGGTCTGTTGGCGTGGTTTGAGGGGCTTCAATTATCTCTACTCAGACTGTGGAAGTAGATGTGGAAGGTGGCTGGGTAGTGACGGACCTCCCAAGCCCCATCTGAAGCAAACCCTTACTACAATTCGAAAGCACTTGTCTCCTACTGTTACACTTATCATTCCCCGTTGCATGTCACATTCGGCACTGTCTGTGCTGTACCAAAGTTCCTCCTGCGGTGTGGGATGAGCAGTGATGATCCCCGACCTTGTTGCCAGTACTGATATTCCCACAACCAGGATCGTAGATCTGTGGAGGCATTAACATCGGCTCCCGTTCTCCGGGTTACCGCTTGGTCAATTGTCATTATCTTTAACTGTATGTAATGCTTCCATTTACTTCCTGTTCTCATATATACAAGTGCACATGTATCACCTGTCATAATTACCTCGTATGTTCCATGCCTGTTTGCTCCGAGCTCACCTTGACCATCATCTTATTCCCCACTTGGTCCATTGTTGCTCTTTGGATTTGCCTGTTTCCATATCCTTAATCGCCTGTCGGTCTCTGACTTCCTTCCTTAACTCATGCAATTGCTTACTTATTTCCCTCACATAGTCTCGCATCCTTCCTTTTATTGGTCCTACATCTCCCACTCTTACTATGATTCCCTCGGGTAACTGCATTGCTCTCCTTGTCATTATTTCAAATGAGGTGAACCCGGCAGTCCTGCTTGGGGTAGCCGCTAAGGCGCATTAGAATATTGGGCTGTTCCCTGTCTCTTGAATTGCTTTTGTGACTGATGGGTTTTTTTTAAGTTCAGTTCATCCTTTCCATCATCCCCAAGCTCTGTGGCTGGTAGGGAATGTGGAATTTCTGTTTATATTTAAATTTATACATTTCTTTAATGACTCTTCCTGTGAAATGAGTTCCCTGATCTGAATCCATCTGGAAATGCATTCTCCACTCCTTCCAGTCTACTGTCTCCTGCTGCTGTCCCATGTCTGACCTCAATTCCTTAAACTGCCAACACAACTGTACAATGCACCTTCTTATCCTATCTTTCAATGGTTCAGTATCTTCACTTCTAGTGATGGTTATCTCTGCAAGCCGCTTAACTCTGTCATCATAGTGTTAATCCTGTGGCCTTACTTTTTGTACCTTGCAGGCACATTAATACAATCAGTAATACATCTATTTAGCCTTTTACCAGCTTTCCCTTTACCTTTATCCATCTTGTTGTAAATTGTTGTTAAGTATTATTTATCCTTACATTTCAATTTCTGAACTACAGATTCCACATAGTTTTACCTCTAAGTTTTTTTTCCCCTGACCATGATCATCCTAAGATTCTCTTGATTTCAGTTTCTCTATTGCCTTGATCATTTATAATGTTTCCTTGCTCTTTTGGCCGAATTAACAATTCCGTGTCAATGAGGATCTCTGTCTCTTTGCTTATCTGTCCGTTTCCAATGTCTCAGTTGATGGCCAGATTATCAAATTCACTTCCCTTAAAAAAGTTTGTATATTGTATCCTCTTTCCCTAACTCTTTCTCCTACTTGCCTCATACCATTTTGCACATGCAACAGCTACCATCTTATCTCGTTCAGGTTGCCTGGAGAGACTTTAAAATAAATAAAATATTCTCATAACAGTTTTAAAAACAGAAATCAGGCATTGACATGTTTTGTTTCCTTATCTTCTTCTCAAACAACATTTTATTGTCTCAAAAGTAACCCACTAAATTGTGTCTGACCGGTTTTTTTTAGAATTATCCCAGATTCATTAACTTGGCCAAATATTGGATTTCTGCCAAACTTTGTCAAGGTCTTGAGCTTAACTTCATATTTTGGGAACAGACTTTACAAATACAAAAGCTTGCAGCATTTGAAATAGTGCCATTTGTTGTCAAACCTTTTAAAATGAAAATTCCCTTTTAAAAAATTATCAGCAACCAAACCTCAAATTTTAAACTTTGTAAAAAATGTAACTTACACTATCAAAATTAAAACAACCTCTTTCTTATGTGTATTGATTTGTATCCATGTTATAATTCCCGTATGTTTATCGGCACATTCATTATCTTAGATAGCATCCTAGTGATTTAAAAGTAATCTTCTAAATTACACTGCACTTTACATCTCAAGATTGTCCCAACTTCAAATAACAGTGCTGTTGAGATGCAGATTTCCTTTCATATTTAATTCATCTCTTCAAAAGAAACCCCTTTTATCCATTGGAACCACCTAGACCGTATGCTTATGCCTTTTGGTTTTCCTAGAATCCCCTGAACTTCAGGTAATTTTTCCCCTCAGAATTTTAGAATACTAACTCGTATGAGTTAATGCAACTCGTATGTATCAATCCCAATCAGCTGGTGGTGCTAGTCTGCAAAGGGGGGTGGTACAAAGGTTGGTTCATCTAACCCTGTCTAGCTTCATGATACCTTCAAATTGCGACCCTTTTTGCCAGAAATCTCAACTCATACCTTATTCTCAAAATTTTGGAGTGTTTTAGTATACTTTTCCTTTAATCTAACATGGGGCATTCAACCCTAAAATGCTGAACTGCACACACAAATGACAATTTATGGAAGAAAGCACATTAAAGCTCACATACGAATACTTCCTTGCACACAAACAAACATATATTTAGAGGTATGTATTTATATTCCTGTATCCTTAACTTAACGACTTAAAATTCTCATATTCTAAACAAAACTTCTAATAGCAGTGGGGGAAATAAAGGGATCTTGAAGGCTCCACCTATAGGGACAATCAAACTGACAAAAGCTCACATTTCCCCTGCTACTGCTTGTCCGTGCTTATTAACGCCCCTAGGGGTACCCCCCTTTTCTCCCTTTCTCTCTCTCTCTCTCTCTTCAACACAAGCAGCTCTTGTAACTTAGATCAATTCATTTTTTAAGTTACAGAAAATTCAGCAGCTGACCTTTCGGGTCCCAATCATCTTTCCACATTTTCAGGAAAATCTCGTCATCCCGCACGGGACACCATATACCCCCAATTCGTTTCTCCTTCCCCCAAGGCTTCCTTGACTGCCCTCTCAAACTCCCTGTGCAGGGCTGTAAACTTCCCCAGATATCCCCTGGGCATTTAGCCTTCACCAATATATGGGTATCAAGGGGGTGCATTGCATGGAAATCTTGCATTTCCCACAATTTGGTCCAGAAATCTGGGTTATAATGCCGAGGCTTGAGTCTTGGCAGTTCTTTAAGCAAAACCTGCTTCTCCCCCGGACTGAATAATACATGCCTAACTTTCTCTGTAACCCTCTCAATCTCCTCATCCTCCCCCTATTCCTCAGCCGCCTTTCTCCCTTCGTTTTTTTAATTCGACTTTCCTGACTCAACTTTTCCTAACAGTTACTGCCATAGGGGCCATGGGATTAAACACGCACAGTGGGGCGGCTGGTTCGTATGAGACCAGTTTTGTCCCAACTCCATCATAGCTTTCTCCTTTGGAGCTCTCCTCCTCTTGATCAGTTTCATTACAAGCTGCCGCCACTGCTTTAATCTATCCTGAATCTGACTTTGTCTCTCTCTCTAATCAGCTGGAACTTAGTATTAATCCGTCTGCACAACAGCAGGTACGAGATAATAATAAACATCATCCCTTTCTTTTCCTTATCCCTTTTCTGCCCTATCCACCACTGTTTTTGTTCTCCAGACGTTTCCTGTGGGTCCCACCCCTCCTGCTAAGTTTTGGCTGTTGTTCCCTTATGTACCTCGGAATGGAGTCCGCGGTTCCCCAGTCAAGTTCCATAGCATTATTATGTTTCCCTGACAGCATTCCATTTTTATTCCCGTCTATCTCTGCGCGGTACATTTGCACGGTCCTAACAACTTAGTTATCTGAGGTACGTGCAGTTTCATTGGGTTCTGGCCTCCCTGTGCGGCTTTGGCTAAGGTTATCTCTCAAACCGTAGCCTGCCAGCACAGATCCGTCCTCCTATTGGGATCCCCTCTTTCTGGTAATAGTCCGGCCTCCCTGTGCGGCTTAGGCACCTCTAGCCCGCCTACACAGCTCCTACGTCTATTACCCCCCCTGGCGCCTCCTGTCCTGAGTTCTCCTTCTGATTCTTTTGATACTTGACCGGACCGTTCTCGGGTAGGCTTACTGCACTAACTACGGGTGGTAAATAAATATACTCACCCACTTTGCAGAGCCATCCCAAGAATCCGATCCAAGTATCCTGCCGACTATGCCAAATTGATGTGGTATCTTTGATGAACGGACCACAGGAGACTCAGGTACAGGTTACGATCGTTTATTCGAGCAATTGCAAGGAAGGCACTATTTCAGTACAGCTTGAGACAGTACTCTGCTAAGCTACAGGTGTTCACCACATTTATACATTATTGGTCACATACGAGAACATCCTCCAGATTCCGATCTTGTCAACATGTAGATTTACATTAAGCAGACAATTCTCTGGTACAAAGGTATATGCATCATCTGACCCTACTTTCTCCCTGGCGACCTTTCCCCTATCTCCACAATGACCATCTGTTCCTCCCTTATTTACTACAAACAAACCCAATCTTAATTGTTTTTCCAACCTAAGGCTCCAGTCTGATTCCCAGAACACCCAATCTATCATAGTTGCATTTTTCTTTGTCCAGTATGGCCTTGCTGGTAATCACAAGCTCTAAGGGTGTGCAAGGTTCAAATCTCTCTCTATTCAACCTGACATTTAACTGTTAATTGCAGGCTTCACATGCTTAGATATTTTAAGTAATCCCAGAGACCTTTCATAGACCTTTCTTACTGCATCCCGATAACTTTTATCTTGTCAACATATATTTCTACTATATTCTTATATTTTCCCCCTAACAGGATCTTATATGTTTCAATCAAGTAACATCTTATTCTTCTAAATTCCAACAGATGCAAGCTTAGCTGTCCAACCTTTCCTCATAAGACAACCCTCCCATTTCATCTTCATAGCATCTTTAATAATAGTTTCTAACAGTTTCCATAAGATAGATGGTAAGCCAACTGGCCTGTAGTTTCCTGCTTTCTGTCTCCCCTTTTTGAATGAAGGAGTTACCTTCGCTATTTTCCAATCTAATGGAACCTACCCCGAATGTAGGGAATTTTGCAAAATTAATACCAATGCATCAACGATCTCACTAGCCACCTCTTTTAAGATCTTAGGATGAAGTCCATCAAGACCCGGGAACTTGTCAGCCCACAGTTCCAACAATTTGCTCAGTACCATTTCCCTGGTGATTGTAATTTTCTTGAGTTTCTCCCTCCCTTCCATTTCCTGATTTACAGCTATTTCTGGGATGTTACTAAGATCCTCTATAGTGAAGATTGATGCAAAATACCTGTTCAATTCATCTACTATCTCCTCATCTTCCCTTATTAATTCCCCAGAACTCACTTTCTATTGGACCAATGGTCATTTTGTTGACACGCTTCTTATTTTAAGTATCTGTAGAAACTCTTACTATCTGTTTTTATATTTCTAGCTAGCTTACTCCTGTACTCTTATTTTTTTCCCTTCTTGGTCATTCTTTGCTATTTTTAATATACTATCCAATCTTCTGACTTGCCGCCCATCTTTGTACAATTATATGCTTTTTCTTTAAGATTGATGCGATCTTTAACTTTTTTAGTTAACCATGGATGGTAGGTCCTCCCCTTGGAAATTTTTCTTTCTTGTTGGAACGTATCTATTCTGTGCATTCTGAGATATCCCCTTAAACGTCCACCACTGCATCACTATTGAACTATCCCTTAACCTAAATTGCCTGTTCACTTTCACTAGCTCTGTTTTCATGCCCTCATAATTGCCCTTATTTAAGTTTAAAATATTAGTCGTAGACCCACTCTTCAGTCCCTCAAACCGAATGTAAAATTCAATTGTATTTTGATCACTGCTACCTAGGGGTGACTTCACTATGAGGTCATCAATTAATCCTATCTCATTGCACAATACCAGGTCTAGTATAGCCTGCTCTCTGGTTGGCTCCAGAACATGCTGTTCTAAGAAACTATCCCAAAAACATTCTATGCACTTCTCATCTAGGCTAACTTTGCCCTTCTAGTTTTTCTAGTCTATATGTAGATTTAAATTCCCCATGACTATCACCGTACCTTTCTGACAAGCTCCAATTATTTCTTCCTTTATACTCTGTCCTGCCATGTGGTTACAGTTAGGGGGCTTGTACACCACTCCCACAAGTGACATCTTGCTTTGATCATTTCTCATCTCTACTCACACTGCTTTGACATCCTGGTTTCCTGAACTTAGGTTATTCCTTTCTAATGTGCTCATACCATCACTAATTAGAGCCACCCCTCCGTCTTTTCCTTGCTTTCTATCCTTCCTAAATATCACCTAGCCTTCAATATCCAAGCTATGTCATCCTGCAGACATGTCTCTGTAATGGCTATCAGATTGTACTTAGGTATTTCTATTTGCATTTCAGTTCATCTGTTTTGTTTCAAATGCTACATACATTCAGATAGAACCTTTAGTTTTATCCTTTTATTATTTTTGTAATATCTAGCCTTGACTGCTGACTTACTCTTAGATTTGTACTCTCTATTCCTTCCTGCCACATTCTGTTTATCATTTCCCATATGAATACCTGTCTCTCTTGCCTTGTCTTTATTCCTTGGTTTACCACATCTTCCACAGATTTGATCCCTTGCCCGCACTATTCAGTTTAATGCCCTCTCTACTTCCCTAGTTACGTGCCTCACTGGAACTCCAGCCCAGCACGGTTCAGGTGTAGACCATCCCAACAGTCCAGCCCCAACTTTCCCCAATTGTTGTGCTAGTGCTCCACAAACGGAACCCACTTCTCCCACATCAGTCTTAGAGCCAAGCATTCATTTCTCTAATTCTATTTGCTGTATGCCAATTTGCACACGGCTCAGGTAATAGTCAGAGATTATTGCCTTAGAAGTCCTGCTTCTTAATTTAGTGCCTAGCTGCTCATACTGACTATGCAGAACCTCCTTCCTTGACCTGCCTATGTCGTTGGCACCTACATGAACCACGAAAACTGGATCCTCCCCCTCCCACTGTAAGTTCCTCTTCAGCCCTGAGCAAAGTCCCAAACCCTGGCAATAGCAGGCAACACAGCCTTCTGGACTCTTGCTCTTTGCTGCCAAGAACTGTGTCAATCCCACACTAATCAAACTATCTTCATACTTACCAAACTATTTGCAATGAGTAACTTTCCTCCTCTCCCCTAATCTTTTGCTGCTCTCTGATACTCAGGCCAAACTATGCACTTTACTACTTAATCACCAGCAACCTCTCTGTGGCCCTATTGTTTTCCTTCTGCTATCTCCTTTAATGTTTAAAATCACCCCACCACTCAATCCAAATTCTCCAACCTTTCCTTCCATTAGCCACACAATAAATTTCACACTGGAATAATAAACTTCAACCTGGCACAATCTCCTTTAAATACAATTTCCCATATAAATACTATGCTCCAAACATCCTGCCTCGTGACGCTGCTCAATAATCACCAACATAACTGAAACCTTCCCTAGGCACACAAACAAACACACAGGTATAAAATGCTATTAATATTTTTACACTTATCTTTAGATCAAAAATACATTTAATATTGATTGCACACATACAAAAATATGAATGGTTACGTTGCATATATTTCTGGTGCACAACTTTCTGCTCTGATTTCCAAGAATGAAGTACTCTTGTCAGGCTGCCCATGATTTTCTGACATGTGTGGCACATATTATTACATAGGATCTACAGCACAGAAACTGACCATTTGATCCAATGAGCCTATGCCTGTGTTCATACTCTACATGAGCTTCCTCCCATTCTCATTATCTCTTCCCACCCTAGCCACTGACAATATCTCAGAAAATTATTCATGGTTAAGAACACAGGGATGAGGAGGATACTTTCCCCTCCAACCATTACATGGGGGATTTCATTGCAGCAGAAAATCCCTGCCCAATGGCCGTATTGCTTTTAAAAAAGAATGAAAATTACAAAATGCTTTAAAAAAGAAAATTAAATAATAAGTCCAAGTAATACATTCAGTAGAAAACATTTACAGTTGCAATATTTAAAAAGTATAATCAGAACTGCAACATCTAAACCTGAATGGCAAATATGTGCATGTGAAGGCTACAGTTTTCAAAGCTGGGGGTCGCCATGGCTGCCCACAAATTTTAATTCTGTTACAGCCTCATGCGGTAGTATTTTGTCCTAACAACGGTACCATTCTTATGTGCTTCCCTTTTTCTAGGCATTCTTTTGGCATTCTGAAGCCTGTGGCAATGGAAGTCTAGAGTCTCAGGGTGCATTGGGCTTACTGTACCTCACTGGACAGGGTATTCGTAAGGACGCACACTCAGCTTGGGTTTGCCTGAAGGGAGCATCAAGCAGAGGCAATGTTTATGCTCAAGGTCACCTAGTTGCTTACTTCTACAGTCGTAAACTATACCATAGCACTGTTGAACTTGCTCAAAGGTAATAAGAATGATCAAACTATTTTTTTGTCAACATAACCATACAGAAATATAATAGTGCCCAGAGAATACCAAACTGCCTCCTGGACAGAAAGACCAATGATCCAGCAGCAATTCCAGTTTTCTGGCCAAAGCAGCTCCAAGTATTGAAGGTGAAATGGACAATTTAATTTATAAATGTGGAGAATTACATTGTGCAACAATAATTAACATAAAATCCATTAACCTGCAAAGTTGTTTGAATCACGTTCCCTTTGTATAATTTGTTTGTATTTTCTTTACTTTGGCAGAGCTATACGATCTTTGTCCACATCATCAGCTCAGTCTGCTCGTGCCCTATATAATATACAAACATATACATGTCATGACCAAAAGTGTGAGAACATACCTGCTGTTGAGCCTTTGACAAAATTGGTCTCATGGGAGTTTAATTCACCCGGTGCATTTCCTAAAGCAGGCTGCTTAATGTATTTCCTGATTCTCCTACTTTAATTCGATCCAGTTGTTTAAAAAAAAGGGTTCTAAGTGCATTTAAATCGCACCGATATCTTTGATCCCAAGGAACTGATTAAGAAGTAACTAGTGAGTTTAATGTAGCACAATCAAAAGCATGATGCATAGATGGACCCAAGTACGCCATCACCTTGTACAAGCAAATTCTGGTAGTCAGTCACCCTGCACATAGGGTACGCAGTCACCCTGCATGGACGGACCCGGGTACACAGTCACCCTGCACAGACAGACCGGGGTATACAGTCACTCTGCACAGATAGACCAGGGTACACAGTCACCCTGCATGGACAGACCAGGGTACACAGCCACCCTGCACAAACAGACCTAGGTACACAGTCACTCTGTACAAACAGACCTGGATAAACAGCCACCCTGCATGAACAGATCTGGGTACGCAATCAGTCTCCACAAATGATCTTGAATACACAGTCATCCTGCACGGAAGAACCCAGGTATGCAGTCACCCTAATCCAAAATGATAATACTTAATTGGCGAGGGGCAAATTTCAATGGGATGACAGTGGATCTGACCCAGGTAAATTGGAATCAAAGACTGACAAAAAGCTTGGAAATATTGTGAACTGTTGGGGGTATAGTGAAAGACATCAGAAGGACATAGACAAGCTGGTGAAATGGACAGATACATGTATAATGGAGCTAAGACCTCACACTCTATATTTTTATAAAATATATAGATATCCTCCTGGCTAATTTCTAAAATTTTTAAAACTGGACAAAGAGTTTATAAAGACTGAAACTATATTTGCCTGTAACCCTGAACAAAAGGAACTTTCTGGTAGTATCAGAGAAGATGGCACAATGATATAAATGCCATCTACATTTTATAAATCAGACTTTGCCACTGGAGTGTTCTAGCCTGCTAGGACAACCTCCTTTCAAATTCTTAATGGTTGGAACATTAACAATCTCAGGAGCCCAGACAAAGGAATGTACCACCCTTTGTCAAAGCCAAAGTGGAGAGGTGTGAGTCATGTGACAGACATGACCACCACCCCCCCCCCCCCCCCCCCCCACCCCCCCCCCCCCCCGAGCTGAGAGAACCAGTCATACTGTCTTGCTGGACTGCAAAGCAGGCTGTCTGTCGTTTTTCCAACTACAAAGCAGCAGCTCAGAAAAAGGGCTCTGTCCAGGTCTGAATGCCTGCAACACCACCCCCCCCACCCC
Organism: Carcharodon carcharias; assembly: GCF_017639515.1. Lineage (NCBI taxonomy): Eukaryota > Metazoa > Chordata > Chondrichthyes > Lamniformes > Lamnidae > Carcharodon > Carcharodon carcharias. The sequence continues at coordinate 168,073,113 of NC_054470.1, forward strand.
CACACCGCCCCATCTACATTGTTCAACTGGGTCTTCTGAACTCCTAACTCCTATACCATTGCCTACAAGCCTAATTCATCTCTGTGTGCCTCTCTCATGGTGGCAGTCATCCTTTCTGGAAAAGTGAATTATCCAGCATCAGTTTTCAACCTGCGGACCTCTGTGAAGGAATATTCCATTGGACTGTGATTCTGAACTCTGGACTCACGTGAAACAATAATTATTTGCTCTGTGGTCTTTGTCCTGTAATGCTTTACTTCTCTATCCCTCTTTTATTTTATGAATGCACAGGGGTTAGATAGTGACACCACCCCCCCAACCCCACGTTTTGAATGTGTGCAAATAAACTAGCCCTCTGAGTTTACCCCATCTCAAGTTTGTTGTGTGGCTAGAAATAAAAATTGGATCATACCAAAACTGAAGGGTTGAGAAATATGCCACTGCTTATAAAGGGGGAAATCAAAATCAATACACCTTTCCGTTTACAGTTGGATGATGAGAGGAGAAATCAGGGCTGTTTAAATAAAATCACTCCTGTCTGTAACACATGGCAGAGAAGTGTTACATGATACATTTTAGTAGGAAGAATAAGGAAAGATAATATAAAGTAAAGGATGCAATTCCGTAAGACCATAAGACATAGGAGCAGAAATTAGGCCATTCAGCCCATCGAGTCTGCTCCGCCATTCAATCATGGCTGATAAGTTTCTCAACCCCAATCTCCCACCTTCTCCCCGTAACCTTTGATCCCCTTAGCAATCAAGAACCTATCTATCTCGGTCTTAAATACACTCAATGACCTGGCTTCCACAGCCTTCTGTGGCAATGAATTCCATAGATTCACCACTGGCTAAAGAAGTTTCTCCTCATCTCTGTTCTAAAAGGTCTTCCCTTTACTCTGAGGCTGTGCCGTCAGGTCCTAGTCTCTCCTACCAATGGAAACATCTTCCCCACATCCACTCTATCCAGGCCTCTCAGTATTCTGTAAGTTTCAATCAGATCCCCCCTCATCCTTCTAAACTCCATCGAGTATACAGCCAAAGTCCTCAAACATTCCTCATATGTTAGCCTTTCATTCCTGGGATCATTCTTGTGAACCTCCTCTGGACCCTCTCCAGGGCTAGCACATCCTTCCTGAGATATGGGGCCCAAAATTGCTCACAATATTCTAAATGTGATCTGACCAGAGCCTTAGAAAGCCTCAGCAGCACATCCCTGCTTTTATATTCTAGTCCTCTCAAAATAAATGCCAACATGGCATTTGCCTTCCTAACTACCGACTCAACCTGCAAGTTAACCTTAAGAGAATCCTGGACTAGGACTCCCAAGTCCCTTTGCACTCCAGACTTCTGAATTCTGTCCCCATTTAGAAAATAGTCTATGCCTCTATTCTTCCTACCAAAGTGCATGACCTCACACTTCCCCACATTGTATTCCATCTGCCACTTCTTTGCCCATTCTCCTAACCTGTCCAAATCCTTCTGCAGCCTCCCCGCCTCCTCAATACTACCTGTCCTTCCACCTATCTTTGTACCATCTGCAAACTTAGCTAGGATGCCCTCAGTTCCTTCATCTAGATCATTAATGTATAAAGTGAAAGTTGTGGTCCCAACACCGACCCCTGAGGAACTCCACTAGTCACCGGCCGCCATCCTGAGAAGGACCCCCTTATCCCCATTCTCTGCCTCCTGCCAGACAGCCAATCTTCTATCCATGCTAGTACCTTGCCTCTAACACCATGGGCTCTTATCTTTCTGAGCAGCCTCCTGTGCGGCACCTTGTCAAAGGCCTTCTGGAAGTCCAAGTAGATAATATCCATTGGCTCTCCTTTGTCTAACCTACTCATTACCTCCTCAAAGAATTCTAACAGATTTGTCAGGCATGACCTCTTCTTGATGAAACCATGCTGAGTTTGCCCACTTTTACCATGCACTTCCAAGTATTCTGAAATCTCATCCTTAATAATGGACTCTAAAATCTTACCAATGACCGAGGTCAGGCTAATCAGCCTGCAATTTCCTGTCTTTTGCCTCACTCTCTTCTTAAACAGGGGGGTTACATTAGCGATTTTCCAGTCCTCTGGGACCCTCCCTGACTCCAGTGATTCTTGAAAGATCACCACTAACGCCTCCACTATCTTCAGCCATCTCCTTCAAAAATCTGGGGTGTAATCCATCTGGATTTATCCACCTTCAGACCTTTCAGTTTTCCTAGCACCTTCTCCTTGGTAATGGCCACCATACTCACCTCTGCCCCCTGACTCTCTTGAACTTTGGGGATGTCACTCATGTCTTCCACTGTGAAGACTGACGCAAAGTACCTATTCAGTTCCTCCGCCATTTCTTTGTTCCCCACTACTACTTCTCCAGCATCATTTTCCAGCAGCCCAATATCCACTTTTGCCTCTCTCTTACCCTTTATATATCTAAAAAAAACTCTTGAAATCTTCTTTTATATTACTGGCTAATTTACCCTCATATTTAATCTTCTCCCTCCTTATTTCTTATTTAGTTGTCCTCTGTTGGTCTTTGTAGGCTTCCCAATCCCCTGGTTTCCCACTGCTCTTCGCCGCATTGTATGCTTTCTCTTTAGCTTTATGCTGTCCCTGACTTCCCTTGTCAGCCATGGTTGCCTCGTCCTCCCTTTAGTATGCTTCTTCTTCCTAGGGATGAATTTTTGCCGTGTCTCCCAAATTACTCCCAGAAACTCCTGCCATTGCTGTTCCACTGTCTTTCCTGCTAGATTCATCTCCCAGTCAATTCTGGCCAGCTCCTCCCTCATGCCTGTTTAGTTCCCTTTATTCAACTGTAATACTGTTACATCTGATACCAGCTTTTTCCTCTCAAATTGCAGGGTAAATTCTATCATTACGGTCACTTCCTCCTAAGGGTTCCTTGACCTTAAGCTCTCTTATCAAATCTGCCTCATTACACATCACTAAATCTAGAATTGCCTGTTCCCTAGTGGGCTCCACCGCAAGCTGCTCCAAAAAGCCATCTCGTAGACATTCCACAAATTCCTTTTCTTGGGATCCACTACCAACCTGATTTTCCCAGTCTACCTGCATATTGAAATCCCCCATGATCACTGTAACCTTGCCTTTCTTACACACCTTTTCTATCTCCTGGTGTATCTTGTGCCCCACATCCTGACTACTGTTCGGAGGCCTGTACATAACTCCCATTATGTTTTTTTTTACCTTTGCAGTTCCTCAACTCTACCCACACAGATTCTACATCATCTGACCCTACATCATTTCTTGCTATGGATTTAATTTCAATTCTTACTAACAAAGCAACCCCACCCCCTCTGCCAACCTGCCTATCTTTTCAATAGGATATATATCCTTAGATATTTAGCTCCCAGTCCTGATCCCCTTGCAGCTATGTCTCCGTAATGCCCACCACATCATACCTGTCAATTTCAATCTGCACCACAAGCTCATTTACCTTATTTTGTATACTGCGTGCATTCAGATACAACACCTTCAGTCCTATATTTCCCGTCCCCTTTCTTATTGTTGTCCCTTTATCTGATGCGCTTGAAGTTAGATTCCTAGCCCTTTCCAAAGACTCTGTCCTATTTTGTGTTCTGGAGACTTTAATAGCCTCTCCTGGGCTCTCCTTTCTTTTCAGTTTTTTCATCATTTTCCATGAAGTTGAATCCACCCACCCACCACCACCCCCCCCCCCCCTCACCCCCCACATGCTAACCTGCTGCTTTGTTTCCCATTAGTCATATTTCTTGGAGTTTTACCCTTCCTTCCCCGCGCCCCCCCCCCAAACCTTCTAGTTTAAAGTCCTGTTGACCACCCTATTTACTCTTTTCGCTAGAACATTGGTCCCAGATCGGTTCAGGTGGATTCCACAGGGAGTGCAGGAGCAGAGGGACATAGAGATCTATGTTCGCAACTCATTGAAGATGGCAAAGCTGGTTAAGAAAGCAGCTAATAAGGCATATAGAGTCCTGGGCTTTAGAAATTAAAGCATAAAGTACAAAAGCACGAAAGTAATAATGAACATTTATAAAACAAGGACAAGGATGGGCCAGAAATCAGAATTCTAAATTGGGGGAAGGCCGATTTTAATAAGATCAGATATGATTTGGCCAGAGTGGATTGGGAGCAGCTATTTTTAGGTAAATCTGCGTCAAAGCAGCGGGACTCATTCAAAAAGGGAACAGGAAGAGTACAGGGCCAACATTTTCCAGTAAAGATAAAGGGTGGGACCTACAAATCCAGGGAACCCTGGACATCGAGGGATATACAGGATTGAATAAAGAGAAAAAGGGAGGGTTATGGCAGATACAAAGGGCACAAAACAATGGAAGCCCTAGAGGAGTATACAATGTGTAGGGGGTAACAAAAAGGAAATTAGGAGAGCAAAAAGGGAACATGAAAAAACATTGGCAGGTAAAATAAAGGAAAATCCAAAGTTATTTTACAAGTACATTAAGAGTAAGAGGATAACAAGGGAAAGAGTAGGGGCCATTAAGGACCATAGTGGTAATTTGTGCGTGGAGCCGGAAGACGTAGGTAGGGTTCGAAATGAATACTTTGTATTCGGTGTTTACAAGTGAGAGGACGATGTGGGTATGGAAATCAGGCAGAAGGACTGTGATATAATTAAAGGAATGAGCCTAGAAAGGGAGGAGGTTCGAAGTGGTCTGGCAGGCTTAAAAGTAGATAAACCTCCAGGCCCGGATGAAATGTATCCCAGGCTGTTGAGCGAGGCAAGGGAGGAGATAGCAGGGGCGCTGGCAATAATTTTCAATACCTCTCTGGCCACAGGAGAGGTGCCAGAGGACTGGAGGACAGCCAGTGCAGTACCTTTATTCAAGAAGGGAGGAAGGGATAAACCAGGGAACTACAGGCCAGTCAGTCTAACCTCAGTGGTGGGGAAAGTATTGGAAGCAATTCTGAGGGATAGAATTAATCTACACTTGGAGAGGCAGGGATTAATCAAGGAGAGTCAGCATGGTTTTGTTAAGGGGAGGTCATGTCTGACCAATTTGATTGGATTTTTCGAAGAGGTGACCAGATGTGTAGATGAGGACAATGCATTTGAAGTAGTCTACTTGGACTTCAGCAAGGATTTTGATAAGGTCCCACATTGGAGACTGATAACGAAGGTAAGAGCCCATGGGATCCAAGGCAATTTGGCAAATTGGATCCAGAATTGGCTGATTGGCAGGAAGCAGTGGTTGATGGTTGAGTGGTATTTTTGTGACTGGATGCCTGTGTCCAGTGGGATTCCACAGGGATCGGTGTTGCTGTTTGTGGTATATATAAACAATTTAGACTTGAATGTAGGAAGGCTGATCAATAAGTTCGCAGATGACACGAAAATTGGTGGGGTGGTAAATAGTGAGGAGGAAAGCCTTAGATTACAGGAGGATACCGACGGGCTGGTCAGATGGGCTGATTAGTGACAAATGGAATTTAATCTGGATAAGCGTGAGGTGATGCACTTGGGCAGGACAAACAAGGCACAGGAATACACGATGAATGGTAGGACCCTAGGTAGTACTGCGGATCAGAGGGACCTTGGTGTGCATGTCCACCGGTCCCTTAAGGTAGCGGGACAAGTAGATAAGGTGGTTAAGAAGGCATATGGGATACTTGCCTTTATTAGCCAAGGCATAGAATATAAAAGCAGGGAGGTTATGCTGGAATTGTATAAAACACTGGTTAGGCCACAGCTAGAGTTTTATGTGCAGTTCTAGAATCCGCATTATAGGAAAGATGTAATTGCACTAGGGAGAGTGCAGAGGAGATTTACCAGGATGTTGCCTGGGCTGGAGAGTTTTAGTTATCAGGAAAGATTGGATAGACTGGGGTTATTTTCCCTGGAGCAGAGGATATTGAGGGGGACATGACTGAATTGTATAAAATTATGAGGGGCATAGATAGGGTAGACAAGAAGGAACTTTTCCCTTTGGGTAGAGGGACAATAACCAGGGGGCATAGATTTAAGGTAAGGGGCAGAAGATTTAGAGGGGATGTGAGGAAGAATTTTGTCACCTAGAGGGTGGTGGGAATCTGGAACTCACTGCCTCAAAGGCTGGTAGAGGCAGATACCCTCATAACATTTAAGAAGTATTTGGATGTGCACTTGCGATACCATGGCATACAAGGCTATGGGCCTAGTGCTGGAAAATGGGATTAGAATAGTTAATACTTGTTTGACTGGCACAGACTCGATGGGCCGAAGGGCCTTTTTCTGTGCTGTAGACTTCTGTGACACTCTTCGGTCTCAACTGGAGAACTATGACCAATTCTGGGCACCACATGTCAAGGAGGAAATAAAGAGAGTGCAGTATGCTTGATAGTTTGGAGAATCTGGGGCTCTTCTCCTTAGTATAGAGAAGGTTGAGATTTGATTGAGGTTTTCAAAATCATCAGGGGTCTGGACAAAGTAATTAGGGAGAACCCAATAGCGGAAGAATCTGAGGATACAGATTTAAGATGATTGGCAAAAAAAAAAACAAGGCAATATGAAGAAAAATCGGGTAGTTAGGATCTGGAATGCCCTGCTGATAGTGTGGTGGAGGCAGATTCAAGGGATTAGATAATTACCTGAAAGAAAAAAAGCTTTGAAGGACTAGGGGAAAAGTCTGGGGAAGCTGGACCACCTGAGTTGCTCTTTCAGAGAGCCGACACAGACATAACCGGCTGAACGGCTGTAACCATTCTTAATCCAATGATTTCAATTACACTATAATCTGTTATTTGCTTTTGCTTACTTAGAATTTGGATATTTCAAGATATTTATATGGCTTGTGGTATGTGGCAGTATATTCAGATTTTATATTAATCCAGCAATGTAAGGATGAAAGACTGGAATTGTTTAATTGTCACTTTATAATTAGCACAATCTTCAGTGTGTGGGTTTACAGGATTTATCTGGATATCACCAATTACTTGAGATTTTCATTTAGAGTATTGGTATATTGTTTATTTATTGTACCATAACCATTTTTCCAAATTCATTTGGCTCAAATTTAAATCAGGGTTGCTCAACATGATAATATCCCACGACTAGTAAAAGAAACATTTTCTGCCATCTTCCATAGTAAAGGGAATCGCCATGTCTGCTTTCTACTACGTCAGATGTCTCCAGGCATCCATCCGTCTCAGGGGATGATGGGCTATGCTGAGGTGTGTGTCACTTCTGGATTGTAGCTGTAGAGGCCAACTCATGAGTGGCAGCCCCTTTCACAGTTGGCACAGATGAATAGCGTTGGCCCGAGGTCGACTGATATTTTTTTCTTTCCACTGGGCTCTTTCTTCCGCCATCTGGTCATTTCTTTCATTCTCTGCTTTTTCCACACATCTCCTGACTGCTTGTCCCCACAGGCTTCAGTCAGCAGCAAGGGCTACCCATGCAGTGATTCTGATCCTGGTCAATTTGAGGTCTCACTTGCCAAAATCCTTGTAACGCAGATACGCTTTCGTGCCAATAGCAAGCTCACCATCTTTGGGAATGCGGCCATCATGCATTTGGCTCACATGACCCAACCAACGGAATCGCCGCCAACTCAAGAGGACAAACGTGCTGGGGCCCCTTGCACATTGGTATGTTTCTAACTTGCCAGGAGATCCTGATTATTTATCTCAGGCAGCAAAATGGAAGCTGTTCAGCTGCTTTTCTTGGCTGGCATTCATTGTCCATGCTTTGTACTGTAAAGGAGGGTGCTGAGAATACAGGCTTGGTGCATGCAGAGCTTTGTATTTGTAGTTAGTTTGCTGTTGCTCCACATGCCTTCTCAACTTTGATGTGACAGCTGCAGCTTTGGCAATCCTGGTGTTGATTTCAGCATCAAGGGACAGGATGTTAGCGATTGTTGATCCAAGGTATGCGAAGCTGTCGACAAGCTCCAGAGTGTGAGTGTCATGGAAGGTGGAGTCTGCACATCTCAGCCCATAACTTTGGTCTTCCTGATGCTGATTATCAGTCCAAACACCTTGCAGGCCCGGGAGTACCATTGCACACTGTTGCATCACGCATGTCTTGAGGCACAGATCTTTCCTTCCAACAAAAATTCTTGGAGATGCTGCCGCAGCGCTGGTTTTTGACTTTTGATGATCTCAGGTGGAATGCCATTATTTCCTGGGACATTACCACTGGTGAGATGATCAATCCCTTATTGAGCTCTACTATCATGGGCTTGCTGTGCACCTGCTCCATGGCAGGAAAGTCTGGAATGACGCTCAAGTGACAACGTTCTGCATTGCATAGAGTTCGAGGTAATGCTCCACCACCTTTCCATCTGCTCACTAGGTTCAGTGGTGATCACCCCTGTCTTGTCTTCAAGAGCTGATTTGCTTTCTTATTTCCTTCTTACATCCTTCGAGCATCCCTGCATTCAGCAGCAGATTGAATGCTGTTGCAGAGTTTCAATTAATATTGATTGGTGCAGTGCTCTACCAGTCTGGTGAGACTTGGTTCTGGCAGCTCTGAGATCATCTAGGTTTTATTTATTGGGGACTTGCTTGAGTTCATTACAGCTCTCCACTTGGTTGCAGTAACTGACTGCACTTCAGTCCAACAAGCATCAAATCAGTTAATATTCCTCTGATCACTTTTCCTGTACACAGTGATTGCAGAGTTAATAATGCTGAAATGCAGATGATCTCACTTTCACACTGCTCTCTGGCCTTGGGTGTTGCACAAAAGAGCTTGCTCAAGGATATTAAGGAACTCTTCGGTCCTTTCTGGGTCAATAGTATGGTAAATGTTGATCCGAGGCTGACCTTTCTTCTTTGAGTGGTACAGTTTCCCTGACAGCAGCTTGACCTTGTCACACACCAGGAAGTGATTACTGTCACAGCACTGTGATAGCTACAAGTGATGAGGACACTGTTCAGGATGGTCCATCTGGTGGTGATAAAGTCTAGCTGGCCCCAGTGGTGTGATCTCAGATGTCCCCAAGCCACCTTGTAACACAGCTTGGTTTGGAAGTAAATGTTTGTCACACACATCTATGGCAACAGCTTAGCTCCAGCAAATCTGCAGGAGAAAAGGCAGGGGAGCAGGACTAGCTGAGTAGCTCTTTCAGAAAGCTGGCACAGACATGACAGTCTGAATGGCTGTAACCATTCATGGTTCAGTGATTTCACTTACAGTATAATCTGTTATTTGCTTTTGCTTATTTAGAACTTGGATATTTCAAGATATTTATGTGGCTTGTAACATGTGGCAATACATTCAGATTTTGTATTAATCCAGCAATGTAAGGCTGAATGACTGGAATTGTTTAACTGTCGCTTTATAAGTAGCACGATCTTCAGACTGTGAGTTTACAGGATTTATGCGAGATTTCCATTTGATTAGATTATTGGTACATTGTTTATTTATTGTACCATAACCATTTTTCCAAACTCATTTGTCTCAAATTTAAACCAGGGTTGCTCAATATGACAATATCCCACAAATAGCAAAAGAAACTGATTGTCTGCCATCTTACATAGCAAAGGGTATCGCCATGGCTGCTTTCTACTACGCCAGATGTCTACAGTTGGGTTTAGGGACAAAACAAGATCAGGTGGAAGCCAGAAAGTACTATTGCAGGGTAAGTTCTAAAACGTTGTTACAATGAATCAACACAAATATAGTTTCATCCCATGTACAGATTTTTTTCAGTACGAGCTTTATTGGAATTTAATGCCCATTGTGTAATGATGAGAAATCAGTTCATATGTGGGAAATGCTGCATGGCTCCAGACTGTTTCAGTTATATTGGTCTGTCCCACAATGTAGTATAAAGCAATTACTTAATGTTTTGGTTGAGTATGTGTGCGTAAAATGTAAGAATGGATGTGTTGTCGTTCGGACTTTTGCATTGGAGCCAAAATAGACGAAAGATACTGCATCATTATTCCTATGATTTTTATGCAAACCACAGATTAATTAATCCAATGGGTTTGCCAAGAGGTTGCTGGACTGCAGGGGGTGGTGGGGTGGGGGAGGAGATATTGAGAGTAACACAATCTCTCAGAATCCATTAAACTATCCTCTCCAGCAACCTTTAACTGAATTTTTTAAGTACATTTTCTGTCCTGGTATTGGTGAAATATTATGCACCCCAGCAAATAAAATTCCAGTCTCTGAGAATGTTACTCTATGTTCACTGAAAACATTAGCTCCAAGTTCACGGTACTGGAGCACCTATTTTTAACTTATGCTAGTAATAAGGGTGACCCGGGCAAGGCTGCATTTATTGCTCAACCATTCAGGATGTTATGCAGGTTATGTTATTGCACCACACGTTGAAAGGAAGGAATATCTAACCTGACTATCAATGCTTTTTTAATCCAAGGCAATTAACATGGATCATGATATAGCAACTGACCTGCAATTTCAAGTTATAATGGAAAGAATTTAAGAAGCAACCATTGTGATGAAGACCTCGAATAGACCCTGCTCCTGTGGATTATTGTGACAAGTATAGTTAAAACTACAGTTTTTCATCATGTAGTTCCACATCATTTTGGAAACAGGAAATTTCAGAACTATCACTAAGTCCTGAGTAAAAAAGACTTGTGATTCCTGAAAAACATCTTCAACTCCTTATTGCTAAATAAACAGGAGACAGGGCTTCATTGAAGTGTAGGGTGTACTCATCACAGACTCCCAGTGTAACAATTTAAACCGCATCAGAATTTTGTCATATATTGAAAAAAAAATCCTGCAATACTTTAATAGAGAGTTTTGGCAGGTTTTGCTTAAACAAACTTCTGATGTGCCAACAGATAAGGAGCCTAGAATTGGAGCTGACCTAACCTTTGATCTGGATAAACATCCTCAGGCATCTCACAGAGGCATAATCAAAAAATGGAGACCAAGCCAAAGGAGATATTAGGAATGTTGGCTAAAATGTGGCCACAGAGTTGGACTTAAAGGATGGTCTTAAAAGGAGAGCTAAATGTTTATGGAGGGAATTCCAGAGTTTTTCAGGCCATTGCGGATATGGTCAACAATGAAGGGGCGAAGGAAGAAAGAGGTACAAGAAATATGAATTGACAGAATGGAAGAGTTTGGGGGCATAGTGAAGTGGGGCTGGGGATAGTGGCAAGTAGTGCTTGAGGAGACTTATAGGTAGCAAGACATGAGGCAATGAATGGATTTAAACAGGAGCATTAGAATGTTCAATTTGAACCACTGGACTCAATGTATGTCAGTGAGAATAGAGATTAAGGGGAGTGGGATGAGGTGGGTAGGGGATGAGAATCCAACCGGAGAACTTTAAAACATCAAATGTGGATGTGACAAATGTAAAGGTTTCAGAGGTAGATGAGCTGAGGTGGGGATGTTATGAAGGACAAATAGGCAGCCTTTAATTTTACAGTCCCCCACCAGTGAGCTTGTGGGGTGGGGGGGGGGGGTGTAAAATTCCCCAGTGGCCTTCCCACTGCCCTGACCTACATGCAGTTTTACCAGAGATGGACAAGGCCTAGGCCTGCCTGCCCTTGCCCCAAATGAGGCCCTTAAGTAGGCAATTAATGACTAGTTAAGGGCCATTTCCTGCCCAGCCTCAATTTTCAGGCTGGTGGAAGGAGTTTGAGGGCAATGGGAAGACCAGCAAGTCACCTTACTCAGGCCTCGGAGACAAAGGAGTTGGCGGGGGGGTGGGGGGTGGGCATCAAGGCAACCTCTCTCATCAGCCTCCTTTTCACATCGGGCAACCCCACACAATCTGCCCCCCACTGGGGTGCTCCCTCCTGCGCGGCCATTCCATTAAGACCCCCACCCCTCTCTCCCCATGCCACACATCCCTACCCGCTGTGAGTTCACCCACACTTACTTGATCCTGACTCCAAGGCTTTGAATCTGGGGACAGTAGTCCCAGCCAGGCCACTGCTGCTACTGGCACTGCAGAGCTGCTGGCCAATCAGGTTGGCCAGCAGCTCTTTGAGGCAGAACTTGAGTCCCAAATGATGGGTGCAAGTCTTGAGCCAATTAACCCCCTAACTGACTGCTGGTATCAGTGGAGATGCATTCCCGCTGACTCTTCATCTAAAAAATCATGCCCATTGTTTACATGTAACCATTCTGAACAGTAATGACAATAGTTCCTGTACTTTGTGAATGTTTAAGCAATACAGTGTGCAAGATCATGTGATATCAGCAACTTACTGCCACATCACCCTGATGTGCACTGAAATGAAATTCACTAATCACCCTAACCCAGTCCACTTCAAGAATTGAGCTCCTAGTCTAGACTGACAATTTCATTCTAGGGATTTTAGCTGAGGTGCTAAATAGAACTACTATCTTCTAGCTCAAGTGGTGTAACTGATCCTATGGCACTATTCCCAATGTCCTGACCAGGCTGAAATGTCCTCATCCACCATTACAACAAAGATCATCTTCTATTTGTAAGACCTTGCAGTGTATAAATTGGCTGCTCTGTGTCTACACTGCAATAGCTTACATTCTTGTAAAATGCTTTGGGCAACTGATAAAATTTTCCTATAGATGCAAGTTTTTTCTTATTTTCAAAGTTGAGTGGATTCTTTTGAGTGTTTCTTCAAACAAAATATCCATGGAAATAAAATGTACTTAAGATATGTGGCATTGTCTAAAGATTAATGTTGTGACAGCCATGGGATCGCCCCAAAGGGTGGTTGGAAGGAACATGGGCAAAACAGAAAAACTGCAGTACCAAAATAAAAGGGAAAACAAAGCTCACTTCCTCATGGTGTACATGTTTATTTCGGTACAATATACACAGATGCAAATAGTGTAATATTAATGTAAAGGGAACGGTAACTTAGTGATAATGTTACTGGACTAATGCTCCAGAGACACAAGTTGGTGGAATTTAAATTCATTGCATTAATAAATTTGGAATTAAAAAGCTAATCACAATAATGGTGACCATGAAACTACCAGATAGGTTCACAATATCCTTCAGAGAAGGAAATCTGCTGTCCTTATCTGGACTGGCCTACATCCGAAATGGCCTAGTAAGCCACTTGATTGTACTAAAGCCAGAACAGAAAAGTCAAAAAGTATAAAAACCCAGACAGACCATGCAACATCGACCTAGTCATCAGAAATAACAAAGGCTGACCTGTCTAATCAACCTTGCAAAAGCAATCCTTACCAACATCTGGAAATTAGTGCCAAAATTGGAGAGCTCTCCCACAACACCTTTACATAGTTATATGCACTGACTCATACAGCAAATGCCCCAGACTCCTCCATCCCACTAACAGGACAGATCCCCCAGATGAGGCGACACAGTGGTATACAATTGGGGAAGGGTTGGCACTGGAAGTTCTCAACATGTCGAACATGAGCAAGGAAATCTCCTGCTGATTATCACCTCTGTCAGTTGATGAATTGGTACTCCTCCATGTTGAACACCACTTGGAAGAAGAGCTGAGGGTTGCAAGGGCGCTGATGTACTCTGGGTGAGTTCATCATCAAGAGTGCCTCGGTAGCATACTACTTAATGAGCTAGCCAAATTCTTAAAGACATATCTGTCAGATTGGGCCTGTAGCAGGTGTTAGGAACCAATATGAGGGAAGTACCTCTTGTATATATTATATATAATATATAGTTACACACAAGATATAAGAGGGAACTATGTACTTGGGAGGAGCAGGCCACTCGGCCCTTTGAGCCTGTCCATTCAATAAGATCATGGCTGATCTGATTTTAACCTCAACTCCACATTCTGCCTACCCCCAATGAACTTTCACTCCCTTGCTTATCAAGAATCTACCTACTTCTACCTTAAAAATATTCAAAGATCTGTCCCCACTGCCTTTTGAGAAAGAGAGTTCCAAAGACTCACGGCCCTCAGAGGGAAGAAATTTCTCCTCATCTGTCTTAAATGGGGCGACTCCTTATTTTCAAACAGTGACCCCTGGTTCTAGATTCTCCCACAAAGGAAACATCCTCTCCACATCCACCTTGTCAAGAACCCTCAGGATCTTAAAGGTTTCAATAAAGCCACCTCTTTTCTAAATTCCAGCAGATATAAGCCTGGCCTGTCCAGCCTTTCCTCATAAGACAATCCACCAATTCCAAGTATCAGTCTAGTAAACCTTCTCTGAACTGCTTCCAACACCTTTACATGCTCCCTTAAATAAGGAGACCCGTACTGTACACAGCACTCCAGGTGTGGTCTCATCAATGCCCTGTATAACTGAAGCATAACTTCCCCACTCATGCATTCAACTCCCCTTGCAATAAACATTCTATTAGCTTTCCTAATTACTTGCTGTACCTACACATTAACCTTTTGCGATTCACACTTTAGGAAACCCAGATAACTCTGCATCTCAGAGCTCTGCAATCTCTCACCATTTAGATAATATGTTTTTTTTATTCATGCTGCCAACATGAACAATTTCACATTTTCCCACGTGATGCTCCATTTGCCAGATCTTTGCCCGCTCACCGAGCTTATCTATATCCTTTTGTAGCTTCTTTAAGTCTTCTTCACATCTTACTTTCCTACCTATCTTTATGTCATCAGTAAATTTAAAACCCATACCTTCGATCCCTTCATCCAAACCATTTATACAATTTGTAAAATGTTGAGACCCCAGCACTAATCCCTGTGGCACACCACTTGATGCATCCAGAAAATGATCCACTTATGCCTACTCACTGTTAGCTAACCAATCTTCTACCTGTGTCAATATGTTACCCCCTACACCATGAGCTTTTATTTTCTGCAATAACCTTTGTTGTAGCATCTTAGCAAATGCCTTCTGAAAATCTAAGTACAGTACATTCACTAGTTCCCCTTTATCCACAGCAAATGTTACTTCTTCAAAGAACTCCAATAAGTTGGTTAAATGTGATTTCTCTTTCACAAAACCATGTTGACTCTGCCTGATTACCTTGAATTTATTAAAGTGCCCTGTTAAAACATCTTTAATAATAGCTTCTAACATTTTCCCTATGACAAATGTTAAGCCAATTGGCCTACAGTTTCCAGCTTTGTGTCTCCTTTTTGAATAAAGGAGTTACATTTTCTAATCTAATGGAACCTTCCCTGAATCTAGTGAATTTTGTAAAATTAAAACCAACAGATCAACTATCTCACTAGTCATTTCTATTGAGACCCTAGGATGAAATCCATCAGGACCTGGGGACTTGTCAACCCACAGTCCCAACAATTTGCTGAGCACTACTTCCCTGATGATTGCAATTGTCTTGACTTCCCTTCCAATCCCCGATTTACAGCTATTTCTGGGACGTTACTTGCATCCTCGATAGTGAAGACCAACGCAGAATACCTATTCAATTCATCTGTCAGCTCCTTATTTTCCATTATTATTGCCCAAGACTCACTTTCTATAGGACTAATGTCCACTTTGTTAACTCTTCTTCTTTAAACATCTGTAGAAACTCTTACTATCTGTCTTTATATTCCTGGCTAACTTTCTCCCGTACTCTAATTTTTCCCTTCTTAATAATCTTTTAGTCAATTTTTTCTTTTTTTAATATTTTGTCCAATCTTCTGATCTGCCACCCATCTTTGCTCAATTATATGCTTTTTCTTTTAAGTTTGATACTAACTTCAGCTTTTTTAGTTAACCATGGATGGTGGGTCCTCCGATTGGTATTTTTCTTTCTCATTGGAATGTATCTATTTTGTGTATTCTGAAATATCTGCCACTGCATCACTATTAAACTATCCCTTAACCTAAATTGCCAGTTCAATTTCACTAGCTCTGCTTTCATGCCCTCATAATCCCCTTATTTAAATTTAAAATATTGGCCTTAGACCTACTCTTCTCTCCTCAAACTGAATCTATAAATTCAATTATATCAAGGTCATTACAACCTAGGGGCACCTTCACTAAACATAGAAAATAGGAGCAGGAGTAGGCCAGTCAGCCCTTCGAGCCTGCTCTGCCGTTCATCATGATCATGGCTGATCATCCAAATCAATAGCCTGCTCCCGCTTTCTCCCATATCCTTTGATCCCTTTCGCCCCAAGAGCTATATCTAACTCCTTGAAAACATACAATGTTTTGGTTTCAACTACATTCTGTGGTAACGAATTCCACAGGCTCACCACTCTCTGGGTGAAGAAATTTCTCCTCATCTCAATCCTAAATGGTCCACCCCATATCCGCACACTGTTGCCCCTGGTTCTGGACTCCTCCGCCATTGGGAACATCCTTCCTGCACCTACCCTGTCCGGTCCTGTTAGAATTTAATAGATTTCTATGAGATCCCCCTCATTCTTCTGAACTCCAGCGAATATAATCCTAACCGACTCAATCTCTCCTCATATGTCAATCCTGCCATCCCAGGAATCAGTCTGGTAAACCTTCACTGCACTCCCTCTATAGCAAGAACATCCTTCCTCAGATATGGAGACCAAAACTGCACACAATATCCCAGGTATGGTCTCATCAAGGCCCTGTATAATTGCAGCAAGACATCCCTGCTCCTGTACTCGAATCCTCTCATTTTGAAGGTCAACATACCATTTGCCTTCTTTACCACCTGCTCCACCTGCATGCTTACCTTCAGCGACTGGTGTATGAGGACACCCAGGTCTTGTTGCACATTCCCCTCTCTCAATTCATAGCCATTCAGATAATAATCTCCTTCCTCATAATACTACACTATGAGATCATTTATTAATCCTATCTTGTTGACTAATACCAGGTCTAGCATAGCCTGCTCTCTAGTTCGTGCTAGAACATGTTGTTCTAAGAAACTATCCAGAAAACATTCTATGAACTCCTCATCTAGGCTACCTTTTCCCATCTGCTTTTTCCAGTCTAAATGTAGATTAAAGTTCTCCATGGTTAACACCATACCTTTCTGGCAAGCTCCCATTATTTATTTTCTTTGGAAAGACACTCGAAACGTTAACTCTGTTTATCTCGCCACAGACACCACCAGACCTGCTGGGTTTTTCCAGCATTTTCTGGTTTTATTTCAGATTTCCAGCATCTGCAGTATTTTGCTTTTATCCCATTATTTCTTCTTTGATCCCCATCCTACCATGCAGTTACTATTAGAAGG
Source organism: Carcharodon carcharias (assembly GCF_017639515.1). Classification (NCBI taxonomy): domain Eukaryota; kingdom Metazoa; phylum Chordata; class Chondrichthyes; order Lamniformes; family Lamnidae; genus Carcharodon; species Carcharodon carcharias. The sequence goes on from NC_054470.1 coordinate 168,090,126, forward strand.
CCTGTACACCACTCCCACAAGTGACTTCTTGCCTTTATCATTCCTCATCTCAACCCAAACCACTTCTACATCCTGGTTTCCTAAACTTAAGCAATCCCTCTCTATTGTGCTAATCACATCTTTAATTAACAGAGCCACCCCTCCACCTTTTCCTAGTTTCCTGTCCTTCCTAAATGACGTATACCCTTCAATATTCAGGTCCCAATCTATGTCATCCTGCAGCCATGTCTCTGTAATGCCTATTTGTGCAAATTGAGATAAACAAGTACGATCTATCAGTTCATCTGTTTTGTTTCAACTGCTACAGGTTCAGAGCCTTATGTTTCATCCTTTTATTATTTTTGTAACTTCGAGCATTATCTGCTGATTTATTCTTAGATTTATGCTCTCTGTCCCTTCCTGTCATGGTCTGTTTATCATTCCCCACATTAATACCTTCCTCTCTTGCCTTGTCTCTTGTCTTTGAATTACCACATCTTCCCAAATTTGAACCCTTGCCCCCAATATTTAGTTTAAAACCCTCTCTACTTCCCTAGTTATGGATCTTGCAAGAACACCAGCCCCAGCATGGTTTAGGTATAGACCGTCCTAACGGTACAGCCCAGACTTTCCTAAGTACTGGTGCCAGTGCCCCACAAACCAAAACCCACTTCACCCACACCAGGCTTTAATCCACACATTCATCTCTCTAATCTTATTTGCCCTATGCCAATTTGCATGCGACTCAGGTAATAATCCAGAGATTATTACCTTTGAGGTTCTAATTCTCAATTTGGTGCCTACATCCTCATGCTGGCTATGCTGAACCTCCTTCCTCATCCTGCCTATATTGTTGGTACCTACATGGGCCACAACAACTGGATCCTCCATCTCCCATTCCAAGTCCCTCTCCAGCCTTAAGCAGAAGTCCTGAACCCTGGCACCAGGCAAGCAACACAGCCTTCTGGACTTTCACTGTTTGCTGCAGAGAACAGCGTCAATTTCCCTCACTATACTGTCCCCTACTACTACAACATGCCTTTTTGCTCCCCCCAGTTGAACAGCTTCATGTTATCATTGATGCCATTGCCAATCTGCTCAGACCTTGTTATTGTCCACAAAATTTTTAAAATTCATACATGGCATGTGGGCTTCACTTGTTGGGCCAGCATTTATTGCCTATCTGTAGCTGCCCTCGAGAAGGTGGTGGTGAGTTGCCTTCTTGAACCGCTGCAGTCCATGTGGTGCAGGTACACCCACAATGCTGTTAGGAAGGGAGTTTCAGGATTTTGAGCCAGCGAGAGTGAAGGAATGGTGATATATTTCCAAGTCAGAATGGTGAGTGGCTTAGAGGGGAACTTCCAGGTGGTGGTGTTTCCATTTATCTGCTACCCTTGTCCTTCTTGGTGGTAGTGGTTGTGAGTTTGGAAGGTGCTGTCAAGGGAGTTTTGGTTTTTCCAGCAGTGCATCTTGTAGATGGTACACACTGCTGCTACCGTGCGTCGGTGGTGGAGGGAGTGAATGTTTGTGGATGTGGTGCCAATCAAGCGAGCTGCTTTGTCCTGGACAGTGTCAAGCTTCTTGAGTGTTGTTGGAGCTGCACTCTTCCTAGAAAGTGAAGAGTATTCTGTCACACAATTCCCAGCCTCTGACCTGCTCTTGTAATCACAGTATGTCTGTAGCTACTCCAGTTCAGTTTCTGGTCAATGGTAACCCCCAGGATGTTGATAGTGGGGGATTCAGTGATGGCAAGGCCATTGAACATCAAGGGCAATGGTTGGATTCTCTCTTTTTGGAGATGGTCATTGCCTAACACTTGTGTGGCATGAATATTACTTGCCACTTGTCAGCCCAAGCCTAGATATTATCTTGCTGCATTTAGACATGGACTGCTTCAGTATCTGAGGAGTCGTGAATAGTACTGAACATTGTGCAAACATCCCCACTTCTGACTTTATGATGGAAGGAAGGTCATTGATGAAGTAGCTGAAGATGTTTGGGCTGAGGACACTACCCTGAGGAACTGAGATGATTGACCTCCAACAGCCACAGCCATCTTCCTTTGTGCTAGGTATGACTCCAGCCAGCGGAGAGTTTTCCCCCTGATTCCCATTGACTCTAGTTTCATTAGGGCTCTTTGATGCCACACTCGGTCAAATGCTGCCTTGATATCAAGGGCAGTGGGGGATGTGCCAGGCCATGAAGTTATAGATTGTGTTCGAGTACAATTCTGCTGCTGATGGTCCACAGCACCTCATGCATGCCCAATCTAGAGTTGCTAGAGCTGTTTGAAGTCTATGCATTTAGCACGGTGGTAGAGCCACACAACACGATGGAGGGTATCGTCAAAATGAAAGGACTTTGCCTCCACAACAGTGGTCACTCCTACCGATACTCTCATGGACAGATGCCTCTGCGGCAGATAGGTTGGTGAGGATGAGGTCAAGTATGTTTTTCCCTCTTGTTGGTTCCCTCACCACCTGCTGCAGACCCAGTCTATCAGCTCTGTCGTTTAGAACTCGGCCAGCTCAGTCAGGAGTGGTGCTACCCAGCCACTCTTAGTGATGGAAATTGAAGACCCCACCAAAGGACATTCTGCACCCTTGGCACACTCGGTACTTCCTCCAAGTGGGGTTCAACATGGAGGAGTACTGATTCATCATCAGAGAGTAGTATGTGGTAATCAGCAGGAGGTTTCCTTACCTATGTTTGACCTGATCAGACTTCATGGGGTCTGGGAGTCAATGTTGAGTACTCCAAGGGCAACTCCCCCCTGACTGTTTACCATTGTGCAGCCACCTCTGTTGGGTCTGTCCTGCTGGTGGGATAGGACATACCCAGGGATGGTGATGGTGGTGTGTGGGATATTATCTTTAAGGTGTGATTCCGTGAGGATGGCTGTCAGGCTGTTGCTTGACTGGTCTGTGAGACAGCTCTCTCAATTTTGGCACTAGCCCCCAGAGGTTAGTAAAGAGGACTTTGCAGGGTCGACAGGGCTGAGATTGCCGTGGTCGTTTCCGGTGCCTAGGTCTATGCCAGGTGGTCTGTCCAGTTTAATTCCTTTTTTGTGACTTTGTAGCGGTTTGTTACAACTGAGTGACTTGCTAGGCCATTTCAAAGGGCGTTTATCAGTCAAGCACATTGCTGAGTCTGGAGTCATATGTAGGCCAGGTAAGGACGACAGATTTCCTTCCCTAAAGGGCATTAGTGAACCAGATGGGTTTTTATGACAATCGTTTCATGGTCATCATCAGACCTTTAATTCCAGATATTTATTGAATTCAAATTCCACCATCTGGTGTGACAAGTTTGAACCCAGGCCCCCAGAGCATTACTCTGGGTCTCTGGATTACTAGTTAAGCAACAATACCACTATTCCATTGCCTCCCCCTTTGCGAGCACCTCAAACCTGTTTGACACTTGCAAACTCTGAGGCTCCTCCCTATTGTCTTCCTGGTCCCTTTACCTGCCTCACTCATGGTCATATCCTCCTGTCCCTCACAGCTGCCAAAAACAGATGACCCTATTCTAAGAGGTGTGACCATCTTCTAGAACAAGGTGTCCAGGTATTTCTCCCTCTCTTTTATGTTGCACAGTGTGTGTAGTTTGGCTTCCAGATCAATAATTCTAGTCTGGAATTCCTCAAGCTGCTTATACTTTCTATAGGCGTGTTTTTCCTGGATCGCCTTGGTGTCCAAAAGCTCCCACATTCCACAGCTGCAAAATAATCCCTGTCCAACCATTGTTACTTATGCGTTTTAGTTAATTTAATTACTTTCTTAATTAACAGAATAATTCCTAAGTATACTGGAATTTATTGTGCTTATTAAATGCTAGTACCACCCACAACTAAAAGTTATACTTTTCTTAATTACACAGATATGTCTTAGGTATAAAAGTTTTATTCCTTTTTTTAAATTTATTTTTCTACTTCAACGCTGGTGTCCTAAGTTAGCTATTAACACACTACCCCTTACACCAAGCACTTACTCTCAATCTACTTACTAGTTTCCTGTGGTGCCACAATTTTTTTTTAAACTCAGTTTCAACAGCAGCTGAAATGGTCTAAACTCCCAACTGCTCCCTCACACTGTGTCCCGACTCCCAACTGCTCTCCCTCCTCGAGCTGTTTCCAGACTCCCGCTGCTCCCTTCTCTTGTTCTTGACCTCATCTTCACCAGTCTATTTATTGTAAGTGCATCTGTCCATGATAATTTGGTAGGAATGACCACTGCGTCGTCTTGTGAAGATGGAGTCTCATCTTCACATTGATGATGTCTTCCAGCATGTTGTGTAGCACTACCACTGTGCTAAATGGGATAGATTCAGTACAGATTTGCCTACTCGAAACAGGACACCATGAAGTGCCTTGTACCAACAGCAGCTACAGAATTATATTCCACCACAATCTGCAATCTCAACACCCGGCATTCTCCTCACTCTACCATTATCAAGTGCCTGAAGTGTGCTGGAGAGTATGCCAGGAACAGCACTGGACATCTCTAAAAATGAGGTGCCAACCACCACTTCAGCTATGAAGAGAGACTGGATAGGCTGAGCAGGGACCTGATATGATGGGCATAAATAGGGTAGATAGGAAGAAACATTTCCCCTTAGCGGAAGTGTCAATAACCAGGGGGCATAGATTAAAGTAAGGGGCAGGAAGTTGAGGGGATTTGAGGAAATATTTTTCACCCAGGGGGTGGTTGGAATCTGGAACATGCTGCCTGATGGGGTGGTAGAGGCAAAAGCCCTTACAACATTTGAGAAGTATTTAGATGAGCATGTGGAACATACAGGGCTACAGGCCAAGTGCTGGAAAATGGGATTAGAATAGATTGGTACTTGATGGCTGATACAGGCTTGATGGGCCGAAGGGCCTGTTTCTGTGCTGTATAACTCTATGACTCTAAACTGCTACAAAGTCTCAAAAAAAAAGGAATAAAACTGGATGGACCACTCAGCATTGAATTACGTAAATTCAGCCCTGTCGACATTGCAAAGTCCCTCTTACTAGCATCTGGGCTAGTGCCAAAATTGGGAGAGCTGTCTCACAGATTAGTCAAGCAACAGCCTGACATAATCATCCTCAAGGAATCATACCTTACAAATAATGTCCCAGACACCATCACCATCCCTGGGTATGTCCTGTCCCACCAGGTGGCGGCACAGAGGTATACAGTCGGGAGGGAGTTGCCCTGGGAGTCTCAATATCGATTCCTGACCCCATGAAGTCTCATGGCATCAGGTAAAACATGGGCAAGGAAACCTCCTGCTGATTACCACACACCGCCCTCCCTCAGCTGATGAATCAGTGCTCCTCCATGTTGAACACCATTTGGAGGAAGCACTGAGGGTGGCAAGGGCACAAAATGTACTCTGGGTGGGGACTTCAATGTCCATCACCAAGAGTGGCTCAGTAGTGCCACTATTAACCGAGCTGGCCGAGTCCTAAATGATATAGCTGCTAGACTGGGTCTGCAGCAGGTGGTGTGGGAACCAACAAGAGGGAAATACAGACTTGATCTCATCCTCACCAACCTGCCTGCTGCAGGTACATCTGTCCATGACAGTATCGGTAGGAGTGACCACCGCACTGTCCTTGTGGAGACGATGTCTCACCTTCACATTGAAGATACGCTCCATCATGTTGTGTCACTACCACTGTGCTGAATACGATAGATTTCAAACAGATCTAGCAACTCAAGACTGGGCATCCATGAGGCGCTGTGGGCCATCAGCAACAGAATTGTTCTCGAACACAATCTGTAACCTCATGGCCCAGCATATCCCCCACTCTACCATTACCATCAAGGCAGTGGATCAACCCTGGTTCAATGAAGAGTGCAGGAGGGCATGCCAGGAGCAGAACCAGGCATACCTAAAAATAAGGTGTCAACTTGGTGCCTAACAGCATAAGCAGCAAGTGATAGGCAGATCTAAACGATCCCACAACCAATGATTAGATCTAAGCTCTGAAGTCCTGCCATATCCAGTTGTGAATGGTGGTGGACAATTAACAACTCACAGGAGGAGAAGGCTCCACAAATACCCCCATCCTCAATGATGCGGCAGGCCAGCATATCAATGCAAAAGATAAGCTGAAGCATTTGCTACAATCTTTAGCCAGAAGTGCCAAGTGGATGATCCATCTCAGCCTCCTCTGGAGGTCCCCAGCATCACAGATGCCAGTCTTCAGCCAATTCGATTCACTCACGTGATATCAAGAAATGGCTGAAGGCACTGGATAGTGCAAAGGCTATGGGCCCTGTCAACATTCCGGCAATAGTACTGAAAACTTGTGCTACAGAACTTGCTGCATCCCTAGCCAAGCTGTTCCAGTACAGCTACAACACTGGCATCTACCCGACTATGTGGAAAATTGCCCAGGTATGTCCTGTACACAAAAAGCAGGAAAAATTCAACTCTGCCAATTATTGTGCATCAGTCTACTCTCGATCATTAGTAAATTAATGGAAGGGGTCATCAGCAGTGCTATCAAGTGGCACTTGCTTGGCAATAGTTTGCTCACTGAAACCCAGTTTGGGTTCCGCCAGGGTCACTCAGCTCCTGACATCATTACAGCCTTGGTTCATACATGGACAAAAGAGCTGAACATCTGGGGTGAGGTGAGAGTGACTGCCTTTGACATCAAGGCCATATTTGACTGAGTGTGGCATCAAGGAGCCCTAGCAAAACTGGAGTCAATGGGAATCAGGTGGGAAACTCTCTGCTGGTTGGAGTCATACCTAGCACAAAGGAAGATGGTTGTGGTTGTTGGAGGTCAATGATATCAGCTCCAGGACATCACTGCAGGAATTCCTTAAGTTAGTATCCTCGGCCTAACCATCTTCAGCTGCTTCATCAATGACCTTCCCTCCATCATAAGGTCACAAGTAGGGATGTTTGCTGATGATTGCACAATGTTCAGCACCATTCACGACTCCTCGGATACTGAAGCAGTCCATGTCCAAATGCAGCACGATCTAGACAATATGCAGGCATGGGCTAAAAAATGGCAAGTAACATTTGCACCATAAGTGCCAGGCAATGACCATTTTCAAAAGAGGATCTAACCAATGCCCCTTGACATTCAATGGCACTACCATTGCTGAACCCCTCACTATCAATATCCTCAGGATTACCATTGACCAGAAACTGAACTGGATTAGCTGTATAAATACTGTGGCTACAACAGGTCAGAGGCTGGGAATTCTGCAGCAAGTATCTCACCTCCTGACTGCCCCAAAGCCTGTCCACCATCTACATGGGTGTAATGAAGTACTCTCCACTTGCCTGGGTGAGTGCAGCTCCAACAACACTCAAGAAGCTCGAAAACATCCAGGACAAAGCAGCCCACTTGATTGGTGCCCCATCCACCACCGTCAACATTCACTCCCTTGACCATTGACGCATAGTGGCAGCAGTATGTACCATCTACAAGATGTACTGCAGCAACTCACCAAGCCTCTTTCGACAACGCCTTCCAAATCCATGACCTCTATCACCCAGAAGGACAATGACAGCAGACGCATGGGAACATCACCACCTGCAAGTTCCCTTCCATGTCACACACTGCCTTGACTTGTTTTAATAACAACTTCCAAGTCCTGGGAGAACCCTTCCCAGGGTCTAGGTGTGGAACACCTTTGCTCAGTCCACAAGCATGACCCTGACCTTCCTGTCACCTGCCATTTCAATTCACCATCTTTGTCTCACCCTCACATTTTTGTCCTCAGCCTGCTGCAATGTTCCAGTGAAGCCCAACTCAAACTGAAGGAACAGCATCTCATCTTCCAATTAGGCACTTTACAGCCTCCTGGACTCAACATGAGTTCAAGAACTTCAGACTATGAACTCTGTCCTCCATTTTGGTTTCTCCCCACTCTGTCAGTCTGTATCTTGTTTTTGCTTTCACCCCGTGCTGACCTCTTTCTGGTACGAACAGATTCTGCTATTTTGCTTTAAGACAACGTTGGTCTTTATTCCACTATTAATACCTGCTTTAGCATTTAACACCATCATTACCATTCCCTTTGAATTGTGTTTCATCTTTATCATTTAATCTTTCCTGACCTATTTTGCTCCACCTGCCCCTCCCCCCATTTTCCAGAGCATAAAACCCATCACATTTCTACTGAACTTCAGTTCAAAAGAGGAGTCATTTTAGACTTGAAACGTTAACTCTGTTTCTCCCTCCACAGATGCTGCCGGACCTGCAGAGTTTCTGCAGCATTTTCTGTTTTTATAAAGGACCAGCAGTGGTGTGGGGGAAAGGAAGAAAAGTGAACCTTGAACAAGATTGTAGTATTTTGTTCACAGGTCATTGATATTCTCCCAGTAGAGGTTCAAATCTACATCCACCAGCAGGACTGATTTTGAGCATACATTGATTAATGCAGTGGTTTTGAGAGTTCATTGTTTTAGTCTGTATGCGATTTCACATTGATAAAACAGATTACATTATGCATCACAATCATCTGGACCAGATGAACACAAACTAATTTGGATTCTTCAGAACCAGAACAGAGTTCTCTGGGCATACAGTTACAAAATGTAAAATGTACTTGGCACTAACATGCTCATTGTGCCACATCATTCTTGCAAATGCCAACTTGTATATTAGTAATGTTACAATGAAGAGGACAATGTAGTGCATTGGATCTTCAACAAATATTGATCGTGGCTAAGTGCTCATGAATCTTCATATCGGCAATTCCAATCTTCAGTCATGCTGCTGCAGAGGAATCAAGAATTTTTCCCTTATACAGGAGGCAAAAATCAGAAAGAAAAATCACCACAGGCTGCTCACACACACACCCTGCACTCCTTTCTTTTCCACTGTTTGAGTTGAATTGCAGCAGGTAGCGTGGTGTATCTGAGACAATTGCAATTTTTTTCAAACAGATGAGATCCAAGAGGAGATATGATAGAAATCAACAACCTATATTATAAATCCTATTTTGTATGACACTAAGTAACAGAAGAAAATTTGCACTGAAGAGTTTAGGTTTTCATCATAATTTATTGCTTATAAATCATCTACACCATTGAAATCTTTGGTAAAAATAAAATCTAGTTCTATTTAACAATAAAATATTCACAATGATCTACATACATATTGCACACAGAGGCTACTCAATGGTCACTGATAAGAAAGGAATGTTCAATTCCTCCGTGAGGAGCTTTGCAATTTAGATACGACACATGCACCACCAACAAAAATAATACAATTCTCAAGTTGTCTTAAAAAATATTTATTCCGTTTCTCACAACATTAATTACTGGCATCTGAACTTCTTAAAGAAACAAACTACCGGATATCAGCATGAAAGGAAAAATTAAGTAGCTTTATGCATTGATTCAGCAATGCTGAAGCATAAAGTCATTTCACTTAGTGCTACATCTGTCATGTGTGAGACGAAACATCAAACATCAATATATCCCGGCTTACTTGTCCTTCTGGAAAAAAGTTTGTAGCTTGTGTTTTTTTAAAAAAAACTACATTAGGTCCATTTTACTTCATATATATTCATGAGGTGCTGGATAGGCTCGGGCAGACTTTAAGCTCATCCAAATGAATTCGCAGTTCTGGACATAACTCAATCAGCAGCAACTCCAGCAGCATCTGAAAGATGAGAGGGTGGGCGGGAAGAAAAATGAACAAAAGGTTAACAAAAACAGAATTACCTGGAAAAACTCAGCAGGTCTGGCAGCATCAGCGGAGAAGAAAAGAGTTGACGTTTCGAGAAGAAAAGAAGAAAAGGTTAACACACAGCTGTCACCCCACCTATCCAAGTCCAATTGTCAAGAAGAATTGTTGAAGAGTCATACGGACTCGAAACGTTAACTGTATTCCTCTCTGCAGATGCTGTCAGACCTGCTGAGTTTTTCCAGCTATTTTTATTTTTGTTTTTGTTTCCAATTGTCAAATCTGAACACAACACAGATCCAAAAATAAAATCAAAATACTGCGGATGATGGAAATCGCCATATCTCATACTGAACTCAAAACGTTAACTTAGCTTCTCTCTCCACAGATGCTGACAGACATGCTGAGCTTTCTCAGCATTTCCTGAACAGAAAGTTTTGCTGGACCTGCCAGTATGGTCCAGACATTGATGTTCTACAAAGCACCCGGAGAGGGTGCTCTATCCACAAACCTCGAGCTGCTGGAACTCTGAAGAAGTTTTGGTTTGGAAGGAGGTTGGGAATCCAGCTCTGTTAGCAGACTAAGTCACTGTGTCGGCCAGGTGTCCATTGCAAGCTGGCGATCGAAGATCAAGTGTGCCCAAAACGGCTTTTATATTTCCTATATGTTCATGAGGTGTTGGATATGCTCAGAAAACTTTATCCAAATTAATTTGCAATTCTGGACATAACCTCAAGTTCCATTTTCCACAGATAGTCCATCAGTATCTGATGGAGTGTGTGTCAATCATCAAGGTTTCCAAATGCCCTATAGCCAATCACCTGCATAATTCTGGCTGTTAGATATAGAATCAGGACACATTTTGGATAGAGATTCAATAGCATGCAGATAGTCTGACCACACCTCTGCCCACTAACAAATACACAGAGCCTGCTACAATTAAAATTCAAGATTGCTACTTGTATTGATTCTTAACTGCCCTCTGAAATGGCTCAAAGTGTCAAGTGGCCTGCTCTTGCTCCTAAATCACATGTTCGGTACTAGTGGAGCTGCTATCGCAGAAAATCAGCATGGACATGGCAGGCCAAATGGCCTCCTTTTGTGCTGTAACCATTCTCCGATCCTGTTCAGAAACAACTAGATGCTGAAATGGAGGAGAGAGGGGAAAGAAACAATTTCAGCATCTCCCTGAGGGGCTGAAACAAGATGGGCTGAATGGCTTTCCTCATCTGTAACTAGCCTGTAATTAACGCTTAAGGATGCTACAAAAATCCAAGTAGTTGTTATAGCTGCTGAAATAGTTCTCAATGCTATTTGCAACAAGATTTAAACTAAATTGTCAGGGGGTGGGATCCTGAAAAGTAGTACAGAGGGGAGGGAAGCTGGGGTGGAATTAGAAGTTAAGATGCTAGTAACTGAGTCTGGAAGGCAGAGGAAACATAGGCTACATAAGAAAGAAGTGAGTTCAGCAAGGCTAAATGGAATATATTTTAATGAAAGGAGCCTGAGGAATAAGATAGACGAGCTGAGGGCACAGATAGGCACCTGGGAGTATGATATCATAGCTATGATTGAGACTTGGCCGAAAGGGCAGGGTTGGCAGCTCAACATTCCTGCTTATAGGATATTCAGACAAGATAGAGAGAGGGATAGAAGAGGAGGCGGGGTTGCAATATTGATTAAGGAATCAATTATAGCAGTGAGGAGGGATGATATCCTGGAAAGATCATCAAATGAGGCCATAAGGGTAGAAGTAAAAAAACACAAAAGGGGCAAACACGTTGTTGGGTGTGTACTATAGGCCCCCCAAACAGTCAGGGAGAGAAAGAGGATCAAATATGTAATCAAATTTCAGAGTGTAAGAATAATAAGGCAGCAATAGTAGGGGATTTTAATTAACCAAATATTAACTGGGATAGTTTTAGTGTACAAGGTAGAGAGGGAGCAAAATTCTTAAGTTGCATCTAGGAGAACATTTTTAGCCAGTATATAGAAAGCCCAATAAGGGAGGGGGCAGTTCTGGACCTAATATTCGGCAATGAGCCAAAGGTGTATCAGTAGGGGAGTATTTTGGAGATAGTGACCATAACTCAGTTAGATTTAGGATAGTTATGGAAAAGGATAACGTTGGGCTGGGAATAAAAGTTCTAAATGAGGAAAGGCTAGTTTTAGTAAAATGAGATACAATTTGGCTCTAGTGGACTGGGAGCAGCTACTTGCAGTTAAAACGGTGTCAGAGCAGTGGGAGGCATTCAAGGAGGAAATAGCGAGAGTACAGGGCAAATGTGTTCCTGTAAAGTCAAAGGGGGTGACCAAGTCCAGAGAATCCTGGATATCAAGGGACATAAAGGTTATGATTAAGAAAAGAAAGAGAAGCTTATGTAGATACCGAGGCCTCAACATGGCAGGGTCCCTAGAGGAGTATAAAAAGTGCAGGGGGGAATCTTAAAAAGGAAATTGAGAAAGCTAAGAGAGTGCATGAGAAAGCATTGGTGGGTAGAATAAAGGAAAATCCAGAGGGTTTTTCAAAATACATAAAGAGCAAGAGAATAAATAGGGCAAGCGTAGGGCCAATTAGGGATCATAGAGGTAATGTGCGTGTGGACCCGGAAGACGTGGGTACAGTCCTCAATGAATACTTTGCATCGGTCTTCACAATGGAAAAGGACGTGCAGATAAAGACATCAGGGTGGAGGGCTGTGAGATATTAGAGGAAATTAACAGAGAGAGAGAGGAGGTACTAGCAGGTTTCGTGGCCTTAAAACTGGATAAATCTGCAGGCCTGGATGAGATGTATCCCAGGCTGATGAGGGAGGCAAGAGAAGCAATATCAGAGGCCTTGGCAGTAATTTTCAAATAGTCTCTGGCCAGAGGTGAGGTGCCAGAGGACTGCCAAAGTTGTCCCATTATTAATAAAGGGAGGAAGGGATAGTCCAGGAAATTACAGGCCAGTCAGTCTAACCTCGGTGGTGGTGAAATTACTAGAAAGAATTCTGAGGGACAAAATATATCTGCACTTGGAGAGACACGGATTAATCAGGGATAGTCAGCATGTATTTGTTAAGGGAAGGTCGTGTTTGACAAATTTGATCAAATTTTTTTGAGGTGGTAACCAGGAGTGTTGATGAGGATGATGTATTTGATGTGGTCTAAATGGACTTTAGCAAGGCTTTTAATAAGGTCCCTCTTGGCAGACTGGTCAAGAAAGTAAGAGCCCACGGGATCCAAGGCAAACTGGCACGTTGGATCCAAAATTGGCTGAGAGGCAGGAAGCAGAGGGTGATGGTAGAGGAATGTTTCTGTGATATACGTAAATGACTTGGACTTAAATGTAGGGGGTATGATCAAGAAGTTCACGGATGACACGAAAATGTTAGAGTGGTAAATGCTGAGGAGGATAACCATAAACTGCAGGAGGATATCAATCGACTGGTCAGGTGGGCAGAGCAGAGGCAAATGGAATTCAACCTGGAAAAGTGAGAGGTAATGCACTTGGGGAGGGCTAACAAGACAAGGGATTACACTATGAATGGTAGGACCCTGGAAAGTACTAAAGATTTAGTGTGCAAATCCCCAGATCCCTAAAGATAGCAGGGCAGGTAGATAAGGTAGTTAAAGGCGGCATATGGGGTACTTGCCTTTATTAGTCATGGCATAGAATACAAGAACAGGGAGGTTATGCTATAACTGTATAATACACTGGTTAGACCAAAACTGGAGCACTGCATGCAGTTCTGGTCACCACATTATAGGAAGGATGTGATTGCACTGGAGAGGGTGAAGAGGAGATTTACCAGGATGCTGCCTGGGCTGGAGGGTGTGAGCTATGAGGAAAGATTGGATAGGCTGGGGTTGTTTTCCTTGGAGCAGCGAAGATTGAGAGGGGACCTGATAGAGGTACGTAAAATTGAGGGGCATAGATAGGGAGGATAGGAAGGCACTTTTTCCATTAGTAGAGAAGTCAATAACCAGGGTGCATAGATTTAAAGTAAGAAGTCGAAGGCTAAGAGGGGATTTGACGAGAAATTTGTTCACCCAGAAGGTGGTGGGAGTCTGTAACTCACTGCCATGCTGAGTCAGAAACTATCATGACATTTAAGTAGTATTTAGATATTCACTTGTGTTGCCATAGGCTCCAGGGCTATGGGCCAAGCGCTGGAAAATGGGATTAGTGTAGTCAGATCTTTGTTGATCGGCGCAGATATGATGGGCCGAATGGCCTCCATCTGTGCTGTAAACGTCTATGAGTCTATTTTACGGTAACTATTACTGTAACCAGCAGTATACCAACCTGTTGCTGCTTTAAAGATTTATCACATTTCACAGTTGACACTGATGAAAAAACAAAACTAAATATATGGAGGAGCTGACGTGGTCAGCTGAGAACAGTGCGAGGTAGGTTAGACTACCTACAAATGAGAGCCATGAGTGACCTCATCAGCCTCACGTTTATCACATCTCTCTGCCACGTGAGACATTTTATCTTTATCCCATTTAAAATATTATTCAAAACTATTTTTCCTTTGACTGACACACATATTTTCATATCTATAGTTTCTAGAACACATTTTACATTTAAATATTGAGCAATGTCAGAAATAGGAAGGAAACTTTTATTTTACTCCTTAATTAGGCCAATGACTCATGGTATGTATTATTAGTCACCCAAATTTCTGTCTATAAAAAAAGGCCTCAGGACTTTAGAGCTCCAGCAATTAGCACAAACGTCCCTTTAACCGTGATTCTCATCAACCTGCTTCTATTCAAATATAAAAACAAAAAAACTGCGGATGCTGGAAATCCAAAACAAAAACAGAATTACTTGGAAAAGCTCAGCAGGTCTGGCAGCATCGGTGGAGAAGAAAAGAGTTGACGTTTCGAGTCCTCATGACCCTTGAAGGGTCATGAGGACTCGAAACGTCAACTCTTTTCTTCTCCGCCGATGCTGCCAGACCTGCTGAGTTTTTCCAGGTAATTCTGATTTTGTTCTGACTCTATTCAACTTGACTGCAGTTTGAACAGATGAAAGTGACAGGATGTAATTTTGTAAAGATGGAGTGGTTGGTGTTTTCATCTTACAATTATACGCAATTATCAAAAGTCAATTTAAATAGATTGTCAGGTTAACAGATTCAACTGGAAAAAACTGGAACATTGGCAAATTGTCAGTGAAAAATGGATTTGATTTTAAGCAGTAAAAATGAGCCTCCAGTTTCTGTGTTGCTGTAGTATTCCCCAGGGTTCATATACACTTCATAAGTGAAGATGTGATGTCTATATCCTCCTGGCCAGTCTTCAGCTGCTTCAATCCATCCACACTACAAGTTTTTATTTCCCCGCTACCACTCCACCCCCAACAATTTCTGTAAGGTAGGCATAAGTCAGGGAAGATGCAATAGGATTTGTAGGATATGGCACAGGAACAGGCCATTCAGCCCAACCAGTCCAGGCCTTATGCTCTTATCTTTCCTCATCTAAATCTATCATTGCAACCATCTGTTCCCTTCTTTTTCATATGCTTGTCTAGTCACCTCTTAAATACATCTATCCTATTCACTTCAGCCACTGCCTGTGGTAGTGGGCTCCACATTCTACGACGGCCAAAGGTCCCAGTTTTGCCAGGTCAGACCCATTTTTTCATTAAACACCCCAGTGTCCCACCAATTAACTCCAAATAGCTCAAATGTTCTGGTTTGCAGCTTTTCCCTCTTTACCACATCAGAGACTTCCATCAGCACTTCACCTTTTCGCACAGCATCAGCGTCTCTTTTCACTTCCTCGCCTCCCCTTTACCTTGCACTCCATTCACTGTTGGAAAACCCAAACAAAAACGCTGTAGGGTGCACCCTGCCAATTGGAATACTGTTGGGGATGGGGTTCCAGGATTTTGACCCAGCGACAGTGAAGAACGGCGAAATATTTCCAAGTCAGGATGATGAGTGACTTGGAGGGGAAACTTCCAGATGGCGGTGTTTCCATTTGTCTGCTGCCCTTGTCCTTCTAGATGGCAGTGGCCGTGAGTTTGGAAGGTGCTAAGGAATCTTAGTGAATTCCTGCAGTGCATCTTGTAGATGGTACACATTGCTGCTACTGTGTGTCCGTGGTGGAGGGAGTGAATGTTTGTGGATGGGGTGCCGATCAAGCAAACTGCTTTGTCTTGGATGGTGACAAGCTTTTTGAGTGCTGGCGGAACTGCACTCATCCAGCCAAGTGGAGAGTATTCCATCATACTTCACACTTGTGCCTTGTAGATGGTGGACAGGCTTTGGGGAAGAGTCAGAAGGTGAGTTACTTGCCACAGGATTCCCAGCCTCTGACCTGCTTTTGTAGCCACAGAATTTATAAGGCTAGCCCAGTTCAGTTTCTGATCAACAGTAACCCCCTGGATGTTGATAATGGGGATTCAGCGATGGCAATGCCATTCATTGTCATGGGGCGATGGTTAGATTCTCTTGTTGGAGATTTTCATTGCCTGGCACTTGTGTAGTGCAAATATTACTTGCCACTTGTCAGCCCAAGCCTGAATATTGCATATGTGTGAGAAATTAATATTGTTTCTCTCTGCTTTTTGCAAAGGAATTTTAACTGTGCTTTTAGCAGGGTTAAATTTTTAATGAGTTGGATGATCAGCCATGATCATAAAGAATGGCGCAGCAGGCGAGAAAGGCTGAATGGCCTACTCCTGCTCCTATTTTCTATGTATGTTTCTATGTAACCCCTTTATTGACTGGGTCAAATGGTTTAATCCTTAACAATAGAAGACTTAGAAAATTCCCAAAGTTGTTTGAAAATCAAGAGGTGAAGGGGAGAGAGGAACTTAAAACAATCACCACCACTGGGGAAAAGGTGCTGGGAAAACTATCAGGCCTAAAGGTTGAGAAGTCCCCAGGGCCAGAGGGCCTGCATACGAGGTTCTTAAAACAAGTGGCTGCAGGGGTTATAATCTTCCAAAATTCCTTCAATTCTGCAAGGGTTCCAGCGGACTAGAAAGTAGTTAATGTAACACCTTTCTTCAACAAAGAAAGGGAACAGGATGTGGAAAACTACAGGCCAGTTAGCCTAACATCTATCATAGGGAAATTGCTAAAATCCATTATTAAGGAAATGGAAATCTATTATTAATGGAAAATCATAATGTGATCAGGCAGAGTCAACATGGTTTTTAAAAGGGAAATCATGTTTAACTAATTTATTAGAGCTTTTTGAGAAAGTAACAAGTACGGTAGATTTCCAAAAGGTACTTGATAAGAAATCACATCAAAGGGTTACTACACAAGATAAGAACATATGGTATGGGGGTAACATATTAGCATGGATAAAGGATTGGCTAGCTAATAGGAAGCAGAAAGTAAATGGGTCTTTTTAACACTGGCAAGCTGTAATTAGTGGAGTGCGACAGGGATCAGCGCTGGGGCCTCAAGTATTTATAATCTATACAAATGATTTGGCTGAAGGGACTAAACATCTGGTAGCTAAATTTGCAGATGACTCCAAGATAGGTAGGAAAGTACGTTATCAATAGGGCAGGGAATCAGTGCAGGAGAGAACTGGGAACTCAATGATAGAGCAGGTGCAAAAGAGGTTGCATGTTTAACATGACTTTCAAAACCAGTAAAAAGTTGCTCTTCCCCCATCACATCTCATCAGTTATCTTTTAAAAGCTGGCCTTAATTACATCCTTACTGCAAATGACGTTCTTTACTCCCAGTCATGAGGATGAGATACCATGTTAGACTTCAAAACAGCCATCACCAGATTTGAACAGTTGCTGAATAAGTTAAATTCCATCTTTATCATGTAATATCAGAATTTTTAGGGAAGAAATATTATGATTTTGCCATTTTTGAGGAACCTTGGATGTCTTTAAGAGTTATCCACAATGATAATGCACTTCCAAGGGTGAGGACTAATGACTCGTAACTATGTCTAGATGTACAGCATTTCTCCTCCTCTCCCCATCCCCACCCCACAAGAACTAATCGGATTTAGTACCTCCACTGCATAAGTATTTGCCAACCCAGTTAAAAAATATTGCTCCCAAACCATCCATGCAAGGTTCACGCTGGAGCTCATCATCTTTTTCTTATGATGACTTGTCATTGAAATGACTTTTCAAAGCTGGGTATGAGAGAATTTGGGAAAGCTGATGGGAGAAATGTAACAGGCTCAGATTGGGAGATTGGAGTTCAAAACTCAGCCTCAGCTTCCCCCAAATAAACAGCATCCGATTTCATCCGGAAGTCTCGCCGTTGTTGCGATGGGGGGCTGGTTGGTGGGGGAGTGGGGTGGGGCACATGAAAGCAGAATAGGGGTAGCCCAGGTGCCACAACAGCTGACATTTATGTACCCTTTCTCCAAGGAGCTGGCCAAAGAGTCGCATTGGCAGAGCCCCCATTGGGAAGTGCAATTCCTACTATACTCACATAGAGGAGATGCTTATTGGCACTGGATTCCTGTAGTGCGTTGAAAATTTTAATAATCCCATGTCGCGCATTCTGCTGTCCAACAAGGTTCTGCAGTGCATCTGGAAAAGAATGTCAGAGAGTAATTATCATCAATTTGCTCATGGCACAGGATTAATGGTCGATCCACTCCCAAGGAAGAATGTCTTAAGAGAAAAAAAATGTCCTAGATAGGTTTCCTGAAAAGTCATAATGGGTGCAGGTGCCAAATTGTGATGACAAGGCAAATAAAACCAAGTCATCATAATTCATAATGGTTATAGACAATTATTTAAATAAAAATAAAATATAAATTAAGAAGTCTTCCCATAATAGACTATTCCTAAATAGCATGTCAATGTCCCACATGCTGCATTGGGAGGACAGGAAAACATTTACATGGTCCGACAAGTACGAAAATAGGTTTTTTTTTATTCATTCCTGGGATGCGGGCTTCGCTGGCTGAGCCAGCATTTATTGCCCATCCCTAGTTTCCCTTGAGAAGGTGGTAGTGAACTGCCTTCTTGAATCGCTGCAGTCCATGTGATGTAGGTACACGCATAGCGCTGTTTGGCCGGGGGTGGGGGGGTGGTGGAATTCCAGGATTTTGACCCAGTAACAGTGAAGGAATGGCAATATGTTTCCAAGTCAGGATGGTGAGTGACTTGGAGAGGAACTTCCAGGTGGTGGTGTTCCCGTCTATCTGCTGCTTTCATCCTTCTAGATGGTAGTGCAAAGTTTGCAAGGTGCTGTCTAAGGAGCCTTGTTGAGTTCCTGTAGTGCATTTTGTAGATGGCGCACACTGCTGCTACTGTGCGTTGGTGGTGGAAAGAGTGAATGTTTGTGGATGTGGTGCCAATCAAGCAGGCTGCTTTGTCCTGGACAGCATTAAGCTTCTTGAGTGTTGTTGGAGCTGCACTCATCCAGGCAAGTGGGGAGTATTCCATCACACTCCTAACTTGTGCCTTGCACATGATGGACAGCCCTTGGGGAGTCAGCAGGTGAGTTACATGTTGCAGGATACCTAGCCTCTGGCCAGCTCTTGTAGCCATAGTATTTCTATGGCTGGTCCAGTTCAGTTTCTGGTCAATGGTAATCCCCAGTATGTTGATATTGTGGGATTCAGTGATGGTAATGCCACTGAATGTCAGGGAGTGATGACTGGATTCTCTCTTGATGGAGATGGTCATTGCCTGACACTTGTGTGGTGCAAATGTTACTTGCCACTTGTCAGCCCATGCCTGGATATTGTCCGGGTCTTGCTGAGTTTGGACAAAGACTGCATCAGTATCTGAGGAGTCGCAAATGGTGCTGAACATTGTGCAATTACCAATGAACATCCCCACTTATGACTTAATGGTGGAAGGAAGGGCATTGATAAAGCAGCTGAAGATGGTTGGGCTGAGGACACTATACTGAGGAACTCCTGCAGTGATGTCCTGGAGCTGAGATGACTGACCTCCAACAACCACAACCATCTTCCTTTGTGCTAGGTATGAATCCAACCAGTGGTGAGTTTTCTTCTTGATTCCCATTGACTCCAATTTTGCTAGGGCTCCTTGATGCCACACTCGGTCAAATGCTGCCTTTATGTCAAGGGCAATCACTCTCACCTCACCTTGGGAGTTCAACTCTTTTGCCTATGTTTGAACCAAAGCTGTAATGAGGTCAGGAGCTGGGTGACCCTGGCGGAACCTAAACTGGGCATTAGTGAACAGGTTATTGCTAAGCAAGTGCAGCTTGATAGCACTGTTGATGACCCCTTCCATTACTTTACTGATGATCAAGAGTAGACTGATGGGGCAGTAATTGGCTGGGTTGGATTTGTCCTGCTTTTTGTGTACAGGACATACCTGGGCAATTTTTCACATTGCCGGGTGAATGCCAGTGTTGTAGTTGTACTGGAACAGCTTGGCTAGGGGCAGGGCAAGTTCTGGAGCACAAGTCTTCAGTACTA
Source organism: Carcharodon carcharias (assembly GCF_017639515.1). Taxonomy (NCBI): domain Eukaryota; kingdom Metazoa; phylum Chordata; class Chondrichthyes; order Lamniformes; family Lamnidae; genus Carcharodon; species Carcharodon carcharias. Next base: position 168,110,155 of record NC_054470.1, read on the forward strand.
TTGCTGGGCCCATAGCCTTTGTAGTATCCAGTGCCTTCAGCCGTTTCTTGATATCACATGGAGTGAATCGAATTGGCTGAAGATTGGCATCTGTGATGCTGGGGACCTCCGGAGGGGGTCAAGTTGGATCATCCACTCAGCACTTCCAGCTGAAGATTGTAGCAAATGTTTCAGCCTTTTTTTTTGCACTGATGTGCTGGGCACCCTCTCATTGAGGATAGGGATATTTGTGGAGCCACTTCCTCCAGTGAGTTGTTTAATTGCCCACCACCATTCATGACTGGATGTGGCAGGACTGCAGAGCTTAGATCTGATCTAATGATGGTTGTGGAATCGCTTAGCTCTATCACATGCTGCTTACGCTGCTTGGCACGCAAGTGGTCCTGTGTTATAGCTTCACCAGGATGTCACCTCATTTTTGGGTATGCCTGGTGCTGCTCCTAGCATGCCCTCCTGCACTCTTCATTGAACCAGGGTTGATCCACAGGCTTGATGGTAATAGTAGAGTGGGGAACATGTTTGTGTTCAAGTACAAATCTGCTGCTGCTGGCCCACATCGCCTTATGGAGGCCCAGTCTTGAATTGCTAGATCTGTTCAAAATCTAACCCATTTAGCACGGGGGTAGTGCCACACAACACGATGGAGGGTACCCTCAATGTGAAGGCAGGACTTCATCTCCGCAACGACTGTGCGATGGTCACTCCTACCGATACTGTCATGGACAGATGCATTTGTGGCAGGGAGGTTGAAAAGCATGAGGTCAAGTATGTTTTTCCCTCTTGTTGGTTCCCTCACCACCTGCCGCGACCTGGTCTAGCAGTCATGTCCTTTAGGACTCGGCCAGTCAGTAATGGTTCTGCCAAGCCACTCTCAGTGATGGACATTGAGGTCCCTCACCCAGAGTACATTCTGCACCCTTGCCACCTCCAAGTGGTGTTCAACATAGGGTGGTACGTGGTAATCAGCAGGAGGTTTCCTTGCCTGTGTTTGACCTGATGACATGAGACTTCATGGGGTCTGGAGTCGAAGTTGAGGACTCTCAGGGCAATTCCCTCCTGAGTGTACACCACTGTGCCACCACCTCTGTTGGGTCAGTCCCGCCAGTGAGACAGGACCTACAGGTGATGGTGGCGTCTGGGACATTGCCTGTGAGGTATGATTCCGTGAGGATAACTGTGTCAGGCTGTTACTTGACTAGTCTGAGACAGACAACCCACAGCACCAGCTCCCAGATGTTGGTAAGGAGGACCTTACACGGTCAACAGGGCTGAGTTTGGCATTGTCTTTTCCGGTGCCTAGGTCGACACCGGGTGGCCCATTCAGTTTCATTCCTTTTTTGTGATTTTGCAGGTGTTTTATACAACTGAGTGGCTTCCTAGGCCATTTCAGAGGCCGTTTCAGAGTCAACCACATTGCTGTGGGTCTGGAGTCATATGTAGGCCAGACCAGGTAAGGACAACAGATTTCCTTCCCTAAAGGACATTAGTGAACCAGATGGGTTTTTACAACTATCGACAATGGTTTCATGGTCATCATTAGACTTTTAATTCCAGAATTTTATTGAATTCAAATCCCACCTGCTGTGGTGGGATTCGAACCCAGGTCCCCAGAGCATTACCCTGGGTCCCTGGATTACTAGTCCAACGACAATACCACTGCACCATCACCTGCTCCCGATTGGTTTGTCCTCCTATCTCTATACGCTTTATCCCCCAGAGAAAGAGCCACATTTCAGTCCTTCTCCTGTGTGCGGAATAACAGGTGCACTTTGGCTGCCAACACCCTGCTCAACCATGCATGACAACACTCCCAAAAGATTGACAATGTATCACTGCAAGACACCGAGACCTTGCTGTCGGTATCTCAGGCACACGAGGTTCAACACTGATGCTGAGACCATAATGTTCACTTCCTCATCAGGTGGGGTTCAGCCAGTGGAAATACCAAGACAGAGAGCCATTCATTCCCTAGCCACGCCGAGTTAGCGTCGACACAAACAGTGCCAACTGCATCCGTACCATAATGGGGAGAGTCAGTGCAGAAACCAGGACTCAGATTTCCAACATGACACATTTCTGGGGGATGTCAAGAAGGCCCAGGTGCATTCCCAAAGGAAGCAGAGGGGGCAGGGAGAGGGGAGAAAAACACTATCGGGGTATTCATTTCACCAGTGGATTAAATTAGAGAACAGTTTATAAAAAGGCAGAACACCTGCCGCACACTTCCTCTTTAAGGAACAAAACTTTTGAAATCTGAAAACCACAGTCAGTCGAATATTTTAACCAACAGTTAGTAGTAATACGACAACCCAGAAAAATACCAAGGGCAGGGTTTTTAGATCAGCGGGCACCCTCAATTAGTGGGCCCGGGAGTAGCCGGGGGACGGATCCTCGATCGCAATCGGCCCCCGGCCACGATTTCACGCTGGCTGGCCAATTAGCAGTCAGCCAGCGTGAAAGTGAAAGGCACAGCGCTGCTGGGGCGGGGGCAGAAGGAGGGTGAACGCTGAAGTCTGCATGACTGTGGAAGGTCACGAAATGAAAGTTCCCTGAAGGCAGAGAGCTGCCTCAGGGAGCTGAAGAATGTAAATGCCAAAAATAAAGATTGTAAAAACTGGAAGAAAATGCCCGTGCATCAGAATCAGTCACCGGAATATATGGCAGATGAAAATTCTGCTGTGCAAACGTTTTTATTATTTTTTTTAATTAATATCAGAAACCTCAATGTGCCCTTGGAAGAGGTTTCCTCAAAAAGACAAAGGCCGCCTGGCCGATTCACCCGCCCGCCAACTGTAATGTTGGACGGGCAGCGAAAAATCACATCTGATTATTACGTTAATGGCCTTAATAGGCCTCTTGATTGTCGGTGGGCCTGCTGCCGACTCTCAGGTGCATACGCCCGCTGACCAAAATATCACACGAGCGTGCGATGATGTCGGGATGCTTGCCCGGCATCATCAAGCACTATTTCACGCTCATGTGTGTTGGGCACACACCCGGTGAAACATTCTGCCCTCTGCTGAAAAACTGTTGGAATATGCTGCTGCAGACCGAGTTTTAAAACTGTCACCGTTTTGTGCAGAAGGTGCCAAATGAGTATGATACTCACTCACCCGAGTGTACTTTTTCACAGGGTAATATTCAAAAAGTAGACTAAATATCACTAACATCTAGGGGATAGGGTTCTGATAGTTCAATAAGTTTGGCAAACAGGGTCAGCAGGAGTATAAGGGAGGCTTCATATTGAAAGGAAAACAAAAATCATCTCTAATTGTACTAACTGACTTTGCAACAATTCTCCATTTCAAGGAACAGCGAGGGATGGCAGAATAAAGTTGATTGCCTGGTTACAATGTCATTTCTCTTCCATGATAGTCAAGGCAAATATTAGATTGCCCCTCGGATGACAAACCAGGTCAGCCAGCAAGAATAACTGATTTTAATGAGAAATTCAAAATGAATTATGCGCGCGAGTTAATGCAATACATCACCAGCCATACCTGGAATGTTATCGAGTAGTTTCTGCTGAGCTTTGTGCTTTGTCTCCATTCGCTGTTGCTCCGTTCTGGCAACTGTAGGAGGTGCTAGTTTACCATTTGGCCAGAAGGCATCACGAAAGAGATTGATGTAACAAACCAGCATCTGTTCGCTGACTATCCAGTTGATTGTATCACGGATTTGCCTGAAATGAATGATGCACATGGTTATGGTTAAACATTTCCCACAGCTCGATGGCTCAAATTTAATTTTTTATTCTTTCATGGGGTGTGAGCACTGTGAGCGAGGCCAGCATTTGGTGCTCAGCCCTAACTGCCCTCCAGGTGGTTATGAGCTGCTATAGTCCATCTGACGTCTTTACACATACACTGCTGTTCAGAAGAGAGTTCCACGATTTCGACTCAGCGACAGTGAGGCTTGGAGGGGAACTTGCAGGTGGTGGTGGTCCTATGCATCTGCTGCCCTTGTCCTTCTAGGTGGTAGAGGTTACAAGTTTGGAAGGTGCTGTTGAAGGAGCCTTGACGAGTTGCTGCAGTGTAAATATGGCCAAAATTTAGATTTGAGAAGGGGGCTAGATTTATTTTAAGAATTTAATCTATTTCCATGAGTCATGTCATGTGTCATTGCCACATGAATACTTCTGATGTCAATTGTGATGAAGAACAAGAATAACTGATTATTCTTGCGCATTTGGCTTGCTTTTGCATGCGTCATTTTATTCTGTATTATTTTGCTGCTCATTGAAATAACATTGTACATAAAAATAAGCATCTGAAATACCTCGGGTGAATTTTTTTCATTTATTCATTTACTGTATGGCCCATCCTTATAAGATGGAGTGACTTGTTAAACTATTTTAGGGGGCAGTTAAGAGTCAACCACTTGCTTTGGGTCTGGAGTCACATATAGGCCAAACTGGGTAAAGACAGCAGATTTCCTTCCCTGAAGGCTATAATGAACCAGATGGGTTTTTACAACCATCTGGTCATTTCATGGTCACCATTACTGAGACTAGCTTTTTGTAATTGCAGATTTATTAACTGAGCCCAAATTCTCCAGCCAACGTGATGGGATTTGAACTCAAATCACCCCATATTGGGCACAATTTTTTTTTTTCGTCAACCATGGCTCAATTGGTTCTGGGTTCAAGTCCCACTCCAGATCTTGAGCACAAAAATTGAAGGCTGACACTCCTGTGAAGTACTGAAGGAGTGCTGTCTTTCAGATGAGATGTTAAACTGAGGCCCCTTCTGCCTGATGGGATTTTTTTTTTTTTACATGCATCCAATGGCTCTGTTTCCAAGATGATTGGGGAGTTATCCCCAGTGTCTTGGCAAAAATTTATTCCCCAATCAACATCACAAAAAAGAGCAGATTATCTGGTTACTACCTCATTGCTAATTAAGAGAGCTTGCTGTGCACAAATAGGATGTTGTGTTTCTTATATTACATCAGTAACTACATTTCAACTGTAGAGCGCTTTGAGATGTCCAGGGGTCGTGAAAATTCGATATGATTGCGTGTCTTTCTTTTCTTTCTCAATAGACCAAGCCTCACAATTATTAGTACAGGAACCTAACCACTATGCTACCCTGCTAAAGAATTTATGGTCACAAGCAACATTCCAAAATTCCCTTGCTTAAACTTCTGGGGAAGAAGATGACTCTCACATAACTGGACACTAATTAGAGCAAGGAAGAATCAAAAAAATGCTGTGACTGGCTCTTAATTTTCATTGTTGGGCTACCTACGAGGGCAAGATCAAACACAAACCTACTTGTGACTCTCATTGGCCAACTTATTCCCTGGAGAGGCTCACCCTGTGGTACTTTGTTCTGCCTGTTTGCCTTTCATATGTTTTCCCCATTCCTCCTCTCCTGGCTGTGCCCCAGAATAATGGAACAGAGCACTCTGCATTCATCTACCACAAGTCCTAACCTGATTTGGTTTGGACAAGGAAGGAGATGACTGGCGGTGGTCAGTATTTCTAAGGGGAGTGCTGCATTACTTTGTGCACCTCTGGACTGACCAACTGGAGAGCACAGAGAACTGGTGCCTGACAGCTCGAGCTGAAAAGCTAGAGGAGCTTTAAGAGTAGGATTAAAAAGAACATAACTGTGGGAGGGGCATATAAAATAAATATGGTGTGATTTTCAGTTGCAAATTGTCATCTGATTATGTTTTTTGCTGAACTGCATCTGCTTTAGGTGCATTTGAGAAAAAGTGCCATGTGTATTTGCGATTAGTGTTTATTTGAACAGAGTTAATCAGCTGCACAGAACAGAATTGCAGAAGAATAGTATTCAAGACCGAGACCTAGAGATCGAGTTAGCCTCTTGGGGGTCTGCTTTTCGGGCCATGAAATGTCTCCTAAACCTCCATCATGCCAGATAGGAAGCACAGGTTCGTTGCAAGCTAGATGTGTGCCGTCTGTCACTTTGGTCAACCTCCCCCCACCAAAATAAACAAAAGTTGGCATACGGTGCAACAGGTGTGAGGCCCTTTTTATATGCAAGTAAGATGCCTAAGGCTCGTAAGAGGTCCTAACAACACGACTTGATTATTCCAATGCGGTTGGCCTGGACTATACTCAAAACAACCAGGCCCCATAGGCCTTAAAGGAACTCCTACAGGTCACCATGAAAAAGGTAACATACCTTAAAATATACTTACACGAATGTGGAGCCAGAAGCAGGCTGCTGCTGGTGACCGTTCCTCCAGCCAGCCACAGGTTGCAGCCAATCCCTCCCCACTACACTGCATCCTCCCTGACCTAGTTCCATCACCACACCCCCCCACCCCCCTCAAACAACCATCACTAACTGGAAGACCACTGCTGGCCTCACAGCCCCCTGACATTCAATGCCACTTCCACTGAAGAGCTGCCCATTATGGTCTACAGCTCACCAGCTCAATGGGAATAAGATCAGAGGCAAGATATCAAGTGTGCCTCACGCCTGACCTTACAGGGGCAGGGAAGGACTCCTTCACTACTCTTTCACGTCCCCAAAACTGGGAGTGTCAAATTTGCAGGCCAATATGATAAGATGAAGGGGCCCTAAATATAGGTTTATTTTGGTGAAGCTGGCAGAACCAATTTCAAGGCAAAAACATGGGCTCCACATCACTATGGTTTTTAGCTGAGTGCTTGCAAAAGCATCCACAGAAAATAATTAAAAGTTGAAAGGTCACAGATTTGGATATGCCGTTTACAAATCCCCGGTGCACTTATGGATACAAAGATTAGATACAGTGTACTGAATTAAATAATAGCAAGTGACATTACACTGTGAAATACAAGAGTCAATTAATCAAAGCAGTCTTTGTGTAACAATTTGACAATGGAATCAAGACTCAGCAACACAGCCGACTAAAGCATGACAACTGCATTAAGGAGTGAAGTAATTTTTAAAGTGCATTTTAATCCTTTTCCATTTGACATGTTAGCTTATAGCAATATCCAGCAATTTTAGCCCACTTTGGGTGATTCATTGTAGCCAGCCAGGTGCCTGCGACACATTAAAATCCATTTACTTTGCATCACTAACCTGAGTTAGTCCATAAACAGAGCTTCCATTGGCTTGCAGGGGCACGCCTTACTTGTCCATTTAATTAGGTTCAGGAATCTCTAAATGTGTACATGGATGTGGCTGGGAAACCATGCAACTTTCTAGTACAGAGCACTGGTAAGCTTCTTGCTGCTCAACCAGCTAAGACCACCTTACCCATTTGGGCTTTAGCTAGGGAGGATCATTTGAAGCCCAAGCAATGAGAATTCTTGCCCACAGTGACAAGTAACTCTTCCCTGAGTTAGGTATTGAATGACCAAGTCTTTCACCAAGGAGCTGCCTTGCTTCTAATCTTCTACTGTTGAGTATATCATGTTGGAACCTAGTCAATCCTTGGAACAAACTAGTTTAGCAGCAACATTTTTCTCTTCAATCATGATACATTTCATACTCTGGATATACGTGTGGGTTCCTATACCCAGAATCCAGGTAACTCAGCTTCGTCAATCCCAAACATCAGTATTATCTCAGTTATAGGATGTATATCTGCCTTTAGTAAAGGGGATGGACCAAGACCTACAGTTTACCACACGCCAATCATTTCAAATATTCTAGATTCACCACCATCCCCCCGCCCCCGCCATCACCTTGTGCACCCCAAAGTCCAAATCTAAAATCTGCTTCCCACCAACTGCTTAATCTCAACTTTCCTGCAAAGGGTTTTGCAAAACCAGTCATGACTTTTCCTCCAAGGTCCTAAGCAACCATTTGGTCCTCACTCCCTATACCTATTTCCTCATTTTTCCAGCAATCCATCAAACAAGATGGTCCTGAATCTTGCATATAGTCTGACGAAGTCCCTCCACTAAATTCTTGGAAGCTCCAAACCACAGCAGAGATGTGCCTGGGCACAGGACCTGTGTGCCACATCTTGTTGAAGAAAAATGGAAAAGAAAACTACTTACTTGTTGATTGTCCTTCCAAATGTAACTTGTACTAGGGCAATAAGTGTCTTCCTGACCCACTTGAACACTGTAAAGCAAAGATTAACAAGATAAAACAGATACATGAAGGGATATTTGGATTTCAAAGAGATCTTAGTCTGTTTACAATTAGCTAGATAAGCAAGGCTAAGGAATGTGTTTATTTTTCCCAAAGGTTACTGACAATATATTGGCAATATGAAAGTTTTTATATTATGAGGAAGATACAGTTTCAGAGACATATGGAGCAATAGGATTTACATATTAAAAAAAGAGAAACATATGTAAAGGAGAATGAAAGGCTGTGTGTCAGAAGGCCATGTAAGATCTAACAGGAGTGTGTGAAATAGTCTTAATGAAGGCTCCAGCCAGGTGTGCATGTCTGGTATATAATGAAACTAACGTTGGGGAAAAGCCATTTGGAATTCCACTGTCAAGTGGATATTGTGTTAACTTGCTGACTCAGTTTTAAATCTAAAATCTATTTTGGACCATTGCCTCAATGGGAGTGTAATGGGGATCAGGTTAATTAGGAAATTTAGGAGTTATTATAGTAATAAGTAATTGTAGTCTTATGGATGTGCTTGAAATCTTTATTAACAAAATATAAAACATTTTAATTTAATTTTTTAAATCTCTAAAGGTCTTGGTGGACTTATTACTTCTGACTTCTGTGCGCACATCTCATAATAAATAAAAATTGCAAAACAGTTGTGATAGCGCAACCAAGTTTCTCTTGTAGATTTGGTTCACCTGGCACACTGTCTGCCATGTCATAACACTCTTCATTAATCAAATGAAGCATTACAAACACACAACAGGAATAAACCCATGCCAAGAACAGGCAAGTCATGAAGCACACACATTTCTTTAAGGCAGTTTCATATCTAGGATGTCAAACACATAGGTCTGCATAAAGGATTTCCCCAGGGCTGTTGCCAACAATCCATTCCCTGTAGGAGATTAGCATACCATACTAAAAGATGGACAATGAGGCTTGTTAAGTGGGATATTACATGTGTAGAAGTAATCTGAAAGTTTGGCCCTCCAGGATAAAGAAACTTCCTTTTTTATTGATTCCCCCATACATATCAGTCTAGAAAGTAGAAAAAACTGACCAATAACTTCAAAGATAACACAGACCCCAAAAAGCCAATTATGTGAGAAAATAAGCAGTCATATGGGTTGGTGAATAAAGCTGTAGGAATAACCAACAATCCCTTGCTGTGTTTTTATTCCCCTCTCTTAATACAGAAGCACATTAAATCTAATTGTTGAAAGCACACAATTAGCAGTGCATTGTTTGGCGAGCCCAGGTCTATGCTTCCCTGGATGATTTTGAGTGGTCACCATTTTAGTTAAATGGCATCAAGGCATCAGGAGGTAATGGCAAGCATGAGCACAAAGGGCATGAAGGAGATAGGAGAGGAACAGGAGGTGGAGCTTCAGGGTTAGGGTGAAGGGTAAGGTGAAGAGTACAAGAAAGGCAGCTGAATGGATGAACGCAATCTTAGATATAAAAAAAGACCATGAGCTCCTCATGCTTGTTGAGGGCAAGGAGGCAGGGAAGGTGGTCATGGAGCAGAAAAGAACCAGAGGTAATCTTTGCTGTCCAGGATGATCTTAAGAGTAATGGATGGTTTTGGAAGAGGGATGATTATGTTAAATGATCCAGCCTGATCTGGTGATAGAAGTGAGGGCTAAGGGCATTTTATATTCTTCTCAGAGTTATCTTTGCAGACGACTTATGAAGAGCAGCTGGTGCAGTTTAATGTAATGGTAATTACCGTTATATTGCTAGGTGATAGTGATATATTACACAATTAACTGGACATTTTAAACGCTTTTCAAAAATTACTAGAAAAGAGATATTGTTCATCAGAGGTCAATAACCACTCTTTCAGCAAAGAGAAAACTACTAGAATATGCTTACATTTAGGGAATCATGCTTGGCTCAGTAGTGGCTTCTCACTTTTGGTTATAGGTTCAAAATTCATTCTATGGACTTCAGTGGCTAAAGTGGACTGGTACTATTGGGTGCAGTAACATGCAGTGGTTACCTTACCTTTTGCTGCCTCACCACTGTCGCATGTCAAAAATTGGGAACAATCTAGGTATAAATGAGATCTTTAAACATTGGGATGTGTCAGTGTAATGGTTATGTTATTGGACCAGTAATTCAGAGGGCTGGTCTAATCATCCAGAGAAGGCAGGTTCAAATCTCACCATGGCAGAGCATTCGAACTCAGCTTTAAAAAGGCCAGCATTTATTGTTCGTCCATGGTGGTGGTTTAATGCAACAGAGTGGCTTGCTAGGTCGTTTCAGGAGACAAGCATGAGTCAGTCACATTGCTGTGAACCTGACATCACATACAGCCAGACTGGTAAGCATGGCTGATGCACTTCCATTAAGGGCATCAGTGAATCGGTTAGGTTTTAAATGACAATCCACCTGGTTCATGACCAATTAAAAAAAAAATTAGTCGCTTGGTAGTGCAGAACTTGAGTATTGCTGAAAAAAGCAGCTTGCTGTTGAAGCTCATCGTCTTGCGCTCATCAGGACAGACACAAGAACGGCAAATTTCAAAGGGAATAACAATTTATACTGTATGAGAAGAGGGTGCTGTTTTAAAAAATTCTGAAAATAAGCTAGACACTAAACGCCACTGGGAAAGCTGTTGGGTCGAATACTGCTACACTCCATGGGCAGTGATGATCAATCCTCTGCAGCGGCAGCTGGGGATAGCAGCCAGGAGTGGAGGGAGAAAGAGAAAGGAAAGTGTCACTGTGAACTTGAGGGGATGAGTGTCAGCATAATCTTTGCAATTGGAGGGAGGAAGAACAGTGATTGAGCCAAGCTTACAAGTTAAAATAACTTATCTGGTTTAGCAATAGAAAGCATCAGATCATTTCTACAATAGCAAACAATTCCTTCAAGAAAGGGGGGAGAATTCCCACAATTTTAGCCACAATCTTCTGCTTCATACAATGGGTAGAAATCTGTGTGAGATTGCAGCTAACCTGCACTTCAAGTGTAACTACATTTCATTGTCCTATATCCAGTCCTGTTTTTGAGATGTCAGCTTTTCTGACATGGTTAGCTTTTTGCTAATCATTTAGTTTGACATGCTGTGAGAAAGCTCAAGGTTGGCCTGCTGCAGAAATATTGCCAGCTTCCCCAAAGATATTTTAGTTGGGCTGCCTGTTAAAATACTGTAGTGTGTTTCTATCAACTCTAATTACCTTAAATCGTTAAACAGCAGCACCGCTGTTGACCTTGCTTTTTAAAAAAAAACTAATAACAATGGATAATGCAGTGTTTTAATGGATTATTTATTCGCTGTTTTGTTGGCAGGACCACGCAAGTTGTCAAAAGTTCTAAAAATAAACTGATTATTAAGATTTATTAGCAGATAATAGCTGCATTTGAAACGCCAATAATTCATGGAGATCTGACACTTAGAATGGTGTGGCAAAAATCACTGAATGTTGGGAAATTCCAGATTAGCTGTTAGTTGAAAGTTGTAAACGTAAATACAATTGTGGTTGTCAAATGTAAATAGACTAGTGGGAGAATATGTGTCACGTTTGCTGACTAGGTTTTAATTCCACCATTTTACTGTTGCCTTTAGCCTAACCAAGATGGTCCCCCTCCTCCCTCCTGTTTCAACACACCACCCTGCCCTCATGCCCACATGTCCATCCTTGGCCTGCTGCAACGTTCCAGTAAAGCTCAATGCAAACTGGAGGAACAGCACCTCATCTTCCAACTAGGCACTTTACAACCTTCCAGACTTAATATTGAGTTCAACAACTTCAGATCAAGAACTCTTTCCTCCATCCCCACCCCCTTTCCGATCTCCCTTTTCCAATAATTTATACTTTTTAATATATTTTTCTTTTCCCACCATTTTTAAATGTATTTCCATCCATTGTTTTATCTCCACCTTTTAGCCTTTTTCAATCCCTTCCCCACACCCCACCCCCACTAGGACTATCTGTCACTTGCTCATCCTGCTTTCTACCCTTAATGTCACTATTAGCACATTTCTTAGCTAATATCACCACCGTCAACACCCTTTGTCCTTTTATCTATGACATCTTTGGCAATCTCTCCTTAGCCTCCACCTATCACTGGCCCTCTATCCAGCTCTACCTGTCCCACCCCCCTCAACCAGCTTATATCCCACCTCATTTCTATACTTCCTTAGTTCTGATGAAGAGTCATACGGACTCGAAACATTAACTGTGTTCCTCTCTGCAGATGCTGTCAGACATGCTGAGTTTTTCCAGCTATTTTTATTTTTGTTTCTACAAAACCATTTCTTCTTTTTGGATATTGCACTGAAGTATTAGCTTAAATTACACAATCAAGTCATTGCAGTGAAGTTTGAACCCACAACTTGTTGACTCAGAGGCAAGAACACGACCACTGAGTCAAGGCCAACACTAAAGCCTGTATTGTGGCAAATTCTTTTTAGGCCTTTCTGACTCAAAGCTGGAATGAAGCTTCATGCGCGTCTCAAACGATGGCGTAAAGAGAGAAATGTACTAAGTTCACTTACTTCCCCTGAGCTCAAAGATTTCTCCAATGAGCATGAAGCAAGGTTCAGCGAGAGAGTCTCTTTTGCAGTCAACCTCATCCCCATAGTCGGACAAATCACTGTCGTCTTCAGTCTCCTCCTGAGGGGGGGCCACGGAAAAACAATAATCAAAAAACATATTTGGAGGAACTGATAATATTGCACACAGCTTCTGCTATCATTGATAGACTTTAAAACTAAAGATTATCTGCAGTTTGTTCTTCGTTTCTACAGGGGTATCACCATCAGCTCATTGTCCTAATGCACATAACAGAAAATACAGATTTTGAGATTTGCAGGTCTTTTTTAATACATCAGAATGTGAAAATTATTCCCAAGTAATTTTGCATCTTTGAAGTCCCAAGCCTGCTGTAATATTGAGATCCCTGATATCACATGGCCATTATTTTTCAGCACCAATAAGTCTGTCAATACGTGTGGATACAAACCTGACTGGTATCTTTTCATACAGAAACTAACTTAAGTCCTGTACATTGTATGCTGGGACCACTTTACAGAGATAGCACACAATTAAGCACACTACTGAATTTATACTATAGGCTGTGCTGCATGAAGACTGGGAACTACATGTCTTTATGTGACGAGTAACATGAACAGGCAGTTGGAAGAGAAAGAGAAAGGCTTAGGGTGGGTGTTGGGGGGGCGGGGGGGAGAAGACTCATCTGCAGGCTGCTCCTATTCACACCTTGGAATCGCATTACTGCCTCGGCCTTTGGTGTAATCTTCCTGTTGCCCTTACTTGCTTGTTATGCGTGGGCTGGGAAGACCAGGAGGTCTAAAAACAGGAACACTCTAGCCTTGAAAATGAAAAAAATAACTTCTATATAGACTTAACAAAATAATGCCTAGACAGTTTATCCTTTACTAGTTCAGTAGTTTTGTGTGCATGCTGCAGCTAATCACTTAGGCCAGAAATCTCCCCCCCCCGCCCATTGGAGGGGTTGTGTGGGGATGGGCGCAAACCCGATCCACACTGCCATTTTACGTGGGCAGGCCAATTAAGGCCCACCGATTGTGACGTGTGCCCGGAAGTGCTGAGTGCTCCTTGTGCGGGCGGGCGGTGGGGGGGGGGGGTGGGGATTCCCTGAATGGTTCCCTGTGCTCTTTCGGAGGTGCCTCAGGGAGATTTGTTTAAGTTATGGAAATTTGAATAAAGGTGGGAAATAAATTTAAGGATATGTCCCCTCATGTGAAACTGTCACATGAGCTGGGACATATTCATTATTAATTTCAAAAATTTTTATTTAAATAATAAACCCTTCATGAAACCTCATCCTCATCCCGCCCGTGGATGAGGTTTTTATGAAAAATGCAAAGGCCGCCTGGGCTCTTCACCTGCCCGCTAACCTTAAGGTTGGACAGGCAGCTCAGTTAATTACTTTTTAACAGGCCTAAGTAGGCCTTTGACAGTTTGGTGGGCACGCAGCCGACTTGGCTGTGCGCCCGCCAAACTGAATATCTGAATGATGTGCGCTCGCTGACAGGAAAATGCTGCCCTTAGGTCTTTTCAAGAAAGTATTTTAAATCTTTTGTATCTAGTTATGCCTGAAACTGATATCTCCCTGATATTTTTACACAAAACTGAAGCTACACAAACATCCTTGCTTCCTTGTGTATGAATTTTTTAATTCTGCCATCATTGACATACTATATAACATGAAATATGATCTACATCAGCAGTCAAAAGACTGTTAAGAATTCTTTAATTCTGCAATAAATTGTTGCCCCCAGTTATGAGCAGAAACACAACAGGCTGCACAAACAGCTCCTTCACTTTAGTGACAGGAATGGCTACATTATCATTATGGCTGTTACTAGACTAATAATCCAGAGGTCTCAACCAATAGTTTAGAAAATAAGTCCAAATCCCATCAAAGTGGTTTGAGAATTTGAGCTCGTTCATTAAAAAATCTAGAAACATCACAAAAAGCTAGTGAAAGTGACCATGAAGCTGTCAAAATGTAGAAAAAAAATCCCAACAGGTTCCTTACCTGCTCTGGTCTATAAGTGACTCCAGACTCCTACACAGGAACATAAACAAGAGCAGGTGTAGGCCATTCGGCCCCTTGAGCCTGCTCTGCTATTCGACTAGATCATGGCTGATGATCTACCTCAATGCCATTTTCCTGCACTATCCACCAACCTGTCTAAATGTTAACTTCCATTCGAAATGGCTGAGCAAGCAACTGAGTTGTACCACCATTTGCAATGTATATGAAAGTCTGGAACCACTTTTGTGCATTCATACAGCCTTAACAGGAACATTAAAACAATCCTTTCTGTAGCTGGGTCACAACCAAAGTACTACGAATAAAATTCTTTCCTCCTACTGTGAATAAGAGAAATCTTGGTTCAGCTCTAAAGTTCCCAGCTTGTCCAAAACAAAACTGGATGGCTGAGAATGCACGGCTGGTGCCCAAATAATAAAGCCACTATATAAACGCAAGCAATGTAAATAAAAATCCCAAGGTGCTTCAGAATAGTGTAATCAGATAAAAATGGGATGCCGATATAAACAAGGAGACAGTGATCAAAAGGTCAGAGATAGGGGTTTAAGAAGGGCCTTACAGAAGAAGAATTAGAGGGACTGGTGGAGCTTACAGAGAGAACCAAGGCCATTAAGGCATTTCAACTCTGCCATCAGGGGAATTTTGGAAATGTCTAATTTCATGAGTCATATTTTATAGGAATATAAGTTTAATTTTGGAAAAATTGAATTTGAATTTGTAAATGTAGGATAAGTGGAACTATGGAATTTAGAAGTTGCCAGGTCACCCAAGGTATTCAGACATCAAAGGTCCTCTCATGTGTTTTTAAAAGGTCTGCAATGGAAGAGCGAGTGCCATAAATGGCAAGTGGATCCGTTTAGCTAGGGACCGGAAAACAGCAAGTCCAAAGAGAATTTCCTTGTCCCTTGGAGGACGAGACTGGGGAGTTAATAGTGGGGATTGCAGAAATGGCAGTGACGTTTAATCAATATTTTGCCTCAGTTTTCACAGTACCACCCCAATAGTAACAGGTAGAGCAGAGGATATAGAGAATTAGGAACTTAGAACAATCAACATCACTAGAGAAAAAGTACTGAGCAAGCTATTGGGATTAAAGGGTGACAAGTCCCCAGGACCTGATGGCCTACATCCCAGGGTCTTAAAAGAAGTGGCAGCGGAGATAGTGGATGCATTGGCTATAATATTCCAAAATTCCCCGGATTCTGGAAAGGTTCCAGTGGATTGGAAAAATGCTAATGTAACGCCCTTATTCAAAAAGTGGGGGAGGCAGAAAGTAGGAAACCGTAGACCAGTTAGTTTAACTTCTGTCATTGGGAAATTGTTAGAATCCATTATTAAGGAAGTAGTAATGAGGCATTTGGAAAATCAAAATGCAATCCATCAGAGTCAGCACGGTTTTATGAAGAGTAAATCGTGTTTGACTAGTTTGCTAGAGTTCTTTGAAGATGTGACAAGCAAAGTGGATAATGAGGATCCTGTGGATGTAGTATATCTGGACTTCTAGAAGGCCTTTGATAAGGTGCCGCACAAAAGGTTAATCCACAAGATAAGATCACACGGAGTTAGGGGTAATATATTAGCTTGGATAGAGGATTGGTTAACCAACAGAAAGCAGAGAGTCGGGATAAATGGGTCTTTTTCTGGATGGCAACCTGTAACTAGTGGTGTGCCACAGGGTTCGGCCCTTGGGCCCCAACTATTTACAATCTATATTAATGACTTGGATTCAGGGATAGTAGGTACTATAGCTAAATTTGCAGACGGCACCAAAATAGGTGGGAAAGTAAGTTGCAAGGAAGAAATAAGAAATTTACAAATGGATATGGACAGGTTAGGTGAATGGGCCAAAATTTGGCAGATGGAGTTTAACGTGGATATGTGTGAGGTTATACATTTTGGTCAGAAGAATAAAATGACGACTTAGTATTCAAATGGAGAGAAACTTCAGAATACTTCAGTGCAGAGGGATCTGGGTGTCCCCATGCATGAATCACTGAAAGCTAGTATGCAGGTACAGCAGGTAATAAGGAAGGCAAATGGAATTTTGGCATGTATTGCTAAAGGAACGGAGTATAAAAATAGGAAGTGTCGTTGCAACTGTACAAGGCATTGGTGAGACCGCACCTGGAGTACTGTGCACAGTTTTGGTCCCCTTACTTGAGGAAGAATATAGTTGCACTGGAGGCAGTTCAAAGGAGGTTCACTAGATTGATTCCAGAGATGCGGGGCTTGTCTTATGAGGAGAGATTGAGCAGCTTAGGCCTAAACTCGCTAGAGTTTAGCAAGATGAGAGGAGATCTAATTGAGGTATATAAGATGCTAAAGGGGATAGACAAAGTAGATGTGGAGCAGATGTTTCCCCTTCTGGGGCATTCTAGAACAAGAGGCCATAGTTTTAGGCTAAGGGGTGGTAGATTTAAATCAGAGATGAGGAGGAATTACTTTTCTCAAACGGTTGTGAATCTGTAGAATTCACTACCTCAGAGTGCAGTGGATGCCGGGACGCTGAATAAATTTAAGGAGGAGATAGACAGATTTTTAATTAGTAATGGGTTGAAAGGTTATGGGGAGAGGGCGGGAAATTGGAGTTGAGGCCAAAATGAGATCAGCCATGATCGTAATGAATGGCGGGGCAGGCTTGAGGGGCTGAATTGCCTACTCCTGCCCCTTGTTCTTATGTTCTTTGTTAGGTATGTGAATTATTCATGTAGATACCAGGTCAAAGAAAGGTTGAAAAGCAAATGGTAAATAAGGGTAATTCTAAAGTATTCATATACTTTTCAGATCAAAGGATAGATTTGGGAATTGTGGATGAAGGGTTTGAATCTCCATCTAGGAAATTCTGGGATGCCAGGTTGACATGGGGATAGGTTGCAGGGGATCAAATAACCTTTTGTGTTGGGTTTGTGTGTTTTTTCTCACAGGCACAGGCAGAGAGAGAGAAAGATGCCAGCACTAGGAGCTGGGAAGCAGCTGAGACCAGTAGCAAAGGGCTATGAACACAAGGGTGTTTTCTGATTGTGGAATCACTGAGTAAGGAGGCAGTGAAGCCCATGATTGAGCAGGGGTATCCACAATCACGAGATGCTTAAAGAGGCGTTATAGGGTCATCTGGCCGATTGGTAGTAGTAGGATCCCAAGAAATCTCATACCTCAGAGAATAAAAGGAACACTGAGGAGAATCAAATTAAATTCCTGAGAGCTGTGGCACACCTTTGTTTGGTCCCAGAAGTGAAAGAACCCTCAATATCCTGGAAAGAATAGGGGAACTCTTGGGTGGAATTAAACACAAAATGAAAAACAGCTTGTTGAGATTCCCTCGGTTAAATAATATAATTTCATTATAATATGAATAGTGTTAAGTTCATAGTGCTTTCTTTGGTTAATTAGGGTCAGATTTATACAGCACAGAAATAGGCTCTTCAGCCCATCAAGTCTGTGCCGGCCATCAAGCACCTATCTATCCTAATCCCATTTTCCCAATTCTTGTACTGTAAAAGTTTTTGTTTAAAATGTGAAATCTTGTGGCATAATTCTTTCAGGTATTAGCTGGAAGTTCAAATTTCTTTTCAAAAGTTAATGGTCACCCTCAAAATCATAAAAGAATTCATAATGTTTTTAATAATATCATAAACAATTGTGAAGTTTAATTAGGGATTACAAAGCCCACAATTAAATCAGAGTGAGACAAATTAAGCTGTATAATGCAGTTTCTTTTTAAGTCATGCAGAGATTTAGTGATCCACACCTCTTGGTGAGAGAAGAAATCTCCAGGGAGCCTCTCCAGGAAGGAGGATAGCGAAAAAGTCGACTTCTTCCCTTGTACATCGACAACTTTCAGATATTCTGGAGAAGGGCTTAGAAAACCATAAAGTGCCTCACTCTGGCACAGTCTCTCATCAGTGAGGAGTTTCTGTAGGTTGAAAGTTCAGGTGAGAAAGTAATACTAACAAAGACAAGTACACAGCAATTTTTTTTAGTTCGTTGGAACCATACAACAGATCGACTGTACTTCTAGAAACAGTTGACTTTTAAAACCAGCCATGAGTCCAGAGAGAAAAATCTTTCTCCAGTTATGGTAATCACAGAATTGTTACAACACTGAAGGAGACCGTTCAGCCCATCATGTCGCTCCGTAGGAGCAATTTTCCTTGTGTCACTTCGTTGCCATTGAAGTTGATATCACCCCACCCCTCATTAATTATTGTTACTCTGAATTGCTCATCCTTTTCCATAGTCAACTTAACCTTATTATACAATGATCACTGTCCCCTAAATGTTACCCTACTGACACTCAATCCATTTGACCCACTTATTCCCAGGAACCAGGTTGCACTGCTAGATCTTTCACGTTGGACTGGAAACATACTATAGAAAAATTCTGAACACACTAGGAACTCTTGCCCCTGTCTGTCCTTTATACTACTGCCATCCCAGTCTATATTTGGATAAGACCCCATTATAACTACTCTATAATTCTTGCACCTCTCTGTAATTTCCTTCCTCTATATCTTTCCTACGAACTGGTATGCTACATCAAGCAATGCAAGTGCACCTTTTTTGTTCCTTAGTTCTAGCCAGATTCTGTCCTTGACTCCTCTGTCCAGCACTGCAACATTCTTAATCAATACTGCCATCCCTTCCCCTTCTCTTCCTTTCCTATCTTTTCTGAACACCTGTATCCAGGAATATTTAATATCCAGTCCTGCCCTCTTTTAGCCAGCTCTCTGTTATAGCCATAACATCTTAATCAATACCAAACTTCTAAAGTAAGCCTCAGTGAGTCATCTTCATAAGTCAGCAAATACTTTCACAGTCAGAAACATTTGAAGCTGTGGTTTTGATCTGACTTTTAAAACCACCTCAAAGTGGATCTTAATGACTTGCAATAAATATTCTAAGTCATTATTTTTAGTGATGTCTCTCTACTCAAACAATAATCCTCACTGATAGAGACAAGTTAGAAACTGGTTTTACTCCAGCATTTCGATGCTTCGGAAAATGTCATGCAACGGGGCAGAAAAAAGATGTTCCACTTGGTTTCTTAAAAATCTTTTTAACCCGGACATATAATCTGCTTTTAGTATTTAACTTAAACAGTAACATTCAGATCATTGCAAAAATCGTAATTTGAAAACCTTTTTAATTGAGTGAGTCCTCTGCTAGAAGAATGAGTAAATGGCCACTGGCCACCTACCACTGGTCTTGACAGGATAAAAGCTACAAGGATGTTTCCCCTCATGGGAGAATCTAGAACTAGAAGGCACAATTTCAGAATAAGGGGTCTCCCTTTTAAGGTAGAGATGAGCTGGAATTTCTTCTGTTAGAGAGTTGCTAGTGTTTGAAATTCTCTTCCCAAGAGAGAGGTGAAAGCTGGGTCATTGAATAACAGATTTTTGATCTACAAGAAAGTTGAGGGTTATGGGGTGGAGGGCGGCAGGGGGTGTGCAGAACCAGCAGGAAAGTGGTGCTCAGGCTACAATCAGATCATACATGATCTCATTGACTGCAGAACGGGTTCGATGGGCCAAATGGCCTATTCCTATTGGGGCAGTTGTAAAATCAACCTTTCCAGCAAGTGGAGTCTGAAATTTACCCAACTTGGGAGTGGTACAGCTGGAAATGGAAGCAGAGTGAGAAAGTCTGCAATAAGCCTAAAATATCTGTAGAATAAGTTACCACCAAGGTATAGAAACTGCTCATATTATAAAACTTGGATGTGTCCAGTTTCATTTTACCATTGACAATTGTCTTACTGATGTTAGTGGAGTTACAATTTCTGTTTCTCTGACCTGTAAAAAATTATTCAGCTGATTTTTTGACTTGTCCAGGAACTTCTGGTCAATGGATTTAAAGGGCAGCTTACTCATTGAAGGCAGCTGCACTTTCTTTAATATTGGGAAACACTGCAAAACACAAAATCAGATAATTACTGCTGTAACAATGCTACATCATCACAGGGCTAAATTTAAGAGCTACATAAACTTAATTCACTCTTCAATCACATTACAGGGATCTGTTTCTCCAGTTGGTATTTACAGTGAATATCTCACACCGTTTGTACAGAACTGGAGACCCCCAAAGCAATAAATATGTTGCTCATTATCATAACTATAACCACATGAAAGTGACAAAATGCAGGCAGTGCAATGGGCATTTTACTGCTGTCTTCCTTCTTTATTCCCACTTCAAGCACTGTGTCTGTTTCAGTCATAGACCCAAAGGGAGGTGCTATTCAAGTTCTGAAATCAGTTCAAAGAAGAATCTCTAGCCTGATGGCTAATGTCAGGGGTTCAGTTATGCAGAAAACCCAGTCAAATTAATCCCTGATAGGAGGCAATCAAGAGGGGATGCCAAAGAATACAAGATCCTAAAGGAGACATACAAATGGCAAATCCAACATAATACTTCAAGCTAATAATGCACGTAAAATGTAGCAGCATTTATAACCTGGCTGTCTAACAAAGCTAACTGCTTTATTACAAATAACCATTTGTAACCATACAGATTGATTGAAGGAGGTGGTTATTTTTGATCTACCACACTACAGGAAAATAAGAGAGCTGAAATACAGGCCGTATTTCCCATTTAATAAGCAGAATTGTATGATAAAGGACAGCAATGTTAGGGGCATAAAAGGATCCTATTATTTCCATGTATACAGATACTTTTAGACATTACTGTGTCAAAAGCCCTGCCAATACAACATAATGCAATATAAAAAACATGGCTGCGATGTGAATATAGAAACATCCACTCAGAACTGCCTTCTTGACTCATCCTCCACTGTCACTCATTCTCTGTCTCGCTTAGGACCCCCAGACAAGAGATTTAACAATCTCCAAGTGAGTGAGGATGGAAGGGGGTGGGGGAATATCCCAATGTGATGATGTCATCAGCATACCTGTTTTTTGATGATGCCGCCAAGGGGAGGCATGTAGACAAAAAAATAGGAGGGTGGGGGGCAGGGGCAAGGATCGACCCTTGGGGAACACCAGCGTTAAGTGTATGGGAATATGGGAGGAGAAGCCATATACAGTAATTCTCTGGCCACAACTGGATAGATAAAAATGGAATCAGGCGAATGCAGTCCCACTCAGCTGGACGATGGTGGAGAGGCTTTAGAGGAGGATGGTGTGCTCAGCTGTGTCAAAGACTGCAAACAGGTTGAGAAGGATGAGGAAGGGTAACTGGCCTTTGTCGCAGTCACATAGGATGACATTTGTGACAGGTACCTCACAGAGTTTCCTATGTAGCGTCTGGAACTCGCTTAGCTTCCTGGTAACTGCCCAGCCATTATGTTCAGGATCAGATGGACTCAACTGCACTGTGACTGAGTAGCAGGGCATTTGCTCCCCATTTTCTTCCACAACCTGCCCAAGAAAAGGAACGAAAGGTTGACAATATGCAAATGCAATTCAGTAGGAATCAAAACAGTGTTTTCCCTTTGCATTAGTCTGTGCACCTCCATAAGAACAAAATTACTCTTGCAGGCAACTCAACTCAACACAATTCTAGGATAGTCACAAGTGATTTAGTGCAGTCTGTTCTCTCGCAGATTGCCACACAGAATGTCAGTTTTGTTGCTCATTTTTTAGCAACAATTATTTTTAATAAAGTCCCAAAGGTAACGAAAATGTCAAGTTCTGAGACACCACAATTGAGTGAGGAATCACTTACCCTAGAAATGGGCAATTTCACTGGTAATAGTACACTGATCAGCTGAATACTATGGGCAGAATTTAGCCCTTGTCGGGCGGGCTCGGCAGGGGAAGGCAGTCGGGAAGCCATGATCGATGCCAGGAGGCAATTTCACACTGGCGGGCCAATTAAGGTCCACCCAGCCTGAAACACGAGTGGCAGTGCTTACCGCTGCCTGTGCGGGTAGGGGAAGGGGGGAATGGGGAGGGGAGGGGTGCAGGAGGGA
Organism: Carcharodon carcharias; assembly: GCF_017639515.1. Lineage (NCBI taxonomy): Eukaryota > Metazoa > Chordata > Chondrichthyes > Lamniformes > Lamnidae > Carcharodon > Carcharodon carcharias. The sequence goes on from NC_054470.1 coordinate 168,132,685, forward strand.
GTGCAAGCGGGACAAGTGCATGCTTCAGAATCGCCCTGAGGCACAGAGCTGCCTTGGGGGGAAGAGTTTTTTTGAAAAGAATAAAGAATTGAAAAATGTTATAAAACATGTCCCCTCGTGATTCTGTCACATGAGCAGGGACGTGTTTTTAATTAAATTTTAAAGCTTTTATTTTATTTTTATTTGCTTTTGGAAACATCATTCCACCTGTGCAGGAGGCTTCCAAAAAAGAAAGCAACGGCCACTTGGCCTTTTCGCCTGCCCGCCAACCATAAGGTTGGATGGGCAGCGAAAAATTTAACGTAATTGATACTTTAATGGCCTTGACAGGCCTCTTAATTGTTGGTGGGCACGCAGCTGATTCCCGCGTGCGCCCACCGACCGAACAATCGTGCAAGTGCGCATTTATGACGGGACAACACACGTCATTTCATGCTCGAGCGGGTCAGGCGCACGCCCGTCCACCAAGGTGAAAATTCTACCCTGTCTTTTCAAACACAACAAGGACAGATTCTGCAACAAGTGAGAAGGTGTAAATTAGTCAACATCCTATCAAGTCATCTTCAGCAGCCTTGCACAGAATTCACTATAAAATCTAAAGTTAGCCACAGGTTCTTATAACCAGTGAGCTTTAATAAATCAGATGGTTTAATATTTCATCTGTTCAGTTTGCTTTTGTTACAGCTTCTTTTTCAATAGTCCCTCAGGATCGAGGATGATTTGCTTCCATTCTGGTTCAATGGATTCTGAGATGTTGAGAATCCAATGTCAGACACACAAATAACATGTCCTGGCCAGAAGAGCTGGTTTTGTGTGATTAGTACCTTGATACTGGGCACATCAGCTTAGGAGAGGAAGCTGCTGTTTGACCATTTTCCTTGCTACTGGATTTGGAGGATCTTGCAAAGGCACCACTGGTGGTGCTTCTCCAGTGTTTGGATAAGTCCAATGCATGATCTGCAGATTTTGCCACATGCAGGGCAAGTGGTGCTTGAATGGTGGGAAGGTGGGTTGGTTGGAGGCTCCTATACTCTCTGACACCTTGACTTCACCACTGCCTACTCCCAACGAAGTCTTTCTACGTGTTTGCTGCCTTCCCAAACAAACCTATTTTGGTCGGTCACAAGCCAGGGACTCAATTAGTATGTTTGGTCTCTTTCAAGGATGCTTTGAGGACATCTCTAAAGTATCTCTGTTGTCCTCCCAGAGTCTCCTGCTGCGGCAGAGTTCAGAGTACAGCTGTTGCTTCAGGAGTCCAGTGTCAGACACACAAACACATGTTCAGCCCAACAGAGCTGATTTTGAGTGATTAGCCTCTTGATACTGGGCATGTTGGCTTGGGAGAGGAAATTGCTATTGGACCACTTTCCTTGCCAATAGATTTGGAGGATCTTGCAAAGGTGCCACTCGTGGTTCTTCTTCAGTGCTTTGAGGTGCCTGCTGCAAGTCTCCGAAGCTTACAGGTGTGCTGGAATCACTGCCCGGTAAACCATGACCCAGCTTCAGGTTTGAGATCCTGGTCCTCAAATACTCTAATCCTCAGTCAAAAGCTGAGCTGGTATATTGGAGGCAAAGATGAATTTTGCTGTCTAGGTCTCCCTTCATGGTCCATGGAAAATAGTCCATATTTTCCACGATCTCACCATTGACCTTAATCGTTAGAGGGTGGTGTTGTGCTGTGGGAGCTAGTTGGAAGAGGACTTTAGTCTTCCAGATGTTTAGTGAAAGGCCCATTTTCTTTATGCTTCGGAGAAGGAGTTGACAATGACCTGGAGCTCAGTTACAGCACCCCAGCTGACAATATACTGTAATCTCTACAGTCTGAAATCTATTGTTCAGAAGAACCAGTTATTCAGAATTTTTTCGATCCGGCCCAGGCCTGTAGATGTTGAATGATGTTTCCACTAGAGGGGGAATCTCGAACTGGGGACATAGTTACTGAATAAAGGGACACTCATTTAAAACTGAAACGTGAAGGAATTTCTTCTCTCAGAAGTGAATGTCTGGAATTCTCTACCCCAGAGAGCTGTGGAGGCTAAATCATTGAAGAGGAGGTAGATAGACTTATGAAATATCGGGGAGTTGAGGGCTATGAGGAGCTGGCAGAAAAGAGGAGTTGATGCCTGGGGCAGATCAGCCGTGGGTTTATCATGGGTTGTAGAAATTATTAAATCAAAGTACGGTTATATATATTCAATCCCGTATCAGACATCAGCTGACATCACTCCTCCTCAGAGTCACTAGAAAGAACAAATCTGTATTTATAACTGCACCTTTCAGGACCTCAGACCATCCCAAAGTATTTTAAGTGCAGTGACTTTTGTAATTAGGGGAAATGAGGCGATTAATTGATGTACAGCAAGGTCGCACATACAGCAAATAAGCAATTAATCCATTTTAGCAATGTTGTTTGATGGATAAATGTTGACCAGAGCCTGAATTTTTCCCACGTTGAGCAGGCTCGGCGGGAGCAGTCACGGAGCTGACCATGATCAGCTCCGCACCGACATTTTACGCGGGCAGGACAATTAAGGCCCACCCAGCATAATATGCAAGCGGTAGCAGCGCTACTTGTGCAGGTGGGGGGAGGAGGGAGAGCCGGGTCCAGCGCTCTTTCATGTGCAGGCGCGCGAGACAGCGCTTCAATCTCCCTGAGGCACGGATAAATAAATGAATGTCATAAAAATTTAATGAAACATGTCCCCTCGTGTGACTGTGTCACATGAGATGGGACATGTTCTTATTTTTCATAAAAACTTTTTAATTAATTCATAAAAGCTTTAGGAAACCTCACCCGGCTCGTGGATGAGGTTTCCTAAAAAATGTAAAGGCCGCTTGGCCTTTTCGCCTGCCCGCCAGCCTTAAGGTTGGACGGGCAGCATAAACTTGAAATTAATTACTTAATTAGTGGCCTTAATAGGCCTATCAATTATCAGCAGGCGCACAGCTGACTTCAGTGCATGCCCACCAAACAAAACATCGCGAGACAGCACGATCTGTACGCACACCCAACGTCATTGCACGCCATTTTACATGTCGGCATGCAGGGCCCGCCCTCCACGCTGAACAGAAGTTTCTGCCCCTGGTGCTCAGAATTCAACTCTTTTTGGGTGTCTTTTTAGCTGTAAACATCTCCCCTGTATAGAAAAATATCTGGGTGCTAGATTAATAGCGATGGAAAAGTGTGGAGATCAAATTCCAAAATGGTAGTCCCGGTAATAATTGAAAGATTTCACAGCAGTGAACTGTTAATTAACTACAATTAGAATTGGCTTTGTAAACAGATCCTTCAAAAGGGTCTCGACATCAGGCACCCAGAGATCATGATTTTAATTATAACAAGCCTCCTTACATTTCTCAACAAAAGGAGAAAGCATTATCCCCTAACAAATTAAAATACGCACAATGTTCTTTGATAATAGTTTAGAACAATGGAATAGAAAATCTATGTTAGAACTTTGCACTTCATTTCATTGTTCCTTCATTTGGGATAATAGCCTATGGCAATGTCTCAATATTTAAGAACCTATAATTCTACCATAAAAACTCATACAACTTCAAGGGTTTTGTTTGGTGCTATTCTTTTGCTGGCTGTGACTCAAGAATGGTTCAGTTCTTAAGAGTTCATTTCCTCTACAAGCCGAATTGGGTGAAGGATACAAAGTGCTCCTCTCCAAAGGAAAGGATGCCCCTCTGAAACAGCCATCAACATAAGTGGACCAGCTAAAACTCCACATGCAGCATTAAGTCGGCTGAAGCACATGCAGTGTTTGTCTTGGCCAATGGCTGCAGATCATCTCTGCATTGTTGTTGAGCTCTTGTTCACCAGTAGGTTAAGATCACAAAATTACCTAGTTAATGGCAAACCTCACCTCAACTGTATGAAAGGAAAAGTTTGGTAATTAAACACTTCATGAGACCTCTGAGAAATATAGTGTAAAGTCTGATACTCGATTACTCCTGGGATCTGCTCAGGAGCCTACTTGAAAACCTATGTTTCATAGGCGATTTACTAGTTCACTTGGACTTATAAAAGAAAGTAATTCAATTATTGCGCCTGTATAATAGCAATATTGCAACTGGAACAATACTGTATTGCTTCGCCCATTAATACAAATTAAAAGTAATTTTAAGATTAAAGCAAAATACTGCAGATGCTGGAAATCTGGAATAAAAACAGAAAATGCTGGAAAAACTCAGGTCTGACAGCATCTGTGGAGAGTGAAGCAGAGTTAACGTTTCAAGTCTAGATGACCCTTGTGTGACCTGTGTGGCTCTGAAGGGTCATACAGGCTTGAAACATTAACTCTGTTTCTCTCTCTATAGATGCTGTCAGACCTGCTGAGTTTTTCTCGCATTTTCTGTTTTTATTATTAGAAGTAATTTTACTGCTTTACATTTAGTTATTTGTAAACCTGACTGGTAAAGACTATTTCCATTCCGCTAGTCCCATCATCCAGGCAATATCATATCCCACAATACGTCACATCTCCCTAGAAATTTTTCCTCCAATTACTTATCCAACTCTAGCTTGAATTTCGTGATGCAACCTGCCTCCACTGCCTCCCTTGACAATTTATTATAAACATTCACTCCTTTTGCATAAAGTAATTACACTTAAACTGACTTTGACGCCTACTCTTTTAAATTGGAAGGTCTTCATTGTTCAAGCTGCTATCCAAATTCTGGTTAGTTAGCACTACACGTTTATATCTAAATTACCATAGAAAAACCTTTCTGCAAGACCTCCCACCTGCTTTATACATGACTTTTTTTAAAAAAACAGTATTGCTGTCACGTCAAGAAATCCACAGAAGCATTATTTCTGAAGCCCGAGGCAATCTAACATCATTTCAATTCACTCTCTTCCCAGCAGTCTGCTTAGACTGAAGTTGAAACTTCAGGAAAAATCTCCTGGTGTTGATTTAAATGGAAAATGCATTAAAAAATTAAACTGTTGCTGCTGGTCCATGCAGGGCAGTTTTTGGAACTGTTGCCTCATGAACTGATAAATCCTAAATCAAAAGCGCCAAAGATTTATTACTGCCAGCAGCTGAACATATACAAAATAATGGAATCACTAATTTGACCATAACAGGTGAGCCCAAGACTCCACTGTGCATCTATACTGTCCATAAAAAGCAGTTTATACATCCCCGCCTTAAAAAAGAACACAGCAGTTTAGCTCCCGCCATTGCTGCGCATGAGCAATCCATGTCTGGTAAAAATTGTAACTAAACATAACTAAAATTAATATTTGCACATCCTTCGTTATGAATCAATTTTGATAAAAGTGACATTCAGCCTCTGTAAATTCAATGTAAAAGCTACCTGTCAAGCATTGTACGAATCAGTGCTCCAGTAATGAGAAAACACAGCACCATTAAGTCTGTCAGAGGTCAAATTCTACATGCCACTAGCATTTGTTCATAGACTTTAAACATGGTCAATTGGAACAGCTTGTCTCAGAGTGTAAAAGGAAAGTTGCTCCATTAATTACATACCATCTTAATATTCCCTAGCATTGGGAGCTACACCAGCTTCGCCCATCCTGCCATCTACAGCTGGTAGTGATCACCTCTCCACATTGCAAGGATTGCATTATTGCAGACAACTAATTTTATGTAGTGGACACACCAATCAAATACAAACCAAGCCCACAGCACAGCACCCATTTCTATAAATTGGACGACAATCAATGAGAAATAAGACAGATGAAGTGATCTGCACTGTGGTGGATAATTTGAACAAACCCACCTCACTGCTGCTGATGGTAGCTTTCCACTGCCCAAGGTTCTCACACCACCAGTCCGTCCGGGCAATGTGCTGCTGGAGGTCATCATGTTCTTTCTCCATTGTGGAGATCTCATCCTTCAGCTTTGTAACAATCTAAATGAGAGAGATGGATAAATATTAGCAGTATTAATTTGCAGAGTTACAATACCTAACTGGGTAGGATCTAAAAACTAGATTCTAAATTATTTTAGAACTAACAAACTGTGATTATGACTGCTCTTTAATGTCTGTTTCTTTGGATGGCAATAAAAGGTGAAGCTACTAGTCTTCAAGCAGAGAGTGATCATTTCACATCAACTTCAAACAATCGATTTACAATATTCTCAATGGAGTTTTATAGATTCAGAACTTCAGCTCATTAAAACATGGAAGAAAAAGGCAGCAAGGTTTATTTCATCTCCAGCTCAGCTGATGAGCAAGTTGATCCATTATCTTCCTCACCACAGTCAGCTCCTGAGGAAGACGATTTACAACATCTCAGAAACATAATCTATGGCACCATTTGGCCCATTGGGTCTCTGCTGCCTGAAAAAGAGCTATCCAGCCTCGTCCTGTTTTCCAGCTCTTGGTCCATTGTCCTGTAGATGGCACTTCAACTATACATCAATGGGAACAGTTTCTCTCTGTCGACTCCATCCAGGCCCTTCATGATTTTGAGCCCTGCTTTCAAATCTCCCTTAAACCTTCCCTTCCCTAGAAAGAACAGCCCCAGTTTCTCCAATCTAAGCACATAACTGACGTCCCTCATCCCTGGAACCACTCTCGAAGTTTTTCAAAGTGCACTGTCTCTAATCCTTCACATCTTTCCTAAAGTACAGTGCCCAAAATTCAAAACAATACTTCAGGTGAGTCAAATCAGCGTTTTTAAAAAACAGTTCATCACAACTTCCTTGTTTTTGAACTCTATGTTAAACTTCTAACAACCAGTTGGTGAAGGAGATGACCAGAAGGCAATCTTTACTCAGCTTTAGATTTATTTGCAAAGTGAAACATTATAAATGTTTAGCTCCCAACTCTACAGCCCCCAGCATGGTCAATAAGCGTCCCTTTATAGAATTTTTTTATGACCACTTGAGGGGCAAAACAGGGTTGTAAATAAAATGTTGCATCCAGAAGGCAGCACCTCCAACAGTGCAGCACTCTCTCAGTACTGCTCTGGGAGGGTCAGCCTAGGTTTAGCCATCAAGCTTCAAGAGGTGGGACTTGAACTCATGATCGTCTATCATCGAACCACAGGAAGTGGGTAGCGTCTCTTTATACTCTTTTGTTAAATCAAATTAACTAATGATTAACCCCCTTTTAAAGAGGTTTTTCCACAAGCTGCCATGGTAGGATTTGAACCCAGGTTCCCACAGCTTTAGTTTGGCCTCTGGTCCAATGACATCACCGCTACACCACCATCTCCTCCTGTACTTTGGGCATTGGGTAGAGGAAAGTATGCACAACTTCCATTTTACTGTCTCTTTTTATATGCACAAGTAATTATCCTAGGTGTGAGCTCCACCTGTACACACTTAACCTTAATTTATACAATTAGCATGCTATGCCTCTATTTATAAAGCCAAGGATTCCATCTGTCTTTTTAACCACTTTCTCAAGCTGCCTTGCGACCAATGATCTGCATACATGTCTCTACGTTACTGCAGCCTTGTTAACCTTTACTTTCGATTGCAAAATGTATCACTTCACACTTCTCTGCATTAAATTTCATCTCTTGTCAACACCCACAAAGTCTATTACCATCCCCTCACAGTTCATAATACTTCCAAGTTTTGTGTCATCTACAAATTTTGAAATTATACCCTGCACACCCAAGTCTACGTCATTAATCTAAAGCAAAAAAAGCAGTGGTCCTAGTACCGGCTCCAGGGGAACTCCAATGCAAAAAACCTTTCACCACTACTCTGAAGAGTCATACAGACTCAAATCTCTGTTTCTCTCTCCACAGATGCTGCCAGGCCTGAATTTTTCCAGCATTTCCTGTTTTTCTTTCGTCACTACTCTGTTTCCTCACTTAGCAAATTTCATATCCATGCTGCCACTGTCCCCTTTATCCCATGGGCTTCAACTTTGCTGTCAAGTCTATTAAGTGGCACTTAATCAAACTCCGATAGAGCATTTGAGGGTGTGAATTCAAGATGGAGATTGGCAGCTTTTTTTTTAAATTAGATAAGAGTATCATGGAGGACAGATCGACAGTGAGTAAATGGAGCTGTAGTACAGTTCAGCCATAATTTAACTGAATGGCCAAATAGGTGTGAGGAACTGAATGATCACTCCTTTTCTTATATTCATATGAAGTCCATTCTGAATCATTTTTAATTTATGCTCCATGTGCATTTAAGCAACCAAAAGGACACATCTGACAAGAAATTGTGGTGACAGTTGGTACATTATGGTTGTTACATATTGGAACTCAAAGATCCCACAAAAAGATGTGCATCCTAAAACACTTGTACAAATCACCTGAAAGATTCACAACAATAAAATTCCCACCACAGCAGAAACCACCCAGGAATATTTCAAACCCGAGTGAACACCTGGACTCTGAATCATACCTTCCTGTCAGGTTTTGGTGAATTCTGGATGGAGCCCAGAGCTTGTCTCTTGTATTCTAGTTTCTCATTTAACTGTCGTAGTTTGTTTACAGCGTAGCTGGCCTGTTCATTGATGCCATTGCTCCCTTCATCCAAGACTTCTTCACCACTCTCACAAACCTGGTTCTGGAAGAAAGGGTTGTGTGTTTAGAGGAAAGTTAAATACCATAAGCACAGCAAGCCATTATTTATCATCACTTTGTGGAGTCAAAGTTGAACAACTGTCATCTGGTTGCTTAATAAACATCAGCTTTTGACTCATGAAGACGATTTTTAACCTCAACTGTGATACTTGCCACCAAACATCAGCCTGCAGCTGGATGTTTTGTATGACATCTAGACACTATGATCAGAAGACTGAAGGCGTGGTTGAAACAAGTGGAGCTGTCTGGTATTGGGGCCTTGTGGCACTACATGTACAGACACCTCAGTATGCAATGCTACATTGTCTGCTAAGCAATTCATTAAGAATGCAGCTGTGTGGATTTGTATTGAACAAAGGCTAGGCAGGTTCTCAAAGAGAAGGAAGAAGCTCCTGATTGAAAGTCTGTTTCAGAAGGTGACCTGGGATCAAATTATTCATCTGTCTTCTCGACTGAGGACAGTGGGAAGACATTAACATGGTTCCAAAAAAGGAAAACAGGAATCATTATTACTTTTTTTTCCCCCAACTATTCTCTTGAAGGAATTCACTTCTTCCACACCAGCCCCCATGGTTACCCTCCCTAGAAAGACAGAAGTTATCACAAGAAAAGGAAATTCCTTGGTCAAATCAGTCCATGTTGGCGTTTACTCTCCAACTCAGCAAATAGACTAATGACATTTACTCACCCAGTTCCCATATCTCTTCATTCTCTTGCCTTCAGTACCTCATTAACTCATCCCAGTATCCTTTATTCATCAGCTTTGGCAGCAAATATCAGCAGCTTTTTGAACAATGCGAGGGCAAAGGGCAAGCCAACTAACCATGATCAGGTCCTGATTCGAGATCGGTACATAAGCACAAACTCAGTGCAGGTCAATGAACAAATCCATCTGAATTTCCACTCCATGCTTTGAGGTGCTAAGGTCATTTCAACTGACCCCTCAGCAGACGTCAGCTAACTTAGCACATATTAGGGAGCGAACCAAGATTGTTTTTGTTGTTTGGTTCAACTATTTACTGAAGCCAAGAGTGAACCCTAGAAATGGTCAGACTCTCTTTCCTCCTTATTCTCTGTGCTAGCGTACAAGTTCACAATCTCCCAAACACTACATCACAAACTCATATTGAGCTCAACCTTCTGCTTACTTGTCCAAAAGTTCAACTGACATTAATGTATATTCAACCAGCTCAAAACACAACAGTATCCAGAGAGCTATTAACAGTTTCCCAGATGGCCAGTTTGCCAGAAGTGACAGCTGAGTGATGTAGAGTCAGGAGGGAGTGGCCCTGGGAATCCTCAACATTGACTCTGGTGTCAACCTACCACTCTCACTCAGCAGATGAATCAGTACTCCTCCATGTTGGACACCTCTTGGAAGAGGTGTCATGGCTGATGCACCTGCGACAGTTCATTGGTAAAGGTAGGGTTAAGAAGGTATTCCCCTCATGGTTCCCTCACTACCTGCCACAGGCCCAGCCTAGCAGATGTGTCCTTTAGTACTCAGCCGGCTGAGAGAGTAATGATGCTACCAAGTCACTCTTAGTGACGAACATTGACATGCCTCACCCAGACTACAGTTTGGGCTCTTACTGCCTTCAGTGTCTCTTCCAAGAGGTGAGAGAGGGTGGTAGGTTATAAGCAGAACAGAGTTTCAGTGTCCTCTGACACCAGCGTCAATGTTGAGGACTCCCAGGGCTACTCCCTCCTGACTCTACATCACTGAGCTGTCACCTCTGGCAAATTGGCCATCTGGGAAACTGGAAGGTTTCCCAAATGCTCCATGAATGATTCCGTTAATCAGTAACATCAGTCGGGGACAGAGGGACGGGGGACGGTCTCTTCTTCTGTGAAGATCCCAAAGAATCCTGTACCCTTCCAGGGGAACTAGTACATCCCTAGGGAAACAGTTGTCATGAAGCTATTAATGTATACGTTATTGGAAAATATTTTTCTTTTTCTTTTAAAATAGAGGTTTAGTCTGTTGGTGTGTCTTTATTGGATTAAAGCAGGCTAGTCTGGGTGCTTTGATGTGGACTAGTTTTGAATGTAAGAGGTAGAGTGTATTTGCATTTTGTTGAATAGAGCATTCAAGAAGGGGAGTGAATGCTGGCACCAAGCTGGCAGGGACCAAGCAACGTTTATATTACTAATAAAATTGGTACTATGAAACCGGTTTTATTGTTAGAAGAGATGGAGTTCAAAGGGGCTGGTGATACAATGAGAATTTATATTCGATGAGCTGTGTTGGGTATAAGAGACAGCAGTGTTGTGTGTGCAGGGCAGAGGCAATATGAGATCAAAGTAGCTGTAAGCCTACAACTGTCTCCCGAGGAACCAAAGTGAAAGGAACCTCATTTTGAATTTGTATGGTGAAAATGTTTTGCCTGGTGTCTGCTGAAAGTCTATGGGTTGCTGTTGCCTTAACAGAGATTAGTTTGGGAATTTGTTAAAAGTATTTTTTTTAAATTACTTCATGGGATGTGAGTTACGTTTGCTGGGCCAGCATTTATTGACCATCCCTAGTTGCCCTTAAGAAGGTGGTGGTGAGCTGCCATCTTGAACCATTGCAGTCCATGTGGTGTAGGTACACCCACAGTGCTGTTAGGAAGGGAGTTCTAGGATTCTGACTCAGTGAGGGTGAAGGAACAGTGATATATTTCCAAGTCAGGGTGGTGAGTGATTTGCAAGGGAACTCCCAGGTGAGGAACAAAGGGACCTTGGCGTGTGTGTCCATAGATCTCTGAAGGTGGAGGGGCACATTAGTGGGATGATGAAAAAGGCAAATGGGACACTTGCCTTTATCAATCGAAGCATTTTTACAAAAGTAGGGAGGTCATGTTGGAGTTGTACAGAAACTTGGTGAGGCCACAGCTGCAGTACTGTGTGCAGTTCTGGTCGCCACATTATAAGGATGTGATTTCACTGGAGGGGGTGCAGAGGAGATTCATTAGGATGTTGCCTGGGATGAAACATTTAAGTTATGAAGAGAGATTGGATAGACTTGGAAACAAAAACAGAATTACCTGGAAAAACTCAGCAGGTCTGGCAGCATCGGCGGAGAAGAAAAGAGTTGATGTTTCGAGTCCTCATGACCCTTCGACAGAACTTGAGTTCAAGTCCAAGAAAGAGTTGAAATATAAGCTGGTTTAAGGTGTGTGTGTGGGGGGCGGAGAAATAGAGAGACAGAGAGGTGGAGGGGGGGTGGTGTGGTTGTAGGGACAAACAAGCAGTGATAGAAGCAGATCATCAAAAGATGTCAACGACAATAGTACAATAGAACACATAGGTGTTAAAGTTAAAGTTGGTGATATTATCTAAACGAATGTGCTAATTAAGAATGGATGGTAGGGCACTCAAGGTATAGCTCTAGTGGGGTTTTTTTTTATTATACAATGGAAATAGGTGGGAAAAGGAAAATCTTTATAATTTATTGGAAAAAAAAGGGAAGGGGGAAACAGAAAGGGGGTGGGGATGGGGGAGGGAGCTCACGACCTAAAGTTGTTGAATTCAATATTCAGTCCGGAAGGCTGTAAAGTCCCTAGTCGGAAGATGAGGTGTTGTTCCTCCAGTTTGCATTGGGCTTCACTGGAACAATGCAGCAAGCCAAGGACAGACATGTGGGCAAGAGAGCAGGGTGGAGTGTTAAAATGGCAAGCGACAGGGAGGTTTGGGTCATTCTTGCGGACAGACCGCAGGTGTTCTGCAAAGCGGTCGCCCAGTTTACGTTTGGTCTCTCCAATGTAGAGGAGACCACATTGGGAGCAACGAATGCAGTAGACTAAGTTGGGGGAAATGCAAGTGAAATGCTGCTTCACTTGAAAGGAGTGTTTGGGTCCTTGGACGGTGAGGAGAGAGGAAGTGAAGGGGCAGGTGTTGCATCTTTTGCGTGGGCATGGGGTGGTGCCATAGGAGGGGGTTGAGGAGTAGGGGGTGATGGAGGAGTAGACCAGGGTGTCCTGGAGGGAGCGATCCCTACGGAATGTCGATAAGGGGGGTGAAGGGAAGATGTGTTTGGTGGTTGCATCATGCTGGAGTTGGCGGAAATGGCGGAGGATGATCCTTTGAATGCGGATGCTGGTGGGGTGATAATTGAGGACAAGGGGGACCCTATCATGTTTCTGGGAGGGAGGAGAAGGCGTGAGGGCGGATGCGCGGGAGATGGGCCGGACACGGTTGAGGGCCCTGTCAACGACTGTGGGTGGAAAACTTCGGTTAAGGAAGAAGGAGGACATGTCAGAGGAACTGTTTTTGAATGTAGCATCATCGGAACAGATGCGACGGAGGCGAAAGAACTGAGAGAATGGGATGGAGTCCTTACAGGAAGCGGGGTGTGAGGAGCTGTAGTCGAGATAGCTGTGGGAGTCGGTGGGTTTGTAATGGATATTGGTGGACAGTCTATCACCAGAGATTGAGACAGAGAGGTCAAGGAAGGGAAGGGAAGTGTCAGAGATGGACCATGTGAAAATGACGGAGGGGTGGAGATTGGAAGCAAAATTAATAAATTTTTCCAAGTCCCGACGAGAGCATGAAGCGGCACCGAAGTAATCATCGATGTACCGGAGAAAGAGTTGTGGAAGGGGGCCAGAGTAGGACTGGAACAAGGAATGTTCCACATACCCCATAAAGAGACAGGCATAGCTGGGGCCCATGCGGGTACCCATAGCCACACCTTTTATCTGGAGGAAGTGAGAGGAGTTGAAGGAGAAATTGTTCAGCATGAGAACAAGTTCAGCCAGACGGAGGAGAGTAGTGGTGGATGGGGATTGTTCGGGCCTCTGTTCGAGGAAGAAGCTAAGGGCCCTCAGACCATTCTGGTGGAGGATGGAGGTGTAGAGGGATTGGACGTCCATGGTGAAGGGGAAGCGGTTGGGGCCAGGGAACTGGAAATTGTTGATGTGACATAAGGTGTCAGAGGAATCACGGATGTAGGTGGGAAGGGACTGGACAAGGGGAGGGAGAAGGGAGTCAAGATAACGAGAAATGAGTTCTGTGGGGCAGGAGCAAGCTGAGACGATCGGTCTACCGGGGCAGTTCTGTTTGTGGATTTTGGGTAGGAGATAGAAGCGGGCCGTCCGAGGTTGGGCGACTATCAGGTTGGAAGCTGTGGGAGGGAGATCCCCAGAGGAGATGAGGTCAGTGACAGTCCTGGAAACAATGGCTTGATGTTCAGTGGTGGGGTCATGGTCCAGGGAGAGGTAGGAGGAAGTGTCTGCGAGTTGACGCTCAGCCTCCACGAGGTAGAGGTCAGTGCGCCAGACAACAACAGCACCACCCTTGTCAGCGGGTTTGATGACAATGTCAGGGTTGGACCTGAGAGAATGGAGTGCAGTAAGTTCAGAGAGAGACAGGTTAGAATGGGTGAGAGGAGCAGAGAAATTGAGACGACTAATGTGCGGCGACAGTTCTCAATGAAAAGATCGAGAGAAGGTAAGAATCCAGAGGGAGGGGTCCAGGTGGAGGGAGAATATTGGAGATGGGTAAAAGGATCCGTTGAACTGGGAGAGGACTCCTGCCCAAAGAAGTGAGCCCGGAGATGAAGACGGTGGAAGAAGAGTTCAGTATCATGCCGAGCCCGAAATTCATTGAGGTGAGGGCGTAAGGGTATGAAACTAAGTCCTTTGCTGAGCACTGAACGTTCAGCATCGGAGAGGGGAAGGTCAGGGGGTATAGTGAATACACGGCTGGGGTTGGGATTGGAAGAAAGGGTGGGGACGGAGGGACAGGCAGGGGTGGAGGGTCCTAGATGGGTGTTGGTGTCGATGAGTTGTTGGAGCTTGCGTTCCTTAGCACTTGAGAGAAAGAGAAAAAGTTTCTTGTTGAGGCGTCGGATGAGCCGAAGGATAAAATGAAACTGGGGGCACGTGCAGCTTTGAAAAAGGGTACGGCGGTGCTGCTGGAGGGAGAGGTCGAGTGTGTTCATATGGCGGCGCATGGCACTGAGTGTGGATTTCAGAATGTGACGGGAACAGCAGTCCGAGAAACGTTTTATGTCCCGGAGATACCCCAAACAATCCCCATCCACCACTACTCTCCTCCGTCTGGCTGAACTTGTTCTCATGCTGAACAATTTCTCCTTCAACTCCTCTCACTTCCTCCAGATAAAAGGTGTGGCTATGGGTACCCGCATGGGCCCCAGCTATGCCTGTCTCTTTATGGGGTATGTGGAACATTCCTTGTTCCAGTCCTACTCCAGCCCCCTTCCACAACTCTTTCTCCGGTACATCGATGATTACTTCGGTGCCGCTTCATGCTCTCGTCGGGACTTGGAAAAATTTATTAATTTTGCTTCCAATCTCCACCCTTCCGTCATTTTCACGTGGTCCATCTCTGACACTTCCCTTCCCTTCCTTGACCTCTCTGTCTCAATTTCTGGTGATAGACTGTCCACCAATATCCATTACAAACCCACCGACTCCCACAGCTATCTCGACTACAGCTCCTCACACCCTGCTTCCTGTAAGGACTCCATCCCATTCTCTCAGTTCCTTCGCCTCCGTCGCATCTGTTCCGATGATGCTACATTCAAAAACAGTTCCTCTGACATGTCCTCCTTCTTCCTTAACTGAGGTTTTCCACCCACGGTCGTTGACAGGGCCCTCAACCGTGTCCGGCCCATCTCCCGCGCATCCGCCCTCACGCCTTCTCCTCCCTCCCAGAAACATGATAGGGTCCCCCTTGTCCTCAATTATCACCCCACCAGCCTCCGCATTCAAAAGATCATCCTCCGCCATTTCCGCCAACTCCAGCATGATGCCACCACCAAACACATCTTCCCTTCACCACCCTTATCGACATTCCGTAGGGATCGCTCCCTCCGGGACACCCTGGTCCACTCCTCCATCACCCCCTACTCCTCAACCCCCTCCTATGGCACCACCCCATGCCCACGCAAAAGATGCAACACCTGCCCCTTCACTTCCTCTCTCCTCACCGTCCAAGGACCCAAACACTCCTTTCAAGTGAAGCAGCATTTCACTTGCATTTCCCCCAACTTAGTCTACTGCATTCGTTGCTCCCAATGTGGTCTCCTCTACATTGGAGAGACCAAACGTAAACTGGGCGACCGCTTTGCAGAACACCTGCGGTCTGTCCGCAAGAATGACCCAAACCTCC
Source organism: Carcharodon carcharias (assembly GCF_017639515.1). NCBI lineage: Eukaryota > Metazoa > Chordata > Chondrichthyes > Lamniformes > Lamnidae > Carcharodon > Carcharodon carcharias. Next base: position 168,148,337 of record NC_054470.1, read on the forward strand.
CTGTCGCTTGCCATTTTAACACTCCACCCTGCTCTCTTGCCCACATGTCTGTCCTTGGCTTGCTGCATTGTTCCAGTGAAGCCCAATGCAAACTGGAGGAACAACACCTCATCTTCCGACTAGGGACTTTACAGCCTTCCGGACTGAATATTGAATTCAACAACTTTAGGTCGTGAGCTCCCTCCCCCATCCCCACCCCCTTTCTGTTTCCCCCTTCCCTTTTTTTTCCAATAAATTATAAAGATTTTCCTTTTCCCACCTATTTCCATTATATAATTAAAAAAAAACCCACTAGAGCTATACCTTGAGTGCCCTACCATCCATTCTTAATTAGCACATTCGTTTAGATAATATCACCAACTTTAACTTTAACACCTATGTGTTCTATTGTACTATTGTCGTTGACATCTTTTGATGATCTGCTTCTATCACTGCTTGTTTGTCCCTACAACCACACCGCCCCCCCCCCACCTCTCTGTCTCTCTATCTCTCCGCCCCCCACACACACACCTTAAACCAGCTTATATTTCAACTCTTTCTTGGACTTGAACTCAAGTTCTGTCGAAGGGTCATGAGGACTCGAAACGTCAACTCTTTTCTTCTCTGCCAATGCTGCCAGACCTGCTGAGTTTTTCCAGATAATTCTGTTTTTGTTTTGGATTTCCAGCATCCGCAGTTTTTTTGTTTTTATCTCTTGGATAGACTTGGGTTGTTTTCGTTGGAGCAGAGAAGACTGAGGGGTGACCTGATCGAGGTGTACAAGATTATGAGGGGCATGGACAGGGTGGATAGGGAGCAGCTGTTCCCCTTAGTTGAAGGGTCAGTCACGAGGGGACACAATTTCAAGGTGAGGAGCAGGAGGTTTGGGGGGATGTGAGGAAAAACCTTTTTACCCAGAGGGTGGTGACAGTCTGGAATGTGCTGCCTGGGAGGGTGGTGGAGGCGGGTTGCCTCACATCCTTTAAAAAGTACCTGGATGAGCACTTGGCACATCATAACATTCAAGGCTATGGGCCAAGTGCTGGTAGATGGGATTAGTTAGGTAGGTCAGGTGTTTTTCACATGTCAGTGCAGACTCGATGGGCTGAAGGGCCTCTTCTTTTGCACTGAGAGATTCTGTGATAGTATTAAATACTTCTCTGGAGTTCATCTGCAGACAAGGTCAGTGTGACAAATTGAGGGCAGGTGATTTGAAATCAGTGAGAGCAAGGAAATAAACTGGACTCTCAATTCAAAATTTGGAAAGAAACTAAAGAATTTGAATGTTGCTCATGCCACATGACTGAATTAAAGGATATAGGCAGGCTTCTAATTCGTGTGGCAATATTTTAACTCCTGGTTTCTGTTGATTTTAATCTCAAGGAAAAACAAAAATACCAGATCATGTGAAACCCTAGCAATATCATGAAAGCACCTCTAGATCACACCTATCACCATAACCTGATAATCACAATCTCTAGGTTTGAGGGTACTCAATGTCTAACATCAGCAGCTCTTGGTGTAGTCAACTTTCAATGAGTGAGGAAATCAGCCTTTTCATAAAGAACAATACCTAGCTATATGTAAAAAACAAACCTTTTACATCTCTACTGTATATCTCCTCATCCACTTTTTAACCAGTTGTGCTTTGGAGGTGGTCGCCTGAGGACTGATGGATAAAACTGAATTGAAAAATTCCATTGTTCCAGTTCCACACTGTTTAAAAAAAGTAAGGAAGGCTGTGGCACATGTGAATAGTCTGAAAACCCTTCAAGTAAAACAGCCTACACAAAAATGCACAAACTGCATATTGACCAAGTCTTCATGAGCATATGCCACCAAGCCATTATCTGCCAACTTTGACATTCATCATATATATAGCCCCAACTAACTTCAATGTTCCATGACCTACATTAACTATGGCCAACTGTGACACTACATACTTTATGTTAACCAAGAGCGACCACTATACCTGGTCACATACATCAACCACATCCAACCTCCACATTCCAACAAGTATACTAACTGCAGTCAGTCGCTCCCCTTTTAAACATACAAATGCCACAGTCAATTTCTACAGTTCGACATCTACATTAATTACAACCAATTTTTTCACTGCATCATCTACGTTAAACCAACCTCTATACTTCAATTATACATTAACCCCAGCCAACTTCCACACCTTGTCACCTACATTGACCACCACAAACTGTCAACATAGCACTAGCTACATAAACCACTGCCACTCCGATTTCCAAACATCTCAAAACACATTTTCTGAAACTCTTCCTGAACTTGCACAGGTTTGAGAGTCATTAATTGTCATCTATTAATTTCCTGTTTCCATTGGCAAACGAAAGTCAGTGGGCACACTGAAAGGCCTCAATTTGAATGGCACTTTTTTTAAAAAAAATCTCTACGACAAATGCAGACCCCCTTGAAACTCAGAATATCAAACTCATGATAGCCACTGCCCTGAAGGCCACATTCGACAATGTTACATTATTGAAGATGCCAATACATCTGTTTTAGAAGCTCTAGAGTTTTATCCCTCACCTAATCTGAAGCTTCCAGCTGTATTGTTCCCTTCGATATATGAGCAAGAAAGTAAAACAGCAGGCAGGTGAATCATATTAGGGGATTTTATGAAAGCATGTCTTACCACATCATCGCGGCTGTCAGGGCTGGATTGTAAAGTGCTCTTTTCTTCTTCCTTCCTAACAAGTCTTTCATATAAGTCACTTACAAGAAATGATGGGTAATACCGCTCTTTAAGAGTCTCATAAACATCGCTCTGTATTTTGTTGAAGACGTCAGTTCCTTTGTTACCCACAAGGCTTTGTTGGATTTCTTTATAAAGTGCCTTCTCCACTGGAATTTCCCGGCTTTCCACAAAATAATTCTGGTAGATTTCACCAACCAGTTGAGGTATTTCAGTCTGAATGGATGAAAGCCGAACTTATGGTTATAAAATGCACATTAGATATGTATTGCTCGTTACCCAATGTCATCCTCTGTCGAAGATTGGGACTTTTGCTGTGGTGTGGTTCTATGCAAAGATGCAACCTGCCATCTGAGTCTCTGACATATTATTCTGAATATCTAACTTTATGATTCATGTGTTTTAGGATTAAAAATTTAAATCAGCAAGGTAAAAGCTAGAAGTGCAAAATAAATGAAAACTCTTGGTTTGAGAAGCTGATAAACAAACCTAAAGTAACTGCAATTCAATTTAATAAGATAAGAGGTGGAAGTGGAGAAGTCTTAAACAATGGGTTTTGTGACGGAGACATTGTTCTGGCTTTGTGATGGAGACATCGAGTCTACAGCTGTCTCAATAAAGGGTTTAAATTATTCATATGATTTCATTAGAAGAAAGGGATGGTTTTGGACTGGAGATAGTTTAAACCTCCTTCAGGGCCATTCCAAGTGTGCCACATTGCCATGGGGATAGATTGCAGGGAGGTTTTTTTTTGGTTTTGGGTATTATCTGTGTGATTTCCCACATCAAGTTTCGGTCCAGCACAGCTTTGAGACAAGCAGGGGAAAAATCTGCCAGAAGCTGTATACCAGTAGCAGAGGGCTATTAGAAACCAAAGGTGTTTTCTGATTTGAAATCACTGAACACAAAAGCAGTGAAGCCCATGCTTGAGTTGGGCAGTCCACATTCATAAGGTGCTGAAGAAGAGTTAGAGGGTCTGCCTAGCCAGATGTTAGTGGAAGGACCCCAAGAATTCTCATACCTTGGAGAATAGTGGGAACACTGCGGAGAATCAAAGTGAATTTTGAGAGCTGTGTCACACCTTGCTTTGATCCCAGGAGAAGTGAAGGAACCCCCAAGATCCTGTATAGGGGAACACTCTTGGATGAAATAAAAGTTATACAGGGATTTTTGTTGAGATTTTCAGGTACAAAGTATGAGTATTTATGAAATATAGTCTTAACATAGTGGTACTTGCTTTGTCTAAATCTTCTACAGTAAAAGTTTTTGTTTAAAATGTGAAATCTTGTGGATAATTCTTTCAGTTAATAACTGGGAGTTTGAATTTCTTGTTAAAAGTTACTGGTCTCTACCAAGATCATAATAATATGGGAATGGCGAATGGTTCCAGGAATGAGACGCTTCAGTTACATAGTCAGATTGGCAAAGCTGGGACTGTTCTCCATAGAAAAGTTCGAGAGGAGATTTGACAGAGAAGTTCAAAATCATGAGAGGTCTGGACAGAGTAGATCGGGAGAAATTGTTCTCATCAGCAGAAGGGTTGTGAACCAGTGGACACCGATTTAAAGTTTTAAGAGCCTGAAGATGTGGTAGAGGTAGATTCAACTGTGGCTCTTAAAAAGAAATTGGATAATTATCTGAAGAGAGAAGTATTGCAGGACTATAGAGAAAAGGCAGGGGAGTAGGACTAGCTGAGTTGCAGGGAGCTGGCATCAACATGACATGCCTAAATGACCTCCATCTGTGATGTAATTAATCATGGCTTCTCCATTCGATGTTCAATGGCAAAGGCCATTTCCCAAGCACAGACTATCATTTCCTCTCCTTAGCCCAGGAAACTAAACTCAACAATAACAAGAAGTTGCATTTATATATGCGCTTAACGGAAAAAACATTCAAAGGAAATCAGAGGCAAATCGGACAAAGGTGGACACAGAACAAAAGAAGGACCAAAAAAGGTGTTACTAATGTCAGGTTTTAAGAAGCGTCATAAAGAAGGAGATACAAAGCGAAAGGTTTAGGGAGGGAATTCATGAGCTTAGGGCCGAGCTAGCTGAAAGCACGATCACCAATAATGTATTAGCAATACCAAGACAAATGCACTGAAAGTGCTTCGAGTCTAGCTTGCAGTCAGACAACAGACATCACACTTTGTTATCAATGCAAACTTATTAAAAAAGGCAAGACACTGACCTATAGTCTGAAATTTATGAACAAGTTACTGGCCTCTAATCACCACAAGAAGCGACAATTATTTAGGGAGCTCTGGATTCCCACAAGGGGTATTTTGAACATTACCCTTGAAAAGAAACATGTCAGATAACTGGCTAAACTTCACAATCATGAACTACCTTTGAACAATACTGGAACAACATAATAAAAATTAGAAATCAATTTAGTTTGTAAATAAAAACATAGAGCTGCATCTTCTGGTTAATGAGCAGGGCAGGGGTGGCACCTGCTCTCTGGCGTGTAAAATGACACCGCGTCATTTACTTTTTTAGGTCAGTGGGCACTTAAGACCATTAATAAAGTAATTGAATCAATGGACCTGCCCGTCCAACCTTAAGGTTGGTGGACAGGCCGGGAACCCAGGCAGGCTTCCGAAGAAACATAAAACTTCATCCACAGGCGGGATGAGGTTTCGTGAGGGTATTAAAATTTGTATTAAATGTCTGAATAAAATAAATTGACATGTCCCAGCCCATGTGACAGTGTCACATGAGGGGACATGTCAGCAATTTTTTTTCTAATCTTTATCCAATTTTTCAAACCTGAGCCGATCTCCCTGAGGCAGCACTTAGCCTCAGGGAGATCTGTGCGTTCTTTCCCGTGCAAGCGCGAAAGAGCACAACCCCCCCCCACCACACAGGGAGCGCATAGCACTTGTTGGCGGACATCACACATCACGTTGGGCCCATGGCCCACCCATGTAAAATGGCGGCGCCCCCCTGACTGGGGATGAAGATCGGGAACCTGCCTGCTCCCGCACAACCCCCCAGAAGGGGTGGGGGGGGCGGGGGGGTTGTGGAAGATCCTGCCCTTAAGGTTTATTATGTGGCAGTCACTTAGGACTCAGATGATGAATTGCATTCATTTTGAGCTGGCACTTAAAAATAAAATACAAAACCAAAATATTGTGGATGTTGGAAAGTCTGAAATAAAAACAAAAAATGATGACAATACTCAGGTCAGGCAGAACCTGTGTAGAGAGAAACAGTTCAAGTTGATGACCTTTCATCAGAAAAGGGTGAGTGGGACAAGGACAAAAGGAAGCTCTGTGATAGAGTGGAAGACAATCTCTCCTATCCTTCCACCCTATCACAGTCTTTGCTCAAAAACTATTAACATCTCTAATTTTTCCCAGTTTTGACAAAAGGTCATTGACGTGAAATGTTAACTCGGTTTCTCTCTCCACAGATGCTGCCTGACCCCGAGTATTTCAGCATTTTTCCGTCTCTATTTCAAATTTCCAATATCTGCTGTATTCTGCCTTTTGATTACTACAAGGATGATATTGGAAAGATGAATTCCTCAGTCAAGTGTTGTTAAAAATGTGAAATATGTTAAAAAAGCGTACATCATTATTATTGGCCAAGATGCCCGTGACAGATTAGTTGTCCGTCACATCAACACCCTCTGAAGTGTGCGAATGAGACAAGTTTCGCAAATGTGATTTTGAATTTCTTGGAACTCAAATTAAATGCACTGTGTGAAGTCAAAAATCTTGTTACCTTGTTTGCATTTTTCAAGTATTCAACAGACTCCCAGAAGCTGACAAGAGCCCTCTTATCCATTCTTTCCATGTACACACGGAAATGCTCCCTGTAGGATGGATTTGTCAAGATTTCTTCAAACTGAAGAATCTGAAAAACAAGAATGTAATGTGCTGCATTAACCAGAACTTCATTACAGCACCTACTGCCTTTCACTTCCAGAGGGACTGATATTTTGTAGTTTAAAGGCTCTGAGCATTTTTTAAAAACAGCAAAACAGAAACATCCTGTGTTGCTGTTCAATTTAATTTTAAGCTTCATCCTTTCACATGGCAAAATCTATCTGAGCTTGCAGATGGTCTATATTTTCTATTTGTATAAAGAAAGAACTGGCAATTATATAGCACCCTTCGCAATCTTGAAACATCCAAAGATGCTTTACAGCTAATGAAGTACTTTTAAGGTCTAGTAACTTGCAATTTATGGTTTTAATTAAGTCTTGCCATCTCTACATTTCTCCACAATTCAGATAGGCAGTGGTACAGGAAAAATAAAAATCAAAACATTCCCATCACCTTACTAAAGAGCCCCTCCAACATCACGTTTCCAAACAGGAAATAGAATCAAAGAATTATAGAACGGTTACGGCACAAAAGGTAATTCAGCCCATCAAGTTTGTGCCAGCTCACTGCAAGATCAACTCACTAGCCCCACTCCCCTGGCTTCTCCCAGCAGCCCAAAGTTTTTCCCTTTTCAGATAAATATCCAATTCTCTTTTGAAAGCTACAATTGAGCTTGCCTCCATCACACTTTCAGGCGCTGCATTCCAGATCCTAACCACTCGCTGTTGCCATTGGTTCTTTAGTCATTCACCTTAAGTTGGTGTCCTCTGGATCTGGACCCTTCCACCAATGGAAACAGTTTCTCCCCATCTATTCTGTCCAGATGCCCTGTGATTTTGAACACCTCTATCAATCTCCTCTCCACCTTCTCTACTCTGCAGGAACAATACCCAGCTTTGCCAATCTAGCCATGTCACTGAAGTTCCTCCTCCCTGGAACCATTTTCTTAAATCTTTACTGCAACCACTTGGGTTAACCTCACAGTAGATGCAGCTGTTTCTCTTTCAAAACACCGGGGTGCTTTTACAGACCCAGGCTGGAACAGGGGTGAGGCATGAAGTTTCAGTTCACTTTCAATTCCTGATTAAACTATCAAAATCAAGGTAATTTCCCAGGAGTTAAGCAAAAGTGCCATCCTTCTGCCAACCAGAAAAGCATCAGAAACAGTTGCACATGCACTCGTGGCAGCAGCCTGCACCAAGTGCGCATGCACCAACTGTTCCTGACGCCTTTCTGGTCGATGGACAACAGTTATAGCTTAAACTCACTAGGCTGTAGTTGTTGCTCTTATCCTTACATCCTTTGTTGAACAGGGTGTAACATTTGCAATTCTTCAGTCCTCTGTCATCATCATTGTATCTAAGGAAAACTGGAAGATAATGGGCAGTCCGTCTGACTTATCAACTTTATGTACAGTCAATCTTTCTAAAATATCCATTTTTTTTTTAAATCAATTTTTTTTTAGCCTCTCCAGTGTCACAACTACCTCCTCTTTCACTTTGACTTTGGCAGCAGCATCTTCCTTGGTAAAGACAGATGCAAAGTACTCATTTATTACCACAGCCATGCCCCCTGCCTCAATGCGTATATTCTCTTTTGGGTCCCTATTCGTCCCCACTCCTCCTTTTGCCATGCTTTCACTATTTATATGTCTATAGAAGACTTTTGGATTCCTTTGTGTTAGCTGCCAATCTCTTCTCGTACTCTCTCTCTCTCTCTTTCTTCTCTTCTTTCTTTTTTCACTTCTCTGAATTTTCTATATTCAGCCTGGTCCTCATTTGTATTATCAACCTGACATCTGTCTTGTGCACCCTTTTTCTGCTTTATTTTACTCTTTCTTCATCCAGGGAGCTCTGGCTTGGTTCGACCTACCTTTTCCCCTCACAGGATGTGCCTCAACTGTATCTTAAAGGCTTTGTTCCGTTAAGATTTTTACCTGCCAATCTTCGATTCCAATTTACCTGGGCCAAATCCATTTTTACTCCATCAAAACAAGTCCTCCCCCAATTTATTATTATTATTTCTGGAATTATCCTTAACCTTTCCATAGCTAACCTAAACCTTATGTCTCCAAAATATTCCCTTACTGATATTTGATCCATTAGGCCCACCTCATTCCCCAGAACCAGATCCAGCAATGTCTCCTTCCTCACTGGGCTGGAAACACACTGAACTGGAAAATTCTTCTGAACACACTTCAGAAACTCTTCGCCTTCTCTGCCCTTTACACTATTACACTGTTACCAGTCTACATTAGGATGATTAAAAACTCCCATGGCAATTACTCTGTGGGCGGAATTTTCTCGTGGGCATGTGGGGGCAGGCCCCGCACGTCCGTGCATAAAATGACGCATGGTGACGTCGGGCGAGCGTCCCGACATCACCGCGTGCCACTGCGATATTTCGTTCGGTGGGCACGCGTTGCTCTCTGATGCCTGCCTGCCTTTAATTAACCGGCCATTTAAGGCCTTTGAGGCGCCGATCGACGGCCATTTTTCAGTGCCGTGCAATCCTCAGGTCAGCACACGGGCACAACAGGCCGGCAGGTAGGACAACATTTGTATAAACCTCATCCATGGGTGTGATAAGAGGGCTCAGTGGGGTTGCGAGTGTGCTCTGTCAAATAATGATGTTTCAAAGTTAGTGACACTCGTCTGTGTGATCTGCCATACTTCAAAACATATGCCAGCTGCTTGGTCTGGACTCAACCTTCAGGTCAGCACTCTGCAGTGAGGATTCTTTTTTGGGCCTGCATGTTTCACGAAGCCTTCCCTCAGCTGGGAATGGGAGCTGAACTCTCCGCTGAAGGCACCTCCTCTGAGGAGGAAGGAAGGGCTAGAGGAGGGAGGACGTGGCTAGGAGTGCACAGTCAGCCACCAGGGGAGCCACGTGTGGGAGGTCCGGCGCAGGCACAAAGGGTGCAGGGCCAAGAGATAGTCTAAGGTGGAAGGGCCGCAGAAGATGCCACTATCCTGCTGCCAGGGTGTACAGGCAGCGAAGCAGCTACCTTAATATGTCTGAGGCGCAGTGCCCAAGGAGGCTCCATCTCTCAAGAGAGACTGTGAACTACATCTGTCAGATGTTTGGACCTGAGATCTCCCCTAACAGTGTGGGTGGACACCCCATGCCAGTGGCTCTAAAGGTTACAGCTGCCCTCAACTTCTATGCCTCTGGCTCCTTCCAGGGCTCAGTGGGTGATCCTTGCGATGTTTCCCAATCAGCTGCACACATTTGTATCAAGCAGGTTACAGATGCTCTGTTCAGACGTGCATTGACCTTCATCCTCTACCTTTGGGACCAGGTAAACCAGACACAGTGAGCCAGAGGCTTCGCAGCCATTTCTGTGTTCCCCTGCATCCAGGGTGCAATAGGCTGCATGTGGCCCATCAAGGCGCCAGCAGGTGAGCCTGGTGCCTTCGTCAACAGGAAGGGCTTCCACTCCATGAACGTGCAGATAGTGTGTGATCACAGGATGCTGATTCTACAAGTCTGTGCAAGATACCCAGGCAGCTCCCACGATGCCTATAACCTCCAACGTTCCCAGGTGCCGGGGCTCTACAATGCTCCAGTCCAGCTGGGTGAATGGCTGCTGGGTGACGAGGGCTATCCCTCAGAAGGTGGCTCATGACGCCTTTCCACCATCCAAGAACAGAAGCTGAGCAGCACTACAATAGGAGCCAAGGCTCCACAAAGGCTGTGGTGGAGAGAACCAGCGGTCTTCTCAAGATGCGCTTCCGATACCTGGACTGCTCAGGTGACGCACGCCAGTACCCCTCAGATTGTGTGTCACTGATAGTGGTTGCATGCTGCGCTCTCCACAATCTGGTGTTGGAAAGGGGGGACGCTAAGGACGATGAAGACATAGATGCAGTGGCTGCGGTTGCACACGATGAATCTAGCAGTGAGTCCGAGGATAAGCACGCACAGGGAAATGCTGAGGGGGTAGACGCTCACCCGGGCATAGTCCAGAGAGGCAAGGACACCCGGGAGGCTTTAATCTAATGAACCTTCAGCTAGCACACTACATATGGCCTCCAGAGTAAGCCTGGGCTGTATGCTCCATATTTGAGGCCTAAGTGCAAAATCTGCCTGGTTAGGAACATTAACTAAGGTCCTTGTTAATAAAGCTGAATGTCTCACAAAGCACATGTTACATTATTGGAAATCATCCACCCGCAGAACAAAGAAGGCACCCTCAGCCACGGTGACATGTCTGAATTTATCTTTGCAACCTAAGAAACTTAGAGAAGCAAAATGAAAAAGATGATAAAAATCACACCAACTCAAAAACCTCATTGCGGGCCAACACAAATGCACCTGCGTTAAACCCGTGGTTTGCCTAAGGTGCTTTATGTTTACGTTTTCAGGTGCTACACCTTGGTGCTGACCCCCCACTGGGAGTGGCATCTGAGACAGCCTGCTGACTCTGCTGCCCTGTTGGCCTCGATGACCTTGGCAGTTGTCCCCTGGCCCGTGGAGCCTGTGATGGCCCCGCCTGGGAGGGAGTGGCCAGTTTCAGAACTGGCATCTCCCCAGTCGTCGCAGCCTCAATGGATGCGACGGTCACTGGCAGAGGGGTGAAGGAGCTGCCACACTCATCCGGAGCAGCCTGAGAGGAGCCCGCAGAGACGAGAGACAGCTGCTGCGCCAATGTGAGGTTGCTTTAGACCTCCCTGCTCACTGTGGAAACTTGATGCCCAGACCATCTCCCACACAGGCACTGACCAGTTGAGGTCAATGCCGATGTGAGGGCTTGCTGGTCCGAGCGCATCCCCATGGAGGACGCATAGCGCTCGGACATGAGGTTCATTGCTTCAGCGATAGTCTGGGTAGGCTCCTCCACCACGGACACCAAGCCAAGCATTGCCTCGTGTATCTCCCCCAGATGCTCCCGCACACCTGGCCATATTTCCTGCACCTGTTGTGTCGCGGATGATTCCAGAGGCACATCATCAGGCACCGACTGAGAATGTGCCTGGTCCCCTGCAGTCCTCCAACCGCTAGCGCCACCTCTGCCAGCTTCTCCAGCGATTGTGAAGTGCCCTCACCGCTATGCCCCAGGCCACTGCGCTAGTGCCTGCCTGGCAGAGATGGTGTGATGCTGCTGAGACTTCAGGGTCCTCGGGTGTGAGAAGGTGCCTCTGCTACTCCCCCTCCCGGCCCTGCACTGCTGATGCTGAAAGGAAGAACAAGGACATTGGATCATTAATGTGTATCCCTGTCCCCCGGATCATTATGCGCTCATCCTCCCATAAGCAATGGTCAAGGCATGTTGCAAACTCCAATCACTGAACACTCACCACAGCCATGGCTGCTGGCAGAACAATGGTGGCCTCAGTGCTGGGCAAACATGCCTGCCCGTGGCACCCCAGCCTCACCGACACCAGTGGACCTGGGCGCATGGCACCTCTCCAAATCTAGGGTCTCCTGCTCGAAACGGCTGAGAATTGCTAACTGTGCTGGCTTGCTGTCAGTCCTCATCCACTCGGTGGCATTATGTGCATTAGAGCATTGATTAGTGCTACTTGTACTTGGACTCTTCTCAGACAGCCCACCCCAACCAGAGTGGGATATTGCAGGGCTCCAGTGTCTTCTCACCGCGCTGCTGCTGAACACTCACACAAAGATGCTAGGCCTGTCCCCACTCTCCCCCTTGGCCAAATGCTGCCTACATCACATCAGGCACCACACGGTCTAACATTCCATAGTAAGAAGGCGCAAGCAAGTAGAGCGCAGAGGGCAGCAGATGGTTCATTGCCGCGCCACATTGAAGCTCCCCTCCCAGCCTGTCATCACCCTGACTTCGACAAGTCCTGGAGTTCCAGCACTGCGCCTCGGTGCAGATCCTCCAGGTTGCCCCTAAAACAGTAATGTGGGTCTCAGTGCACCACATGCTGCGGGGGCAGAACCCATCTCTTCACCACCCTCTCAGGCTGACCTCAGCACAGGCAATATCTGCTGGCCCAGCCAGCGAAGGACACATGCCATCAACGATTCAATGCAGTCCCTACACTCAGACTTGGGGGGGTGCACAAGGAGGGAAAGCCTACCTGCTGGGTTAAGTGACCAATGCCAACATAGTACTCACCCTTCCTGAGTGCAACAGGTCGTTGAAGCACTTGCGACAATGGATTCTGGTGCACCGCACCGTGTCACGGGAGCTCACCACCTCCACCACCTCCTCCCAGGTATGTTTGGTCCTCCCCTCCTGGGGTGGCAGGACCTCCCGCTGTGCTGCCACCTCCTTGAGGAAGGCAGCAAGGCAATCATTAGAAAAACGAGGGGCAGAGTGCCCCCCTGCCTGGCCGTCCTGCCTGGCCTGTTCAGCAGCAGTGCTCTGGGGAGCCCTTCCACAGGCCATGATTCGCAGCCTTAGAAAGGCTGCAGCAACTTTTCAAAACAGGCCGGTGGGTCACTATTGGACCCGGCGCTCATTACGGATCCGCCGCCGCTTGCCCACTCCCGATGTCCTCAGTAGCTGCAATTCACAATTGGCCCACCCACGTAAAATGGTGGCGCAGACCCGATTGCGGATCACGATCTGGCCCTTGCCCGCTCCACCCACCACCAGCCCCCCGCCCCCCCCCCCCACCCCCGCCAGCCAGAAAATTCAGCCCTATAGTTTTCTATATTCTCTTTCCTCAATACTACTAACTCTCTTTCTTTCTTTCCTCCACTGTCTTTCCTGATCAGCTGGTGCCCAGGAATATTTAGTACCCAGTCCTGCCCTCTTATAAGCCAGGTCTCCATTATCATCACAATATCATTTTTCCATGTGACTATCTACACCTGCAGCTCACCAACTGTATTTACCACAGTCCATTTGTCCAAAAAATACGAGTAAACCTAATTCTTACACTGCCCCAATTAATATCTTACTATTTCTTACTCTAGTGCTATCTGGCTCTCCCAATTCTTTATGCCCCTCTATTTGTTGCCTTCTGGTCCCTATTCCCCTGCCAATTTAGTTTAACCCCTTCCCAATAGCACTAGCCAGCTGCTCCACATTGGACTCACAAGAGCACAAGAAACAGAAGCAGGAGTCGGCCACACAGCCCATCGAGCCTCCTCCTCTATTCAATACAAGGATGGATGATCTTGGGTTTCGACTCTACTTTCCCACCCCTTTCTCATGTCCCTTGGTTTCCCGAGGCACGAAAAATCAGTCCATCTCAGCCTTAAATCTATTCAATGATGGAGCATCTACAGCCCTCGGAGGCAGAGAATTCCAAAGATTCACCACCCTTTGAGTGAAGAAATTTCTCCTCACCTGAGTCCTAAATACCTTTATTCATTAGGCTATTTACAAATTTAGCAGAAATAAACTGAAGAATTAAATAAAGATTCACCAGCTACTCACCAATGTGCTGATTCCCTTGTGCTGGCATCACATCATTGATAGGGAGTTAACTGAAATGTTTTTACTTAACTATTATCTATATTCCTCAGATTTTAATTGACTGAAAAATTCAGGACCCTTCAGTGCCACGATCCCAAGCTATTTAATTTTAATTTTCGCCCCTAAATTACATGATAAATTATCGAATTGGCTTTTGTTTCTATTTAACTGATCTAGTATCACTTTATAGCTGATTAATTTAAATTAAATGTTTACCAGTATACTTAACCATGTGACTCCTTGACATCTGACTTGGAGATATTTTTTTCCCTCCGGTTTGGTTCAGATGCACAACCCTATTACAGAGCTGTTCCGTTTCCAGACCATAATATCTGATTTTCATTTTAAACCATAGAGAGCCATACATATACTTCAGATTGTCCATGAACCGCATCCTATTCAGAATTAACTTAAAAAACGGTTATTCCATCACCATAATCAGTCCGACCTTCCAAAAAAGTAATTCATTAAACCCCATTCAGTGGGACTCTGTTCATTCATCCTCAATGGACAGGCTTGGTTTCATTATATTAAAATCTCAAAACAGCTAGAAAACAAGTTCATAACACAAGCACAAAATGCTGATTTTTTTCCCCCCACAAATTTTCAACATCCCAGACGCGTGGTGGAGCTGAATACTTTAGAATTCTAACCATTAAGTGTATTTTTATTGAATTAATAATTTTTATTGCTGAATAAAGATTTCTAAACTGGGATTCCACCTGCTATTTATTGAAATCCGCACTAGGCCCACTTTATTCAGAAGGTCACAAACCTACATTTTGGTCCAAGGCTCAGAAGAAAGAACATTTAAAAAAAGACACAATTTTTGTTTTCCTAGGAGGTACTATTGCTACTCAATTTCAGCTTGCTCCAAGATTCCTTTATAGTTGGGCTAACATTCAAACGTTAACCCTGACTTCTCCAATTGCTGCCTGAGCTGTTGAGTGTATGCCTCAATTACTGTTGCAAATCCAGCATCTGCAGTGGTTTGCTTTTTGTTCCACTTTAACCAGGAAGGATAGCATATACAAAAGAAAAATACTGTGCCTGTCTCTGGAAAAAAAAACAGAAAATGCCAACGTTCTGAGGTCAGGCAGCATCTGTTCGGAGAGAAACAAAGTTAACTTTCCATGTTGATCACCTTTCATCAGATGGATGAAAGAAACCGTATTTATTTGGCCAGTGCCTCTTAACAAGCACTGTAGTACAGTTCTTTCTTAATTTACATACAAATTGAAATCTAGAGTTTTTTTTATTTTGGAGCAAAACTGCATGTTTAATGTTCAAGGTCTAACATTGAAAATTAGGTGTTTATGTCTCTCCCTTCAGATTACAGCTGTTTAAAATGCTGTAAAACTCCCTCGCATGTCATGAATAGTCAATTATTTTCAAACACAATGGTATAAACAGTGTGATAATTAGTAAAGCATTTCCTAATTATATACACAACTTGAATCTGTTAAGAGCAGTTTTCTAGACTGCACTGCCACAATGAACCACTTAGTGCACCAAAAGAGGACTGGAAATCCTATGACTAAGCTGAAAAAAAATGCCACGGGTAAGTAGAACACAAAAATGCTTGTATTCATCATGTAAAGTGTTAAGAGGAAAAGATGTGAAAATCACTGAGGAGATGAATTAGCCAAGCACAGTGAGAAAGAAGTGATGTGGAGAGGCCATCAGTGTTGGGAGAGTACCAGCTGTAGAGTCATGAGAATGGAGAAGGGAACAATTATCAAGCCTAGCACAACAGGTTCTGATGATGAAAAATCATCAACCTTAAACATTAGCCCCACTTCTTGTTTCACAGATGCAGCCTGACCTGTTGAATATTTCTAGCATTTTCTGTTTCTCTACTAAAAAAGTAAATGTTACCACATCTTTAAGGGTAGAATTAAACTATGGATGCCAGTTTGAGACCAATGTATGTTAAGAATGACGCAGAGATGGCAAATCCAAGTTGAGCTCTGAACAGAGACCTGCACAAGCTCTACTTACTAGTTTACAGTGATGCTTAAATTTTCATGTTACTAAGGCACTTGTTGGACAACAGCAAGATCCCTTGATCAGATCAGGCTTAACATTTGCCGATAACTGCAAGTAGTTATCTGTCTGTATTAAGGTTGCCAACTCTCCAGCATTGTTCAGGATTTTAAAATTAATCTCCTGGGCACTTCAGGAAGCAGGGAAAAATAATCATGGGGCATTAAAAAAAAAACCTTTTTAAAAAATTTTTTTGAACACTCTTGTTTGTTAATGATAAAAATATTAAGAGAGAGTAAAAAGGCTGCTTGGCTGACTGCAAAGAATCATCCAAATAGGTAACAAACTGTGTGCTGGCATGGGAGTGTGGCAGCAAGGGTAGGAGGTGGAGGTCACTTGTTCAAACCTCCAGGAACTTGCGAAACAAAAGTTGGCAAACCTGGTCCACACTTTGTTGCCAAGTGAACATGAAGAATGATACAGCACAAAAAGGAAGCCTTTCAAATCTATGGCGCCTATACTGGCTGAGCTACCAAATTCGTCCTAACCCCCAGCTCAGTCCCCATAGTCCTGCAATGTTTTTCCCACTTACAAGTTCACCCAATTCCTTTTTCAAATTTAATATTGAATTGGTTACCACCCCCATCTGCCAGTCATTCCAGGTCACAGCAACTTGCAAAAAAATGCTCATGTCATCTCCAATTCTTTTGCCTATCACTTTAAATCTGTATCCTCTGGTTAATGACCATTCCGCCACCGTCTCCTTATTTACTGTACTAAAACCCACATCTCTATCAAACATCCTCTCAACGCTGACGGTTCTAAGGAGCACATCATTAGCTTCTCCAGTCCTCCTCACCACTGAAGTCCCTTATCCCAAGCATATTTCTGATAAATCGTTTCTTCATCCTCTTTGAGGCCTTCCTAAACTGTGGTGCCCAGAATTGAACACATTGCCTAACCAGTGTTTTATAAAGGTTCAGCATAACTTCCTTGCTTTGATGCTCTATTTCCGCATATCTTTCCTAAAGTGCAGCGCCCAGAACTGGACACAATATTCCAGCTGAGGCCAAGCTAATGCCTTATACAAGTTCAACATAACCTCCTTGCTCTTGTACTCTATGCCCCTATTAATAAAGCTTAGGATACTGTAGGTTATTATTAACGTCCCTCTTAACCTGTCCATGACTTATGCACATATACACCCAAGTCCCTACTATGAAGAAAATAAACTGAAGAAATAGTGAAAAACTAGAAATGTCAAGTTGAGTTATGCTCTAGGCTGAGGGAAACAAATGAATAGTTAATTATATCAATTGCTACAAAAACAAAACACAGGAATTATGAAACGTAATTGATGGTCTAGACTGCACTCAAAGTCTTTTTTTTTTCACAAATTAAAGAAGAATTTGTCAATACCTCCGAAAAGTAATTAAAATATTTCACAATTTTTATATAGAAGTTGGAACTCGTACTGGCTGTGTTCAGGTCCCTACAGATGTGCTTGCTCACCGTACTATATCTTGGTATCTTTTTACCTTTTGATTTGGAGGACCATCAGTTTCATCACAGACACCATCTTCCTGCTGACCATACAATGGACCCCCAAGCAGTTTTATTCGTTTCTCACACTGCTTCTTGGCAACTGTGAGCTGGTTGATGTACCTCTTCATATTGCGAGCTCGGAGAAGATCTGCTTTCATGGCAGCTGATTCTTTTCCTTTGCTATCTGCATTGGACGTTAAAAGGAGAAAGTTGATGATTGAGAAGATACTTCACAAAGAAAAGAGCACAAAAATCAATACCGTCAAGACTTTTTGAAACAACTCCTTCTGCTTGGCAGGATATAACGAGTGAAGTGCCACAGGGATCAGTGCTGGGGCCTCAACTATTTACAAATTATATCAATGAGATGGATGAAGGGACCAAACGTTTGGTTGCTAAGTTTGCTGATGACACAATGATAAGTAGGAGGGTAAGTTGTGAATAGGACATAAGAGTCTGCAAAGGGATATGGACAAGTTAAGTGAGTGGGCAAACATTTGGCAGATGGAGTACAATGTGAGAAAATGTGAATATGTCCACTTTGGCAGGAAGAATAGAAAAGCAGCATATTATTTAAATGGAGAGAGATTGCAGAACTCTGAGCTACAGAGGGATCTGGGTGTCCTAGTACATGAATCACAAAGAGTTAGTATGCAGGTACAGCAAATGATTAGGAGGCAAATGGATTGTTGTTTATTGTGAGGGGAGTGGAATATAAAAATAGTGATATTTTGCTACAGTTGTACATTACGATGGTGAGATCACATTTGAAGTACTGCGTAGAGTTTTGGTTTTCTTATTTAAAAAAGCATATAAATGCGTAAGAAGCAGTTCAGAGAAGGTTCACTCAACTGATACCTGGGATTAAGGTGTTTTATCTTATGAGGAAAGGATGGACAATCGGGGGCTCTATCCATTGGAGTTTAGAAAAAGAATGTGATCTTATTGAAACATATAAGATCCTGAGTGGACTTTGACAGGATGGATGCTGAAAGGATGTTTCCCCTTGTGGGAGAGGCTAGAACTAGGGGACACAGCTTAAAAATAAGGGCTCTCCCATTTAAGAGGGGATGAGGAGAATTTTTTTCTCCCTCCGAGGGTCATCAGTCTTTGGAACTCTCTTCTCTGGAGATTGGTGGAGGCAGGGTTATTGAATATTTTTAAGGCAGAGGTAGATAGATTCTTGACTAGCAAGGGGTCAGAGGTTATTAGAATTCTTTGAGAAGGTAACAAGCAGGATAGATAAAAGGGAACCAGTAGATGTAATATATTTGGATTTCCAAAAGGCGTTCGATAAAGTACCGCACATAAGGCTACTTAATAAGATAAGAGCCCATGGTGTTGGGGGTAGTTTATTAGCATGGATAGAGGATTGGCTAAGTAATAGAAGACAGAGTTGGGATAAGGAGGGCATTTTTGGGATGGAAACCTGTAACTAATGGAGTGCCACATGGATCAGTGCTGGGGCCACAATTATTTACAATATATATTAATAACTTAGATGAGGGAAGTGAATGTACTGTTGTCGAGTTTGCGGATGACACAAAAATAGGTGGGAAGTGGTGAGGATGACACAAAGAGTCTACAGAGAGATATAGACAGGTTAAGTGAGTGGGCAAAAACTTGGCAGATGTGGGAAAATGTGGGGTTATGCACTTTGGAAGGGATAGAAGAGGTGAATATTATTTAAATGGAGAAAGGCTGCAGCACCGAGGGATTTGGGAAACCTTGTGCATGAATCCCAAAAAGCTAACATACAAGTTCAACAGGTAATAGGTAAGGCAAACAGAATGTTGGCCTTTATTTCAAAGAGAATGGAGTATAAAGCCTTATAGGGAAGTCTTGCTAAAAATATACAAGGCACTAGTTAGGCCACACCTAGAAAACTGTGAACAATTTTGGTCCCTTATCTAAGGTTGAACCTGAGTGTGGAGGAATTTTCTTGAGGAGAGGTTGAGCCTGTACTCATTGGAGTTTAGAAGAATGAGAGGCGACCTTATTGATACATAAAAGATTCTTAGAGGGCTTGATAGGGTAGATGCTGAGAGATTGTTTCCCCTTGTGGGAGAGTCTAGGACCAGAGGGCATAATCTCAGAGTAAGGGGGCGCCCATTTAAAACAGAGATGAGGAGGAATTTCTTCTCTCAATGGGTAGTCAATTCTTTACCATAGAGGGCTGCAGAGGCTGGGAAGTTAAGTATATTCAAGGCTGAGATAGACAGATTTTTAATCAGTGAGGGAATCAATAGTTATGGGGAAAAGGCAGGAACGTGGCATTGAGGATTATCAGATCAGCCATGATCTCATTGAATGGTAGAGCAGACTCAATGGGTCGAATGGCCTATTTCTGCTCCTAAGTCTTATGGTTATCACAGATAGGTGGGAATGTGGAGTTGAGACCACAATCAGATCAGCCTTGATCTTATTGGATGGCGCAGCAGGCTTGAGGGGCCAAAAAGGCCAACTCCTGTATCTAGTTCATGAGTTTGTATGTTCATAAAAAATACATAAAACTCATTATTTCCCTTCAAGGTCCATTTTTGTAAACTTTCTAAGAAATTTTTGAGTCTTGGGGCATTACCACAAAACAATGAACACTAGCCACCTTAAACACTTCACCAAATATATCTCCAGCAAAGGTGTTTGATCAGAATGGTAAATATTAGAAATACTCAGATCGGACAGCATCTGTGGAGAGATTGTTTGGACAAGTGCCTTTGTGCAATGTGGCCATCGGCTTGCCATAGCCATGTGACCTGTAATGTTATCCTTGGTTTATAAAGGCACAGGAGCAGAAGCCATTTCATCCACCATTTGGAACAGTGATCCTGCTGAGTATTTCCAGCATTCACTGTTTTTATTTCAGTTTTACAGCATCTGAAGTATCGTGCTTTCCAGCGAGAGAATTTACTTTTACATCTGCATGTTATCATAGCTATTATGCAGTCACATCCTCAAAAACCTCTTGGGATTGTGGAATTATGTCTGTCATACTACACTATCCATTTTTATATATGTTATTGGAGAGTAATTTACACACTAACCCAAGCTATAGATGTTTGCAGTTTTATTACCAAAAAATAAATTCTAAAACCACAAAAAATTTTGATTCCACTAGTGTGGTTCTTAACCTGAGCATTACAGTGGGTCTGCTGGGTAAGTTAATGCTATTGTGAGAGAGTGATGGGAGGAAATATGGAACTAAGAGTCCAGATTATCACATTCATCACTTCTTCCTTCATACTGTATGACAATATAATGAACATTCAATATATCATCATCTATGTGCCCTATCTAAATATTTACTTAAATGTATTTTTGGCTATTTAGTAAGATACAGAGACACCAAATGATGAACCAGCAGAAAGGACAAACAGTGCAGTGGTAACTATTCACGTGAATGGTTTCACTTCCGAGCTGTAATGGACAGATTCAAAGAACCGACAGTCTCTGGATCACAAACCTACATCCATCATCCTTTATAAAACACACACTCCTGAGCAATGGGACAGTAGCTCATGTGGATAATCTCTATAGTCGAGGTCAATGACGCCTGAGCAAATCATTTCTCATTACACAGTTCTGATCAAACTCCCAGATGACCAACGTTTGTGGGAAGGGGAGGAGGCAGGTACATAAATAGAGAACAATTAGAAGCCCAACAGCTACAGAAATTTTCACCTCCTGTTGTATTCATGTTGACAACTTTGTGAAATCCATTACCCCACATAATCTGTCCTTTCAGTTGAAGGAAGCACAGCAAATTTAATATATACATTTGGATTAAGGATTAAGCTCTGTTTGCAAGCAGATTATAGCTCTCAAACTGAATACACAATACTGCAGATCCAGAACACTGAACAAAACCATCGTAGAACTGCACTGTAAATAGGCAAGATGTAAATTCAGTAAATCTGAGCAATTAACAACACTAATGACCATCACAATGAGTATTATCATCATTACAACCATAATTATCAGCATTTTTGTTAACCAATATGGATTTTTCAAGGAAACCTATAATGAAGCTTTCTCTTCACAGCAAGTTAATTTTCATCGTTGAACACGAACAAACATTCTGAAAATCCAGTCCTTTCATCAGTAATTGCTTGAATAACAGGTCACGCTGAGAACACAGTTACGCAATTACTCCAGAAGCAGGGTCTTTTAAAAAGCTTCCCTGCATTGATAATGAATCAGCACCAGAAAATTAAAATGCTTTTCAGCAATCTAATGGACATGACTTTATATTAAAATTATATAGAACCTTTGTTGGACCATACTGTGCATCAGTCTGGTCGCCGTATTGTCAAAGGAATATTGATGCACTGGAGGAAATGCAAAAAAAAGATTTACAAGAATGATACTGGAACTGAGAAGGTACTGTCAGGAAAGACGGAAAGACTGGGGCTCACTTAAAAAAAAGGTTACCTGACAAGCTATTAAAATTGTGAAGGGGCTCGTTACAGTAGTCCTGAAAGCATATTTCCATGCGTTGGAGGGTCCAACACTAGGGGACATAAATACAAGATAGCTGCTAATAAACGTATTAAGGAATTTACAGGGAACCTCTTCACTCATGAACCTCTTCATGGTGAGAATGTGGAACTCGCTGCCACAGAGTAACTGAGGTGAATAGCATTGATACATTTAAGGGAAAGCTGGAGAAATAAATAAGAGAGAAAGGAGTGAAAGCATAGGGTCTGATGACATAAAGCAGAAGAAATTTCATGTGCTGCATTATCATATGAATGACTTGTTTCTGTGCTGAAAAATTCTCCATAATTACATGATGCTTTAATAGAAAGGTTAAACAATGCAGAAGAGTATTTTGCTTTCAGAATACATTTGCAACATTAGATTAATTTTATAGAATGACATAAATTTTCTTGTTAAATACCATTAATTTGAAAGTGTCTTCTTAGATCAGTAGCCAGGCGCCATTTGAAAAAACAATCATTGCAATAATAGCTTGGTGGATGAACAGATTTGAATGTTTGATTTCCAACCAAACCATCACACTTTGAATTCCAGAGTGTAAGATACAAAGTATTTGCATCAGTGGGTGAATTGTTAGATACCCTTTGAGTTATTCAAAGCGAGATAGAAAAATATGCCAGCTTGAAAGCAGGGGGACAATTTGATACATGATGACTCACTGCTGTAATCACAGATGATGTCAGCCAGCAGTTGACGACAGTATTAGTGTATCATCCACAGGACCCAGGACTGCAAGAAAAACAAAGCACAGCAGAATCCCATAAATTCTTCAATGTTTGGACCCATGCAATAGTAGATGAGAATAGTTGACATAGGGTCCAAAAGTTAGGTTTTAAGGATTGATGCAAAGTGGAGGGGTTTGGAGGCTATTGAGTGTGGGAGTCAAATTAATTAAGGCTCTGCCACAAATGGTACAAAAAAGGGGATGAGGGAGGGGTAAGAGCTGGGTGAAGTACATTGTTGAGCAGAGGATGCAAGTTGGCCTTAGGCCTGTTGGAAACTGCAAAGACAGGTTGGTGAATGAGGATTTTTAAGTCAATGTGCCAAGGGGCAGGGAGCTAACCAATTCTGGCAAGGGCAAGGGTTACAAGTGAAGAGAGATTTATGCAGGATAGAATGCAGGTAACAGAGATCTGAATGAGTTGGCATTAGTATAGGGCAGAGTTTGTGGGGCTACCATGAAGTATGTCGGAGAAATCGAGTACGGAGGTGACAAAGCATTGAAGGAAGTTAGGACAAAGGAGGACAATATTTCAGAGTAAGTAGTGAGTGGTTTACATGACCAACGTAGTTTGAAGATGAGCCAGGTCAAGCAGAACATAGAGTTTGAGCAGGAAACCAGAAGTGGATAGAATCAAGGAACAATGCTTGTGGCATGAGCCAAACAGGATGTCTTGCCAATCTTAAGATACTAAAAGTTTTCATTCATCCTACTGCTAATGAACAGGTAGTCAGAGAGCACAGCAACAGTTGTGACATCAAGAGATAAAGTTGGATATCTTTGGTGCATATATATAAGCTAACCCCATGCAAACAGGTAATGTGTTTGAGGATAACATATAGGTGAGGAATAGAAGGGGACAGAATCTTGGAAAACACTAGGTGGTTGTGCAGGCATGTGGAGAGAAGCAATTGCAGGAGATGAACTGGCTCCAATGGGGCAGGTCAAAATAGAATCCTGTAACAGGAGTATCTGAGGAGAGCTGCTGGACAAAGGTAGTGTGATCATCCATGTAATGTTGCAGCTGGTCAAGGATGAACATACACTGTAATAACTATCATACAGAATGTTGTTGCTCGCTTAAGCCACAGTGATGGGTTTGGGATAAAACCATAATACTGAAGGGATTTGATCAGGGTGTAGTGGAAGAGCCGTACAGTGAAGGGCCAGACAGTGAAGAGCTGTCCAAGAACTTTAGAGGGGTTTCAACATGCAGAGTTTTGGAAAGTACACAGGATTAAGGGTAGCCTTTTTTAGAAATAGGCGATTATATGGGTTGGAAAAGGAGGTAAAGGGGAAAGAAAAACACAATGCCGAAACAAGAGCCAGTAGACAATGCTGGAAAGCACTGGGCCAAAAATGTCAGTCATTGGCACCCTCACTTTCCTTGGCCTAACCAGTAATGGACGTGACTTCAACTGTGTTCCACTCTCTGGGATTCACTTCCTAAATCCTTTCACCTTTTTTGCCTTCTTAAGGTCCTCTGTTGTATTTCAGGATTGTTTTGGCCACTGGTCTAGGTTGGAGGTTATTTTAATTAAAATGACTCACTGATCTGGGAATTTCTGTTGAGTTCATAAATTTTATATTATTAAATGAAGATAAATTATACTGACTGGACTTGTGAAAGACATAAATATTCAGTTTACATCACAAGTTCACATTTTTCCTATAGCTCTGGAATACAACTTCATATAAATAGATATTGGGAACTACATGATCATCCCTATAAGCAAAATGCTAAGGTCGCTTATAAGAGTGACGACCAATGCTATGTTCAATGGAATGACTGGGATAAAAACAGAAAATGCTGGAACAACTCAGCAGGTCTGGCAACATCTGTGGACAGAGAAACAGAATCAACATTGAGTCTGTATGACTCTTCAAAGCAAAAGAGAAGTAGAAATGTGATGGATTTTATACTGATTAAGGGGGGGGTGGAGCAGCTGGAACAAAATAGGAGGTCAGGGATAGCTCAGGAGAGACTGATGAAGATGTCATGGACACAAGACCAAGGAAGTGTTAATGGTAGTGTTAAAGACTAAAGAAGGTGTGGTTAGTGGCATAAAGGTAATCAGCAGAATAAGGGTCAGCACTCTGCAAAAGCACAACATAGAAACAAGTGACAGATGGTCCTGTTTGGGGGCAGGTGCAGGGTGGTTGGGGAAAAAGGATAAAATAAAGTTTAAAGAAGAAAAATAAAATATAAATAAACAAAAAAATTGAAATTAAAAAATGCATTAAAAAGAGATAAAGACGGAAGAGAGAGTTCATGTTGTTAAACTCAATGTTAAGTCCGGCAGGCTGTAAAGTGCCTAACTGGAAGATGAGGTGCTGTTCCCCCAGTTTGCGCTGTGTTTCACTGGAACATTGCAGCAGGCCAAGGACGGACATGTGGGCATGAGAGCAGGATGGTGTGTTGAAATGGCAAGCGACAGGAAGTCTGGAGTTTCGCCAACTCCAGCATGATGCCACCACCAAACACATTTTCCCCTAACCCTCCCTGTCAGCATCCGTAGGGACCATTCCCCCATTGACACCCTGGTCCACTCATCCATCACCCCCAACTCCTCATCCCCTTCCTTCCAATGCAATCAACAACTACCTCTTTACCTCCTCCGTCCTCACCATCCAGGGCCCCAAACACTTCTTTCAGGTGAAGCAGCTCCTTCAATTTGGTCTATTGGTTTTGCTGCTCATAATGCTGTCTCCTCTACATTTCAGGGCCCCAAACACTTCTTTCAGGTGAAGCAGCTCCTTCAATTTGGTCTATTAGTTTTGCTGCTCATAATGCTGTCTCCTCTACATTGGGGAGACTAAATGTAGACTGCTGGGTGACTGCTTTGCAGAACACCATCGCTCAGTCCACAAGCATGACTCAGACCTCCCTTGTCTGTATGCTGTAAGTATGAGCAGATGTCAAATTGGGACTTGGAAATGAAAGCATATAATTACAATTGCTGTTTGGGTGGCGATTAGGTGGAAATTGAGGATAGAATATGTAGCTGGGCAGTATGGTCTCAATGAAGAGAAAGGCATCACAGTCAATGAGTCATGTTTCAGCCATGCTCAGGATATCAAACGATTTGTCCAGAATGAAATTATAAATGGGAAAGGCTTTATTTGTAGAAGAGCAGTCCTTTAGGAGGGCAATCTTCAGTATAACAGTAATAGAAAGAACACCAATGGGTTTGAGGAGGATAAGAATCAGACAGAAAGAATTAAAGTAATTTACCCCCTGAAATGGGGTGAGCATGTGTAAAGAACAACAATAACAACCTACAATATGGTCAAAGTAGAGGATATTTAAGTTAAAGCAGAGGAAAGACCTGGGTCCATCTAGGGGCACCAGCAACA